>NC_053398.1:33758521-35066069 GCF_905171765.1 Bufo bufo
CCACTGTAAGGCTCCATTCACACGTCCGTAATATTGGGTCCGTATCTGTTCCGGAATGGATGCGGACAGCACACATCCGCATTTCCGGAGCGCACCGCCGATCTTCCGGTCCACGACTCCAGAAACAAAATAGAACATGTCCTATTCTTGTCCAAAATTTGCGGACAAGAAAGGCATTTCTATGGGGGTGCCGGCCGGGTGTATTGTGGATCCGCAAATTGCACATCCGCAATACACTACGGACGTGTGAATGGAGCCTAAGAAGTTGGAGAAGCTGATCTTGTTATTGGGAATGTAAATGTCTGTGTGTCTGGCTGGGTGGTCCCAGGTCCCCCTCCGCACCCTATAGAGAATACATGTTCTTGTAGAATTTGGTGTTTTAGGGAAAGCTGGGTGACAACCCCTATGACCGCCTCGCCTAATATATTCCCCATTATTGCAGACCAGGCAGATTGGCCGCTCAGGACTGTGTGGAAGCAGGTGGAGGTGCAATGTGTGCAGCTGCGGGAAGCAACAGCTACTACAGGACGCTGTGTATTACAGGCAGCAGGAATGTAGGTCACCCTCTTATCAAGCTGAACGCCAGTGACTACCGGGAGCACCAGAGTCTGATGTGAGGTGCTGCCCGCTACTGGCACATTGTATACAGACCACTTCACTCCATGTGCCTACTGGGACGTTAACCCCTCCAGATGGGATTGCTTAGTAGTAGTAGTAGTGGTAGTAATGGTAGTAGTAGTAGTAGTGGTAGTAATAGTAGTAGTAATAGTAATGGTGGTAGTAATAGTAATGGTGGTAGTAATAGTAGCATTAGTAGTAGTAGTAATAGTAGTAGTCGTAATAGTAGTGGTAGTAATGGTGGTAGTAGTAATAGTAGTAGTAGTATCATTAGTAGTAATAGTAGTAGTAATAGTAATGGTAGTAGTAATAGTAGTGGTAGTAATGGTGGTGGTAGTAGTAGTAGCAGCATTAGTAGTAGTAATGGTGGTAGTAGTAGTAGTAATGTTGGTGGTAGTAGTAGTAGTAATGGTAGTAGTAGTAATGGTATTAGTAGTAGTAGCAGCAGCATTAGTAGTATTAATAGTAGTAGTAATGGTAGTAGTAGTAGTAGTACTCAATGACTGCCGACTAAAAAGGTAAATGAAGCAAGAATCTACTCTGAACATATAAGCAGAGACCAAAGACTTGACTGCATTGGGTTCCTGCCAGCACTGTGCTGAGGGACATCACCCTAATGGACACCTTAGATTAGTAAGTGAAATTCCTTTAGTCCAGCATCTAATAATGTGGCATCGAATAATGTGGCATTCAACAATGTGGCATCTAATAATGTGGCATCCAACAATGTGGCATCTAATAATGTGGCATCTAATAATGTGGCATCCAACAATGTGGCATCTAATAATGTGGCATCTAATAATGTGGCAAGTAGTAATGTTGCAATTAAACAAGCAGAGATGATCAATAAGTAAGTTCCAGGGTTTATGGCGTCAGCTTTTAAATTAGCTTTCCATTTTTGTGCCGCCTTCCTGGAGGTTCTTCTCCCTTATGATTGAGTTTAATACAGTTTTCTCTGACCCTCTGATAATCCAGCAAATCCGATCATCCGGCACCGATCAGGTCCCATTAATACTGAATTGGACAAATGTTACTACAGATGTTTCTCTGGTTAGAAGTTTGACTTTCTAGTCCCATCCATGGACATCTTCTTTAGAACCTGTGACATTGAACATGGTGTCTGAGCTGCAGGTTACAGAGCAGGAGGAGCTGAGCAAGATTCAGGAAAACCTGTAATATATCTTTTCCCTCAAATCTATATATCAATCTGCTAAACTCCTCCTGCTCTGTGTACACACTGCATGTATTATACCTCGTACCTCACATATCAGTACACCGCTGTATATACTATATACCTGTACACACTGCATGTATTATACCTCGTACCTCACATATCAGTACACCGCTGTATATACTATATACCTGTACACACTGCATGTATTATACCTCGTACCTCACATATCAGTACACCGCTGTATATACTATATACCTGTACACACTGCATGTATTATACCTCGTACCTCACATATCAGTACACCGCTGTATATACTATATACCTGTACACACTGCATCTATTATACCTCGTACCTCACATATCAGTACACTTCTGTATATACTATATACCTGTACACACTGCATGTATTATACCTCGTACCTCACATATCAGTACACTGCTGTATATACTATATACCTGCACACACTGCATGTATTATACCTCGTACCTCACATATCAGTACACCGCTGTATATACTATATACCTGTATACACTGCATGTATTATACCTCGTACCTCACATATCAGTACACTGCTGTATATACTAAATACCTGTACACACTGCATGTATTATACCTCGTACCTCACATATCAGTACACTGCTGTATATACTATATACCTGTACACACTGCATGTATTATACCTCGTACCTCACATATCAGTACACTGTTGTATATACTATATACCTGTACACACTGCATCTATTATACCTCGTACCTCACATATCAGTACACTGCTGTATATACTATATATCTGTATACACTGCATCTATTATACCTCGTACCCTACATATCAGTACACTGCTGTATATACTATATATCTGTATACACTGCATGTATTATACCTCGTACCTCACATATCGGTACACTGCTGTATATACTATATACCTGTACACACTGCATGTATTATACCTCGTACCCCACATACCAGTACACTGCTGTATATACTATATACCTGTACACACTGCATGTATTATACCTCGTACCTCACATATCAGTACACTGCTGTATATACTATATACCTGTACACACTGCATGTATTATACCTCGTACCTCACATATCAGTACACTGCTGTATATACTATATACCTGTATACACTGCATCTATTATACCTCGTACCTCACATATCAGTACACTGCTGTATATACTATATATCTGTATACACTGCATCTATTATACCTCGTACCTCACATATCAGTACACTGTTGTATATACTATATACCTGTACACACTGCATCTATTATACCTCGTACCTCACATATCAGTACACTGCTGTATATACTATATACCTGTACACACTGCATGTATTATACCTCGTACCTCACATATCAGTACACTGTTGTATATACTATATACCTGTACACACTGCATCTATTATACCTCGTACCTCACATATCAGTACACTGCTGTATATACTATATACCTGTATACACTGCATCTATTATACCTCGTACCTCACATATCAGTACACTGCTGTATATACTATATATCTGTATACACTGCATGTATTATACCTCATACCTCACATATCAGTACACTGCTGTATATACTATATATCTGTACACACTGCATGTATTATACCTCGTACCTCACATATTAGTACACTGGTGTATATACTATATACCTGTACACACTGCATGTATTATACCTCGTACCTCACATATCAGTACACTGCTGTATATACTATATACCTGTACACACTGCATGTATTATACCTCGTACCTCACATATCAGTACACTGGTGTATATACTATATACCTGTACACACTGCATCTATTATACCTCGTACCTCACATATCGGTACACTGCTGTATATACTATATACCTGTACACACTGCATGTATTATACCTCGTACCTCACATATCAGTACACCGCTGTATATACTATATACCTGTACACACTGCATGTATTATACCTCGTACCTCACATATCAGTACACTGCTGTATATACTATATATCTGTACACACTGCATGTATTATACCTCGTACCTCACATATCAGTACACTGCTGTATATACTATATATATATTATATAGAAAAACACCTATAAATGTACAACACAGCCGTATGAAGTATAAAATACCAAGTCTTTATTGTTACAGAAACAACATATTAATACAAGACATATATATGCGTGGCAATGCGGACACAAAAATAACTAACAATGGTATATCAATACAGTAAATGCAGTAAATCCCATCTACCCCTGGCGAATACCAAAGCGATAACAGCTCAATAGATAATAATAAAGTGCAAAGTGCATTAGATAGGGATAAACATAGGAGAGATAGCTGCTCAGTGTATACAGACCAATAGTCCTGACCCCGATACGCGTTTCGCTGTCGCTTCCTGTACATTTATAGGTGTTTTTCAGTTTCAATCTTTAGCTCACAGCCATCATTGTCTTTTGGGCGAATTTTCTTCGTGTTGTGATATATTATATAGAGCAGTTTACTGATGTGAGAAGTACAAGGTATAATAGTGCAGTGTGTACAGATATCTGTGGTCAGTTATATATTATGGTTATTGTGTGAGGTACATGAGGTAATAGTGGTTGTAACTGTCTGCACCTCCTCTTACCCCTCCATTCTAGTCTCAGTAGAGAGCTCCATGCTCTTGGGGGTTGAAGGACCTGTGATGATACGTTGTGCAGTTCCTCTACTAGATGTACAGGACCTGTGATAATGATGTCATCACAGGCCCTGGCAGATGCTCCTATCTAACCTGGGAACTACACCATGCTCTGTGCAGTTCCTTTATTAGTTCCTTTACTAGATGTACTATCCTGGAGCTGGACAGTAATGAGTGTAATTAGGGGACGGTGCCTATCCTCCAGTGCGGGCCCCTTTCCCCCACGGGCCTCATAGCAGCTGCGTGGTCTGCCTCTATTGAAGGTACACCACTGGATCTACTGGCTCCTTCAGATATAAAGATGACGGTGAACACTAGAGATGTCGCAAACAAAAAAATTTCCGCGAATGTTCGCGAACAGGCGAACCGCCATAGACTTCAATAGACAGGCGAATTTTAAAACCCACAGGGACTCTTTCTGGCCACAATAGTGATGGAAAAGTTGTTTCAAGGGGACTAACACCTGGACTGTGGCATGCCGGAGGGGGATCCATGGCAAAACTCCCATGGAAAATTACGTAGTTGACGCAGAGTGTGGTAAGTTGATATCGCAATGCGATTAATATAACCTGCATTAATCGCATTGCGATTACAACTTAGATCTGAGTTCCTAATGGTTGTATTGCTAGAATTAACGAATATAACGAATGTAGCACTATATTCTCAATCTTCGTTATATTCTAGCAATACAACCATTAGGAACCCAGCTCTAAGTTGAATTCGCAATGCGATTAATATAACCTGTATTAATCGCATTACGAGTACAACTTAGTCAAATTTGTGACACTGCAGATTCAGAATAAATCTAAGATGGATGCTGTCCAGGAGGTGGGAGGGTCTGGGAGGGAGGGAATGCTGCTGATTGGCTGGAATGTGTCTGCTGACTGTGAGGTACAGGGTCAAAGTTTGCTCAAGGATGATGTATAGGGGGCGGACCGAACATCGCATATGTTCGCCCGCCGCGGCGAACGCGAACAAGCTATGTTCGCCGGGAACTGTTCGCTGACATCTCTAGTGAACACATCAGTTATTTATACAGACAGGAACAGGAAGGTTCATCACATAGGTGGGAATACAAGTAGGAAGGTCACAGAATGAAAACTGGTTATAATCTGATGAACAACAGTGAAGATAAAGTGAAAAATGAAAAAAAAAAGTAGTGGCAAAATAATACAAATGTGCAGAAACAGAAAATATACAGTAATTGGATATATGATAGCAACAATACAATATCAACTGTCAAAATAAAAATATAAAATATAGCAACGCATACACAAGCGGTTATTGAGCCGAAGCTAAGCGGATAAATCTGTGGCAATACAATGATAGAGAGGCCAGTTGTGTTAACTTGTAGTAGAAAAAAAATCATCTGGAAAGCGAAAAAACTATGGAGCGTTATGGTGGACATCACGTTCATGTAAATATCAGTACATAGTTAGTACTAAAAGACAATTTAGCACAAAAAAATAAAATTGTGAAGACGCAGAGATAAAAGGTATTCAAATTGCAAAAAAAAAACTTGAATGGTACTTAGCCTGTAATTAAAGGATAATGCATTTGATACATTATACAGAATGCCTAACATATGATCAGCAAAGTATTTATCTGCAGTCCTATGTAATAAGAAGGTTATATCATATAACATTATTATCACATGGGACTGCAGATATGTGACTTCATTGTTACGTGAGACTGTGGGTATATAACTTACAGTATATATCCACAGCCCCATGTAATAATGACGTCACAGGAGTACATTCCTATATAACATCAATGTGGTAGACATACAGTCCCATGTAATAATAAAGTCCTAGAGCTACAGTCCCATGTAATGCTCAGATCACAGCTACAGTCCCATGTAATAATCATAGAGATATAGTCCGACCGCCACATAATACTGAGGTCGCAGTTACATTCCCGTGTAATAATATCATTAAGCTACAGTCCCACGTAATGCTCAGATCACAGCTACAGCCCCATGTAATAATGTGATCATAGAGCTACAGTATGGGGACATCTGATTGCAGTAAACAGAACACAACACAGGGGGAGAGCGGCAGGAACATGTCTGCAGGAGACAGACAAGCAGGCGGAAGGGCAATATTGCTGCATATTTACAAAATCTCCCTGGACCTGTGCAGGAATATTTTTTCCATTTTTTTTTTTTTTAAGAAAGTATATTTAAAAAAAAGATTTCTGGTCATCCTGGTCATAGGTCATCTGTAAAGCCAATGTTGGCTGCAGGTAGTCTTTTTCCTATATATACAGTGCGCTGTATGGCGGCTGTATTACATGCACATTGTTTTGAAGCTTGCTGAGATCCCAACTGCTTGTCTTGCAGAAGTGGATTGCCAAAATTGTTCGGGCACTTACCCAAATTCTATATTTCAATTAATATGGTGCAGCCAGGGATAACGGGCAGTTAAATTAATTGGGCTCCATATTCTCTCAAGTCTTACTGTAGACACAAGAGTAACTGGCATCACCCACTCAATTAGGAATGCAGTGGTGCCCATAGGGTTAATCTATCTATCTGGCCAGGTTATACATTTTACATTGGTTCCAATACTGCAATCTGCTTAATTGGCCATTATTTAAGAAGCCTTCACTCTCAATACAGCGCTTGCTAACTAGTATCCCAAATGTTGTCTCATAAGGGAATGTTAATATCAGGGGTAGTGAGGAGCCAAGTATTAAAAATTTTGATTTGTCTGTTTCGCCAAATAGTGGGTGCAATGACAGGGAGCGGCAATTGCGCTGCTTCCCATCATTGTACTCCTCAGATGCCGCGTTCATAGCTGGTTTCGGCATCTGACAGCAATAATACAGTGTAAAATAAAAAAAAATCATACTTACCTCATCCATTTGATCGCAAGGAGCCGTCCTTTTGATTGAAGATCTAGTGCAAAATCTCGTTTTTCTCGATTGCCTGTGAGATCTGCAATCAAGATGGCGGCGGCTGGCTCTTTGCGCTCAAACGGATGAGGTAAGTATGATTTTTTTTTTTTTTACCGCCATTCAGGGAAAATCGATTCACTACCACAAAGCACGGTGAGGCCCTGAGATGGTGACCCGTGTTTGCTACCTGTGTGTTCGTTGGGAGGGGGGCCAAGATGGCGTGGGGCAGGGGCAGAAATGGCCACCTGTGTGCAGGTGGGGCAGGGGCAACGATGGTGACTTGTGTTGGCAACCTGTGTGCTGGTGGGAAGGACATAGATGGTGTCTTGTGTTGGCGACCTATGTTCTGGTGGGGAGGGCAGAGATGGTGTCTTGTGTTCGCGACTTGTGTGCTGGTGGGGAGGGCAGAGATGGTGTCTTGTGTTGGCGACCTGTGTACTGGTGGGAAGGACAGAGATGGTGACTTGTGTTGGCGACCTGTGTACTGGTGGGGAGGGCAGAGATGGTGTCTTGTGTTCGCGACTTGAGTGCTGGTGGGGAGGGCAGAGATGGTGTCTTGTGTTGGCGACTTGTGTACTGGTGGGAAGGACAGAGATGGTGACTTGTGTTGGCGACCTGTGTACTGGTGGGGAGGGCAGAGATTGTGTCTTGTGTTGGCGGCTTGTGTGCTGGTGAGGAGGGCAGAGATGGTGTCTTGTGTTGGCGACCTATGTTCTGGTGGGGAGGGCAGAGATAGTGTCTTGTGTTGGCGACCTGTGTACTGGTGGGGAGGGCAGAGATGGTGTCTTGTGTTGGTGACCTGTGTACTGGTGGGGAGGGCAGAGATTGTGTCTTGTGTTGGTGGCTTGTGTGCTGGTGGGGAGGGCAGAGATGATGACTTGTGTTGGCAACCTGTGTGTTGGTGGGGAGGGCAGAGATGGTGACTTGTGTTGGCGACTTGTGTGCTGGTGGGGAGTGCAGAGATGGTGTCTTGTGTTGGTGATCTGTGTGCTGGTGGGAAGGGCAGAGATGGCGACCTGTGTCTAGCCAGAGGAGTGGAGGTTGCACAGGAGGAGGCAGTTGAGGGGATGTAGCTGGGAAGGGGGTTGTTGAGGGCTCCCATTTGGAAATTTGCTATGGGGCCAGTCATTTCTAGTTACTCCTCTGGTTAATATTGTGTATTACGCTGAGTCGCTGAGCGATTTCTCTAGTTTTTGTACTTAGAAGTGTCCCTTCTCCTTCTATTACATTATCTCCAAGGCTTAAACACAGAAGACATGACTATATGCTTCTCATTTCTTCCTCGGGAACATGTATATTTAATTTAAGTAGGTCATTGCTTAGATACAGAAGGAATCATTTCAGATGCACAGCTTCATCTTACAGTAAATTCTGGTCACTTCATTGCCCTGAGGCATTTATCAGAGATTTAAAAATGGTGAAATGTTGGATGTTTCAACTAGAGAAACGGGGAGCAGGAAAAATCTAATCTACACCCCCCCTAATGTGCAAAAAAAAAGAATTTTAAAATGGAGTGCAAATTATATGCTAATGGGTATATTGGGAAACGTCTCTCTTCCTGTAGAGTCCTTTGGACCGGTAAGCTGCAGTGAAGATCTAGTACCAGGAAGTTCCTTGAAACCTTTGCATTACGGGATCCCTCTTGGCTTGAGTGATTGGTTTTGAGGAATTAGGCTGGGTTATGGTACCAGCTTCATGAAGTCATTTTTCATATTGTAGTACAATAAAACCACATTAATCTGACATGCTCATGAGTAAAGCTGACCATACATGAGATAATATTCAGTCCAAAACAACCACATGGACCTCTACCACCTTCATTTTCAGCCCTTCCAAACAACTTTTAGATAATTCTCAACATTTCTGGAGCTTTTCCATCCATGTTTGGACCGTAAAGATTGCAGATAATTGAGCAATTGCAGAGTGAAATTCAGTGTGTATGGAAGCCAGTGGGATTTCGGTCTATAATGGCTTATGTTTTTTCTGGTAGATACAAAAGGGGGCATTTATTAAGATCAGCATTTTACACACCGGTCTTAATGTCTCCCCCGCTTGCATCAGATGTGCCACAATTATTAATAGACGTTACTGCAGACTGAGGACCTGCACAGCTCACCATCGAAAGACAGCACGCAGTCGTTAAAAGGTTAATTTGTAGTGCAAATTCATGACGTTATGCTTCATATAGGAGCAATATAACATGGCAGGTTGATTAACAGGGCCAGGTTATTGCATAGTTATCTTGCCTGGCCCTGTCAATCAAAAATTAGAGGGAGGGGCTGCCATAGAAATCAAGAGGAGCAAGAATGCATAGCAAAACTGAACTATCCCTACAAGGTAGGTCTGGTTTGCCTGTGAATTTTCCTGGTGACAGTGTAACAGGATGCCGGAGGCGCACTCGGTCTCCCATCAGCCGCAGACATGCTGCTTAGCTTCGGGAGCGAGGATCTGTGTTTGGCCTCGTTCCCAGGGCGGCTTTGCTAGCTGGGAGGCTCCCTGCTCCTAGGTCTGCCTTGAGCGCCGAGCTGATCACTCGGTGCTCGACTTGTCTGTCGGTCATGTGACGCTGGCCACGTCACATGACCCTCACTCCCCACTATAAATACAGGCGGCCTGCTGGCTACAGGTTGCCTGTGATTTTAGTCTCTTAGGCTGTGTGTATTGTTAGCTACTCTATTGATTGACCGTTTCCTGACCTCCCTTTGCCTGCTCCCTTGGTTTTGACGCTACATCTCGGATTCTGACCTCAGCTCGTTCTCGGATTTGCCACCTGCCTCTTCCCTTTGTATTGACGTGACCTCCCGACTGACCTCGGCTAGCTGACCCGCCTTTGCCTTCTCCTTCACAGGGTACCTCTCTCTTGTCCACTTTCTTGTCCATTTGTCTGCCTGCATCTCGCATACCGTTCTCTGCCTAACTGTCAGGTACCCTCTCTGTTCCTTCCTCCCCTACCCGGCACTTACGGAGGTTAGGGACCGTCGCCCAGTTGCGCCCCGTCACCTAGGGCAGGTGGTGCAAGTAGGCAGGGACAGGGTTGAGGGGGCCAGTCTAGGGGGTGCACTTCCTTCTACCTTCCCTTCCCGTGACAGACAAGTTTTCTTTAAAGTCTATGAACAACTTTTGGAGCCATTATTTTTTTATTATTGCATTGTACTTGTAACGGAACGCCTAGCACCCCGACCGGGTACCTCGGTCGATAGATGCTTCCAGAGGACTCCAAGCACTCCACTTGACACCGTCAGCACTGCAGACCCCACGAACCGCCGAGGCTTGGTGGAGGTCTCGCCGTCTCCTACCCACCCTGGACCTATGACAAGGCTCCAGACTCCAGTGGGTGAACCTCTCCTAAATCCAGAGACAGGAACCAGGAGCAAGCTCTTACAAGAGCTTATACTCAGGGGAGTATTGTGATATAGCAATCCCCAAGAGTGTAGTTATTCCATCCCCCAAACATGAGCCAAGACTTCATGAAGGTATAAAACAGGAACTCTCTTTATTTTAACACACAAGCATTTTATACACATCTTCCAACAAAGTTACCACCCCAGGGTTTTGTAAAAACAGCCAATAACCACGTACAATACACTCAGACACTCCCACACAAAATCCTCCCCTCTGTCCGTGATAGAATTACCTCACACTGGGTTGATGCAATCATCACAGGCAGACGAATACACAATATCCTCTGTCCTGGAGACAACCGAGAAGTAATTCAATTATCTCTCAGGACAAAGGACATCGCCAATACACACAGAGAGACAATGGAACAGACCTCCCTACTCAACGTATACAATGTCCCACCCTTTTCAATACACATAGACATTTAACATCCCAAAATGGCACGAATTAGACCAGGGTTCAAGTTAGTCCAAGTCCTTTGTGAACAAATGAACTGGCTGATGAGAGGGCCCATAATCCTGGGGCAAGAGGCTAGTACCCAGGCCCCTCCAAAACCCAGTGGCGAGGTTGGTTCACCACAGTACTCATTTTGACCTAATATAATTTTTTCTTTATTAAAAAAAAATCTTGAGCCTCTTTCTCTGTACAGCCCTCAGATTCTCTAGTAGCATACTCTGCGTGACCTTATAAACACTCATTATAGCTTAATTCTTATCTTACTGATAAGAATATGGCTTAAATAAGTGTTTTTGAGCTATTAGTAATGTAGAGATAAGGGTTTTTAGATGACAGGCACAAAGTGAAATTAGGATTCTCACAGATAGGCAGAAGTTAATCCTTTTATGAGAAAGCTGCGGAATATTTTTTAATAAAGACAAACTGAAAAAAATATTTAAAAGGCTATGTACACCTTTGGAGGCAATTTTGGTTTATGATGGCATTTTACTCATTTTTGGCTAAAAATCATATTGAGCCATTCAGTCAAAGGATTAATTGTTTTTCTAACTGTGCGACTGGTACTTTCACGTTGTGCCTGTCAGCTAATAGCCCTCATTAGGGATGAGCAAATCGACTTCACATAAAACTTCATTAGAATACAGTTTTAGAAAAGACTTTGGGTAATAACTTCAAAAATTAATTTCTACTGTATAAAACATTTTACCGAACTCTTAGAACCGAACCCGAGTTCGGTAAAAAGTTTACCGTACAGTATTCTAACAAAGTTTTATGCAAATCGACTTTTTTAGGCTCCCCAGATGACTGAAAAGACAAAAAAATCCACAGGCAGCTACTAGAGCATGTCAGCTCTGTACAGAAAAAAGAATGCAATATTGTTAATAAGGACTGTGGGGATTCGCTCTGGTGGACAGGGTATGTGGACGCAGTACAGAGGCAAATTACCAGTTTATAAATCAAACTTCCGTGTTTATTCGCACATAAGGCCAAAACAAAACGTCAGTCTTGGTGTTAGTTCACACACAATGGAAAGTCCACATAGCAAAAACTACCCTGTTGGCAGTTCTATCTCCAGCAGTCCATAGCAGGCTTTTAGGGGGTCTGTTTCCCCTAAACACGGGTCTCAGCCCTCCAGCACGGCACAAGCCTCAGATCCCAGCACACACACACACACTTTGCTGCTGAGCCCCGCTGTCTTTTAAGGACAGCTAGGTGTTGTCAAAAACCGGACCGGCACTTAAAATCCAGTCCGGTGTTTGACCCCCACCTGGCTGCAAATCAGCCCAGCAGCACACGCTGGGAGGAAAATACCTGTTTTCCCAGACCATACCCTTCACTGTGTCACAGGACCAATTGAAAAAAATTATATTTAGGTCAAAATGACTAAAATACAATCATAAGAAAAAAATTGCCCCCAAAGGTGTCCATATCCTTTAAAGCTTTAAACTTTGATGTTTAGTCCTTGTAGTTCTAATAATCCACAGCTTTTAAAAGAGATTTTGACGCTTAAAAGCACTGTATGCCCCTGAGTACTCGAGTGTCCACAGATCAGCATCTCATCCACTCCTCCACAACAACAGGTGGTGGCAGCATGTATGCTCAATTTTTCAACCTGAATTAGAAGGTGAGTGCAAGATTGAGTGAGTAGAGATAGATCAACCGATTGCAAGTTGTTATTTGTGATTATTGGCTCTCATTTCTCTGTAGATGTAGGATTCAGGGAGCAGAATAGATAACCGCTACAGTTGTTCTCAGGGCGTACTGTTTCACTTTGTGGAGAGTGCGAAAACTGCTGTAGGGAGTCTTATAGGCCATACAATGCTCTATGGGAAAAAGGATATGCAGAATAGCTGTCTTCGAAGAGAAGGAAATTGGTCTCTGTAGTGCCACCTACTAGAGGTAGCTACCATATGGACATCATCTAACAGGCTTTGAAACATGGCTAAGTATATTAGCCAAAGTCATTTTCCTTTTGGAGAAGGCTCTTGGTTTGGCTAATATCCTTAGCATTTTTGCAAGGCCTGGTTTGCAAGACCAGATATTGACTATAGGGTAGCTGCCTCCACTAGGTGGCACTACAGAGACAACTTTTTTTTCTCTTGGAAGAGAGCTAACCTGCATAGCATAGACAGGTCTTTTCACTTAGGATCTCTGTGTCACCATGGTCCCACAATTCCTTCTGGAGACACAGAGACTACTCTCCATGAATTGGGAAGAAAAACAAACCTTATATGAAGCATTTATAGCAGCACGTTGGGGTTTTTCAGCAGTGCAACCATTCTCCTGCATTCATTAATTAGTTATTATGTGCATTGACTTCACCGCACACATCTCCTTAATTCACATGGGTTAGCGGTTTAATACGAACCCCAAATTAATGTAATTTTGACCTATCTGAAGTTGACTTACACGGGAGTGGTATTGATGTCTGCGGCAGTAATGTCCCGTCAGCTAATCTCTCCAGACAGTGTATGGATTGCTTCATTCCTCAAAATGTCATGTTGAAATGCCCAAGAGGATTCTGGAGGAGTTAGGAGGGAAGGTCTGGGATACCCCTTATTAGACATGCTGTGCACGAAGCCTAATGCAATTTATTTGTTTATTTGAAATTCTACATGCCGGCTCAGTTGTAATTGATAATTGTGCCAAAGGAACATGGAACTGCTTAGCATAATAAGGCAATAATGGAAATGTAGCAGTGGAGTAGTCTTTAACTCCTTAAATGCCCTCCAAAAAGTTTGTTCCTGGAGTTGGCTCACTGCCATGTTCTGATACCATGCCCATGGGTGATAATGGTGTTGGTTAGACTCAAGTTCATGTGATGGATTCCATCTGTCCTTGCTATTTAATGGGTCCTGTAAACAACTGTAGTCTTTCCTGGTGTGGTGAGAACTACAAAGGCATTGGACTGCTTTGTCTGGTTGCCTTGATACTGTCATAGTTTCAGAGACCCGTCGGGGGAAGGCACTTCATGGAGATGAGCATAGAAGTTGCAGTAGATAGCAGATGGTGGTGTTGCTCATGGTGGTGGTCGACCTGGGACGTACAGTGAGGAGGGGGAACACCTGTTGTTCCACCAGTGAAACACCTGCTAGGGGTCTCCCACCTGTTGGAAGGTGGGGTGCCCTTGATGTTGGTAGTTGTGATGTGCAAGGCAGGAAACAGTTAAAAGAGCAAGCCTAAGTCAGAAACAATATCTGTCCCACTGGTATAACTAGGAGCCTGAAGCCATTTAAACCCAGCCAAGAGCTGTGGAGTCCATGAGCCATAAATGTGCTTTACCTCCACAGGCTAGTTCCACGCACAATCCCTCTTCTTTTGGCTGCTCAACCATCATAAGCATGGTGTTCTTCAATCACTCTGGTAGAAGCTGTCTGGGTCTCTTTCATAAGATCCCCATAAAATCTAACTGTGGCTGCCACACTTTCTGGAAGCTGCTTACTCTTCCACTTACGGACTCGAATTACCTAACATGACAGGAAAGAGAAAAGCCCAAGGGTTCGGACCTGCCCTTACTATCTCTAGGAACAGTGAATTAACCCTATAAATCAGCCTGCAGGTTTACACAAACACTAAAAGAACAATTTGGCAATAGAATAAAATATCTGTCCCACTGGTATAAGAACTGGAGTCCAGGAGCCATAAATATGCATTACCTCCACAGGCTATTTCCACCCACAATCCCTCTTCTTTTGGCTGCTGAACTATTATAAGCATGGTGTTCTTCAAACACTGTGGTAGAGGCTGACTGGGTTTCTTTCATTAGATCCCCATAAAAGCTGAATGTGGCTGTCACACCTTCTGGAAGCTGCTTACTCTTCAACTTGCTGACTCCAGTTGCCTAACATGACAGGAAAGAGCAAAGCCCAAGGGTTAGTACCCGCCCAATCCTGGTTACTATCTCTAGGCACTGAGAATTAAACCTTATAACCTTCAGGTTTACACAAACAATAAAAGAACAATTTGGCTATAGAATAAGACCACAATACATCACAGCATTTATTTTAACCCATTAGCAGTAATTCACTGGGTCACTGCATAGTGGCTGCTTTCATATAGCTCCTATTATACAATTGCATGGCTGGTGGATGTATGCAGCCAGATCTATGCATGTATATAAATCATTTGCAGATTCATATCAACATAACTATTCAGCAAACATTTGCTGTCGACAGGAGAAGCTAGAGGAGAGAAAAGATCTTGTAAATTTTTGAAACTAGAAAATTATGGTGTGCCTACTATAGAAGCAGACCACGTGACTGCTTATTGGGCCTTGGGGTAGGCACTGCACTGCTTCTCCTGTTCCTGACATATGTTCACTGTATTTTCTGGAAGGCACCACTAGGTGGAGCTCAGTGCAAAGAGATTATTTACAGCTTCCAAAGATGGTAACTATAAATTCCTATGCACTGAGCTCCCTCTAGTGGTGGCTCCAGGTTGCCAGTTTTATAATATGCTGTGTGAAGGAAAGCATGAGATTTGTCCATGTAATTATGCTAGTTGTCTGGTGTAAATGTATTGAGAAATACAGTGTTCAAAATGAGTGCCATATTTCTCAAGCACCTGTTCCACGTGTCGTCCACGTAAAGGGGTTATCCCATGATTAATGTAAAAAATATAATAATATAATATGTATGACAAATTCTTTCTAACAAAGCTAGCACTGTCCCTGTACCTCACAATGATCCAGAGATCTCATTCATTGCTCCAATTGTTTCTCTAGGTTTATTTTATGCTGGCAGCCCAGGGGTCATGTCTTTTCTTAGGGGGTGTTTCCTTTCTGCTGCTACTTTCTCTATATCACAGCTCAGGGGGAGTGTTCTTTCTGCTGCAGTTCTTTTGCCTATCAGCTCAGGGGTGTGCGTTCTTTCTGTTGCAGCTCTTTTCCTATCACAGCTCAGGGGGAATGCCCTTTCTGCTGCAGCTCTTTTCCTATCAGGGCTCAGGGGGTGTGTCCTTTCTGCTGCAGCTTGATCCCTGTAACTTTCATAGCTTCTTACAGTAGATACAGCTGGTGGCAGTTGAAGGACAGAACTGAGCATGTGTGACCACCTCAACGATATTACTGAGGTAGACAGAGGAATAAGGAAAAGAACAAACAGCAGGTGGGGCTTTACAGATACATCTTAGTATTCTCTGCTGCTATCTCTTCTGCTGACACACTAGCTGTATGCTATGACTGCTTTAACCCAAGTATTCTTAATATTTTTTTATTGCATTCAGGATCTAAATAACTCTTATGAATCAGCTCCACTGTTTAGTTTTTCATTAAATATGAATTAAACGTAATTATCCCACTGTAGTCTGAAAATTAAATATAATGTCTTCAAGTGCAATTAATAGGAAATTAAAGTCTTACGCCAAATAATAATAATAATAGTATGTCATCCAATGTAATTGGCAAATTAATTGGTGAGAGCGGATTGTTATTCAGACTAAATCACTTGCCATTCAATTGGAGTAAAGTGCAGTCAATCAGATACGTGATTGTAAGAAGACTTTCAAACAGTAGCTTTAATTACTTAAAGGTGTCTTCTCCTGTCGGACAATTATGGCAAATCCATCTCCGGGACCCACACATATATCCCAAATCGGGGGTCCCCTGACCCTCCGCACCTTATCCCATACCATTGGTCGCCACATTTAGGCTGCAAGAGGTGTAACTCCTATGCAAGTGAATGAGAGTTAAAGGGAATGTGTCACCAATAATGTTATCTGCCAGTTAAAACCTTTTTTTTAAACAGTTTTTATTTTCTGATTGCAGATTTTTTTCTATTTCTTGAACATGTTTACAGGGGCGGCCATCTTGCCTGGGCTGTTCTTAACAGCATTTAGAAAGCATTAAGAAAATTTGTTTATGGCAACCCCATGGTCCATAGACACAATGGTCAGGAGGGTACCCCACTGACTTCTATGGGAGAGTTTCCTAGGCCTGCTCTGTGACCTGTGCAGAGGTCATTGTACAAGGAGAGAATAGATGAGCTCTGACAATCACCTATTGTGAACGGTGGGTCCTTCTTATCTATACACAGAGGTGATATCATTACAGGCAGGATTACAATGAAAGATAAGCAGATAACTGCAGTTATGTGATCTGCACAGACCAAGAAGTGGCGACTATTATTAGGCTTAGTGGCCCGTGCGAAAGCTGCAGGATTTTATGTTTTTTGTTTAAATATAGATATTCACATGAAAAATTTTAAATAACATTGCCAAAAATTGACTTAAAAATATGTTAAACATAAAAACGTGATTTAAACAATAGGTCATTTTCTGATTACAAAATAGAAAGGATGGGCACTCCTATACCTGATCCACAGAGTTAGCAATGCGACAGTGATTTATTGATAACAGTAAATATACATAAAAGATGACAGTATACAGATATATACAATTGTCACCATGCACAAATAATGATATATAACCCAAACAGAGCTGTAACCCCAAAATAGGTATTAAAATAAATATAAAATAAAATATCAAATATCAGTCCACTGATATAACTAGTAAGTAGAAAACCGGGAATACGGTCCAGCAGGCTTGAATGGAACAGGGTCTGTCCAGACAGTGTATAAACTAGCGGGCTAGTTGTCCTCTGTTAGTTTTGACAGTGGCTAATACCGAATACATCTCCACAAATAAAATGCAATTCAAAGTGATATTAAACCAGCAAGTGAATATAGATGTCAAGTATAGAAAAACATTAAATCAAAAGTGGTAATATGATATAACCAGTATCACGAAGGTGCATTGAGTGATAATACCTGTGAAATAAATTTAACGGTTATATATATAAACAGTGCTCAAAACATTTGGTTATAAAGTGTTGAATGAAACAAAGTAGAATTAAATATAAAGTGTCTCTGGAGAGTCGGCAATATTTGATGGACACTTCGTCCCACTAGTAGTTCTATTCCTAAAGCTCAGTCTTTATGTGGTGTTAAAGCAGGTCTCCTGGGAACCGGCTTTATATTTCAGTGGTAAATCCACACAGTTCCTAGGGATACACTAAGTTTCACACAGTTGCAATCCTGCAAATATCTACTTAGGCGAGCTTTGGATTCAACGGCACCAGTGCAGTAGATACGGTAAGGTAGTTATGCAGCGGTACATATACACTGCGTGCAGAATTATTAGGCAAATGAGTATTTTGACCACATCATCCTCTTTATGCATGTTGTCTTTCTCCAAGCTGTATAGGCTCGAAAGCCTACTACTAATTAAGCATATTAGGTGATGTGCATCTCTGTAATGAGAAGGGGTGTGGTCTAATGACATCAACACCCTATATTAGGTGTGCATAATTATTAGGCAACTTCCTTTCCTTTGGCAAAATGGGTCAAAAGAAGGACTTGACAGGCTCAGAAAAGTCAAAAATAGTGAGATATCTTGCAGAGGGATGCAGCACTCTTAAAATTGCAAAGCTTCTGAAGCGTGATCATCGAACAATCAAGCGTTTCATTCAAAATAGTCAACAGGGTCGCAAGAAGCGTGTGGAAAAACCAAGGCGCAAAATAACTGCCCATGAACTGAGAAAAGTCAAGCGTGCAGCTGCCAAGATGCCACTTGCCACCAGTTTGGCCATATTTCAGAGCTGCAACATCACTGGAGTGCCCAAAAGCACAAGGTGTGCAATACTCAGAGACATGGCCAAGGTAAGAAAGGCTGAAAGACGACCACCACTGAACAAGACACACAAGCTGAAACGTCAAGACTGGGCCAAGAAATATCTCAAGACTGATTTTTCTAAGGTTTTATGGACTGATGAAATGAGAGTGAGTCTTGATGGGCCAGATGGATGGGCCCGTGGCTGGATTGGTAAAGGGCAGAGAGCTCCAGTCCGACTTAGACGCCAGCAAGGTGGAGGTGGAGTACTGGTTTGGGCTGGTATCCTCAAAGATGAGCTTGTGGGGCCTTTTCGGGTTGAGGATGGAGTCAAGCTCAACTCCCAGTCCTACTGCCAGTTTCTGGAAGACACCTTCTTCAAGCAGTGGTACAGGAAGAAGTCTGCATCCTTCAAGAAAAACATGATTTTCATGCAGGACAATGCTCCATCACACGCGTCCAAGTACTCCACAGCGTGGCTGGCAAGAAATTGTATAAAAGAAGAAAATCTAATGACATGGCCTCCTTGTTCACCTGATCTGAACCCCATTGAGAACCTGTGGTCCATCATCAAATGTGAGATTTACAAGGAGGGAAAACAGTACACCTCTCTGAACAGTGTCTGGGAGGCTGTGGTTGCTGCTGCACGCAATGTTGATGGTGAACAGATCAAAACACTGACAAAATCCATGGATGGCAGGCTTTTGAGTGTCCTTGCAAAGAAAGGTGGCTATATTGGTCACTGATTTGTTTTTGTTTTGTTTTTGAATGTCAGAAATGTATATTTGTGAATGTTGAGATGTTATATTGGTTTCACTGGTAAAAATAAATAATTGAAATGGGTATATATTTGTTTTTTGTTAAGTTGCCTAATAATTATGCACAGTAATAGTCACCTGCACACACAGATATCCCCCTAAAATAGCTAAAACTAAAAACAAACTAAAAACTACTTCCAAAAATATTCAGCTTTGATATTAATGAGTTTTTTGGGTTCATTGAGAACATGGTTGTTGTTCAATAATAAAATTAATCCTCAAAAATACAACTTGCCTAATAATTCTGCACTCCCTGTAGATGCAGCAGTGTTAGATTTGTTACTCACGTACAGTCCTGCTATTACCACCGTGGCGTCCCACGTGGTGTAGATTCAGGATGGACTTGTCTTTGGGCAGCGCAATCAAAAGCTGCCTAACTGCTGTATGAACCTGTTATGCAGACTAGTATTATAGTTTAGTAAGTCCGGCTGTAAATGGGAGCGCTTGCTGTGTCACACTGCAAATCCACATTAGGTTTCCTTGATTAGAGTAGGTATTCCACCTGTCGGGATCAGCACAGGTGGTTGGATCTCACCCATCAATTGCTGCACTGTGTCCAAAGAAAGCCGCAGTTCATTTTTCCTTGGAAAGCTCTTTCTCAGTCCAGCAGATAAAAACAAGCTATTGTAGTTGAAAGTTAGCCGGTATTTTGTCAGGTCCAATTCCTTTTCTGATTACACATTCCCTTTAAGGAAACAACATAGCACAGTGAGCAACTTGTGAGATGCAGAAGCAGTGTATCTTGCCGAGTTAGGGCTCTTTCACACCTGCGTTCTTGTCTTCCGGCATAGAGTTCCGTCGTCGGGGCTCTATGCCGGAAGAATCCTGATCAGTTTTATCCCCATGCATTCTGAATGGAGTGAAATCCGTTCAGGATGCATCAGGATGTCTTCAGTTCCGGACCGGAACGTTTTTTGGCCGGAGAAAATACCGCAGCATGCTGCGCTTTTTGCTCCGGCCAAAAATCCTGAAGACTTGCCGCAAGGCCGGATCCGGAATTAATGCCCATTGAAAGGCATTGATCCGGATCTGGCCTTAAGCTAAACGTCGTTTCGGCGCATTGCCGGATCCGACGTTTAGCTTTTTCTGAATGGTTACCATGGCTGCCGGGACGCTAAAGTCCTGGCAGCCATGGTAAAGTGTAGTGGGGAGCGGGGGAGCAGTATACTTACTGTCCGTGCGGCTCCCGGGGCGCTCCAGAGTGACGTCAGGGCGCCCCAAGCGCATGGATGACGTGAGCGCTCTGACGTCATTCTGGAGCGCCCCGGGAGCCGCACGGACTGTAAGTATACCGCTCCCCCGCTCCCCGCTCCTACTATGGCAACCAGGACTTTAATAGCGTCCTGGGTGCCATAGTAACACTGAACGCATTTTGAAGACGGATCCGTCTTCAAATGCTTTCAGTACACTTGCGTTTTTCCGGATCCGGCGTGTAATTCCGGCAAGTGGAGTACACGCCGGATCCGGACAACGCAAGTGTGAAAGAGGCCTTACACAGTTTGCATTCACTTCTATGGGAGTTTGGGAAACGGCATAGCAGAATGAGCTCGCCTGGATGCGGAGACCGGGAGGAGACGATAATGCTCCTTTAAAGAGTCAAAGAAGCAGAAACAATGGGTACCAGGGGCATAGCTATAGGGGAAGTGGCTGCTTTGGGGCCTGAACTCAGAAAGGGCCCCCCCAGGAGGAGGAGATTTTAATGTCAGAGCGCCCACCAACAGTATTATAAGATGACATTATATACAGTGACAGTGAAGGAAACGGGCGGAGCGGCTGCCGAGCCTCGTCTGAGAGACACTGATCTTGACCAGCCACAAGAGTGGGGGTTGCAAGGGAGGAGGGGGTTGCAAAGAAGTTTTGAGGGGAGAAGGCCCATTCAAAAATTTGCGGTGGGGCCTAGTCAGTTCTAGTTACGCCACTGATGGGTCATTGTTTGTAAAGTATCTGTAGATTATACCGTACTAATCTAATTGCCGAGGGTCCAACCTCTGGGACCCCTGCAAATCCCTACCAATCGGCTATAATGTGTGTATTCACACATCAGTGGTTTACCATGGACTGTGGGTTGGTGGTGACACCACAGAAGAAAGCCCTATTTTGTCTGTGATTATGGATCTGCACGCGCAATATAGTCTGTGGGTCCATGAAAACTACAGACACAAGATGGACACCTTCCTTGTTTGGTCCATGGTTTTCAAGGACCATTGGTAGGATGTGTTCTGGAAATAAATTTTCACCCTAGCAGTGTATGCAGAATACATATTACACATGGAGGGCAAAAGACGGACCAAACACAGATTCTTCACAGATGAACCACTGGCCATCTTATCCAGGGGTGCACCACCAATGAGGCTAGTTGAGGCGATCGCCTCAGGCAGCACCAGGTAGGGGCAAGAGAGGGGCAGCAGAAGGGCCATGGGCAATAAGCGCTTTTAATGTGGCAAAGGGGTTAGGTTAAGAAATTAGCATTGGGGGGCGCCGTTTCAGTTTTCGCCTCAGGCAGCTGAAAGGCTAGGTGCACCCCTTATCTTATCACGAAAGACATCACGGACATGTGAAAGAGGCCTAAAGTAGCCCTGTGCAGAGATAATTTGTGAAGGAGCCAAAGATCTAGTTTAAAAGGTCTACAATATTCACAAAGTTATGGCATATCTGCCACAACTTTATGATCTTTGGGGGTAGAACCCCTTGGACCCCCACCAGTACTAAGAATGGTGTTGCATCCTTTTTGTAATTTTTCCATCCATGATAATAGACCTTTCAAAAATAATTGGGAAAGGCCAGGGTGGGATGAAAAAATTAAAGCGGGAGCTTTATCAAAACTGGTGTAAAGTAGAACTGGCTTAGTTGCCCATAGCAACCAATCAGATTCCACCTTTCATTTTTCAGAGCTCCTTTGGATAGAGAAAGCTGGAATCTGATTGGTTGCTATGGGCAACTAAGCCAGTGTTTCTTTACACCAATTTCCCCCAAAGAATCAATACTCACACTCACAGTTCCTCCACCGCTACCGTTCCAGCACTTACCGGGTCCCATCTGGAACACAGAAAATGCCTGCCCCGCAATCACTAGTTGAGGCGGTTAATCCTTTATAGGGAAACTGTCACATTAATCATGGTGTCTACTTGCAGCGAAGGAAGGGAGTGGTAGTGGCTCTGACTATAGCATGTGTCACAGTGGTTTCCCTCAGGCCATATTCCCTACAAGGGCCATATTGTAGTTTGTTTCCCTCAGGCCGTCACTCCCTAGGCCGTGCAGTGAGAGGAGGGCGCACTCTTTCTTCTCTCGGGGTACTCCCTGTAGTTGAGGCTTCCACCTGAAGGCATATTTTTAGGGTCCCCTTGATGTTAGGTGCTTGGAAGAGTGGAAGCAGGAGCATAGCTATAGGGGGTGCAGAGGTAGCAGTCTCTACTGGGCCCAGGAGCCTGAGCGGGCCCAAAGACCCTTCTGCCAAATAAGAAGACACCTGTATCTTAGAAAGTGCATGCAGGTCAAGTTACACCTCTGGCTGGAGGAAAGGGGTTAGGTCAAGAATTTAGCATGGGGGGGGGGGGTTGCTGTGTCAATTTTTGCCTCAGGCAGCACGAAGGCTATGTGCTCCCCGGCCCCTGGCCACAAAGCACTGAGGGAAGGGTCTTAAGCTGAACTCTTGCATCAGAGCCCATGAGCCTTTAGCTATGCCCCTTGGTGGAAGGCCAAGAATGTAGAAGGCAATAACTGAGTAGGAACGCCCACTGGACTCCTAAGCATAGAAAGAGCGGGAAAAATGGAATAAATGACAAGTTATACTGACTCTTCCCACAAAGCTATATATCAATCTGCTCAGCTCCTCCTGCTCTATAAGGCCTCCTGCACACGGACGTTTTTTTTTCCCGTTTACTGGCCGTTTTTTGCGTTCCGTATACGGAACCATTCATTTCAATGGTTCCGCAAAAAAAACTGAATGTACTCCGTATGCATTCCGTTTCCGTATTCCCGTTTTTCCGTTCCGTTTTAACATAGAACATGTCCTATTATTGCCCGCAAATCACAGTCCGTGGCTCCATTCAAGTCAATGGGTCCGCAAAAAAACGGAACACATACGGAAATGCATCCGTATGTCTTCCGTTTCCGTTCCGTTTTTTGCTGAACCATCTATTGAAAATGTTATGCCCAGCCCAATTTTATCTATGTAATTACTGTATACTGTATATGCCATACGGAAAAACGGAACGGAAAAACGGAACAGAAACGGAAACACAACGGAAACAAAAAACGGAACAACGGATCCGTGAAAAACGGATCGCAAAACACTGAAAAAGCCATACGGTCGTGTGCAATAGGCCTAACATGCTGCCTGCAGATCAAATACAATCTTCATCATGACAGGTTCCCTTTAAATGGATATGGTTAAAATGGTTCTGTATTTCAGGTAAATACGGAGTCACATTTCTGCAGTCTTTGTAGAGATCTAGGATTGCCTGCTTACTTTCCAGGGTTTGTTTTATGGTGACTTCACCGTACCGAATGAAAACCAAGCCGAGGACGTTCATACAAGGCTGTTGGCCGCAGCTTCCAGTTGCATAAATCTGTACTCGTGAATCCGGCATAAAGCTGCGTAGCTGTTCCTTTAGAGACTGCAGAGTTTTGTGAGTTTTTGCTGCTTCAGCTGCTGGATAATAAGATTTTCTTGTAAGGCTGTAAGAAAAAAATGTCACTTTTACTGCTTCGCAATAAATGTCTATTTTTAATGGAAATGAAATAAGGGGCAAATGTACACTGGCAGCATTTATTTCGTACTTTGCAAATCAAACACTAGCGCCAGAGGGAAAAATGCTGTATGATACGTAGCTAAAAGCACGGCGAGAATCCAATTAGTCCCTGCAGTAAGAGTGGGCCTGAGCGTGAAAGCCTGTAGACCAAAGCCAAGCTTTCCTCTCCACTCATGGAGCCAGGTGGCCTGCCGTCAGCAATACCGGATATGAGTTTTCTGGACTGTAGACCTAATTTATTTATACTTTAACTATGGTTATTAAAGGAGTTTACCTAGAGTAGACTAGTATTGACCTATCCTCAGGGTAGGTCATCAGTATCTGATCATTGGGGTCCAACTCCCAGCACCCCCGACCTTCAGCTGTTTGAAGAGGACCAGCCTCTTCTGAGGTCATGTTTATCAGTCACACGGCCTGTCTTCAACTTATTCCCATTCAAATGAATGGGGCTGGGCTGCAATACCAAGTGCAACCACTAGACAGTGCTTGGCATTCTGTTCACCGGAGTGCCACGGCCTCTTCAAACAGCTGATTGGTGATGGTGGCGCCGGGAGTCAGACCACCAACAATCAGACACATCCCGAGGATAGGTCATCAATAGGGATGATCCAGATTTCAGGATAAATTTGATTAGCTACCGTGAAGCACGAGGAAATTTGGCTTCGCCTGAAATTTGGATAATCCCTATTGATTTATCCTGAAATTGTGCAAAAAACTAAATACTTACCTGCTCCTTGTGCCTGCGACGGGGCCGCCCACTGCCATCTTGATTGAAGATCTCGTCCGAAATCCTGACGTCATTTCGGGCCACGCTAGATTTCGTGCCAGACCTTCCAGTAAGATGACGGCTTGCGGCCGGTTGCGAGCAAATGGATCAGGTAAGTGTTTTTTTATTTTTTTTTATGTTACACTCTTTTATTTATATCAGATGGTCCCCGTCATTGCACCCACTACTTACAAAGAAATGCGCTTCGTGATAAAGTAATTCATCATGAAGCAGATTTTATTTTGCAAAGTTAATCGAATCTTTAAATACTTCGTTGTCAATATTCTACTCCTGGAAAACCCATTTAAAGGGATTTTCCATTTTGAACAATCCCTTTTTGTTGGAAAGCTACCCAGGAAAAGAAGTTGATCACAGGAAGTTTTGCTTCTTGCAATGACAGTGTTCAGTTGCAAGTGTTCAGTTTCCCCGCAGTGCCTCCACAGGGCAAATGAAGCATTACACAGCTTGTATCAATGAGCTGTCAGCGTAATGTATGGGTGTGTTGGGTCCTCCAAAGGCAGAGATACCCTGTGCACATGCTCACCCCTCTGGATAAAAAAAATTAGTCCTAAACGGGGCACCAAACTCTATCAGCTCCCTAATCGGGTATTTCGAAATGGAGTTTCCTTAGCAGACAACTCACTACCAAGCTAACAATCTAGTAAAATAGAACTAAAAGGCTAGAAAGCAGATGAGGCGAGTCTGTGCAGATACAGTAAGTTAAAATTCCCCTTGAAAAGTCATTTTTAATTGAACGGCCAATTGAACGAATATTTTTTGGATTCTGAAGAGATGTACAGTTCTGGGCTCCTGTAAACAAGGCAGACATAGCAGAGCTGGAGAGGGTCCAGAGGAGGGCAACTAAAGTAATAACTGGAATGGGGCCACTACAGTACCCTGAAAGATTATCAACATTAGGGTTATTCACTTTAGAAAAAAGACGACTGAGGGGAGATCTAATTACTATGTATAAATATATCAGGGGTCAGTACAGAGATCTATCCCATCAGCTATTTATCCCCAGGACTGTGACTGTGACGAGGGGACACCCTCTGCGTCTGGAGGAAAGAAGGTTTGTACACAAACATAGAAGAGGATTCTTTACGGTAAGAGCAGTGAGACTATGGAACTCTCTGCCTGAGGAGGTGGTGATGGTGAGTACAATAAAGGAATTCAAGAGGGGCCTGGATGTGTTTCTGGAGCGTAATAATATTACAGGCTATAGCTCCTAGTGAGGGGTCGTTGATCCAGGGAGTTATTCTGATTGCCTGATTGGAGTCGGGAAGGAATTTTTTATTCCCCTAAAGTGGGGAAAATTGGCTTCTACCTCACAGTTTTTTTTTGCCTTCCTCTGGATCAACTTGCAGGATGACAGGCCGAACTGGATGGACAAATGTCTTTTTTTTCGGCCTTATGTACTATGTTACTATGTTACTATGACTAGTGCCACGTTTTAGAGTCTCAGCTATGAGACTGATGGCATATCGCTAGTACCGCCACCTACAGCTAGAATGACCACTTCACCCCCTACCTGCTGTGCTCAGCTTTATTTGGAGGTCGCACTGTCAATGCACCCTAGATCCGACATCACTGCTGCCTCTTTGTTTCAGGGACTGTTGAGGATTACGGTGGTTGCACTCTCACCATTTGCCATTCTCATTTAGATGTATTTTCGTTAATTATTACAATGGTGTTGAGTTTAGCTTCTGTCCATCATATAAAGAGAATATCATCAAGAATGTCTGTCTTGATTTATGTCTGGCTCTTAAAAGGGTTTCCTGGACTACTGATATTAATGACCTATCTTCAGGATAGATCATGAATATTCCATTGCCGGGGTCTGACATTCAGCAGCCGCGACGATCAGCTATTTCTTGTAGCCGCCGATTCTGGAACTAGCACTATGAACAGAGCCCAGCGGTCTAGAAGCTCCAGAGCAATACCATGCAGCAAGGTTAGAGTGTTGTCGTGGATGGAAAGTCTGTGAGCTGATGGATAGAGAGTTTTAGAGACTTTGTGGACTGTGTGAGACGTTAGCCCTTGCTGGGTCTGTATGGGCTTTATGACACTTCAGCAGAGAGCGCGGGATTGGCTGCCCTGTGGTCAAAGAAGTAGTCTCAATTCCAACCCATTGAAATTTGTGGACTGATGAGATCGTATCATCTGAAGGCAATCGTCTATGCTGTGAAGATACGAGATGTGCAGCACCTGAAACTACGGATACTGGAAGCCTGTGCTAGCATTTCTCCTGCGGTGTTGCTATCAGTGTGTGAAGAGTGGGAGAAGAGGGTTGCATTGACAATCCAACACAATGGGCAGCACATTGAACACATTTTATAAGTGGTCAGAAACTTGTAAATAACTCATGAAAGAATAAAGTTACGTTAAAACCAAGCACACCATTGTTTTTCTTGTGAAATTCCCACTAAGTTTGATGTGTCACATGACCATCTTCCTATTGAAAAAACAAAAGTTGGATTCAAAATGGCTGACTTCAAAATGGCCGCCATGGTCACCACCCATCTTGAAAAGTTTCCCCCCTCACATATACTAATGTGCCACAAACAGGAAGTTAATATCACCAACCATTCCCATTTTATTAAGGTGTATCCATATAAATGGCCCACCCTGTAGATGTAGAGTATTAGCCAAAATATTAGGAAAGGACATCTTGCAGGGCTCTGTGTGGGCTGCCCCTGAAGTGGTGTAGGCCTATTCTAATTAATTGGACATGTGTTGGAAACTTTCTGGATGTTGGTAACTGTCCTGTCCAGGATACAACAGCGTCTCTCCATGCCCGGTGTTAGATCAGTTGAGAAAGTTGGGCTGGACAACCCTTTTCATTTTCCACAGGATTTTGTAGTTCTCATTGAGTTTGCCTTTACATTTCCTCCTAGTATACTGGGCATTGGAGAATGGTATACTCACCCACGTACTACTGAAACAAAGTTCTCGACTAAAATCTATTTTTTTAAATTGAGCTGAATGTAATTGAATCAGCCCTGACATTTTGAGATGGTGCTTTTCTAAGTACAACAAAACCACTGCAGACTCTGCAATGACAGTTTTATTCGCAAATGCGATTGTGAGATTGAGTTTAATAGAATTTAAAAAAAAAAGAGAATGCAGAGAGAGATCCTTGTGAAACACTTAGACTGAAACTTCAATGCTCATTTATTTCACTGGAAGGGAAATTAAGACATTAATCTATTAATATATGTCCTTAAAGACATTTATTACAAAATGTCTTATTGCTGGAATATGATATTTGTGCCTAGATAATCTGCAAATTAATATTGCAATCATACAAACCTGTCTTTGAGTACTGCTCTTGTCTCACCTTCCATAGGGGTAGAACACTGGCACTAAACTGCTTTTATTGCTTTCCTTTACATGGTCATGAAGTTAAATAATACAATTCTGTTTATCTATAGATACCACTAGGGGGAGCATTCTGCATACAGATGTATACAACTCCTAATGAGTTTAAAAGAGTTTCCGGGCCTAACATATTGATGACCAATTCGTAGAACAAGTGCGCCAGTACCCCACAGATCAATAGTTAGGCACAGGATCCAGAACATCACCGCTCCATACACTGTGCAGTTGCCGTTCCTGGGTACTACAGCTCACCCCTTATTCACTTGAATAGGAGCATCATCTGCAGTACCTGAGAATGGCCGCTACACAGTGTACTTGAAAGAAGAGCAGAGGAGAGCGAAATGGTCAGGAACGTTAAGGAGAACGGGTGAGGTTCTGCGATTGGCCACTTACATAACAGTATTGTGCTGAGCGCACAACAGGAGAAGAAGAAATGGGAACTTTTGGTGGCATTGCAAGGAGGAGAAAATTCACAAAGAGTATGTGAAAAGGACATTATTGGTGCAGACAACATGTGTAACATCCCAGAGTTATGTTACTAAACTCTTTTTCCCGCTACTATTTGTTGGTAACATGTGCCTTGTCATCTAATGTGATTTTATTTAATATTCCTCACAAATGTGCATATTCTAAGCCTGTTACATGTAATTTGCTGTAATTTCCATGTACACCAGCAGGTGGCAGCAATGTGTTAGCAGGGCCTTAGTAACAGTTTAGCATATCTAGACTGGAATAGTACATTCCAGTTTAGTTCCCCCCTCTTTAGTTCCCCCCTCTCGCCCACATCCTGCCTCATGGGGAGAGAAGGAAGTTAAGTTTAGAGTATGCCAGCCACCCCGGCTAGGGGAAGGCTGTGCTGGTAGGAGCTCCCAGAAATAGGGATCCCAACCCAGGATCGTGTCTCGGCTGAGACCAAAGATCTTCATGCCCAGTCTGAGCCTTCAGCCTCAACTGGTGACAAGCAAGCAGCCACCTCCAGAATGCCAGGAAGAACAATCCCCTGTGAGCACAACTGTGAGTACCATCCAGAGACCAGGAGAAGCCAAATTCCTCCTCAGCTAGTCAGTCCCCAACACAGCAGAAGATGGACAGAGCAGAAGATATAGATTCCTGCCATATTCTCCAGGCATATGATAGAAGCAGAAGAGATAGTAATCCCTGCCACATATTGCCAATACCTGCTGGGACAAAGGACTATTGCTGTATCGCGTGTGGATTAATGCTGCATCAAGTAAAGACCCGTTTGAATTATATTCCAAGTCTGGATCTCATTCATTGCTACCAAGTTCCTCAATTACTCCTACTAGCAACGCACTCATTTTATTGCAAGTGAGCCAGGATCCAGGAGTCCAGCCGTACCCAGGTAGGAGACACCGTTGACACTATACCCACTACTATACAGAGACATTACACCACTCTGGCATTCCTAACCTGGTACGTGAGTTGCAACACCTTAAAGGGCCCTGAGACTGTACCCTGCGCACGCTGCAATTGGCGTCACAAACAAAAACAATAGACTTCTATATCCATATCCGGACCCACTGCATAATTTTTGGCGTCCGCCTAACCGTACCACGGTCCGGCTCATTGCACCTGGTGAAGGGATCAATACGACCCTGAAATGCGTTGTCTTCTGCACCAATAATATCCTCTTCACATGCTCTTTGTGAATTCTCTTGTCTTCTGTTGTGACGGTTATCTCCACTACACTGTGTACAGATCTGTGATGTTCCAGCTCCCTACACTGTGTACTTCCAGAACCTCATCTGCCGCTAGCAGTCAATCAGTGGGGGGTGCCAGATGTTGAATCCCACCAATCTCATGATGACCTGTCCTATGGAGAAAACGCCTTTAATCTGGCATCCTTGACACGACATCAGTGACTTTTTGCCCGCTATACTAAAGGAGAATCTTCTAAAGCACAGCATCTGGTTTGGTGGTGGAAAGTATTCGGAATTGTGCCATGGGCCCCATACTTTTGAAGGAAGAGGTGCCAGGATGATTTCAAGTCCAGATAGAGTGTAGAAGTGTGTGTTGTGGTGCTGAAGTGCTGTGCCACAAAGCTGGTGGGAGAGGGACCTTGAGGGACCTGTTGTTGAGTTTTTAGTTTTTGACTCTCTATCTACTTAAGGGTGTGCCATGGGCTGTAAGCAGTGGTCAGCAAGTGATGGTGAACCTTAGTGGAAGCTGTTCAGTGGGTCTCTGAAGAAGTGACAAAGCCTCAGCTGTCTAGAAGCTCCAGGCAATACCACGCAGCAAGGTTAGAGTGTAGTCATGGATGGAAAGTTGGTGAGCGGATAAATAGTGTTAGATTGTGGACAGTGTGAGACTTTAGCCCAGGGGACCCTTGCTAGGTCTGTATGACACTTCAGCTTGGCAGAGAGTTGGGGATTGGCTACCCTGTGGTAGTAGAAGTTGCCTGTTAGTGCCAACCCAGGGAAATTTGTGAACTGGTGAATTCTAGATGTAGAGTATTAGCCAAAATATCAGGAAAGGGCAGCTTGCAGGGCTCTGTGTGGGTTGTTGCAGAAGCGGTGTAGGCTGTGCGGGCGGTTATCCTAGGGGGGGGGGGGCAGTTCTGGGGAGTCTGCTGGGGCTATCAGACATGTAAGCCTGAAAGGGAGCCAAGGAGAGTCTTGTGGTATTAGTCTCAACCATGGGAAGTCTACAGCTTAGCCTGGTGATCAGCATGTACCCAGGTTTTGTGTCCTGACGCCTTTGGTGTAACCTGGATGGTTCAGACCTGTAGTGCAATGGATTGGAAGGGAGTGGTAGGAGGGGACGGTTATGGAAGGGCTGTTAGGAAGAGCGGTGTGTACTTAAAGGGGTTGTCCACTTTTTAATATTGATGACCTATCATCAAGATAGGTCATCAATATCAGATTGGCGGGGGTCAGACTCCCGGCACCCCGTCAACCAGCTGTTTGAAGAGAAGGCAGCGCTCTGCTCTGTTTACCTGCAATTGCAGTGGTGAGCAGTGTAATTACAAGTATGGCCTCCCCTTTCACTTCAATGGGACGGCTCTGTCTGTTCAAGTGAATACTACAGAGTCGCCTCATAGAAGTGAATGGGGAGGTCATACTTGTAATTACACTGCTCACCCCTGCAATTGAAGGCAAACAGAGCAGAGAAGGCAGCGCTGCTTCTGAGGATAGGTCATCAATAGTAAAAAGCAGACAACCCCTTTAACATTATCTGGGAGGTTTGTTTGAAGGCAAAACTGACCTGTGGTCACTATGAAGTTAAGAGTATAGTAGAGTGAATTGCAAGCACCAAGCTCCTGAGCTGTATAAGGCCCCTTTCACACGGGCGAGTATTCCGCGCGGATGCGATGCGTGAGTTGAACGCATTGCACCCGCACGGAATCCCAACCCATTCATTTCTATGGGACTGTTCACATGAGCGGTGATTTTCACACATCACTTGTGCGTTGCGTGAAAATCGCAGCAAGCTCTATATTCTGCGTTTTTCACGCAACGCAGGCCCCATAGAAGTGAATGGGGTTGCGTGAAAATCGCAAGCATCCGCAAGCAAGTGCGGATGCGGTGCGAATTTTCACGCACGGTTGCTAGGAGACGATCGGGATGGAGACCCGATCATTATTATTTTCCCTTATAACATGGTTATAAAGGAAAATAATAGCATTCTGAATACAGAATGCATAGTACAATAGCGCTGGAGGGGTTAAAAATAAATAAATAATAATTTAACCAATCCTTAATCCACTTGCTCGCGCTGCCGGCATCTCGTCTGTCTCCTTCTTTGCTGAACAGGACCTGTGGTGACGTCACTCCGGTCATCACATGATCCATTACCATGGTAAAAGATCATGTGATGGATCATGTGATGACCGGAGTGATGTCACCACAGGTCCTGTTCCTGCAATGAATGCTCACCACAGGTCCTGTTCAGCAAAGGAGACAGACGAGAAGCCGGCAGCGCGAGCAAGTGGATTAAGGTGAGTTAAATTATTTATTTATTTTTTAACCCCTCCAGCGCTATTTTACTATGCGTTCTGTATTCAGAATGCTATTATTTTCCCTTATAACCATGTTAAAAGGGAAAATAATACAATCTACACAACCCCGATCCCAAGCCCGAACTTCTGTGAAGAAGTTCGGGTTTGGGTACCAAACATGCGCAATTTTTCTCACGCGAGTGCAAAACGCATTACAATGTTTTGCACTCGCGCGGAAAAATCGCGCGTGTTCCCGCAACGCACCCGCACATTTTCCCGCAACGCCCGTCTGAAAGAGGCCTAAGAGTTGTAACTATCAAGAATGTTGTGCCACTGACCTGTGAATAAAAGTAAAAATTACAATTGATCAAATTAGCGTCTTTTCATGGTTTCATAAGAAAGAGAAATAATTACAGGAGGATTTATCTAATGAATGCCCTGCACATAATGCACAAAACAACCTCTGCATACTGATGGATGGACAATACGGTCACAGGGAATTTAAAATCTCCCACAAAACTCAGGAGCAATGAAGGGGGTGATATGATGTCCATTACGCATTGTCCTCTCACTGGTCCCACACTTTTTTCACTATCTCTCCTGGAGTCATGTAAAATAATGGTGGGTTGCAACGGATATGGTATAGGGCTAAACCCAGGAGTGAAGTTTATGGTATTCCTTTAGAATTTACCCTGTAACTCCTATACAGGCATCTGGAACTTCTCTGCATGGAATCCCCAGGTTATTAACCCCCGGGAAAATCTCCATTAGCAATAGCAGACTACATATAATAGCACAAATGAGACTGGGATGTATTACAGAATCAGCGGGCAGATATAGTCAAGCGGGCAGCATTCTGGAGCATCACTGGTCAGGCAGTAGATCAAGTTAGAGGACAAACCTGGTCAAAGCCAAGATGGACCTCACTGTGGCATCAGGAGATCCAGGAGAGACATGCTAGGGAGGTAAAAGCTCAGCTCAGAGCAAAAAAGCTGGAATTCCAGGGACACTGGCACTGAAGGCATCTCAGGAAGGGAGTCAGTAGAGTCCATGGCCCGAAGGTGGTCAGGGCATGACTTATCGTTTGGTTACGTCTCGCAGATCATCATGACAGTGTCATCTAGTCTCTGCTTGACACAGAGTAAATGCTTACATCATACTCTGTCTGCTTCATGTATTTTGCACATCTTTTCCCCTGGGAACCAGGTAGCGCCCTCTAGCACAGGCTACTCACTCACCTATGTTATTCAACAATAATACTCAGCATTGTTGCCAACATTCCCCAATTTACAAGGACGCTCCCTAATTTTCAGAGACAGTCCCTACAAATTCCGGCTGTCCCAGGACCAAAATGTTTGGGGCTTTTGTAAGCTCTGCACATAAATAGACGGTCCCACATGGTTTGGGCGTTCTGGAGGGGGAGGGCTTGTGTGTCCCTAATTGACCAACTGCAACGTTGGTAAGTATGAATATTGCCATCATTGCATCTTAGGGAGAGTTGCTATTGCGTATAGTGCTGCTACCTAAGACAGTGTATTTTTATTGGGCGTTGAGACCTGGTGCATGCTGGGATAAGGCGGTGCGCTCCTTGCAATACGTTCTGGTTCCTGACAGAATGTATTTAGTCATCTATTCATCTGCAGGATTGAGCTGAGCTGGAAAGATTGTGTATCGTGTGCTCTTTTGTAAGCTAGAATCTGTCCTGTCAATATTTTTTGCCGTTTTAATGTGATGGCGTGTCTGTTGGTGTCAGAACAATTATTTGTACTCACTGCGAGAGGGAAACGAAGGTTTGCCTGGGAGGTTTGTCATTTTCAGTGGCAGACCTAGTTCCCACATCTTTTATTGTACAGCACTTTGGTTCATTTAAGAAAGCAACATGAACCTAAAAGGGTTGTCTACAATTTTAGTTTTTAAAATTTGCTCCCCAACTGTGGAGAAAACCATACTCACCTACTCCCTGCCTCTCCGTTCCGGCTCCCTGGCTCTTTTCACTGTTCTTGCTGTCCTTAAATGTCAATTTCCTTATGGACAGGGTCATGTTCGGCGCTGTAGTCATTGTCTGGCCTCAGAGGCAAAGCGTGTTGCTTGGGGACACATCACCGATGAGGTCCACCATTGGCTGCAGCAGTACACGTGATTCAGTCCTTGCAGAGGATGACAGACCTGGAACTTCAGTGAGGAGAGGCAGGGTGCTGAAAGAGCGGCGGGGTCTAGGTGAGTACTCATTTCTCCACAGGTATTCCAGGTTGGGAAACAAATAAAAAAAACTAGACAACCCCTTTAATCAAGGACTGGACAGTGTCCAGAACTAGACTGTGTTCACTGCACTTGTTTAGCAACCTGCTTATTGGTCATGTGTTTTCTTTTTATAGGTGGAATGGACTTGTCATGAGCAAGTTTTCTGCCTTTTTTTTAGGTCATTTTGGCATATTTGAACAAAAACATGCTCTGCAAAACTCACCTACCGTAACATGGGCATGAAGTAGACTGGGTTTTTGAAGGTGTAGTTTTCCACTAAGTTCTTAGGGGGAATTTATCACAACCGGCTTTTTTTAAGCCAACCTTAATAATAAACTCCAATGGTGTACATTGATGTAATAATTATGGCGCATCTTCGGCAGGTCCATGCTTCAGAAAATGAAATATACACCAGAAAGGGAGAAGGCCTAGATTTCAGGTGTAATGTGTGCCACTTTTCTAAAGAACATATTGGTGAATGCGTAGGGCTGTAGAGGTCCTTTCTGTAGCCCACCCCCTCCTGCCCGTAACCCAGTTTAATTTTTTTGGAAGTGGTGGCAGAGAAGGGGGAAAAGCCTAAAATTGTGGCACAAAACAGGACTTGCTCCAAAACTCCTGTGACTTTGTACACCCTGAAGTCAAACCTGCAATAGAGGAAAAGCAGAGACCACGGAGAAAGGTTCAATAGCAAGGTAATCTTGGTTTACATATTGGCACGCACCTGTGGTCCTTCTCAAGCAGCGGAACCAGGGAGGATAGAGGGGAAGGTAGTGCGCGCTATCCTGAATAGAGTTGTTTTATAGTGAGGCATTTTTAGCAGCAGGTATTGCGGTACTGTTGCGGTACTGCAGCACTAAATATAGGGAGCATCAGCGCCAGTGGACTGTTGAAATGACTCCAGAAAACTGACATACAAGAATCATACACTGCCCCCTTGGAGTCTTAGAAAGATATCACTTCTTTCTTAGAAATAAGTCACTCCTAACCACTTTGGTAGGAACAGGTGCCCTATATGTACACCCCTGGACTCCACCAAGGTGGGATGCATGTGCCCACTGTGGCAAAGCAGGGGTGCCTCTCTCTTCACTTACCATTCCCACCTGCCCAACTTCCTTCTCCACCCCCTTGGGAAGTGCGCACAACTTCTCCATCTCACTCCCATGCCAGGACTGGACATACTGGATGGTACATTTCCTACTCCTTACAACTTGTCTGATCTCACACTTAGTAGTCAGGACACTACTGATGTTCCCAATACTATGTCTTCCCAATAACTCTAGGGCCAGTGGATAACCACCCCACTGATACCACAATTTATGCCCATGTGCGTGAGGCCTGCAGCTTTTTAAACATTTATGGCACAGCCACAAGATTTGCCATAAATGCCTAGGAGGCATACAGTAGGTTCCACCACTGAGACCCTTGTCTGTAAGTAAAACTGAGATCACGTGAACCTCATTTGCTGATTCATGGTGATTACTGTCTCCACAGGATTCAGTGAAGAAGTGACCGGCTATTTTTGTAACCCCCCATAGGGGGCTACATACAAGTGGACCACTTCATTAAAGGGACTCTGTCAGCTAGATTTTAGCTATACAGCTTTTCATATCATCACATCAGTCTCCTTTATCTAAAAAAAAATATACTAGTCTTACCCCCACCTGTCTTTTCATTTTTGATAAAAATCACTTTTGTTTATATGCTAATTACCTTCGTAAGTAGCCCAAGGGACTGTCCCTCCGGTCGTTGGAGTCCAGTCATGCCCCTTATCTTGGAGCCCAACGCCGCCCCGCTGTTAATTATTCACTCCTCCCCTCGGCCCGCGTGGTGTCCTGGCAGAAGCCTCATTCAGGGGAATTGCGCATGTGCCAGCTTTCTGCGCACTTCGCTCGACCCAGAAAGGAAGAGCGGAGTGGCGCAAGCTCACCTGACAGGCGGAGGACGGAGGTGAAGCAGCGTGAGATTACGGCACACTGCGGGAAAAAAAGCTGAGGAGAGGAGTGAATAATTAACAGCGGGTCGGCGCTGGGCTCCAACGGCCGGAGGGACAGCCCCTTGGGCTCCTTACGAAGGTAATTAGCATATAAAGAAAAGCGATTTTTTTTTTAATCAAAAATGAAAAGACATGTGGGGATAAGACTAGTATATTTTTATTTAGATAAAGGAGACGATATGAAAAGCTCTATAGCTAAAATCTGTCTGACAGAGTCCCTTTAAATTCATGATTTAGAAAACAGGGGTTCTACCCCCATTTTGCTAATAGATGAGGGCTCCAGAGGTGGGGCCAGCATCTATGAAGCATTAATGTTTAAGATTACAATTTAGGTAATTCAAGTCTCATATGAATACATAGAAAATTCATTTATCCATAACCACATAGGGAATACATCAGTAATATCCATACAGTGATGAGGAAGCAATCGTATCTATAACAGACATGTATAGGACGGATACAGTGGTGGCACATGAACAGGAATAGCGATTTACTTCAGCAACAATGTCGTAGAACAGTTTTAATGAGTGAATACAAACTTTCAAAACTCATTGGAATTTTTTTTCTGTCTAATGAACTGCTCTAACCTGCAGGAAATTGAAAATCTCTTGTTGTAAGTCACATTTTCGCTTCAGCTAATATAGAAGTTCCTGGTTACAAGGGAATAAGAAATGAAACCACCCATCTTGTCATATTACATGTTAGGGAATTTACTCTAATAATTGAGTTTGCCGATTAAAGTCAAACGGTGGCCATAAAGAATGAGATTGATTGTAATAACTTGCCAAACGTATCAAAGTTCAGATTCTAAAGATTACTTTTTAATTACTAAGCTATTTCAGTCGCTGATTTTAGTAGCAATTTATTTTACTGCTGTAGATTTAAAGGACCACTAGACGCGTCTTTCCAGGTTCTATCATAAACCTTCAAAAGAGTTTAAGAACTTGACACGCACCTAGACGCACATGGAGACATACAAAACACACACACGCGCACACACACTCACACTAGATGGAGCTCTAGGGATTCCCCACCACCTCCTTTGAGTTTGCAGCCACACCTCTGCCCATGCGGCGACCACCTGAGGAGCCGGTGTAGAGGACAGGAGTGGTAGTGGCCCTGATGAAGTGTTGTGTCATGGTGTACTCCCTCAGGTCATTGCCCCTGGTTGACTGGTGCAGTGGAATTATAGAACTGAAGAAGAAGGCCAGAGTAACAAAGTCTTTTTCACTAAGCGCAACGTAGAACTTCAAGTACATTCAATAGCGGCAATCCTGAAGTGCAATTTTCTCTGGCACCAGCAAGGAATCCGGAGGAAGGTTGAATGGCTGCAATTCAGTAGGTAGGTCATACTGGCCTAGTGGTGGCTTGGTGATGGGTGGCTTGGCTGTAGTCCCTCACCTTACAGCAGTGTCTATAGAAGCCGATGTAGCAGTCCGGCCTGCTGTCTGGAATCTCAAGGCTTTACTTGAAGACAATTGGAGTAGTTCTCTCTGGAGATTAGGAAACAGGAGCAGGAGCTTTGCAGGTTGTTTCCTCTCCTCTCTGTGTTGACGCAGGACCAGCCCACTCCTACCAAGAGAGGAGGAACAGAGTGATTAACCCTGTTTCTGCCAGCCTTTGCCAACCATTTCTTGCTGGGATCGACAGCCAGAAGCAAACATTAAAATACATAACAATACAATTTGTAGTACCCCCAGGTCTGTTAAAGAGGTTTTCCAGGAGTACAATAATGATGACCTATCCACCGGACGGGTCATCAATATCTGATCGGTGAGGGTCAGGTTGTTTGAAGAGGTTGTGAAGCTCCAGTGAGCTCTGCAGTCTCTTCCTAGGCCAGTGACATCACGTTCATTGGTCACATGGCTTATGAGCAGCTCAGTCCCATTCTAGTGAATCGGTCTGGGCTGCAATACCAAGCACAACCACTATACAATAAACGGCACTCCTTGGATTACATTTATCTGAATAGTCCTTAGTTCATGTTCACTTTTGTGTCATGGCTTCCACTTGTAACAGAAACCATGTCACTGTGCTAGGTCCATCTGTGTCACTGTGCTAGGTCCATCTGTGTCACTGTGCTAGGTCCATCTGTGTCACTGTGCTAGGTCCATCTGTGTCACTGTGCTAGGTCCATCTGTGTCACTGTGCTAGGTCCATCTGTGTCACTGTGCTAGGTCCATCTATGTCACTGTGCTAGGTCCATCTGTGTCACTGTGCTAGGTCCATCTGTGTCACTGTGCTAGGTCCATCTGTGTCACTGTGCTAGGTCCATCTAAGGATGTCTGCTAGGATGTCTGTTGCTTTGATGGGAAGGATAGCACTGTATTCTTTGAAGCCTCCATTGCAAATGTGAACAGACCCTAACCAGCCTTAAAGGGGTTGTCTCACTTCAGCAAGTTGCATTTATCATGTAGAGAAATGTAATACAAGTACCTTGTATTCAGCCAGCAAAGGAGGCAATATGGAGAATCACGATACATTAGTAAGTGCCTTGTATTAACTTTCTCTACATAAATTCCACTTGCTAAAGTGAGACAACCCCTTTAAACTCTTCTTTTTTTCTTGCTGTAAGAATACACACTCTGTCTTTTCTCTCTTCCTTTTAGGGGGAAACTAAATAAATGTCATGGAGAGTAAAATGATTGACCATCGTAGTAGTGGTAAGTAGCGTTCAATGTTTTTTTTATCAGGGATTTACAACTTAGAGTACTTTCACACTAGCTAGTGCATGTCCAGCCCCATTGACTATAATGGGGGCGGGGCGGCGTTCCGGCGGCAGCACGGCAGCGCACGCCGAGAGGCCACCGGAATAAAAGTACGACATGTAGTACTTTTATTCCGGCGACCTCTCGGCGTACACTGCCGTGCTGCCGCCGGAACTCCGCCCCGCTCCCATTATAGTCATCCGATCCGGCGACGCAGTCATTTCCGGAACACTTAGTACCGGATCCAGCATTAATACATCTCTATGGGAATTAATGCCGGATCTGGCAAGTGCGGTATTGTTCCGGGATTTTGTCCGGAAAAAATACTGCAGCAAGCTGCGGTATTTTGTCCGGTCGAATACCGTACAAGGGACGGAAAGGAAGACATCCTGATGCATACTGAACGGATTGCTTTCCACTCAGAATGCATTGGGACAAAACTGAAAAATGCGTTTTTTCTGGTATTGAGACCCTTTACCGGATTTCAATACCGGAAAAGAATAACGCTAGTATGAAAGTAGCCTTAGAAATAGGTTGGACTATGAATTCACTTTTTAGGTTTTCAGACTGGAGTTTTACGCTGGTGTCAGATGTGCCGCAAGGTGCGCGCTTCTGGTTCATTGTGAAGCATCTGTGCAGGTTCACGCGCCAAAACAGAAACCTACTGTACACCAGCGAAGGAGCTGATGTAGCTTTCCAGTATAATCTACTCTATATTTCTAGAATAGATGATAGATCATCGTAATTGTGCCCGGCCACCTATGGTCATCCCATATCACTGACTCCTTGTCCCTTTCCACCTACTTTTTGGAAAAGCAGCAAGCGGGACACTCTAAACAGCAGGGCATATGCAACTTTGTAACTTTTTGACACCAGGTTTCTGGCGTACAGGGGTCGATAAATGTTCCCCACCTTTCAGTTCTTAAAGGACTTGTGTCACCATTGCATTTATTTTTATGTACTATACGTAGAACGCAGTATTTGAATCATTTACACCTATTAAAAATGATGCGTTGTATGCGTCTTGGTGGATCAGAGCAGATGCAAACAACCCAGCGGTGGTACTTGAAGCAGCACTAGTGGGTTCATATGAGGCACTGGCGAATGTGGTTTATAGAGGCGAAGGAGGCCCCAGGTTAAAGCACTGTACTGAAGGCATGACCAATGTGATTGCGGCATGGTCACGGTTCGTGGTGACTCATGTTGAGGAGCCTACTGGGGAGACTTGGTCTCCATATATACCCCTATGGCGCAATAAGTACCTTCGAGAGCACTTTCTGCTGTCGGAGTTTGAATTCTGGCCGCAGAGAGGGGTTAAGTACCTGACGCAACTCTTCCAGGGAGGGGTATTCCGCTCTTTTCAAAAGTTTCCAGAGTGAGTTCAAACTACCCCGGACAGGGTTTTATCGTTATCTCCACCTGAGACATGCCTGCGAGTTCCAGTTCAAATCCCTAGCCATAAAACTTGAATGTGGCCCCCTGGAGTCTATTGCCAGGCGGGTGCATCCACATAAACCAATTGCTTCCTTTTATGAGGAAATTATGAAGTTGCAGGACTCTCCGTTCCAGCAATCGTTTGAGCGCTGGACGGATGATATCCCTGACTTGGAGGTGTCTCATCTGGAGGAGCTGCGATCTGTATGGCGGTCACCAGTTATGAGCGCCCGTGACCAATTTATCCAAATCAAGTGGATACACAGAGTGTACACAGAGTGTACCATATGCATCAAATACCGTATCCTTCATGCTCGCGCTGCGGGGAACTAAGAGGGTCCCTATACCATATGATATGGAAGTGCCCTGTTATGCAGTCGTACTGGGGTGGGATATGCCGTTTCCTTAACACTAAATTGGGTCTCCCGGGGATATGTGCTCCTATGATTTGGTATCCGAGGTGATCCCCACCAAATACGATCCCCATAACAGTGCCATCCAGAGACCCCAATAAGAGCCATCCAGAGATCCCCCATAACAGTGTCACCCACAGATCCCCCATAACAGTGTCACCCACAGATCCCCCATAACACTGTCCTCCACAGATCCCCCATAACAGTGTCACCCACAGATCCCCCATAACGGTGTCACCCACAGATCCCCCATAACGGTGTCACCCACAGATCCCCCATAACGGTGTCACCCACAGATCCCCCATAACAGTGTCACCCACAGATCCCCCATAACAGTGTCACCCACAGATCCCCCATAACAGTGTCACCCACAGATCCCCCATAACTGTGTCCTCCACAGATCCCCCATAACAGTGTCCTCCACAGATCCCCCATAACAGTGATATCCACAGACCACCATTAGTTCAAAACCCACCAAAAGCACACCTTTTGGTTCAAAAACCTAGGTGCGTCTTATGGGCCGGTGCGTCTTATAGGGCGCAAAAATACGGTAGTTGTCATTATCCATTGTATAACCAGGGGAGATTGCTCATTGAATTATATATGTATGCGACTGTATTAATGACTTTTGTCTGTAGGAATACTACTTATACAGAGTTTGTATTTGATAGACTACTGACTGATCGGCTTGTGTGCCGTCCATAATTGTTCCCCCTTGGGGATCGTTGTATTTTAATTCTTTGCAAAAAAGATAAATAAACACTATTAAAAAAATATATAAATTATGCGTATTTACAAAGCAATTCACTTTTTAAACGAGTGATGGCGCCCCCTGCATTCGTAGTGGTGCCTGCTTTATGCGTCCATAAATTAGAGATTCAGATTGGGTAGCCGAGTGTGCGCAGTCAGTCCTCGGTCCCTGTTTATTCTCTGCAATGGGACCATAAGGCTGCTCATCCAGCAAATGCGCCTTAGGCCTCTTGCACACAAACGTATTTTCTTTCCGTGTCCGTTCTGGTTTTTTTGCGGACCGTATGCGGAACCATTCACTTTAATGGGTCCGCCAAAAAAAACGGAAGTTACTCTGTGTGTATTCCGTTTCCATATGTCCATGTTTCCGTTCCACAAAAAAATAGTCCTATTATACAAAAACATGTCCTATTAGGGTCCATTCACACGTCCGTAAGTGTTTTGTGGATCCGCAAATTGAGGATCCGCAAAACACGGACACCTGCAATGTGCGATCCGCAATTTGTGGACCACACATCAGACACTATAATAGAAAATGCCTTTTATGGTCCGCAATTGCATCCGTTCCAGCCCCATTGAAAGAGAATGGGTCCGCAAATTGCGGAACGAATGCGGACCTAAATTACGGACGTGTGAATGGACCCTTATTGTTTGCATTACGGACGAGGATAGTACTGCATAAAGGGCCAGCTGTTCCACAAAATACGGAATGCACATGGATGTCATCCGTATTTTTTACGGACCCGTTTTTTGCGGACCGCAAAATACATACAGTCGTGTGCAAGAGGCCTTATTCAGATGGGTTTCTTCTGCCTCAGCCAGTTCTAGGCAAATGCAATTTGTAATTGGTTGGACATAGAAACGTTTCAATAAGCGTCTGTATAGATACTCTGTACAGATCGCTGCATATGCCAAGCTTTCCACTGGTTTTGCATAGAGCTGGCTGAGGCAGAGGGATCTCATTTTACAACAGCGCATGCGCAGAATGAGCGCTACTATGGATGCACATGTGACCACGTGTGCTCAGCCATAGGATCATAAATTTACACAATAGGAACCCGTGGGGCCGCATCATTAGGATGAGAATAGCTTTGTAAATGAGCAATGGCAGCACAACACCTTTAATTGCACAAACTTTTGGTTACTAAACAATGTTTCATACTTGATTTAAAGGGGTTGTCTCAATTCAGCAAATGGCATTTATTATGTAGAGGAAGTTAATTCAAGGCACTAACTAATGTATTGTGATTGTCCATATTGCTTCCTTTGCTGGTTTGATTCATTTTTCCATCACATTATACATTGCTCGTTTCCATGGTTACGACCACCCTGTAATCCATCAGTGGTGGTCGTGTTTGCACACTATAATGCATTCTACAACCGTAGGTCAAAACCTTGTCTTGAAATTGACCCTGATAGAAATATGTCCTGTTCTCTGCAGTGTCTGAAATCCATAAAAACATTAAATGCAATATGGAATATTAAAAAAATTTACACGCGTTATACTGCCGCCGAGCATGCTTTTAGATCCTATTTAGAGAACTTTACGTATTGGCTGCTGCCAACTGAATTTTATTTGTCCTTTATGTTTCGACATAAAATTCTTCATGGTTATTTCATGGACTTGTTTTACAGTGATCACAAGCCCGCCCGGATGGGAAATAGGAATATACATTGCTGGCGCGCTGACTTTGCTAGGAGTAGTAGGTCTGTATTTGTGGAAACTGTACAGATCAGGCAGCTACCCGTCTCCTTCTCCGTTCCCCAACTACGATTATCGATATCTCAAACAAAAATATGGGAGGTCGTACTCAGAGGTAAAGAAGAAGGTAAGCTCATCATGGCACGGGCCTGGTTAGATGTTAGAGACATTGGTGGGTTATGACACCAATGTCCGATCCAAGTCCGACCCCTACAGAATAAAGTGGCTAGAGCTGGAGTAGTGCGGTGCCACATCATCTCCTGTCAACACCTATCGTTCAGCTTTCATCATGTTGACTCGTGTCTCCAGGTCATGCCATCAAGCTTCAAACAGAAGGATCTGATAATCTAGGGTTCTTGTTGATTGAAGCAGCAGAGATCCTAAAGCCTCATGCACATGGCCCTGGCCAAACAGCGGGTCCTCAATATGGGGGCTCTGGCCGTGTTCTCCCTGCATCACGGATGCGGACCCATTCACTTGAACATGTTCTAATTTTTGCGGTGCGGACGGATCACGGACCCATTCAAGTTAAATTGGTCTTGAACCGCCCCGGCCACTGCACAGACATTGCCCGTGCATTGGGGACCGCAAATTGCGGTCCCCAATGCACGGAATGGCCGCACAACGGCCGTATGCATGAGGCTTAAGACTGATCTATCATCCTCACTCGACCCTTTCCAGGCAGCCATCCAGAAGAAGCCAAGCAGAGCCAATAGGATCTAATTACTGCTGCCATGTTCTGGCCATCAACAGTGTTGCAGCAGACAGACCCCCACCAACAAGATTTTGGTGATATATCCTAGATAGAACTTTGCCACCGGTGACCCTCATTAGACAACCTCTTTAAAGGGATTATCCCACAAAAAAATATTCTACATTTTTTAAACCTGCACCTGGGTCTGAATATTGTTGTAATTCACATTAAAGGGGTTATCCCATGACTAATGTAAAAAATGAAAATCAGACATGATATAGGACATGGCAATCTCTTTCTAACAAAGCTAGATCCATCCCTGTACCTCACATAGATCCAGAGATCTCTACAATTCACTGCTCTGCTAGATTTATATCAAGCTGACAGCTCAGGGGAGTGTCTTTTCTGCTGAAGCTCAGGGGGCGTGTCTCAGCTCTCCCTATTACAGCTCAGGGGGCGTGTCTCAGCTCTCCCAATCACAACTCAGGAGGCAGTTCAAGGATGAAACTGAGCATGTGCGACCTGCTCAGTGAGCAGGTCAAAGAAATAAGACAAAATAGCAAACAGCAGGTGGCGCTATACAGATACATTTTATGGATTAACTCACTGGCTATAGAAAATTTTTCATTACATGCAAATACAAAAGTATTCAGATCCAGGTGCTGATTTGAAAACTGTAGAATATTTTTTGTTGGACAACCCCTTTTACCCCTTTAAGTTTCAGCCATGTTATTCTTCGCACCTTGCTGATAGAATTCCTTCTCTTTTGTTCAGTGCAGAGATATAACTTACCAGAGCTACCACGAAGGAAACAGGATCTGCTTTTACACGCACAGCATCCATATAGATAAATCAAACCTAGCCAGGACATTTCCGAGAATGAAAAATAAAATGAACCGTATAGAACATAATGTAGCTATTTGGACCTAAGTAAATGACTATGTCTTGGCTATCTGTAAAATTATAGCATACATTAGTGATGTCTGGGGATAAATCTAACACTGCCTTATCAAAAGAAGCACTCGGAGATGATAGTGAAGATGTCTAATACAGCACATGAAAGTAAAGGGACTTCCGCTGTCAAAACGAAGAGACTGATATAGACTGGTACCTGGGACAGGGCATTACTACAATGAACCCATAACGAATGCATGATGTGCTATTAGTGGAAGTGCTTGAATATGTGCTTAGGTTAAAGGAATTCTATCTTTGCAATGCTCATCATGTGATATTTCTACGATCACATATACTGTATATATAATAGTAGCTTTATATACTCAGAAGAAGAAGGAAGGAGGAGCCATCACTCATGCTCTAGTGCCCCCCAATTCATTGAGGAAACACTGGACTATTATTCCCATGATTAGTGAGGTTGGTGGATGATATGGGAAAATTAAAATAGTTAAATCATAATTTCAAATATTTGTTATGATTAGAGATGAGCGAAGTTATTGGAAGTTCGATTTGGCTGCTTTGCCGAATCTTGCAAAAAAATCAGCATCGTGACAAATTTTGAATTTTTTTGTAAGTAGTGGGTGCAATGACAGGGGGCGGCGATTGCGCCATTGTACCCCTCAGATGCCGTGTTTATACATGATTGCAGCATCTAAGTGTAAAGATATACTTACCTGATCCATTTGCTTGCGACGGGCCAGGTGCCGCCATCTTGATTGAAGGTCTGGAGTGAAATCTCACGCGGGCTGCGATGACGTCATCCAGGACTTTTCCTATAAATTAAAGAACTTTCTGAAGGGAAGCCAAAAGAGGTATCCCACATGTCCTGTCAATGTGTGATTCTTTTCATGACCGGTTATACACTCTTACCCCTGGAGAGAACATTATAATTTGGAGAATCACAACAATTGGATAGATTCCAATTTTAGGAATCATAAAATTTCTACCACAACAAGGATAAGTTTAAAACTGACCACCACCCCTTTAAAATATTCCACATTTGCACCTGGATCTGAATACTTTTCTAATTGCATGTAATTTAAAATTCAGTATAGCCACTGAGTTATTCAATAAAATGTAGCGGTACAGCACCACCTGCTGCTTTTTATTATCCTTATTTCTCTGCTCACCTGTCTGAGGTGGACACACATGCCCAGTTGCATCCTTTAACTGCCACCAGTTTTGACAGTTACTGGAAGAGAGCTGCAATGGAAAGGACAAACCACCGGGGAAAGGACTTGAGCTGTGATAGGGAGAGAGTTGAAGTAGAAAGGTCACCCCCCCTCCCCCCTAAGCTGCTAGCTTGAAATAAATCTAGCAGAGCAATGAATGGAAAGATCTCTGGATCCATGTGAGATACAGGGCTGGTTCTAGCTTTCTTAGAAAAACACTGTCATGTACTATCTGATGCCTGATTTTACTGTTTTACTTTAATCATGGGAGAAAACCTTTAACTCCAATGTATCACTTTCCTCCATAAATTGGGATATAGGGCGCTATTTGGCCAAGCGCTATACTTGAGACCTGGTAGTTTTCAGATACTTTATTTGCTTTGAAGTATCCATGTTAAAGTTGTTTATAGCTAAGAATAAAAAAAATAGGCACCTACTGACCCTGGTCTATAATGTCCATATGGGCATATCGACAAGATTTTGTTTTTGACATAAAAGACCAATTCCACTTCTTCCTTTCCTACGATACCTCAGAAATGTCCACTTATCTAGTTTTCTAGAGACACAATTTAATTGTCCCTCACCTGGTTGCCCAAGGATCATATGTTAAAATGGTTTTCAGATATTTAAAAATTATGTGCAAATGGTTTACACACTTAAAAATGAGTCACTTACCGCCTGTAGCTGAGATGCCTCTGTAACTCAGACTGACATGTAGTCACATGGTCCCACACCTGGTGTTTACCTCCTGCTTGTGTGTAATTTCTCACTCTGACCACTTGGTTATATCCATTCTAGCCCTCCCTGTAGCATGTCCTATATCATATACCTACTATTTCCACTGTTCCCTGCAGCTGTAAATAGAGGCAATGTCTGTAAGAGGAATCATAAGAACTGTAGTCCTTCACAAATGCAAGCCCTAGCAGCATCAAAACTAAGGTGCTACACAGAATTGGGCAAGACATTGAAAACAGAAAACAATTACTTCTAAGCTATGAAGGCATCTACTGGTGTGCATTCAGACACATATAGGTACTTTTATAAATTTCTGTAAGCCCAGAAGACCCCTCTAAACCAATTGAGATCACCAACCATCAAGTTTACATGTGAAATTCAGAAAGTGGCATTAGAGAACTGTCTGCCTGTCTCCTGCAAGTCATGCAGCCTAAAGTCACCATATTACTTTGTCTCAAGACTAATTATCTTTATAGACTTTTTTTTTTTCGAGTTCTTTTTTTTTTTGTCTTCCCATCTACCTGAGAAACATATAAATAGAAATTTTACAAAATATTATCATTTTTGAAATTCAGCATTTGGCGGTATTAAACACTGTGCATTTCATTCTGGTTCAGAATATTACAGTTCACATGTTCATATTATGCCATTTTTTTCCCCTCTAGAGACCCGTCCAGGCAAATGCAGCAGTGGCACATCTCAATGACACCTATGAAAGTATTAACGAATTTGGTCCAATGGAGTTGATCAACAGGGACATGGAAATGACTCCCTATGGGATGTTAAGGAAGTCTATCTCTACCGATTCCCTCAGCTCTATCTCTTCCATTGGAAATAACTTTGGCTTGGACTTTACTGTGGGACAGATTGAAGTCACTATGGACTATGATCTCAGTTCCAACATATTGCATGTCTCTTTAATACAAGGGAAAGATTTACTGGAGAAAAAGGAAGATGGCAACTTTGAATCATGTTTTGTGCACATTAGCCTGCTCCCAGATGAACAAATTGTTGGAATTTCCAGAGTAAGTATAGAGAGCATGTACATGTATGTTTGGTCCTTTGTTACCGTAGAAAGGTTGATGTGACCAGAAGTCTCTCAGTGGCTTAGGTCAGCTTTTAACTATGGATACCCCTTTTCGGCTCAAGCCTACTGCCGTTATTATGGCAGGATTACCAAAATGGCAGGTAGGATCAGTTCAACCCAAAGTCAAGGGATCAAGAGGAAGAGAAGTACCTGTCTACACTGTACTTCTGAGGGGCATACAAAGGGGATGGTGGTTGGTTCCAACGGGTCCATGTATAGAACTTTAAATCGTCTCTGTACCGCATGCAGCCAATCACAGAGCCCCTTTTACAGGGATGTGGAGTGTAGAGTGGCTTTATCTCTTTATTGTGGGGGTACACAATGTCTGTACACCTGCAAGGTAACCATACACCCATATTATACAGCATATTATAATATACAGTTGCAAGAAAAAGTATGTGAACCCTTTAGAATGATATGAATTTCTGCACAAATTGGTCATAAAATGTGATCTGATCTTCATCTAAGTCACAACAATAGACAATCACAGTCTGCTTAAACTAATAACACACAAAGAATTAAATGTTACCATGTTTTTATTGAACACATCATGTAAACATTCACAGTGCAGGTAGAAAAAGTATGTGAACCCTTGGATTTAATAACTGGTTGAACCTCCTTTGGCATCAATAACTTCAACCAAACGTTTCCTGTAGTTGCAGATCAGACGTGCACAACGGTCAGGAGTAATTCTTGACCATTCCTCTTTACAGAACTGTTTCAGTAAAGCAATATTCTTGGGATGTCTAGTGTGAATCACTTTCTTGAGGTCATGCCACAGCATCTCAATCGGGTTGAGGTCAGGACTTGACTGGGCCACTCCAGAAGGCGTATTTTCTTCTGTTCAAGCCATTCTGTTGCTGACTTACTTCTATGCTTTGGGTCGTTGTCCTGTTGCTTGCAACATCCATCTTCTGTTGAGCTTCAACTGGTGGACAGATGACCTTAAGTTCTCCTGCAAAATGTCTTGATAAACTTGGGAATTCATTTTTCCTTCGATGATAGCAATCCGTCCAGGCCCTGATGCAGCAAAGCAGCCCCAAACCATGATGCCCCCACCACCATACTTCACAGTTGGGATGAGGTTTTGATGTTGGTGTGCTGTGCCTCTTTTTTTCCACACATAGTGTTGTGTGTTTCTTCCAAACAACTCAACTTTGGTTTCATCTGTCCACAGGATATTTTGCCAGTACTGCGGTGGAACATCCAGGTGCTCTTGTGCAAACTGTAAACGTGCAGCAATGTTTTTTTTGGACAGCAGTGGTTTCCTCTGTGGTATCCTCCCATGAAATCCATTCTTGTTTAGTGTTTTAAGTATCGTAGATTCGCTAACAGGGATGTTAGCGTATGCCAGAGACTTTTGTAAGTGTTTAGCTGACACTCTATGATTCTTCTTCACCTCATTGAGCAGTCTGCGCTGTGCTCTTACAGTTATCTATACAGGACGGCCACTCCTAGGGAGAGTAGCAGCAGTGCTGAACTTTCTCCATTTATAGACAATGTGTCTTACCGTGGACTGATAAACAGCAAGGCTTTTGGAGATACTTTTATAACCCTTTCCAGCTCTATGCAAGTCAACAATTCTTAATCGTAGGTCTTCTGAGAGCTCTTTTGTGCGATGCATCATTCACATCAGGTAATGCTTCTTGTGAAAAGCAAACCCAGAACTGATGTGTTTTTTATAGGGCAGGGCAGTTGTAACCAACACTTCCAATCTCATCTCATTGATTGGACCCCAGTTGGCTGACACCTCCCTCCAATTAGCTCTTGGAGATGTCATTAGTCTAGGGGTTCACATACTTTTTCCACCTGCTTTGTGAATGTTTACATGGTGTGTTCAATAAAAACATGGTAACATTTAATTCTTTATGTGTTAATAGTTTAAGCAGACTGTGATTGTCTATTGTTGTGACTTAGATGAAGATCAGATCAGATCATTTTATGACCAATTTGTGCAGAAATCTATATCATTCCAAAGGGTTCACATACTTTTTCTTGCAACTGTACCAGTTCTCTATAAGCTCATGTGCTGTTCCTGCAGTCCTTGCACTCCCAATATAGACCGCATTCAAAAGTTAAATGGCAAATTGTGCAATTTAAGGGAATGGGCATGAGGTTCGAGGACACATTCAAATTTCTTTTTGCATTGGCCCACCAATGGAGTAAAACTGCCTTGCTGTAGATCCAGGGCATTGGGAGTTACGTGCACCAAAAACTTTCCATGAACGTAGTTTAGCTAACATAGAAATAACATAGGCTACATCAATTTAGGGAACTTCCCTAAAAGATATGCTGAGGAGGAGCAAATTTTACATATTATCCAGCGCATAAACATAGTTTGAAATGCGTCCAAGAATCTTACGAACTGTGAGACCGCTGAAAGGCGGCCATACAAATTAGAAGAATGTCAACAAACTATTTCATGTGTATGGGAGTGTCCTGACTCTCTCAATTTGAGGGAAGAAAAACGGTTAGGTGTTTTAGCTTTCAACACGCCCAATCCTTTTGTTCTTTAGGGCAATAAGCTGCCGCTAAAGCCTTATTCTCTTCTCCCTATTGTCCAGGACTTTACTTTTGATAGCCTGTCCTCAAGATAGGCCATTGATATCTGAACGATGGGGGTCCAACACCCCATAACCCCGCCAAACTTTTGGGGGTAGCTCCGGTGCCAGAAGTTTCTGCAGGAACTACACAGCTCCATCCATTGTGTTGTGGACAGAGCTGGTTCCTGCAGCGCTGCCCCAATTTAAGTGATGGATAGAGCTGTGGAGCTTGTGCTGGAACAACCACAAAACAGCTGATCCGAGAGGGTAATGGACAACCACAGATGAGATGCTGATGGCTTATCCTGAGGACAGGCCATCAATACTAAAATCCTGTACAACCTCGTTGGGTGAGAGATTGATAGTAGGGTGGACTCTTCTTTCATTTTCATCTTCCTCCTGAAGTGTGCTACTTATTAACAGCTATTACGGAGACTATAATAATAATAATCTGTATAATATACATTCATAGGATTATCTTGATCTGCAGCAGAGAAATAGATGATCTATGCAAGATCTTATTTGCCCTCCTTGCATTTACTTAGGACCAGTCTATTACGTCTCCCTGAGCGCTGAGCTCTAGATTCATTACATTTCCTTCTTCAAACCCCCACCCCCTTCCATGTTAAAAGACATTGCAGTAGAGTAATATAGAAAGCTACTGAATCGTATAGACAAGCAGAGGAGAGGCAGACAGACGTCCTTGGGGTATACTGCTTGCCAGGCTTCCAGCATCCCCGTGTGCTGCGTGGGTGTATGTGCTACAAGTTTAATATGGTAGATGCTCATTAAAATATGACAGCAGAAAATGTCCGGCTCCGTCTCTACACTGCATTTTTTTTTCCTCTAAGATGGTAGTCTTCATTATAATAAGTACAGCAGTGCAAGAGACTACAAAAGAAGGTTCCCAGTTTTTAACCCATTTATTGCCTAGATGAGTGAAGGACACGCTAAGAAACGTGGTTTGAGTTAGATACATTCTTATATTCTCTCAAAGACATGTATAGCATATCATCGACCAATTCATGGCTGCTGGGATGAGTCGATATGGCAAAAATGGTTTTCGAACCCCAGTAATGCATACATTGTGCAAGATTTAGGACCCGTAATAAAGAAAACCATCTGAAGATAAAATTCAGGAAGAAGGTGTCCTGCTGAGTATGTCTGCAATATCCTTTATTAGCATTGATGCTCCAGTTGCTCTGAACAGAGCTGGTGGCGCAGCCCTGGGTTCTCAAAATTCCAGTGCCTGATTTCTTTTCTAGGTAGTGCGTTCTAGATTTACTGGCTATATGCTCCGTTTGATTGTTGAGTGTAGATAGCAAATGGATACTGAATGCAGAGGAAGAGACCTGCAGAGAAGACAAAACCACTGATGGTTCATACAGAAATATAAATCACTGTGTTACATTGGCGGCCCGTGCCCGCCACTGTCCTGCTCTGCCTTCTCAAACAGCTGATCGGCGGGGGTCCCGGGTGTCGGACCCCCGCCGATCAGAAGCTGATGATCTATCCAGAGGATAGATCATCAGTTAAATGAAAGTGCAGAACCCCTTTAAGTAATTAAGGCACCTGCCCATTGCAAGGATGCCGGACAAATAGGTTCCTAGCTTGCTAGTTCCTGCAAAGGTGTGCTATATTCATTGCCCGTGTACTGACTTTCTGCCCATTTCCTGAATTTTGTTGTTCAATCAATTTTATTAAAGATGAAAGCACAAATAGATAAGACATCATGTCCATTTACATTGCAGAATGCACATCAAAGTATTGTTCGTTTAGGCTACTGAACGTGGTTTGTAAGACATATTCAGAATAGCATCCCGCAATCCCAGGAATAATTGACCCGTAGTACACATACATACATAACAAGACAGTAACACTACAAGACACACAAGGGAAGGGAGACAGACAAGGAAGGTATCCTAACATTAAACCTCATTTAGTCATTCCAGAGCAAGTGGAGAGTTATTGGCCCGATCTAGCCAATCATGGAATGCTTGAGACCCTTAAAAAGAAGCCATGGCGTCCATAATTTCATATACTTCTGGTCCCAACCTTCATCCTCTGCTATTAACTCCTCCATCCTACGTATATTTTCGAACGTCTCCAACCATTCCCCCACATGTGGGCATCCCGAGACTTCCAGTGCCTCGGCACCACCAAACGGGCCGCCTGAACAAAAAATCTCAGGAGGCCCAGCTTTAATAAACGAATGGGACCTGGAACCAGCAATAGCAAAGCCCCTTCCAGTGTCCATCGGGTCGTGGAACCTGATACCTGATTATATAGATCATTCAGTGCTGTCCAAAAAGGAACAATTGTTGGGCACTGCCACCAAATATGGGACATCGTGCCAACAGCCCCCTCACACCTCCAACATATATTTGAGCATGTCGGATAAAAGGAGTGTAAGACGTCAGGAGTCCTATACCATCTGGAGAGGATCTTGTAATTTTTCTCCTGCAGCCCGAAACAGATGGAGGACCTGTGAGACAGCTTAAATGCCTTAACCCATTGTTCTGCAGAGAACTCCCTGTCTAATTCTTACTCCCACGCCCGTACATAGGGCAAGGAGGAGGGAGGTCCACCACCCTCCTGAAGCAGCCCGTACACCAGAGACACCAAATGAGTAGGCAGGGATTTTTGCATACATAGCGCCTCAAAGGATGTTAGGTCCCTGGATAGAGTAGCGATCGAGCCCAGGGATAAAGTAAAATTCTTGACCCCGTTATAATGTATCCAAGCCCCTTCTCACTTCGTCCCGGGAAAGAGTCCAAAGGGCGAACGGAGGTCTTCGTTACCAGATGATACACTCTAACATTATCCTCCTTGCGTAAGCCCAATATCTCCCCCTGCTCCACTCCCATCGGGAAGCTATGGGCGTCTTAGGACCCGGGAAGGACGTACACCCTGAGGAAACTGCGCATCTGTCCCACACCTGAAGAACACCCGCCGTGAGAAATGGGAGCCTGCTGCTACATAAAGATTTAGGTACCCATAGAAGATTTTGAGGTGGTTCCCCAACATCGCTCCTCTCAAAACGAAACCACCTTTTAGAGGCCCCACCATGGAACCAATCCAATATATAAGCAAGGATCGCCGCTCTATGGTATGAAGATATATCAGGGACTCCCGCCCCTCCCCTCACCTTCGGTCTCATTAGAAACTTTATCCCCAGTCTAGGGGATGAACCCGCCCAGATAAAGTCAAGAAACATAGTACGCATGGTTTTGAAGAACACACGCGGCAGTGGGATGGGAATGGTCCTAAGTAGGTACAAAATCCTGGGTAGTACATTCATTTTCAGCGTGTGTATCCTCCCAAACCACGACAATGGTAATTGTTTCCAAGCAGACAAGTCCTTCCTAATCTCTGAAAGCAATGTGGCAAAGTTCAACTGGTACAGGTCCTTAAGCCGGGGTGGGATAGTCACCCCCAGATAAGATATGCTATCTGTTTTCCATTGAAACCGGAAAAGCCTGTCTCAGGGATTGTACAGTAGTGTGTGGAACCGTGACATTCAAGATCTCAGATTTATGGAAGTTCACCTTGAAGTTACTTAAATCCCCAAATGAAGAGAACTCTTTCACAATGTTCGGTAAGCCGACAACCGGGTCGGAGCAATAGATTAATAGGTCATCTGCATAAATAGCAATTTTAGATTCTAGGGATCCAAAACAGAGACCCCGTATGGATGCGTTAGCCCTAAGCGCCCTTGCCAGAAACTCCATGACCAGAATATACAGCAGAGGAGACAGAGGACACCCCTGCCGGGTCCCATTATGGATCTCAAAAGGGGATGATAAAGCACCATTCACCCTCACCTGGGCTCTTGGCTTATGATATAGAGCCATTATTCTTAGCACCATGTTAGGACCAAGGCCGAATGTCCTCAGGGTCTCCCTCAGGAAATCCCAGTCGACGCGGTCGAAAGCCTTTTTTGCGTCAACGTTTTGTAAAAACGTGGCGTGAACCCGCCCGGGCACTTACCCACCTCTAGCTGTCTCACAGCCCCCTGAATCTCCTGCTCAGACACTTCCCCCTCTAGGGCCTCCCTTTCCTCAGCCGACAGTTTTGGCCCCTTCAACCTTGACAAGTACTGTCTGATCTTCTGAGCTTTAAGTTCAGGGGCCAAGTCCGCGTATTTCCCCGTCAGATTATACAGATTCTCATAGTAGGCCTGAAATTCCTTCAATATGTCCCCGGTAGCATGCACCTTCCCTCCCACTCTGCAGTTAATGGATTGAATATAACCAGAGGCCATCCGCGGACGCAATGTCCTCACTAGAAGCTTGCCACTTTTGTCCCCCAGTCCATAAAATAACCGTTTAAGCTTATTACTGGCCACTAGATATTTCTGGTCAATGAGTTTCCGCAAGGCGGACCTGGCATCGCACAGCTCCTGATAGACCCTCAGGTCAAGGCTGTCTTTATGGCGCCCTTCTAACGTGACCAATTTCTGTAACAGATCAGCAATCTGTATGGAGCGCATCTTCTTTAACCTAGATGCGTGTGAGATCAATCGACCCCTAATCACACATTTAAGAGCCTCCCACTTAATTGTAGGACTAGAGGGATCAGACTTGTGAACTTCCACAAAATCCGAGATAGCCGTTTTAATGTCAGCCATGCATACACTATCCCTCAACACATTTTCATTTAACTTCCAAGAGCCCTTCGTATGGGAGGGATCCCCCAAACCCAAAGCAACCCACGTCAGTGAATGTTCAGAGAAGAGGACAGGTTCTATCCCCGCTGTCGGGCGCAGGTCCAACAGTTTGTGTGAAATGAATATATAGTCCAGACGGTGGTACGAGTTATGAGCTAGGGAGAAGAACGTGAAGTCCTTCACCGTAGGGTGGAGAACCTGCCAGACGTCCACCAAACGGAGCGAATGTAGGTGTCTCTGGAAGACGTGTCCAATTTAGCGTCCAGAGGGAGATTAATGTCCCTGCCCAGGACAATCGGCAGGCCGTCCGCAAAGTCCTCCAACGCCGCAAAGGCCGCATCTGCAAAACCCATCTGTCCTGTGTTGGGACAGTAAATGTTAGCAAGAACCAGCAATCTAGAGGCAATATTCACTTTCAAAAACAGATAACGGCCTCGACCGTCCTGGGTAGAGTTTAGAATGGTGCACGGAACATATTTGTGAATGGCTATGGCAACCCCCCTGGACTTAGAATCAGCATAAGTACTGTGAGCCCACGTGGAGAAATATCTATTTCTACAGGTGGGGACATGGCCCGTTTTAAAGTGTGTCTCTTGCACTCTCTGTTTGTGGAGGTTATATAAAATCTGGTTCCTCTTAACCGGTTCATTCAGGCCGTTAACATTGTAAGAGCAAAACTTAATGGAAGACATAGAGCTGTAGTATGATATTCACAAAAGAGCATGGATACCACACTTTGTGGGGAAGGAACAACACACAAGGGAAGACAGGACACATCAGGGGAAACACAAAACTAACAAGTAAAACATGTAAACCCTTGAGATACAAGGCAATAGTAGAACATATAAGTAACACCAGGCGGTGGACTAGAATGCCCATCCACTGCCCAAAGAACATAGTGGAGGAAGCCCCATTTGGCAAAAAAAGGAACTAGACACACCTTGTGTGGTCACTGTGTATTAAAATACCTCACTATCGAAACAGAGAATGGGATCTTCTTATCCTCAACATTGGTGGAAGCCACAGTGGTTATACTGTCATAGATTAAGAGGTTACATACCTAAACAGAACAGGAGCTTCTAATCCTCAACATTGGTGGGAACCACAGTGGTTACACCATCATAGATTATGAGGGTGCATACTTTATTGAGGTGGCTTGGACTTCTTGGATTATCCTCTGGATGTACTGTGGCATTAAGAGGAGCCAACCTTCCAAGTTAGGCAAATCATGAGTATTACTACTACTACAACGTCTCAGTGACATGAATACTTTTCTCAGAAAACTCCTCTAGCAACAACTGCAAAGCCCTACAAACACCAGTGCTTGTTCAGGGTTGTGACAAGTAACTATAGAGTCCATAGTGAACATCAGAAGATATTATGAAAGACTTACTATAATATTGGTGTCTAATTTATTTCCTACTTTCCTCAGTCTTCCAGTACGCAGCATTTTCCCTTTCTGAGTGGAGATGGGACCATGTCTTTTACCCTGATCGTTTTGTATGGGCCATACAAAAAATACGGTGAAAAACTATCCGTGTAAAATGCCCTCAAAAGACAAGGGGGCACTGCCTCCGACTGGAGAAGAAAAAGTTCAGTCTCCAGAAGCGTCAAAGCTTCTTTACTGTAAGAACTGTGAATCTGTGGAATAGACTTCCTCAGGACGTGGTGACAGCAGGAACAGTGGACAGTTTTAAAAAGGGTTTAGATGAATTCTTAAAAGTAAACAACATTAATGCTGATGAAAACGTGTAGAAATCTGAGTCTCATTTCCTTCTGGGATTTGCGTCCCCACCTATCCCTCTGTTGAACTTCATGGACTTATGTCTTTTTTATGTTTCAATGATGTTTATTAAAGTTTTTCACAATAATAAGGTACATAGTACATTGTGCATAAAATAAAGGACATAACGTCCAGTCAAGTAGGCATAAACAAATAATACAAAGAACAAAAAGACATAGAATAAATTAATCAAAAATAAGGAAAATATCAAGTACTCAGGGGTAGCAGTCATGCAGTTCAAAATTACGTGAGTTAAGTCTTAGATGGCGATCCGCAAAAAGCAGGCCCATATTTACCTCCATCCCTTAGTTGCATACGATATACACTGTGACCTATCAAAGTTCAGAGTAGAGCGAAAGATTGGCAGAGTGGGGAGAGGACGACCAAGGCTCCCAGACAGTCTCAAACACGGGAAATGTATCAGAGCGGATAGCTGACATCCGTTCGTTTTGGTAAATCCTATTAACTCTATCAATCACCGCTTGGTAGCTCAAAATTGAGGAACGCCACTGAGAAGCAATATGTATCCTAGTAGCAAGCAGGATGAATTGGGCTAACTTGAACCTAGCATTCGTTAGTTTAGATGGCTTGTTTCCAAGCAGAAATACCGGGGGTGTAAGGGGGAGGGTGTGCTCCAACAAGGATGAGAGCAGATCACAAATGCGACCCCATAATCTGGAAACCATGGGACACGTCCACCACGTGTGGAACATCGTGCCCTCCTCCCCACAACCCCGGAAGCAAGTAGAGGGGACTTCTGGGTAGAAGTGGTGCAATTTGGCAGGAACCAAATATGTCCGGTGGAGAATCTTAATAGAGGTCTCTGCCAGGGTAGTTTGCCATGACCCTTTAGAGAGTGTCTGGGAACGTTGGTGGCACCTAGATACACTGAATTCCTCTAACAGATCAGCCTCCCATTCCAACATATAACGAAGCTTAGAATCCTCTGGAGGTGTAGTGAGAGCCGAGTAAATCCGGGACAATAAACCCTGCTTATGTAGAGATAAGGACATTAGCCTTTCAAAAGGTGTATAATCAATATTATGTGAGCCATTCTTTAGGGAGTGAAGGAAGGAGAATACTCTCCGGACATTGAATTGCTCACGAACTGGAGGGGTGAATTTCTCAAGGAAATCAGACATAGTTAAAACTTTACCCCGTACTAGGAAATCCCGGAGGGAGCACAATTTTTTTTCGACCATGAGAAAGCCCCAGATTGGAGTCCAGGGGAGAAAGCCGGATTACCCCAAAGATATTCTAAGGGGGACGGTTTAGATTGGAGGGAGCGCTTGAACCTAATGGATCTCCATAGGAGCAAAGCGTAATATGAGAGTTGAGATTTGGTACGGAGTGAGGAGGGTAATGAGGAGGTGGTCCAAATAAGGGCTCTCCAGGAGAACGGCCCCAGCAGCGATTGTTCAAGGGAAACCCATATAGGCTGAGCCTGTGTAGGGAGATGAGTCAGAAATAGTTGAGCTAATCTGGCAGCCCTGTAATACTGAGCTAAGTCTGGCACTGAAAGGCCACCACAAGCCTTATGACGACACATAACAAGCTTAGAAATACGAGCTCGTTTATGGGCCCAAATAAATTTAAGGATGTCCGCCTGGAGAGCCCCCAGGTCTGACGCTGGGACTGGGATCGGTAGGGTGCGGAATAGGTATAGTAGCCGTGGAAGGACCACCATTCTTACTATATGGATCTTACCCACCCAGGAAACTGGAAGAGATTCCCATGACTGCAGGTCCCTCCGTATTTGAGTGAACATGGGAAGATAATTATATTTATACAGGGTGTTAAGTGTTTTGGTCAGCGAAATGCCCAAATATGGAAGGAAGTGCGTGTCATGTTGAAATGGAAACTCGCTCCGAAGAATCTCGGAAACCTGAGAGGTGACATTACCCAACAAAAGCTCCGACTTAGATTGATTGACTAGTAGGCCTGATGCTTCTGAGAAACATTTTAGTAGGGACATAAGGGAGGGAAATGAAATGATAGGATTAGTGACTGTTAACAAAAGGTCGTCAGCAAAAAGGCTCAATTTATATTCCACACCCCCAACCGAGATTCCTGTTATGTCTGGGTGGGATCTAATTTTTAACGCTAATGGTTCCATGGCTAATGCAAAAAGGGCTGGGGAGAGGGGGCAACCTTTGCGCGTTCCTCTAAAAATTGGTATAGATGACGGATGCGAGGAAGGTAATTTGAGGCTAGCCTGAGGCGAAGAGTACAAAGCTTGAATAGCGGAGAGAAAAGGGCCTCTAATGTTAAAGTGGGAGAGAGTCCGCCAAAGATAGGTCCAGGAGACTGTATCGAAGGCCTTCTCTATATCCAGCGCTAGTAAAGCTACTGGCGTTGAAGTCCTGTTCGCCTCATGAACTAACCCCAAGACCTTCCGTATATTATCTGGGGCTTCCCTGCTGGGGATGAAACCCACCTGATCTTTGTGTATCAGGCTAGGGAGAATTCTATTAAGTCTACGCGCTAAGATGGAGGTGAACAACTTGTTGTCTATATTCAAAAGTGAAATGGGTCTATAGTTGGAGGGTAAAAGAGGGTCTTTATGAGGTTTGGGGATCACAGTAATTTTGGCTGCTAAGAATTCGGGTGGGGGTGTGGAGCCTTGAAATAAATGGTTACAGAATTTAGTAATGAAGGGGATTAACTGGTCTGCAAATTTTTTAAAGTAAAGAGCTGTATAGCCATCTGGACCGGGGGCTTTTCCCAGTTTCAGGGCCTTAATTGTGTAAGTCACCTCCTCAGGTGTGATGGGGCTATTGAGTTCTACTAGTACTGCAGATGAGACCCTTGGGAGGGAAGCAGAGGAAAGGAAGTCATCTGCCTTAATGTTGGGGTCACCTTTTTGTTCCGAGTATAGTTGTTTATAGAAGGATTGGAAGGTGTCATATATGACGTCTGGGTGGGAGGTAGTTCTACCAGACCGTGTACAGATTTGATAGACTTGGTTAAGTCTCTGTGTGGCTTTGAGTTGGCGCGCCAACATCTTATCCGGTTTATTGGCATATTTGTAATAGTAGGAGGACGTCCAGCGGAGTGCTTTTTCAGTATTATTTGAAAGTAGGGCATTCAGTTGAGTTTTAGTGTCTTTTATTTCCTTCAATAGGTAAAGGGTTGGTGTTTGTTGATGGGCTCTCACCAGTTTAGCCAATTTAGACTCTAGTGCAACCTGAGCTGAGGATCTGTCCTTTTTGAGCCTTGAAGCTCCCTGAATGAGTTTGCCCCGTATGAAAGCCTTGTGAGTTAGCCACAAATTCATAGGGTCGGCATCCGGAGTGTTGTTTAGTAAAATGAACTGTTTAAGCTTATCTAATATCGCATTAAACACAACCGGTCGAGTCAGTAATGACTCATTCAGGCGCCAAGTAAAAGGGACACTAGAATTGTTGACTAAAGCGAATTCAGCTATAACCATGTCATGGTCTGACAAGGAGGACACAACATGTCTGGAGTAGGTTAGTGAGGAGAGGTAGGAGGTGGAAGCTAGGATTAAATCAATCCGGGTGTATAGTTGGTGAGAAGGAGAATAATATGTATATCCCCTTTGGGGGCCATTGTGCTCCCTCCAGGTATCCGCCAAGGACAGGGATTCCATCACATGCTTAACTTTAACATTATGGGATGCAGGGCGCATTTGAGCCGGGAGGGTGGAGCGATCAAGGACAGGGTTGAGTACAAAATTAAAGTCACCACACCACAATAACTTGTGATAGGTGAGAGGTGAAATAATGGAGTGCATTAAGACAAAAAAGGCAATAGGATCTTCAGTAGGCGCATACACGTTTACAATACACAGAGTTTCTTCCTTGTAGGTGCCTAGAAGGATTACGTATCTCCCATTAGGATCTATTACAGAGCGTAGTAGTGTAAAAGGAAAGGAGTTACGCAATAAAATGATAGCTCCTCTACTTTTAGAAACATAGGTAGACGAATAGAAACGTGTGTATTGCGGATGGAGATATTTGGGATGAGAGGTGGGCGTGAAGTGGGACTCCTGAAGGCAGACCACATCGGGCGTATGTTTGGTATATGTAGAAAAAGCAGACTTACGTTTTCTGGGGGAGTTAAATCCCCTTACGTTGTGTGATAGTATCTTACACATGACCAGAAAGTAAGGAGTATGCAGGAAAAGCGAAGTGAACCCGTGTGATCCGCCTCAGGAGCGCCACCTCCAGCCGTCGCCCATATATGAAAACAACACGAGCATTTCCCCTGACAAAAACAAGAAAAGAAATAAAAGAAAAGGAGAGAAAAGAAAAAAAAAAAAGAATAGGGAATAAAAAATTGAGAACAAATAAAACAATACATTACTAAGCCTAAATAGGCCTGAGAAAAATAGGTGGGTGCAGTAGAGCAGGGTGAGGACTCTAACGGAGTCTCCCAATCCTGCCCAGAGAACCCAAACATGGGGGCAAACATGACAGTCCTTCACGCCGAATCCCTAGAAGATGATAAGCTTCGGGATAATAGCAGTTATTAATAGAAGGACTACATAATGAAGGCTAGTGTCCTGTAAAACAGACAAAGGGAATAGGGGTATGAAACGGAGCCAAAAGGTAGGATAACAACGTTCCTAAATGCCATGACAGGCCAGAAGATCAGGAGCAGAAGTCCCGGACTTAATTGGTAGGTGATGAAGTCGGCCTCCGCGAAGTCGAGAGCACCGTCGTCCAGACTCTGGCAGGCCGTTGCGGTTCTGGAGCGGCTTCTGGAGCTGGATCTTGGTCACAAGGAACTCCTGCTTTCCGAAGGATCTCGATTCCCTCTCTGGGTGAGTGTATAACATGATCCCGAGAGTTAAGACGGAAAGAGAGGGAAAAAGGGAATCCCCATTTGTACCGCACCTGGGCGTTTTGTAGAGCCGAAGTCACCGGCTTCATGTCCCTGCGTCTGCGGAGGGTGGAAGGAGCCAGGTCGGCATATAGGTGCACTGTGGAGGGGAGACCAGGGAGTTCAGTGAGGTTACGGGCTGCTGCAAGAATTTGATCCCGTGTGCCCGGATGATGAAATTTGAGAATAACATCTCTCGGTAAGGCATCTGAGCGTGGTCTCCCTAGGGCTCTATGAACCCTATCCATCAGGAGTTTCGCTGGTTCAGCTTGTGGCAGCAAGGCCTGGAACAATGCTGACAAAGTGGCCGAGAGGTCAGTGAAAATTTCAGGCAGGCCTTTGATCCGGAGGTTACCCCTCCTGGTTCTATTTTCTAGGTCTTCTAGTTTGAGCTCCATCGCTGCAATCTGTGCCGCCTGAGACAGAATATCCGCCTTATCTGAGTGCAGGGCGTCCGATAGATCATCGGTGCGTGTCTCCAAGTGAGAGACCCGGGTTCCCAGCTCATGGATCTGGCGGGAAAACTCGTCCACCGCTTGGGACAGTTCTGAGCGGCATAGGGAGGCTATATTTTTATAAAGTTCAGCCTGACCTGTATCTTGAATGTCCGGTGACAGCGAGGTATTGCTGGCTTCAGAGGACGCTGGGCTCCGGGATGCAGGGGCCTGGTCCGCCATATTGCTGCGGCTTAAGTTTCTGAACAGCTCCGGTAGGGACTGTGAAGGCACGGGTGTTCCCGTCGACTTTGTCTTCCCTTTGTTGCGGGTCATCATAGGAGTCCCTTGCATGTAGGTTCAAGCCCGTGGAGCTGAATAAACAGCGCTAAATGAGGGAAAAGTTCGGCGTGAGGAGCGGAGCTCAGGGGAACACGTCCGCCATGCGAGCCTCGCGAATGCGCCTCGACTTATGTCTTTTTTCAACCGCATTAACTATGTAACTCTATACCCACGGTAGTACACTTGTACAGTTCACGAGCAACCTCTGCTCAGGACCTGAAGGTTCCCCTCAAAGAACCTTCTAAGAAGGTTGTGACCCTTGAAGATAAATTTCCTGCAGTTTTATTGGCTGTAAGAAAATATTTCGAAAATCCCAGTTTCTCATGTTGTATCTTCATATATTCCTAGTTCCTTTGTGATTTGTTATGTTTTAGTCACTATTTGTAATTCTCCATGAAATGACAATTCTGGATCATCTTTTGTCAGATCTCTACGTTGGGCCATTCCTCTGTTATTGCTCCTAGTAATGTATGAAGAAATTTATAATGGCACAAATAACAATAAATGCTCCCAAATTATTTCATGAGAAATTCCAGTATTTACTAAAACAGACATCGCGGGAGAAGTGACTGATCTTTTCGCCTGCCCAAGTGTGTTCTTCTATTTCAAAGTGAAGCTGCAGGTTCTTCACAGCAGGTGGATTTTCAGTCAGGTGAAATATGTACTTGAATGAATTGAGTAGAAGCCCAGGAGTGCTGCAGAAATGGCTCAATATATTTTAAATGCGTTAGATACTTTATATTATAATGGAATGTGATCCTATCATCTGTATGGCGTGAATCCAAAGAGACCATGTAAGTGACAGCTGTTTCGAGGCTTGTGATGAAGACTGATCGCTATCGTCTGTGCTAACGTTCTCTTCTTTTAGATCTCCCTACATTGACATTATACAGTAAGAAAGCCATGTCTGTGCTATAGTTCCCGATGTCGAACTCCGTCTTCTGCTCCCAACCTGGCATCTTCATGCAGCTGCCACTAGGGGGAGCTCAATGCAAAGCATTTTTTACAGCTTCCATTGCATTTAATAATAACTGTATACATTTCTATGCACTGAGCTCCCCCTAGTGGTGTTTTCAGGCAGCCCTGGACAGAAAGATGTATGGAGGAGATTTATCACTGTATTTATGAAAGTTATCCGTTGTTCTTCCATTTAATAAAAATATTTCAGCAGAAATATCTTTTTGAGGGCCCCATAATATTTCTGTACGCTCCACTGCCCACATTAATGATGTCCTTAGGTGGAGCATTATATAGATTAGCACACCAAATTCATTGGCAGCTGTATACAGTGAGCTCCCCCTAGTGGCAATTTCAGGTGACGAGATGGGAATAATCTGGATTAGATAGATCAGTGCTGGGTCCCCTCTGTCCAAATGTCCCATACCAATGGCATGATCAGTCTGTGTGTTAGACTACTTTCACACTGGCGTTTCTGGGTCCGCTTGTGAGATCCGTTTCAGGGCTCTCACAAGCGGCCCCAAAACGGATCAGTTCAGCCCCAATGCATTCTGAATGGATAAGGATCAGTTCAGAATGCATCAGTTTGGCTGCGTTCGGTCTCCGTTCCGCTTTTGAGGCTGACACCAAAACTCGTGTCCACCTGACGATGCGGAGCCAAACTGACCCGTCCTGACTTACAATGTAAGTCAATGGGACGGATCCGTTTTCACTGACACAATATGGTGCAATTGAAAACAAATCCGTCCCCCATTGACTTTCAATGTAAGTCAGGACGGATCCGTTTTGACTTAGGCTTTTTTTTTTAAAGAATAATGCAAACGGATCCGTTCTGAACGGATACAAGCGTTTGCATTATCGGTGCAGATCCGTCTGTGCAGATACCAGACGGATCCGTACCGAATGCAGGTCTTAAAGTAGCCTTAGGTATGATTGTTTTAGTTGTGCCACTGATAATAGGGTCATGATTTAAGGGGGTTTTGGTGGCAATAAGCTTTTTTTTTTTTTTTTTTAGAAAAGCCAGAAACTGTCAAAAAAAATACATCATACTAACCTCACCAATGCTACTAGAGGCCTACTTTGTATGCTGACCATGTTTATCAAGCAATCTCTACATATAATCTTAGTTAATAAAACATGTCATCGCTGTGTAGAGACTCCAAGTTGCAGGAAGGTTGCGCAACTTAAAAATATGTGCGGCTTGTCTGCAACTATTTTAGAAATGTGTCTTGGCTGTGAAAACACAGCCAAGTCATAGGGAATCACATATTGTGTGCAACTTCCATTAAAGTCAATGGATGAGAAGTCATGTGCGACATGCTGCCTGCTGCACAAAATCCAGCATATCTGGATTTTTTGCAACTATTACATGAAATGTCCCGTGACTCATGTTGCCGTGTAGCCGTACCCTAAGGCCCCTTTCACATGGGCGAGTTTTCCGCGCGGGTGCAATGCGTGAGGTGAACGCATTGCACCCGCACTGAATCCGGACTCGTTCATTTCTATGGGGCTGTGCACATGAGCTGTGATTTTCACGTATCACTTGTGCGTTGCGTGAAAATCGCAGCAAGCTCTATTTTCTGCGTTTTTCACGCAACGCAGGCCCCATAGAAGTGAATGGGGCTGCGTGAAAATCGCAAGCATCCGCAAGCAAGTGCAGATGCGGTGCGATTTTCACGCACGGTTGCTAGGAGACGATCGGGATGGGGACCCGATCTTTATTATTTTCCCTTATAACATGGTTATAAGGGAAAATAATAGCATTCTGAATACAGAATGCATAGTACAATAAGGCTGGAGGGGTTAAAAAAAATTATAATAATTTAACTCACCTTAATCCACTTGCTCGCGCAGCCCGGCTTCTCTTCTGTCTTCATCTTTGCTGTGCACAGGAAAAGGACCTTTGATGACGTCACTGCGCTCATCACATGGTCCATCACCATGGTGATGGATCATGTGACGGACCATGTGATGTGTGCAGGGACGTCACCACAGGTCCTTTTCCTGTGCACAGCAAAGATGAAGACAAAATAGAAGCCGGGCTGCGCGAGCAAGTGGATTAAGGTGAGTTAAAAATATTTTTATTTTTTTTAACCCCTCCAGCCCTATTGTACTATGCATTCTGTATTAAGAATGCTATTATTTTCCCTTTATAACCATGTTATAAGGGAAAATAGTAAAATCTACACAACACCGATCCCAAGCCCGAACTTCTGTGAAGAAGTTCGGGTTTGGCTACCAAACATGCCAATTTTTCTCACGCGCGTGCAGGTCCTTTATCCAACTCCAAGCAGAAACAGCAGGGGGCACTACCAGAGAGGAAAATGTAGTGTACATAAAAAAAAAAAAACTGACCAATATTTTTTATTGCAATAATACTTCATTTGTAATGCACTATTCATACTACTGATATCACTTGCTGACTGGAGCAGGCACATGTATGACGGGACTTTGATAGCATTCGGCTGGCGGCTATCTTCTGTGTATAGTGTTTTAGTTGTGCGAAAATCCCTTTAAGTAACAACATAATGAGCTAAAGCGCATCCGCTCCAAATATCCTTCCAATGATCTCTCTGTTGGCAGAGTCTTTGTGTTATCCGCCATGGAACGATCTTTCGAGTCATCCCCTTCAATATTATGGATCAGGATGAATATAATCCTCAACTGTATCCAAACATTTAGAAGATCTAGTGCCAGTGTTCCTACACAAACAGTGCCGTCCCGGTATTCAGCCTGCGCCTATGGCTGGTATTACCACGGTGGGAGTCAGCGATCATTGCTTCATTACAAGCTCAGCCCGATCAATACAGTAAATGGACAGGCGGGCTGATTGTTGCATAAGACGGTTGCATCTCAGGGGGGAATTAATTAAACTGACCTTGTTTTCTGCAGAATGGAGCAATTAGAGCGATGAATTTACTACTCAGGCTTAAAGGGGGAAAAAAAACAAGAATATAAAACCGCCACGTTGTCTACATGGGTGTAGTTATAATAATATTACTCATTAAAGGGGTTGTCTCGCTTCATCAAATAGCATTTATTATGTAGAGAAGGTTAATACAAGGCACTTACTAATGTATTGTGATTCTCCATGTTGCCTCCTTTGCTGGATTCATTTTTCCATCACATTATACACTGCTCGTTTCCATGGTTATGGCCACCCTGCAATCCAGCAGTGGTGGTCGTGCCTGCTCACTATGGATAAAAGCACCAGCCTATGTGAGCTCCCAGGGTCTTGGGAGGCCGGCGCTTTTTCCTATAGTGTGCAAGCACGACCACCACTGATGGATTGCAGGATGGTCGTAGCCATGGAAATGAGCAGTCTGTAATGTTTCCATTATTCCACCCAGGAAAGGAGGCAATGTGGACAATCACAATACATTAGTAAGTGCCTTGCATTAACTTCCTCTACATAATAAATGCTATTTGCTGAAGTGAGACAACCCCTTTAAGGAGCTGTCATCTAGAGATTAAGGCCTCATGCACACGACCGTATGTATTTTGTGGTCCACAAAACACGGATCTGCAAAATATGGATGGTGTTCGTGTGACGTCCATGCTGCATCTGTTTTGGGGGTTTTTTGCACCCAAGAATAGGACATGCTCTATTGTTTGCGGAACGGACATACGGATGTGGAAAGGACATGGATCACCCGTGTGATTTCCGCATCCGTATGTCAGTTTGACAAAAGGATAAAACGTGTCCTGTACATGGTGGCAAACTGTGGACTATAATCCCATTGAAGACAATTGTTCCCCCTAAAATATTTATGCAAAATGGACGTTATCCATATTTTGCGGATCTGCAAAATGGCCACATGCCATTTTGGTGTTCCCCTCACACTATTGCCCTGCACATTTTAAACCGTAACATCAGGAGTTTAAATATATCATTGAATTACGAGAATGGTTTTGTCTCAAGTACTGCCATTGTGTTCCATCACCCTGCCTGCCTTATCTGTATAAGACCTCATACAGAGACCTAATGTCAGAATGACCATCCCAGAACCATGCTGCAGACTCCATTGTAACACATCTCGTCACAAGTAGCTACAGTCAATTACACACACGCATATGGTATAATATATTAGCTATTGATTTTTAAAAAGCTAGATATGATTATTTTCTTTATCAATTTTATTGCGATCTTAAAGTTTTACTATGTAATATCAGGAAAGTAAATGAAGCAAATTGAGTTATTCATTTTGACCTAAATAGGTCAAATAGAGGTTTTACATAATTGGCTATGGATGTTCTTCACTGTTGGCTGCTTCGTAGTTCTTCCATTGAGACTATAGCTTATATACAGTCTCAAGAGGGTGTCTAAAGTAGTCTGAAATCCACCTCGTGTTTCATCATTGGCTCAGGCTGCTGTTTTAACCCCATCCACTATGGGTTAGTTCTTGGTTATACCCGTATTTTTGCCCTATAAGATGCGCCACCCTATAAGGCATCTATGTTTTAGAGGAGAACAAATATTTTTTATTAGACCTCAGATCAGACCAGCAATCAGACGCCCAATGTTAATCAGACCTCAGCTCACAGCCCCAATCAGACACCCAATGTTAATAAGACCCTCAATCGGACCTCAGATCAGACTCCCAATGTGAATGAACCCAATCAGACCTCAGATAAGAGCTCCAATATAAATAAGACCCCCTCATTCAGACCTCAGATGAGACCCCCATACCTCAAATGAGACCCCCATACCTCAAATGAGACCCCCATGCCTCAGATCAGCCCACATGCCTCAGAGCAAATAAAATAAAAAATCTATTTATCTCTCCTACTCCGGACGCCGCCGGTCCTAGGATCCAGCTCTCTGCTGCACGCTGTGCTGTGACCCGACGCACACAGCGTGAGGTCACAGAGCGTCCTCACGCTGTGCGCAGTCACAGCACAGCCGACGGCAGAGGATCAGAAAGCGGTGAGTACAGGGCCCGGGGAGCACTCCATTCACCACTTCCCGGTCCTCTGGTACTAATGAGTGCTTCCATGATAAAAGCTCTCATTAGTATTCGCCCCATAAGACACGGGGGCATTTTTCCCCACTTTTAGGGGGAAAAATGTGTCTTATAGGGTGAAAAATAAAGTATATAAGTTCAGTCATCTCCATTGAGACTTCATCATTCCTGATATCACTAAATCCCCTGGGAAACTAAATAGATATTTGAGTAATTATGTATTCTCTGTAGATAAGGTGATTTCACCATCATTAGTGATTACACAGATAAAGCCTCTCCTGGTCTACAGGGGTTTTTGGAAGTTGCGCTCATTACATATAACCTCATTCCTCCTCTGTTTTCCCTCTTTGACATTTTCTTGTCTTAGAAAAGGATGCAGGAGCCTCGGAGATTTAAACAGCGGGCAGCAGGATAGTTAAAACCCGGCAACGTATGACAGATAATCCCTCATCTCTGCAGGAAACCCCAGTTGCATCAATTTGTTCCTTTTGGAAATGTTCATTGCTCGACTGAGTTTGCTGCATCAGATGCTGAACCCTTAAAAATAAAAGACTTAGAACTGAAACTACAAAGGCTGATTGGCAAGAAATACTGCTCCAGATGTGCACAATGCTTATGGAGAAAATCGCAAATACCAGCAGACTCAAAGCATACAATTTGGCTCTCAACATTGCCAAACAAAAGTACTTCACCTCTCTCATCTCCTCACTCTCAAATAACCCAAAACGACTCTTTGACACTTTTCATTCCCTTCTAAGCCCTAAAGTTCCAGAACCTGTCACTGAACTCTGCGCTGATGGCATGCCCACTTATTTCAGAGACAAGATTGGCAGTATCTGGCAGGAAATAATCTCCCAGTCCCCAAATAATTTCAATCCTCCTCCCTCCAATTCCTCCAAATGCTCTCTCTCCTCTTTTGACCCTAAAACAGAGGAAGAAGACTCTAGGCTTCTCTCTTCTTCTCAACCCACGACCTGTAGCAGTGATCCTATTCTATTACACCCTGTCCAGTCCCTCTCCCCGGCTGTCATCACTCACCTAACTACAATTTTTAACCTGTCTCTCTCTTCTGGTATCTTTCCCTCCTCTTTCAAACACTCTATCATAGCCCCACTACTAAAGAAACCATCTCTTGACCCGACCTGTGTTGCTAACTACCGACCTGTTTCTAACCTCCCCTTCATCTCTAAACTCCTTAAACGTCTTGTCTACTCTCGCTTAATAAGCTATCTCTAGGCAAACTCTCTTCTTGACCCCTTACAATCTGCCTTTCACCCTCTTCACTCTACAGAAACTGCCCTTACTAAAGTGTCTAACGATCTCCTAACAGCAAAAAGAAATGGTGACTATTCTCTACTGATTCTGCTGGATATCTCTGCAGCGTTTGATACCGTAGACCATAAACTCCTCCTCACCATGCTCCACTCAATTGGCCTTAAGGACACTGCTCTCTCTTGGTTCTCTTCCAATCTCTCTGGCCACTCCTTTAGTGTATCATTCGCTGGCTCTTCTTCTTCTCCTCTTCCTCTTGATGTCGGCGTTCCTCAGGGCTCAGTACTAGGTCCTCTACTCTTCTCCCTCTATACAGCCCCCATCGGACAGACTATCAGTAGATTTGGCTTTCGATACCATCTATACGCTAACGACACCCAACTATACACTTCATCCCCTGACATTACCCCTGCTTTACTCCAAAACACCAGTAATTTTCTGGCAGCTGTCTCTAACATCATGTCCTCTCTGTATCTAAAACTGAACTTCTCAAAAACTGAACTTCTCGTCTTTCCCCCATCTACTAACTCACCTAAACTTGATATTTCAATTTCAGTCTGCAGCACTATCGTAACTCCTGTTCAATATGCCACATTTGACTCAGATTTTTCCTTTGTTCCCCATATTCAAACACTTACACGCTCTTGTTGTCTGCACCTCAAGAATATCACCAGAATCTGCCCTTTTTCTTACGGCGGAAACTGCAAATGCTCTTGTTGTTTTGATTCATTCTCGTCTTGACTACTGCAACGCATTACTAATCGGTCTCCCTCTCACTAAAATCTCCCCCTTCAGTCTGTTTTAAATGCTGCAGCCAGGCTCATCTATCCATCCAACCGCTACACTGATGCTACTAGTCTGTGCCAGTCCCTTTACTGGTTGCCCATCCACCACAGAATACAGTTCAAAATTCTCACCCTCACCCACAAAGCTCTCCACAGTGTTGAACCTCCATACATCTCCTCCCTCATCTCCATCTACCACCCTACTCGTGCTCTCCATTCTGTTAGCGACCTAAGATTAATAACCTCCATAATCTCACTCCCATCTTCAAGACTTTTCTCAAGCTGCACCTACTCTCTGGAATACTCTGCCCCGGAATAGTAGGTCAATTCACAACTTCTCCACCTTAAAACGTGCCTTAAAAACACATCTTTTCAGGCAGGCTTATCAAGCTACCTAAAATGACTTTTCCCAGACTAAACCTTTCCCCCACCAACTCCTCTGTCCTAAACTCGATCCTCTAGTAGTCCCAAACCCGAAGCAGATCGGCCGGCACTCCTGTCAGTTCAATAATGGCTCAGATCCTGCTTATCACAATCAACTACCTTATGTGTCACCCCCAATTCCTCAGAGCTCTGTTTTTATGAGACAGTGCCCGGGTTAGACTGGCCGTAGTAGACCTTACAGCTGTGATGGCTAACTCCAGCTGTGATAAAACTACGACTCCCAAGATGTACACTTGCTTGGCTAGAAGTGAATGGAGCATGCTGGGAGTCGTAGTTTCACCACAGCTGGAGTGCCGGGCCGGAGGTTAGCCATCACTGCCCTACAGGGAAACTGAAAGCCGATGCCCAGGGGAACGCAGAAAATCCCTCCTCATGGCCTCTGTCAATTTTGACCTGCCTACAACATGGGGTAACTTTTAGTTTTTTCTCCAGGGCTACTTTAAATTCCCAGTCCACCCCTGAACAGTGCCCTTAGTCCGCTGTATAGACCTAGAGTTAAAGGAGTATTCCTCTTTTGCCATTTTCAGCATCAGTTGACAGGAAACAGCATGTGTTATAACTTATCACTTACTAATAGTGATTGTCTATTGGTAATGCCCCATTTTCCTGCACTCCATCGCAGTCACACAATATTTTCCACTGATCCCGATAACATCTGAGGAGTGGCAAGGCTTGTAAGGCTCTGTCGCCATAACATCATCAGTGACCTTGCCTCTGAGGGTCATGTTTTGCTCACTGTCATGGACCTTGCCCTGTAGTCTCAAATGAGTGAAAATTCCCTCAGAGCTTCATCATCTGATTTATATAAATACAGAGGGTTCACCACAAGATGTAAACCATTGGTGAGCCTCAAAAACAGGAAGGCCAGATTAGAGTTTGCCAAACGACATCTAAAAAATCCTTCACAGTTCTGGAACAACATCCTATGGACAGGTGAGACCAAGATCAACTTGTACCAGAGTGATGGGAAGAGAAGAGTATGGAGAAGGAAGGGAACTGCTCATGATCCTAAGCATACCACCTCATCAGTGAAGCATGGTGGTGGTAGAGTCATGGCGTGGGCATGTATGGCTGCCAATGGAACTGGTTCTCTTGTATTTATTAATGATGTGACTGCTGACAAAAGCAGCAGAATGAATTCTGAAGTGTTTCGGGCAATATTATCTTCTCATATTCAGCCAAATGCTTCAAAACTCATTGGACGACGCTTCACAGTGCAGATGGACAATGACCCAAAGCATACTGCAAAAGCAACCAAATAGTTTTTTAAGGGAAAGAAGTGGAACTTTATGCAATGGCCAAGTCAATCACCTGACCTGAATCCGATTGAGCATGCATTTCACTTGCTGAAGACAAAACTGAAGGGAAAATGCCCCAAGAACAAGCAGGAACTGAAGACAGTTGCAGTAGAGGCCTGGCAGAGCATCACCAGGGATGAAACCCAGCGTCTGGTGATGTCTATGCGTTCCAGACTTCAGGCTGTAATTGACTGCAAAGGATTTGCAACCAAGTTTTAAAAAAGTGAAAGTTTGATTTATGATTATTATTCTGTCCCATTACTTTTGGTCCCTTAACAAGTGGGAGGCACATATGCAAACTGTTGTAATTCCTACACCGTTCACCTGATTTGGATGTAAATACCCTCAAATTAAAGCTGACAGTCTGCAGTTAAAGCACATCTTGTTCATTTCATTTCAAATCCATTGAGGTGGTGTATAGAGCCAAAAATGTTAGAATTGTGTCGATGTCCCAATATTTATGGACCTGACTGTGTGTGTGTATATATATATATATATATATATAATCATACTTCTGATATATATGAATGCATAATATGTGGGAAACTACTACTGAGGTTTTTAGCCATAATATACTGTATAATATGTACAGCAGGTTAACATGAAGCTCTATAGCCCAGTGGTCAAGGTTCTTGACTTTAATGTAGAAGGCTGTGAGTTCAAATCCCAGTATAATCATTTCAAAAATAGAGGCTAAATAGACACACCAACTTCTTTAATTTGTGTAACTATTATTTTTTGTTGGGAAAGGTGGCAACCCTAACCCTCCCCGGTGACCCCCATAACTTTTTAATAGTTATGCATATGAAAATGTGTAGGGGTTCATTTGAGGGAAATCTGTCTTTTTTGACAACACCATTTTGGGGTGTGTATCACTTTTTATAAAATTTTCTTGGGAGATAAAGTTTTGTTTTTTTTCTGTTATAGCTTTCACCATTTTGGCTAACTTTTTAAAATATTTTAATAGTATGGGTGTTTTTTCGCATGCGACGATGCCCATGTTATTCTTTTTGTGTTCATTTTTATTTTGGGGAAAGTGGGGTGATTTTACGTTTAAAGTTTTTTATAATATTTTCTAAACTTTTTTTTTTCCTTTTTTTAAATTACTTTTCATCAGATTGCAACTTTTGCAGAATAATGGAAATTGCTCCATTATTCTGTATAGAAATCACTATATCACAGTTTAGTGCTCCCACCTAGTGGCCTGAACTGGGATATACTAACAATGAGCCTGGAAGCCTAGTACAGTCTGCAGGCTCATTTTTAGAACAGGGTGCTTTCCCTAATCCCTGCTGGGGGAAGGTGCGTCTGAGCAGGAAGCCCGAGCTCCCGTTTTTTAACACTCTCAGATGCCGTGGTGACATTTGACAAATGCCACAAGGGGGCCCACTGAGATTTATCGCCCAAGGGCCCACATGAACCTGGAGCCGGCCCTGCTTATCCTCTATCCTGTGGACAGGGGGATAACTTGTCTTCATGGGACAACCCCCTTCAAGGACTTATCTAAAAATAAAGACTAGGGTCCAAGCTACATAGGATAATTTAGATCATTACAAAAATCCCAGTAGGAGGTGTACAGTGAGGAAACAGGAAAATGCCACCTCCCTTCTAATCTAAATGATTAGCAGTATTTATTTCCTATTGACTATATAGTGCCAACATATTTGATAGCAACGTACAGCAATTGTCCCTATTCTCAAGTAACTATATATTTTTTTTTGTGGGGTGAGAATTACCTGTGGACTACTAGGCAGTAACCCACCCAAACACATCTTTCTTCTGGTCATATTCAGATGCAGTGTTAAAGGGCTTTTCCGGGCATCAGATATTGATGACCTATCCGGTGGATCACAACGTGGGGGGGTCTGACACCCATCATCCCCACGATCAGCTGCTTTGAGGCAGACCTCCATACACTACACTGTGTAGTGGCCGTGCCGGTGAATTGGAGCTGAGTTTCAGTACAGCAGTTGCAGAAACTACACAGTGGATGGAGCCTTCTGCTTCCGATCCATACACTGTTAGGTTCCAGCACCGCAGAAGTCTGAAACAACTGATTGGTGTGGAAACTGGGTGTCGGACCCTCACTGATCTGTTATTGATAACCTATCCTGAGAATAGGTCATCAGTATCTGAAGAGGTTCTGAAGAACCTCTTTTAATGGGTTATCCAAGAATAAATCAGACCTTCAGATGTAGGAGGGGAGCAGAATTGCCGGTTCGGGAGCCACACAGACTGACCCAGCAGTGGGGACCAGGTGAGTATCATTCTCACCGTGGGTCAGCAACATCAGCAGGTCTGATTTAGTCTTGAGTAACCCCATAAAACCACTGAAGCCACCATGCAGCACCCAACGTGGGCAGCATTGCTCAACACAACACACCCTCATCCCTGAAATGTTGGTAGTGCTTGTTGTTAAAACAGGTGACATTATTTGCCTATTTTAACAGTTGTAGGAGATTTATCAAAATTGGTGCAAAAGCAAACTGGCTTAGTTGTCCATATCAACCAATCAGATTGATCCTTTCCTCTGGGTGGAATATGATTGGTTGTATGCAGGGGAGTAACTACCATAGCGGCAGACCATGCTACTGCCATAGGGCCCAGGGCAAGAGGGAACCCAGTCTTAGTTGGGATTATCTCCTCTTCTTCTGGAAGTGAAAACTTGGTCAGGACTCTACCCTCTAAAGGAACAACTTTTAGCAAATGAAGCAGTGGAAAAATGGCCCAAGGGTCATTGAAAAGGGTTTAGGCAGAAACCCTTCTGTCCTGTGTAGGGGACCTGGTTTGATCCTTGCTATGGGGCCCTTATTTCTCTATGTACGTCACTGGTTGTATGGCCAACTAAGCCAGTTTTCCTTTGCACCAATTTTAATAAATCTCCTTTAATGTCCATTCTCTCCTTCATCTGAAGTCTGCTGAGCTCAATCTCCCAGGAACCCCCTGCTGGTTCAGTGTCCTATGAGACCATGCTTTGCTAATTTGCATCTTGAGAGGTGCACATTTCCTCCAGGCTCAGTACATTGGTCTGATGAAGAAAAAGCGGAGCCTCGTAAACTGTCACTTAGTTTGTGTGTTTCGAAACAATGTAGCCTTTTCTGAATGTTCCATTTCTTCCTGCAGATTTTCCATGAAGCGTCCCCTTCTAACATATGTGTGCCGTTTTTTTGTTTTGACAGATACAGAGAAATGCATATTCAGTTTTATTCGACGAGAGGTTTTCCATTCCTCTCGATCCGCTGGCGCTGGAAGAGAATAGCCTGAGATTTTCTATATTTGCGATAGATGGGGATGAAAAAAATATCAGCACGGGAGTAGCAGAGCTGAAATTATCCGACCTGGATCTGACTGTGAGGCCTTTCAATACATGGATATACCTCCAAGACGTCAACAAGGTTAGTTTACTTTGATAAGGAAATCGCACTTAAGGCCTCTTTCACACGGGCGTTGTGGGAAAAGGTGCGGGTGCGTTGCGGGAACATGCACGATTTTTCCGCGCGAGTGCAAAACATTGTAATGCGTTTTGCATTCGCGTGAGAAAAATCGGCATGTTTTGTACCAAAACCCAAACTTCTTCACAGAAGTTCGGGCTTGGGATCGTTGTTCTGTAGATTGTATTATTTTCCCTTATAACATGGTTATAAGTGAAAATAATAGCATTCTGAATACAGAATAGCGCTAGAGGGGTTAAAAAAATAAAAATAAATTTTAACTCACCTTAATACACTTGATCGCGCAGCCCGGCTTCTCTTCTGTCTTCTTTGCTGTGTGCAGGAAAATGACCTGTGGTGATGTCACTCCGGTCATCACATGGTCCGTCACATGATCTTTTACCATGGTGATGGATCATGTGATGACCGGAGTGACGTCACCACAGGTCCTTTTCCTGCACACAGCAAAGAAGTCAGAAGAGAAGCCGGGCTGCGCGATCAAGTGGATTAAGGTGAGTTAAAAAATGTTTTATTTTTTTTTTAACCCCTCTAGCGCTATTGTACTATGCATTCTGTATTCAGAATGCTATTATTTTCCCTTATAACCATGTTATAAGGGAAAATAATAATGATCGGGTCTCCATCCTGATCGTCTCCTAGCAACCGTGCGTGAAAATCGCACCGCATCCGCACTTGCTTGCGGATGCTTGCGATTTTCACGCAACCCCATTCATTTCTATGGGGCCTGCGTTACGTGAAAAACGCACAAAGAGGAGCATGCTGCGATTTTCACGCAACGCACAAGTGTGCACAGCCCCATACAAATGAATGGGTCAGGATTCAGTGCGGGTGCAATGCGTTCAACTGACGCATCGCATCCGCGTGGAATACTCGCCCGTGTGAAAGAGGCCTAAATGGGTTGTCCCACTTCAGTAAATGGCATTTATCATGTACAGAAAGTCAATACAAGGCACTTACTAATGTATTGTGATTAGGGTGGCCACTTGCAGAACCCCAAAAAGAGGGATATCACACCCTGAAAAAGAGGACATCGTACTGGGGACAGTGGCGCACAATAGTTCAATACTACACCATGCAAATAAATTCTTAAAAAATCAGACAACGTGATTTTCTAGATTTTTTTCTTCTCTATGTCTCTCATAGTTGAGGTATGCCTATGATGAAAATTACAAGCCTCTTTCATCTTTTTAAGTGGGAGAACTTGCACAATTGGTGGCTGACTAAATACTTTTTTGCCCCACTGTATATATCAATGCCTTGCAGAAAGCAGGCTTGGACTGCTTCAGAGAATTCTCCAAATGGCGCCGGACTTCCAAGACTCAGTTTAGATGTTTGGCTATGAAAGCTCTTTTCGGAGAAATCATATCTGTCATTTAAGTATTTCTTTGCCATTTTGTAGAAAAGAACAAAAATCGGCGTCACATTTTCTAGCTAGATCTGGAGTAAGCTGTTTCAACCTGGAGTTCACAGCAATGCCTTCTCTAAGTCTTCTCTCAAGTTTGCCATTCAGATCTGTCATCAGCTTGTACGCTGAGGTGATACCGAAGGATTTGGCCTCCAGAGCTTCAGTGCAGTCAGAGAATAATTTCAGGGCATGGCTGAGAAGAAATAGAAAATAAATAAGCCTCTGACACATCACAGGTGTTTTCTCCAAAGAACGTCTGCAGAACTTTAGGGCATTCCTCCTCATCTAAACTCTGGAAATAACTTGTCTGGGGTTTCCAGTTCAGAAGAATCCGGTCAATAGATGGAAGTAGTGACAACCACCTTGTCACAACATACATGACGCAAAAGATTGAATTAATCAACTTCAAGAAATTCACTGAATTCCCTCAGTTCTACTAGCTGAGATACTGAAATGGCTATACACCTTGAGCACAACATTTTCAACATCATCAAAATCCAATTTTCCTGCAGCATACTTGGATATATTGTGGACTTTGTGAGCAAGACAGTTTGCTGCAACAACGCCCTTACGAGACCGTTTCAGTTTCTGAAACACACTGTTGTGCTTTTCATAGTTGACACTGGCATTGCCTGCTGTGTAAGCCGACATTTTGGTCAAATCTAGACCAGCCTGATCTAGCTTGGAGAGGAGTTGGTTGGTTATAGCTTCCGAAGTTTCATTACTATCGCTGTAAAAATCAAGCAGCAGATGTTGCACCCAGGGTGGCCAGACGTCCGGTTTTAGGCCGGACAGTCCGGTTTTCAGGCTCCCTGTCCTCCGTCCGACGCAGTGCCTCGACGGACACAGGGATGTCCTCCTTTTCAGTAGCTCACGTCTCAGACAGCAGCATTGTGCTGTGTGAGCTGCAGCAACTGACCGAGGCTTCTTTCACCCCCAGTCAGTCACTAGAGCCGCAGATATGGCTCCCTGTGGATGACTGAGGGGAAGAGAAGCACCCCGGCTGCCCCCGCTCACCTTCCATTCACAAAGTTCTTCCCTCTCCTCCCCCGTGTTTTTTCCCCAGCCGATGGTGGGGGCGTGGCTTAACTGGCACGGGGGCATGGCTTTGCGGTTTGGAGGCGTGGTTTGGGTCATTGTGGGAGTGGTTTGGGTCGTTGTGGGTGTGGTTTGGGCCGGTCCGGCTTTCTAGGGTGAAGCCAGTGGCCACCCTAGTTGCACCCCTTTCTCAAGCATCTGTTGCCAATGAATATGCCAGGTTGTGTTCTTTAATGTAGTCTATGTGCCTCTGTGCAGAATATGGAGCTAGCACATTTTCACATAGAGATTTTGCTTTGGTTTTCCCACAGGTCACACTTTTAGGCCTCATGCACACGACCGTTGTTTTAGTCCGTGTCCGTTGTTCCGTGTTTCGTGATTTTCTGCGGACCCATTGACTTTCAATGGGTCCGTTGAAAACTCGGCTAATGCGCCGTTCGTCATCCGCGTCCGTGGTTCCAGTCCGTCAAAAAAATATAGCCTGTCTTGTTTTTTCTTCGGAAAACGGTTCGCGGACCCATTCAAGTCAATGGGACCGCTAAAAAACATGGAGGCACACAAGATTGTCATCCGCGTCCGTTTTTTTCCTATCATTTGCATGGCAAATCTGTCTTAGATTTTTTTTTTTTACTTTCCTTCATGTCTGGTGATCCTCCAAAAATAAAGGGAGACACACGGAAACAGAAATGGAAACGGATCACGGAACCCCATTTTGCGGAACGGAACACAACAACGGTCGTGTGCATGAGGCCTTAGCAATAGAGAAGTCATTGTAAATCTCTCTATCAACTTTAAAGGGAACCTGTCACCGGGATTTTGTGTATAGAGCTGAGGACATGGGTTGCTAGATGGCCGCTAGCACATCCGCAATATCCAGTCCCCATAGCTCTGTGTGCTTTTATTGTGTAAAAAAAACTATTTGATACATATGCAAATTAACCTGAGATGAGTCCTTTCCCTGAGAGGAGTCCAGTGTGAAGGAGCCCAGCACCGCCCCGCATCCTCAGAATCTCCCCGACGTCAGAAAGCTAGAGCGCCGTAATCTCGTGATGTGTGAGCTAGTGCATACGCAGGTCGTTCCCTGAGGTTGATGCCAGCACAGGGAAGGAACACTATGACGACACTGCCCATGTGCTAGCTCGCGCATCTCGAGATTACGGCGCTCTAGCTTTCTGACGTCTGGGAGCAAGCAGGAGATTCTGAGGATGCGGGGCGGTGCTGGGCTCCTTCACGCTGGACTCATCTCAGAGACAGGACTCCTCTAAGGTTCATTTGCATATGTATCAAATCGTTTTTTTTACACAATAAAAGCACACAGAGCTATGGGGACTGGGTATTGCGGATGTGCTAGCGGCCATCTAGCAACCCATGTCCTCCGCTCTATACACAAAATCCCGGTGACAGGTTCCCTTTAATGCCACAGTCCACACTTCTGTAAGAGTGGTGGTGCTTCACTGCATGATACACTTTGCAAAGTTCTGCAGCACATATTTTGTCATTCACAGTGGCGTACATAGAGAAGTAAGGGCCCCATAGCAAGGATCAAACCAGGCCCCCCACATAGGACAAAAGGGTTTCCGCCTAAACCCTTTTCAATGACCATTGGGGCATTTTTCTCCTGCCTTGTTTGCTAAAAATTGTTCCTTTAGAGGGTAAAGTCCTGATTTTCACCTCCAGTAGAAGAGGGCATAATCCCAACTAAGACTGGGCCCCCTCTTGCCTTGGGCCCCATTGCAGTCGCCTGGTCTACAACTATATGGCAGTTACGCCCCTGGTCATTCAGAGGTGACTGGGTATTAGTAAAAAAAATGATGCTGGGGAGGATGCACCGGCCCTCAGCACATCTTGTATCAGCATGCTGTTCTATAGCTCCATTTCCTTTGCTGCTTATGTCTACATCACATCTGCACACTGTACAGAAGGCATGAAATTCATCTTTCCCGCTATTTGAAATGTAAGGATGCTGTGCTGACCACTCAGAGCTGGAACTAGTTTTTCTTTTTGGCATTGTTGTATGTAGCAGAATCTACGTATCTGAAGAACGGACCTTCTGTGGCTAACCCCTACTTGTAATGCTGTTGAAACAATGAAGGAAAAGATATTTATTGTGATTTTTGCCACCCCCGCCAATCAGGCACTGATAACATAGCTTTTTTTCCCACTTAATTGTTAAGAAGGCCTTCCTTGAAACAGCAGCCCCGCCGCCGATTACCGCCATAGGCTTCAGGCCTGAGGCCTATGCATTAGTGAAATCTCGTTGCAGGCACGTGATGACGTCATCACGCGCGCCTGCGTCGCGATTCTGCGAGCAAGCGCAGGTGAGTATTTAGCTTTTAGCTTTATTTTATTTTATGTGCCAACTTTGGTTGATAGGTGGGTGCACACAGGAGGACATGTGGGGGAAAATATAGTGGGATACTGTGTGGGGGCAAATTATTATGGGAGGGATTACCATGTGGGGGCAATAATTATAGGAGGGATTACTATGTGGGGGGCAAATTACTATATGCGCAATGTGGGGGACACTACTGCGTGGGGGACACTACTGCGTGGGGGACACTACTGCGTGGGGGACACTACTGTGTGGGGGCAATTACTGTGTGGGGGAAACTACAGTATGGGGCAGTGTGGGGGAAATTACTGTGTGGGGGACACTACTGTGTGGGGGCAATGTGGGGGGAAACTACAGTATGGGGCAGTGTGGGGGAAATTACTGTGTGGGGGACACTACTGTGTGGGGGCAATGTGGGGGGAAACTACTGTGTGGGGGAAACTACAGTATGGGGGGAACTACAGTATGGGGGCAGTGTGGAGAAACTACTGTGTCGGGGAAACTACTGTGTGGGGGCAGTGGTGGGGGAAACTACTGTATGGGGGCAGTGTGGGGGACAGTACTGTGTGGGAGCAATGTGGAGAAACTACTGTGTGGGGGAAACTACTGGGTGGTGGCAGTGTGGGGGAAACTACTGTATGGGGCAGTGTGGGGGAAATTACTGTGGGGACAGTGTGAGGGAAACTACTGTATGGGGGCAGTGTGGGGGACAGTACTGTGTGGGAGCAATGTGGAGAAACTACTGTGTGGGGGAAACTACTGGGTGGGGCAGTATGGGGGAAACTACTGTATGGGGCAGTGTGGGGGAAATTACTGTGGGGACAGTGTGAGGGAAACTACTGTATGGGGGCAGTGTGGGGGACAGTACTGTGTGGGAGCAATGTGGAGAAACTACTGTGTGGGGGAAACTACTGTATGGGGCAGTATGGGGGAAACTACTGTATGGGGCAGTGTGGGGGAAATTACTGTGGGGACAGTGTGAGGGAAAAAACTGTATGGGGGCAGTGTGGGGGACAGTACTGTGTGGGAGCAATGTGGAGAAACTACTGTGTGGGGGAAACTACTGGGTGGGGGCAGTGTGGGGGAAACTACTGTATGGGGCAGTGTGGGGGAAACTACTGTATGGGGCAGTGTGGGGGAAATTACTGTGGGGACAGTGTGAGGGAAACTACTGTATGGGGGCAGTGTGTTGAAAATTACTGTGTGGGGGCAGTGTGGGGGAAACTACTGTGTGGGGGAAACTACTGTGTGGGGGCAGTGTGGGGGAACTACTGTGTGGGGACACTACTGTGTGGGGGAAACTACTGTGTGGGGGCAGTGTGGGGGAAATTACTGTGTGGGGACACTACTGTGTGGGGGCAGTGTGGGGGAAAATTACTGTATGGGGGCAGTGTGGGGGAAATTACTGCGGGGGGCTGTGTGAGGGAAACAAATTTTTCCCACACTGCCCCCATACAGTAGTTTCCCTCACACTGCCCCCCACAGTAATTTGCCCCACACTGCCCCCACACAGTAATTTTTCCCACACTGCCCCCATACAGTGCAGTGTGGGGCAAATTACTGTGTGGGGGCAGTGGGGGAAAATTACTGTGTGGAGCAAATTACTGTATGGGGCAGTGTGGGGGAAATTACTGTGGGGGGGGCAGTTTGGGGAAAATTACTGTGTGGGGGACACTACTGTGTGGGGGACACTACTGTGTGGGGGCAGTGTGGGGGCAATGTGGTGGAAACTACTGTGTGGGGGAAACTACAGTATGGGGGCAGTGTGGGGGAAACTACTGTGTAGGGGGAAACTACAGTATGGGGGCAGTGTGGGGAAAACTACAGTATGGGGGCAGTTTGGGGGAAACTACTGTGTGGGGGAAATTACTGTGTGGGGGACACTACTGTGTAGGGAAGTGTGGGGAAAACTACTGTAGGGGGGCAGTGTGGGGCAAATTACTGTGTGGAGGCAGTGTGGGGGAATCTACTGTGTGGAGGCAGTGTGGGGGAATCTACTGTGTGGGGGAAATTACTGTGTGGGGGACACTACTGTGTGGGGGCAGTGTGGGGGAAATTACTGTGGGGGGCAGTGTGAGGGAAACTACTGTATGGGGGCAGTGTGGGGGAAATTACTGTGTGGGGGCAGTGTGGGGGAAATTACTGTGTGGGGGCAGTGTGGGGGAAATTACTGTGTGGGGGCAGTGTGGGGGAAATTACTGTGGGGGGCAGTGTGAGGGAAACTACTGTATGGGGGCAGTGTGGGGAAAATTACTGTGTGGGGAAAATTACTATATGGGGCAGTGTGGGGAAAATTACTGTGTGGGGGAAACTACAGTATGGGGGCAGTGTGGGGGACACTACTGTGTGGGGGTCAGTGTGGGGCAAATTACTGTCTGGAGGCAGTGTGGGGCATATTACTGTATGGGGCAGAGTGGGGGAAATTACTGCGTGGGGGCAGTGTGGGAGAAATTGCTATATGGGGGCAGCATGGGGGGCTTTGCTATTGGGGAGGCACTATAGGGGCCATTCTATTATTTCTGGGGGCACTATACAGGGATTATTGCCTGGAGCACAATATAGGGTGTTATTATTACTGGGGGCACTCTAGGGGACATTATAACTGCTGCGGACACTACAGGGACATTTGGGGTAATTTATCAAACTGGTGTAAAGTAGAACTAGCTTAGTTGCCTCTTTGCAGCCAATCAGATTCCACCTTTCATATTTGACAGCTCTTTTGAAAATCCAGTTTTACTTTACTCCAGTTTGATAAAATACCCCAATTATGTCTATTAGGGTCACTATTTTTTCAGCAGTATAGTACCTGGGGCATTGGGGGACACAACGGCCACAGTATTGGGGGTGGCAGCAGGATGAAACTGTGGGGACATCAGGATGGGGGGGTTGATGGAAAAATTTTGAAATCTAACGTGTCTGTGTTACAAACTCTGTAGAGACGAGATGTGGCTGAAATAATTTGTCATGGCGGTCTAACGGAGGAGAAGAGGAAAGAGAAGGTCTACATGACAGGAGATGTCCCCGGATGTAAGAGGTATGTGGTCAAGTATTGGGGGTGGGGGCACCAGAGAAAGGACCTGCCCCGGGTGCCAATCACCCTGGGCACGCCACTGTAATACAGTACCAGCAGTGTAAGATGCTGTCCATACATTTTCTGCCTTCTATACTTACAGCTGCCTATGGAGTGCACTTCGTAGCCAGAGCATGATTGGAACTTCAAACTCGTTGTATACTTAGCAATGGCTGTCCTGTGATACACCAAGTAGCACTGCCCTGGCTGAGGAGCAGGGGATATGTTTGGCAATTAAGAGAGGACAAGCAGGATCTCGGCTGGCTCTGTGATTGGCCAACTAGAATGTAGGGCCTTCTGCGACGTCTCTGTGGCTGCAATGTAAGAGAGGAGCTGAGGCTGTATATAATTATATATGTATAGCTGCTATAACCTAGGCGTCCACTGCATATAATAATGTATGTACAGCTGGCATAAGTTATACATCTTCTTGTATATAGTGATATGGAACATGCTAGTATATAATATACCAGAAGATGTATAACTTATACCATATATGTACAATATGTACATATATAATTATATTCAGGAGATGCCCAGGTTATACCAGCATGGTCCATATCACTATATACAAGAAGATATATCTTTTACCAGCTGTACATATATAATTATGTACAGGAGATGCCCAGGTTATTTCAGCATGGTCCATATCACTATATACAAGAAGATGTATAACTTATACCAGCATACATATATAATTATATATAGGAGATATGCAGGTTATACCAGCATGGTCCATCACTGTATACAAGAAGATGCATCTTCTTGTGTTTACTATAGTGATATGGACCATGCTGGTATAACCTGCATATCTCCTGTATATAATTATATATGTACAGCTGGTAAAATATATATCTTCTTGTATATAGTGATATGGAGCATGCTGGTATAACTTGGGTATCCCCTGTATATAATATATGTACGGCTGGTACAAGTTATACATCTTGTGGTATTTAATATTATATACCAGAATATGTATAATAAATAACTTATACCAGCTCATATACACTCACCTAAAGAATTATTAGGAACACCTGTTCTATTTTTCATTAGTGGTAGGCAAACGTGTTTGCCGTATTTGTGGGAGGGGAGGCTGGTTACCGATATAAACCCCCCTCCCCCTAGTAGGGTTCTCGACGGCGAATGCTTAGAGCAGCGCTACTCAGCTGAGAGGCACTTCCGGTTTCACGGCCAGACGAGGTTCGCGTTCTTTGCAGCAAGCAGCGTGCAGAAGATTGTGGTAGGATCGGGGCTGGGTTGGGGAGGGGAGGGAAAAAACTCCGGACGCTAACCTGGCGCGGGTAGTTGGGGGCGAGGGGGATCGCAGGCAAGCCTGATCATGCAGGGGTTTGATGTCGGCATTAGCGCCGCGGCAAGGGGGCGTGTATCGGGTGCCGCGGCGTTCTCTCAGCTCGACACTGGCGCTCAGGTCGGTGTATGCTTTATACTGGCCTCTGGTGTAAGGGGCAGCATGGCAATATGCTTGTGAGAAATTGAAGTGAGGTCGTAGTAATACGGGAGATGCGGCAGAGGACATATAAAAAAAAAAAAAAGAAAAAAGAGAGGGGGGGGCAGGGAAGTGGGGGGGAATATATGGGCTAAAAATATATACTATAGGATAGATTGTATTAGGTTTTAGGTGGCGCAAGCAGGGGTGGAAAAAAAAAAAAATAGAGACAGGGAAGTGATTTAAAGTAGATTACAAATAAAGTTATATCATAGAGGGGAGGGGAGATATATAAAAAAAAAAAAAAAAATGGGGGGGGGAGAGATAGGTACATAGTGAGGATTATTCAGTTAGATATACAGTTAGGTTAGTGGCTACGCTGGTAGCTTAAGTCTATAATATGATGCATTCGCAGGTTACAGCTTGTCGACTGGTAGGAGTATACGGCTCGTCACTTCAATTTTTGTTTCGTTGGAAGCCTGATAGCAGGTAATAATAAAAAAAAAAAAAAAAAGAAGGGGAAGGGGAGGAATACAGTCAAGGGGGAAAGGAGGAGTGTGTATTTAAAAAATATATACATTGTTATTTCAGCATACGTTCAGATACAGCATAAAGACCTGCGCATCTTTAAAATTCGATTTTTCAAGCGAGAAGTCTGTCACGTCTACAGACTCAATGTAAGTCCTGTCACGCCTTCAGGCAAGTGTACGTGCTGCCACGTCTGCAGCTATTAAGACCTGTCACGACTTCAGGCAGTGGGTTCGGTCTGGCACGTCTTCAGACATATAAGTCCTGTCACGGCTTCAGGCGTCACGTATAGTCTGGCACGTCCTCAGACTCAGTAAGTCCTGACACGACTTCAGGGTCTCATATAGTCTGTCACGTCTTCAGACTCAGTAAGTCCTGACACGACTTCAGGCACTACGCATGGGGGCCTCACATATCACATTGTGGTTCCAGTCATTGCACGATTGCGGTTCATGGGTCAGGCACAGTGTTGGGTTTAAGAGCACTAGCTGGGGCTATAATTATTTCATCTTATCTGCAGGGGAGTGGTTCCTTTATACAGAGTTCTGTTGATAATTCTGCACCTTTCAGGTGGGTGGCAGGGGTTTGGTGATGGGCCTTTTCATAGTGAGATTACAAGTTCTATGCTCAAAGTTCTCTTTTACTATTCTAGTGCAAGATGTCTAATATCTCGGAAATTGGGGAGACTCCTAGCTGTCATGGGAGCATTGATCTACAGTCTGAGAGTGGAGGACCTACCTACAGGTCATGGACCGTGCCTAAACTGATGGCAGAATTAACGAGAAGAGGGGTCCCATTTTCCACCGCAGCCAGGAAGGCTGAACTATATAGACTATTACAGTCAGAGTCTGCAGGGTCAAGTCAGGACGTGGTCTCTATGAACACAATTCAGACGTCCCTGTCACAACTGCACACTTTGATCAATTCAATGGCTACCTCACTGTCTGATGTGCAAAGTAGATTGGAATCTGTTGAGAATAAGGTCATCTCAGGTTCTGCGGCAGGGGCCAGTCGCCCGGCCACTCAGGGAATACAACAGGAACCCCAAACAGCTCCTATTAGTTTTCCTGATATCGCGCCCTCGCATTTCGTCCCTAGCAATATTCGGCAGGACATTGTAGAGGGTAAGGATGTCAACCTAGCTACACTCCTTATCGCCACTCATGAAACACCTGACAACAAAACAATCGCTTGCGGAGAAGTGTCAGTGGTCTTAAAATCAAAAGATGTTAGGCTTAATAGGAAGCTTACCATTCCTGAATTTGTATTAGCGTTTAGTCTTTGGCGAGACGTTATTTGTTCAGTCAGTCCTCAGAGAAGGGAAGAACTAGATTTGTATCTCTATAAAGTTGTAGAACTTGGGTATAAGTATGGGGGTACAGCGTTTTATGAGTATCACAGGTCCTTCTCTGCAAAAGCAGCAGCGGCTTTGTCCCAGTTTAATCAGAGGATCGACTGGTCAAAAATGGACACCGAATTATTCTGCCGACACTTTGCAGGCTTGAAGGCCCCGGCTTGTTCGTTATGCAATTCCTATTCTCATACGACAGCATGGTGCACTAGCAGCAATGGGTTGGTAGAATCTCAGCAGGTGAAGAGTTTCCAGTTCCCTTCCACCAGTAAAATGGCAACAGGCATGGATAAATTAGGTCGACCTATCAGATTCCTAGGCAGGTCACAACTTTGCAATAATTTTAACTTTGCGAATTGTCATTATAGTCAATGCAGGTTACTACACTTATGCTCTATTTGCTTTAGGGCCCACCCAAGGGCGGCCTGTCCACAGAGAGATGTCAAGACCACATGACTAGGCGTGGTAAATATAGATCTATTGAAGCTATTGCTGGCGGATCACCCAGAGGCAGGTTGGGTACAGTTCGTCCTAGAGGGTTTAGCTAACGGGTTTCATACAGGGTTCATGGCACTCCCGCAGGTCCCTTACGAGTGTAGTAATCTACGTTCGGCGGATAGGAATCCATCAGTTGTGTCAGATTTAATCCAGCAGGAACTCGACAAAGGTTATTTGATCGGGCCTCTTAGTCAGTCACCATTTGATTGCTGGCGCGTCAACCCGGTGGGGGTTGTGACCGGGAAATTCAATCCTAATAAAAAAAGGCTTATTTACGACTTGTCAGCGCCTCATTCATCATCCACTCCCAGTTTAAATTCTCTAATACCATCAGAAGAATTCTCCATGAAATATTCCTCAATAGACGAGGCTATTCAGGTAATATTGTCGTTAGGATACAATACGTGGCTATCGAAAGCGGATATTACTGACGCCTTTAAATTACTCCCTTTGCAACCACAGCTTTGGTGTTGGCACGGTATCAAGTGGCAAGATTCATATTATTTTTCCAACAAACTTACGTTTGGCTCCAAATCTAGCCCCTGGTTGTTTGACCAATTTGCGAAGGCTTTACACTGGGTGCTGACAGACAAATTTAGGGTTAATCACGTCATACATTATCTGGACGATTTCTTGCTAATCGAGCCATCGTGGCAGGTTCCGCAAGATTTACATGTTCTGCAGTCAGTCTTTGAGGACCTCAATGTCCCCGTGGCAGCCAGTAAAGTGGAAGGGCCCAGCACTAGAATTACCTTTTTAGGTATACAGTTGGATACACAAAGAATGGAGGCTAGTTTACCAGCTGATAAACTAGTTAGAGTCAAGGAGGCGGTATCTAACGTTACTAAGGCTACAGTAATCTCCAAAACAGAATTGCAGTCTCTCCTGGGGGTTCTCAATTTCGCTATTCGGATAATCCCACAGGGTAGATCATTTATATCTAGATTGTTGAGACTACTCTCCTTGGCACCGGAGCAGGACAGTCCGATTCGTCTAGATCAGCAGGCCAGGGCAGACTTAAGCATGTGGGACAAATTCCTGTCTCAATGGAATGGGGTCTCGTTATTTTTCCCAGTAGCATCTAATCAATCGCCAGTGGTATACTCTGATGCAGCTGCCACTGCAGGGTTTGCGGCTATCTATGGTTCACATTGGATGGCGGGTCGTTGGCCTCCAGAGATTGGTAATTTCCCCGTAAGTATGCGGTCTTCCCCTCTCTTGGAGCTTTATCCTATAGCGGCAGCTGCACAGGTCTGGGGTGCGGAATGGACAAACAAGACAGTCTTGTTCTTGACAGACAGCGCAGTAGTGGTCGAGATTTTAGCTAGTGGTAGATCCGCGGCATTAGAAATTATGTCCTTTGTGCGGAGGCTGGTGTGGTTATCCCTACAACATCAGTTTAATTTTGTGTGCTCCCATATTAGTGGTCTTGAAAACACGGCAGCAGATGCGTTGTCCCGCTTCAATTTCCCTCTTTTCTTCCAGGTTTTCCCAGAAGCAGACCCAGTACCGTCAGTTATACCGCGATACGCAGATCTGAGGATGGATTAGAGCTCCATCTCGAAACAGCGCGCAGGCTCATGCGCCAATCATTATCGAGTAATACGATCAGACTCTACAACACAGCATGGGCATGGTTTACGAAGTTCAGTGAATCTTACCCAGCGGAGGGTATGGGGCATATTTCCTATATAATGGCATTTATTGGGTTTTGCCACTCTCAGCTAAAATTAGCTTATAGCACCATTAAAATATATCTGGCGGGAATTCAGCATTTTTTCCATTTACTCCGCCCCGAGGAGCCGTCACTTTTCTCAGCCCACCCCATTAGAGCAGTTCTGAGGGGTATTCAGAAAGAGTCAGTTAAAACTCATGTTACCCGGCAACCTCTATCAGGCCAGACCTTTAAGTTGCTTTCTGATTCTCTGGATAAAAAACCCTTCGGGTATGATATCAGCCTTGCCATCAAAGCCGCATTATACGTGGGTTTCTTTGGGTTCCTCAGGCCAGGGGAATTTACGTGTGGTGCGGCCTCTTCCACATACTTAAGGAAGAAGCACTTCAGTCGGGATGGCGATAGTTATGTACTAAAGTTACCTCACTCCAAAACCGCATCACCAGGGGAAGTGATAGAGGTCAGATATTTTCCTACCAACAATAAGTGGTGTCCTGTCAGTACCATTCAGGAATGGTTAACGTTTATCTCAGACAGACCAGATGAATCCGCATTATTCACAATAGCCCAGAAACCCCTTAGCTTATCGGTATTTCTCAAGTATATACGCATGTCATTAGTCAATGCCGGGGTTAATCCAAGGTCTATTACAGGTCATTCTTTTAGGATGGGCGCAGCATCCGCTGCATCTAGTAACGGGATTCCGGTTCATGTGATTAAAAGACTAGGCAGGTGGAAGTCGTCATGTTATGGGCGTTACATTCCTAATATGCATAATGAACTGTCTATGGCGTTTCAGAAACTGTTAATGTAAGGTAATAAATTTACTGTACATCGATTAGCTTTGGTTTCTCTTTTTGGCCCTCTTTAGGTTTCTCTTCCTACAGCAGTTACGGCACAATTCTACTGCTTGTTAGTGATAGATATGTATTGTCATCATGCTCTCGATACGTTTCTGATAGCCGAGCCGAGTACAAGTGGTAGGCAAACGTGTTTGCCGTATTTGTGGGAGGGGAGGCTGGTTACCCGATATAAACCCCCCTCCCCCTAGTAGGGTTCTCGACGGCGAATGCTTACCCTCCCTCCCTCCCACTTTACGGATGGTCAGTATAAGAGAGGCCCTCTTTAGGTTTCTCTTCCTACAGCAGTTACGGCACAATTCTACTGCTTGTTAGTGATAGATATGTATTGTCATCATGCTCTCGATACGTTTCTGATAGCCGAGCCGAGTACAAATGAAATTATCTAGTCAACCAATCACATGGCAGTTGCTTCAATGCATTTAGGGGGGTGTTCCTGGTCAAGACAATCTCCTGAACTCCAAACTGAATGTCAGAATCGGAAAGAAAGGTGATTTAAGCAATTTTGAGCCTGGCATGGTTGTTGGTGCCAGACGGGCCGGTCTGAGTATTTCACAATCTGCTCAGTTACTGGGATTTTCACGCACAACCATTTCTAGGGTTTACAAAGAATGGTGTGAAAAGGGAAAAACATCCAGTATGCGGCAGTCCTCTGGGCAAAAATGCCTTGTGGATGCTAGAGGTCAGAGGAGAATGGGCCGACTGATTCAAGCTGATAGAAGAGCAACGTTGACTGAAATAACCACTCGTTACAATGGTATGCGGCAAAGCATTTGTGAAGCCACAACACGCACAACCTTGAGGCGGATGGGCTACAACAGCAGAAGACCCCACCGGGTACCACTCATCTCCACTACAAATAGGAAAAAGAGGCTACAATTTGCACGAGCTCACCAAAATTGGACTGTTGAAGACTGGAAAAATTTGTCCTGGTCTGATGAGTCTCGATTTCTGTTGAGACATTCAAATGGTAGAGTCCGAATTTGGCGTAAACAGAATGAGAACATGTTTCCATCCTCTGATGGCTACTTCCAGCAGGATAATGCACCATGTCACAAAGCTCGAATCATTTCAAATTGGTTTCTTAAACATGACAATGAGTTCACTGTACTAAAATGGCCCCCACAGTCACCAGATCTCAACCCAATAGAGCATCTTTGGGATGTGGTGGAATGGGAGCTTCGTGCCCTGGATGTGCATCCCTCAAATCTCCATCAACTGCAAGATGTGTGAGTGTGATCCGGATTGGTTGGGGAGAATTAAAGTGACCATTCCTGAGCTGTACCCGCCGATAGCCACAGAAAAGGAGGACTTCTGGCTGTCCGTCCTGGCCTTGCGCCGGATGGAGGACCAGGAGTCTAAAAACCTGACTGTCCAGCCTAAAACTGGGCGTCTGGCCATCCTAATTATGATTGTCCATATTGCCTCCTGGATTCATTTTTCCATCACATTATACACTGCTCGTTTCCACGGTTATGACCACCCTGCAATCCATTAGCGGAGGTCGTGCTTGCACACTATAGTAAAAGACAATAGCCTACGTGCGCTCCCGGCCACTAGAGAGGCCGTCACTTTTTCCTATAGTGTGCAAGCACGACCACCGCTCATGGAAACCATCAGTGTATAATGTGATGGAAAAATGAATCCAGCCAGAAAAGGAGGCAATATGGACAGTCACAATACATTAGTAAGTGTCTTGCATAAACTTTCTCTACATGATAAATGTCACTTGCTGAAGTGACACAACCCCTTTAAGTCTCTTGACTCACAGAAAATGAAGTTTTAAGCAGGGGGTTATTAAGTATAAGGCCTCGTTTACATCTCCGGCAGGCTATTCCAGCACAGAGCAGCCTAACAGATCCTCTACTTCACTGCTGGATCCCCATTGACTGCAATGAGGTCCGGTAGTGATCCGGCCTCTTTCCGGCATAAATGCCAGGTTTTGGACAGACAAAAACCATTGCACATAAAGGTTTGTTTTTTTTCGGCCCACAACCGCATTTGCAATGGATTTGGCAGCTGGATCTCCTTAACAGAAGAGATTTACAAGGATAGTAAAAGAGAGAGAGTGAAAAAGATAGAAATAAATAAATGAAAACATGCACAGAGGCTGTCATAGAAGATTAATGGGAAAAGTCTGATCTTTTGCCGGAAAGAAAGGGCTTTTAAAGGGGTAGCCTCCTTTGCTGCATTGAATCACATTATACACTGCTCGTTTTCAGGGTTTACAACCACCCTGCAATCCATCACTAGTGGTCGTGCAGACTATAGGAAAAAGTGCCGGCCTCTCTTGTGAATGGTGGGACTGTGGGAGCGTGCATAGGCCAGCGCGGTTAGACATGATAAGACAGTGCACTGACAATAAAAGCTCACAATCATAAGTAAAGACAGAGTCAACCATGGGAGAGAGATCGGCAGTGTCGGCTAACTGGTAGGCTAAGTTCTCCGAAGCAAGACCCATAGAGGAGAAACAGAGAAGAGACTGGTACACTCCCATCCGGGTCACTTGCACTGGGGCCAGAAGCTGCTGGACATGCCCGCATTCTCCACCAAAACTGTTAAGGAAATCAGCAATTTTGTCTCGCAGACAATGAATTCTGTTTAAAGAGGGCCTTTCACCACTCCTGACATGCCTGTTTTAATAGCTTCATGCATTCCCCCATGTAATAACAATTCTGGAGAATCTATTCTTATGACTTTATGTTGTACCATTCCTTTATTATTTCTACCAGATGTTATGAATGAATTGCTAGCAGTCTGCAGTAAGGGTACAGGGGGGAGGTAACCAGTTGTTGGTGTGTACCTGCACAGTCTGAAAATGGCAGCACTGACTGGATAGAGTGAGTCTGGAGACAAACACACTTCTTTGGACAAAGGCTTTGAATAAACTTCTGACTGCAATTTGCAATAGTGAATAATTGAAGAACATCTAAATATTTCTGCAAATCTGGCCATACACATAGGATATTGTCAGCTGGCAATTTCATTTGGGTTCGTTGACTACATGTATGAGACCCTCCCAAGCCTCCTCCAATGGCCCATGTTGGGGTAACGAAAGGCTCAGGCCAATAGTAGTTTCAAGGGCATTTCCAGCTCAATTCTCGGCAGACTGTCAAGATTCTTTCTATGGGATCTATCAGAATTGTATATGGGGATGGGGAAGGGAGAATTGCTTATGCAGTGATGTTTATATGTTCATTTCGTAACAAAAATATTGAATAGATTGATTAGAGCTAAGACTAATGGACCTTGATCAGAACTAATTTGGTACATACATGTAGATTTATCTGTCACCTTCTCATACATATTGGACATAGGTCAGCCAACCCATCAGTTTTGCCAGACTGGCTAACTGTCTGATGTTTATGAAGTGCCCAACTAATGTTCAGAAGATGTTAGTGGAAGAAAGGATTGGTTATGTTTATTTTTAACATGCATGATCTTTTGCTCTCAAGGGAGATATGCCTGTCGGAGGTGTCCTCATTGAAAATATATGCACGCTCGGTATGGAGCAGCTTGGCTATCAGCCTGAACGCTTGCTATTGACAGTGCATGGACAGCCTGGAATTCCTCCTCTAGTAAACTCAAGCCAATGTATTTGAGTACAGAGATAAAAGATAATCACTGGTGTTAGTGAAGGTCTTTTAGACAACAGGTAGGATCTGAACCATCAAATGCATCCTCATATTTACATGAAGAACCCAAAATCTCCACAGTTTTTTTTTGTTTGTACATGCTTCATTTAAAGCCAGAGTAAGAAACTGGTCCTTGTCCCAAACCTGATTCATTTTGGCAAACGCAAGATTATGTAAAAATCTATTATATCAACCGTGATGTTGTCTTGTAGGCTGCAGATGCCGTGGGAGAAATTCTGCTGTCTCTTAGCTACCTTCCTACAGCTGAACGTCTTACAGTGGTGGTAGTTAAAGCAAAGAACCTTCTGTGGAACGAAGGGAAGACCACAGCAGGTAAGAGCATCTTAAGTGCCATATGATGAGATTGAGTTATTTTGCTGTTTGCAAATTCTTGTAGAAGAAAATACATATTAACAAATACATAATCTTCTGCAGTTTTTTTTTTTTTAAAGTACATCTAGAACAAACTACAAAATTAGCCAACTTTCCATAAAGTCTTGATTAAACATATCCCAACATTTTGTGTATGTTGCTCACAGGCAAACCTATTTGTCTTCATGGTTCCAGACTACAAACAAACACTATGTAGTCTGATCCTGTAGTGATGTGTTTCTTTTTAAAATGTGTATTTCCATCTTGGAGTTTAAAGGGGTTGTTCCATGATTATTGTAAAATAATGAGTACTAGACATAATATAGTACATGCCAATCTCCTTCTAACAAAGCTAGAACCAGCCCTGTACCTCACATGGATCCAGAGATCTCCCCATTCATTGCTCTGGTTGCGCTGCTAGATTCTCTTCAGGCTGGTATTTCAGGGGGCGTGACCTTAATCAGTGGGTGTGTCTTCTCTACTGCAGATCTCTCCCTATCACCACTCAGGGGGTGTGTCTTCTCTGCTACAGCTCTCTCCCTATCACAGCTCAGAGGGGTGTGTTGTTTCTGCTGCAGCTCTCTCCTTGTACCTGTCACAACTTCTAACTGTAGATCTGGCTGGTGGCAGTTGAAGGATGGAACCAAGCATGTGCGACCACCTCAGTAGGTGGACGTACATACTACTCTAATGAATGGCCAGGGGGTGCCATTTTAATGAAGTAAAGAGAATATCTCACAACTGGATCATTTTTGTAACAGAAAGTAAATTACTAAACTAACTACTTCTTCGTGATGAACTATCTTAAAATAAAATGTAATGGTGGCACAACCCCTTTAATGGCAATAACCACAGTAAGTGCTAGCCGGGGGTGGCTGGAGTTATGGAAACATCTGAGTTATGCACAAGATAGAAAGAAAGCTCCAGCACCAGAATGGACGTAGTGAAAAATCCCGGTCTTTATTCGTCACCAAAATACAGGTGGATACGGCAAACAGTGACACTGGCTCCCACTTTATCTCCAAGATCTACGCGTTTCGAACGATAGTGTTCTTAGTCATGATCTGAGGTGTTTGGCATGTTCCGAGCTGAAATAAGGTTCACCTCCAATGTTCCCACCCTCGGGGAGGGGTCACGAGAGGCAGGGTGAACAGAAAATCAGTCCGGTCCACGCGAGACACCTGTGCAAACATTTTCACCTGTGACATATAAAAACATACCTCACAGTGCTACAAAATATAATACAAAATATATAGGGTATAGAATATAAAACCGTGTAGTTATTCTCCTCCAAAATAAAAGTATAATTTATAAGATTTAACATGAAATTGAAAACCTTACATGATATAGATTACATTAATAATGCCCATAAAAAATAAACTAAGCTGGGAAAATTTATAGAGTAAAATTAAATTAAATTAAATTAACAATTTCCTACAGTTCTATTTCAGTAATACTTGGCTGCATCGTGTTTTTGTGACTTTTCATTTTATTTGTTTTCATTTCTATTAACATCTGAGTTAGCTGCGCTTCTCTGTTTCCGTAACTCCCATAGCAGTTAATGGGAGCTACTCAAGCATCATAGGCCAGCAAGCAATGCTGTTTCCAGTAACTCGGGAGTTACAGAACTTCACCTACCTCTGGCTGGCGCTTTCTGTTGTTATTTCCATCGTGGCCATGAAAGGCTGAGATGGAAATAGCCGTTTAAATCTGCTTCTTGTCTTACTGTCTGGGTTGGCAAGAAGAGGGAGCAGACAGAGCAGTGTCCTTCATTCGTATTTTCCCAATTCCCTTTCAACATAGAAATGTGACCGATCGGCCGATCACTGGATGAAGCAGATCAGTCCTGAGGCCAATCTTTGGCTCAGTGGTCACATTTCATATGTCAGTAAGGACCAGTAGTTAGAAACCAGTGGTGAACTCAGAATGGGAACAGCAAGGGGTCGGTGAGGTATGATTTATTTATTTCTTTATTTTTAAGCCATTTTGACCTTTAACATACCAAGCTATTCACTTGGTGTCATAATGTCGCACTATTTTATTGTGTGCTACAAATAATACAACCTATGCTGCACATCACTAGGCTGCAGCAGCAGGTGTCATTACCAGTGTAAGAAGCAGTGTAATGGCTGAAGCTGCCAACCACTGAGCAGGATGGGGAATGATGACATCACAAGCTATTAGAGGGTCTCCTGACTATTCTGTAGTGCCAGGGTATGGCTCTGATTTTGTCTGTTTGGTATCCAAATCAACTTGTCTCACGTTTGTCTGTCAGCCATCACAGCGAAAACTAAGGGCTTGCTAGGCCCCACTGTCGTCCAGTAACAATACCCTGGAACAGTGGCATGCTAAGAGGGGGGCGGTCCGCCCCGGGTACCGCTCTCACAGGGTGCCAGAGCCTAGAAGAAATGAGCGCTTCATTCAATACAAATGGAAGCGCTCATTGCTAGAGCACAGGGGGGCTGGGTCCTGTCACTCACCGCTCAGCTCCCAGTGCTCCTCCCCTCCTTCAGGGCGGTGGTCCCTGCTCCACCATTCAGCCTGCAGACACAGATGGCTTTGCCGACCTGTGTGGGAGGAGCCTGCAGCATGGAAATCTGCATAGCCATGTGTGTCTGCAGGGGAGAGAGGACTGTGAGCTTCAGGAACGGGACAAGGTGAGTAGTTACTGTGTTGTTGTTGTTGTTGTTTTTTAACACAGAGGGGGCACAATGGGCATTTCTACTCTGTAGGGGGCACAATGGGCATTTCTACTCTGGAGGGGGCACAATGGACATTGCTAATGTGGAGGGGGCACAATGGGCATTTCTACTCTAGAGGGGGCACAGAGGGCATTGCTAAAGTGAAGGGGGCACAATGGGCATTTCTACTATGGAGGGGGCACAGTGCACAGAGATCATTACTACTATGAAGGGGGCACAGAGGGCATTATTACTGTAAAGGGGGCACAATGGGCATTACTAGCACAGAGGGCATTACTACTAAGTGGGCGCAATGGGGATTTCTACTATGAGGGGGCACAGAGGGCATTATTACTGTGAAGGGGCACAATGGGCATTATTACTAATAAGGGGGCACAATGGGCATTATTACTATTAAGGGGGGCACAATGGCCATTATTACTGTGAATGGGGCACAATGGTGATTATCCCCATTGTGCCCCCTTCATAGTAATAATTACTGTCAAGGGGGCTGAAAGAGGGCATTACAACTGTGAAGGGCCCAGATAGGGCATTACTACTGTGAAAGGGGCACAGAGAGGGCACAACTATTGTGAGGGGGGAACACAGGGCATAACTACTGTGAGGGAGGCACAATGAGGGCATAAATACTGTTAAGAGGGTACAATGAAGGGATAAGTACTTTAAGGGGGTACAATGTGGGCATAACTATTGTTAAGGGGCACACATCTGTACAAAACTACTGTGAAGGTTTTACAATGAGGGAAATACTACTGTGAGGGGGTACGATTTTTTTTTTAAGTATTGGGGGGGAACCAGAGAAAGGACCCGCCCCGGGTGCAAAACAACATAGGCACGCCACTGCCCTGGAACCTGGTGGATCTACTAACTGTTATTTACACAGACAGGGGTGCATCTAGCCTCATTGGTGGTGCGCCCCTGCACACAGAGCTCCTTTCTGGAAAGAGATTTTATTACTTTATGTATTAGAGTCACATCCACGCCCCATGAGACCAAGCCCACATTAAACACAAAGGGGCACATTTTTCAAGGTTTTTAGGGCACAAAAAGTAGCAAATTATGGTGCATGCCATATTTATGTCATCATTTGCAACTTTTTGTGCTTCTTGCAACTGGCAGGAAAAGGGATGGTACTCAACGGGAGTGTTGGGGCTTCCACTGGCCACCAGATTTACTATCATTTAACTGGGCATAGAATTGATTTTCTAATGTATAGAGTTCTTGATATATTAGGTGCATCTCCAGCCAGTGCACAGGGGATGAACCACCAGCCTTGATAAATCTCCCTCAAAGGATCTGCAGAAAAAAAAAGTTGGCCAAAGCTTGTATGTAAGCATGCTGTGTAAATTCTAAAGAAGCTCTGTGCTTTTTATACACGGCTTTACAATACTTTTAGTAAAGACGTACAACCCTGGCTAACTTGCCGACAGGCAGCGAAATCACTTGGGTTCTATATGTATGTGGATGCCGCACCGTGTTCTGAAATATTATGCGCCTATAAAAATAATGATCTCCTAGTGTTAAAGTCGTGAGGAATAATGCCGGCCTAAACTCCTCATTGAAAGGTAATCTTGGGTATTCATCACCTTGCAGAAGACGTTGGGTCAGCAGATATTTCTTAGTTTTGCTCCTGGCGTATTAAAACGTGCCACCTCTGTAATACCAATGAGCAAGAAAGAGCTTTGTATTCACGAGAATTACGACCGTGTCAGGACGGTCGTTTATCTTTATCTTACGTAAAGGAAAGAAAGAAGCAAATATTTGCTCAACTGTTCGGACCGTAGAATGAAAGTTGAAATATAAAAGCCAGTGAAAATCCACAGAGAAATAGGCTATCATTAGACTTGAAAGACACAATGGGTCTTATGGAACATTACAGACGTTCATGTGCTGTAGAGTCATTATCTGCTGTGGATATTTGCAAAATGATAGTATTTCTTGATGTTTTCAAATGTTCTCCTCTTCTTTTGTTGGTTCTTTGAACCTCTTGTATTTCCATTTACATCTTCTTCTTAGGATGCCCATACACATTAGATATACACTCACCTAAAGAATTATTAGGAACACCTGTTCTATTTCTCATTAATGCAATTATCTAGTCAACCAATCACATGGCAGTTGCTTATATGCATTTAGGGGGGTGGTCCTGGTCAAGACAATCTCCTGAACTCGAAACTGAATGTCAGAATGGGAAAGAAAGGTGATTTAAGCAATTTTGAGCGTGGCATGGTTGTTGGTGCCAGACGGGCCGGTCTGAGTATTTCACAATCTGCTCAGTTACTGGGATTTTCACAACCATTTCTAGGGTTTACAAAGAATGGTGTGAAAAGGGAAAAACATCCAGTATGCGGCAGTCCTCTGGGCAAAAATGCCTTGTGGATGCTAGAGCTCAGAGGATAATGGGCCGACTGATTCAAGCTGATAGAAGAGCAACGTTGACTGAAATAACCACTCGTTACAACCGAGGTATGCAGCAAAGCATTTGTGAAGCCACAACACTCAGAACCTTGAGGCGGATGGGCTACAACAGCAGAAGACCCCACCGGGTACCACTCATCTCCACTACAAATAGGAAAAAGAGGCTACAATTTGCACGAGCTCACCAAAATTGGACTGTTAAAGACTGGAAAAATGTTGCCTGGTCTGATCAGTCTCGATTTCTGTTGAGACATTCAAATGGTAGAGTCCGAATTTGGCGTAAACAGAATGAGAACATGTATCCATCCTCTGATGGCTACTTCCAGCAGGATAATGCACCATGTCACAAAGCTCGAATCATTTCAAATTGGTTTCTTGAACATGACAATGAGTTCACTGTACTAAAATGGCCCCCACAGTCGCCAGATCTCAACCTAATAGAGCATCTTTGGGATGTGGTGGAACGGGAGCTTTGTGCCCTGGATGTGCATCCCTCAAATCTCCATCAACTGCAAGATGCTATCCTATCAATATGGGCCAACATTTCTAAAGAATGCTATCAGCACCTTGTTGAATCAATGCCATGTAGAATTAAGGCAGTTCTGAAGGCAAAAGGGGGTCCAACACCGTATTAGTATGGTGTTCCTAATAATTCTTTAGGTGAGTGTATGTTGAGTGAAGCCACCTATTGCAGCTGGATTGGTGAACTATCTAATGTGCATGGTGATGTCTTGACCCTCTCCCTTTGGCATATATCATGGGAAAGAAGGATCGAGCAACCGATAAACCACTACCAGAGGAGGCTTACCGTGGCTTATTCACCTCTTTCCATTGAACTGACCATACATGTGTATGCAGATGTTAGAAGGAATAGCTACTGGGCAAATATTGGCAGTTTTATCTTCCAGTTGAAGACCATTACAAGAGTAGACTTGTGACCTAGACACCTCCATCATTCATAGCGCCATTCAGAACCCAAGTAGTAAAGATGTCCATAAAGTCATACAAAACTCAAGTATTTGCGTAGATACATATGTAAATGTGGAACCTGTTGTGTATAAGCATATAGATCAAGGGTCAGCAACCCTGGGCACTCCAACCAGGGGAGGACTTGGAACTTAAAGTGGTCCTAGAAAAAAAATCTAAAAGTGGCCCCATGTTGTAGGTGGGTCCAAATTGACAGAAGGTGGGGCAACACAAACAGGAGAAGGCCAACACATGTAGTCAGGGAAAACAAAAGTAGGCAGGGCCAGCAATACCGTGGTACTACCCCAGAAGAACTAAATACCACAGTTCAGCACAAAATAATGCCGCCACAGTATTCACCTGTATCAATGCCCTCAGGATGGCAACACAGTTGAATTCGGGAGGGAACCTGTGGCCACTGGACAGATGCATAAGTGCCTGATGCTCCTATATTAATGCTGAAAACATCAGAACTTTATGTATCTGGCTAGTGGCCAAGAGGAGGGTTTGGGTGTCCCCCTGGGCTTCGGCCCACCAGGGGTCTATGGCCAATCCACCCCTGACTCCAGCTGCTGTGAAACTACAGTTCTTAGCGGTCCTACAGTGCCAGGAACAGCTCAACAAGTGTGCATGCTGGGAGTTGTATTTTTACAACAGCTGAAGTGCTGGAGGTTGTTGAGAACTGATGTAGATGTTGGTCAAAAAACTCAATAAGACATGTTAATTACTTGTGTGCAGTTGTTATATTTGACTGCAGCCAATGGGCAGGACATATTATTACTGTCACCTGATCAAGTTATATTGTAGTGTCTGTTCATTGATAATTATTTACCCTGGTAATCGTTAGGTATTAAGGTTCTCTTTTATGATTGTCCCACAGATTTTGAGGGCTATCCATGTTATTTGCGATTAGTTATAAATTATAAGATTAATAAAGCATCTAAAAGTGACAACATGGGTAGGATTTCAGTCACCCAAGGGGCTGTTCTCAACCAAGGAAAATGTCCTTCTAGCTAGCACCTTCTGGTGCAGGGAGTTAGGACTTTGCTATATTGAGGAATCATAGTTTTATACCTGACCCATTTCCCGTGGTTTTTGCTTATGAATGCTGCTTTAGATTTCCTTAATTTAGCACTGTCTGGCTTTGCAGTGTGTCCTTATCTTGCCTTTTAGGTTTGCTTGAAATCCTGCAGCTGACTGCAAAGGTGTCTCTTTTATGTGATATTCTTTAGCACCTTGGTTACTAGAAGAAGAAAGTGAGAGTACCATATCAAATTATCACATTCCAGTACAAACTTTATAGATCTCAAATCAGGCATTTTTACAAGTAGAAGAAGAACCTCACTTGAGCATATCTTAAGGCATAATTGCCACAGGGCATTTGTGCTTTACATAGTAACAGTACATAAGACCGAAAAAAGACATTTGTCCATCCAGTTCAGCCTGTTATCCTGCAAGTTGATCCAGATGAAGGCAAAAAAATAAAAACTGTGAGGTAGAAGCCAATTTTCCCTACTTAAGGGAAAAAACTCCTTTCCTTCTCCAATCAGGCGATCAGAATAACTCCCTGGATCAACGACCCCTCTCTAGTAGCTACAGCCTATAATATTATTACACTTCAGAAATCCATCCAGGCCCCTCTTGAACTCTTTTAGTGAACTCACCATCACCACCTCCTCAGGCAGAGAGTTCCATAGTCTCACTGCTCTTACCGTAAAGAATCCTCTTCTATGTTTGTGTACAAACCTTCTTTCCTCCAGACGCAGAGGATGTCCCCTCGTCACAGTCACAGTCCTGGGGATAAATAGATGATGGGAGAGATCTCTGTACTGACCCCTGATATATTTATACATAGTAATTAGATCTCCCCTCAGTTGTCTTTTTTCTAAAGGGAATAACCCTAATGTTGATAATCTTCCAGGGTACTGTAGTTGCCCCATTTCAGTTATAACTTTAGTTGCCCTCCTCTGTGCCCTCTCCAGCTCTGCTATGTCTGACTTGTTCACAGGAGCCTAGAACTGTACACAGTACACAGCCTTCTACAAGATCATTAATAAATATATTTAAGAGAATAGGGCCCAATACTGACCCCTGAGGTACCCCACTAGTGACAGTGACCCAATCTGAGTGTGTACCATTAATAACCACCCTCTGTTTTCTATCACTGAGCCATTTCCTTACCCACATACAGACATTTTATCCCAGTCCAAGCATTTTCATTTTATATACTAATATTTATGTGGTACAGTGTCAAATGCTTTGGAGAAGTCCAGATATACGACATCCATTGATTCGCCGCTGTCAAGTCTAGAACTTACCACCTCATAGAAACTGATTAAATTAGTTTGACATGACCAATCCCTCATGAAGCCATGCTGATATGGCGTTATTTGCTTATTTTTATTGACGTACTCCAAGATAGCATCTCTTAGAAAACCTTGAAACAGTTTACCCATGACAGATGTTAAACTTACCGGCCTATAGTTTCCGGGCTCTGTTTTTGGGCCCTTTTTGAATATTATATATATATTACACTGATATATACCCTGCACATGTAGAGGCACTTATATTGTATTTACATTTAGTCATAGACCACTAATTGCCTACTCTTGACATGTGCATTTGTGTTGTAATTTTTATTAGTTTAAAATTTAACTTTTATTGGTTTGAAAATAATAATAAATATTGAGCCATTTTTTATCTAACCTACTAATTTAAAACTATCTCCGGACCTCCAGATGATGTTTCCTATTATATTATATTAATTTTTTGCTGTATAGCCAGCAGTAGTGAAAGGTTGGCGTTGCTGTTTAATAGTCAGCCTTTTGATACATGCTGCCTTCTATTCAGGTACCTATCTGTACTTTTATTTGTTGTAATGTGGGCAGTTGTGGCTGGTATACACTGACTCAGACAGTTAGATACATAGGAACCGACCAGCTTGCTACTGTTTGTCCATAGCTGGTAACTGTAGCTTAATTATTGCAACATTGTTGCTTTTGATTGCTGTATAGCTGTTCCTATGATGCTACTGCTATTTACACTGCTGTCTACTGTTGGTGCTATCGCTATAGTCTAGCTTCTTTAATGTCTGACTATTTGTGGTAGCCTATCTTCTGTCTGTGCTGTCTATTATTTCACTGCTGGCAGCTTGCTTTGTGAGCTGATAATGCTGGTACCAGCAGAGTGCTTTTGTAGGCTATCGCTATATTAGTCTGACTCTAGGTCATTGGTCTCTGGAAGTCCTAAAGGCTAAAATCTAATTACTGCCCCCCGACATGTTTCGCCATATCCATGGCGTCTTCAGGGGATCGGGCAGTCTGCACGGAGTAAACGTGTGGCTATGTAATTTATAACCTCCCTTGTGATGACGTGCGTCAGCTCAGCCTATCGCTGTGCTTGTGAGAACTAGCTTACTTGATATCTGTAATCTGTATGGCTGTTTGAATTCTAATAGAGCTGACGTGCGTCTTCTCGCGATAGATAGTCAAATGACGCGCATGTCTTTTGACTTGGAATATTTTCAGTTTGTTTATGTTCATCGGCCGGTTATGCGCATGACTTTGAACTTATATCGTGGGGTTCCTTTTCAAATCGCTTTGCTCTCTCTGCTTGCTAGCCTATGATTTGGCTATACTTGCATTACTATTTATATATATATATTAGAATTACCTTCAGGGGTAATGTCTCCACTGATAATGAATATTGATTATAGTGTATTCATTTTTGGTGATGTTAGTGATTACTATTTATCTCTGATAATTATGAATTTTTTATATATATTTATTTGTGAGTGAGTTTATTACTATTTATTGTGATTAATCAATACTTTATAAGGACAGATTTATTTAAATATATATATTTTCATCTTTTAGCTTATATATAAGTGACAGTGACACTTGTGTGATCGTGCTCATATGGTTGCCAAACTGTGTTGGCTATAATTTATTCCAACTTTTTCATTAGTTAGTCTTTTCTTGAGTGATTTTATACCTTTTGTGATTTTGTGAGGAGATTTTTATTATATTTATGACAAATTATTAAAGAATTTTTATATAAATGTTTTTTATTTTTTGTTGATATATTTTATTTTGTTTTTTTGTTTTTTTATTATTTTTTTTAAAATATATATTATATTTTTATTTATTTTGGTTTTTGAATTTTTTATGAATTTTTGGGTTTTTGTATTTTTATATGTGTGTATTTATTTAAATTAATTATTTTAGTTATTTTTTTATTTATATTTAGTGGAGACTTGATGGTAATTTGTCCTAACATTTATTTATTTATTTATTTATTTATTTTTTGTCAGATGGATCTACGACTGCATATGAATTGGATCGTGTGGTAATGATTTTATTTTTTAATATATTAATTGTTTTTTTTGGGATTTGATTACTCAAGTTGGTTATTGTTTAAATAATTTAAACAATAACCAACTTGAGTAATCAAATCCCAAAAAAAACAATTAATATATTAAAAAATAAAATCATTACCACACGATCCAATTCATATGCAGTCGTAGATCCATCTGACAAAAAATAAATAAATAAATAAATAAATGTTAGGACAAATTACCATCAAGTCTCCACTAAATATAAATAAAAAAATAACTAAAATAATTAATTTAAATAAATACACACATATAAAAATACAAAAACCCAAAAATTCATAAAAAATTCAAAAACCAAAATAAATAAAAATATAATATATATTTTAAAAAAAATAATAAAAAAACAAAAAAACAAAATAAAATATATCAACAAAAAATAAAAAACATTTATATAAAAATTCTTTAATAATTTGTCATAAATATAATAAAAATCTCCTCACAAAATCACAAAAGGTATAAAATCACTCAAGAAAAGACTAACTAATGAAAAAGTTGGAATAAATTATAGCCAACACAGTTTGGCAACCATATGAGCACGATCACACAAGTGTCACTGTCACTTATATATAAGCTAAAAGATGAAAATATATATATTTAAATAAATCTGTCCTTATAAAGTATTGATTAATCACAATAAATAGTAATAAACTCACTCACAAATAAATATATATAAAAAATTCATAATTATCAGAGATAAATAGTAATCACTAACATCACCAAAAATGAATACACTATAATCAATATTCATTATCAGTGGAGACATTACCCCTGAAGGTAATTCTAATATATATATATAAATAGTAATGCAAGTATAGCCAAATCATAGGCTAGCAAGCAGAGAGAGCAAAGCGATTTGAAAAGGAACCCCACGATATAAGTTCAAAGTCATGCGCATAACCGGCCGATGAACATAAACAAACTGAAAATATTCCAAGTCAAAAGACATGCGCGTCATTTGACTATCTATCGCGAGAAGACGCACGTCAGCTCTATTAGAATTCAAACAGCCATACAGATTACAGATATCAAGTAAGCTAGTTCTCACAAGCACAGCGATAGGCTGAGCTGACGCACGTCATCACAAGGGAGGTTATAAATTACATAGCCACACGTTTACTCCGTGCAGACTGCCCGATCCCCTGAAGACGCCATGGATATGGCGAAACATGTCGGGGGGCAGTAATTAGATTTTAGCCTTTAGGACTTCCAGAGACCAATGACCTAGAGTCAGACTAATATAGCGATAGCCTACAAAAGCACTCTGCTGGTACCAGCATTATCAGCTCACAAAGCAAGCTGCCAGCAGTGAAATAATAGACAGCACAGACAGAAGATAGGCTACCACAAATAGTCAGACATTAAAGAAGCTAGACTATAGCGATAGCACCAACAGTAGACAGCAGTGTAAATAGCAGTAGCATCATAGGAACAGCTATACAGCAATCAAAAGCAACAATGTTGCAATAATTAAGCTACAGTTACCAGCTATGGACAAACAGTAGCAAGCTGGTCGGTTCCTATGTATCTAACTGTCTGAGTCAGTGTATACCAGCCACAACTGCCCACATTACAACAAATAAAAGTACAGATAGGTACCTGAATAGAAGGCAGCATGTATCAAAAGGCTGACTATTAAACAGCAACGCCAACCTTTCACTACTGCTGGCTATACAGCAAAAAATTAATATAATATAATAGGAAACATCATCTGGAGGTCCGGAGATAGTTTTAAATTAGTAGGTTAGATAAAAAATGGCTCAATATTTATTATTATTTTCAAACCAATAAAAGTTAAATTTTAAACTAATAAAAATTACAACACAAATGCACATGTCAAGAGTAGGCAATTAGTAGTCTATGACTAAATGTAAATACAACTTTTTGAATATTGGCACCACATTTGCTATGCGCAAATCCTGTGGAACAATCCCTGTCAGTATAGAGTCCTTAAATATCAGAAATAAGGGTCTGACTATGACATTACTTAATTCTCTTCGGATACGGGAGTGTATACCATCTGGGCCTGGCGATTTGTCTGTTTTAATCTTTTTACGACGCTGCTGTACTTCTTCCTGGGTCAGACAGGGGACTTTTAATGGGGAATTAACTTTTACATTCTGCATTTCATCTGACAGTTTATTTTCCTCAGTGAATACAGTGGAGAAAAAAATATTTAATAGCTTTGCTTTCTCCTCATCGCTCTCTACAACTCCCCGCTCATCACTGTAAAGGGCCAACACCTTCAGATTTATACTTTTTATCATTTATATAATTGAAGAAAATTTTAGGGTTAGTTTTGTTATTTTTAGCAATTAATCTCTCAGTCTCTAGTTTGGCTGCTTTTATTTGTTTTTTACATATTACAATTTTTCCTTAAAGTTTTTCAGTGCTTCCTCGCCACCCTCCTGTTTTAGTGATTTAAATGCTTTTTTTGGTCATTTATTGCTTTCTATTTATCCACATTGTTTTTTTCTTGTTGCTTAACCCTCTATTCCCATAAGATTCTAGGATGCTTTTAAAAATATCCCATTTTGTGGCTGTATTTTTATTCTTGAGGACTTTGTCCCAGTTAGTTACACCTATGGCGTTGGCTAAATTTTGCTTTTTTGAAGTTTGGTATTTTTGTTCCTCCCTGAAGAAACACTCTTTTGAATGATAATTGGAAGGTTATTACTTTATGGTCACTATTTCCCAGGTGTCCCCCGACCTGCACATCTGTTGTTCTGTCAGGTCTGTTGGTTAATACTAAGTCCAGTATGGCCGTCCGTCTAGTCGGGTCCTGAACCAGTTGGGAAAGGTAATTGTCTTTGGTTATTGCAAGAACTTGTTTCCTTTATGAAATATACAAGTTTCAGTTTCCCAGTCTATATCTGGGTAGTTGAAGTCCCCCATAATAACCACCTCATTATGATTTGCCTCCTCATCTATCTCGTTTAGTAGTAGATTTTATGTGGACTTATGTGGTATATTAGGCAGTTTATTTATTATTGTTTTTGCCTCCATGTATTTCTACCCACAGTGACTCCACATGTTCATGTCCCTCATTTATATCTTCCCGGAGTGTGGGCTGTAGACAGGACTTTACATAAAGGCAGACCCCTCCCCCGCTCCGGTTTTGGCGATCCTTTCTAAACAGACTGTAATCTTATACATTAACTGCCCAGTCATAGCTATCATCCAGCCATGTCTCAGTTATTCCCACTATGTCATAGTCCTCCTCACACATCACTAATTCCAGTTCCCCAGTTTTATTAGTCAGGCTTCTGGCATTAGTATACAAACATTTAAGAGGTTTATGTATATTATTTACCCTACACCTTTCCTTCTGAACTGTTCTAGTCCCTACTTCCATTCCTCCCCCAGTCCCATTACCTGGCCTCCGGTCTCTATCTGCACTATCTTCCCATCCTATAACGTAATTACCCTCCCCCAGTCCCTAGTTTAAACACTCCTCCAACCTTCTAGCCATCTTCTCCCCCAACACAGCTGCCCGTTCTCCATTGAGGTGTAGCCCATCCCTACGATAGAGCCTGTAGCCAAGAGAGAAATTGGCCCAATTCTCCTGTACCTCTACAATTTTCTATGCAGGAAGGTATGTCCCAGAAAAAAAGAACCATCTCACTAGTGTCACCTTTTGAAAGTGGTTCCCTGTGAGTCAATGTCCAACTTTTTTTGAACAAGCCTTGGAACTTGACAAGGGAAATTTAATTTCTTGGCAACAGATTCCCATTAATTCTTCACTATCGTAATTATGTTGGGTAAGTCAGATCTTGTTTTAGTCATTTTTCAATAGGTATACTAATACAGTGGTCACTCAAGATACAATGGTGTCAGGATAAAATATATTTGACTTACAATGGCGGGGTGCCAGAAGTCAGACCACTGCTGGTCTGATATTGATGACCTATCCTGAGGACAGGTAATCAATATTAAACACGCAAACAACCCTTTTAAGGGTTGTCTCACAAAGATGACTACTTAAAAAAAAAACTTGCAAGCAGTTGTTTCTCACTCCTTAAAGGGGTTGTCCCATCTGAGACAATGGGGGTATTGCTAGGATATGTCCCCATTGTCTGATAGGTGCGGGTCCCACCGCTGGGACCCGCATCTATATCGAGAACGGAGCGGGGAAGGTGGTGGCTGGAGGACTCTGGTCCAGCCACCACAAAGCGCTTTCCCCATAGAAGTGAATGGGAGCACACCATGCTTACGTATCCACCGCTCCCACTCATTTCTATGGGACAGAAATAGCCAAGCTAGCTTTCAGGGCTCTGTTCTCGGTGTAGGTGTGGGTCCCAGAGGTGGGACCCACACCTATCAGACAATGGGGGCATATCCTAGAGATATGCCCCATTATCTGAGATGGAAATACCCCTTTAACTGTTACTGGTGAGGAAAGCCACACTGGGTTTTACATTTCTCCCTTGAATGTCTTGTTGGACTAGGGTTCCTTGGACCCGCCAGAGAAAATCATCCTTGAAGCCCAACCTTTGTATCATCAATAAAGTCTAATAGGTTTTGAATCAGCAAATTTGGTTTTCTTCTCCTGTGGTCTACAATGGTATTATATCCTAGGCCCACCGCAGGTACTCTGGTGGCCCAGTCCAACCTTGTGAGGGGGCCATTGTAGGGAAAATGTAGAGTCACATACCAGCCTTGCAATACATAGACACACTGGGTCTACCAGAATAGGTTACAGAACAGCTATCATTCAGGCTCATAGAATAGGTACCGAGCAGAAGACCAGTTCCAACATCCATATGCCCTAACAGGACACATGGACAAGGGTGACAACCCCTTTAAATCTTTTCCCGTACTCACTTTCAGTACTATCTTCTCTTAAGCAAAAGGTCAACTGAATTGATAGATTTCCATAACCAAAGGACAGAGCTTTACAAATGGTTTCTAGCAAATGTTTCACTTGTCCATTGGCAGACTTGATTCACATCGTGATTGTATCTGTTTCCTGTAGCATCATATATTTTACTAAACGTTACTAATGGCACATTAGAGCAGCACAATTTCTTACTCTGATCCTGTTCCATTGATTTCATAGACCCGTTTGTAAAAGTCTACCTACTGCAAGACGGCAGAAAGATCAGCAAGAAGAAGACGGCCGTGAAACGAGACGATAGAAATCCGGTGTTTAATGAAGCCATGATATTCTCGGTACCAGCCATAGTCCTGCAGGTGAGTCATCGCCAATTATGCCTAAATAAATGCATATCTAATATCTAATCCGTGAAAAGGGCCGTGTAATAGCAGACGTGCCTGGGAATACATTGCTCTATTTTTCAGACTAAAATTCAGTTCCTGTCCTCATATTAAAGTTTTAAACCTACATGACAGAGGCCAATACCATTATAGTATAAATTGTCCTGTGATGAACCTATAGCGAGGTACTAATAGATAAAAAACAAACAAAAAAAAAACTAGGTATACAAAGGAACAAAACAATACTACTAGATTGCAAGAATTTTTTTTTTATTATTAAACAGACAAATCTATTAAAAGCAGTGCTCATAAGGGCCACACATATCACATATTCAGGGAGAAGAAGAACGCATAAAAACGCGCGGTGTGGGGGGGTGTGGTGTGGGGACACGTCAGGAACTGTGCAAACAGACAAATGGACAATTCAGGTCAGTAAGGCAGATGTCTAATTCATTGATGTGAGACTGTCTTTATTATATAGATAGCACGCTTTGGTGGTGGCACGGTGCCCATCAGGGGCGTAGCTATAGTGGAAGCAGCTGCTTTGGGACTCGAACTCAGAAGGGGCTCATCCAGGAGGGGGACTAAGCTATGACAACCAGTCCCACTGACAGAAGGGCTAGTCAATCTATCAGGGAGCAGGGACGCTGAACCAACCAGGGTCGGCGCTGGCGCCACATGCTTCCTGGGGTTGGGTGATTTAAACAGGCTGCGGCTGGCCACAGTTGCCTGTGATTAGTTTCCCTGCCTCACTAGCAAGCTTTGTGTCTGCTACTCTGGAACGCTGACCCTTTTGCCTGTTTCTCTGACTTTGCCTCTGATGTGACCTCCTGGTATAAGACTGTGCTTGTTATTTGACCTTGCTTGATATTGGAAAACTGTTTGGTATTAGACTCTGCTAGTTTGCGACCTTGCCTTTGCCTGCTGACTTTGTCTCTGACGTTATCCCCTGGTTTCACTCCGCTGTGTATGTCTTCGTTTTTGGATTCTGATCTGGTCCTGTTTTTTCCTTTCTGGTTTTGACCTTCTTCCTACTCTATTAGGTGTAGACCGTCACCCAGTTGTGGGCCACCACGTAGGGAGGATTGTGCAAGTAGGTAGGGACAATGGTGCAGGTGGAGTACGGGCTGCACTGTTCCCTATCTTACATGACATCAGATGCCTAACTATGTCAAACGAGAGACGGAGGGGCTTCAACTGCAGAGCAACACAGCCTGGGTGCACCTAGTGGCTAGGGCACTTAAGAGCTCATTTGCATATAGGAATATGTCATTTTTGGCAAGATGCACCAAAGGTTCTTTAGAACAAAGGCAGTGTTTTAACAGTCCGTTCAGTCCCTACCAGGCATTGTGCTTACTTACACAGGCAATATCTTGATGACAGATTCCCTTTAATAAGTATGTGAGTTCCTGAGTTGTTGAATGTTACAGAGCCTAGTTATGAAGTAATATGGCCGTTGGGGATGTATCATTGAATAACTGGGAAGTTTTGCCATTCATCAGTCTGACTGGAGGCCTAGACAGCCTAAATGGAAGCCCACCCTGTGGACTTGCCATGGTGGCAATAGCAGTTTTCATTTGTCTTTTCCTGAGATGGATATACCTATGTCAGGAGAAGACAACTGGAGGATTCCGATTTATTGGCGATATTTTCTTTCTTTTTTTTACTTTAGGTGGAAATTCTTTCTAACTATTTGTTTTATCTCCGGCCAGGCGACAAGATTGTTTTCTGATTAAGTGTTATTAGTGGAAGAAAGACTTTTATAGAGCATTGAAAAATGACCTTGTGTACAAGGCAGCCGGAGTCTGTGCGCTAAGTAGAATACTGAGTGGTTGGCGCAGAACACAGAAATTCTCTAACACGCTCTCTCTTCTTCACAATATATACTGGGGTCCATCCATGGCTTGCTTTCTTAAATACCCCCAGCACTGTAACGTAAAAATAGGCAGGGGCATCTACAGATCTCACAGGGCCCCCATAGTAAAATTTAGCATGGGCCCCCCTGCACCACCATTTTCCCAGTAAGTGTGCGGCAAACATTCCCAGGCGCCACAGAACACAAAGCGCAATGTCTCAGATTTCTGCCATTTTTTTTTTAAAGTCAAGCAGAAGAAATTTATGATTTGTAAAAAATCTTGCAATAAAAAAAAAGTCACCCTAGGCTTCACCCAGCCACAAGAGTGGAACTGGTGCTTCCAAAATATGACGCTCATTCTGAACACCACATTACTCAGTGCAATCAATACATTGATAAATCTCCTACTTGCCTTCTATGACAAAGCTGGCACCATTAGGGGGAGCTCAGTGCAGAAGTCTATACAGTTACCATTGCCTGTAATGGAAGCCATAACCATCTCTTTGCACTGAGCTCCACCGAGGGGCAGCTGTATCAAAAATGTAGTGTTTTCACGCTGAGCACAGAAAAAGGAATTAATTGCTGGGTTCCTTCTGCCCCCCAGGTCCCATAGCAGTCGATTGAAGGTACGCCTATTAACCCCTCCTTTCCCATAACATATATATATATATATATATATATATATATATATATATATATTGTAGACAGGGCCGGTGCAAGGATTTTTGTCAACACAAGCGAATCTACATTTTGCCCCCCCCCATCATTTCACATTTCTGCCCCTCATGATTCATGTCCATTTCTTGCCCCCCCCCCCATCATTTCACATTTCTGCCCCTCATGATTCATATCCATTTCTTGCCCCCCCCATCATTTCACATTTCTGTCCCTCATGATTCATGTCCATTTCTTGCCCCCCCATGTGCCAATATCATAGTGCCATCCTCTCCCCCTGCCCCCTAATGTGCCAGTATTAAGTGCCTCTCTCCTCTCCCTCCATGTGCAGTATCATGGTGCCAATAGCCCCCCCTACCCCCCTGACCCCCTCCCCCGTGGCAGTAAAGTAACAGTCCGGTATAAAAAAAAAAACACTTTTATACTTACCTCCATGTCAACGATGCGATGCAGGCCTCTTCCTCTTCCTGTGTTCCCAGCAGCCTCTAGTGTTGAAGATTTGGTGCTCGTGTTCTTATTTAGCCTGTCTTTCAGAAAAGTTTATGATGGGATTCGAACCCATGACCTTATGTATCAGAGGCAAAGCACTTACCCACACAGCTATGAGAGCTGTATAGCCAGTCACTTAAAAAAAAAATATATATATATATAAAAAAAAAATATATATATATATATATGACTTCTACTGTAGATAACTTTGATACCTAGTGTACAACCATACACATGACAGTTGCCCCAACACACCCAGCTCTGCTACATCCATACACAGTGTGCTGGGGCAGCTGTCGAGTGTATGTACACTAGGTATCAAAGATATATATATATATATATATATATATATATATATATATATATATATATATATATATATATATATATATATATATATATATATATATATATATATATATATATATATATATATATATAATATATATATATATAGTAACTGGCTATACAGCTCTCATAGCTGTGTGGGTAAATGCCTTGCCTCTGATGTGAAAGGTTGCGAGTTCGAATCCCAGGAGAATCTTTTCTGAAAGACAGGCTAAATGAGATTTAATTACACCAGGGTCTCGTAGCTCAGAGTGTGTGTTGCAGCGTGCCGCTCTGTGACTGAGACAGTGAGGGCCGGGGGGCGGCCGGGCTGCTCGGCTCACAGGCTCAGCGGGGTAAATGTAAGTTAGGCCTCTTTCACACTTGCGTTGTTGGGATCCGGCATGCACTTCCGTTGCCGGAGGTGCCCGCCGGATCCGGAAAAACGCAAGTGTACTGAAAGCATTTGAAGACGGAACCGTCTTCCAAATGCTTTCAGTGTTACTATGGCACCCAGGACGCTATTAAGGTCCTGGTTGCCATAGTAGGAGCGGGGATCGGGGGAGCGGTATACTTACCGTCCGTGCGGCTCCCGGGGCGCTCCAGAATGACGTCAGAGCGCTCCATGCGCATGGATGACGTGATCCATGTGATCACGTGATCCATGCGCTTGGGGCGCCCTGACGTCACTCTGGAGCGCCCGGGGAGCCGCACGGACGGTAAGTACACTGCTCCCCCGCTCCCCACTACACTTACCATGGCTGTCAGGACTTTAGCGTCCCGGCAGCCATGGTAACCACTCTGAAAAAGCTAAATGTCGGCTCCGGCAATGCGCCGAAACGACGTTTAGCTTAAGGCCGGATCCGGATCAATGCCTTCCAATGGGCATTAATTCCGGATCCGGCCTTGCGGCAAGTGTTCCGGATTTTTGGCCGGAGCAAAAAGCGCAGCATGCTGCGGTATTTTCTCCGGCCAACAAACGTTCCGTACCGGAACTGAAGACATCCTGATGCATCCTGAACGGATTACTCTCCATTCAGAATGCATTAGGATAATCCTGATCAGGATTCTTCCGGCATAGAGCCCCGACGACGGAACTCTATGCCGGAAGACAAGAACGCAGGTGTGAAAGAGCCCTTAGCAAGTTAATTGTTTGCCGCCCCCCCTTCTCTGCGCCCTCAAGCAGCCACTTGGGCTGCCTTATGATAGAGCCAGCCCTGATTGTAGAAGATTTTCACTTGCCTCTTCTTGACTGCCGCAATTAGAAAGCAAGCATGACCAAAAGCACCTCATTCTTCAGTGTGTTAGCCACATGGCCCAGTAAGTGCCAATGGATCCTTATAGGCTTTAGCCGCTGCCCCCACACGGTGCACACTCAGGGTCTATTGTTATCTGGGTATTTGTGGCTTAAGTTTTGGAAGCTCAAGAAGGTTGCAGCACAAAATAAAGGGGCTGACAGATAGCAAGAGCCAAGTCAATCTAGAATTAGCGAAAGAGGATTATGGTTAAGAACTGGCTCTAAACCCACACGGTGAATTAATCACCCAATGTGCCACCATTGTCTCAATGTAACAGTGTATGTTGCAGCATGCCCAATTTATATCTTACAGAAGTTGCCTGTGGTCGTTGTTTTCGACTGTGTGCAAGAGTCCCATGAGGATGTCTGGGGACAGATTTTGCGTTAGTGGCTGAATATTGAAGATGTATTTGGAATATATTCATGGATATTTATGGCCAACGTCGGACTGAAGTCCCTTGGACCCACCAGAGGAAATGATTCTAAAGACCCACCCTCTGTGTATATAGGATCTTATGGGGCCTGTTTACCTAGAGGTCCATTATTGTCAGAGCTTCGGCCTATCGGAGGATCCTCTGGTGGACTGGTGGGTCAGCCCGACCCCGTTTATGGCATATCCCTGGGTCTCAGCCCTTGGATTCCGCTAATTGGGAGAATGAAGGTTTCCATTGAGTCAATCCAAATGAGTGAAAGGGATGAGCCGTAGAAGAGCAAAGCTTTCACACTGATCGCTCTATTAACATTGATGGGAATCCCCCGATAGGAGGGAGGTAGGATGCATCATAAACGTCTGTGGCCGGAGCGTCTCTTCTTGGAGCTCAAGATCAATGCTACTCGATTGATTTTTTTCTTCCAAGTCTCCACATTATTATTTCCTGAGGACGCAGTGAACATCAGTTTGCATCCAGTCCTTAATGTGGTGCTTTATGACACAATGGACAATTTAGTTTTAGGAATTAGATCACAGACAAATTAGAATAATGGTCCTGAAGAACTCATTACATGAATTGAATTAGGGGTGGTGGTATTTTACACTGAACTCAGCACTAGATTAGGTAAAGTCCTATACATTTCTACTTTCTAGAATTGTTTTGCTTTTTGTCTGCATCTGTCAGCAGCAGCTGTTCGCATAGACACGTAGCTGGGAGTTCACCTGACTAAAGCGCTGTTTTTCTTTTGTTGATCCGAAGCTCCGATCCCAAGTTATGATACATTTTTAATATATGCAAATTAAGCCTTTGGTGCAATGTGGGCATCACCATTAGGCCTCTTTCACACTACCGTATGGCTATTTCAGTGTTTTGTGGTCCGTTTTTCACGGATCCGTTGTGTTTCCGTTCCGTTTTTCCGTTCCGTTGTGTTTCCGTTTCTGTTCTGTTTTTCCGTATGGCATATACAGTATGCGGCCTATTGCACACGACCGTATGGCTTTTTCAGTGTTTTGCGGTCCGTTTTTCACGGATCCGTTGTTCCGTTTTTTGTTTCAGTTGTGTTTCCGTTTTTTCCATTCCGTTTTTTCCGTATGGCATATACAGTATACAGTAATTACATAGATAAAATTGGGCTGGGCATAACATTTTCAATAGATCGTTCTGCAAAAAACGGAACGGAAACGGAAGACATACGGATGCATTTCCGTATGTGTTCCGTTTTTTTGCGGACCCATTGGCTTGAATGGAGCCACGGAACGTGATTTGCGGGCAATAATAGGACATGTTCTATGTTAGAACAGAACGGAAAAACGGAAACGGAATGCATACGGAGTACATTCCGTTTTTTTTGCGGAACCATTGAAATGAATGGTTCCGTATACGGCCAGTAAACGGGGGAAAAAAACGGCCGTGTGCAGGGGGCCTACATGTGCATTTCCGTATGTGTTCCGTTTTTTTTGCGGACCCATTGACCTGAATGGAGCCACGGAACGTGATTTGCGGGCAATAATAGGACATGTTCTATCTTTTAACGGAACGGAAAAATGGAAATACGGAAACGGAATGCTATGGAGTACATTCAGTTTTTTTTGCGGAACCATTGAAATGAATGGTTCCGTATACGGACCGTATACGGAATGCAAAAAAAGGCCCGCATAACGAAAAAAAAAACGGTAGTGTGAAAGAGGCCTTACTCTTGCTGCACCTAGGCTCCGCTCCTTTCTGTAACCAGCCCCTCTCTGGCTGCTTTGTCACTGCCCGGCCCCTTTAATCAAAGAAGCGAGGGAGGCGGCTTATCACTGAATTGAGTGGAGCTTGGTGCAACAAGAGCAATGGTGACGCCCTCACTGCACCAAAGGCCTAATTTGCATATTAAGAAGAAGTACCATAACTCGGGAACAAAGCCACAAACCAACAAAAGAAAAACCCCAGCTGTGTGTCTATACAGACAGTTTGATGGGGAGGTCGCTGGTAACAGATTGCCTTTAATTATACAGATGCTACAGCCTGAGAAATTATAATTCTACTGAAGATATATAAAGAGGAGGAGGTTTTTTGTTTTTTTGTTTGTTTTAGAAATTCTTTTCCTTGAATGTTACAGCCATTTTTGGATGCATCAATATCTGTTTGATGGGGGTCCGACTCCCAGCACCTCCGTCACTCAAGTGTTTCAGTGAGCGCTGCAGCCTCTTCCTAGGCCAGTGATGTGGCCTAGGTGCAGATCAGTGCCATTCAAATGAATTGGCCTAGGCTGCAATACCAAGCAAGGCCACTATACAGTGTATGGCGCTGATTGTGGGGGTACCTGATGTCAGACCCCCAATGATTATTAGATACTGATGACCTTTCCAGAGGCTAGGTCACCAATATTGTACTCCCAAAACACCCCTTTTACTTATTAGGGTACTTCTTGTTCCAATTAGAGAGTATCTACCTGGATGGAGGGACACTTCAGAAGCATGCTGTTCCTTCTCAAGAGTAAAGGGGTGAGAATCTTAAAGATAATCGCTAGCGAATATTCATTGGAACGCTCGTTAGCGATTATCTGGCAGTGTAAATGTACCGCAGATTACCCGATGAACGAGCAAAATGCTCGTTTATCGGGTAATCCGATGGTTTGTGGTACAAAATTCGTGCCATGTAAACACAATCTGCTGCCGGAAAACGACGAGTCAGTATGGGGAAGAGCGATGGCATTGGTGGTCACTTCTTTCCGTACTCTGGAGGAGATTGCTGCATGTAAAGAAGGATTGGGTATGTTGGGTTTCAACATGCTGGGTCCTCTTCTTCCATCGGAAAATAAGAGGCTCAAACCCCGTTTCCTACTGAAATTTTCTGGCAAGTCTAGTGTACATGTCTATTATAGAGAGGAGAGGGGAAAACTGTTAGAAAATTGTTCTTACTACTTAAAGGGTTACATTTTTTATACATGGGGCAGAAAAGAAGCATTTGGGGAATATAATATCTACTTATGGAGAGCACCTTAAATGGCGTGAGGAGTCTTATAGGCCAGGCAACGCTCCTCTAGAATTCTGGGAAAAGGTATACAAAGGAACTCTTAACAAGCTCTGTCTCTAATGCCACCAGATGTGAGGCAGCTATCCTATAAGTCAATATTCAATATTTTAAAAGGCCTTGAGACATGACTTGGATATTAAATCAGCCAGCATCTCATCTGCTGACAACAGTTTCAGGGTGATTTCCGCTCATCAGTGCAGATCAGAGAGTACTGGCTTAACTGAGAGGCCTAGGTCAGGATTTGGGGGATAATATATCTCCTTTTGGAGAGCGCCTTATTCGGCGTGAACAGTCTAATAGGCCAGGCAACGCTCCTATGGAATTCTGGGAAGAAAGGGATGCTAATGAGCTCTTCCTCTAATGCTACTAGGTGTAAGGTAGCTATCCTACAAGTCACCCAAAAACAGCTGGCTGCAGATGAGATGCTGGCTTAATTATTACCCAAATCATGTCTCAAGGCCTTTTAAAAGGTTGTACATTGACTTTTAAGATAGCTACCTTATATCTGGTAGCATGAGAGGCAGAGCATGTTAGAGCTCATTTGTATTCCTTCTTCCCAAAAAAGAAGCTTTACACACAATGATATCCCAAAGCTGCCATTCCAGTGCTTACTGGTTCTCTGCCAATCTCTAATTCCTGGTATCAGTTCTACATGCAGGAAATGCCTGATTATCCAGTCACTGCCTGAGGTGGGTCACCGATGTGGTCAGGGATTGGCTAAGCAGGCATCCCCTGCCATTTCTTATGTGCCAAACCAAAACCACAAAGTGGAGGCCAGAAAGGACCCAGTAAGCATTGGAACAGCAGCGGTAGAGGATCAGTGAGTAAATACTTTTTTTTTTTACCCATTCTGAATGATCCACAGCCAAAAAACCTCTTTGCATGATCAAAATAAAACCTGATGCTTTCTCATCTTAGGATCTATCGTTGAGGATTACGGTGGCCGAATGCTGTGATGATGGGAGAGCGGAGAATATCGGACATGTCATCATTGGGCCAGCAGTCAGCGGGATGGGCATGACTCACTGGAACCAAATGTTAGCAACACTAAGGAAACCGGTGTCCATGTGGCATCAATTACGGAGAAATTAAGACGCTCGGGTGCCCCGATTTGTCCCTAAGTGCAAATGAACACAAGACTGAGGGGCATTTGTCCAAGATGTACATGGTAAACCTATCAATATCCGGAACCTCTTGTGTAGATATTGTGCATGGCACCTCCAAATTCCTCTGACACTTTAAGCGGTATGTTAGGTGACCGCCGCTGCGTTCATGATTTTGTTTCGTGAATTTGTTTCTAAGGGTTATTTTACAGACCGATGATGTATAGAAAAAATTATTATTATTGCTTTTAAGTGTTATATGCTTTGCTGCACAAGCTATTTTAATGGCCGTTATTAAACACATACGGGGTAGAATATGTACAGTAACTACAAGGGTGAGCTTACCGCCAGTGGGACAAAAACTGCCCCTGATCAAAGCCATAAATAAATGTAACGACTGAATAATCTACTTACTGTTACACATCTGAACAAATGCACTATTGAAATCCATGATGGGTAGAAATCACTCCTTGATTTTCCCCTGTACACCCTGGGAGGTTAATGCAGTCCTCCAATGACCAAGATGGCCTCCAGGTATTGGCGCTGACCAAATAAATTCGTATAAATTGTCATAAATTTTATCTGCAGTGCTGGTTATTATGGGTCCATGCATTTGAAGGGGAACTCCAGAAAGCTTCCTCTAATTTGCCATAAAGACGTCATAGATACATGACAGAAGATAAACGAATGTCCACTAAATAATCAAAAGCTATCTAAATAGGTTTAAAAATAATAATATATATATATATATATACCGTATGTGTGTGTGTGTGTGTGTGTGTATATATATATATATATATAACCAAGCTGCACCGCTGGGACCCGCACCTATATCGAGAACGGAGCCCTGAAAGTAGTGGAGGACGCACTGCGCATGCAGTTCCGTCAGGCCTATAGAGGTGAATGGGAGTGGTGGCTAGTCATGCACGGTGAAATCCCATTCACTTCTATGGGGAAAGCACTTGGTGGCGGCCGGACCGGAGTCCTCCAGCGACTACTCCTTGCTTCAAGGCACGATAAGCCTGCCCCTTACCCCTCCTCTCTACATTGTGATGGACATCTTGCCGTGATGCCGGGACCGCGCTCTTCTCGCGCATGCCCTGTGCGCTGCCTGCTGCAGCGCGATCCTGGCTCCAACTTCCTCACTGCCTTCAATTTGCAGACTGCGCATGCACCGTTCAGTTCCATCGTACTCGCGCCGGGCCGCAACTTCTCGTCTTTAGCGTAAGCGTGATCATCACTGGCTTGCGTTCTACAGCGCCTGAAGCCAGTGATCATGCTTACGCTAAAGACGAGAAGCGACGGCGCATGCAAAATGAAGGCGGTGAGTGAGGGAGCCGGGATCGCACTGTAATCCGCAGCGCACAGCGCATGCGTGAGAAGAGCGCGGTCCCGGCATCACGGCAAGATGTCCATCACAATGTAGAGAAAAGGGGTAAGGGACGGGCTTATCGGGCCTTGAAGCAAGGAGGCCGCTGCCCTCTTGACTTCAAGCCTGACTTGGAGACGGCGCCAACAGACATTAAAACTGCGATTTTAACAAATATGAGGAAAAGAAACAGAGAATGAGGAAAGAAAATCATGATTAGCAACACACTGGGGGATACTTTAAGGAACTGTGGTTGGTTTAATATGTCTTTTCCAGGTGACAGCTTCCCTTTAACTATCCACAGTCCCGACGCTGCTCTGTTTCCAGCCTCTTCTGCTCCCCGTAGGACTAAGAAGCAAGCTTGTTTCAGTGACCGCTGCAGCCAATCACAGACTTCAGTGGTCACAGTTGCTTAAACGCTATGTCACAGCAGTGATATACCGTTCAAACCGCTGAGGCTTGTGATTGGCCATAGCGGTCATGGGACCAAGCTGATTCCTGGTCCTCTCGGGAATGGAACAGCAGTAGGATGAGTGTATTTTTTATGTTCAGGTGGACACTGTAGGACCCCAAGGATTGTCGGCTCCGTTGTCTGGCTGCATAGTACCACCATCTGCAAGTGGAGTTTAGGAGCCTAAAGAGGTTGTCTAGACTTTTTATGAAGGGACACTGCTAGGAGTCTGATAAAAGCATTTTAAGTCACCTTCCCAGCTCCCTCCGATCCAGCGCCACCGCTCCACCCTCTTTCCTGCGCTGCAGCATGTAACCTATTGTTTTGGATGCAACTGTGATGTCCCGTCTACAGCCGTCACTGTCCCACTGGCTGAGGCCGGTCACCACTGGGGACAGTGACTGGCTGGGTGGTCACTTTCCAGGGGCCAGGAAATGGAGAGGTGGGGGATTGGAGAAGAGAGAATTTGTTTTTGTTTTTTAAGTGATTTTGACCTTTTCCACCTTTTGCTTTGCTTGTGTAGCGCAGAAGGCTGGACCAAAAAATGACAGGCTGTAAAAAAGAGGACATGCTTTTTAAGGTGGCAGCCAGGTCTTGGGTAGCTTCCAGTGCTAACCTTTCCTATTTTATAGTGATACTGTAAAACTTCTTGGCTCGGGAACTGTCAATAGCGTTTGGGTTGGATTTAATTATATGTAAATATATGTAGATGAAGAAGCTCTAGTTGGCTCTGTGCATGCAAAGTATGTCCTGATATTTTTATATTGTAAGGTAAGGTTAACAGAACGGGCTACTTGTAAGCAATGCAATACTAGCAAGAACAAAAACTCTACGTACTCCACTTTACTCGCTCCAATCAATATATTAAATTGTATTTTCTTAACCGTATTTGTTACGTCTGCTAATCTTCAGCTGAACAATGGTAAGAATGGAATTAATAGATTTTTCCGGAATCAAAAAAGGATCTTTTCCCCATGTGAAACATCCCCACTTCTGTCCATGGGCCATGTCTGGTATTACAGCCAATCCTCTTTCAAGTAAACTGCAATACCAGACGCAGCCTACGGACAAGCGGCGCGGTTTCTCGAAAATAATATATAGGAAAGATATGTAATCCTGGAAAACCCTTATGTGCACCTCTCTTGAAAGAGGGTTTGTCACTAGGATGAACGGTACCCTACCAGGCATATAGCAAAAATGATACCTTTCTTTCTGCTGTCGGTGGTCGGCTGGTGGGGAAAAATGAACTTCGAGCACCAGGGGGCGGGCTTATGCGGTTCGAGCACTGCTCCAGCGAAGGCCCTGGTGCTCCATAATGATGCCCCTCTGCTGTTGTTCACGCCTCCTGGCTTTAAATTGACAGCTCTAGACCCTGTGGTCTAGTGCTGAGATCTCGTGCCTGCGCATGGGTGCCCAGAAAGGTGCGTGCGCACAAATATCTTCAGCTTAATTCCCGACTTGTGAAGAGGCATAGTATGCACGTGCCATCACGGTACGGGTGCGCAGGATCTCAGTGCTAAGCCAAAGGGTCTAGTGCTGTCAATCTAAGGGCAGGGGGCGTGAACTACAGCAGAGGGGCGTCATTATGGAGCAGCAGGGGCGTCGCTGGAGCGGTACTCGAACCGCATAAGCCCGGCTCCTGGTGCTCGACCACCAACAGCAGAAAGAAAGATATAATTTTTGTTATACACCTGGTAGGGTAGCATTGATCCAAGCGACAGAGCCCCTTTAAAGGGGTTGTCTTATCAGGCGATATGCCCCCATTGTCCATGATGAGACAACCCCTTTAACTAATACATTTTCCTAAAACAAGGGTACATCTATATTTTTCACAGATTTCATGTTTGCAAGTTATATTTTTCTACAAGACTCTACATATATATACGCATTTATTATACATTAGATAGTTTGATCAGCCGATTGTGATAATGAAGCTTATAGAAAATCTTTTATCCTACACCATTATCATGACTGCTACAGTACTATAGAGCATATCATACCTAATCCACTATATCCCATTAATATCTGGTCTGTTATTATTTGGTCAGTGATTTCCATCAGTGATTTTGAGCCAAAACCAGGTGCGGCTCTAAACACAGAACAGGAGCAGCTCTTTCCATTATACCTTATGTCTGCGGAGGCTCCAATCCTGGTTTTGGTTCACAATCACTGATGGAAATCACTGACCAAAACACTGACGTGTGAATGAGGCTTTACTGGTTTACGGCGAAGACTGGGGTCATAGAATCTAAGAAAGGGGAAAGCATCTCGACAAAATGATGGGATTATAGATATATAAATATAAATTTTGGACCCTTCCCAGAAACACTCAAGAAAAAAACGGATATATGTAAAGGGAATGTGTCATCAGAAAATGACCTATTGTTTAAAATCACGTTTTTTGTGTTAAACATATTTTTAAAGAATTTTTGGTGGTAATTTTTAATTTTTCATGTCAATATCTATAGCTAAACAAAACCCATAAAATCCTGCTGCTTTCGCACTGGCCACTAAGCCTAATAATAGGCGTCACTTCGGGGTTTGTACAGATCACTTTACTGCAGTTATCTGCTTATCATCACAGGCACAGGTCACAGAGCATGCCTAGAAAACTTTCCCCTAGAAGTCAATGAGGTCTCCTCCTGTCCATTGTGTCTGTGGCCCTTGTGGCTTCCGTAAAGCAGTTCTTTAAATGCTTTCTAAATGCTGTTAAGAACAGCTCAGGCAAGATGGCCGCCCCCATAATCATGGTTAAGAAATAAAATTTAAAAAATCCACAATCCGAAAATAAAAATAAATTCAAAAAAAGGATGTGTCGCTATCTGCCATCTGTTGATACAAGTTTTAAACTGGTAGAATTTTTTTTTGGTGGCACATTTCCTTTAAGGCCATGTCCAGATGTGTGGTGTGAGTTCTGCACCGCAGGTCCACAGTCATTTCTAGATTTCTAGTGTCATGCAAGCAGATGGGGTTTTAAAAATCCCATTCACATGTAGCGAGAAAATATGCAAAGAAATCAGAGCATGCGGCAGATTTTTCACACCCATAGCATGCTCATTCTTGTTCCGCAAACCTGCAGATTTTCACCACGGATTTCAGCCTATGTAATGCCTAGGGTGCAAAGACGCATCTCCCAAGGAAAGAGAACCATCTCTCTAGCGACACCTTGTGAAAGTGGCTCTCTATGAGTCAAAATATGACTTTTTAACAAGCCTTGGGACATGATAATAGAAAATAGTGAATCCAAATACCCATCTGTAGACAGCTGTTTCGTGGTGCTTGCCCCTCATCACTACGGAGCAGGATTCTGGCTGGCTGGCTGGGTGCGAGGCTTCGGATGCAGCTGGGGTCTGAATCTCCGTAAAAGACCAGCCCTGTGTGGAGACTTACTGGAAGTGCTCCATGTTATGGAGACTTATTGGCAATGCTTCATGGGAAAACAATATCCAAAAAGAGGTATCTCCCAAGGAAAGAGAACCACCATTGCAAATAAGTCTCCATACAGTGTCTTTTAAAATGGGACCCATACCTTACCTACAATGCCTAGGATGAAATACATGGTGAATCCTCACATTTAGATTTTTGTGTTATCTGGCAGTTAAGGAATGATTTTTTTAAAAATATAGCATTACCCACAGATTTGTGAGAGAGCCAGCACTGGTGCTAGCGTCAAGAGCATCAGTCAAGTCTGGGCAGCCACCAACCTAGTTTGGAGAATTGGATCTACTCTACATGGTCAGCCCAAGTTAATTCTGTTGTCTTGCAGCACTGGTGTCCTGGGTTTATTAAATCTGACAATCTACATGGAGTTTCATAGACTTCCTGTAGGCACTCTGGTTTCTTCCAACACTCCAAAAACATTCTGGTAGGTTACAATTTTTGTGATCGGTCCCAAGCAGTAGAATTTTTGGAATTTTGTAATGTAATGTATCTCTCCGCAAGTGCCGCACCCTCTCCACTATGATTGACAGGGGTGATTATGTTTACACTGCCTGGCCCTATCAAACAAAGTAGAGAGTGTGTGGCAGTTGCAGAGAGAGCTGAGCCTCTAGGTGTAACGGCAACGTCCCCATTGCTCCTAGAGTCTCATTTGCATATATTAAAACATCATTTTTCTAGCAATGGGGACATATAGAGAGGGGACCAACACAGATTCCTTAAGCTGCCAAGCACCCAAGTAACAGATCAGCCGGTGTCATAAGTATAAATCTACAAAGAAAAAATGTGGGGGATTGAGTCAGCACAACCTGTATGTAGGTGCACATCACTATGGCGAAATACATATACAAACGGAAAATGCAAATGTGATCGCACTCTGCATCCAGCATTCTGCCCTGACTCCATGCTGGATGAGACATTGGTGTACATTTTGGCCAAAGCGTAATAAGCCACTCACCACGTCAAGGTCGCCTCTATTGAGTGGTCCCTAACACTAGTTCCTACCTGTTTATGGGCCATGACAGCCACACAAAGTCCAAGGAATGCAGCTCCCAGGTATCTGAAACATGCAACTAGTTTTGCTTTAAGTTTTTTATCATCTGTCTGGTTTGTGCTCTCCACTCCACGTACTGTGACCATTTGTGAAGTTCGCCATGGAAAGATGCCAATTGATTCCTATCATGCCTTTCCACTGAGTATATGTGTAAATATAGTGACATTTCATAAAATTCGTAATGTATTCGCCTACTTCACCTATGTACAAAGCCACTAGTATTGTGACCACTAATTTAGTACATAACGGCCATCAGAATATTGCTATAGGTCACAGTGTTCAATTTTATATCTTCTACTTCTTTTACTGCATACATCCGTGCACGTAAAAATAGGTTTTAATGATAAAATAATGTCGATGACTCTGGGGGGAAAAAAGATCAGAGCAATAATTATTTTCAGAGTTGTTACTGTAGATAAATGTTTACTATGTTATAGATATGAGCACTGTTTCTTGGTACTAGGAAAATAACACCCATCTGTTCACTTTACATTTCTGTAACAAATGGAAAAATGCGGAAGGGGAAAACTAAGATTAACCACTAGCGGCTGTCATGTTCATTTCGAGGGTTCCTACTGTAAAAAATAATATCTTTGAATTTTATGAAACTCTATTAAAAACATCAAAAATAAATATTTTGTCTTCATATTTTTTATGATAAGAGCTCTATCATGCACCATACAATGGGCTTAATAAATACACTATAAAAGGTACACAGTGGGATTGATAAATGGACCTAATAAATACACTATAAAAGGTATACAATGGGCTTAATAAATACACTATAAAAGGTACAAAGTGGGCTTAATAAACGAGCTTAAAGTTGTCCAAGTTATGTAAAAAAATATATAGCACTGTAAATCTCATGGTCAGCAATATATACATAAGCTAAGCAAGTTTTAGGCAAAAAAACAACAACAATTTCCTCATTTCCCTGGTTCTCTTCTGGCCTTTGTTTAACTGCAATAACACTAATCTCTGAGGTTTTCCTCATTAATATTTGTGGGCTTCAAAAAAGACCACCCCCCTCCCTCCGAGTGCTGCCGTGAGTGAAATGTCTGGAATACTCAGCAGCATGTTCTGTGTGTAGGGCTACAAGTCCCAGCTGTACAAGGACACCGCTGATACACACAGGATCTTCCCCCTAACCTGTTCCTCCAGTCTGTCAGCTCTGTGTCTGCAGGATGGGAAGGGTAGATCCTAAGCATTTGTCTCTTCACTGCCTGCAGCTGCTCAGCAAAGCCTCCAGCCCTGAGCCTGTGCTGGTAGAAGGGGTTAAACTTTCCTGAAGAATCCAGTGGGAGGGAGACACAGGGCAGACCGCTCAGCCAACAGACGGCAGTGCAGGAGTGCGTGGCAGGCACAGTGACAGTCTCGTGCACAGACAGACCAGCTTCTCAGGCTTGTGCACGAAACATCATCAGAGCAGGGAGAGAAGCTGACATAACAGGTCATGTGACCCTCTGTGAAATCTGAGAAAGGAGCCACTGCAGATGAAGTAAGTGAATTGTAAACCCCTTACATTTGATTAGTTAGAAACATGCAAAGAACAAAAAAATAACTCTGACATCCCCTTTAATACACGGGGCTTAATAAATACACTATATGGGGGAGATTTATCGAAACTGTGCATACGGGTCCGCAGCGGTTGGTAGCTCGAGAAACCTTTGAGCACTACTACCATAGACGTTATAGAATACCTTGTCATAACCATATCCCTGGCAGTTTACACAGGGGTAAAAAAAATCTCTAGGCCATATATTTAACTGAATTCTACAATGCTAGGATGAATTCACATTTGACTGTTACTGCAAATTTTTGCAGGTAGAATCTGCAGCAGAATACAGTACAAGGCAAGAGGATGAGATTTCACCACTTTCAATGTAGTAGCACTAAAATTTGCAGCAGAATCCACACAGAACACATGTAGATTTTCCTGAAAACCCACTGTGGATTTGCTGTGAAATGTTTTCACCATGGGGGTTTACCTTTGCCTTTACAATTTAGCATGGCCCAACATCTACCATCTGCCCAATTTGCATTGGCTCGTGAGCTGCAAAAAGTTGGGAACCACCGCTCAAGAAAATCTGGAACTCAACATCAGTTCTTAACCTCTCTTTATGTCCTACAGTAAATAATACACATCTTCAACAGAACATTTTGGGTCATTAACTTTTATTTTAAAAACAATTTATTTTTCCTTCTTAACTTTTCTTTGGTTTGTTAATTCATTAATTTTCTTGTCGAGTCTTCTCTGTAAATGGGCTTTCTTGGTTGGGTCTATCGAGTGGTCTTTGTAGCCGCTTCCTGCATAAATCACTCCTTCCCGGCTGATTCTTGTTCGTGCTTTTGCTTTGGCTCTGTCACCGCAGCCGTGAACCTAGAAGAGGTTATCAACAAGTACATTACAAGAAGACGTTTATAATGGAATCAACTTTTGCCGAAGTTCAAACTAAAAAACTTGGATTCAAAAAACAAACGCATTGATGAATTTTAAAAGACAAATGCTCAAAGAAGAAAAGACAAAGAAGAGGACAACCACACCATGGGACAGAGTTACCAATACGATGACTACTACACCATGGGACAGAGTTACCAATACGATGACTACTACACCATGGGACAGATTTACCAATACGATGACTACTACACCATGGGACAGAGTTACCAATACGATGACTACTACACCATGGGACAGATTTACCAATACGATGACTACTACACGATGAGACAGATTTACCAATACGATGACTACTACACGATGAGACAGATTTACCAATACGATGACTACTACACGATGAGACAGATTTACCAATACGATGACTACTTCCCCATGGGACAGATTTACCAATACGATGACTACTACACCATGGGACAGAGTTACCAATACGATGACTACTACACCATGGGACAGATTTACCAATACGATGACTACTACACGATGAGACAGATTTACCAATACGATGACTACTACACGATGAGACAGATTTACCAATACGATGACTACTACCCCATGGGACAGATTTACCAATACGATGACTACTACACCATGGGACAGAGTTACCAATACGATGACTACTACACCATGGGACAGATTTACCAATATGATTACTACATGATGGGACATATTTAGTAATGTCATCACAACAACTACACGATGGGGCAGATTTACTAGTATGATGACTACTACATGATTTAATAACGTACTCTTCTGGCATAAATACATTGCAAAAGGTTGGCATTTGGGCTGAAGGCCATGCTTTACTTTCCTGAACATTTACACAACTTTTGCTGTTTTTGCCTACTCCAGATTCATCAAGATGGCGTGCGAGATGTTGATGAATCTGGTGGACTCTGGCTTGGTGCTCAAGTATTAAACACTGGAGTTCTCCTTTATTTTCCACTCATGCACAGTGGTTCCCCTGCATGGGCAGCTGTTCCTGGTACTCTATACCATTTAAGTCAAAGGGATTAAGCTGCAGTGCCGTCAGAACGAAATCTGTATATATGGCGCTCAGGGTGGATTTGATTTAAATCAAACTGATTAAAATCACTAGTCAGTAAGGCTTGATTTAACCCCTTAAGGACACAGCCTTTTTACACCTTAGGACCAGGCCATTTTTTGAAAATCTGACCAGAGTCCCTTTAAGTGCTGATAACTTTAAAACGGTTTGACTTATCCAGGCCGTTCTGAGATTGTTTTTTCGTCACATATTGTACTTCATGACACTGGTAAAATGGAGTAAAAAAAAAAAAAAATTTTTGCACCAAAAAATACCTAATTTAACAAAAATTTGAAAAAAATTTGCAAATTTCAAAGTTTCAGTTTCTCTACTTCTGTAATACATAGTAATACCCCCAAAAATTGTGATGACTTTACATTCTCCATATGTCTACTTCATGTTTGAATTGTTTTGGGAATGATATTTTATTTTTTGGGGATGTTATAAGGCTTAGAAGTTTAGAAGCAAATCTTGAAATTTTTCGGAAATTTACAAAAACTCAATTTCTAGGGACCAGTTCAGGTCTCAAGTGACTTTGCGAGGCTTACATTATAGAAACCACCCAAAAATGACCCCATCTAAGAAACTACACCCCTCAAGGTATTCAAAACTGATTTTGCATACGTTGTTAACCCTTTAGGTGTTGCACAAGAGTTATTGGCAAATAGGGAGGAAATTTGAGAATTTCATTTTTTTGTCTAATTTTTCATTTTAACCCATTTTTTCCACAAACAAACCAAGGGTTAACAGCCAAACAAGACTGTATCTTTATTGCCCTGACTCTGCCGTTTACAGAAACACCCAATATGTGGCCGTAAACTACTGTACGGCCACACAGCGGGGCGTAGAGTGAAAGGTGCGCCGTTTGGTTTTTGGAAGGCTGATTTTTATGGACTGGTTTATTTACACCATGTCCCATTTGAAGCCCCCTGATGCACCCCTAGAGGAGAAACTCCCTAAAAGTGACCCCATCTAAGAAACTACACCCCTCAAGGTATTCAAAACTGATTTTACATACGTCGTTAACCCTTTAGGTGTTGCACAAGAGTTATTGGCAAATGGCGATGAAATTTGAGAATTTCATTTTTTTGCCTAATTTTCCATTTTAACCCATTTTTCCCACTAACAAAGCAAGGGTTAACAGCCAAACAAGACTGTATCTTTATTGCCCTGACTCTGCTGTTTACAGAAACACCACATATGTGGCCGTAAACTACTATACGGGCACACAGCGGGGCGTAGAGTGAAAGGTGCGCCGTTTGGTTTTTGGAGGGCTGATTTTGCTGGACTGTTTTTTTGGCACCATGTCCCATTTGAAGCCCCCCTGATGCACCCCTAGATTATAAACTCCATAAAAGTGACCCCATATAAGAAACTACACCCCTCAAGGTATTCAAAACTGATTTTACAAACTTTGTTAACCCTTTAGGTGTTGCACAAGATTTAATGGAAAATAGAGATACAATTTCAAAATTTCACTTTTTTGGCAGATTTTCCATTTTAATATTTTTTTTCCAGTTACAAAGCAAGGGTTAACAGCCAAACAAAACTCATTATTTATGGCCCTAATTCTGTAGTTTACAGAAACACCCCATATGTGGTCGTAAACAGCTGTACGGGCACACGGCAGGGCGCAGAAGGAAAGGAACACCATATGGTTTTTGGAAGGCAGATTTTGCTGGACTGGTTTTTTTGACACCATGTCCCATTTGAAGCCCCCCTGATGCACCCCTAGAGTAGAAACTCCAAAAAAGTGACCACATTTTAGAAACTACGGGATAGGGTGGCAGTTTTGTTGGTACTAGTTTAGGGTACATATGATTTTTGGTTGCTCTATATTACACTTTTTGTGCGGCAAGGTAACAAGAAATAGCTTTTTTGGCACCGTTTTTTTTTTTGCTATTTACAACATTCATCTGACAGGTTAGATCATGTGGTAATTTTATAGAGCAGGTTGTCACGGACGCGGAGATACCTAATATGTATACAATTTTTTTTATTTATGTAAGTTTTACACAATGATTTCAATGATGACGGTTTGATTGGCATCTATTTTGGGGTGCATATGACTTTTTGATTGCTTGCTATTACACTTTTTGTGACGTAAGATGACAAAAAATTGCTTTTTTTACACCGTTTTTATTTTTATTTTTTTACGGTGGTCATCTTAGGGGTTAGATCATGTGATATTTTTATAGAGCCGGGCGATACGGACGCGGCGATACCTAATATGTATACTTTTTTTTTTTTAATTTATGTAAGTTTTACACAATGATTTCATTTTTGAAACAAAAAAAATCATGTTTTAGTGTTTCCATAGTCTAAGAGCCATAGTTTTTTCAGTTTTTGAGCGATTATCTTGGGTAGGGTATGATTTTTGCGGGATGAGATGACGGTTTGATTGTTACAATTTTGGCGTACATGCGACTTTTTTGATCACTTTTATTACCTTTTTTGGGCAGTAAGGTGGGCAAAATTTCAATTTCATCATAGTTTTTTATTTTTTATTTGTATGGTGTTCGGGTAAAGTAACATGACCGTTTTATAGATCAGGTCGTTACGGACGCGGCGATACCAAACATGTGTAGGGAATTTTATTTTTTTCATTTTTTATCAGTGATAAATATGTTTTTTGATTTTTACTTTTTTTTCACTTTTATTCACTTTTTTTTGACCCAGACCCACTTGGTTCTTGAAGATCCAGTGGGTCTGATGTCTGTATAATACAGTACAGTACAATATATATTGTTCTGTACTGTATTTTACTTACACTGAACAGATCTATGCCTTTCAGCACAGATCTGTTCAGCACCATGGACAGCAGGACGCCTGAGAGGCGTCCTGTTGCCATGGGAACCTTCCCCGTCTGCTCAGTACTGCTCAGAACTTCGCAGACGGGGAAGGGTAAGGAGGGGATCTCTCGGGGGGCTCTCTCCCTCTCCATCGGGGGGCTGCAAAGGCACAGCAGCCCCCCGATGGGAGAGGGAGCTCCCTGCGCTGTTAACCTTTTCCATACAGCGGTCCGTACGGACCGCTGTATGGAAAGGGTTAAACGGCTGACATCGCATCGCAGATGTCAGCCGTTTATACCAGGGTGCCAGCAATGTGCTGGCACCCTGGTATCCCCACTAGACACCAACGATTATACAAGGGGAGGCGGGCGGGGGATCGCGATCCCGCCTGCCGCACCGCCCGCCTCCCGCACCGCCCACACCGCCCGCAACCCTCCCCCTGCACCTCCCGCCACCATAAAAATCATTCGGGGGTGCAGGGGGGGGTGAATAAAACTTTTTTTTTAGGCATATAAAGTTTCTGATCCCCGCGGTCAGGGACCGCGGGGACCAGAAACTTCAGAAATCGCAGCAAACCGCAGGTCTGAATTGACCTGCGGTTTGCCGCGATCGCCGACATGGGGGGGTCACGGGAGCCCCCCGCGCATTTAGCCTAGGTGCCTGCTCAATGATTTGAGCAGGCACCGGGTTCCGATCACTGCCAGCCGCACGGCAGTGATCGAAAATACACAGGGCGTACATGTACGCCCTGTGTCCTTAAGTACCAGGGCACAAGGGCGTACCTGTACGCCCTATGTCCTTAAGAGGTTAAATCATAGTTTTCTACATAAAGACAAATTCTTGCTGGTATAACTTATAACTTATAATATGCAAGTAGATGAAGATTTTTAGAATAACAACTTTTCATATTAGTTTGATTAGGGTGATTCTGCATTCATAGGTTTGTAGAAGTTAGGATTGAGGTCTTTTTCTCAACTCTGTTCATGTTATAACATTTTTGCTGTGAAGAAGAGGCATGTGATCTCTGCTGAGTCAAATTCAGTTTTGAGAACTGCAAAAGTAAACCAAGCATCTGTGATAATATCTTGTAGGCAGAGAAACTGCCCAATAATCTTACAAAAACCTCTGGAAGAGCATGACATTGAGAATAGATTAATGGAATTTATTTACCAAAAAAATTTAACATATACAGCCTTATTCTACATAATTAAAAAACGAATCTTTATTTCATGATGGAACAACCTTTGGATGGTAATATATTTTCCTCAAAAAGCATTTTATATAAAAAAAAAAAAATCTGATTTAGATTTTAAAAAAATCTGTTGATTTTTATCCACCCTGATGGTGCTGCAGCACCTTCATTCTGTGGATCGGCTGGGGTCCTCTGAGTTGGACCCAACTGATTAAAACTTAACTTAAGGGTAGAAAATCCATATTTTCAATAGGCGGGTTTATTCAGCAATTTAAAAATAAATTGCACATTGGATATCATATGACAAGGCGAACATCCAGGTTCACACAATGTATACAAGGGGAGTTGGTCTGTGGTGGTTACAAGCATGGTGTCCTACAATGTTGCACTTTATCATAATTTCATTGTCTTTTTGGAAATGAAAAACTCACCAACATAGGAGCAACAGGCGTACAGAGGAGGAGGAGTATAGGGTGACTCAAAGGATTCCGAAGGCACAGGCAGTGTCTCCCATAAGTCATTTTTGCTTTTAAAGAGGACCTTTCATGGGCCCAGACATTATGGGTTGTGTAGGGCACTTACTAGCTTAGGCTACTTTCACACTTGCGTCTGGTGCAGATCCGTCATAGATCTGCACCAACGCTTCCGTTCAGATAATACAACCGCATGCATCCGTTCAGAACGGATCCGTTTGTATTATCTTTAACATAGCCAAAACGGATCTGTCTTGAACGCCATTGAAAGTCAATGGGGGACGGATCAGTTTTCTATTGTGCCATATTGTGTCAGTGAAAACGGATCCGTCCCCATTGACTTACATTGTGTGTCAGGACGGATCCGTTTGCCTCCGCATCGTCAGGTGGACACCAAAACGATCCGCCTCCAAAGCGGAATGGAGACGGATCGGAGGCAAACTGATGCATTCTGAGCGGATCCTTTTCCATTCAGAATGCATTAGGGCCAAACTGATCCGTTTTGGACCGCAGGCGAGAGCCCTGAACGGATCTCACAAACGGAAAGCCAAAACGCCAGTGTGAAAAGTAGCCTTATCTGTCCGGCGCTCCGTTCCCCCCCTTTTACTTTTCCCATCTGGAATGCTAATGAATATCATCGGTACAGGGGGGAGGAGACTGCCCCGTCTCTCAATGGGCGTCTCCTTCTCCCTGGCTGTAGCGCGGTCCAATCACAGCGGAGAGCGTCACAGCCAGGGAGGAGACACCCACTGAGAGACGGGTCAGTCTCCTCCTCCCTGTACTGATGATATTAATTTCCATACCAGGAGGGAAAAGTAAAAGGGGGGCACAGCGGGGGTAACGGAGCGCCGGACAGATAAGCTAGTAATTGATCTTACATGCCTGGACTATGCCCTACACAACTGCCTACTTATTTCATAATGTCTGGACCCATGAAAGGTCCTCTTTAAGTAAGAAAAATGAGTTGTCCTGGTCTGCAAAATACAAACACCTTCCATGTGTACTCTGCATGTTCTCACTTAATAGAAAGGACTATTAAGAATAGGACAAAAAGTTCTATAATTTGTGGAACGACCACAAAGAACGGCAAAAAATACATTCCCATCTTAGACAATGGAGGCATATCGCTAGGGAGTCCCACCTCTGGGACCCGCACCTACAATGAGAACGGAGCGGGGAAATGAATGGAGGGCGTACTGCGCATGCGCAACTGCCCTCCATTCATTTTTATGGGGCCGCCGAAAATATTTCTGTCTGACCCATAGAAATTAATGGGAGCAGGGACCGCACGTGCGCGGTGCGCTCCCAATCACTTCTATGGAAGAAGGGCTTGGTGGTGGATGGATCCTGGGAAATCTCCCCGGCTCCGTTCTCGTTGTAGGTACGGGTCCCAGAGGTGGGACCTGCACCTATCAGACAATGGGGGCATATCCTAGCGATATGCCCCCATTGTCTAAGATTGAAATACCCCTTTAAGCTGGAAGTCACAAGATATCTCCAGATACCACTACTGCCCATAGGCTCAGTCTGGTATTGCAGACACTTCTCTCAGACTAAGGCTACATTGACACGACTGTAGTGTTTTGCGGTCCGCGAATTGCAGATCCGCAAAACACGGATACCGGCCGTGTGCATTCCGCAATTTGTGGACCGCTCATGGCCAACACTATAATAGAAAATGCCTATTCTTGTCCGCAATTGCGAACAAGAATAGGACATGCTCTATCTTTTTTATGTGGGCACAGAACGCAACTATGGTTGTTTCATGTTCGCATCTTTTGTGGCCCCATTCATACGGTCCTGTGTACCACAACCCATGGCGCTGTTGCTAGAAAAAAAATAAAACATTTTTTGCCCTGCTGAAATCTCTGTGTTCAGCTGACATGTAATTAAAAATGTAGCATAGCCACTCAGTTATTCAATAAAATATATCTGTATAGCGCCATCTGCTGTTTGTTCTTTCCTTATTTCTTTGTCCGGCTCACTGAGAAGGTCGCACATGCTCAGTTCCATCCTTCAACTGCCTCCTGAGTTGCGATAGGGAGGGAGCTGTAGCAGAAAGGACACGCTCCCTGAGCTGCAGCAGAAAATACCCCCCCCCCCCCCCTTGAACTGACAGCTTGATGTAAATCTAGCAGAGCAATAAAGATTTTATTTTGGGCCAATTTACATTCTTGCAACAATATGGACCGCTTGTTCCCTATAAGCCGCCATTTCAATTTGCTGGGATGAAAGAGAAAGGAACATATATGTGCCCCATGATCAGAGATCTTACATTTCTCAGTACTCCATAATCATTTACATGCATATTTGTGAGTGTTTTTAGGAGTTTCTACTCTACAGGCGCTGGCCCTTTAAAACACGACCATATTGTAGGAATATCCTGCAGGCTCAATGTCCTGTCTACTCTCTACAGACCATGCGGGCGAGATAAGGCAGACAGCCCATTAGGCAATTCAAGTCCTAAAAGTTCTTTTCTCCTGGTGTTTCTGCTGAGCATCATTGCGCGTGCCGCTCGGGGTGCGATGCTTGTGCTGATATACGCCTGGCTCCGCGATGCAGACGTGATCTGAATGGAGAGGAGACGCCCGTGCTGATTTCTCATAATGACAATAATAAACCACTGAAAGGGTCGGAGATTACTCCGTCACTATCTGGATATTCATCTGAAATGTTATTACAGTTCGTATTAAACAGGCTTTTCTTTTTATTAAAAAAAATGCTCCATGGAAAATTAATTAGACTGAGGTTAGAAACAAAGACTTGCGCTGAAGGAATAGGAAAGGCGCTCGACGTAAATTTCACATGCTGCACTAGTTACTTATGTGTACGGTTTTTAGAGCAAAATTTTGAATTTAAATTCTCCTTTTATATCAAACGCCTACGTGCTGCAGAGCCCTTCACCTGTGCTGTTCATCCTGCGCTTCCTGATTCATGAACATCTAAAAAGGACTCCTGAAACAGTTACACGGCCAGAGCAGTAGAAGGCGGTAAACATCTACAGGGGGATGTAACTTGACTTGATGCCCAATATGGAAAGTGCCGCCCCTTCTGGCGGTTGTCATACAGTGGGTGCACAACAATGTACCCACTGCATGATCAGCTCCGATACAGTATGGATGGATTTTGGCATGTGGTTTTCCTATAGGAAAAGGCAGAGTCGTGTTTTTTTTTCCATCGGTTCCTATAGAGAGCCCAATGAAGAAACATGGCTATGCCTTTCACTGTTGCCGACTGAACTTAAAAGGAGATTTTTGTATAACTTACCAGTAAAATCTCTTTCTCGCTCTTCATTGGGGGACACAGAAACCGTGGGTTATGACCTCTAGGAGGCGTTGACACTAGTAAAAGCTGTTAGCTTCTCCCCTGGCAGCTATACCCCCTCCAGCCTGGAGAGAGAGCTTCAGTTTGTGTACAAGCAGTAGGAGAAGCAAGCCAACCAAGAAAAAACATGGAACACCAACCATGCCGAAGGACCCAACTAGGTTCTAACCAGCAACTGCCAACTGTGGTCGAACAACGATATTGGGTGGGTGATGTGTCCCCCAATGAAGAGCGAGAAAGAGATTTTACTGGTAAGGCTACTTTCACACTAGCGTTCGGGGCTCCGCTTGTGAGCTCCGTTTGAAGGCTCTCACAAGCGGCCCCGAACGGATCCGTCCAGCCCTAATGCATTCTGAGTGGATGCGGATCCGCTCAGAATGCATCAGTTTGGCACCGTTTGTCCTCCGCTCCGCTCAGCAGGCGGACACCTGAACGCAGCTTGCAGCGTTCGGGTGTCCGCCTGGCCGTGCGGAGGCAAACGGATCCGTCCAGACTTACAATGTAAGTCAATGGGGACGGATCAGTTTGAAGATGACACAGTATGGCTCAATTTTCAAACGGATCCGTCCCCCATTGACTTTCAATGTAAAGTCAAAACGGATCCGTTTGCATTATCATGAACAAAAAAACAAAAAATAAAAAATAAAATTTTCGCACCTAACGCAGGTGTGAAAGTAGCCTAAGTTATACAAAAATCTCCTTTTCTCGCACATATTCATTGGGGGACACAGGAACCGTGGGACGTCCAAAAGCAGTCCACGGGGAGGGAAAAACCACAGACCCATGGAAGCAAGCGTCCCTGCTGGTATCTAAGAAACTGCCGCCTGCAAGACCATGCGGCCTAAGCAGCATACGCCGATGCATAAGTATGAGCCTGGTAAAATTTTGTGAATGTGTGTAAGGAGGACTGGTAGCCGCGTTACACAACTGCGCAGCCGAAGCGCGATGCCTTAAGAGCCCAAGAAGCGTCCACCACTCAGTGGAGCGAGCCATGACACCTAAGGGCGGAACCCCGCACCGGGTGCGGAATGGTACAGCATTTGCAGACCGAATCCATCGTGCAATTGCCACCTTGGAGACTGCCAATCCCTTGCGTGGAACCTCCGGATAACAAAAAAGAGGTTCCGTACGCCGGAAGGGACTGGAGGCTGCCAATAATGATCAGAGCCCTGACGTCAATGACGTAACTCCCTTCCCTAGGGAGTGAGGAGAGCGACAGTGAAGGAAGGACAATTTCTACATTGATGTGGAAGACAGAGACCACCTTCGGGGGGGAAAAGGAATGGGCCGGAGAACCGCCTTATCCTTGTGAAGACCCAGGAAGGGTTCTCTGCAAGAGAGCACCCCCAACTCGGACACCCGTCTGATGTATGTGATAGCCACAAGAACAGGAGCCGGAGAGAGATCTCCCCAAGGGCTCAAAGGGAGAATATTGGAACGCTGAGATAACTATATTCAGATCCCAAGGCGGTAAGGGGTGCTACGGAGGAACCGTATGTGCCACTCCCTGAAGGAAAGTTTCCATGGGCACCAGGGGAACCAGAGGACGCTGGAAGCACCAGGGGAACCAGAGGACGCTGGAAGCTGCCCCAGGATAGAAGCGCCAATACCTGACCCATCAAGAAAACTAAGAGCTAAACCAAAGTCCAACCCTGTGTGTAGAAAGGATAGGACCGTGGAGAGAGAAAAAATGGAGTGAGGGAATGTCCTGGCTTTCACACAATCCCAGGAGGACCGCCAGGTCCTATAATAGATCCTAGTCGGTGCAGGCTTCCCGGCCTGAATCATAGTGCAGATGACGTCCGGCGAAAAACCTTCTCCACATCAGGATGACGGTTTCAATAGCCACGCCGTCAACCAAGACCCTAAATGCAGATGCAAGACCAGACCCTGAAAGAAGGTCATCTCTGAGTGGCAGTGACCAAGAGACATCTCCTAGAAGGAGAACGAGGTCGGCATACCACGCGCAATGGGGCCGATCCGGAGCGACTAGGATTTGTCGGAATGCCCTCCATCTGATCCTCCGTAGAACCCTGGGTAGGAGAGAAAAAAACACGTAAGGAGGGAGAACTCCCGCCAAGGAGATGTCAGGGCGTCCATGTCATATGCTTCCGGAACTCCTCCTGGGGAGAGAAGGTGGGGAGCTTTCGTGTAGATACCGTTAGCACACCCAGACCAATGGAAGGAGTCCCCATAGAAGGAGGGATGTGGAGGGCGCCATAGCCCACCAGTCGGGACCGGAACGTGTCTGGAATGGAAGGCCACCAAAAGAATACCCCGTGCAAATGCAGATGAGGGAAGGTAGTAACATAGGAACTACCAAGGCATGCGGGGTGTCTATGAACCATGATCCAGAGGAGGAAAAAGGACAGGGAAAGAATAGGCTAATACCAAGCCTATTTCCCGTTTGAGACTGGCGCTATACAGAAGTAGCCAAGGATTAAGCAATACCGCTCCCACAGTAGTAGCCAGTGCTTGCCCCGTCAGCGCAAAACTGAGGGGGAGGCCTGAGACTATCCGTAGAAGCCACGTACCATACTGCCCCAGTTTAAGTAGAGCAACATTAAAAACTCTACCTGGAACGGCGCTGAACAGGAGCAACTGTCAAGCTAGCGCCAGGGTAGGGCCCCTACCTGAGGGGATGTCCCACTGCAGCGACCACGGACTCGAGCATTAGCGAAAGGCTGCACCTGTGGAGGAGAACACGCTGTAGCTGCTACCAGAGTGCCAGCATAACCACTTTCCCAGAGAAGGAGGAGTGGTGGATAGAGAATACAGTCAATGAAGCACTTGACTCACTGGAACGTACTCACCATATACAGTCAGGTCCATAAATATTGGGCCATCGACACAATTCTAACATTTTTGACTCTATACACCACCACAATGGATTTGAAATGAAACGAACAAGATGTGCTTTACCTGCAGACTGACAGCTTTAATTTGAGGGTATTTACATCCAAATCAGGTGAACGGTGTAGGAATTACAACAGTTTGCATATGTGCCTCCCACTTGTTAAGGGACCAAAAGTAATGGGACAGAATAATAATCATAAATCAAACTTTCACTTTTTATTACTTGGTTGCAAATCCTTTGCAGTCAATTACAGCCTGAAGTCTGGAACGCATAGACATCACCAGACGCTGGGTATCATCCCTGGTGATGCTCTGCCAGGCCTCTACTGCAACTGTCTTCAGTTCCTGCTTGTTCTTGGGGCATTTTCCCTTCAGTTTTGTCTTCAGCAAGTGAAATTCATGCTCAATCAGATTCAGGTCCGGTGATTGACTTGGCCATTGCATAACATTCCACTTCTTTCCCTTAAAAAACTCTTTGGTTGCTTTTGCAGTATGCTTTGGGTCATTGTCCATCTGCACTGTGAAGCACCATCCAATGAGTTCTGAAGCATTTGGCTGAATATGAGCAGATAATATTGCCCGAAACACTTCAGAATTCATCCTGCTGCTTTTGTCAGCAGTCACATCATCAATAAATACAAGAGAATCAGTTCCATTGGCAGCCATACATGCCCACGCCATGACACTACCACCATCATGCTTCACTGATGTGGTGGTATGCTTAGGATCATGAGCAGTTCCTTTCCTTCTCCATACTCTTCTCTTCCCATCACTCTGGTACAAGTTGATCTTGGTCTCATCTGTCCATGGGATGTTGTTCCAGAACTGTGAAGGCTTTCTAGATGTCGTTTGGCAAACTCTAATCTGGCCTTCCTGTTTTTGAGGCTCACCAATGGTTTACATCTTGTGGTAAACCCTCTGTATTCACTCTGGTGAAGTCTTGATTGTTGACTTTGACACACATACACCTACCTCCTGGAGAGTGTTCTTGATCTGGCCAACTGTTGTGAAGGGTGTTTTCTTCACCAGGGAAAGAATTATTCGGTCATCCACCACAGTTGTTTTCCGTGGTCTTCCGGGTCTTTTGGTGTTGCTGAGCTCACCGATGCGTTCCTTCTTTTTAAGAATGTTCCAAACAGTTGTTTTGGCCACACCTAAAGGTACTGAACCCAGTGGAGATGCAATTCCGCCACCTACAGAAGGGGGAATGTATACGTCCAGCACTGAAACCCGTGTTATTGTACTTAGTCCACCTATGGCAGGGGACAATGTATAAGGTCAGTACTGTATACCAAAGTAGTGCAATTACTCCGCCTAAGGAAGGGGGTAATGCCTACGACAAGTGCTGCTGGCCACCGTAGGCGAAATCTTAGGAGATTGCTTCGGATTCATGTCAGGGTCTGAATCAGTGATTCCCCCCCCCCCCCCCTCCCTCAGACGGACCCACTCCTGTGAGAGAGGGTGCGCCTAAGCGTGATCCGGGGAGGAAGGGAGGGGGTGTGGAGATATTCGAAGAGAAAATGACCTGCTGTGGTCCGCTAGCGCGCAGGTCTACCCCTCAGAATCTCGGCAGTTGCGGACTGCGCAGGTGGGGGCTTATCAACCAAACTACCCAGGGGGTGGAATGGGAACTGAGGTCCGGGAGGGTGGATTGGGAGTTCCAGTTGTCCCCCACTGGAATTGCGCAGGTGGGGAATTATCAACCAAACGACCCCAGAGGGTGGATTGGGAACTCCTAGAGGACATAGCTATACCCACGGTGTCTGTGTCCCCCAATGAAGAGCGAGAAAAGGGTTTTTCTGAGATTTTGATATTGATGGCCTATCCTCATCATCTTATTGGTGGGGGCTCGACTCCTGGCACCCTCGCCAATCAGCTGTTTGAAGAGCCTGTGGTGCTCCCGTGATCGCTGTGGCCTCCTAACAGCTTACCAAGGCCACAGCGAGCTGCGTCAAGGCAACGTGATTGGTGATCGTGACATCACTGGCCTAGGAAGGGGCCACAGCGCTCACTGTAGTGCTGCAGCCTCTCCAAACAGGTGATCGGCGGGGGTGCAGAGAGTCAGACCCTCACCAATCACGTCTCCTGAGGATAGTCCATCAATATTAAAAATGTCATACAGCCCCTTTAAAGCCCATGTACAAATTGAAGGACATTTATAAAAAAAAAGAAAAAAAAAAATAGCTATTTTTATATTGCACCTATTATGGGCTAACATTGTTTTCCTAAAAGATTTTCATTAAAAATGTTGCTCCGTTTGTCTTCACATACACTGCAGGCTGGTCTGTCTCCTGTTCAGAGAAACCCGTCAGAGAAGCTGCCTGATGGTTTACTCTGTAGCTCTTAGCTCTGTTCTCATTTAAGCTGAATTCTGGGGGTTTATAGCAGAGCTAAGAGCTGCAGAGTAGCCGTCAGCCGCTACTCATTCCTTCAATTCCCCATCACTACCTGCACTCGACTGCCTGCCCTTGGCTCGACACGGCAGGAAATCGCTATTTCGATTCTGGTGTGTACCCCAAACAGCTGATCGTGGGGGTGCAGGGTGTCAGACCTCCGCCTATCTGACATTGGTAAGCTATTCTGGATAGGTCATCCACACCTAACCCCTGAAAGGGTCCATTCACGCGTCCGCAAATGGGTCCGCATCCGTTCTGCAATATCGGGAATAGGGTGCGGACCCATTCATTCTCAACGGGGCAGGAATGGATGCAGAGAGCACACTACGTGCTCTCCGCATCCGCATTTCCGGAGCGCAGCACCAAACTTCCAAAAAATAGAACATGTCCTATTCTTGTCCGCAATTGCAGACAATAGGCAGTTCTGTGGGGGGTGCCGGCCGGGTGTGTTGCGGATCCGCAATACACTACGGACTTGTGAATGGACCCTAAATGGGTTTTCTAAGATTTTTCAACTGGATATTCTCAAATGGATTTCCTCTGTATCTGATCGGTGGGGATCTGACACCTGGGACCCCCGCCGATCAGGTATTTCTGAAGGCAATCTCAACTGACCAAGCACAGCCTAGTCCATTTGATAGCGGAAGTGCCTGGTATCACAGCTCAGCCCCATTCACTTCAATGGGGCTGAGCTGTGCCTAATATCCACTGGCTACAATACAGACTCTACAAGACGACGATGTCTGCTAGAGAAGAATCGCATCCACCAAAGCAGATGTTTACATGCGATTCATCGGAAATACTGCGGAGTATCTGCTGAGTTATCCATCGACTGAGACGTTCACATTCTGCAGTTCTTGTTTGGTCTCGTACTGATCGTAACGTGTGACAAGATCAGAGAAGGTTCGTTCACTCTGTCTTCGTCCCTGTGTGGTACGCCAGCAATGTACCAACCTCATAACTCCCTTTCAGATAATATCTGGAACACAGAACCAGACGGAAGCCTAATCTACTGGATGACATGATGAACGAACCTCTGTCAAGATCGCATTCTCAGACAAGCAGAAGGAATGCGAGGGGACAGGCTCACAGATGGTTACGGAGCTGCCCACAGTAGGGCTCAAATGGTTGATCAATTTCTAAGACGACGGCTTTGTCAGTCCTGCTGGCGAGGTTTTAGTGTTACCAACTTGAAGATGTGCAGACGTGTCTCATGACCTCTTCTTCACGTGGACTAATTCATACAGTCATGTGGTTCCTGTTGCTCGAAATCCCTATTTTGGTCATTTTAAAGGGGTTGGATCATCTCAGACACTGATGGCATATCGCTAGGACATGCCATCAGTCTCAGATAGGTACGGGTCCTAACTCTGGGACCTACTCCTATCTAAAGAACAGGGCTAACCAAGTGAACAGAGAGCAGCCACCCTTTATTCACCACTATGGGAGTTTTGGGCGCTTGGTGGTTTCCGCAGTCCCATAGCGACGGCCACATTTGCCTGGTTCTCTCCATTCCCTGCAATGGCTGAGCGCACTCGCTCTGCTATTTTCGGAACTCCCATAGTGGTGAATGTAGGATGGACCATACAAGTGCGGCCACCGCTCCATACACCCCTATAGGACTGCGGGAAATAGCAGAGCACCCAAAACTCTGCATGCCCAGTGTGCTCTCCGTTCAGTTTGGGGCCCTGTTCTGGAGATAGGAGCAGGTCCCAGATGACGGACACACACCTATCTGGGATTGATGGCATATCCTGAATCAGATAATTTTTATTTGGTTTTTCAAAAAATCATAACAAAACAAAGGAAGACAGTCTGTATAGCATATATGCAACAGTAGATGACAAAAATACCATAGCATTACACGATCGGACAGATAGTTACTTACATAAGTATCACAAGTAACATAAACCATGATACAAGAAGCACATAAAATCACGTATTCTGGTTACAAAGTATATCTGGTACAGAACCACATTTCCCATTCAATAATTTATCAACAGGAAACCCACCCTCCCTACCCAACTAAAGCCCAGTACCCCCCCCCCCCCCTCCCTACCCAAGCGATGGAGCGGGTCCAAACTCCAAGATTGGACATCTTTTTAACATGTCAAAGGCACATCCATTGGTGTACACCTCCTGTCTGTGTATCAGACCTCTGCACACCCGACCTGCATAGTACTACACACCTTCATACAGCATATTGATGGCATATCCTAGCGACATGACATCAATGTCACAGATGGGCCAGCCGAATGAAATTCACCATAACAATGATTTTCGGTAATGGGAGTCACGATACTATACTAAGTGGGAAACCCAATTCAGTGCTATGGGTTTGCGCTTTAATATAGTAGTAGTTGGTTATCCACTAAACATGGTCTAATGAGGGGTCCCCTAGGACAGCGCTAGGAGCAGCTGCTCGTTCCAAGCCTGCAGGCATTTATACAAGTCGCATGATTCGGCATCTATCTCCCGATGGGGGAACGGAGGCATACCAGGGATATTAACTCCTTCCCGGACAAACTATTAAACTCAACTGAAAACACTGCCAAGGAGCGACACGTGCCAGCGCTTCTCAGCGGTGTCCTCAAATGCCTCTGATCTGCCAGAACCTATATCATTGCTCTGCCGGAATAATCATTTCCGTAATCACAAAAGTGAATTATGTTAACTCAAGAACATCTCAAAGTGGAAAAAAAAAAAAAAAACGTCTTTAAAGGGGCTGTCCAGGATTTTACTATTGAAGGCTTATCCTCATTTCTGACACCCCGCACCCCTGCTGATCGGCTATTTCAGACTAGCGCAGGAACTGCAGAGCTCAGTCCGCTGTGTGTCGTGGATGGAGACGATTACTGCAGCTCAGCCCCCATTCACTTCCACAGGAGCAGTGCTTCAGTTACCAGCTCCTTCCACTACACGAAGGACCGAGCTTTGTAGTCCTGGCTCCGACTGCTCTATAAACCCACAAGCAGAATGAAAACGGGTGTTTGTATCAAGAGCGCAGCCAATTCTCTGCCTATTTTTTGGGTTTGCGGCTTGATCTCCGCCGTACCCCATTATAGTAAAATGGGGCTGGACGGCGTCCATGTAGTACCCGGCAAAGCAGGATACAGAGATATGACGAACGCAAGTGTGAAACTAGCCTTAAAGGGAACCTCTCGCCACGATTTTGGACTATTATCTTAGTAATACATGCTTAGTACTGCAGATAAGGAGGCCAGGCTAGATTTTAATTTTCCTACTGCCCCCCATTCCCCTGCTGTTGGGATGGCTGAGCTGTTCTGACATAATAGAGAGGACTTGTGCGCACAGCAGTCCTGACAATGCTTTCAGTGCAGCTTTAAACCCTGACAGCACGGGGGAACGAGGGGCAATAGGGTAATAAAAAGTGGCAATCTGGAGTCCATATCTGCATTACTACTCATGTATTACAGCAGGTAACAGTCCGAAATCGTGCTGGCAGAGTCCCTTTAAATTGTTAGTGGCGACATCACATCAGTGTGACACCAAGTGAGGAGACCTCCACATATAGAACATGGATTACCTCTGGAATATGGTGACTGAGGCAGTAGCGCTTATTGCAGTGTATGCAGAAGTCCCCCACTGTGACAACGCTGGACTTGCATTTAGCAAAACCGCAAGTGCTGTCCGCTTTCACCGCAGCCGCAATCAGCGCGTCAAAGTTGTCCGTGTCCAGGTTCTCTGCTTCGGGTTTTATATCAATTTTACCTGTAACAGAAAATTTTACAAAAGAAGAGAAAGTAGGCCATGTGTGAAGAAAGATATAAAGGATAATGGGTGGCTGACAGATCCCACACAGACAGAACTGGAGCACCTGTGGGGGATCCTCACTGCCCAAAATCTGCTCTCATTAAGGTTTTTTTTCCGAGTGTCTCATACTGACGACCTATCCTCAGGGTCAGCGGGGGTCTGACTCCCGATACTGCCGCCGATCAGCTGCTTGAAGAGGCCGCGGTGCTCACAGCTCACCCTAGGCCGGTGACGTCACATCTACACCCGGCGCAGGCGCATTGAGGATCAAGCGGCCGAGTGAGTGGCCGCCTCTCAGTGCGCCTGCGCCGATTGAAGATAGGTACGGCCGCGGCGCAGGCGCCAGATATTGAATGAAAACAGGCAGGGCCAGCGGAGAAAGATCCCGTCCGCTGGCCCTGTCAATCAACAAGCAGAGGGGGCATCATTACCATCGGAGGATGCGGCTGCTACCAGCAAGTAGCCGCCCTACTTGCTGGTAGCAAGGTAATTTACATATTATAAAAATAGGGTTTTAGCAAATTCTACTGAACCAAAATTATTATTTTACTTATGTATGGATAAATCGCAGTGTAGGGGTTATTATTAAGGAAAAAAAACAAAAAACGGTTTAGTGGGCTGACAGAAGCCCTTTAATACACAAATAAAAAAATGGATGATTTCCTAGTTAAAGGGGTTCTCCGGGCCTTGCAGAAAAACCTGGAGTCTTCTGACCCTGTGGAGGAAAGACCGTTTCGCCCCGTCTGGCCACCGACAGAGGGGAAAGTACTGACGAAACGGTCTTTCCTCCACAGGGTCAGAAGGTGTTTCTGCAAAGCCCGGAGAACCCCTTTAATAAATACATAAAAAAGACAACCCCCTTAAAGGCAATTTATTATGTAGAGGAACTTAATACAAGCCACTTCCTAATGTACTGGGATTGTCGATATTGCCTCCTTTGCTGGCTGAAACCATTTTTCCCATCACATTATACACCTCTTGTTTCCATGGTTACAGCCACTGCAGCAGCGCAGATACGAGGTGCCAGGACGGAAGCTACTGCGTGCGTATTTGCACTTCTGCGGTCCCGGCCACCAGAGAGGCCGACGCTTTTTCCTATAGCACGACCACCGCTGATGGATTGCAGGGTGGTCGTAGCCATGAAAACGAGAAGTGTATAATGTAATGGAAAAATGGTTCTCGCCAGCAAAGGAGGCAACATGGAGAATCACAATACATTAGGAAGTGGCTTCTATTAACGCTGTCTACATGATAAATGCCATTTGCCGAGGTGAGACAACCCCTTTAGATTACAATTTTATTACATCTATAGACTCCATATTAAGAGGTTTCTGCCCGTTTCTACATCACCTACTTTTAGAATCCGATTTCCTCTTTTCTGTGACCGCTTTTTTCCTCTTTTCTTCCAGTTTTGCCTTCTCCCTCTGCATCCTCTCCGTATGTAGAAGCCTCAGATCAGCATTGCTTGCAGACACGCCTCGGCTGACCTCTTTTTGCTTTGCGGTCTTCTCCACTGTCTGCGATTGTAAATGTTTCTGATCGGTGGAGTCATCCATTGTCTGAGATTCGGAAACAGCTGAAATTGCTTTGGTTTTGGTGAGGGAAATACATCTATTACTGCCATCTCCGGTGCTAACGTGCTGCACTCCATATTCTTCTGCAATCTGGTGGACCAGCAATCGATCATGTGAGGTTAGTGTTGAAGGGAACGTTAAGTGTGTCTTACTCTTATCTTCTACAAACTCAAGAATGGTCTTCCTTAGCTTGTCCTTATTGGAAGCATCTTCGGCCTGTGCATCTAAGTTCATATTCTTCTTTTTAGTCCCGGCAGAGTCCGCAGTTTTTGCCTTGCCAACCCCCTTTGGCTGACTCTCTGCGGTACTACTGGACTTTTGGCCTCCCGCTTTTGGAGGGCCAGTCTTTTTTGACTCAGCGTTATTGTCTTTTTTAACATTTCTTTCGGCCTTACAAGAACTTTCACCGTCATGGGAATACTTCTCAGGGATGATGTCATCAAGGTATTCAAATGCAGTCCGGACTTCTCCATGCTCAGTGAAGTAAGTCACCAGGTCCTTGAGAAATTTGTTGTTCCCGACGGTGTGGGAATCGCAAATAACAGCCACATGACGGCGAGAGCGGGTAACGGCTACGTTTATCCTTCTTTCTTCAGCCAAAAATCCTACTTCACCTAAAAAAAAAAAAAGAAATCAAACAATGAAGAAATTATTATTTTAATACCTATTAATAGACTGGTGGACAAAACTACTTAAAAGGATTTTTACAGACTTTAAAGGGGTTCTCTAGTTTTATAAGGAATGTTTTTATCTGCCCAGAGTACCCCAAGCACTGCATATTTTTACCTATACACCAGTTGTTTTTTTTAGGTCTCAGCGCTCTCCTTTCCCCTTTCTCACCATCACTGCATCCTGGCAGGATGTTTACATGCAGAACTTCCTGTTTTTGTCAGCTTTATGCTGTGTTTTCTAACCAATCCCAGCATGCTTTGCTCCATTATATTTCACAGGGCTACTCCGCCAGCCACACTGGTCGCTCTGCAGCAGTCATGCTCCATGTTCACTAGGCGGAACAAGCCCTATGAGACATTACAGAGCAAAGCATGCTGGGTATGGCTAGAAAAACCAGCAGGAAACTGATGAAAACAGGAAGTTCCACATGTAAACAACCTGCCAGGATGCAGTGACAGGGATAGAAAAGATATATCGGACAAAAAATATGCAGTGTTTGGGGTACTCTGGGCAGATAAAACCATTTCATTATGAAATCGGCGAACCACTTAAATACTGTTGACCTAGCCGTAGGATGGTGACTATTTTCAGGATACTGTGATTTATTTATTTTTTCATTTCCACTTTTTTTTAAAAGCCATAACTTTTTTATTTTTCAGTCAACAAAACCCTATGAATTCTTGCAGTTTGTGAGATGAGCTGTATTTTTTAATGACACCATTTTGGGGTACATCTAATGCGTTGTATAACTTTTATAAAACCTTTGGGGGTTTTGCAGCAATGTAATAGTATGCAGCGCATAAAGAGGTTAAAGGGGTTGCGAGTGGGTGAGAGAGAGAAAGATATATATAGATGCCAGTTGGCCTACAGAAGGTGCTAGATAGAGAGATAGATAGATATTGTATATATGAGATTAATAGACAGACAGACAGATAAGATATGAGACAGAAAGATAGACGGATTGAGACAGATACTGCAGATATGAGACAGATAGATAGATAATTAGAATGGTGGATCGAGGTGTAAGCACTATCTAGATTTGTAATTAAAATTATTCCGTGCACGGGGGAAGCTAATAGACAGCTGCCAGCAGTCACTGATACCCGGGAGGATTAGGAGAGACGCTGCTGTATGATTTCATCTGTAAAAGAGGGTTTTCATAGTCGCTATACACAGAGGAGCAGAGCTCAGTCTGTGTAATTAAACCGTAAGCTTAACTCTTCATCACTACAACTATCTAACAAACCAGGTGTATACAACAACAATATATGGAAATACTGCATGACGAGGGCCTAAAGGGGGGAACCAACAATCCAGAGAGGTGCACCGCGCAAAGCTTGGCATTTAGACTTTTACCTTAACTGCTGCCTAGACAGTTTTCACAGCACTGACAAACACAAAACCCGAATTATAAAATTAAAAACCCATCCCATACTCACTGTGCACATACCGGTAAATACCACTTTACACTTATGGGTGCTTTCATGCACTTCTGCATCAAAATGTACTGATTTAAAAAAAAAAAAGCATATAAATTCATATTTGTAGCTAAAAGTTTAAAGTGGTTTTCCAGAAGTACAATATCGATGACCTATCCTAAGAATCGGTCCTTAATATCAGATCAGTACCCGGCACCCCCGCCGGTCAGCTGAGTATGAGCGATGTGACCTCCTCACAGATTACCAAGCACTGCGCCCTACATTGTATAGTGGTTGGGCTTGGTACTGCCGCCCAGGCCCAATCACTTGATCGGGACTGAGCTGCCCATAGGCCATGTGACCAGTAAAGGTGACGTCACATGCCTGGGATGATGACGCAGTGTTCAAACAACTGATCGGTGGGAATGCCAGGAGTTGGATCCCCACCGATCTGATACCGATGACCTATCCTAAAGGATAAGCCATCAATATTTTACCCTGGGAAAACCTCTTTAAGCAGAACCTGAGACGTATAAACACCTCCTAAATATGTTACCCATGCCTAAGTATGAACCTACAACCTACTGTATCCTCAAATATTCACCAGAACTAGACAGGCAAAAAATGTTGGTAATCCAGATTGAGTCATGGAGTCGATAAGGTGCAGGGGGGCATTAGAGCTGTTTAGAAAAAGCCCCCCCCCCCCCCCCCCCCCCATAAATATACCAGACAGCGCATTTCCTCTCCGGTTGGAAAGGGGGGGGGGTCTGGGTTCTATCTCGAAACCTACGTTTGGCATCCCTCACCCATAGGCTCCCATAAAAAATTAAAAAATATATTATACCGTGCTAAATACATTCTTACAGGGTGCATATATTGTGTGCCGTCAGGTCTCTGCACACTATTACTGCAGGGCACGATGACAGTCAGCGCTAATTAGCAAGTGATTATGTTTTTCACATGCTAATTGAGTTAATGAGTTGTCACTGGGTCAAAATGCTAATTGTCGTTGGTGTAAACTACATCTGTACAAATACACCCATATATGTGGACGATTCCCAAGAATGACACAATAACAAAATGATATTTTACTTTGAATGTAATATTATGCACAAATAGTTTTAATTAATGTAAACTAACTAATGTAAAAATGAAAATCAGACATCATATAGTACATGACGATCTCTTTCTAACAAAGCTAAATCCAGTCCTGTACCTCACATGGATCCAGAGATCCCCCCATTCATTGCTCTGCTACATTTATATCAAGCTGACAGCTCAGGGGGAGTGTCCTTTCTGCTGCAGCTAAAGGGGGCGTGTCTCAGCTCTCCCTATCACAGCTCAGGGGGCGTGTCTCAGCTCTCCCTATCACAGCTCAGGAGGCAGTTGAAGGAGGAAACTGAGGATGTGCGACCTTCTTAGTGAGCAGGTCAACGAAATATAAAATAAAACTAACAGCAGGTGGCGCTATCCAGATACATTTTATTGAATAACTCAGTGGCTATGCTAAATTTTTAATTAACATGCTGTGACGGACTGAACCGTCACTGGGGCTGCTGGAGAAGCCTGAGGGCCAGCCTCCTTCCTGCAGACTATGGACCGTGAACTGTGGAGACCCCTAAGATCTTTTGGGGTTACAAGGAACTATGAACCCTGATGTATGTGTGTAATTTATATGCCACATATTTCCTATTGCCCATTAAAAAGGCATGGTGTGGATTCAGCAACACAAAAAGGGTTAACTCTGCACTGAGACTCCCACTGATTGTGTTAGTGATGGGATTAAGATAGTTGATTATAATAGCAGCCGACTCCTAGATGAGTAGATCACTATATGATACACTCAGGAGATAATCCCATCACATGTGTCTCCACTGTCCCTATTCATTAATTATGGAGGGGGTGAAGATGTCTGTTTGCGTGTTGTGTTTGTTAATTGCGTGACAGACAATGCCATTGTGTTTGTTGAATAGGGTTAGTTTTTGTGTTTAAACTGTAAAGGATTGGCTGCTATGTCATGTCCTCAGTTCCCAACCAGGTCCACGGAGGTGGTACCCTTGTTGGAAAATGTGTATATAAGTCAATGCTTGTGTGTTCAATAAAGAGTTCCTGTTTTACCCTTCATCATGTTGAGGCTGGCGTTTGGGTAACTGATCGACACTGGGGATTGCTATACGCTGAAGATTTGCTATACTCCCCGGGCTATAACTACTAGCTCTTGTAAGAGCTTGTTCCAGTTACTTGTTCCTGCATCACTCTCTGAAGGAAGAGAAGTTCACCCACTGGAGCCTTGTCGTAGGTCCAGGGTGGGTAGGAGACGGCGAGACCTCAACCAAGCTTTGGCGGTTCGTGGGGTCTGCGGTGGTTACGGTGTGGAGTGCTTGGAGTCCTCGGGAAGCGCTAGGAGCATCCATCGACGGAGGTACCCGGTCGGGGTGCCAGGAGATCCGTTACACATGCTATTACAAAAGAATTTAGATCCGGGTGCTGATTTGAAAACTATAGAATATTTTATGTGGGACAACCCCTTTAAAGTTTTTTTTTTCCCCCTGGAAACATCTCCACTCTGGTCTATAGGCTGGCACTGCCAAATTGTCCCATTCAAGTGAATGAGACCACACTTTAATACACAGAATAGCTGCCACTAAAGTACAGGCCATTCTGGTCCACCGGGCAATGTACACATGGCAGCAGTGCTCACCTGAATGCCAAAGCCTCTTCAAACAGATGGTCTGCAGGGGTGCCGAGAGTATGACCCCCCTACCACAAATCTGACATTAATGTCTTACATTAAAGGGGTTCTGCAGTTTGTTTAAACTGATGATCTATCCTCTGGATAGATCATCAGCATCTGATCGGCGGGGTCCGACACCCGGGACCCCCGCCGATCAGCTGTTTGAGAAGGCAGCGGCACTCCAGCAGAGCCGCAGCCTTCTCACTGTTTACCGCTGGCCCAGTGACGTCACGATCTTTATCAACTGGCCTGGGCGGGGCTAAGCTCCATTCAAGGGAACGGAGCTTAGCCGCGCCCAGGCCAGTGATACTAGTCGTGACGGGGAAGGGGGGGGGTGTCGGACCCCCGCGGATCAGATGCTCATGATCTATCCAGAGGATAGATCATCAGTTTAAACAAAGTGCAGAACCCCTTTAACTACTTCTATACTGCCACACGACAATATACGTTGTGGCGGTAAGCACCTATCTGTAACCCGACATATAACAGCTCCCGTGGCGCTGCAGATCGCTGCGATTTTGGTGTCATTGGACAGCTGCGATCACAGTGAGGATCCTTGAAGGTGTCTCTGGGCATGTGAACCGTATGTATCAGGGATTCACAGTGAAAAAAAGCTGGCAGGGGCGCACTCAGGGTAGATCCTTGATGTGAGTGCGCCCCTTGCTGGCCATTACTGTAACTGTGATCTAGTCTGTGAATTAACCCCTTCCTGTCCTGACTGTGGCAGGAAGGGATTAATTCATGTTTTGATGAAGTGAAAAATAAATAAAAATGAAAATAAAAAATGAATTAAAAAAATTAAGTGAAATAAATAAAAGCAAAATAAAGAAAATAAAAAAGCTATAGCTATAGTTACTTGCTTTAGCAATAGTATAGCAAACTACTTCATAAAAAAATTAAATAAATAAAAATATATATTAACCCCTTAAGTACCGGGCCCATTTTTGGTTTTGCATTTTCATCTTTTCCTCCCCTATGTTCCAATAGCCATAACTTTTTTAATTTTCCATTTATATAGTCATAGGAGCACTTATTTTTTGCGGGATAGGTTGTATTTTTTAAGGGCACCATTTTATTCACTATTTCTGTTATCGGAAAATGGGTAAAAAAAATAAAAAAATCTTTCAGGGATTAAACTGAAAAACAAAAACAAAACACAATTCCGCCAAGGTTTTTGGGGTGTTGACATCACGGCATTCACTGTGGGCTAAAAACGACATGACGGCCTTATTCTGCGGCTCAGTACAAATATTGCGATACCAAAACTTGTATAGCTTTTTTGTTTTGATTTACTACTGTTAAAAACAAAAAAGAGGATACAGCACTGCCGACACTTAAAACCGGATTCTTTATTTTCATGCCAGATACAAGCAGATAAAAAATGTAACGCGTTTCTATTTATTTGTTGGAAAAGGTGACTAAAAAACACAGAATCGTGTTCAGTCATGGCGTTCACAACATAGGAATTAAAAAATAATTTTTTTTAATAGTTCAGACATTTTTGGAAGCGGCGATACCAGATATGTTTATTTTTTGTTTATATACTGTATTTTTCAACCTATAAGGCGTACTCCCCCCCCCCCCAAAAGTGTGTGTGTGTGGGGGGGGTGTCAGTGCGTCTTATGGGGAGAATACTAATGAGCACTTCCATAATGTGTTCATTAGTACAGGAGGACCGGGGAGCAGTGAATGCAGCGCTCACCGGGCTCTGTTCACTGCTTCCCGATCTTCCTCGGCCGCTCGCTGTGCTTTGACTCACGCATGACGAACAGCGCGTGGCAGGAAGAAGAAGAGCGCTGAATGACAGGAGCGGTGGCGGCATAAAAAGCAGGAGAGGTAAGTTTATTTTATTTTTTTATCTGATCTGAGCATGGGGGTCATTCACATGGAGGTCTGATTAGAGGGCTGATTGGGGGACCTATTGAGGTCTGATTGGGGGTCATTCACATGGAGATCTGATTGGGGGGACTTATCAATATGTAGGTCTGATCTGGAGGTCTGATTGGGGGGGACTTATTAATATGGAGGTCTGATCTGAGGTCTGATGGGGGGGCGACTTATTAATATGTAGGTCTGATCTGAGGTCTGATTGGGGGACTTATTACCTTGGGGGTCCGTTCTGAGGTCTGAGAAAATTTTATTTTTTTCTTATTTTCCTCCTCTAAAACCTAGGTGCGTCTTATAGGGCATAACATACAGGTATTTTTATATGTAAAATTCGGAAAGGGGGTTGATTTAAACTTTATACATTATAATGTTTATATATTTTAATGTTATTATTTTTTTTTACGTTTTTTACTTTTATAATAACTTTTAATTCCCCCAGAACCTGGGATCTTTTGATCCCTTGTCCCACTCCAGTAATGACATGGTTAAGGATAGGCCATCGATATTGTGATCTCAGACATCCCCTTTAATGCGTGTGTGGCTTTTCAACTTATTTTTCAATGCAACCAAAATAAGAATGAAGTAACTAGTCTTTGATTAAACAGGACTCTATCTGATTACAAAAGGGACAGTTTTTTTCCAGAACCAGCGCCACTCTAGTCTATGGGTATTTAATTAAAGCAATCAACAAACTTGATTCAAGAAAAAAAAAATCCTACCATTTTGTATAGCTCCTCTGCAGATCAAAGTGTCTCTATGGTTACAGACTACAAAAAAGCTTGTGTGTAGTCTGAAGGACAAAGTGGAAGTAACCTATGATGAAGGAACTGAATGTACATGGACTTTGTTGTCTACAAGCCTGGAGGCTCCGGGGCCTGCGTAAGAGATGTTTTCGTAAATCAGCAGAATATTTTAAAGACAATTTGCAAGTCATCTGTTTTAAGGCCACTAAACCACTAGAATGTTTTTATGCAGCTGTGATTTAGTTTTCTAAACCTGCACAAAGCACACCCATCCAACCCCACAAAGAACAGTGAATTAAATCAAACTCACAGAAGATAAATCCAAGAGTCCTCTCCAGCGGCATTGGGCACATGCCAACTGTGCAGAGGAAGGATCTCGCTTCACTGCATATGCAGTGCTCATCAGGCACATGCACAACGAAGGGAAAACCACCGCTCATCTGTCACATGCGCAGTGAAGTGAGAAGTACCATCCTCAGCTTTAGCACTGATCATCGGTCACATGCGCAGTGAAGTGAGAAGTACCATCCTCAGCTTTAGCACTGATCATCTGTCACATGCGCAGTGAAGTGAGAAGTACCATCCTCAGCTTTAGCACTGATCATCTGTCACATGCGCAGTGAAGTGAGAAGTACCATCCTCAGCTTTAGCACTGATCATCTGTCACATGCGCAGTGAAGTGAGAAGTACCATCCTCAGCTTTAGCACTGATCATCTGTCACATGCGCAGTGAAGTGAGAAGTACTATCCTCAGCTTTAGCACTGATCATCTGTCACATGAGCAGTGAAGTGAGAAGTACTATCCTCAGCTTTAGCACTGATAATCTGTCACATGCGCAGTGAAGTGAGAAGTACCATCCTCAGCTTTAGCACTGCTCATCTGGCACATGTGCGGTGAAGCGAGAAGTACAGTTTTTGGCTTCAAGACTGATCATCTGGTACATGAGAGGCGAAGCGAGAAGTACTGTCCTCAGTCTGCGGCACATGAGTAGTCTGTTCTCCGAGGCTAATGCCAGTACAGGGATGGAAGACTGGGTGGGCGCTTACACCAGGAGTAAAGGTGCTCACGTTAGGTCATCTGGGTGACGTCGGTGATGCTAGGAGGGGACTTTGGGATGCGGGGCGGTGTTGGGCTCCTGCAGAATGGGTGCAGCTGGGCTCCAGAGACGCTAGGAACAGCCCCTTTGGTAATTTGCATATTGAGTTTCACTACCGTCATAGGATCTCAATAGCGGAAGAAAACGCTTCAGTTTGGTCCCCATTCATTGTCAATGGGGACAAAACTGAACGAAACGGAATGCACCAAAATGCATTCTGTTCCGTTTGTCTGCATCCCCATCGCGGACAGAATAACGCTGCAAGCAGCATTTTTCTGTCCGCAATGTGATGTAAAGCAAGACGGATCCGTCCTGACACACAATGTAAGTCAATGGGGACGGATCCGTTTTCTCTGACACGGATCCGTCTTGGGTATGTTAAAGATAATACAACAACTGGATCCGTTCATGGCGTATGCATGCGGTTGTATTATTGTAACGGAAGCATTTTTGCAGATCCATGACGGATCCGCAAAAAAGGCTAGTGTGAAAGTAGCCCAAGGCGTATTTCTGGCGGTTGTTTGCGCCCCAATCTGCGACTTCTCCCCACTCACGCCAGGGTCTAAAAAAAAGTGGGCATGTCATGGGCGGGGATGGACCTGCAGGCCCGTCTCATTCACCATTTTCTACACCTGTTGGCTGACATTTAGACTGGCGCTGGTTACGCCAAAGTTATGTAGAGGCCGACGCCTCTTCATAAATTCGGCAGCTCCACCGCCAGCGCAGGGCCTTATTAAGATCGGCGTTTTGGGGATTTTGCTCCATTTCAGATGAGGATCCAGAAAACATCAGGATAGTGATAAAACTGCCCCGTGTATGACCAGCTTGAGTCACTGACCTTTGGTGTTGGATCTGACAAAGGATAATATAACGGCTTCTTTCTCTCTTCCTTGAAAGCCATCAACAGATTTGATTTCTAGATCTGGATATCTGGGCCGGAGACACTGTCTGAGCAACTCCACCTGGAAACAAGAAAAAGGGAATCGGTCAGAATGTCTGAAAAATAAAACCGTGCCTCTGTCCATTCAGTCCTACAGGTCGACTACATACAGCTCTGATTTTACTAATATTATGTCAGCACTGCAACCATCAGCTCCAGCCTTATTCTATGTAAATCAAGAAACACTGTGCGGCACTGAACAGCATGGTGGATGAGAGGTTAGCATGGTTGTCTTGCAGGTTGTGGATATAAATCTGGCCGAGGTGCCCCTGCCAATCAGCTGTTTGAAGGAGCCTCCGCACTCACATATGAGCGCTGCAGCCTCTTGATAGTATATATCAAGCACAGCGCCAGACATTATATAGCGGCTGTGCTTGTTACTGCAGATCAATCCCATTCACTTCAATGGGACTGAGCTGCACGAGGGTCATGTGACCAATGGACATGACGTCACAGGCCGAGGAAGGGGGCTGCAGCCACCTCTGACAGCTGATCGGTGAGGGGTCCAGGAGTCGGATTCTCTCCAATCCTGAGGACAGGACATCAATATGTAAGCCCTAAAAGACCCCTTTAATGTAATACTTGAATGAATGCCGACCCTACAAGGGCACCTGGAAATATTCCTCCTCACCTGAAGATTGTAGGGCGCTATAACCGCAATATCACGGGCTTTCAGGCCGGCGTCGGTCAGAGCCTGAACGTGTAGATCCACCAGACGCACCTCACCTGGCAGAAACAGAAGCAACTCCATGAAGACAGGCAAGTAAATGACAGTCCAAATGCCATGAATTCTGCTCCATGTACATTATATGACCTCTATTGTCAGAGAAGGGGATTTAACTAAAACAATTCACTTTCATAAGGTGGGACTTTGACACGACCCGTAGACCGCAACACAAATTGCTGCAGTTTCTGCCGCAGTTATTTACTCTGAATGCTGTGGACGGGCTTGCGGCTTAGCTTCACTGAATGGCGCTAAACCAGGAGCAGACACCCGCTACGGTATAGCTGTGCCTGCTTACCGCTTTTAAGGGTAGGCAGACACCATGCGGTACCCCAGGGGCGGTCTGGGAACTTAAAGTGGCCCTGAAAAAAAAATAAAAATGGATTTTTTGTACTCACCGTAAAATCCTTTTCTCGTAGTAGGCATTGGGGGACACAGCACCATGGGTATATGCCCAGCTGCCACTAGGAGGCTGACACTAGAAACAAAAAAGTGTTGGCTCCGCCCAGGTGGGCTATACCCCTCTGCAAGAGCCGAGATACACCAGTCGGTACAAAAGCAGTAGGAACGCCATACACCTGAACAAACAGAAAACTGAACGCCAACAAGTCTTCAACTGGGGAAACCCAACGACCACAAATCGCCGGGACCACAACAAGAAGAAACTCAGTAAGAAAATGGGAGGGATCTGTGTCCCCCAATGCCTACTACGAGAAAAGGATTTTACGGTGAGTACAAAAAATCCATTTTTCTCGTGCATGGCATTGGGGGACACAGCACCATGGGACGTCCCAAAGCAGTCCCTGAGGGAGGGAAGAAGAACGCCATGTCGCCAATCTAAAGCACAGCTGCTTGCAGAACCTTGCGCCCCAGGCTAGCGTCAGCGGAAGCCAGAGAATGAATGTGATAAAACTTAGAGAAAGTGTGAACTGACGCCCAGATGGCGGCCCGGCAGACCTGGGAAGCAGATGCCTGATGACGCACCGCCCAGGAAGCCCCAACTGCCCTAGTCGAATGAGCGGTCAACCTGGAAGGGGGAGCACGGCCCTTTGCCATATAGGCCTCCTTGACAGCCGACCGAACCCAGCGAGAGATGGTGGCCTTGGAGGCAGGCAAACCCCTACGAGGACCCGCCGGGACCACGAAAAGGGAATCCGAACGACGGAAAGGTTCCGTGAGGCGAAGGTACAGGCGAAGGGCCCGAACAACGTCAAGGCAATGGAGGGATTTCTCCCTAGGGTGAGAAGGATTAGGGCAGAAAGAGGGAAGGACGATCTCTTCATTGATATGAAACGAGGAGACCACCTTTAAAAGAAAAGAGGGAACGGGACGCAACACCACCTTGTCCTGATGGAAAACCAGGAAAGGCGAACGGCAAGAAAGCGCCGCCAGTTCGGAAACCCGGCGGATGGAGGTGACTGCCACTAAGAAGGCCACCTTGAACGAGACAAACGACAGATATCTCTGCCAAAGGCTCGAAGGGAGAAGACTGAAGGGCGCCAAGGACGAGATTCAGGTCCACGGCTCCACTGGAAAACGAAAGGGGGGGGCTCGGCGAGCGACACCCTGTAGGATAGTCCTAACCTGAGCCCGCGAGGCCACAGGACGTTGGAAAAGGACTGAGAGGGCCGAAATCTGTCCTCTGAGAGAAGCCAGGCGAAGACCCTTCTCAAAACCGGCCTGAAGGAAGGCCAGAACGTTAGGGACGGAGAAATGAAGAGGGCGGAAGCGCCCAGACTCGCACCAGGCCAAATACGCTCTCCAGGTCCGGTAGTAAATACGGGCTGACTGGGGTTTGCGAGCGTGAAGCATCGTCTGAATGACAGAATCCGAGAGGCCACGGGACTTCAAGACCGCGGTCTCAACGGCCACGCCGTCAAACGAAGCTGAAGTAAATTCGGGTGGTACAGAGGACCCTGAGAAAGGAGATCGTGGCGCAGAGGAAGTCGCCACGGAGCGTCGGCGAGCAGAAACACTAGATCTGCGTACCACGCCCTGCGGGGCCAATCCGGAGCCACCAGGATTGCCGAAACCCGGGCTGCCTTGAGACGCTTGAGCACTCGGGGCAGGAGGGGAATGGGGGGGAACCGGTACAGAAGGTTGAACTGAGACCAAGGCAGAACTAGGGCGTCTACCGCGAAAGCCTGAGGGTCTCTGGACCGCGCGACATAGCGCGGAATCCTGTGGTTGAGACGTGACGCGAAAAGATCCACGTCCGGAGTTCCCCATCGGTGACAAAGTTGGAGGAACACCTCTGGGTGAAGAGACCATTCGCCCGGGTCGACTAGCTGACGACTGAGGAAGTCTGCCGCCCAATTGTCGACCCCGGGAATGTGCACCGCGGAGAGGACGGGAACGTGGTTTTCCGCCCAGCGCAGGATATGGGAGGCTTCCTGCAAGGCCATCACGCTCCTGGTGCCCCCTTGGTGGTTCAGATAAGCCACGGCGGTGGAATAGTCTGTTTGAACCCGGACCGGGAGACCGCGAAGACGTGGGGTCCAGTGAGACAGTGCCAGGAAAATTGCCCTGAGCTCGAGTACATTTATCTGCAGGGAGGACTCCTGAGCAGACCAAAGACCCTGGACTGTGAGAGAGTCGAGGACAGCTCCCCAACCCGAGAGGCTGGCGTCCGTTGTGACCACCCGCCAACTGGGGGGAAGAAAGGAACGGCCCAGGGACACCGTCCGAGGAAGAAGCCACCAGGAAAGGTCCTGGCGAAGCTGGAGAGGGAGACGAACCAGGCGATCGAGACCTGCCTGGGACTTGTCCCACCTGGATAGAAGAAACAACTGAAGGTCCCGGGAGTGGAATTGGGAATAGGGAATGGCTTCGAAGGAAGCCACCATCCTCCCCAGGACGCGCATACACGTCCTGATAGTCAGGGTGGACGGGCCGCGGAGAAGCGTCACCCCCGCCTGAAGGGAGGCAATCTTTTCTGGGGGGAGAAACACCCGCCCGAGGCGAGTGTCGAAAATCATGCCCAGGAAGGGCATCCTCTGGCATGGGACGAGGGAGGACTTGGAGTGGTTGACGAGCCACCCGAACTGGGCAAGAGCTGAGAGGGTGATGTGCAGGCTGGACAGGTTGTCCTCCAACGACGGGGCCCGAATCAGAAGATCGTCCAGGTAAGGTATCAAGGCGACCCCCCTGGCACGAAGAAGGGCCATGAGAGGCGCCAACACCTTGGTGAAGACCCTCGGAGCAGAGGCCAGGCCGAAGGGCAGGGCTACGAATTGGAAATGAAGAGAACCTACCGCGAAGCGAAGGAACTTTTGGTGGGAGAGGGCAATGGGGACGTGGAGATAGGCGTCCTGAATGTCTATGGACGACAGGAACTCGTCCGACTCCAAGGAGGCGATCACCGACCGGAGGGATTCCATACGAAAGTGACGGACCCGGACAAAGCAGTTCAGCGCCTTCAGGTCCAGGATAGGACGGAGCGAACCGTCCTTTTTGGGAACCGTGAACAGATTCGAATAGAACCCCCGAAAGCGTTCTGACTCTGGAACCGGAACGATGACCCCTAGAGAGCGAAGGGAACGAATGGCCTGAAAAAAATCTTCTGCCCCGGAGGGGGACCTGGGGGGCGACGTCAGGAAGAACCGACCCGGCGGAAGATCGGAAAATTCGATCCTGTATCCGGAGGAGACTACCTCCAGAACCCAAGCGTCTTCTACACTTGCTTGCCAGACGTCCTGAAAGGCGAGCAGACGCCCTCCCACCTTGACAGAGTCATGCGGAAGGAGGTTTAGTGGACTGGGGGCGAGCAGGTTTGGGCTTGGCATGCCAGGAGGGCTTGGTCTTAAAGGAAGGCCTGGAGGCCTTCTTGTCAGATCGGGCAGGGGGGGCCCGAAAGGACCGAAAGGACTGCGCCCGAGAGGACGACCCAGGAAAGCGACGGCGGCGAGGCTGATTCTGGGGAAGAAGAGAGCTCTTACCGCCAGTGGCCTCCGAGATGAGCTCCTCCAAACGCTTCCCAAAGAGCTTCCCGCCGAGAAAGGGAAGGGAAATCAGAGCCTTCTTGGAGGCGGCATCTGCCGCCCAAGAACGAAGCCAGATGGTGCGGCGGATGGCCACAGAGTTAGCGGCCGCACGGCCGGATCGGCGGGCCGATTCCATAGAGGCATCGCAAAGAAATTTGGACGCCTGATAAATTTGAGAGGCAAGCACTGCCAGTTCCCCTTGATCAGAGTCTGGGGGTAAAGCGCGAACAAGCTGTTTTGCCCAGATAGCGCAGGCCTTAGCCACCCAGGAGGCGGCAAACGCAGGACGGATGGCGGCACCCGCTGCGATGAAAACAGACTTGGCCAAAGAGTCGACCCGTTTGTCAGCGGGATCCGACAAGGAAGCCGCGTCAGCCAGGGGAAGGGTAGTAGCCTTCGCCAGGCGAGCAACCTGAGGGTCTACCTGAGGAGGAACCGTCCAAGTATTGACAGATTCCTCAGAAAAAGGATAGGGGACGTCAGAGGCCTTGGTAAGATGAAGGCGCCGATCAGGATGACGCCACTCTTTAGCCAGAAGTGCGTCCAGATCCTCGTGATTCGGGAAGACCACAGTGGAACGCCTAGTCCGGCGGAAGGACACCGACTCCAGGGAGGAGGAGGAGGGAACGTCCTGCACATGGAGCGCGTCACGGACGGCTTTGATGAGGTCCTGAATGGCCGCAGACATCGCCGAGCACCGCTCTGATTCAGAATCAGAAGCGGAGGAGTCCCCAGGAACGGCGGAAGCGGCTGAAGAAGAAATTTCGCCCGACTCAGACCTAACCGGGGAGTGATCCGGGGTAGCTGAGGAAGAATGGGACCCAGCCGAGGCTGTGCGAGGTCGCTTGCCGGACCTCGTACCAGAGCGGGAACGGACATCCCCGGCAGGGGGGTCCCTGCCCGAGGCGGCCGCAATCTGAGCGGGCAGACAGTCCAGGGACTGCGCTAGGGATTGGGAGAGGCTGGCAAGGTTACCTATGGCCTGGGACAGGGTAGCAGCCCATTCCGGAAGGACCGACAAAGAGGGGGCCGCAGGGGCGGACTGGGTGGGCCTGGGGGGAAGGCACTGCACGCAGAGAGAGGAAGACTGACCGCATGGGAACTTCCTATTACATACGGAACAGGCGTAATGAGTGGAAATGGCGGCAGGGGGAGTGGGGGCCCGACCAGAAGAAGACATGAGGGCGATGGAGGAGCCTGCAAAGCAAAAAAGAGTCAGCCAGAGGCTGCCTACCAGACCCAAGGTGCTGTGTCCCACAGAAGCACGTCCAGAGAGCCGAGGCGCAGGAGAAGCAAGATACGACAGCTGCAGGCAGGACAGGAGCCGTAGTCGAGAAAGACACGCCCCCCCAGCAGCCCGCGCTGGTGCTGGATTGGTAGGAAAAAACGCGCACAGAGGGGAGGGAGGAGAAAAAAGCCCGGGAAGGCAGAAGGCGGAGACGGAGCTCCGCCCCACGTGACCTGCGGCCTAGGCTGGAGAAAAGCCGGGGCCTCGAGTAGAAAAATGCTGCCGGAAACGGACGCCCGCGATCGCGGTAACGCCCGGAGGCAGCAGCAGAAGCGGGGACGCAGCGCCGATTCTCTGGGAGTGCGGGGGCCCCGAAGGCCAGGAGTTAGCCGGAAGAAACCCGCAGGTACGGGAAGGAGCCGAAAGAACAGAATCGGCCGTCTTAAAGGGCCAGGCCCTAGAAACGAGGGTGCCCCAAGGAAGTTTTCCCCCCGCAAAAAGGATGCCCAGGCAAGCGTGCAGTGCCCCCAAGAGCCATCAGCCTCCCTAAACTAAAAAGGGGGCCAGGACAAGAGGTGGTTGTGGTGGGTGGAGGGGGTGGGGGTGAGGGTGAGTTACAGGATACTGCCATACTCACCTTCCGACGTTTTCAGGCGCAGCAATAACCACCCCCTCGGCGGACTCAACACGGGAGCCGTGGGTCCGCCGGAATTCCGCTGCGGAAGCAGATTAGTGGGGACTGGGTGGCTGCCGGGTACCTGAGTACGCGCCCGCAGGGGGGCAACTAAAGTGGAACACGATGGAGCCACCCCTGCGTCCGGAAGAAACCTGTACAAAAAAGAAGAAAAAAATAGAATAAAATAAAAAATAAAATTAGCAGGATGACCTGCAAAACAGGTCATGTCTGCCTCCTACGGACACTAGAACTAGACTGGTGTATCTCGGCTCTTGCAGAGGGGTATAGCCCACCTGGGCGGAGCCAACACTTTTTTGTTTCTAGTGTCAGCCTCCTAGTGGCAGCTGGGCATATACCCATGGTGCTGTGTCCCCCAATGCCATGCACGAGAAAAATATATATATATAAAAGTAGCCCCATGTTGTAGGTGGGTCCAAACTGACAGAAGGCAGGGCAACACAGGTAGGCAGAGGCAGCAATACCATAGTGCAGAACAGTATACCACCGCAGCACAACTAAATACAAAATACTGCCACCTGTGCCACAGTCTTCAACTGTATCGCCATCCTGAGGGCAGAAATACAGTTGAATTCGGGATGGCACCTGCCGCCACTGGCCAGGTGCATAGGAGAGAATCAGATCATTATGTACTCAGCTGGTGGCCATGAGGAGAGCTTGGGTGGCCCCCCCCAAGGCATCGGCCCACCGGAAACGTTTCCTTTAGGGTCTATGGCCTGTCCGCCCCTGCTGTACCCTTACTATGCAAAGAAAAGACTGATCACTTTACAATAAGGCAGTTTTGATACACGGTGGTATTTGGGGACAGTGATATCCATTGGGCGGGATACATTTATATAAGTGGCACAACCCCTTTAAATGCCGGTCACGTTGCATTGTGTCTACTCAAGGATAGACTGTACAAGCCTGGTCCTGTGACATGGGTACAGAGATAGCGTACTGCCTTACATTACCTGGATTTCCCTTAGACTGCTCATCTTCAATGTCTATCTCGAACAGTCCGCAGTGGGCAGTATCGATAAGCAGTAAGGGAATACTAGTCTCTTCTGTCACTGCCACGCCTGGTAGATCCCTACAATAGGGAGCAGAAAACACATCCAATAATCGACATTTTATGTACTGTTCAGGTCTGAAAGCACCGGTACCTAGGACACTGAGGATAGCAATGCAATCGGCCATAAGTGTAACAGACTGAGGGTACAAAGAGCTGAAAACAATGATGATTATGGGTTACGATGTCCAATTTACAGCTGCATGGACAGATCTACCTATAGGCACAATAGGCCGGTGCCAAAAGGCAGCTCTGGGGTAAGGGCATACTGTAGTGGATGGAACTGGTTGCTGCAGTGCTGCTCGAGCTGTGGACGGCACTACCTAAAGAACAGCACCGGTGTCAGACCTCCACCGATCAGAACCTGAGGATAGACCATCAATAGTAAAATCCCAGACAACCCCTTTAATTACTTTTAGCTTAGGGGTCAGACAACCCCTTTAAATGCAAAACACGACAAAGGCTATATGTACCCTAAGAAAAAAATAATCTAAGTATCTATAATGGAAAATTAAAAAGGGGGTTCTCCGGGCTCTCCTATCCTTTGGATAGGTCATCAATATCAGATGGCGGAGGGTCCGACACCCGGCACCCCCGCCGCAGAGCTGTATGAGGAGACGGTGCACGCAGTGCTCATGTGCCGTCTCCCTTCTCTCTTCCTGCTGCGGTCTATGGCTGTCAGACCCCCGCCAATCTGATATTGATGACCTATCCTGAGCATAGGTCATCGACATAGGAGAGTCCGGAGAACCCCTTGATGTGGGGGCACTTAGAGAACACCCTTAGGAGTAGCCCCAGGTCAAATCTGTTCAACTGACAAAGTGAATCCACATCCGATTTGTACCAGACACCCCTTTCAGATAAAGCAAGCTCGGCACAGCGGATTATTCTTTTTGGTGCACCTGTTGCTGTGACATTCTGTGCCATAAAGGCGCCAAATGTTGGCCCATTTTACGAGGTCTTCACATTACCGCATTTTCTTAATACATTAGAGTGTTATTACTGAACTACAATCCGCAGGAAACGACTCCCTATATTGTAATTATACATAATTTACTGTCTGCGCGTCCACACATTTAGCTAATTGCCACTGTAATTCACACTTGACTCACTTGAGTAAATGATGGGCAACAGAAGAATGTGCTTCCAGCTTCCCACTGTAAAGTGCACGGGACGCCCACTGCATTATACGGTCGTGCATGCGATACTGCACGGTCAGCATTCTCACCACGCGGTCTCCATACTTCTCTATTACACGTTCCATTAGACTCCGGGACAGACCCTTAGCTGCAGCCCTGGAGAGGACAGAAGAACAGCGTGAGCTTGTACGACATGCAATCGACAGTATGTGCAATCCCCATGGCAAGCCGGCGGCTGGAAAATGGCTCCGACTTGGAGACTTTCATATACATCTCATCATTTCCGCTGCTTGGTTTATGTTCAGACCTACTGACCTAGACAGAAAATATCCAGACTTTACAAGGTAAAAAAGAATTAAACAAAGAACAAAACGCTAAATAAGGTATATGACCTAAATCAATACTAAATAAAATACACAAAAATCATTGCAGGATTTTACCTCCTTTAAAGGGGTTTTCCAGGAATAACAGACTATTAAATGAAGGCCCCCAGCGTGCATCGCCTACTGAAAGATTCATTTCTTATCGTACCTGCTCTCTGCCGCTTGCGTCCTGTGCGCTGGCGCCCGTTCCTCCACGTTTGGTCCCCATCTTGTTTTCTTCCAGGCAATGCACAGCCAACGACTGGCTTCAGCGGTGCCATGTCCCCAAACAACATGACATCACTGAAGCCAGCCATTGGCTGCAGTGGCGCAGGGGATGATGGCCATTCGCCAGCAGGAAGAACAGAATTCGGGAACTGGAAGATGGGCTTGCTGAACCTCACCTTGCAGTTCGATCGGAGAGAATCGAATAGATTCAGGAGAATAAAGGTGTTTTCCAGGAATTCTTCACTATTTTCCTATGACCTAATGACAGACTGATATTTACCTTCTCCCTGCAGGAAGATGGGCGAACTGGAGCCAGACCACAGAACTGTAGCAGTAGGGAGCAGTAAGAATGAGTCTTATTAGGTCACACACGCTAGGGGCCGTAAGTAAATAGTGAAGAATTCCCAGAAAACCCCTTTCAGCCACAAATGTAGAAGAAAATATCTTACACTATAGGGTGAAGCATCACAGCACCCATGGAAGGGGGGGGGGGGGGGGGGGGGTTAGAGACCCAGCAATCCAAGAGCACAATTGCTTCTAGACTAAGCCCCATTGGCTCTGGGTCACACCACCTCACAGATACAGCGCCCACCAGAGACTCAGGCGCCTAATAGCACCCTTCACCCCTGAGCCACATCAACCCACAGGTAGAGTAACCGCTAGAAACCCAGCAGCCCAACAGCAAGCACCCCTGCTTCTAGACTAAGCCCTCTTGGCTCTGGGCCACATCAACCCACAGGTGCAGCACCCGCTAGAAACCCAGCAACCTAACAACACCTTTGCCCTTTGCTTCTAGACTAAGCGCGCTTGGCTCTGGGCCACATCAACCCACAGGTACAGCACCCGCTAGAAACCCAGCAGCCCAACAGCACCTTTGCTTCTAGACTAAGCGCGCTTGGCTCTGGGCCACATCAACCCAGAGGTACAGCACCCGCTAGAAACCCAGCAGCCCAACAGCACCTTTGCTTCTAGACTAAGCGAGCTTGGCTCTGGGCCACATCAACCCACAGGTGCAGCACCCGCTAGAAACCCAGCAGCCCAACAGCACCCTTGCTGCTAGACTAAGCGCGCTTGGCTCTGGGCCACATCAACCCACAGGTACAGCACCCGCTAGAAACCCAGCAGCCCAACAGCACCCTTGCTGCTAGACTAAGCGCGCTTGGCTCTGGGCCACATCAACCCACAGGTACAGCACCCGCTAGAAACCCAGCAGCCCAACAGCACCCTTGGTGCTAGACTAAGCGCGCTTGGCTCTGGACCCCAGCACGAAATCAACAAAACTAGTGAAGATGGCAAGTGGGCTTCTACACTTTGCTCAAAATGCTTACTAAGAACCTCTAGATCAGTTTTATACATTTCATGCAGCAGCAATAGATGTATAACACAGAAATAGATGTACACATTGGAGGTGTACACCATGTATTTTTGGACGTGGGGTCCAACCCTGCATGGTCTGAGGGATTTCACCAAGAAAATACAACAGGCTGACAAACTGTGTGGACAACTATATTTCTTGCTCAGTCTTATGACTTATTTCTAGGTTCAGCGTTCCTTTGAAGACCAAGTCTTACCTGGCTGATAACAGGGAACACTACATTGCAATCAAACGCAAAGCAACTACGCAAGACAGACATTAGTTTTAGCGTCCCTTTAATAGATCAGACCTCTGTAAGATACCAGAAAAGCGAAACTCTCTCTTTAGGGCTCGGACATATTGAGAAGATCACACGGACAATGCACGTAGCCTTCTTACTTGTGTGAGATGATGGTGGGTGGGAGCTGCTTGTGATCACCGGCCAGGATACACTTTTTCGCCTGCAGCAGCGCGATCCAGCAGCTCGCTTCTAACGCCTGAGCGCACTCATCAATCATGACCAGGTCAAAGTAATTCTCAGGAAGCAGCTTCAGAGGACCATCCGGGGTAGCACCTGGCACGGGGTAGAAGAAGTTGGATACAGATCGATGAGCTTACGAAGCTGTAATTTTGCAATGAGCAATTATTGGTAATTGGCACGGAGAATACACTCTTCTAAATGAATTGGCGAGTGGGCACGGCACGGAGCCAGAATTCTGAGATCATTAAGACAATCTGTTTTGCGGAGATTAGGTTGAGATTTGCAGCCTGGAAGCCAAACGGGGTCCAAAACCTTGTCAAGAGGACATCAGTCATGTGTAAGGACTTAGCTGAGAGAACGTACTGCCCTATAGTCGACCGTTCTCATCAGCGTCTTTCACAGTTGCAGAAAGCAGCACCGATTATCAGATATTTCATTTTATGGAGTCCTTCATCCCAAATCTACGCCTCTGTCATCGGTCTAGCATGAGACACAGTCAATCAATAAATGTATGCAGCTATTCCCTGGCCTCCCATGGCACTCCAGCTCCTTCTTGACCGTCCATGACCATGGTTACTAGAGCACTTATCTAATATACCTACAGCCACTGCAAACACAACACGAAGACTAACAGCATAAAGCACCTGCGCCTCACTGCGATGCGGAAACTGCCCCCTCTCCTGACATGTCTGCTTTAGTAAATAATTGTATGCCACACGAGGTGACAATTCTGGGGCATCTTATAACTGTATATTATGCCATTCCTCTATTATTCCTGCTAGAAGCTTATAAATACAGGTACAACGCACATTGTCTGACATTGTCAGGGTCAGATTGGTCATAGACCCTACAGAGAAATTTCCGGTTGGTCAATGCCAGGGGTCTACCCGAGCCCTCCTCACGGCCGCTGGATAAGCACATGACAATGTGAAGCAGATCATGATGAGTACAGGAGTAAACAGACAGTTGTACTAGCAGTTACAGATAAGGCTACTTTCACACTCGCGTTTGGTGCGGATCCGTCATGGATCTGCACAGACGGATCCGTTCAGATAATACAACTGTCTGCATCCGTTCAGAACGGATCCGTTTGTATTATCTGTAACATAGCCAAGACGGATCAGTCATGAACTCCATTGAAAGTCAATGGGGGGGGGGGGGGGGGGGGCGGATCCGTTTTCTATTGTGCCAGATTGTGTCAGTGAAAATGGATCCGTCCCCATTGACTTACATTGTGTGTCAGGGCGGATCCGTTTGCCTCTGCATCGTCAGGCGGACACCAAAACGCTGGAAAGCAGCGTTTTGGTGTCCGTCTCCAAAGTGGAATGGAGACTGAACTAATGCGTTCTGAGCGGATCCTTTTCCATTCAGAATGCATTAGGGCAAAACTGATCCGTTTTGGACCGCATGTGAGAGCCCTGAATGACTCTCACAAATGGAAACCAAAACGCCAGTGTGAAAGTAGCCTATGGAGTGTGAAAGTGTTATTGTCCTGTGATAGATATCCAATCCCTGAATATGAAGAACCTAGGAGGTCTGATAGGCAAAGTCCTTTAGCGATATAGGAGGACATAAATCCATGCAACACAGTCATTCCTGATCTGAGTGTAGTCATTAGCTTGTACGTCCAGACGATCCGGTCCTTAGACTAGAAATTCCCTTTTAATATCAAGACTTTCATGTCTGCGATGTTGTGATCGTGGCTGCAAATGTGTTTTGGTACAGGCTACACATTCAACCTAAGGCTTCTTTTCACACTTTTCCGGTATTGAGATCCAGCAGAGGATCTCAATACCGGAGAAAAATCCTTCCGTTTTGTCCCCATTCATTGTCAATGAGGACAAAACAGGACCTGAAACGAACGGAGTGCTCCAAAATGCACTCTGTTCCGTTTGGTTGCGTTCCCATACCGGAGAGCCAACCGACATGGGATGCGGAGCAAAAACAGATCCAGCATGACCCACAATGCAAGCCAATGTAGATGGATCAGTTTTCTCAGACACAGTCACAATAAAAAAAAAAAAGGAACTATCCTCCATTGACTTTTAATGGTGTTCATGACAGATCCGTCATTGCTAAGATAATACGTCATTGGATCCGTTCATAACGGATGCAGACGGTTGTATTATCAGCAATGGAAGCGTCTTCGCTGATCCCTGCCGGATCAGCCAAAACACTAGTGTGAACGTAGCCTTAAGCTACCTGCAAACGCTGCAAATTACAAGCGGTTATTCCATGCAAATTCTCATTTTTCGGCACCGGTAAAGTGGATGAGATTAGACAAACCCCATGTAGATTTTGGTCTCTTGCCCACGACCATATGCTCTCCAAGATATACGGTCCGTGAGTGGGCCATATGTCCCGGAGCGGCATTGATTGTGCGCACGGGAGCACACAGCATCATAGATTACAATGATACTGTGCACGTCTCGGAGGGCATACGGTCGTGGGCAAGAGGCCTTCAGGTGTAGAAAATGGTCTAAATGGAAGACAGCAAAGATAGCATATGCTCCCATTATCTTACAGGTGCGGGTCCCATGTGCAGTGCGCCCTCCACCACTTTCGGGGGTCTGTCCCTGCACCTATAAGACAATGGGGGCATATCCTAGCGATATGCCCCCCATTGTCTGTGATGAGTCAACCCCTTTAAAAAGGTCCTTTTCACTAGGAAAATCAACAGGAAAATTATCAGAGATGAGAGTTTGTAGAAACGCTGGTTCCTGATAAGTGGCCGGTGTAAACGTGCTGGCAATCACCCGCCGACACAGCAAACACTCGTTTAACGGGGGATTGTATATTTTGGACAGCATCTAAAAGTCCTTGTTTCTTGTCAGCTGCCTACAAACTATGAATTGATATGGGGATGAATGATCACAGTAACGATCGCTTGTCCCCATACATAGTAATTACAGCACATAATGCAGCTTTCACTTCTGGTCAAGGGTAATTAAAAACTGAAGTTCGCTCTTGATCAGGGTAATGGCAGCGCTCATACATGCACATAGATATTGGCCGCTGTCATACATCTAGCAGGAAAAAAAATATGCAACAGATTTAATTGCAAATTCCATGTTGGATCTGCTGCACAATCTGCTTGTATTACACCCGGACTAGATTACATAAGTGACGCGGCTACTTCACAGCACTGTGTTCCCATCCACCCTACTGTGACTGTGAAAGGGGCGCACGTAATCCCTAGACTCCCAAAGGAGTTTTCATTTTTCCTCCCGGTCTTTCTGGAGCCATAACTTTTTCTGTCCACATAGTCATATGAGGGCTCGTCTTTTGAGGATGTACTTTCTAATGGCACCACTTAATATTGCTTATCATATAGTGGGAAGCAGAAAAAAAAAAATCCAAATTGGGGGGGGGGGGGGGGGGGGAGGGGGGAATGGAAAAAAAAAAACCTCAATTCCGCCACAGTTTTACAGGTTTGGTCTCTACGGTGTTCCCTAGGAGGTAAAAATGACCTGTGCGGTTCATTCTCTGGGTCAGTGCAATTACAACGATAACACATTTATATCTTTTTGTAACTATAAAATTGGTGAATGGCCATTTAGATTTTTTTCCATTCGACGTATGAGATAAATATTTTTATATGTTAACAGTTCAGGCATTTTGGGGACACAGCAATGCCCATGAGGTTTATGTTTTTGATTGATTTTAAATGTAAAAAAAAACAACCAAAAAAAAAAATTTCTTCACATCGCTTAGCTATATCGCTCAATAGAACTACAATCTAGGCTCCATTTCCTATTACAACAACATCTGTGATGGGTTTCTTCAGAGAGACCCAGCGCATCAGAGCCAATAAATGGCTCTCCAGTTCCTGAGCGGGAAGCGTGCACTTCCGTTTTTTTCCGCGCTTCAAATGGGATCACTCCATCTAAAAAGGATTAAATGTCTGCCATCAGCGTTATCGCCGTTCGCAGACATTAGCCCGGACCTCCGTTGTTTGAAACAGCACAGACCCGGCGGCTATGGCACCCGCTGCACTAGTGCCATACATGTACGGCACTGGGACGGAAGGGGTTGTGCAGTGGCTTAATACTGATGACCTATTCTCAGGATAGGTCATCAATATCAGATTGGTGGGGGGTCCAACTCCCGCACCCCCTGCCGGTCAGCTGTTAGAAGAAGCCACGATGCTCCAGTGAACACTGTGGCTTCTTCCTAGGCCAGCGATGACACATGTCCTATATGCAAGTGAATGGGCCTGGGCTGGGTATCCAATGTACGGCGCTGTGCTTGGTATGCTGTGAGGAGGCCGCAGCGCTCACTAGAGCGCCACGGCCTCTTCAAGCAGCTGATCGGTGGCAGTGCCATGAGTCGGACCCCTACTGATCAGATACTAATGACCTACCCTGAGGATAGGCCATCAATATTCTACTTTGACGGAACTACCCCTTTAATTTCGCTGCATCCTTGCAGGGTTATTATCTTATGCGTATGATTAAGTCATTATTGTATGGAATTGCTATTTATGCACTTCCCTAATAAACATAAAAAGATGCAGTTTTCGAGAGTGATTTACAGACTACCCGTGTGAAGCCGGGCTCCATGTGTGCGCACTGGGGAGGCTAGGACCTGAGAGACAGATGACTCACAGCTCGATGCCAGGGACACGTCCCCTGGAGACGGCAGAAAACATGATTAAAGCAGAAGAAATCCGCCAGCCCCTGACTGACCTGTATTGGTGGCAAGGATGACATTGGCAGATTTCAACGTCTCCATCATGGCAGCCTCTTCCCTTTTCTTCAGCTCTTTTCGCAGCGCTCGGATTTCCGTTTTGAAGCCGCTCTTTTCATCTCTGTTCTGCAGTTTTCTCATTTTTGCCTTTCAAGAGGAAGAAAGAAGCAATTGTATAATAGCAGCCATTTATCAGACGAGGAGAATTTCCATCTAAAACTTATCACAGTAAATCCGAGCGCCCATGGTTTCTTAACCCCTTGATGACAAGGCGCTGTACAGTATGCTCGTGCTGGAAAGTTTTCTTTGTCACCACTGGCATCCTTGCCAACATTTCGGTTGGTAAAAATCAGGGCATATAAGCCCCGTCGATAGGAACGTCCCAAACCCACCCACTCACGGACAAGGTTTGTGTTCGCCATGCCCATTTTCAGCCCGCAAATTTTCCAGAACTGTCTCAAAAAATCTCCTGGCAAATTCAGGACAGTTGGCAGCCATGCACTCAGCCTCATTTGTCAAACTCGTGTGACAGTTCAATAAGTTCAAACTAATATTTATCACATAAACCCAAAAGTGGAATTTATTTCTGTGTCTGTCATCATCGGCCATTTATTTTGCTATACAATAAAATTCCTTTCAGGGCCTATTCACACGACTGTATGTTCAGTCCACATCCGATCCGCATATTTTGTGGATCAGATGCCGCCCTATTCATTTCAATAGGGCCCTGTCCGTATGTTCGTTCTGCGGATCCGTGTTTTGTGGATTTGCGGTCGTGTGAATGGGCCTAAGGGCTCATTTACACGACCTAATGAATGAGTCCGCATCCGTTCTGCAATTTTGCGTAACGGGTGTGGACCCATTCATTTCAATGTCCGCATCTGTTGTTCCCTTCCGCTGCCCCGCAAAAAAGATAGAGCATGTCCTATTCTTGTCCGCAATTGTGGACAAGAATAGGCATTTCTAACATGTGCGGTCCGCATACTGGTGGTCTGAATGTAGCCTAGGGGTGTATTCACACCGTGCGGCAGTGCTGTGGTTTTGCAGCGGGGACAAGTAAGGTGTCCTTAGGCTCTTTTCACATTGTGTCTGTTTACTGTATGCAAGGCGAAAGTTCCCAGCATATTGATTAAAGGACCCAAAAACAGAAGTCAGTGAGTGCCATCTGTCCCTCATAGGCACCAATGTTTAAAAAAAAAAAATCAATGCATACCGCGCCAAAAACATTTGTGCGCCTCTGCATGGAAAAGAACAATCTGCAATGCTACAGACTGTGCAGCTTGAAAAAAACTGAAACCCTGTTGGATGCCATCGAACGCCCTTCTGGTCTCCGTCAGTATAATTAAAGCCTATGAGGAGGTTAAAGGGATTCTGTCACCTTGTTTTCGGTTATAGAGCTGCGGACATGCACGGCTAGATCGCCGCTAGCATGTCCACAATATACCGGTCCTATAGGGCTGTGTCCTTTTATTTTGTTTAAAAAATGATTTTAGAGATATGTAAATGAGCCTGGTAAGGTGCCCATGGGGCTGTATGAACCTTCCTGGTGCCCAGCCATGCCCCTCTGTGAAGGAGCCCAGCACCGCCTGCGTCCTCCGAATCTCCTCCTTTCGTCACAGTTAGATTGCCGTAATCTCGCAATGCGCGAGCTCGCGCATGCGCAGTTCCTTTCCTGAGGCTGATGCCAGCACAGGGAAGGAACACTATACCGGCACTGCGCAGCGCGAGATTACGGCAATCTAACTGTGTCGAAAGGAGGAGATTCGGAGGACGCAGGCGGTGCTGGGCTCCTTCACAGGGGGCGTTGCTGGGCACCAGGAAGGTTCATACAGCCCCATGGGCTCCTTACCAGGCTCACTTACATATCTCTAAAATCATTTTTTAAACAAAATAAAAGGACACAGCTTTATAGGACCGGTATATTGCGGACATGCTAGCGGCGATCTAGCCGTGTATGTCCGCATCTCTGTAACCTAAAACGAGGTGACAGAATCCCTTTAACCCCTTAAGGACATAGGACGTACCGGTACACCCTATTTCCCGAGTCCTTAAGGACCAAGGACGTACCGGTACGTCCTAACTTTTAAATCGGGATTCCGGCGCCCCAGGGGTTAAACGGAACGGGATTTCGGCTGAAATCCTTCAGCCGGCATCCTGTGACAACGCCAGGGGGGGTCATGTGACCCCCCCCGTGTCGGCGATCGCAGCAAACCGCAGGTCAATTCAGACCTGCGGTTTGCTGCGCTTTTTGCAGTTTCTGATCCCCGCGGTCCCTGACCGCGGGGATCAGAAACTTTAGAGTGGCTAAAATCAATATTTTTCACCCCCCTGGGGTGTCGCATGCGGTGGGGGCGTTGCGGGAGGCGGGCGGTGCGGCAGGCGGGATATACCAGGCTTCTAGTGGGTATACCAGGGTGCCAGCACATTGCTGGCACCCTGGTATAAACGGCTGACATCTGTGCAGATGTCAGCCGTTTAACCCTTTCCATACCGCGGTCCGTACGGACCGCTGTATGGAAAAAGTTAACTGTCATCGGTCAGGGAGCTCCCTCCCTCTCCATCGGGGGGCTGCTGTGCCTTTGCAGCCCCCCGATGGAGAGGGAGAGAGCCCCCCGACAGCCCCTCTCAGCCCCGTGCTTACCCTTCCCCGTCTGCGAAGTTCTGAGCAGACGGGGAGGGTTCCCATGGCAACAGGACGCCTGCTCAGGCGTCCTGCTGTCCATGGTGCTGAACAGATCTGTGCTAAAAGCATAGATCTGTTCAGTGTAAGTAAAATACAGTACAGAACAATATATATTGTACTGTACTGTATTATACAGACATCAGACCCACTGGATCTTCAAGAACCAAGCGGGTCTGGGTCACAAAAATGTAAAAAAAAGTGAAAAAAGTTAAGATAAAAAAAAAACATTTATCACTGAATAAAAATAAAAAAAAATAAAATACACTACACATATTAGGTATCGCCGCGTCCGTAACGACCTGATCTATAAAATGGTCATGTTACTTTCCCCGCACGGTGAACGCCATAAAAATAAAAACTATGAGAAAACTGAAATTTTGCCCACCTTACTTCCCAAAAAAGGTAATAAAAGTGATCAAAAAAGTCGCATGTACGGCAAAATAGTACCAATCAAACCGTCATCTCATCCAGCAAAAAATGAGACCCTACTCAAGATAATCGCCCAAAAACTAAAAAAAACTATGGCTCTTAGACTATGGAAACACTAAAACATGATTTTTTTTGTTTCAAAAATAAAATCATTGTGTAAAACTTACATAAATAAAAAAAAGTATACATATTAGGTATCGCCGCGTCCGTATCAACCGGCTCTATAAAAATATCACATGACCTAACTCCTCAGGTGACCACCGTAAAAAAATAAAAATAAAAACAGTGTAAAAAAAGCAATTTTTTGCCATCTTACGTCACAAAAAGTGTAATAGCAAGCGATCAAAAAGTCATATGCACCCCAAAATAGTGCCAATCAAACCGTCATCTCATCCCGCAAAAAATGAGATCCTACCTAAGATAATCGCCCGAAAAATGAAAAAACTATGGCTCTTAGACTATGGAGACACTAAAACATTATTTTGGTTTTAAAAATGAAGTTATTGTATAAAACTTACATAAATAAAAAAAATTGTATACATATTAGGTATCGCCGCGTCCGTGACAACCTGCTCTATAAAATTACCACATGATCTAACCTGTCAGATGAATGTTGTAAATAACAAAAAAAAAAACGTGCCAAAAAAGCTATTTCTTGTTACCTTGCTGCACAAAAAGTGTAATATAGAGCAACCAAAAATCATATGTACCCTAAACTAGTACCAACAAAACTGCCACCCTATCCCGTAGTTTCTAAAATGGGGTCACTTTTTTGGAGTTTCCACTCTAGGGGTGCATCAGGGGGGCTTCAAATGGGACATGGTGTCAAAAAAACCAGTCCAGCAAAATCTTCCTTCCAAAAACCGTATGGCATTCCTTTCCTTCTGCGCCCTGCCGTGTGCCCGTACAGCTGTTTACGACCACATATGGGGTGTTTCTGTAAACTACAGAATCAGGGCCATAAATAATGAGTTTTGTTTGGCTATTAACCCTTGCTTTGTAACTGGAAAAAAAATATTAAAATGGAAAATCTGCCAAAAATTTGAAATTTTGAAATTGTGTCTCTATTTCCATTAAATCTTGTGCAACACCTAAAGGGTTAACAAAGTTTGTAAAATCAGTTTTGAATACCTTGAGGGGTGTAGTTTCTTAGATGGGGTCACTTTTATGGAGTTTCTACTCTAGAGGTGCATCAGGGGGGCTTCAAATGGGACATTGTGTCAAAAAAACAGTCCAGCAAAATCAGCCTTCCAAAAACCAAACGGCGCACCTTTCACTCTACGCCCTACTGTGTGCCCGTACAGTAGTTTACGGCCACATATGGGGTGTTTCTGTAAACAGCAGAGTCAGGGCAATAAAGATACAGTCTTGTTTGGCTGTTAACCCTTGCTTTGTTAGTGGAAAAAAATGGGTTAAAATTAAAAATTAGGCAAAAAAATAAAAAATTCTCAAATTTCATCCCCATTTGCCAATAACTCTTGTGCAACACCTAAAGGGTTATCGACGTATGTAAAATCAGTTTTGAATACCTTGAGGGGTGTAGTTTCTTAGATGGGGTCACTTTTAGGGAGTTTCTCCTCTAGGGGTGCATCAGGGGGCTTCAAATGGGACATGGTGTAAATAAACCAGTCCATAAAAATCAGCCTTCCAAAAACCATACGGCGCACCTTTCCCTCTACGCCCCGCTGTGTGGCCGTACAGTAGTTTACGGCCACGTATTGGGTTAAAATGAAAAATTAGACAAAAAAATTAAATTCTCAAATTTCCTCCCCATTTGCCAATAACTCTTGTGCAACACCTAAAGGGTTAATAATGTATGCAAAATCAGTTTTGAATACCTTGAGGGGTGTAGTTTCTTAGATGGGGTCATTTTTGGGTGGTTTCTATTATGTAAGCCTCGCAAATCGACTTCAGACCTGAACTGGTCCCTAAAAATTGAGTTTTTGTAAATTTCTGAAAAATTTCAAGATTTGCTTCTAAACTTCTAAGCCTTATAACATCCCCAAAAAATAAAATATCATTCCCAAAATAATTCAAACATGAAGTAGACATATGGGGAATGTAAAGTCATCACAATTTTTTTGGGTATTACTATGTATTACAGAAGTAGAGAAACTGAAACTTTGAAATTTGCAAATTTTTCCAAATTTTTGGTAAATTAGGTATTTTTTTGTGCAAAAAAAATTATTTTTTTGACTTCATTTTACCAGTGTCATGAAGTACAATATGTGACGAAAAAACAATCTCAGAATGGCCTGGATAAGTCAAAGCGTTTTAAAGTTATTAGCACTTAAAGTGACACTGGTCAGATTTCCAAAAAATGGCCTGGTCCTTAAGGTGAAAATGAGCCCGGTCCTTAAGGGGTTAATGGATGCGTCACAAAAGATGTTCTGCAGGTAGCACGAGTCAGGCTCATTAAAACCGCCAAACTGTTGCAAATCACGGTAAAGACGAATGCAGTTTCTGCCGAGTGGTTCTGGTGTCAAAAAGCATGACACAACCTAGTCCAGCATCAACATGCAGGGCAGCCAAAAGGGTAGTACAGGCGGTACCGTAAAGAGGATTCCTGGCCCGAGTCCATTAAAGGGACCTACACGCAGTGCCAGCTGCCACCCACAATTTAAGACCTCATGCACACGACCGTATCAGTTTTGCAGTTCGCAAATCGCGGATCTGCAAAACACAAACCCCGGCCGTATATGTATGCCAACAACTTTTATGTTTTCCCCTGTAGAAATGTCCTATCCTTGTCCACAAAACGGACAAGAATAAGATAAGTTCTATCGTATTTGCTCGGATGCAGAACGGACATACGGAAGCGAACACAACATGGTGCGCTGAACGCAACTTTTGCGGCCCCATTGAAATAAATCATTCCACATCTGATCCGCAAAAAAGTCCAGATCCGATGTGGACTGAACATATGGTCGTGTGCATGAGGCCTAGGAGTCACCGCCTCCCTTTAACGGGCAATAATCTGCAAACATGGGGCACAATCATTGGGCCGGAGAGTGTGCAATCCACTTATATACTAGATGCACACTGTACAACGAGGTACTAGATGGAGTTCAGGGTGAAGCCCAGGGGGTCCTGATGAAGCCCGAATATTCTGAATGGCAGCCATGCCAATGGGAGCCGATTGGTTCTGGATTATCTAATATTCCAGATGAACGGACAGTCTTATGAAAGCACCTTCTAAGGCCTCATGCACTTGAACGTGTGCCGGCCGTTCCATACATTGGGGACCGTAATTTGCGGTCCCCACTGCATGGGCACCATTCGTGCAGTTGCCGCAGACGGATCCAGACCCATTCAACTTGAATGGGTCCGTGATCTGTTTGCACCGCAAAAATAGAACATGTTCTAGTTTTTTGCGGTGCGAGGCATGGACAGAAACCCCACAGAAGCACTCGGTTGTACTTCCGTGGGGTTCCATGCCTCCATTTCACAACGCTCCTTTCCGGATCTGTGATACAGTGTGCACACGGCTGGTGCCCGTTTATTGCTGACCCGTTGTTTGCGGGTCACAATACGGGCAACCCCCTTTTTTTTCTGTGCATGAGCCCTTAACTAGAGGGATTTTCTAATGTCTGCACAGTCTTCTGCTTCTGGTCTTCCAAAATTCCACATGATATTACAGATATGCGCTAAAAAAAAGCAGAGAATTGCGTCAGGGCGAGGTCTCTGGACACAGATGGTTACTTATTGTTTTTTGTTACTTTTTTAGGGAGGGTGCTCCTCATCACAATGACAAACCACGACCAAAAAAAACACCTGTGAAGTCTTTAAGGGGGTTATGCAGGAGTACTCTCCTGTCCACTATTGGGCACGGAGAGACACTTGGGGGTCAGGTTGCCAAAGCAATGGTCTGATACCAGGTAGGTATCAAGCACGGGTGACTTTAAAGTAGCCCTTTTTTATTTTATGGTTGCCCAGTGTAAATACTACATAAGGCAAGGTAGTGCAATGTCGGAGCTTACAGGCTGCTATATAGTAAAAGTATAAGCCCCGGTTCCTCCTGCCATTACCCCCGGTGATCGCCGCTCCTTGTAGCCAATTCAAACAGCATCTCTAGGTCCCTCTCACGCTTCAATGTTTGATCAGTGATTTTCATTACTGATTGTGGGTCAAAACCAGGATTGGAGCCTCCACAAAGATGAGGTATAATGGAAAGATCTGCACCTGTTCTGTGTCTTTGACCCGCACGGAGTGTGTGAAAGCGGCCTTAGGCTACATTCGCACGATCGGATCATTTCACAGATGCAGTCCATGTGCATCCCGCACTTTTCACTGGTCCTATTGTAAAAATGCCTATTCTTGTCCGTAAAACGGACAAGAATAGGACATGTTGTATATTTTGCCGTATAGTGGCACGGATGCAGGCAAAACACGGATGACATTAATCACAATGCTTTAATTAGATTAGAAGCTACACGCTATACTCTTTGGGCATTTGACGGTTGCCTCCTGCCCAGCGCAGCCCCTCCAAGGCTATCCATGTTCTTGCAGCTGCAAGAACTCCATTTACATGAATGGAATTGACTGTCAATTGCAGAAATGTCTGCCACATATGAAATCGCCCAAACAGGAGGTCATTCAGAGGATACCGAAGAAAACCCAGTAGAATGTGAAGTGTCAGCTAGAACACGAATGAGACTGATAATAAGCAGCATTTACTGTATGTTCATAGATGGGTGAAAGCAGGAAACACTCCAGTACTTGCCCCATTAACACAGGATTGGGGAGTGTACGCAATGGGGGTCATTTATCAAAGACTGGTGCAAAAAGACTTTTCTACTGATGAACTATCCTCTGGATAGGCCATCAGTATCTGATTGATGGGGATCTGACACCCGGGACCTCCGCAGATGAACTGTTTGAGAAGGCATTGGAGCTCGCAGTAGCGTTGTGGCCTTCTCTCCGATTTTTCTAGGCCGGTGATGACACGTTCATGGCCTAGGATCAGCTCAGCCCCATTGAAGTGTACGTGGCGGAGCTGCGATACCAAGCACGGCCGTTATTCAATGTATGGCACTGTGCTTGGTAAGTACAGAGAAGGCCGCGTCAGTGGGACTGCAAGCACCGGTGCCTTCCCAAACAGCTGATCGGCGGGGGGCCCGGGTGTCGGACCCCCACTGATCAGATAGTAGTAGATGGTACCTGCACACACGAGGCTTGGAAATGGGAGGTGTATATCCTCAGCTGCAATCATACTAATAAAGCAGAATAGAATAGATATAAGTGTAATATAAGCAGAAGCCAGTGCGGCTACATAATCAACAGCCTCTCCAGAATACTTACAAAGGCCAGGTCAATATCTTTGCGGATGTCAGCCACTAGCTGTGCGTTATCACTCCGCGCCAAAACCGCATCCAGAGAATGGTGCTGTAAGGATTCCAGAAGTCTTGATGGGTGACCGAGACGTAATATCTTCTCTTTGTACCGAGCCAACTGCTCCACCAGGTTGTCCACAGCGACATTAGATGGTGCACAGCACAGGACCTTGGGAAAGAACAAAAAATTTAGTGGAGCTGATCCCGCCAAATGTTCTGGGTTGTGTAATAGGGTGACGGCACAGAGCATGCTGCACTATTTTGAAGGGCATCTGTCAGCAGTTTTGTACCTATGACACTGGCTGACCTGTTACATGTGCGCTTGGCAGCTGAAGGCATCTGTGTTGGTCCCATGTTCATATGTGCCCGTATTGCTGATAAAAATTAGGTTTTAATATATGCAAATGAGCCTCTGGGAGCAACGGGGGCGTTACCATTACACCTAGAGGCTCAGCTCTCTCTGCAACTGCTGTGCCATCTGCACTTTGAGTGACAGGGCCAGGTGTGATGAAGTTTACACTGCCTCACATTGTCAATCAAAGTGCAGAGGACACAGCAGTTGCAGAGAGAGCTGAGCCTTTAGGTGTAATGGCAACACCCTCGTTGCTCCTAGGAGGCTAATTTACATATATTAAAACCTCATTTTTCTCAGCAATGCGTGCACATATGAACATGGGACCAACACAGATGCCTTCAGCTGCCAAGCGCACATGTAACAGGTCAGCCAGTGTCATGGGTACAAATCTGCTGACAGATGCCCTTTAAAAAGTGTCAAACCCCCCCCGATCTGATATTGATGATCTACCCTGGAGACAAGTCATCAGTATCACAAAACCGGAATACCTTATTAACATAATCTGTGACAGAGCACCCTAATGGAGTCTCCAAAACAGATGTGAACCTAGTCCTGGATGTACATGTTTTCAGTGGGGGAACCTATGCCAAATTCTGTCATGTTTGCATATGTTTTTGCTCCCAACGTCAGACGCACCGTTTTTTTGTTTTTTTTTTACAGTAGGTGACAGCTCACGGTTTTACTCTATTGTTTGCACTAATGTAGACAATTTTTTTAAATAATGGAGGTCAATGATAAATATATACCTTTGCAGGAGTCTACACAATCTATGGTTGCTCCCATCAGGACAATAAAAAGGGCATACATAAAATACAATATAGGTCTGTAAAAAAGAAAGCATGAAGCTGCATTGCTTATTGGCAGTATACCATATGTATCTGATGGTATGAACCTAGCCTAAGGCTCTATTCATACCATTGCGTTGGATATATGTACACCGCATTCAGACATTAGGGCCACAAGTGACCAGTAAGGCCACCAGCTGGGCATCACTGATATACTATACCCTAATCTGCGCAAAAGTTGGCAATACAAATTTGATATAACTTGGCCAAACTGTCGATTTCAGAAGGACCGACTGATTAATGTGCAGGTTTCGGGGGAAGCAGGATCCTGCATGTTGGATTTAAACATGCCCAATTCTTTACTCCGGTGGGTAATAACCCACTGCCAGAGGAATCTGGCAGCAACTTCTTCCGCTCCTCAATAAAGACACATCTATGAGCCAAGCGGGAATGTATATAACTGTTGGCCAAATAAGCGTTCAGCCAACAGTTATTTAAAGGCAATGCCGGTGATTGACCACAACATTCACGGGTTATCAACTTGAGGTCACGGCTTCAGACCGGCTAAATACAGTTGTGGCCAAAAGTTTTGAGACAGACACAAATTTTGCTTTTCACAAAGTTTGCTGCTTCGGGTTTTTTATGGTGGCCAACTCTAGATTAGGAAGAGCGATCAGAGGCAATTAATTGCAGAGTCATTCCTTGTCATGCAAATTAACTTAACCACGAAAACCCCAAATCCACTGCATTTCAGCCCTGCCACAAAATGACCAGCTAACACCATGGCAGCGATCTTCTCGTTAGCTCAGGGGAAAGTATTAATAAGGACAAGGCATCATTGTCTTCTTCTGTTAACCATGGTTACCTCCAAGGAAACACGTGCAGTCAGCATTGCGCTGAATCAAAAAGGGCTTCACAGGCAAGGACATTACTGCTTGTAAGATTGCACCTAAATCATCCATCTAGCAGATCCTCAAGAACTTCAAGGAGAGAGGTTAAATTACTATGATGGAGGCCAGAGTGCCAGAGTCCTCTTCTAAAGGGGATTCGGCTATGAGATAGGGTCACCAGAAGTGCAGAGCTTTCTCAGAAATGGCAGCGGGCTGGTGTCAGTCCATCTGCACACACAGTGAGGCAAATGGCTTTTGGAGGATGGTCTGGGGTCAAGAAGGGCAGCAAAGAAGCAGCTTCTCTCCAAGAAAAACATCAAGGACAGACTGACATTCTGCAGGATGTAGAGGGATTGGGCTGTAGGACGGGGGTAAAGTTATTTTCTCTGATGAAGCCCCCTTCAGACTGTTTGGGACACAGATTATCCGGAGAAGAAAAGGTGAGTGCTACCACGAGTCCTGTGTCATGTGGACAGTAAGGCCTCCCGAGACCATCCAAGGTTGTGAGTTCACTCACAATTTTGCCTAAGAACACTGCGATGAATGAATAATGGGATCAAAACATCCTCCAAGAGCAACTTCTCCCAGTGATCCAGGAGCAATCCGGTGATGGAGCACCATGTCACAAGGCAACGGTGACACTGTAAGTAACTGGCGGGGTGAACAAAACATTGACATTTTAGGTCCATGGCTGGAAAACTCCCCGGATCTCAATCCCATTGAAAACCTGTAATCAATGCTCAAAAGGCGAGTGGACAAACAAAAACACAGACTCCAAGCCCTGTTCAGGTAAGAAGGGGCGGCCATCAGCCAGGACTTGGCCCAGAAATTGATGTCTAGCATTTTAGGGTGAATTGCAGAAGTCTTGAAAAACAAGGGTCAACACTGGAAATGTTGAGTCTTTGCATAAACTTGAAGTATTTGTCAAGAAAAGTAAAAAAAATAAAATAAAAAAAAGCCATAGAAACATCTGACAAAAAGATCCCAAAACCCTGAAGCAGCAAACTTTGTGAAAACCAAAATTTGTGTCAGTCTCAAAACTTTTAGCTAAGGGCTCGTTCACACGACTGTATGGCTTTTTCAGTGTTTTGCGAGCCGTTTTTAACGGATCCATTTTCCCATTTTTTGTTTCAGTAGTGTTTCCGGTTCCGTTCCGTTTTTCCATATGGCATATACAGTAATTACATAGAAAAAATTGGGCTGGGCATAATATTTTCAATAGATGGTTCCACAAAAACGGAACGGATACGTATGTGTTCCGTTTTTTTTTTTACTTGAACGGAGCCACAGAACGTAATTTGAGGGCAATAATAGGACATGTCCTATCTTTGAACGGAAAAGAAAAACAGAAATACGGAAACGGAATGCATATGGAACACATTCCGTTTTTTTTGCGGAACCATTGAAATGAATGGTTACGTATAAGGACCGTATACGGAACTAAAAAAAAAAACAGGCCGTATACGGAACACAAAAAACGTTCGTGTGAACGAGCCCTAAGGCCTCTTGCACACGAACGTGGTTTTTTTTCCGTTTCCGTTCTGTTTTTTTTTTTTCATTTCAATGGATCCGAGAAAAAAAACAGAAGGTACTCCGTATGCCTTCCGTTTCCATATTTCCGTTTAAAGATAGAACATGTCCTATTATTGTCTGCATAACGGACAAGGATAGGACTGTTCTATCAAGGGACAGCCGTTCCACAAAAAACGGCATGCACACGAACTTCATCCGTATTTTTTGCGGATCCGTTTTTTGCGGACTGCAAAAGCCATACAGTCGTGTGCAAGAGGCCTAAGACTGTAGAGCCCAGCTGGGAGAACTGGCGCAGGGTCCGTGAAGCAAGTACTTACGTACTTGTTCTTTATTTCAGGAAGATCCCGGGGGAACGTCTGGTTTCCTCCTTAAACCGGACAACCCCTTTAAAGGAGTTTTCTGGTAATTAAATATTGATGAACTCCCCTTTAATACAAGAGTGTGTGTACACCTGGCTAACAGGAATGTGTCGCTCTCTGATGGCTGCATTTTAGACCCCCACGATACTGCAGGTTGGCCACCATGATGCCAGATGATAAGGCCATCAACTAGAGGTGCCATCTACTGTAATGTATTTTCTATAACATCAGCACTCGCCCTTCAGTGAGAAAACGCACCTACAAGGCCGAGTCGCTGTCTGCGACTGAGGCTCCAACAAACTACATTTTTGTCATTTCTCCACCGCAGGTGTCCTGATGAAGGTGGCGGAGATCAGAATTATATTACAGAGGAACGCAATGTCCTACAGCCGCAGCGTTCTCACCTTCAGCCCCTGCTTCACAGCTTGTAAGATAATTTCCACCACGGTTGTTGTCTTGCCAGTGCCAGGGGGCCCGTGAATAACAGCAACTTCTCTCTGGGTCAGGGAGAAAACGACAGCCTCCTTCTGTGAATTGTCCAAGGCCGGATTGAGAAATTCCAGAGGTCCTGAAGACATAAGAGAGAAGTGAGCGCCATGCAGAAAATAGAACAAGCGTTGGAAACTTTAAAGGGGTATCCAGGCTTAAAAAACAACACACAAGAGTCATACATCTGCTAGGTAGAATATGCAAAAATGTATCGATTTGTGTATTTTAGGCCTCATGCACATGACCGTATCTCTTTTGCAGTCCACAAATCGCTGATCTGCAAATTACAGATGCGATCTGTGGGCTGTCTGCATTTTATCTGTTTTCAATGGGTCCGTGATCAGCATTTTGCAGACATAGGTCATTTATTATCCAGAAATACGCCTATATTAGGCGGACCTCTGGCGTAGATTGCGGCGCTAAGGTTATTTGTGCCGCAATCTGTGACTTTTCCCTGCTCTAGGCGGTTTGACGTGGGCGGGGAAGGCCGGTCTCATTCATCATTTTGTATACCGGTTTTAGGCATAGAAAATGGTCTAAATGTAAGAAAGCTAGGAAGCTTTCTTATAATTAGACCGGCGCTGGATAGGCCGACCTTATTTAGGGGCCGGCACCTCTTCATAACTTTAGCGGATCCACCGCCAGATATAGGGGTTATTTAGGCTCCATTCACACGTCCGTAGCGTGTTTTGCGGACAAGAATAGGACATGTTCTATTTTTTTCAGTAACGGAATTGCGGACCCGGAAGTGCAGGCCCCATAAAAATTAATGGGTCCGCAATTCCATTCCGCAAAATGCGGAACGAAATTGCGGACGTGTGAATGGGGCCTAAGACTGGCGTTTTAGACGCCCATAGTCTTTTTTGCAGAACAGACATACTTCTGCCCGTTTCCTGGACCTAACCGATGCTCACTGTACAGACCCTGAGCCGCCTGCCCTGACCTCTGGACTGTTTCATGGATTTGCACATACTCCGTCTGCCCTGACCACAGCCCATTTCCTAACTACCTGTATTGCCTGATCCCTCGGTGCATGCAGAAGCATAACAAATGCTTAAAATACAGGATCCGTTTTTTCTCTTTATTTTTCTGTTCTTCTGATGGATCAGAAGAACAGAAAAATAAACATGATGTGAACCTGACGTTCTATGTATGGAAGTGTCCCGATACACATAGGCCTTTTGCTCTCAGGAGAAATAAGCCGCCACCAGAGATGTCTGGCATTGGCTTACTCTACTGCTCCCATTCAGAACACACGCATGCTCGGCCAACAGCGATCTACAGTGTATGGCCAGCTAAAGGTTAGATCTACACAACCACACACATTTACATGTAATTCACAGCATTGTGAGTATAATAAGAAAATACCCACAGTGCGGATTTAACAGCAATTCGCAGACAATTCCGTGTTGTTATGTAACCCTAGCCTAAAAAAGCATCTGTCAGCATGATCAACCATATTAAACTAGGCATATTGCCTGGTAGGGTTGATCATGCTGAAGAAAACATGACCAGATATACGCCACTTTTGCGGCACATATCTGGCAAAGATTTTGTCGCACGTCATGGAGATTGGGACTCTACAATCTTTCTCATCGTTTGGGACAACATTTTACCAATAGGGCTTGGGCAGGTATCAGCAAGGGTTTAGCCACCGAGAGGTAGGGTCGTCCCTTTCGGGGCGGGTGCTCTGGCTGTAGGCAGGGTGAGTTCCAGGGACATTGCAAGGACAGGAGCGATGTTCCCACAAACCCGGACGAGAGATATACGTGTCATCAAACCGTGAGTGAGAAGTAGTAGTAAGAAGGCCCACCTCATGATACCCTGTCCGTATACCGACTCTGACTGTGGTGAATTATCAAGTGTAGTATAATCATTGTTTTATATACCAATAGGGGTTTTCAAATGTTTTTAGTTATAGTAATAAAAGTTATATTTTAATAAGGGAGGATATTTTGGTTGCTGTTGATTTATACTCCTTTAGAGATATTCATTGTATGTCTTCTATCTCTGTAGGTAGAACGGTTCCTGAGTTATCTGCTTTTAGTAATATGTAAATGAGCTGTTTTGAGCACCAAGGGGCTGGCCGGAGCCCTCGGAGCTTCCTGAGCAGCGCAGATCTAGACCGAGGATCCGACATAACACCAGAAAGGAGAGGACCAAAGCCAGTGCCTCAGTTTCCAGGTGTAGTCTTGCGTCAAAGGTATAATTATTCGTTTTCTGGAGAAGGGTCATTGATTCTGATTGCCTGATTGGAGTCGGGAAGGAATTTTTTTCCCCTAAACTGAGGAAAATTGGCTTCTACCTCACAGGGGTTTTTTGCCTTCCTCAACTTGCAGGAGAACAGGCCGAACTGGATGGACAGATGTCTTTTTTCAGCAATATAAACTATGTTACTATGTCCTCGGCGCATGCGCAGTCTGGATCTGAACTGCTCGGGAAGCAGCAGCAGATCCAGTGTGCAAAAACCAAGTCACTGGGCCATGGTGCAGGTGCAAGAATACCGGGCCCTGTCAATCAAGGGGGAAAGTCCAGAGCAGAGGGGCGTTACAAAACCGATGCTTCAAGGGCTACGACCGGTGTTCTGTCATTCTGGTGGACCTTATTGAGATGTGAGTCTCCGGAAATCCACCAATCAGCAGCCTCCACTATCCTGCAGGGCGGGTCCTGGGCGTCTCCTCTGCTCTTCCACAGGCAGATCACTGTGCCCAGGATCCAGGGGAAGCCGTGGCCGGTTATGCCGATGAGATGGACAATGGAGCGGGCGCTGCCCCAAGACGAGGTGTTGTGGGCACATACGCAGAGCCTCTCGGACGTCACGATATCTATGGCCATAAGGGAGTTCCAGGCGATGCCTTTAAAGGACGGGTTGAGCTGCATGCAGTCCTCCCCAGCCAGGACCCGCCTACATTTGCACCCGCAGGATAGTGATTGGAGGATTTGCAGGGGAGTGTGACTGTGTGTGAGGCTGCTGATTGGTGGATTTCCGGAGACTCACATCTCGATAAGGTCCACCAGAAGGACAGAACATCGGCCTCTTGGTGCTTGAATCAGCTCATTTGCATATTTAAAAAATATATATATATAAAAAAGCCAGATATCTCAGAAATCGTTGAAAACAACAGAGATAACAAAGGGATCAGTTTAATCAGCATGAGCAACCCTACCAGGAAACATGTCTGGTTTAATAGGGTTGATCATGCTGACAGATGCTCTTTTATTAGCCCAGAGCCTATTCCAGGTACTTATCGGCTTCTGAATCATTTTTTCTTTAAGTAATATCTTACTTGATAGGCTAATGCTATTAGGTTGGGATAAACTGAAGAGGACATCTATTAAGTCACTTGCTGGTCCACAGCGGTACTGACCCAGAGCAGTCAGAGCTCTGCAAAAGAGAAAAGAAAGCAACGTTACTTCACGTGATTGGATTTGCAGTAAGGTAAATGCCTGGTTTGGCGCCACATTAAAATATTACACTGCAGAATTTCATTCTGATATATTGTAAGTAAGTACTTTCACACTTGCGGCAGACGATTCCGGCAGGCAGATCCGTCGACGGAACTGCCTGCCGGATCCGTCAATCTGGACACAAACTGATGGCATTTGTCAGACGGATCCGTCTGCGGATCCGTCTGACAAATGCAGTGAAATAACAGATCCGTCTCTCCGGTGTCATCCGGAAAAACGGATCCGGTATTAATTTTTTTGGCATTCTTAAAGGTCTGTGCATGCGCAGACCGGAAAGCCGGATCCGTTTTGCCGGAACACTTAATGCTCCAGTACTAATACATTTCAATGGAAATTAATGCCGGATCCGGCATTCCGGCAAGTGTTCAGTATTTTTGGGCTGGAGAGAAAACTGCAGCGTGCTGCGATATTTTCTCCGTCCAAAAAACGTAAGAAGGGACTGAACTGATGCATCCTGATGTAAACTGAACGGATTGCTCTCCATTCAGAATGCATTAGGATAAAACTGACCGTTTTTTTCCGGTATTGAGCTCCTGTGACGGAACTCAACACCGGAAAAGAAAAACGCCAGTGTGAAAGTAGCCTACGCTGGAGTCATTTTGAATACAGATATACAAGGCAGGAAGTTCATGGTATTCCTTGTTCTTGCCAGCAGAGGGCGTCGATAGCCTACAGCTTGTATTATATCATTGGACTGCTCATAGAGACTGTAATGTGATTGTAACTATCTGCAATGCCCATCCGCAAAATACAGATGATATCAGTGCGACATCCGTTTTTTTTAACCATTTTTTAGCGGACCCACTGTAACAATGCCTATTCTTGTCCACAAAATGGACAAGAATAGGACATATTCTATGTTTTTTTTTTTTTTACAGGGCTGCAGAACAGATGTGATGGATGAAATTAATGGGTCCGCAAAAAATGTGGATCGGATACGGACCAAAAATATGGTCATGTGAATGGGGTCTTAAAGGGGTTATCCATCCCTATAATGCACCCCAAAATGGCCGGACACCGCATTCAGATTATTCTTACCCCGCGTTGCTCCTGATACCCACATGGCCGCCGCTGCATCTCCCCATCACGTGGATGGGGGGGAGAGGATTGGGCAGCCAATAGCAGGCCGTGCCGAGAACGAGCCTCCCAAGCATCGCCGCCACACAGTTAATACTACATTCTTTAGAGGCAAAGTCAAACTTTGGAGGATGTTTTAAGAATTGCCCGTTTTCTTACTGTTTGATTCTTTTATAGGTGACATCATTGGCTAATTTCAGAAGCCTGTAGGCGGCTTCGCTGCCCAGATTTAACGAATCCCCCTGAACTTCATCAAAGGCCACAGTGATGGTCTTCTGTGTAAGGCCGGACACGATCCCCGTGGAGATGGCTTCCTTTGGCGCACTGGAGTCGTAGAGTCCTACAATGTCACCTGCAACCAAGAACAGGGAATCATTGGAACCAGGTGTTTACAAGCCGAAATTCATGAAGAAGCCCCCGGCTCCACAGAGCGCTCCAGGCTAATACCGCCACCTGCTGCTACCGGATATCGGACACAGGGTGGACGGTGGCACCTTATAACCAGAGGAAAACACCATGACCGCCTTCACTAACGGCTGCCACTAAATACAAACTCAAAACCAGAGCTTCAGCACCGCCTGACGTACCCCTTTAGAGAGGATGGGTCCTAAATGACGCTAATCATCCATTTATTAGACATCAGGTTTTTGTAGACATCAGGCTTAACCGCCCTGATTTTTTTTTTTATTTCTCGGGCGACCAAAACACATTTTGCTGCATTTTTTCACAACACATAGGGCTGTTTAATACGACTTTTATGGATTTTAGTAAAGAATAAAATAGTGTATAGTCCTTCACTCTTACTGCAAGTTTAAAGGCAAACTTAGGTATTTTTTAAAAACTTAATATTTGTGGAAAGTATTTTTTTTTCTTTCTTTTTATCCGTTTTTCTTTTTCAGTTCCTGCTCTGCATTGCACAATGTGGGAATGTGGGATAGGTAAGTATTCAAACTAAGGGGCCATCACTATGTATGGGGACACTGTGTGCGGGGGACACTTATGGGAGCCTCATACTGTGTGCGGGGGACACTTATGGGAGCCTCATACTGTGTGCGGGGGACACTTATGGGAGCCTCATACTGTGGGGGAAACTCACTGTGGGGGACACCTATGGGAGCCTCACACTGTGGGGGACACCTATGGGAGCCTCACACTGTGGGGGACACCTATGGGAGCCTCACACTGTGGGGGACACCTATGGGAGCCTCACACTGTGGGGGACACCTATGGGAGCCTCACACTGTGGGGGACACCTATTTGTCCCTCCTTGGGCTTTTCACTAGTCGGAGGTACGCTCGCTCATAGTGGGAAGTGCTATTTTCTGATGAAGTATGTGTATCTGAGAAGAGATATATAAAACAGTCACACGACCGATACCTGAGCCAAAGCGGTTAGTAGGCAGCACCGCCTCGGCGTCGTACTTCCGTGGTGTGAAGGTCACGAGCAGGCGTCCATACAGCCCCGTTCTCTGGTTTGCTACCTGCAGCTTCAGTAGGCAGACTCCTTTCCGCTGTAATTCCTTTAAGGACACATTCTCCTGCCAGGCTCTGCAAAGAAAGGATAACATGGGCTTAGTGGGCAGTGACTGTGACAACCGCCGTAACGGGCAGCTCCACCCACAGAGGCCGTCTCCCTTGGTTAAGGCCTAGGTGGACATATCGGCCCTGACTTTGGGCTAGATGAGCACCTACACGTCATGGCCATAGACAACAGAGACCATATGAGTGCTGCAGACACAAGATTGAGTCTGATTAGTAAACTGCATCACCCCTTGCGACGGACCGCATCAGCCCCCGCGATAGACTACGATATTCTCGGGACTGCCCGCAACGTCCCGGGCGACGGGCTGCAACGACCCGAGCGGACCGCATCAGCCCCCGCGATGGACTGCGATATTCTTGGGACCGCCTGCAACGTCCCGGGCGACAGGCTGCAACCACCCAAACGGACCGCATCAGCCCCCGCGATGGACTGCGATATTCTTGGGACCGCCTGCAACCTCCCGGGCGACAGGCTGCAACCACCCAAACGGACCGCATCAGCCCCCGCGATGGACTGCGATATTCTTGGGACCGCCTGCAACGACCCCGCCGCCGGGCTGCAACACCCCCAACGGGCCGCATTAACCCCTGCTATGGACTGAGATATTCTCGGTGACCCCCTGCAATGTCCCCGGCGACAAGATCATGCATCTTTGACAGCTGCTCCATTATTAACAAGATGGGGAGTTACTAAGGAGCAACCCTTGGGGGATGAGCTGTAATAATCTGCCATTCTGGTGTCTGGGAAAGCTGTGTGACCACCTCAGATGTAATGGACGCCATATTACTCGGTACTCAGCTTTCCCAGGAACAGATAGAGGGACAGCAAATTCCTTTCAGGGCACAGTAAGACATGGACAGTGACCTCCATGCTTCCCTGTACCTGGCCTCTTCTATTTCGGCCTCTCTTTCCTCTTGCAAAAGTTCAAGCTGAGTTTTGACAAATTCCTCCATGACATGAATCCCGTCCCCGGAGATGAGTCTGTGCACTAGTCTCCTCAGCTGTCATGCCCTGTCCGGTGTTACCGTTCTCACTCCCCCCCGGGAACTTCCTGTTTAGGCGGAACTAACGCGTTGTCACTGTTTTACTGCGGGAAACATTTGTGGAGCGCACGCGTGCAGGGAATCTGCGGTGAAGGGTATAGGGGAGGAGACACGTGATGGCTCTCGCCTGCTGCGGGCGGCTGCTGAGGAGTGCGGCGTCCGGGGGAGGTGTGCGGGCTCCTGCTGCAGGTGAGGGGCCCCGGGGGGCCCGGTGACTGAGGTCATCAGGCCCCTCAGCTGGTGACGCAAGGGATATCTGTCTGGGTTTCAGGTTGTAATGTATTATTGCAGGCTCGTGACTTGTGGTGTCAAACTGCAACTCCCAGCATGCTTTGATTATTGTTAGCTAAGCATGTTGGGAGTTGTAGTGTAATGCAGCCTCGGGTTGTCAGAGTTGTCACTCGGGAGTTCATTGCTGTTCACAGCTTCTGCAGCCGATATAACAATGTAATGTAGAGATCACCCAGCTTTCCCGGAAACTGATGTCTGTCTAGATTATTCCGTCACCGCTACCTGCATTCCCCATGTAATCACTATTCTGGAGCCTCTAGTCGTATGACTCTATGATGTGCTATCCCTCTATTATTCCTGCTAGTTCTGAATGAATTACTAGTAGTTTGCGGTGAAGGTCCAGCTGGGTGTTACCAGTTGGGGGGGGGTGTCCCTGTACAGTCTGACCCTGGTAGCACTGATTGGATAATGTCAGACTGTGCAGGGACAGGACTCATCTCAGGTTAATTTGCATATGTATCAAATCCGTTTTTTCCCCACAATAAAAGCACACAGAGCTATGGGGAGTGGATATTGCAGATGTGCTAGCGGCCATCTAGTAACCCATGCCCTCAGCTCTATACACACAATCCAGATGACAGGTTCCCTTTAAAGGGATGGTCCTAAGCATGGGTAGACTGCAGAATACAGAGACTTCACTGCGCACAGGTGTTACCAGGCTGCCAGCGCCTCTTCAGGGGAAATGTGGTTTCTCTTCCATCTCATTGGGGGACACAGGCCTTGACCATGGGTATAGCTGCTGCCGCTAGGAGGCGGACACTAAGCGCACAGTGTAAGCTCCTCCCCTTCAGCCATATTCTTCCTGCAGGGACCAGGCTCATCAGTTTTTTTTTAGCTTAGTGTCTGTAGGAGGCGTTGCAGGTCTGCTGTTTTTTGTTCTTCTTTTTTTTTGTGTTTTCTTTTTTTCTAGCGGGAGTTTCAGGCAGTCCTAAAAACTGCCTGCACTCCCACCCGGGAGACCAGGGGGGTCCCCCAAGCCAGAGACGGAGGCAGCTGAGCAGAGGGAGAGTGGGCTCTGCCCACTTCCGGGATTTAAATATACCTCATGTCTGTGGAGGCTCCGATCCCGGTTTTGACTCCCAATCATTGACGGGAAAACACTGACGTGTGAATGAGGCTTAACACATGGTGGCGCCACCAGATCACGGGCGGACGACCTCTATAAATTCGCCCTGTCACCTCCTTCTACCCCGCGCTATCAATCCCTTATAACAGTGCACTTACATTATGACGTTTGTATGGAAATGTCTTTTAATTTATATATTTTATTTTTTTTGCTGTTCAAACCCCCCTAAAAAAATAAAATGTACAATACGTGCGTGGTCATTAAAGTTTTTTTGGGGGGATTTTCATATTGATGACCTATCTGCAGGGAGAGTCTGACTCCCGGCACCCCCTTCCCCCATTTTTTTTTTTTGAAGAGGCTGGGTGCTCTCCCTAGACCAGTGATGTGTGCCGCTCGATCCATTTCAAGTGAATGGGACTGAGCTGCAGTACCAAGCACAGCCACTATGCAATGGACGGCGCTGTGCTTGGTGAGCTGCGAGGAGGCCACAGCTTCCTCATACAGCTGCTCGGCGGGGGTACTTCACAGCATAAACGCTCGTGTACACGAATATATATTTTTTTGTGTCCGTTCTGTTGTTTTTGCGGCACCTATGCGGAACCATTAACCTCAATAGGGACGCAAAATACAGAAATGGCTCCGTGTCCGCATGGCCGATCTGCAAAAAATAGAACAAGTCCTCTTATTGTCCGCCTTACGCCAGCGGTCATGTGCGTGAGCCCTAAGGCCTAGTTCACACTTCAGTGATTTCCAAACCTTGATATCATCTGTACTGGGGGATTGCTAGTTCTGTAATTTCCTCTGCTATCATCTGTCCTGTGCTTCTAGCCTTATCCGTGTTGTACACTACGAGGACAGCGGTTATCTCTGCGCACTTCTCTGTCTGGCTCTGGACGGAGTCCTGCCGATAAGGAGTCCTCCGCACACGGCCATGTCCTTATCTCCTGCTATTCTTGGACTGAGAAGAACCCCGGGTGACCTGTCTGCGTCCCAGTCTCTGCTTCCTTATGGAGTAATCCCACCCAGTTATTACCGCGCTGTACAGGGAAGAGCAGCCGCCCCGCTGATGCTGAATAGAGAACTGAGATAGCGGTGTTCTTCCTGGATATCGGTGGGTGGTGGACTGTTGGCGCCGGTTGCATCTGTATAATTTGCAATCATTATGGTGTCCCTGTCTCAGAGATGGGGAATATATGTGGCTATTCCTGCATTCTTAAAGGGGTTCTCTCCCCTTAAGTGGCTAATTGATGTGGGTCCTACCAATGGAAATTGCACCTGTCTCCAGAACATGGATCCCCGACTCGGGTCCCAGGCAGAGAGTGAATGGCGCGGTAGCCACGCATGTGGACGACTCTCTCCATTGACTTCTATGGGAGCCGCAGAGCACATCCAAGGACACTGTTTTGGCAAGTTTGCATAGAAGTGACTAGAGAGCGCCCCGCACCTGCACCACCACTTCTCCATTCATTCTTTGCCCAGATGTGACAGCCAACGGCAGGGGGCAAGGGACCCCCGCTCTAGTGATGGGTGTGGAACCTGCATCCGTTTATAGCCTACCCTGTGAATATACCATAAATGTGTAAAATGGGGATTCCCCTTTAAAGGGCATCTGTCAGCAGTTTTGTACCTATGACACTGGCTGATCTGTTACATGTGCACTTGGCAGCTGAAGACATCTGTGTTGGTCTCATGTTCATATGTGTCCGCATTGCTGAGAAAAATAATGTTTTAATATATGCAAATGAGCCTCTAGGAGCAACAGGGGCGTTACCGTTACACCTAGAGGCTCTGCTCTCTCTGCAACTGCCGCACCTTCTGCAGTTTGACAGGACCAGGCAGTGAAAACGTCATCACCTCTGGTCCTGTCAATCACAGTGCAGAGGGTGTGGCAGCTGCAGAGAACAGAGCCTCTAGGTGTAATGGTAACGCCCCCGTTGCTCCTAGAGGCTCATTTGCATATAATAAATCATCATTTTACTCAGCAGTGCGGGCACATTTTCTGAGCTAGATAAAGGGGTTGTCTGCTATTAGAAAAACCTGGCTGCTTTCTTCCAAAAACAGCACCACCTCTGTCTATAGGTTGTGTGCAGTATTGCAGCTCTGCGCCGTGGACACCAGTGCAGCTGAGCTGCAATACCATACGCAACCCACGGACAGGGGTGTTGCTGTATTTGGAAGAAACCTTCTTTTTTTTTTTTTTTTTTTTTTTTTTTTTGGACAACCCCTTTAAGTAATTGTTTTCTTTATTCAGTCTTCCAGTCTCGGTGCTTCTGGATTATCAGGCAGATTACCGGACTATTGGTTGGCAGATATGGCTTTCCTTCATGTCTCTCTATGGCTTCTTATCTTCTGTCTTCTCCATTTCAGCCTTGTTGCTCCGGCCGCCCCTCCGGTGTCAGAGTTCACAGAGTTCAGCTCTGCAGCCGAGGTAAGCGTCATTTCTTCCTCTTTCAGGGATTTACTTGGACTGAGCCGTATCCGCTGCCGGGGGGGGGGGGGGGGGGGGATTATAGTGCGGGCATAGTGACACTTGGAGGAGGATTCTCATCATTGCTGGTCTCATGAAGCTTTAAAGGGGTTGGCCCATCTCACACACTGGTGGGATATCGCTAGGATAAGCGACCAATGTCAGATTGTTGCGAGTATCCCCTCTGAGACCCGCACCTATCTCTAGAACGGGGTCCCCAAAGTGATCAATGGTGCATCGCACAAATAAGGCCACCCCCATTTCTGCAGGAGTGCCGAAAATAGCCAGGCACCAGCCCGCTAATTCCCATAGAAGTGAATGGAGAGCATTCAGCTGCACAGTGTTTTCTGGGTCAATGCCGCTTGTATATGAAGGAAGCCTTAAAGGGGTATTGGCATCTGAGACAATGGGGGCATATCGCTAGGTGCAGGCTCCATCCCTGGGACTTGCACCTATATCAAGAAAGGAGCGGGGAAGGTGGTGGCTGGAGACCGCAGCAGTGAATAGGAGCGCATGACCGGCCGCCACTCCCATTCACTTCTATGGAGCCGATCCAGCGCTCGGCTGTTTTCGGCAACCCCATAGAAATGAAAGGAGGTCGGCTGCGAATGCACAGTGCCCCCTCCACCACATACAAGTGCTTATAGAGAAAAGTCAAGATTAGGGCGAGCACTCAACACTTGGACCAATAGAATAAGGATAAAACGTTTATTAAATCACAATTTTGGACACGTGTACATTTCAATAAAATGAAGGGATAAAATACATAATAACAAATACCGCATGTAGGGATAAAAGAATCGTGACGGTCGCTTGTCAGGAAACTTGATGAGTGCTGTATAAAATCTAACACTTGTAATAGAGCAACTGATAGTGGTCAGCCAGATCAATTGAATGCAGCCATGGGCATATGTCCCATGCGCAGATGGATTAGTCAATCACTAGTGCTGGCTTATGTACGCGGCTCCAGTAATAGTGACGTAATGGAGCGGCTAAATCCCACAATTGCTCCTAATGTGTGAACACAAGTAACAATGTCCTTCAATAACGGTAGTAGGTAATGCTGGCTTGTGTATGAGGCTCCAGTAGTAGTGACGCAGTGGAGCAGCTGAATCCAGCAATCGCTACTAATGTATGGACACAAGTATCAATGTCCTTCAATAGCGATAATTCAGTATAATAGCCGTACACATTCAATAGTATGCTTGGTCGCATACAAACTGCAGCGATAATGTTCCTACCTTCCTCTTTAATCAATAGCGAGGACGTCTCTATGGACGTGTGCGGTGGATAAGCTGCAGGTGGATCGTCCCGGCGTCTGGATGGTGACTGCTAAAGTTCGCTGTCTCCAGATCTCGCGGGATTACGGAAGCAGTGAGTATCCTGGACGGCCCAAAGCGCTGTTTAGCAGATTCTGTGCTTGGCGTCCTAGAAATCCATATTCTCCTATTTAGATTATGTTTGCATGGCCATGCATAGAGTGCGGAGGTGCTTCTGTGACAGGTGTGCGGCCCAGACGCGTTTCGGGACCACTGACGAAGGGAAGGAGTTCCCGAAACGCGTCTGGCCCGCACACCGGTCACAGAAGCACCTCCGCACTCTATGCATGGCCATGCAAACATAATCTAAATAGGAGAATATGGATTTCTAGGACGCCAAGCACAGAATCTGCTAAACAGCGCTTTGGGCCGTCCAGGATACTCACTGCTTCCGTAATCCCGCGAGATCTGGAGACAGCGAACTTTAGCAGTCACCATCCAGACGCCGGGACGATCCACCTGCAGCTTATCCACCGCACACGTCCATAGAGACGTCCTCGCTATTGATTAAAGAGGAAGGTAGGAACATTATCGCTGCAGTTTGTATGCGACCAAGCATACTATTGAATGTGTACGGCTATTATACTGAATTATCGCTATTGAAGGACATTGATACTTGTGTCCATACATTAGTAGCGATTGCTGGATTCAGCTGCTCCACTGCGTCACTACTACTGGAGCCTCATACACAAGCCAGCATTACCTACTACCGTTATTGAAGGACATTGTTACTTGTGTTCACACATTAGGAGCAATTGTGGGATTTAGCCGCTCCATTACGTCACTATTACTGGAGCCGCGTACATAAGCCAGCACTAGTGATTGACTAATCCATCTGCGCATGGGACATATGCCCATGGCTGCATTCAATTGATCTGGCTGACCACTATCAGTTGCTCTATTACAAGTGTTAGATTTTATAAAGCACTCATCAAGTTTCCTGACAAGCGACCGTCACGATTCTTTTATCCCTACATGCGGTATTTGTTATTATGTATTTTATCCCTTCATTTTATTGAAATGTACACGTGTCCAAAATTGTGATTTAATAAACGTTTTATCCTTATTCTATTGGTCCAAGTGTTGAGTGCTCGCCCTAATCTTGACTTTTCTCTATATACGCTATAAGAGGAGGGGTGTTCCTCTACATTGGGCTAGCAGCACCTTATTCAGAACCCCGCCTGAAGTGAGCCACCATCTTTGAGTTCTTAAACATACAAGTGCTGCTGCTCATCAGCCACATCCCTCCCCTGCTCTGTACTTCATGTCTCCTCATGATCTCCATTCCCACAGAGATTCAGCTGACGATCTTATCATCTGTATTCAGGATCATAATCCCTGACGAGCAGAGAGGAGGCTGAGGCAGCTCTTTACCTCAGTGTTGTGAAGTAACCTGTCCTCCTGTGTGATTAGGACAGGTTTTGTGTGTACTAATAGGACGGCGGCCATTTATTTCTCCTAATGATTGCTCCCTAGAGAAAATGAGCCATTATAAATAATGTCAGGAATCACAACTCTTTTTTTTTTTTCACATCTGGGTTGTGCTGTCCGGTTTTGAGATCTCGCACAGGGTCTTAAAATCGCAGCACAACACTTCAGTTTTGTCCCATTCATTGTCAGTTCACCGGAACGGAGTGCATCAGAATGTATTCCATTCCGGTTTGTTGAGTTCCCATCGCTGCATGCGGCGAGAGATCCACTAGGACTAGGGCTCCGAGGACTTCTCAAATGCTACGATAATGTTTATGATGAGTGAAGTTCTTCTGTTGCCCTGCTGCTCATAGTGGGGTTTCTCCTGCGGATATCTACAAATTATTTTGCTATTGATACCACCACATAATGAAAGATATTTGGGAATCTTTTCTTAAAGGGGTTATCCGAAACTATAAACTGCCCTCCCATATGCCGTGCCCCTCACACAGAATACCTGGCTCCGCGCTCCCTGCGTTGCTCCTAGTCCCCACACCGCAGCTGCTGCTTCTCCCCGTGCGCGGATTAAAACATCCGGTGTTGGGGGGTAGCAGCCAATGGCAGGCGGGGACGGGGACAAGCCTCCCTAGCATCGTGGGTGACGCTTGGGAGGCTCATCCTCGTCCCCACCTGCCATTGGCTGCTCCACCTGACACCGGATGTCATTCGTGCATGGGGAAAACCAGCAGCGGCGGTGTAGGGACTAGAAGCAGCGCAAGGAGCCGGCACCCGGGTAAGTATATTCCGTATGAGGGGCAGTTTTTAATTTCGGATAACCCCTTTTAATTTCTGGAGAACTCCTTTTAAGGCCCCTTTCACATGAGCAAGTTTTCCGCGTGGGTGCAATGCATGACGTGAACGCATAGCACCCGCACTGAATCCTGACCCGTTCATTTTAATGGGGGCTGTGTACATGAGCGTCGTTTTTCACGCATCACTCCTGCGTTGCGTGAAATTCGCAGAAGTGAATGGGGCTGCGTGAGAAATGCATTGCATCTGCAAGCAAGTGCGGATGCGATTTTCACGGAAGGTTGTTAGAGATGTTGTTAGTAATCATTCAGTTTTTTTATCACGTGCGTGCAAAACGCATTAAAACGCATTGCACTCGCGTGGAAAAAAAACTGAACAACGGAACGCAATCACAAACAAAACTCGCTGAACTTGCTTGCAGAATCGTGCGATTTTTCCCGCAACGCATCCGAACCTAATCCGCGACGTTCGTCTGCAAGGGACCTAAGAGTGAAGTTCCTGGGCACTGGCATGAGCAGAACCTCGCAGAATAAAAGTTCATCATCTCGCTACTCCTGATGAGAAAAGCTCCAAAAAAATATGTTTGTCCTGCTCTCGCCAGCACCTATCTAGTGCTGTCAGCAGTTTAGCATGGTCAAAACTTCTGACAGACTCCCTTTAATCTGCAGTAATTATGGAAACAGCTGAGACAATGTGGCCTGTTCACCATGCAGTTTGTACTACACTGTGAGACCACCACAAGGTGAGGGTTCCGTAGGTGAAGCCATAAATGTCGTCTGTGATATCGGCTATGGACCAGTAATATGTTTTTTATGCTCTTGTGCGATATTTGTGCTAATGAATGTGGTGATTTTCAGCTATGTCCCAAAGACGTCTCTATCTGAACCACCTTGGCCCAAGATCAAACTTCCAGATCCCGTTGAAGAAGCAGAGGAGCACAGCGGTGAGCTCAAGGGGCATTCTTAGATATCGCCACGTTTCTGACTCTGCTAGGTCCTAAATCTTCTGCCGAGTCGTCTCGGAATATTCTATATAGGGATTGGAGCTCCGTTTTTCTGATAGAGATACGCACTGAGAACGTTATTGGCGGTGGCTGTGTGATGGACGGCATTTGGACCTCTGCATCATAAAAAACATTTATAAAGATATATTATGAATTTAATCTGGACCAAATGAAATGAAAATGCACAAATATGTCTGATAGAAATAAAGTTGCAGGTGGAGGATACGGGTTTTGAATGTGTTGTTTGTCAGGGTCTTCATGTGGGAGAGCGGCTGTCACCTGTAACTTTTCTGACTAGCAAAGTAGTCGTTTTGCAAGCTTAAAGGGGTCATCCAAAAACTATTATATCCCACCTAATGCCCGGGCCCCTCATATAGGTTATACTTACCCCTATCCCTGGCACCCGGGTCACTCTTGATGCCCGCGTGGCTGCCGCTGCTTCTCCTGGGTGATGCTAGGGAAGCTCGTCCCCGCCACGGCCTGCTATTGGCTGCCCAACCACAACCCCCTGTCGCTGGATGTTTTGATCCGTGTGACGGGGAGTGGGGTAAGTATAACCTATATGGGGGGGCACTATAGGGGTTGATAACCCCCTTTAAAGGCTATGTACACCTTGGGGGGGGGGGGGGGTTTATGATTGCATTTTACTTATTTTGGGCTAAAAAAAATTTTTTTTTTTAAATCCGTCTTGTACTAGAAATGTTCAGCCATATCTGAGATACAAGGGTTAAAAATCTATCTGTTTGCAAGCTGTTTTTGTTTAGAATCCTGTGATTTGATGCAGGATTTTGGTTGCTCTCTCTGTTTTTTGGCTTAAATAAGTGTTTACTAGGTCAGATGATCAGAGATTTGAGCTACACATGATGGCTCTTATCTCTGATCTCCTGACCTAGCTATAATGAGATGTTTATGAGGTCAGGAGATCAGATGCAAAAACGTTGATTTTTAACCTTTATCTCAAACGGCTAAACATTGTTAATAAAGACTAATTAAAAAACATTATTTTTAGCCCAAAATGAGTAAAATGCAGTCATAAAAAATTACCCTGAAGGTGTCCATAGCCTTCAGTTTTTTTTTATATATACATATTTAGCCTATAGTCTTTAGGATATAAAAATTACAGCTGTTAATCTGGACTGAAAATCCACACCAATAAACAGAGAGCAACCAAAATCCTGCATCAAATAAATCAAAGCCAAATCCTGCATCAAGGTACATGTCATCTTATTACCAGTGACTGTATTTGTGAGTTATAACCTCCCTTCTGACCCTCAGCTGTGTCATGTGACCAGCACTCTGATCTCCAACTGACACAGGACAGGAAGTCATTTGCTTCTCTATTCATTCCTATGAGACTGACATTGAGGCTCCCATAGGAAACCATGGAGAAACTGACTTCCTGTCCACACATAAGATGCTGTGTTATTTGAAAAGTCAGAGTGCTGGTCACATGACACAGCTGAGGATCAGAAGGGAGGTTATAACACACAAATAAAGTCACTGGTAAGTACAATTACCTTCACTACAGATTACATCATGTACCTTTTTGCGGGAGTGCCTCTTTTAAGTACTAGCATTGGGAAGCATGCCCTGTTCCTATGACTGGGTCCCTTTAACCCCTTAAGGACACATGACGTACCGGTACGTCATGGGTTTAAAACGCGATTGCGGCGGGGGTTAATCGGAACAGGATGCCTGCTGAGATCATTCAGCGGGCATCCTGTCACAACGCCGGGGGGGGGGTCATGTGACCCCCCCTGTATCGGCGATCGCAGCAAACCGCAGGTCAATTCAGACCTGCGGTTTGCAGCGCTTTCTGCAGTTTCTGATCCCCGCGGTGATCAGAAACTTTAAAATGCCCAAAATAAAGATTTTTTTTCACCCTTCCCCACCCCTGCACCCCTGAATGATTTTATGCCGGCGGGTGGTGCAGGGGGGGGGGGTTTGCGGGAGGCGGGCGCCTCCTCTTGAATATTCATTGGCGTCCAGTGGGTATACCAGAGTGTCAGCACATTGCTGACACTCTGGTATAAACGGCTGACATCTGTGCTGTGATGTCAGCCGTTTAACCCTTTCCATACCACGGTCCGTACGGACCGCTGTATGGAAAAGGTTAACAGTCAGGGAGCTCCCTCCCTCTCCCATCGGGGGGCTGCTGTGCCTTTGCAGCCCCCAGACAGGATGGTGTCACAGAGGGAGGGAGCCCCCCTCTTTACCCTTCCCCGTCTGCTCAGTTGTGGCACACGGGGAAGGTTCCCATGGCAACAGGACTCCTTATCAGGCATGGTGCTGAACAGATCTGTGCTAAAGGCAGAGATCTGTTCAAAGTGTGAGTGAAATACAGTGCAGTACACTATATAGTGTACTGTATTATACAGACATCAGACCCACTGGATCTCCAAGAACCAAGTGGGTCTGGGTCAAAAAAAAGTAAAGATAAAAAAAAACACTTATCACTGAATAAAAAAATAAAATAAAAAATACACTACACATATTAGGTATCGCCGCGTCCGTAACGACCTGATCTATAAAACGGTCATGTTACTTTCTCCGCACGGTGAATGCCATAAAAATAAAAACTATGAGGAAATTGAAATTTTGCCCACCTTACTTCCCAAAAAAGGTAATAAAAGTGATCAAAAAAGACGCATGTACGCCAAAATAGTACCAATCAAACCGTCACCTCATCCCGCAAAAAATGAGCCCCTACATGAAACAATGGCCCAAAAAATAAAAAAAACTATGGGTCTCAGACTATGGAGACACTATAACATGATTTTTTTTTTTGTTTCAAAAATGTTATTATTGTGTAAAACTTACATAAATAAAAAAAAAAGTATACATATTAGGTATCGCCGCGTCCGTATAGACCAGCTCTATAATATCACATGACCTAACCCCTCAGATGAACACCGTAAAAAATAAAAACTGTGCTAAATAAACTATTTTTTGTCACCTTACATCACAAAAAGTGTAATAGCAAGCGATCAAAAAGTCATATGCACCCCAAAATAGCGCCAATCAAACCGTCATCTCATCCCGCAAAAATCATACCCTACTCAAGATAATCGCCCAAAAACTGAAAAAACTATGGCTCTTATACTAGGGAAACACTAAAACATGATTTTTTTTTTGTTTCAAAAATGAAATCATTGTGTAAAACTTACATAAATAAAAGTATACATATTAGGTATCGCCACATCCGTATCGACCGGCTCTAAAAATATCACATGACCTAACCCCCCAGGTGAACACCGTAAAAAAATAAAAGCGGTGTAAAAAAAAAGCCATTTTTTGTCATCTTACGTCACAAAAAGTGTAATAGCAAGCGATCAAAAAGTCATATGCACCCCAAAATAGTCAATAGCCAATCAAACCGTCATCTCATCCCACAAAAAATTAGACCCTACCTAAGATAATCGCCCAAAAACTGAAAAAACGATGGCTCTCAGACTATGGAGAACTAAAACATGATTTTTTTTGTTTCAAAAATAAAATTGTGTAAAACTTACATAAATAAAAAAATTGTATACATATTAGGTATCGCCGCGTCCGTGACAACCTGCTCTATAAAAATACCACATGATCTAACCTGTCAGATGAATTTTGTAAATAACAAAAAAAAAAGTGCCAAAAAAGCTATTTCTTGTTACTTCTCCTCACAAAAAGTGTAATATAGACCAAAAATTATATGTACCCTAAACTAGTACCAACAAAACTTCCACCCTATCCCGTAGTTTCTAAAATGGGGTCACTTTTTTGGAGTTTCTACTCTAGGGGTGCATCAGGGGGGCTTCAAATGGGACATGGTGTCCAAAAAAAACAGTCTAGCAAAATCTGCTTTCCAAAAACCGTATGGCATTCCTTTCCTTCTGCGCCCTGCCGTGTGCCCGTACAGCAGTTTACGACCACATATGGGGTGTTTCTGTAAACTACAGAATCAGGGCCATAAATAATGAGTTTTGTTTGGCTGATAACCCTTGCTTTGTAACTGAAAAAAAAAAATATTAAAATGGAAAATCTTCCAAAAAAGTGAAATTTTGAAATTGTATCTCTATTTTCCATTAATTCATGTGGAACACCTAAAGGGTTAACAACGTTTGTAAAATCAGTTTTGAATACCTTGAGGGGGCTAGTTTCTAGAATGGGGTCATTTTTGGGTGGTTTCTATCATGTAAGCCTCGCAAAGTTACTTCAAACCTGAACTGGTCCTTAAAAAGTTGGTTTTTGAAAATTTCAGAGAAATTTCAAGATTTACTTCTAAGCCTTGTAATGTCCCCCAAAAATAAAATGTCATTCCCAAAATGATCCTAACATGAAGAAGACATATGGGAAATGTAAAGTAATAACTATTTTTGTAGGTATTAATATGTATTATAGAAGTAGAGAAATTGAAACTTGGAAATTTGCTAATTTTTCCCAATTTTTGGCAAATTTGGTATTTTTTATAAATAAAAATGAATTTTTTTGACTCCATTTTACCAGTGTCATGAAGTACAATATGTGACGAAAAAACAATCTCAGAATGGCCTGGATAAGTCAAAGCGTTTTAAAGTTATCACCACATAAAGTGACCCTGGTCAGATTTGCAAAAAATGGCCTGGTCCTGAAGGTGAAAATGAGCCCGGTCCTTAAGGGGTTAAATCAAACTGACCTTCTACATAATTACAATGTCTGGTCTATGGCGGCCTGCAATAGGATTTGTATACAGCTCCAAGGCGATGACATTGGAAACGACCGTAGGGCTATAGGACGGCGACCTTGTTGATCCCCACCATGTTAGTATTTAGAGAGGCCGTTAACTAGACGGCTTTACGTCATTCTCCCGCTCCACTGACCGCGCCGCTGTTTATGCCGCTGGAAAGGTCGATGAAGGTTTTAAAGCTCGTCATCTCGGCGACAGTGTGTCCCCTCTAATTAATATTTGTTGTTCCTGTCTTTTTTTATTTAACCATACTTCTCATTCTTTCAGAGCTCGTTACTAAAGTAAACGGCCTCATCGCCACGGGACAGTTTGGGCGGCTCTTTGCTGTCATCCACTTTGCAAGTAAACAATGGAAAGTAACGAACGAGGACCTTGTTCTAATTAACTACTCTGTGGACGCGCAGTGTGGAGAGAGGATTCGGCTGGAAAAAGTGTGTGTTTTCAGATACATATGGTAGCGCCATACCTACAGACATATGTATAATAAAATGTGACTGCTGTTAAAGGGGCTTTTCGTGATTCACATATTGATGAACTATCCGCAGGATCATTGGGGGGGGGGGGGGGGGTCTGACACCCAGCACCTTCCGCCCGCCAGCTGTTTGAAAAGTCTGCAACACCCTCGTGACGTCCTAGGTCAGTGATGTCATGTTCATTGGTCACATGACAGACCCATTCAAGTGAACAGAGCTTAGCCCCGCCCAGGCCATTGATACTAGTCGTGACGTCACTGGGCCTGCGGTAAACAGCGAGAAGGCCGCGGCGCTACTGCCAGCGCCGCTGCCTTCTCAAACAGCTGATCGGCAGGGGTCCCGGGTGTCGGACCCCCGCCGATCAGATGCTGATGATCTATCCAGAGGAGGATAGGTCATCAGTAAAAAAAAAAACTTCAGAACCCCTTTAACCCTTAGGCCCTTTAAACATGTCACCTGCTCGCATGTGCAGCGGGCGCCATAGCTGATGGGTCTCTGCTGTTTCAAACAGGAATGATGGGTCTCGCTGTGCTGCCATATTAAATGGTGGCATTCGAAAGTACAACTTGTCCCGCAAAAAACAAGCCATCATACAGCTATGGGTTGAAACCGGGCTAGGATCACCTGCCCAATGTATAGCATGCGATCCCAGAAGTGCCCGCAACGGAATTAGACCCGGAGCACAGCTCTTGCCCAGTAAGGGAATATACATCAGCATAAGTCACTTCTTATACATCTGGGTACTGTGGGCTTGTTGAGATAAAAAAATAACCTCTTTAATGAGGTTGGTTGAACCATTGCCTGTGAATACGAGTGCTGCCGGATTTCTCTATTTTATAAATTTGCCGTCTGATGAACCAGGACGCTATTGCTTGCCGGGCACCTAGCTCATGATGCACTTATTATGGACCTGCCCTGATACTGTATAAGATAGTTTGCACTTACTATATACATATTGCAGATCAGTCTCATTGGTGGCAACGTGGCCCAGCGTGTCCCTGCCAATGGGCACATCTCAAAATGAATCAAAAGCTGGACTGGCACTGTGCCTATACTGAGAATTGGAAAAGCAGCTTGGCAGAAATTAGTTAATGGCATCCTCCATCCCAACCTGCATTAAAAATCCAATTTCTTTAAGTGACTATTATGCTACGGCATAATAACTTTTTAAAGGCTCTGGACACCTTCAGGCAGTTTGTTATGATTGCATTTTACTCATTTTTGGGCTAAAATAATTTTTTCTGTTGGTATTTATTTAACATTTTTCAGCTGTTTTGGAGAGACAGGGGTTAAAAATCAGTCTGTTTGCAGAGTATCACTTCTCGGTTCCATTATACACTGGTTATAGCTAAACGCTTATCAAACTGATAAGAATATGGCTTAAATGAGTGTTTGAGGTCAGGAGCTCAGAGATGAGGCTTCACATGAGACTGATACTCAGCAAAGAGACTATTTATATTTTTTTTAACCCCTCTATCTCAACAATGGCTGAAATCTTTGAATAAAGACCAATTGAAAATATTATTATTAGCCCAAAATGAGTGACATTCGATCGTACAAAAAATAGCCCTGAAGTTGTACATAGCCTTTAGTAGTAAACTAAAAGTGTTGGACTTTTTCGCTTCCCTGCGAAGTTAATTGTCTCATTAGATTATGTAAATCTTATTACTGCTGATCCATCATCATCAGTTTGAATCTTTAGTCTATTTCTGCTTCTTCTCTAGGTTTTGATGGTTGGCAGTCATAATTTTACATTGGTTGGAAAGCCTCTCCTTGGGTAAGTCGTTCTTTCTATGTGTATATGGTTTTCCAATGGCCCCATAGTTTAAGATGTGTAAAGAGGACCTGTCCGCACTCCTGGATGCCTCTTTCAAGTAAATGTGTGCATTCCCCCAGAAATAATAGTTCTGGAGCACTTTGTACATTGTGCTGTTCCTCTGTTATTCCTTCTGGAACTGTGTAAATAAATTGACAACCAAGCGTCGCCCTTTCCCCTTGCCAATTGGGTATGTCTCTTTACAGCCTGACACCGTTCGCTCTGACTGGACATGACCGCCGTGCATAAGGTCACATCCCGTTGACAAGGGGGATAGCAACACCCCAGTTTGTGTGTACTTCATTTCCAGGAGGGGGTAGCAGAGGAGCTATATAAAAATGGATGGACAAAATCTTCTTTCGCACTAAATCGTCTGAAGAATTTCTGATTTCTTAAAAGGGTATTCCCATCACAGAAAATGGAGGCATATCGCTAGGATATGCCCCCCATTTTCTGAGAGGTGCGACTTCCTCCCCTGGGAGCCACACCTACGCCGAGAACAGAGAGGGTAGAGTAATGGCTGGAGGACCCCGGGTTTCCTGGGGTCCGTCCACCACCAAGGGCTCTCTCCATACAAGTGTATGGAAGTGTACCGTGCGGCCACCGCTCCCATTCATTTCTATGGGGCCAACGCAAATAGCCAAGCCAGTGCTCGGCTATTTTCGCGGCCCCGTAGAAATGATTGGAGGGCAGCTGCACATGCGCCGTGCGCCCTCCGCCACATTCCCCGCTTCGTTTTCAGTGTAGGAGACCCGCACCTCTCAGACAATGGGGGCATATCCTAGCGATATACTCCCATTGTCTCTGATGGGAATACCCCTTTTAAGTTACTTTATGAATAGGCGCTAACAGCTCCGTCCTGAGCTCGGGCTTTAGAGTTGACAGTGTTTTTGTGACTCTCCTGCAGGAAGGATTTGGTTCGAGTTGAAGCAACAGTGATTGAAAAAACAGAGACGTATCCAAAGATTAACATGAAGTTCTGGAGACGACACCGGCACCAGAAGATGAAAAGTAAGTTGTATATGATCTAAGGAGCTCGCCGTGCGCTTTATGGCAGCTGCAAATAATTGGGAGTCCATTTACAGAGAATTGTGATAGATTATTAGTGTCCGGGAGGTGGTGGAGTACGACCTCAGATACCCGGGGAGATGCATACAGGGCCTTATCTGTGTGTATAGTAATGCCCCACTACACTGCCCGATACTCCGGCAGGACAACTGCTGAAGGATGATAACTGCATCCATAATTTCTTCTTTGCACCAGCCTATTACACAGTGAATGTGAGAGGAGCAACTACTACTGCAGCCATTCCTCCTCCCTCATTTAGTTCTCCTGATTATCGGCAGCACATTCCTGACTACACAGAGACGTGCTGCCGATAATCCAGAATCTTTCATCCTGATGAAGGATGCCACTATCAGTTGATTGGCTGCACTACTGTACGGTAAGTGTCCCTATGCTCGTTCCCAATAATTGGCCCAAAAATTATTGGTCTAATAGCCTCCAGTAGTACAGTAGAGCTGTCATTAAAGGGATTGTCCAAGTTCAACTTAGGCTACTTTCACGCTGGCGTTTTGGTTTCCGTTTGTGAGATCCGTTCAGGGCTCTCACAAGCGGTCCAAGACGGATCAGTTTTGCCCTAATGCATTCTGAATGGAAAAGGATCCGCACAGAACGCATTAGTTTGCCTCCATTCCGCTCTGGAGGCTGACACCAAAATGCTGCTTGCAGCGTTTTGGTGTCCGCCTGACGATGCAGAGGCAAACGGATCCGCCCTGACACACAATGTAAGTCAATGGGGACGGATCCGTTTTCACTGACACAATATGGCACAATAGAAAACGGATCCGCCCCCCCATTGACTTTTAATGGTGTTAAAGACGGATCTGTTTTGGCTATGTTACAGATAATACAAACTGATCCGTTCTGAATCCATGACAGATCCGCACCAAACGCGAGTGTGAAAGTAGCCTTAAAGGGGTTGTCTCACTTCAGCAAATGGCATTTATGGTGTAGAGAAAGTTACTACAAGGCACTTACTAATGTATTGTGATTGTCCATATTGCCTCCTTTGCTGGCTGGATTCATTTTTCCATCAAATTGGTTGCAACCACCCTGCAGTCCAGCAGCGGTGGTTGTGCTTGCACTTTATAGGAAAAAGAACAAGTACGACCACCGCTGCTGGATTACAGGGTGGTCGTAACCCCTGGAGATGAGCAGTGTATCATGTGATGGAAAAATGAATCCAGCCAGCAAAGGAGACAATATGGACAATCGCAATACATTAGTAAGCGCCTTGTATTAACTTTCTCTACATGATAAATGTCATTCGCGGAAGTGACACGACCCTTTTAACGGGAAACTTGTCATTAGAAAATGACTTATTGGTTAAACCACATTTTTATGTTTAACATATTTTTAATTTTCCACGGCAATATCTATATTTAACCCCTTCAAGACCAAGACCATTTTTGTTTTCTCGCTGGTATCATTGGGGGACACAGGACCGTGGTATAGCTTGCTGCTGCCACTAGGAGGCGACACTAGGCTGAAAAGTGATAACTCCTCCCCTGCAGGCTATACCCCCTCCAGCCTGGAGAGAGCATATCAGTTTTTAGCTTAGTGTCGTAGGAGGCAGACCTCCCTGCTTAGCAGGGTGGCTCTTTTACAATTTTGTTTTTATTTTATTTTATTTTATTTTTAGGTTAAGGGGCACAGATTCGCATGCGTCTCTGTCTCCCTGGGAGGCTGGCCGGTGTTGCCTGTTCCACCGCCCTGCCTACCCCAAGAAGACAAAGCGGAACAGGGCAGCCTCGCTCCCCTGCTTCCCGCCAGCAAGAGGGCCACCTCCTCCCCAGCCCTTCTCTACATGGACCCCTGATGCCTGGTGCCAGCGGTCGTGGGGTGGCCCTGCTGGTACAAGAATAAGGGTGAAGAACACAGATGAAGACAGGTGAGTTTTACTGTCCCTCCCTGTCCCCCTCACATGGCCCCTTCTTGAGGGGGTAACGCATCCTCCACCCGGCTCACCTCAGTAGAAAGGGTTAATCCCATTCACGGCGGCGGCATCTTATTCACCCCTTCCCGATCTACAAACAGGCGCCGTCTGCGCCCTATTCCGGCCCCCCCTCTCTCCGACCGACCGAGTGGGCTTCCCGGCGACCAAGCGACGCATCTACTCGGCGGCTCCTTTTCAGGAGCCCGCCAAGCCGTCCCGGGAGAGCAGGCACAATCCGCCCTCTGAGAAAGGATCCCCTACTCGGCCGGACGCCGCAAAATCCAGGCCCCGGCTTTATTCGGGCCTACCGTTTTATTCCTTTTCGTTTCCCTCCGGCCACGCTATTTACTCCTCCGACGGGCTTACGCGGTCAGTGGACACAGGCGACCGCATTCCGGACATCGATCCAGGGACGCTGTGTGCTGTCTAGCGGTGAGTCCCGGTCGGAACGTCCTCCCTCATTTCAGGCCCCTGATTTACTATAGGTTTATATCTGCAGGCACAATGTGCCTTAATATGGCAGTATACAGCCCTCCCTGATCCCCTCTCCATATCAGGCTAGGTCCTCACCAAAAAAAAAAAAAAAAAAAAGTATGCGCATACAGATCCTGCCCTCCTCAGCCCACAAAATCCAGTGGAGTACATCTGAGGGATCCCAATCCGCCCTCTGAGGCCGTTTGGGTGACTATGCTCCAACTGCGCAAATCCAGTGGAGTACATCTGAGCGATTCCCTTTCCGCCCTCCGGGCCGTTTGGTTGATAATGCTCCAACTGCATAGATCCAGTGGGATACATCTGGAAGATCCCAATCCGCCCTCTGAGGCCGTTTGGTTGATAATGCTCCAACTGCATAGATCCAGTGGGGTACATCTGGAGGATCCCAATCCGCCCTCTGAGGCCGTTTGGTTGATAATGCTCCAACTGCGCAAATCCAGTGGAGTACATCTGAGGGATTCCCATTCCGCCCTCCGGGCCGTTTGGTTGATAATGCTCCGACTACGTAAATCCAGTGGAGTACACCCGAAGGGTCCCCAATCCGCCCTCCGGGCCGTTTGGTTGTTAATGCTCCAACTGCATAAATCCAGTGGGGTACTTCTAGAGGATCCCAATCCGCCCTCTGAGGCCGGTTGGTTAATGGTGCCACAACTGCGCAAATCCAGTTAAGGACAACTGAAACTTCCCATCCACCCTCCGGGGGCGTCTGTTTGAGTTTCTCCTCCTGCGTAACTCGGCGGAGGACCTCTGGAAGTTCCCAATCCACCCTCATGGGTCGTTTGGTTAATAGAGCACCGTCCGCGCAATCGGTAAGCAGACCTTTAGTTCCATTCCACCTCCGGGGTAGTTTGGTTCTTATATCAACACCGCCACAGCCTGCAACAGCCATGGGCTAGAGGCTGAGAGGTGGAACTGCGCACGAGCGAGCCGAAGCAGGACAGTTATTCGGACTCTGACATGAATCCGGATTATTTTTCTAGATTACGTCCGTGCTAACCGGTTCTGGTGTATGCATTAACCCCTTCCTTAGGCACTATTTGCACTTCTACTGGATACAGTGCTTAATTTGGGTTTTAACCCCTTCCTGAGGTGGCCTGACCTCACTAGCATTGGCCTCAATGCCAGCCATAGGTGCCCCTCGTTCTGTGAGTGGCGGAATTGAAGTTCCACTGGGCTCAGTATCGTCAGCATACATTAACCTTTTGTATAGGTGACATTATGGCATTCTCAATGCTGTCGCAGTGTTTACGTACGCATTACACCCTTTCTGGGGTGGGATGATGGCACTTCCCACAGAGTACAGAACTCGTCATATGCAAGTGCCTGCTAGGTGCGTTACCCCCTTCGATGGGTGATGTATTTGCTCTACCTCGGGTTACAGTACTTACTGGATAGGTTACTCCCGATCATAGGTAAAGCGTTTGCACTGCCACTGAGCACAGTGCTTGCCGTAGGTTTTTCCCCCTCCATTGAGTGGGTACTTACACTTCCGTAGATTGCGGTTCTGACTATCACGCTACCCCCTTCCCTAACCGGGGGTTTGCGCTTCCGTTGATTGCTATTCCATCTCCCATTTGCCATCACATACTTCCTATGGCATTACCCTCTACAAACGATCCAGTAACGGGGGAATCACTATGCATCTTTGCATGCTGTATTTCAGCTACGCCACGTCTCTAGATGCCTTGGTTTCCTTCACAGGTGGTCCGTGGCAACAGTCGGTACCGCTGGTGCCTGATATTCTCCATCTAGTGGCATATGGATACTGCCACTGGATACTATGGATACTCCCATATTGTATCCCTCTTTTCTTCATGCACTTATTGGAGACACAAGAATGTCGGCCTTTGTGCTCTCAGGGGAGTCACCCAGCCTTATGTGTCCTAGAGACTCCCCATCCCCACGAGCCTCCACCGTTCAAACGGCTTCTCCTTCGCAGGGTAGTCTTCACGCTAGGGATAGATGCTCCTAATCGCTGTAGCGAGACAGCCCCCCTCAGGTAGGGGTTCTACCCTGGTACTAATTCAGCAGTTGCTCCTGTTCAGCGCCCTTGTCAGGTGGAGGGTTTAAGGTTAGCTCTACTAACTGGGCCAGCTTGATACCAGAATTCTACTGGATGTCCTCAGGCCTTCCCCTCATGTCCACGCTGGCGGAGCATGCGGTAGCCCCTACCGCACGAGGGGTGTTTGAGTCACCACTACATGCTGAGGTTCCCTCTGCACAGTTCTTTCGTCAGGCAACGGACTCCTCTAACACGAGAATCAGTGACCTCTACGGTGTGGCCTACTCCTCGGCTGGAGTATGGCGTGAGCATTACTCTTGGGGCTTCCCTTGTAGGACCTCCCTTCAGGCGGAGTATCGCATCACCACTAGACGCTGTAGAGCTCCAGTCTCACATGGGAATGGGCTTTAGTTCTGGCCTCTTTCTGGTTTACTACCAATAAGGGTCCGTGGCTCTGACAACTGTTGTCCTTCTGCCACATCCAATCCATATCCATATGTTTGAGAAAGGCTCTTGATGTGAGCCGAAATGCGTCACAGAGTATTGTATGTGACCAATAAAGACATCATCTTTTGTTGAAGACTACAGTGAGTGCCGGTCTTTCTTCATTATTATTATTAACTATTGTCCTTCTGTCGTCGGCTCGGGTGTGGCGATGGTGTCGTTACCATGGCTGATCAGCACCTACCTTTTGAGTGCGTTCTACTGGGTAGATCAGTCCCTACGGCACTCGTCAACACTAGAGTGCCGTTCTAAGCGGGACCTGGATTCTAGTAGTCATACCGTAACGCCATTGGTGCTACCTCTCTCCAGATGTCAGTGATATCAACTCAAGCCAATGGTGGTTGTTCTTTCACTGCTCATTCCGGGGGTGGACTGAGAGCCTTCCCAAGATGGGTAGGGCGGGTGTCTGTTACGACGTCCCCCGCTAGTAGGGGTTTCGTCCCTGGTACGGATCACTCGTTTCCTTTCCGGTCTCCCCTCGTGGTGGATAACTGATCTCCTTATCCTCCTGTCTAGCTGACCAGTAGCCATGGGTTGTAGACTCTGGAAGCCCATCTCTATTTTGTTCACGGGCCCAGGGTTTCTCGGGTATGGCGAAGGCGTTGGACGTCGTAGTCGAACTTCACCCAGCAAGAGTATTTCTCTCATCTTTGTTCCACTCATCTGCCCTTCCAGGCAGCGTTGCCGCTTTGTTGAAATATGGTCACTGACGGGGCTTCCCATCACTGACGGTGCTCACATTGGTTTTACTTTACCTTTCCTGTGTGGTATTGATACTTTGGCCTGTAGTGGGGCACGCCTGGCTCAGGCGTTTGTTTTCTTAGTGATTCTCAGGCAGCTTCTCTCACTAGAAATCTCACCACCAGCCTATATGGCTATAAGGGCGTTGGTCTACCAATATTCCGCTCCCTAGGGGGCGTTCTCTGGACCAGAGGTGAATCCTACGGACTTGGCCTTTTAGTTCTGCTTCCACAGCTGCGGCCAGGAGCCAGCTGTTTGGTGGCGTTATTTTTTTTTTTTTTTCTGAGTTGATACGCCTTTCTTGTACGTACTTTTTTCTTTGAGTATGAACACAGGGCAGTGTTCCGTCCAGGATCCTCTTTTTTCGCAGAAGGTGGTCGCCTTTCCACGCCTCACAGACATGGGTTTCTCTTCTTTCTCCCTCGTAGTACACGGACCGAGCTCTCCATCAGCCATGTGATTTGGCCTCTGAGCTTGCTTGTCCTTGTCTAGCGCTTACAGCCCTACAGACTTCTACCAATTCTTATCCTGGGGTCCTTGTCAAGGCTGACGGCCTCCAAAGGATGTTTTCCAGATAGATCCGTTCAACAGTGCTCGGGCATCCCGCCCTCGGGTAGGCAACGCCCAGCTGAGTCTTGGCCCACCCGACCAGGGTCGGCGCTTCTCGGGTCTATCTCCTTCATGCAGTAGCTTCCAGTGTGGAAGGCAGTATCTTGGTCTTCCGGGCACACGTTCATCAAGTCTTACCGGGTGCCTTCCTAGGCACCGGCGGATACTGTTCCAGGCAGCAAACTCTTGCAGGCGGCTGTAAGTTCCGCATCCTCAAGGGTGTTTTTTTCTCCATGGGCATATGATTTTTTTCCCTCCCCGTGGACTGCTTTAGGACGTCCCACGGTCCTGTGTCCCCCAATGATACCAGCGAGAAAACGAGATTTTTGTGAAACTCACCTGTAAAATCTCTTTCTCGCGGGGTTCATTGGGGGACACAGCTCCCACCCAGTAATTTCTGTTTGCCGTGATTGTTGGCGGTTGTGAAGCCAGTATGGCCCCAGTTCGGGTTTGATCGACTGGCGTTGGTCAGTTGTTGGTTGTTTACCGTATGGTTATTTTCTCCTTCTCCTATTGCTTGGGCACAAACTGATATGCTCTCTCCAGGCTGGAGGGGGTATAGCCTGCAGGGGAGGAGTTATCACTTTTCAGCCTAGTGTCGCCTCCTAGTGGCAGCAGCAAGCTATACCCACGGTCCTGTGTCCCCCAATGAACCCCGCGAGAAAGAGATTTTACAGGTGAGTTTCACAAAAATCTCGTTTTTCCATTTTAGTTTTTTTTTCTTCCTTACATTCCAAGAGCCATAACTTTTTTTTAACTTTCTGCTCACATAGCCATATGAGGGTGTTTTATTACTTTTAAAAAATCCCAAATGTATTTGCATTGCTATAAATTTTTAAGATTTCCATCTAAGGAGCTGTTTGGGGGCTTGTTTTTTTGCAGAGCGTACTGTTTTATTTGGTACCATTTATGTGGTATGTACAACGTTTTGATCACTGTTATTCCATTTTTTTAAAGGGGACAAGGTGACTAAGGCTACTTTCACACTGCCGTTTAGGGGTCCGCCTGTGAGATCCGTTTCAAGGATCTCATAAGCAGCCCCAAACGGATCAGTTTAGCCCCAATGCATTCTGAATGGATGCGGATCCATTCAGAATGCATCAGTTTTGCTCCGTTCCGCCTCCATTCCGCTCTGGAGGCGGACACCAAAAAGCTGCTTGCAGCGTTTTGGTGTCCGCCTGGCGGTGCGGAGCCAAACGGATCCGTCCTGGGTTACAATAGAACTCAATGGGGACGGATCAGTTTACATTGACACAATATTGGTGCAATTGTAAACTGATCCGTCCCCCATTGACTTTCAATGTAAAGTCAGGACGGATCCGTCTGCATACACTTAGACTTAGAATTTTTTTTAACGAAGTGTATGCAGACTGACCCGTACTGAACGGATCCATCTTTTGCATTTATAGGTGCGGATCCATCTGTGCAGATACCAGACGGGTCCGCACCGAACGCATATGTGAAAGTAGCCCAAAAAAATGGTGAATCTTGTGTTTTTTATTTTTTTTTCTGTTACAGAATACACTGCGCATGAAAAATATTTCATAACATAACTGCTGAGGCCACAGGTTGGCTGCAGCAGTGACATCCTGTACACACCATGCAGCCAGTCGCTGGTCTCAATAGTACATGACTGCTGAGGCCAGTGATTGGCTGCAGCGGTGACATGGTGTGTACAGTATATCACTGCTGTACCGGGGATAGCAAACAGCGGTGGGGAGGCCCGAGGTAAGAGAAACATGGTATCGCTTCTTTATACTGTTGCTGCTAGACTTGTAATTAAACTTGGACAACCCCTTTAACTAACCCGCTCATTAATAATACATTAAAAGGAGGATGGGGGGGGGGCGAATTTGAGAGTCCTATAATCTCAGAATCTGTTTGGACATCCCCTTTAAAAGTGTTGTAATCTTGAAGACCAACTCCCAAGGGCACAAGATGAATGGCAGTTTTAGATGTCTTAGATTAGACGTTAGCGTTTCGATCACCTAATTTTTTATTTCTTTTTGTTTTTTTTAGTATCTATCAAACCACAGACCATTCTGAGGATCAATACCATTGAAATTGCTCCGGCGTTATCGTGACTTTATGTATTGTTGTTTTCTACCATAGTTTCAGTTATTAAAGACCACTATGAAAAACACAACCAGCGTCCCCTTGGTTTCCTTAAGAGGATTTTGTATGTATTGTATTACATGCTTGTTCTGAAGCACCGACGAGTAAAACCTTGGCTGTGAAGTCGATCAGTGTAAAATCCTGATTGTTAAGAATGTCGTTTCTGTTATCTGTAGCCTCATAGATTGAGTGCCTTATTTAGTGCTTTTGCTTCGTAACAGTGTCCGAGCATGCCAGGATTTTTTTCTGTTGGATTCATATAGAATTTGCAACAGTATTAAATAGCCTGGATCTGAAATTACAGTAAGGCCCTGTGATTGCCCAAAACAGTACAAAATACATCATGATATGGCGTGTTATAGGGGGTGCAATAGTAGCAGCTGCACACGTGCCCTGGAGCTGGAGGAAGCCTAAAGGTCACTTTGCCATGTAAGTACACTCACAAAATATCGCACCCAGATAGAAATGTCGGATTACTGCTAAACTCGTCATGCAGTTGTGTCAGGCAGATTCGTAAATGATTACAGGTGTGGTCTGACCCTAGGGCTTACCACAAGAGAGCGTAAAAAAGCTCTCAGAGGCTACTTTTGAGTAGTAAATAACAGGCAACTCAATTATCCAGGACTGCACCCATGAGAGATACGGTAGATACGGTATGGTAGATACAAATACTAAAATGTCCGATGGGTATATTTGTTAGCCAGCTTGGGTGGTGGCAACTTGAGAAAAGGATGTGACTATTTTTCATTACTGGTTTCTGATACGTGTTACATATTAATTTTGTATTTTGATTGTAATGTCTAGGAAATCTATTTGTTCTTTACTCACATTTTATTGTGAAGTTTAGATTTCTCTCATTGGTATTCATTTATTTTATAAGTAATTGTAAGTGGTCTTCTGTGTCTTGCCAAATGAAGATGATGTCGTCGCTGTATCTGCGCCAAAGCACCAGACTCTCCCCTGTCTTAGGTTGAATAATATCTTCTTCCCACTGTGCCATAAATAAGTTGGCGTAGCTGGGGGCGAATCTGGTGCCCATGGCTGTTCCCCTTATCTGTGTGTAAAAATCTGATTTTTAGAAAAAGTAGTTGTGTGATAATATATATTTATTTCCATCTAATATGAATTCAATTTGTTCATCTAACATCTGGTCGCTTTTTTTAATCCATTTCGTACGGCTGTAATCCCTTGGGAGGGATCAATAATTGTGTACAATGCGTTGACGTCCATGGTTCCTATTATCCAGTGTTGTTCTAGTATTGTGATGATTTCATGCATATATCAAAGACACGACAGAAATCATCACAATACTAGAACAACTTACAGTAGAACAACACTGGATAATAGCAACCATGGACGTCAACTCATTGTACACAATTATTGATCACTCCCAAGGGATTTCAGCCGTACGAAATAGATTACAAAAAAGCGACCAGATGTTAGACGAACAAATTGAATTAATATTAGATGGAAATTAATATATATTATCACACAACTACTTTTTCTAAGAATCTGATTTTTACATGCAGATAAGGGGAACAGCCATGGGCACCAGATTCTCCCCCAGCTACGCCAACTTATTTATGGCACAAGTGGGAAGAAGATATCATTCAACCTTAGGCGGGGTAGAGTCTGGCGCAGATACATCGACATCATCTTCATTTGGCAAGACCCAGTTACAATTACTTATAAAAGAAATTAATACCAATAATAGAAATCTAAACTTCACAGTAAATGTGAGTAAAGGACAAATAGATTTCCTAGACATTACATACTAATTTTCCATTTTGATTGTAACACGTATCAGAAACCAGTAATGAAAAATAGTCCCATCCTTTTCTCAAGTTGCCACCTCCCAAGATGGCTAACAAATATACCCACCGGATAATTTTGAAGATTAAAACGCAATTGTACAAGTAATGACACATTTGAAAAAGAAGCACAGACAATGAAAGCACAATTTGTGATGAAAGAATACCCAGTAGAACTACAAGATACATCCCTAAATCAAGTTGGGGAAATAGACAGAAGTACATTCTTTACCAAGAAATCAAATAGAGAAGACAAAGAAGATATTCTACGCATCATATTACCGTTCAATAAACAATACAATAAAACGAAAGAAATTATAAATGGACAATGGCATCATATACTACAAGACAAAACAATAGGACCACTACTCACTAAAACCCCTCAATCACCATATACCAAGGCACCTAATCTAGGCCTAAACGTTTCACCAACGTATAAAAGAACTAAAACAGAAATAACACATAACTGGTTGCATCTTAGAGGATTTTTCAGGTGTGGATCCTGTAGCGGGTGCAAGATTACTAAATCCCCCCCCCCCCAAAATAAAAAAAAAACACTAATATACAATCCACAACAAACTCTTTTAACTTGGAAATAAAAGACAATCTAACATGTAACTCAACAGACGTAATCTATATCCTACAATGCCCTTGCAAAAAAACAATACATTGGCAAAACTAAAAGAACCCTAAAAAAAGAGATTATCTGAACACATCAATAATATATAAAAAAAAAGGCTTTGAACAACATTCTTTATCGAAACACTTTTAAGACTACCATAACAAAGACCCGACTGTACTTACCTTTGCAGCCTTGGAAAGAATTAAAAAACAATGGAGGGGAGGCAATCACATTGCACAGATGTCGAGAGCAGAATCGAGAAGAGTTTTTGAATTTGACATTAACTCTCAGTGGACTCAACGCAGAGATGGAAATATTTGGCTTTCTGTAGAATCTGGGGTGGGTGCCCTTCATGGACGAGACATCGAGGTCCGGCTGCTCACCAGCACCTCGATCTCTCCTCCCCGATCCCTATCTTTACCATTTCTTAATCATTTTTATACAGATCTTCATTAATAAATATAGCAATCCTGAACAACCCACAGACAGGAACACATTCTTGTATCCAGGCTACGGGCTGCCCAACAGGGTCCCAGAGCCTCCTTTTAATTGTACAGTTTTCCCCAATAGGCTTCTCTTTTCGCTCTAGTATTTTAATCGCTTCCATATCTCATTATTATAGTAACCTATAGAAAGCTTCATTCCAAGAACTCCTTCTTTGTGCATTATTTTTGCCATTGAGTGTAGACGCCAGTATTATGAATGGCACGTCATAGAAGGGCAGATCTTGTATTGTAAGTTAAGACAACGTACGTTTTTAAGAACAACCTGCTTATTTTTGGTGTTATAAGTATAATCTAAAGTCCATCTGACAGCAGGATCAACCTTATTACGCTAGTCATACTACCTGGAGAGGTTTGATCCACTGAGTGGAATGACCCCTCTCATGTTCAAATCTGTGGGCCCGGTTTCAAGAAATTAGTCTTTGATTTCATATGTTAATTAGGTCTTCAGCACTGCACCTCCGCCTTCCCTCTTGGCCACTCCGCATTTCTCCTTGAGTCACAGGACCAGGCATCCTCACAGTCTTCCTGCCTGGGCCTACAATCCTGTGCATGCGCTGGTGAATGCTTAACCAGTGCATGTCCAGTTAGGATCTCTGTGTTAGGGGGAAAAGCCCAAAGGAGTTCAATGGGAAAGTCAACAGGAAAACCCAATTGTTGTGGATTTACCAGAGCTCCACTATAAAATTAGTGCAGATTTTCGAAGAATTGTTTTGAGGTTTTTTTTCTGTGGATTTGTTATTCTGATATGAAATATGCTTTAGTTATATGCAGTTATCCATCCTGGATGCGTGTGATGGAAAACCAAGTTTTTGCTTAACTTAGGTATTCACAAAATGTCTGTACTGAGACCAAGGAATATCACGTTCCATGTCCTACTGTGACCCTTTCTAATTGGGGTCATTTGGCAAAGACGTGGTGAAGAAAGCTGAGGAAAAACTTGATTTGACAAGAAGATCCAAAATAATTTCCAAGAGACTTCTGGGCAATTAAAATGCCTGTAGCTGAGACAGAAGATACGGGATCTGAACTGGTGGAAGAACATTGAGGAAAAATGTTAATTTAATCTAATGGAGCTTCTAATTAAGTATAGGAAGAACAAACCTCAGGGGGGCTTGAGAACAATGTTAAGTATGAAAGAAGGGCTTTGGAATGTAGGAAAACGCACGTACGCACCAGAAATGTGTGGACAGTGTCATAAAGTGCAAAAAAACGGATAATAGTGGTCAGGGTATAGTCCCACGTGGTAGATGAATTACAGAGGTTTCCATTCCATGCATCCGGATGGTGGTGTTTTTGCAGCAGGTCCATGGAAGTGTTGCAGATTTTTTTTTTAGGTTTGGCAACCCCGTACTAGACCGACATACCCATACTCTATGCAGTTATGGTGGACATGGACTCCATCATAAGTTTCTAAGCGCTCTTATTTCTCACTACTTGAGTTGTCCCGGTCACTTAACACCTATCCACAGATGCATATTTGGTGACTAGGGGCCCAACTGCTTTGCTCCCCACCGATCATGAGGACTGTGGTATCTAGTACCCTTTTTGAATAGAACTGATAGAAATGGCAGTTGATGGCATCAAGTGGCGTAAGAACTCCCTGATGACATGGTGGACGGCAGAAGATAGATCCAAAAGTAATGTTTGAATGAGTGTCTCGTCTAATCATTTACCATGAACTGAGCGGTAGCCCACATGTGACCCGTACTCCATTCACACAAGGGACTTGAGACTCCAGTTCTCGTTACCGGTAGGGGTTCGGTTCCAGCAATCAGTCACTTATCATCTATCCGGTAGGGTAGGAGTCACCAACCCCCGGGAACTCCAGTTGTTGTGAAATTTTAACTCCTAACATGCTTCATTCAGTTTTGAGAGCAACCAAGAAAGTGTGCATGCTGGGAGTCGTAGTTGCACCAGAGTTGGAGTGTCTGAAGTTGGTAATCCCTTCTGTAAGTAATTATGATGGGACAACCTCTAACAGTTTTACTCCAGCCTGGACAACCTCTCTGAATCCTACTTCTTATCAGGAAAGCTTGCCAAAATGGACAGATATATAGAGGGTCCTCTCGTTGATCGATGATAAACAAGTTGAGTAGTTGTGCCTGAATGTGCGACTTCTCCCCGCTCACGCTGGTCTTAACAAATGTGCCACTAAGTCTTTTTTGCCAGGAATGCTACAACTAATTTTCACAAGATGGGTATAATTTTTATCAGAAAGATCAAGCATACCATTTGAGTGGGCCTGGACTGCAATGCCAAGCACAGCCACAACGCAATGTACAGCTCTGTGCTGTGAGGAGGCTGCAGCACAACCTTTACAGCCGGTTCAGCTCCTGAGTGTTTTACAGCGCGTACGATCGCGCTGTAAAACGCCCGACGCCCCAAGAAGTTCAGGAGCTTCTTTGGGGCGTAGTGTCGCGCGTTCCCGTACATAGACTTCCGGGAACACGCGACACTGGGCGTTCGCTTGTCTCTGTATGCGCGATTTTAAACGCCTGTACAATCGCGCATACAGAGCGTACGTTCAGTACGCTCTGGTGTGAACCCAGCGTCAAACATCTCATCTGTGCAGTTGTTGGGTGTCGGACCCGCATCGATTAGGTATTGATGACCTAAACTGAGAATACGCCATCATTATTCTACTCCTAGAAAACCCCTTTTAAATCTGTTACACTCCAGGCCTTGCATTGCATATTGCAGAGATCCTATTGTTTCAGAAAACATCATAGGGATATGTCAGATATTATAATCCGTTGGGTCTAGGTGTTTAGAAGCTTACAAATCTCTGAAACAAAGGTGTGCTCAGGAGTAGGGCTGCAGTAAATGATTATTTTAGTAATCGACTATTCTATCGATTTATTTTTTTACAATTAATCTAATAAGAAAAAATTTATTAATAGACTGTTTTCCTTTATAAAAACTCATCAGACCCCCTGCCATTAGTCCCCAACACCCTTCGTTCCCCACTGTGCGATCAGCCCAAGTGCATCAGTTCCCCCCAGTGTCATCAGCTCCGTTCCCCCCAGTGTCATCAGCTCCGTTCCCCCCAGTGTCATCAGCTCCGTTCCCCCCAGTGTCATCAGCTCCGTTCCCCCCAGTGTCATCAGCTCCGTTCCCCCCAGTGTCATCAGCTCCGTTCCCCCCAGTGTCATCAGCTCCGTTCCCCCCAGTGTCATCAGCTCCGTTCCCCCCAGTGTCATCAGCTCCGTTCCCCCCAGTGTCATCAGCTCCGTTCCCCCCAGTGTCATCAGCTCCGTTCCCCCCAGTGTCATCAGCTCCGTTCCCCCCAGTGTCATCAGCTCCGTTCCCCCCAGTGTCATCAGCTCCGTTCCCCCCAGTGTCATCAGCTCCGTTCCCCCCAGTGTCATCAGCTCCGTTCCCCCCAGTGTCATCAGCTCCGTTCCCCCCAGTGTCATCAGCTCTTCCCCACCCCAGTGCCATCAGCTCTTCCCCACCCCAGTGCCATCAGCTCTTCCCCACCCCAGTGCCATCAGCTCTTCCCCACCCCAGTGCCATCAGCTCTTCCCCACCCCAGTGCCATCAGCTCTCCCCCACCCCAGTGCCATCAGCTCTCCCCCACCCCAGTGCCATCAGCTCTCCCCCACCCCAGTGCCATCAGCTCTCCCCCACCCCAGTGCCATCAGCTCTTCCCCACCCCAGTGCCATCAGCTCTTCCCCACCCCAGTGCCATCAGCTCTCCCCCCCCCTTGTGCCATCAGCTCCCCCCCACCTTGTGCCATCAGCTCTCCCCCCCCCTTGTGCCATCAGCTCTCCCCCCCCCCCCTTGTGCCATCAGCTCTCCCCCCCCCTTGTGCCATCAGCTCTCCCCCCCCCCTTGTGCCATCAGCTCTTCCCCCCTTGTGCCATCAGCTCTCCCCCCCCTGTGCCATCAGCTCTCCCCCCTCTGTGCCATCAGCTCCCCCCCCCCCCTTGTGCCATCAGCTCTCCCCCCTTGTGCCATAGTCTCTGCTGCCCTGCTCCTCCTGACACCCGGATTGCACAGCGTCATTGGTTGCTATGACCCGGCCTTAGTCGCATCCCCACCTCCTCGGTTTCACCAACTTACTTTTTCAGCAGGGGAGTCGCGGACACTCCATCGTTCCGCGCTGTTCTGCGTCTGACGTCACACAGCGCGTCAGGTCACGGCGTGCATATGTCAGTGCACTGCGGGACCATGGATGTGCTGTGAAGTCCGGAGGAAAGTATTCCAAGCGCAGCGGAAGACCACGGAGCAGGATTAATAGCAAGCGCTCCACTCCCGCTCTGTGGTCACATGACACAAAAGAATCTTCGATGCAAAAAATTTGCATCGAGGATTTTTTTGTGTCGAATTACTCTATTTAATCGAGTAATCGTTTCAGCCCTACTCAGGAGAGTCTAACAGGCTTATAGAACGTTTATGGGTCTGTACATCTCCAGCAGGAGGAGCACGGTGCTCTGCTGGTCTCCTTTGCCCCCAGCCCCTGCCCCGATCAATTTCATGTCAGTATCATTTTCGAAATTCCCAAGCAAATAAACAAAACTCAATAGAAAGGAAACGACAAACAAAATCCTGGTTTCTAAATCTTCCTACTTGCCAAAATTCTGGCAATTATGCTGAAAACTGGACAAGACATTTTAAAACGTTACTTCTGTGAAAACAGGCAGATGGCAACCTACATGTACAGCACGAGTACGTGTTATGATGAGAGCGGTGATGAAGCTGCTGTTTGAAAGAGAATTGGACTATGATACCATTCTGTGTAATGAATGCAGTCAGTTGATGATTTACAAGCCGTTATGATTGGAATTTATAGTCACAGAATAGCAATAAAAAAAGAAATCGGATAGATGAGGAATTTATAGGAAGCCCACAATGTAGGCATGAGTAGAGAACGTCATCACTTATCATCCAGAAAATATCAAAAGAATTTCAAGTACAAAGGGGGGCGTGCAAGAAGTGATGAAATGATACGGAATCTGTGGAAAACAAGCGAGGTGGGAGGAAGGGTTTACAAAGAAAATTGTGATATCTGCTCTTAAATTGTTATTTTTGCATTATAGCAGAACTGTTACCAGATTAGGACACGGAGAGCACTCTCCTCAAGAATACACAGGACGGGTAAACTATGTCTGGTATATTATGTGATCGCTCCTACTGAAGCGAGCCCATGAGGAGCTCCTGAGCGGTAGTGGCCCTGAATGAGATGATGTGTCAGGGTGTGCTCCCTCAGGCCGTCGCTCCCTGGGGATCAGTGCAGTGCATGGAATCAGGCCATTTCTCTTCCCAGATGATGAGGTATGGTGGCTGATGATGGCACTCTTGAGTATACTAACCGGCAAAAGCCTCTCTCTCCTGATTCTCTTGCTAACAGAAATAAGTTGGCACTTGTGGCTATAGGTGTCCACTTGTGAAATGCAGGCTTGTGAGAGTGCCTGTCCTGAACTGTGGTGATGGGTGTCTTAACAAGTTTCCCCTCACCTGCAGCAGAGTCTGTATAGCTGTAGTGCTGATCACTCTGCTGACTGTAAATGCTGTAGCTTGCCAGACTTCTGTGGCATGGGAGCCTGCAGTTTCCCTGGAGTAGTGGTCCTCACAGATGAGCTGATGATATATAGTCCCAAAGGCCCTTGGAGCTGGAGCAGATGGACATGCTCCCTCACTCCAGACTTACCAAGCTAACTCCACTTCCTGACAGGAAGTTGGACCAGCCCACTCCTATCAAGAAGGGAGGGGGATCCGAGGGGTTAGCTCCATTCCCAGTGCCCGCCATAGCGCCATCTGCTGGTGTAACAGTTCATAGCATGTCAAAAACATTACAAACCCAAACTATGCAGATACACCTCTGGGGTACTACACTACCAGCCAGATGTTAGTTTGTTTGTGGAGTGCTGGCAGATAGGAAGGTGGATGTGTCCCAATGTTATGCTGCCATACACAGAGCTCCATAGTCTGATGACTGATCCATTTAATTAGATTTTTATACTTCTTTTTATACTTCGCTAATAGTTTATAGTGCACTCAAAAATGGGATCAGGATACCATTTTAGAGTAATGGGATGAAGGCGTGATTACTTCTTGAACAGCTTGAAGCTTTGGCAGGTTCATATGATAACTTTAACTGTAAAAAAATGGATGCCTCATGAGTTAGATGAGTAGTCTCGTGAAGGCAACCCTTTTTTAAATTCATTAGGCCTGATGAAGGCACTGGTTCAGTGCCAAAACGCGTAGTCCTAATAAAACCTCTATGTTGGATGAGCTTCGTTTTGAAGACCCCTCAGTACCAGCAGCACAGTCAAGTCCCTACTTACCTCTTCTTTTTTTAAATTAAAACCATGGCAATAGTCAGATGATCACTATGGGTCAAACTTCAGAATTCCCCAGCAATCTGATGGTTTCAATGAGTTAGGCTATGGCTTGCAAGAACACAAGGTGATAGGTCAGTGCTTCTCAACTCCAGTCCTCAGGATCCACCTACCGGTCCTGATTTGAGAGTATCCCACAGAATGAATACCTGTGGTAAGTCCTGATCCATTGACACCAATTATATCACCTGCTCAATACTAAGGAAATCCTGAAAACATGACCGGCAGGTGGGTCCCGAGGACTGGAGTTGAGAACCACTGCGATAGGTGCTCATTGTTAGCAGCTCTTCACTCTGGCTAAGAGATTGGGGTTTCAAGGGCAAGTTTATAGGGCATATAAATAATTATTTAAAAGGCACCTATACACTAAAGTTGATGAAAATTGACTATTTCAACCAAAATTATTGTTCATCGGCTGAAATTCTACTTTTAGCGCACAAAGGACAGACCATTAAAGTCAGAAAAGAAGTTACCTGTGTTTTAATATTTTTGACCAATAGTCAGACGAAAGATCTTTCATTGAAAGAATGTTTCCATAAAGATTTTTCGACCATTGCATAACTTCATAAAAAAAACAAATGGCTAATTTGATCAACTGTAATGGCCAAAACGGACTAAAATGTGTATTGTTCTGACTGTAAGCAGATTGTTCACCAGGTGATGTTCAACTATCAACCGACTTCTATCTAATGTGTATGGCCAACTTTAGTCTATATTTTCTTTAAAGCCATTATCGAGCTACCATATTCAACGTAGCTATCAAATAAACGCTTGTTCTCTCCCAACTTCTCCATCAACGTGGAAGCCTATAGAAGTTTTACAGCAGTTCTCCAGCTTCATGTTCAAGAACCCTTAAGTTACAGATGAACAGTGCCTTTGATCCCTTTATTACTTAGATGAAACTGCGGGAGGACACAGAAAAAGTCATTAAAAATGGTAAAATCGGCAGCTCCATGACGAAAGAAGGTTTAACGATGAAGAAAAACCTTGGCCTGAAATCCTCCAAATTAGCATATAATATCTAAGAGCTCCTTGTTTCAATGTTGGAGGAGTGATCTTGCTTCATCTGGCCCTGGATCTAAAGTGCTGGTAGATTGTATTACTACTTGGTACTAATACTTCAAGATAAAGTGGGTGACATACTGAGATCTTCTCAAGTTCATGCATATTTGGATATGTCACCCGCCTAGCAAAGTCTACCCTGCTAAGCAATATTAAGACTGGTATTTACTAACCAAGAGGGCCAAATAGTCACTGGGGAGTCTGTGGAATCATAAAATCCCCGCCTAGAGGATAGAAGACTGTAGTGTTATTTTAGTGTCAGCTCTACCTGTTGAGTCCACATTCAGCTGACAGTGTTTCTTCTACTAGCTCAGTATATTTCCCATCTCAGACATATCGTCCATTGTCTGATAGGTGCGGGTCCCACCTCTGAAACCCGCACCTATCTAGTAAACCCAGCGGACAAAGTAAAGGAGGGTGCATCAGGCATGCGCAGCTGCTCTCCATTCATTTCTTTGGGGCTGACGAAAATAGCTGAGCGCTGGACAGGACCAGAACCATTCCTCTCTCTGGCGCATGAACTCGTGAATCCACCTCCTCTATAGGGAGAAGTATAGTTGTGACCCCCACCCACAGCGGAAGTGATGTCTTGTCCATAGCCCATTATGGACTTATGGTAAAAGGCGTGACATCAACGGAAGCAGGAGAAGCATCACAAACCTTCTACTACAGGCATGTTCAGTGTGATTATTTTGGTCCTGGAAAACCCATTTAAAGGGACTGTCTCACAAAACATATTCTACATGTTTCAAACCAGAACCTTCAACCGAATATTTTTTTTAATTTCATGTTATTAAAAATTTAGCAGTGAACTCTATCGGTATAGCGCCACCTGCTGTTTGCTCTTTTTCTAATGTCTCTGTCCTGCTCACTGAGATGGAAGCACACGCTCAGTTCCATCCTTCAACTGCCACCAGCTTCAGCAGAAAGGACACCCCCCTGAGAACGTGCACATCGGTAAGCTGCCAGCTTGAAATAAATTTAGCTGAACAATTGGAGCAGTGAATGTGGAGATCTCTGGATCCATGTGAGGTGCAGGGTTGGGTCTAGCTTTGTTAGAAAGAGGTTGTCATGTACTGTATGATATTGGATTTTTACTTTTTTACATTTATCATGGGATAACCACTTTAAGTAAAAGTCCAAGGAGGGCTTTACATCATCCTGGGAAACCATTAAATGTTTTACCTCCTCTTCGTATCGAGCAGTATCACAAAATAGAACCAGTCTTAAAACAGTGAGGGTCTACACAGAAGAGTTGACATGATAATAGCCATGGAGGCCAATCTACATGAGTGTAGAAATAGTTACGGTAATGGGGCAGGATATAGTCAAAAGACAGAAAGGACACATGTTTTAGCTTGCCGCCTCATTAGCAGACTTCAGTAACACTGTGATTAGGGCCCGGCTGGCAATCTATGCAACATCTGTGGGAAACAAGACCCAAAAAAACAGAGCGGGTAATTTTCGTCACTCACCCACGTCTTGTATAGATAGTGCTGTTGCTTGGAACTGGACAGTAAACCTATAAATCTACAGTATATGAATTTCATATTAAAATAAGCACTCTTTCTAAGACCTCAACAGGCAGTGGCAGTGTCTGACTGGGAGGCCTAGGGCCCACCAGTAAAATTACTGTAATTCTGGGGGTCTACTGTACAGCGACATGCAAATATTGCATGCCCACATAGAAGCAGACAGCAACAAGACGCTAGAAGATTATTGATTATGGGGGTCTCTGCAACAATTCTAAAAGGTTGGTCCCAGGGAAGAGAAGATACTGGCTGGCCTGCCTCTATATTTCCTAGAGGCCATCTTAACCTTCCGATATCTATTATAATAAACTGGATAGTCTACCCAGTTTTTTATATTGATATAGGTTATTTGAGATCCTGTGCCAGTGGATTGGGGGTCCACCTTTCTCAGGGGCCCACCAGGGGATTCCCCTGTTTCCTTGTGGGCAGTCCGAGCCTAGGAAGTGGATGTGGGCCCACTGTGCCCAACTAACCAGTTTGACTTGGCTAAACCTAAGGGCGTTGTCCTAGTCCTCACCCTTTAAGCCCTATACAGGGATCTGGACTTCGCTGCAGGGAACCAACCAGGCTGCTACCTGATGAAGAAGGAAGACAACCTTTGAAACGTGTAACCCTGATTGTTTGCAATGTTATTTTAGTAATAGTCTACTTTTATCAGTTAGTGCTCCATTCCCCTTTTTTTATTTTTATTTTGTGTTATTGCCGCTACCTCCTAGAGTAGTCCTGGTGTAGATGGCAGCTGACCCACGAGGGGACAGAGACACTGATGCGAAGCGAAAAGCGTAGTCTGGATACATTTCAAGGTCAGGGCAGGCTGAATACATGCGTGACACAAATAGCAATTTCAAGGTCAGGGCAGGCGGCAGGGAGCAGAATCAATAGTCAGGCAAGGTACGGTACAAGGGTTGTCAGACAAGAGATCACACCTATGCTGGTTACTAGACGCTAGAAAACCTAAAGCTCAGGCAAGGAGGTGGATCAGCGACTAGAGAGGGAGCAAAAGGGAAGGATAAACTCTGTCAGTGCTGTAAGGAAATTCACTGAACACTAGTCCTGATACACACAAGGAGAGTGGAGCCATGTGCCGCGGTGTAACACTCAGTTTGTGAACACAAGTATAGTGAGACCTTTTAAGACAAGCACTCAAAATTTGTATGAAAAAGTGGTTATCTCCTCCAACGCATATGGTAGAACTAACAATCTCTCACAACCAATGTGGTCTGGATAAGGGAATGGTCTTCTCAAAGAGGTGGACTTTTGGAGAGGTTTCACAGCAGTTTCGTGAGGAAAGCATCGGGTTAAATATATTTTGCACACTGTCAACAGGACAAGCACTCGCCACCTCTGCTCTCTCTTGGTTTTTATCATCTGTCACTTTGCCTTGTTGAAGCCCCATAAATAAACTTTAGACGTTGAATAAACTTGTTGAAGGCAATTTCATAGAAAAGGAAGAGTTAATGTTGCATTCATTTACTCGACGTAACCTTTTGACACTCCATAATGATCCGCGCTCCCAAACAATACCAATCTATGCCAGAAAGTCCTCAAGTACATAGCATGCAATTTTCTGCTTCAACAGCCAGAAGAATAGGAGGCGGGAATACACTGAGAAGTAGGCAGGAAATATTCGATTTAGAGCGGAGAAGGTTGGCTGGAGAACAGAAATGTATTTATTTCTTGCCAAACCAAAAAGCACAGCACCAGAGCCTTGAATTCCATGGCACCTCAGCCCAGTCCAGCATTCCTCCGACGCTCCTAATCTTCTGCTTGCTGAGTCAAATTTGGCTACATTAACGATCCATCCGAAACACGTTATACAATGACCTCTAACTTTCCTCTTCCACGGCCTCTGAGAAGATCCTGGAGTTTGGCTCCTGCTCGGACTATGCGTATTGTTGTTTTGGGGCAAAGTGCTGTGGGAAAAACAGGTAGGTTGTGGGTAAACATTTTTATTTTCATTTGTTTTACTGATTTTAATCATTAGATGAAAATGTGATTGTCTAAACTTTATGCTTTTATATTGTGCAGGATAAAGTGATTCAATAGGAATATGTTTACTTATGGAAATGACCAAAGGTATGGGTAGCAGGGGGGGGCCAATGTCTAAGGGGGGCCATCTCCACTGAGACATAGGTGCAGTTAGTTATGTACTTTATATAGACAATGAAAGAGCGCATTATTTTTGTGCTGTGACATCACCATGTGCATTATCGGACTGTTGTGATATCACTGTGAGCATTATTGCTGTGCTGTGACATTATTGCGCACATTATGCTTGGCTGCAACTGTGCTGTGCACATTATACCACTATTGTGACATCGCTGTGTGCTTTGTCCCTGTGCATTAGGGTCCATTCACACGTCCGCAAGTGTTTTGCGGTCCGCAAATTGCAGAGCTGCAAAACACGGACACCGGCCATGTGCGTTCGGCATTTTTCGGTCCGCACATGGCCGGCCCTGTGATAGAAGTGCCTATTCTTGTCCGTGGCTGTGGACAAGAATAGGACATGCTCTATATTTTTTGCGGGGACGCGTAACGGAACTACGGATGAGGACAGCAGCTCACTGAAATGAATGGGCACGCACCCGTTCCGCAAAATTGCGAAACGGATGCTGACCCATTCACATGGATGTCTGAATGGACCCTTAGGGAAAAACAACATAATCATAAGCTGCTCATGTTCCAAACCTGCTACTGAAGGTGGTCATGGTGGAGTGAGGAGCCCCTTTAAACTTTTTGCAATGGGGACCATGAGTTATTGTTACACACCCGACCAGAGGGCACGTAGTGCTGAAAAAATGTATTAAAATGTGGTTCCTGGTGGAGGATTTTGGGATTGTGGCTGCTGGGATCCCTCGTCCGTATAACTCTGTTTCTATATAGTCAGGGGCATATATTATTGAGAAAACCCGCTAAAGCAAAATCCGTATGTTTTTTTCTTCTTGGTGCATGCTGTTGGCCTCCAGCTTCAGGTGAAGTTTCATCACAGGTCATTTCCTGGTGACAGACTCTCTGAAAAGGGGTTGCGCAAGAATGGGGAGGGAGGGAAGGTATTGGCAAATCCACCCACTTGGCTGGACCCGTAAAGGGAAGCTTATTTACCTGCTTCAATCTGCTAGCTCCCTGCTCCTTCTCCTCCCGGCCTGCAATGCTCCATTGGGCTCCCTCGCTGAAAATCCGTTTTAACGCCCCTGCAGCCAATCACTAGCTGTGGCTGTGATCGCATCCCATTGTGTCATGGGACCATTTGTCATGACGTAAGGGGAGCCAGTCACTGCTGCAGCCAGTGATTATCTGTGATGGCGTCAGAGCATCGCAGTCCGGGAGGAGAGGGAGCAGAGAGCCAGCGCTAGGAAGAAGCTTTCCTTTACAGTTCTGGCAAGGGGAGGGGTGCAAAAAATCTGTATTAGGCCTCATTCACACGACCATTCTGTTTTTTGCTGTCCGCGGATCCGCAAAAAACGAAAACCGCCGTGTGCCTTCCGCAATTTGCGGAACGGAAGGGGCGGGCCATTGTAGAAATGCCTATTCTTGTCTGCAAAACGGACAAGAATAGGACATGCTATATTTTTTTTGCGGGGCCACGGAACGGAGCAACGGATGCGGACGGATGCTGTCCGCATCTTTTGCGGCCCTATTGAAGTGAATGGGTCTGCACCCGAGCCGCAAAAAATGCGGCTCAGCAAGACATTAGGGAAGCCCTAAAAAGACCTTCTCCTTCATAGTCTGGATAGTCTACCCAGTTTTTTATATTGATATAGGTTATTTGAGATGTTGTGCTGGTAGACTGGGAGCCCACCTTTCTCAGGGGCTCACCGGGGGATTCCCATGATCCCCTGTGGGCCAGTTTGAGCCTGATCTTTGGCTTCTTTTACCAAGGACTGTCCTTGTTGCCCCTAGCAACCAATCAGAGCTCCGCTTTCATTTCTTTAACTGCTCTGGAAAAATGAAAGCTGCTCTCTGATTGGTTGCTATGAGCAATGAAGACAGTCTTATGGGTAGATAGCTTTGATAAATGAGAACCCATTCCTCATCGGAGAGGTGCGCCTATGTTATTATTTATTGTATGTAATCCCCTAATATGATATACGATATATATTTAGGCCAGGCTGTGTTCCAATATAGACACAAAATGGGACACGCGTTTAATTTTGCAACGCAATGGTGCTGGGACTCCTAACCCTGGTAAGAGTCCTAGCAATGCTCTGCTAACTTGGTTATTTCATAATGAATTTTATTTTTGGGGGTATTCCCATCTGGGACATTTGTGGCATATCCATAGGATGGGGCCCCCGAAGTGTACTGACTGCAAGTCGCACATGTGCATCCAGCCTTTATTCACTGCTATGGAACTTCAGAAAATAGCTGAGTGGCGGTTTGGCTATTTTCAGGGGTCTCATAGTGGTGAATGTAGAGGTGGCCGCGCTTTTGCTGCTTGTTCTCCGTTCTCTGCTATGGGACTTCCAAAAACTGATCGCGCTCGCTATTTTGGGAACTCCCATAGCGATGAATGGAGAGGACGCTGTGGATGCGCAATGTGCTCTCCGGGTTACTTTGGACTCCTGTTCTAGAGATATGAGTGGGTCCGAGAGGTGGGACCCTCACCTATAGGACATATATGACACATTTTATCCATATGTACCATATATGACCCAGATGGGAATACCCCTTTTACCTCCTCCCTGAGAAAATCATGCATACACCCCTGAAACTTAAGAACGGAAATTAAAGCAACAGAATAAATATACAGAAGACGTTAATTGGGGGATAAATGGCCAAATTGTTTATTTAAAAATAAAATATGGCAAACCCCCGACTCACGTAGAGTTACCCTCCAGCACTCAGGAGAGGAAAACCCCCTGTGGAGGAAACCTCTAGGGAACCATGGCTGGAGGGCTGCCCTTCCCTTGGGCTTAGAGGGTAATGCCACTATGTGGCTGCCACATAAATAGTGGGGGGGTGCAGCAGCCGGGCTGATCTGGTTGGCTAGGCGATGTCCCTTTTCTCCCATTGGGCGATGGGCTTCTTGCTAGAACCTCCGAATTTCATCAAGGTGCGGTGGGCGGGGGTAGTCAAGCTCAAGGTCCTCAGGCCATCAAGTACGGCACCAAATATGGCTGCTCGCCCGCTTTTTACAACGGTTTTTCTCTTATGACACACGTGCTTGTGATGTCACAGGTGTCTATGACTAATGTTGGTGGCAGTGTTTCGAAGGGTTAACCCTTTAGTGACTGTCAATGTGCCTTACTGCAGAGGCAATTAACCCCTTCTTGACCGCACTTTGTCACTATGGTCCAGTCTGGATAACCGTAGTTTATTTATGGTCCCCCGACAATCGCAGGGCTTCCTCCTTCTTGTGTCTGATGTGTAAAAGGGCCCTGCACCAATCAGATGTCTAGGCTCAATCAAGGAGAGAAGGCAGCAAGAGGCAGTTGAGGGAAGATGACAGTTGGGAGGAGGGAAGAGACTGTCTAATGGCCTCCATAGCATGGCCCTGACAAGACAGCCCTGGTCCACATGCCCCACCACATCTTGGTAGTGTGAGTTGTCAGAAACTGCAACCGAGATCTGTAACTATAGGGCGGTGTGCCGTAGTAAAAGACTGACACCATCAAGCTGTTTACCTGATAGACTGTTCGGTTGCCCATCGTCAGTGGCGTCTCTAGCTTTCAAATTTTGGGGGGGCACACTGGGGGCCAGGACAAAAGTAGGGGGGGCAGCTATAACAACGATACATTTACACAAGTACGCTTAGAAATGCTGCAATACTTTACCCAATACCTAAAACCGCAACAGGGAAGAAAAGTCCAGCTGTCTGTGGATGACACTTTTATAGAGAGGGGGATCTGTGGATGACACTGCTATGGGGGGGATCTGTGGATGCCACATACCGTATATAGCATCATATGCTATATGTGTCATCCACAGATCCACCCCATGACAGTGTCATCCCCATTTCCCCCTCCATAACAGCGTCATCCACAGATCTCCCTCCCTATAACAGTGTCATCCACAGATCTCCCTCCCTATAACAGTGTCATCCACAGATCCCACTCCCTATAACAGTGCCATCCACAGATCCCCCTCCCTATAACAGTGTCATCCACAGATCTCCCTCCCTATAACAGTGTCATCCACAGATCTCCCTCCCCGCCTCTCACAGGAGTGTACATATAAAAAATAAACATATTTCACATGAAAACGTACAGTTACTTGGCTTGGCCCTTGGGGATCTCGGACACCACTTCAACACTTGGCCGGGGGCTCGGCGGAGCTGATGTTGTGTTTTATCCTAATGAGAAAGATTTCATAATAAGGATTTGGAGAAGGGGCAGAGGGAGAGCAGAGAGAGGATGGTGCTGCTACTAGGGGGTCATACCATAAGGAAGTAATAAAACCCACCATAATGCCCCCCAGTAGAAATAATTATCCTTATAATGTGCAAAACATACCCCCTTATGCCCCCAGTTGAGCAAATTTCCCCCATAATGTGCCAGTATAAAATACCCCTATATAGTGCACCAGTAAATGCCTCCATAGTGCTCCTCTCCCCCTTCCTGCTAGTGCCCCCCATAATGTACCAGTATAAAATGTCCCATATATCGTGCCCCAGTAGATGCCCTCAGTGTCCCCCATAATTTGCAAGTATAAAATACCCCTTCTTAGTGCCCCCCGTAGATGACTCCATAGTACTCCTCTCTCCCCTTCTCCATAGTACCCACCATAATGTGTCCCAGTATAAAATGCTACTGTACAGAGCCCCCCATATAAAACACCCCTTCTTTGTGGCCTCAGTAGATGCCCCTATAGTGCCCACCAATAATGTGCCAGTAATAAGTGCCCTCAATAACGTGCCAGTAACAAGAGCCCCCCAATGTGCCAGTAATAAGCCCCCATCACGTGCCAGTAACAAGAGCTCCCATCACGTGCCAGCAATAAGCCCCCCATCACGTGCCAGTAATAAGCCCCCATCACGTGCCAGTAATGAGCCCCCCATCACGTGCCAGTAATGAGCCCCCCATCACGTGCCAGTAATGAGCCCCCCATCACGTGCCAGTAATAAGCCCCCCATCATCATGTGCCAGTATTAAGCCCCCCATCATCATGTGCCAGTATTAAGTCCCCCATCATCTTGTGCCAGTATTAAGTTCCCCCCATCATCATGTGCCAGTATTAAGTCCCCCCATCATCATGTGCCAGTATTAAGTCCCCCCATCATCATGTGCCAGTATTAAGTCCCCCCATCATCATGTGCCAGTATAAAGTCCCCCCCATCATCATGTGCCAGTATAAAGTCCCCCCCAACATCATGTGCCAGTTTTGTAATAAGCCCCCCCCCCCCAATGTGCCAGTAACACTATTGTAAAAAAAAACACTTATACTTACCTAAGTGTCAGCGATGCGATGCAGCCTCTTCCTGTGTCCCACGCTGTAATGTAAGGCTCAGGCGCCACGATGACGTCATTGCGCCGGCCTCTGATAGGCTGCCGGCCTAGTGCCTGCAGCCAGGGGCGTACATAAAAATCACTGGGCCCCATAGCAGGAATCTAAATTGGGCCCCCATTCCCCTTTTATAGCCCCTCCCTTTGTTCCATGAACTATTCTTGCTGCTGCGTTTTATAATTTATGCCATCAGGGCCGGATTGGGATTACAAAACAGCCCCGGCACACAAAAGAGGTGTAATAGATGCAGATGTATATTATATACAGCAGTGTACAGTTATGTGAGGTACGCGGTATAATAGATGCAGTGTGTACAGGTATATAGTATATTCCCTAGTGTTCTGATATGTGAGGTACAGGATATAATAGATGCAGTGTGTTCAGGTATATAGTATATACAGCAGTGTACTGATATGTGAGGTACGGGGTATAATAGATGCAGTGTGTACAGGTATATAGTATATACAGCAGTGTACTGATATGTGAGGTACGGGGTATAATATATGCAGTGTATACAGTATATACAGTAGTGTAATATGTGAGGTACGAGGTATAATAGATGCAGTGTGTACAGATATATAGTAAATACAGCAGTGTATTGACACCTCGTACCTCAGATATCAGTACACCGCTGTATATACTATATATCTGTACACACTGCATCTATTATACCTCGTACCTCACATATATAGTATATACAGAAGTGTACTGATATCTGTACACACAGCATCTATTATACCTTGTACCTCACATATCAGTGCACTGCAGTATATACTATATATCTGTACATATTGCATGTATAATACTGTGTAATATATGCAGTGTGTGTGCATGTATGTGTGTGTATCTATCTATCTATATATATATATACAGAGCAGTGTATTGATGTGACACATAGAAGGTATAATACTGTAGATGCAGTGTTTATAGAAATATGTGGTCAGTTATACATTATAGTCACTGTGAGGTACCTGAGGTAGTGGTAACTGTCTGAAGTAGTATACATGAGTGAGCAATGAGTAAAAACAGGGCATGGAGGGGAGGTAAATGATGAAAAGTGGAGGACCTCCTCTTACCTCTCCATTCCAGTCTGTATGGATCAATGCAGAGCTGCTTGTGAACTTCTAATACTTGCTGTTAGGGGTTGAAGGACCTGTGATGATGTCATCACAGGTCCTGGCAGATGTACCTTTGAAACCTAGGAACTACACCATTTTTGGTGCAGTTCCTTTGCTAGATTCTGCAGGACCTGTGATGTTGAAGATGATGTCATCACAGGTCCTGGCAGATGCACTGTTCTAACCTGGGAACTACACTTTACACTGTGCAGTTCCCTTACAGGACCTGTGATGACATCATCAAAGGTCCTTTAGCTTTAGAAAGGTAAACAGGAGTAATTAGGGGGCGGGGCCTCTCCTCCACTTCGGTGCCTGCCTGCAGCCTATCAGAGGAAAGGGAAGGGACACGCCTCTCCCTCCCCTGCACCTCCCTGGCACAGGCAGTTTACAATGGAGATGAGCGCAATAGAAGCGCTCATCTCCCTGTGCCCGGCGGCGGCTGCTGCTCACTTGGGGAAGGGGGGGTCATTTTAGTTGGGGGGGCACAGCATGATGTAGGGGGGGCCGTGGCCCCCCCCTGGCGACGCCACTGCCCATCGTAACTACCAAGCTAATAATGTACCTATCAAGCATTGTGCCCAATGGTGTCTGTAACCGCTAAGCACTGCGCCGTCAAGTGGGGTCTCTGGATAGGGTCGAGGGTTACATATAGAACTGAACGGACCATGCTGTTAGTCTGTTCATTTACATGGTGCGGTCTGGAAGGGGTTATATGAGAGTCGCTCGTTTAGGTGATGGGTATCGGTACCTGGGCCAGTAGCTGTCAGTAACAAAACAAACCTGCTCCCCCGAAGCAGGAAACCCTGCGATTGTCGGGGGACCATAAATATATGGCGGTTATCAAAACTGGAGTATATTGACACTATGCGTTCAGGAAGGGGTTAATGGCCTCTGCAGTAGGCACATTGACAGTCACTAAAGGGTTAACCCTACAGAACATTAGTCATAGACACCTGTGACATCACAAGCACACGTGTCATAAGGGAAAAACCCTTGTAAAAAGCGGGCGAGCAGCCATATTTGGTGCCGTACTTGATGGCCTGAGGACCTTGAGCTTGACTACCCCCGCCCACCGTACCTTGACGAAATTCGGAGGTTCTAGCAGGAAGCCCATCGCCCAAAGGGAGAAAAGGGACATCCGCCTAGTCAACCAGATCAGCCCGGCTGCTGCACCCCCCACTATTTATGTGGCAGCCACATAGTGGCATTACCCTTTAAGCCCAAGGGAAGGGCAGCCCTCCAGCCATGGTTCCCTAGAGGTTTCCTCCACAGGGGGTTTTCCTCTCCTGAGTGCTGGAGGGTGACTCTCCGTGAGTCGGGGGTTTGCCATTTTTTAAATATTTTAAATAAACAATTTGGCCATTTATTCCCCAATTATTGTGTTCTGTATCTTTATTCTGTGTCTTTTTTTTTGCGTTTTTTGGTTTCAGGGGTATATGCTTGATTTTCTCAGAGAGGAGGTTAAAGGGGTATTCCCATCTGGGAATATATGGTACAAATCGATAGGATGTGTCATAAATGTTCTATAGGTGGGGGTCCCACATCTGAGACACGCTCATATCTTCAGAACAGGAGTCCGAAGTAAACTGGAGAGCACATTGCACATGCAGGGAGTCCTTTCCATTCATTGCTATGGGAGTTCCAAAAATAGCGCGCATGCTCAGCTGTATTCGGAAGTCCCATAGCAGAGACCGGAGAACAAGCAGCAGAAGCGCGGCCACCTCTCCATTCACCAGTATGGGACTCCTGAAAATTGCAAACTAGCGCTCAGCTATTTTCTGAAGTTCCATAGCAGTGAATGAAGGTTGGCCGCGCATGCGTGACTTCCTGTCTGTACACTTGGGGGCCCCATCCTATGGATATGTCATAAATGTCCCAGATGGGAATATCCCTTAAAATAAGATTCATTATGAAATAACCAAGTTAGTGGAGCATCGCTAGGACTCTTATAGTGTTAGGAGTCCCAGCACCGTTGCACCGAATGAGTTGCTGGTGATGCCGACGATCAACGACTGTTCAGGTCAATGGATCAATCTTCTACTCCAGTTTTATGGCGTCGGAAAGTTACAAATTTAGATGCATGTCCCGTTTTGTGTCTAAATTGGAACACAGCCTGGCCTAAATATATAAATGCATATCATATATAATATTAAGTGATTACATACAATAAATAATAACATAGGCGCACCTCCCCCTTAAGGAATGGGTTCTCATTTATCAAAGCTATTTGCGGAACGGAAGGGGCGGCCCATTGTAGAAATGCCTATTCTTATCTGCAAAACGGACAAGAATAGGACATGCTATATTTTTTTGGCGGGGCCATGGAACGGAGCAACGGCCCTATTGAAGTGAATGGGTCTGCACCCGAGCCGCAAAAAATGCGGCTCAGATGCGGACCACAACAACGGCCATGTGCATGAGGCCTTAAAAAAAGCATTCCATGTAGGAAAAGTACCCCCAGAACATAACCATGCATTTCATGTGAAAATCTGGTCCTCTAATCCTGCGTTGAAAGCATTTTTTTTGCCTGCTGCAACGACCAAGGCTGGGGGCTTATGACCTTAATGCATACTGCTTACTGAGAACCTACCACTCTTATATATCTGAGAAATAAAAGTATAAAAAATAAGTCATTAAAATGGCAAAAATGCCATGACCGCTAATTCAAATATTTTTTATCTTTCTAATAGCTTTTGACTAAGGGCTGACTTTCACTTTTGGCATACCTGAGTTTTCGAAAAAAGTTTGCGTGCTGGCTATGCTTCATTGTAGAATCATAACTATGAAGGAGAAGGTCTTTTTAGGGCTTCCCTAATGTCTTGCTCAGCCATATTGTTCTCAGTTTCAGCTGCACAGGTAGATGCATTTCTCTCAGCAGTGGGCCTCTCTCTTCTGTAAAAATTTGCCAGTACTCTAGTGCAGTGACTTCACTTCCCACCATATTTGTTTTCTTCTAGGGTGCTCAGAAAGCTGATAAGGAGCGGAAAGTAACTAAGACTTACAGACACACAGGAACTTCTCTGCTCTTCAGAAGCTGTGCAGAGGCAGTGCTTCTATCAGGAGCTCAGCTCTGATATGTCCCCATTTTGTGTGAACCGTCTCTGTTACTAGAGATGGCTCTAGCCCAATGACAGGCAGTGGACTGCAAATTAGGTCTAAGTGAGACCACTAGTGGCCATGAATTTACAGTTTTTTTCAGGTGGATGCAGATTTTTTAAAGGGCATCTATCTGTCAGCAGATTTATACCTATAAAACTGGCTGACCTGTTGCATGTGCGCTTGGCAGCTGAAGGCATCTGTGTTGGTCCCATGTTGATATGTGCCCGCATCGCTGAGAAAAATGTTTTAATATATGCAAATGAAGCTCTAGGAACAACGGGGGCCTTGCCATTACGCCTGGAGGCTCTGCTCTCCGTGCAAAACGTGAAAATGTCATAGCACCTGCCAATCAAAATCTCAGCAGTGCGGGCACATATGAACATTAGACCAGCACAGATGCCTTCAGCTGTCAAGCGCACGTGTAACAGGTCAGACAGTTTCATAGGTACTGGACTAAACTGCTGACAGATGCCCTATAAATAAAGTGATTTTGAAATTTGCTAATTAGACCATTCTTTGTTAAACTAAATTGTGTGAAAGTACAGTGACTCTGTAAGCAGTTTTGATAAATGTGTTCTCCCAGAAAAGTTCATTCATTGGGTTAATTCAGTGCTATAAGATGATGCTGGATCTGCAGGGGCTGGTGGTGTGTGGTCTGTTCCCCTGTCTGGTCTGTGTTCCCTGTTTTATATCAAACACATTCGAGTAATTGATGTCATCAGACAGTGTTCACTGAGGTTATTGGTGAAGCACATTGCTTTATAGTTTATGATGGGTTGGAATCATGCCCTGAATGGTTCTCAGTCTAGATGCACTACTTTACAACTCCGACCTTTAACTGTTTCTCATTGAAGAGACTCAACGGTGTATGGAGACTTATTTTTCATGGGGAAAAAAAGATGCAAAGAGACGCACCTCTACAGCTGTTTCACGGGTCTTGCCCCACATCAGAACAGAGCAGAGTACTCGTAGACTGGATGAAATATCTTAAAGGGGTTGTCCCATGAAAATATTCTATACTTTTCAAACCAGCACTTGGATCTGAATACTTTTGTAATTGCATGTAATTAAAAATGTAGTGTAGCCACTGACTTATTCAATAAAATGTATCTGTACAGCACCACCTGCTGTTTGTTCTTTCCCTCATTTCTCTGTCCACCTTCATGACGTAGATGCACATCCTCAGTACAATCCTTCAACTGCCACCAGCCATATCTTCTGTTAGACGTGGTGACAGTTACAAGGAGAGCTGCAGCAGGAAGGACACACACCCCGAGCTGCAGCAGGAAGGACACCCCCCCCCCCCCGAGCTGCAGCAGGAAGGACACACCCCCTGAGCTGCAGCAGGAGGGACACCCCCCCCCCCCCCCCCGAGCTGCAGCAGGAAGGACACACACGCCGAGCTGCAGCAGGAAGGACACACCCCCTGAGCTGCAGCAGGAAGGAGTTGTCATGTGCTATATGATGTCTGATTTTCGTTTTTTACATTAATCATGAGATATCCCCTTCAAACCTTAGTGTTGTCTATAATTTGTGTTTGCAGAAGAGTATATACATAAATCCTAAACTGGAGAAGATTTATGGAGAACCAAAAACGATAGGAAAGAAGCAACCAGATGTCAATCACTGTGTAGTGTTACGTCAAGGAAACACATACAATATGGTCCACGTATCAGTATCGGTCCACTGACAGCATAGATCCAATAACACTAGTTCTGGTGACTCCTTAGATGTAAATGGTGATGGAGGACCTTGATGAAGGAAGATTCTTTTCCTTGTAAACACATTAGAAGATTTGTCTGCAAACAACCTCAACCGAAACATCACCGCCGCAAGCAGGTCCCCTTGGGCTATATTTTACGGCCCCCATACACATTAGTGCGTGTATTATAGTGGGATCTGAGGTTTGGGAAAAGATAAAATTAACACAACTTAGGTGCATAAAGAATTTACTAAACTACAATAAAAGATACATATTCAAAGATAAAGTAAAGTCTCTGAAAGCCGTGAAAACAGATGGGCCAGCTCCACTTCGACCAGCGCCCAACATATCACTCGGCAGATGCCTATATGATACAAAGAGAGTTGACGGTAGCAAAACACATCTTACCCTGATGATGGTTACAATGGAGCTGAGCTGTTTGTTCCATAGCTCCATACCTACCCCCACCTAAAGGTCAGTACGCATGTAAAGTTACTTCATACATCAGGAATACGGCCAGGTATCGGACATCCCTAAACATTTATATTACAAGGAATTAAAGGGGAATGACCAATTACAACCTTGCTTTACAGTGCATTGTCGACCGAACTCAATGAGAATGACGGGTTCGGCCAACAGTCTAATGTGTATGGGATGCTGCCGACTTTCCCCGACAGATGATGCTGGGTGAAAAAAGAATATTGAAGTGAATATTTTTTCCTTACCCAGGAGATAAGCCAGCAGAGGTGGCTGACAGATATTGAAGGTGTATGGCCAGCTTTAGAGTTGAGCTACCAGCCAGGAGTCCTCCATCACAGCTTACAGTACATCTAAGGACTTACCATAAATGTTGCTATTCTAGGAAGGAACAGACCATGCATGTGGCTCTCTCCATTGTAGTTTATGTGAGCTGCTGAAACACCCTTGTGTTTCACTACTCCCATAATCTACAGGGTGGCCCAAGAAAAAATAGCCCGCCTCCAGCGATAGTATGACCAGATGAACGAGCAAGTGGATTGTTTTACACACAAGTCAAAAAAAGATACTGAAAGTGGTCCCCTTCTGGTCTCTGCCTCTTTGGGCAGGTTGGACTATGGTGGCGGATACTGCTGGTGATGCTGCGGATGGTGTTTGTGATGTTCTCCTTGAGTTCCTCCAGGGGATGTGGATTGTGAGCGGACACTTTCTATTTTAAATTGCCCCACATATAAGAATGGCATGTGGACAAGTCTGGGGAAAGTGGTGGCCATAACCCCTTGCTCACAGTTCGCTCCTCCGTAAACAGTTCAGGAACCTGTTCAGTGAGTGCCGTGAGGTGGACACATTTCCTTCGGCAGCATCACTGCTGAAGAGCTGTAAGCAGTATTAGCCAACATAATCTGACGTCCTCAAAGATGCAGAGACCTGAACGGGGACCACATTCAGTATCTTTTGTGACTTGTGGGTAATTAAAAAAAACAATCCACTTGCTCGTTCATCTTGTCATACTACCGCTGGAGGCGAGCTACTTTTTTGTGGGCCATCCTGTACAATAAAGATAGCCACTTGCTTGCATGGCTAAAACTCCACCTCATGTATGGAATGCCACAGATGAGTCAGGAGACCCCATTTTTCTGATTTATGGGAAATACCAGAAATGGCTACATAGTGTACATTAGATGCCAATGGTCTTCTCGTTCACATGGAAAATACTTGTGAACTGCCACCAGAGATAAACATGTCTGTGACCATTTGGCTGGAGGCCACACAGAGGGCTGTATGTCCTGCCCCGATGACGGTTCTTCTGTACTCTAGCTCCCGTCCCCAGAACTCTGATCGGTAGCTTATTTTTGGATCTGCGAGCAGGGGCAGACTGGTAATTTAAAGTGGAAAAAAAACTAAAAGTAGCCCATGTTGTAGGCATATCCAAATTGAAACAAAGTAGCGGCAATTAATTAGGCAGGGCCAACACAAGTACCAAATACGGAATATTGAATTGTGGTGAATAATAGCACGGTTTATAGTATACGGCAATGATTGCACAGTAAAAAAACAAAACGTAATCCGTCGGAGGGATCTGTTTAAAAGATTGATTTTTTGTATACGTTAAATGTAAGACAAAAACGTGATGTGAACGCAGCCTGATTTCACAGTTGTAATTGCATTACCTGGTCCTGACCTTACATTCAGGTATTAGCAAGTAGCACAGTGCGCCACCTGCTGTCTGAACAGTCATATTGCAATTTATCCAATTTAGATATGATGTGGGAAAGAGATAAACACTACATATCGTGACACCCATATCGGGACATGTTAGGATAAATGAGCATTTATGTGTGGACACATCTGTAGGTTCCTCACTTTTTCATCATTCTCCCCACCTTCTCAACACAAATTCCCCATACTGGGCCCCAAAAGTAGCATTCTGCTGGCAGTACAGTACTCACTGTGAATGATGGGGCAGGAAGCCATGGGGCAATATAATTGAATTCAGGAAGGCACCTGCAACCATCGGCTGGGTAAATAAGTACCGTACCTGATGCTCCGAGCATTAACACTGGAAGCATCAGATTGTTATGTTCCTGGCTGGTGATCATGAGGAGGTCTCGGGTGGTCCCAGGAAGTTTCCTGGTAGGGTCTATGGCCAGTCCGCCTGGCAGGATCTATGGCCAGTCTTATAAGACCATTTTTTTTTACTATGATTTGCTTCTGCTTTCGATATATGAAGCCACAGTTTTTTTTAATAGTGCACCTCCTCTAAGGATTGTAGTGTTCTGCAACAAGTAAATGAGCTTAATTTCTGCAAGGCTTTTTCATACACATCTTACATCTAGGATCTAATTGGATTTGAATCCATGTAATTTATATAATTGAATATTAAAACACAAACCAAGATTCATTTAATTACACAAATGATTACAACCTGCACCGCACAATGTCAACAGCTTCTAGACGTAGTAACTAAATACTGTAACAAATCACCCGAATTATACCAATACCCTCATTTAAAACATAACTTTTACTAAGCTTTTTAAGAACACAAAAAAAAACAAATAAAATATATAATAAATAGTGTTGAGCGAATCAAAGTTAAAGAGGACCCGTCACCACTCCTGACATCCCTGTTTTGATAGCTGCATGCATTCCTCATGTAATAATGATTCTAGAGCATCTATTCTTATGACTCTATGTTGTGCCATTCCTTATTATTTCTACTAGAAGTTATGAATGAATTGCTAGCAGTCTGCAGTAAGGGTACAAAGGGGAGGTAACAAGTTGGGGGGGTGTCCCTGCACAGTATCTCTCTATCCAGTCAGTGCGGTCATTGTCAGACTGTGCTTGGACACCACCAACTGGTTACCTCCCCCCTGTACCCTTACTGCAGACTGCTAGCATTTCATTAATAACTTCTAGTAGAAATAATAAAGGGACTACACAACATAGAGCCTGGTGTTGATCGAGCACCAAAGTGCTTGTGTGCTCGGGCCGAACACATCGGTATGCTCGTGTGCTCTACCGAGCACAATGGAAGTCAATGGGAGAACCCCAGACACCCCCTGCTCGGAAGAGAAGAGGGTGTCTGGTTCACAAAAAAAGTAAAAAATTTATGGAAACCCCCCCCCAAAATAGTTTGGAAACAGCATTGGGAGGATGTCTGGATGTATCTTGGACATCCATTACATATGACATACAATAGACAACCACTCAAAGGCTATATGCCAAAAGCCAGGTATGTGCAAGCCAACAATCTATCCATGAGACAGATAACAGTTAGCATACCATAGCATCCATGAGACATTCCAAACCAGCTCTCATCTGACTGAGAGCTAGTAATCCTCAAAGTTGCTTCATATCTGTTGGATGGCGTGGGTGGACCTGCGCACCTAGATCAATATCATTAGGGTGACAAAAAGTTTTCAGATTGTCCTAACATAATATTCAATAACCTTTCTATACAGTTTGTCATATAAACTCATTTGCATAAACATGGGCATATGGGAAAGACATTCAAATGAGCAGAATCTGTCTTGTTTTTCAGCAAAAAAAACATTTGCATGGAAAATTTGCAATAAAAATTTGTGATTAGAATATTTGCGATCTACACTACTCATGAACAGCTCCATCTATTGGATTCATAGTCTTGTCATAAGACTATGAAACCAATAGATGGCGCTGTTCATGAGTAGTGTAGATCACAAATATTTTAATTGCGAATTTGCATCGCGAATTTTCCATGCAAATGATTTTTCAGCTGAAGACCAAGGCAGATTCTGCTCATTTGCATGTCTTTCCCATATGCCCATGTTTATGCAAATGAGTTTATATAACAAAACTGTATAGAAAGGTTAGGACAATCAAAAAACTTTTTGGCACCCTAATGATAAAGATCTAGGTGCGCAGGTCCACCCAAGCCATCCAACAGATATGAAGCAACTTTGAGGCTTACTGGCTCTCAGTCAGATGAGAACTGGTTTGGAATGTCTCATAGTGCACAAGGCTGCCATTGTAAGGTATGCTGACTGTATCTGTCTCATGAATAGATTGTTGGCTTGCATATACCCAGCTTTTGGCATATAGCCTTTGCGTGGTTGTCTATTGTATGTCATAGGTAATGGGAGTCCAAGACAAATCCAGCCATCCTCCTAATGCTGTTTCCAAACCATTTTGTTGGGGTTTCTATCAATTTCTAACTTTTTTTGTGAACCAGACACCCTCTCTTCTTCAGAGCAGGGGGTGCCTGGTTTGTTGCTCGGGTCTCCTATTGACTTTCATTGTATTAAACTGTACTCGAGCACAAGCAGTTTTCGGCCGAACACTGCGATGTTCAGAGCATAGCGATGCTCGAGGCGAACAGCAGTTCGGCCGAGCATGCTCGCTCAACACTAATAGAGCCATAAGAATAGATGCACCAGAATTGTTATTACACAGGGAATAGCTACTTTTGCTGTCGCAAGATTTGGCACGTTTTCTTCAATCAAGATGGCCATGGCGGGCTCTCTGCGATCAAATGGATAAGGAGAGTGTATATATTTTTTAGTTTTAAACTCCTGATTACCCCCTGATAGGCTGATTTCTTGTCGAACTTTGGCGAAGCAGCCAAATCAAATTATACAAGATAATATCAGTTTAGGCGGGTGCCAAAAGAGGTAATCAATTTATAACAGGTGGGGCCACTGCACTTAATCGTACATGGTCCATCTTACTAATGACCAATCGATGCAGTGGGAGCCATCTAATGGTTGCGGGTGGAACAATTGATGACAGGATACAGAGTTGATAGCGTTTCAAATCCAGGAACACCATTCCTATCCCAGCGATGTCCCTGTGCTATCCCTGCCTACAGGTAGAGCACCCGCCTCGAAAGGGGCAACCCCACCTCTTGGTAGCTAAACCCTCACCTGCTCCTCCAACGCCCCTGCTCGTCTACTTGGGTGTCCCGACACGATTCTTGACAGTCAGTTCATCAGGGGACCAGAAAGACACTAACAAAGTGATGTAAGATAAAAAAATAAAGATGAAAGATATTATTGCACAATGTATAGGAGTGCGTCCTAGCTTCATATCTCTCACTCCTATCTACCCCTCCCGCCTCCTTGGATACGGCCATCTCCTGTTTCATGCGTGGAAGCAGAAAAGCAAATACAATAGTTGCCATACTCACTATTGAAAATGTACTAGTATTTAGTGTAGGTTCAGCCGCGTAACTAGAAATGACTGGGCCCCACAACAAATTTTTAAAAAGGGCCTCCTTCGCCCCATCAACTTCTTCACAACCTCCACTCCTGTAGCTAGCTAGTCAGACAAGACCTGGCAGCTGCTCCATCTGTTTCCTACAGTGTCACTGTATCTAAAGTCATTGTATAATACTGTTGAGGGGGCCCTGACAATAAAATCCTTTAGTCCTCCTTCTGGATGGGCCCCAAAGCAGCCTCTTCCCCTGCTTCCCATATAGCTACGCCCCTTGTGTAGGTTCCTGTCCTAAATAGATCGCCTTGTTGTTGACGGACAGGCACAAATAATTTTGTACAAAATGTATTTGCCAAGAATCTCCCATTATTAGCATTAGTCAGGCTCGGACTGGCCCACAAGGGAACAGGTGAATCCCCCGATGGGCCTCTTAGCAAGGTGGGCCCTTAATCCTCCACTCCCTGCACAAGTGGCACATGGCACAGCAGAGTGACTGCCCTGCATACAGAAAGGCAGCGTACAACATCTTAACCAGCCTATATGATCCTATAAAAAACGGACAGATTATTCACCAAAGTACCTAGTTTATTAATATGGATGACTAAGATGACTTCTAGCGACTTCTAGGCTAGCCAGTATCCTCCTCCTCCAGGGACTTTCCCTCAAGATATCACTGTGGGGGCCCCCATAATACATCTAATTGTAGCATCTTGCTGCTGCTGCTGCTTTGTGAGCAGGTAGTATTTTCATGATGCTATGCAGTGGGCCCTAGACACCCCAGTCCGACACCGAGCACAAGGGGCCCAGAACTCTTTGGATCTGTAGGAGTAGTGTGGCTGGCGTTAACTATGGTTGGCAGTTATTAGGGAAATCTCAGACTCTTGAGTAAATGTATGAGGGCTCAGTTTGGCACTTATGGTAAAGGGGCACAATAAGGGCACTGGAACTGCGACTTGTGGCGTTATTGGTGTTCTGTGATGATACAGACATGTGAAAATCTGTTCCAACGTACATCTGAGGCAGTGTCGAACTGGTGTGCCTGGGGTCCACCAGTAAAATTCATTCTAGGGGCTCACTGTACAGTGACGTGCAAATATTACCTGCCCACACAGGCAGACAGCAACAAGATGCTACAAGATAATTGATTATGGGGTTTTCCTGCAACAACTTCAAAAGGTTGGTCCCAGGGAAGAGAAGATACTGGCTGGTCTGCCTCTATTCTTAGAGGCCATCTTAACCTACTGATGCGTCTATAACAGTGATGGCCAACCTTTAAGTCGCCAAACTGCAACCCAAAACCCACTAATTTATCACAAAGTGCCAACACGTCAATTTACCCTGAATACTACAGTCCAATAGTATATGTAGTATACGGGAGTTGTAATACCCGTTACTACCAAAGGTCACTTGGTGTGCTGTCGTCCCTCCTAATTATGGGAAGTTGCTTTATGTCAGTTTTATAAAATGTAATGTAATGTGTGTATTTTCCTGTCACTGAAACTTGCACTTACAGGCCTGCTAGGGGTGTCATTCCTACTTCTAGTCCATAGAGGGAGCTAGGGAGCCCTAGTTTATATAAGGCCAGACCAGGAAGTGCAGGGGAGACGGAGTCTAGTATCTGTAACCTACAGTTGGAGATTAGACTATGTCTGAGACAAGTCCAGGCCTGAAGCCTGCTGTTCAGGAGAAGATTCCCTCCTGAATACCCATATGCAGAAGCAGGAACATCTTAGCCTAAGGGCCTGAGGAACCATTCAGAAGCTAGGAGAGACTGAGGCAAAGATCAGAGGAGCCAGAGGTACTAAGAAAGACAGAGGAGGTACTTATTTAAGCCATAATCAAGGATATAAAGCCAGACTTAGGTTAATGGGCCTTGGTGAAGAATTGCTACATTCCAGGATCAGACAGAGTTAGAGTGCAAGCTCCTTTGCTGCAAGTCCTGTGTTCAACACTCTGTAATTACCCTGCTGTACTGAATTGCCTGCATCGACCGAATTGCAAAATCGACTGTATGCTGAGGAACTGCGTTTCCAATATTGTCTCTGCCTGCAAACTACTAAAGTTGAAGTTCTGTTTTAACACCACGTTTCCTCAAATTATTCCTGCATCCGCAAACGGCGTGCCACCGTTTACTTGGCACTGGCGTCACGAACTATTCCTACCTATACCTGCCCTTGCAGAGAGTCAGCTGTACCAGGTTAGTGTATATTGCACTACTACACCCAGAAACACCTACTACGCACAACTTGAGTACACTTCACTTCTCTTTTGGCTGTCACGAACAGGATACGCACGCTTTATAGTGCAAGAAGCGTGAACTTTGTGCCTTATACCGTTGCCCTGTGACCAAAGTGACAATTTTCCTGTTTATTGAAAGTGAACTTTGTGGACTGAAAATTATACCCAAAGTGTACCAAAAACTTCCAAAAAGCGCTGTGCAGTATTGCGCTACACAGAGGAAGAAAATCGCCGCATTGGAGTGTGGTTTTGTGGACTTTAAACATTCCTGCTTGCCGTCAGTGAATAGACAGCGTTTGTACCTAAAGATGGCCGCTGGGCTTGCTGAATTTACTGCTGCGTCACCTTCATCCCGAAAAGGCGGGAAAAATTGGCGCCTTTCTGAGGAAAAAGCGGGAAGAAGGTCAAGGGCAGGCGCCACGGCTTATCTGGACATTTGCATGTCTGCCAGCATGGACACCGCCCTCCATATACTGGAATACCTGGGGGGCGGCCTCCCAGTGCAATGGGAGGAGCTGGCTGCTGTAATTGACGCGACCCTATCGCTCTCCTCAGAAGGATCGAGCATGTTGGATTGTGAGCAGAGTGTTGCTGCAGCGTCCGCACCTGTAATTGAAAAAATGACCGACACCGGTGTAGAGCCAGAAGAGGCTCCACCGGCCTACGCTCCGGGACCGGAGCAACCCGCCTGCCGCACCAGGGAGAAAGAACCCGAGCCCTACTATGGCTCATGGAGGGACTTTTTTCAGCCATCGTTCAAATGGTCTTCCCTGATGGCGGAGATCCGAGAGGCCGCTATCAAGCGGAACATAAAGACTAAGATCGTGTATGAGGAATTGACCAAGACCATCCACGAGAAGCATACGCACACCCAACCCCGCCTGGAAAGGAGAAAGGGAGTGGTGCTGTCGTTTGACAAATCCCGTGGCTACGGGTTTATTCAAGACTATCTGACTGGCAGAGACCTCTATGTGAATCGAAGGTCTGTCAAGAGAGACTACCTCCCTTCGTACCAGCACAGCCTCCGCGAGGGAGAGGAAGTGGAGTACACCCCTGCCGAGGGCCTGCGAGGCCCCTATGCGACTGCTGTGACCCGTCCGAAGCGAGGACCTGAGGATTGGGAGGCAGAAGAAGAAGACCACTCTGGCTGCGAGCGAGAACCGGAACGCTCTCCAGAGCCGGCCCATCACGCCTTTCAGGAGCGGAGCTCCTTCATCGGGCCGAACGTCTTCTGGCAGCCAACCGTGTTGGAGAAATGGGTGAGCCCCTATCCTTCCCCCGAGCTGCCTCGTCGGGAGAAGACAATATCTGAGCTGGAGCAGTTGAAAGGACTGAGTGCTACCTTCCAGAACATCCGGATGGGACGGAGACCAGATGCAAGTCCAGAACCTGAAGAGGCCGAGTCCGCGTCATCGGTGACTGTACCTGCGCCGGCGGCGCCAGCAGAGGACAGCGACTCCGACACAGAGAGTATCGGTGAGCAGATCGTCCGGCTGGAGGAGAAGTTGCGGGAGTTGCGTAAGACCTACACCGCCAGGATCCAGACACCGCCGAGGAAGGATGAGGTAAGGGTGCCTGTCACCACCCGTAAACCGCCTTCTGTTGCCACCGCTCCGTCAGTGCCCCAGACCGGACCCGCGATTGCCGTGAATTGCTGCACCCAGAGCACCGGACCGCTTGCTGCGGCGGTGCCAAACATGTCACCCCCTGCAGTGATCATGCCAGGGCCGGCACGGCCCACCAGAGGGTTTACCCCTAGGCCTATGGGGCCAATACCTATTAGGGGCCCCTTTACCCTGCAGCTGCCCCCTGATACAGTCATGTGGGCCCATCCTCCTGTAGAGGAATACTACAGAAGATACCTCCCAGCAGAGCCAAGTAGCTACAATATGCCACTGTGATCAGCCTGCTAGGCCTGTGATTTATTTCTTCATAAGAAGGTGATGTTAACCCTTCCAGGACAGGAGTCCTATGTTGCTGGTCCTTTGTTGCAGCTGCCAGTTTGTCCACGGCTCAGTGGTAGGTGTTGACCACTGAAATCACAAAGTCAGCAAGGCCACGTTTGTTTCCAGGACCTCCTGCCTGCTTTTGCTACCCACGCCAAGTTGTGCCTGTTCCTTTGTTGCACCTTTTACCCTTCACCCCCTTTTCAGGTTGATCAGGGGTGTTACAACACTTGTCTTTGCTGTCCATTTTATTGTGCAACCAGTTACCAAGGAACCGTGCCCGGAGACAGACTCAAAAGTACCTGAGCCTCTGAGATTCTTACTCTTTTAAAAGTATTGTACCCAGAGATGGACTCCACCGCATGAGAGCCTCTGTGATTTAATGAGAAATAACCTGGGTACGGACTCATGTTTGTTATTTGAGCCTCCAAGAACTTTTATACTGTTTTCTACTGTTTTATCATGGACTTATTCATTGTCATGGACTATCCTGGTTCTAATGTTACGCTGTGCCAGGTCAGCGCCCCCGTTCCATTCACTATCCTGAGAGAAGAGAACGACGCCCCTTGTCACTACCCTTCACCTTTGCCAATTGGACCTGATGTAATTGTAAATGCAGATGAATTACATGTATGTATGCCTGCATGTCTCTCTTTTCTATTTCAGGTAGAGATTCCAGTTGGGAGACCCATGATGGAGTACGAGGTCGTACTCAGCTTACAGCAGTGGGGTATGTAGTATACGGGAGTTGTAATACCCGTTACTACCAAAGGTCACTTGGTGTGCTGTCGTCCCTCCTAATTATGGGAAGTTGCTTTATGTCAGTTTTATAAAATGTAATGTAATGTGTGTATTTTCCTGTCACTGAAACTTGCACTTACAGGCCTGCTAGGGGTGTCATTCCTACTTCTAGTCCATAGAGGGAGCTAGGGAGCCCTAGTTTATATAAGGCCAGACCAGGAAGTGCAGGGGAGACGGAGTCTAGTATCTGTAACCTACAGTTGGAGATTAGACTATGTCTGAGACAAGTCCAGGCCTGAAGCCTGCTGTTCAGGAGAAGATTCCCTCCTGAATACCCATATGCAGAAGCAGGAACATCTTAGCCTAAGGGCCTGAGGAACCATTCAGAAGCTAGGAGAGACTGAGGCAAAGATCAGAGGAGCCAGAGGTACTAAGAAAGACAGAGGAGGTACTTATTTAAGCCATAATCAAGGATATAAAGCCAGACTTAGGTTAATGGGCCTTGGTGAAGAATTGCTACATTCCAGGATCAGACAGAGTTAGAGTGCAAGCTCCTTTGCTGCAAGTCCTGTGTTCAACACTCTGTAATTACCCTGCTGTACTGAATTGCCTGCATCGACCGAATTGCAAAATCGACTGTATGCTGAGGAACTGCGTTTCCAATATTGTCTCTGCCTGCAAACTACTAAAGTTGAAGTTCTGTTTTAACACCACGTTTCCTCAAATTATTCCTGCATCCGCAAACGGCGTGCCACCGTTTACTTGGCACTGGCGTCACGAACTATTCCTACCTATACCTGCCCTTGCAGAGAGTCAGCTGTACCAGGTTAGTGTATATTGCACTACTACACCCAGAAACACCTACTACGCACAACTTGAGTACACTGCATATACCTTCCATGTCCTTTATCATTTAGCTATAATAGCCTGCCTACATTCAGTGCGCTGCCTGTGCTGTTCATAGCGCGCCCAGCGCTGATGAATAGCGTGGAAAGTCTAAGGCATATTAGTAAGCTTTAGACTTTTTCCAGGGTACGGGTGCCCACAGAGAGGGCTGTGAGTGCCCCCTCTGGCACCCTGCCATAGGTTCGCCACCACTGGTCTATAATAATAACCCTGGATAGTCTACCCAGTTTTTTATATTGATATACAGTCATGTGAAAAAATTAGGACACCCTTTGAAAGCATGTGGTTTTTTGTAACATTTTTAATAAATGGTTATTTCATCTCCGTTTCAACAATACAGAGAGATTAAAGTAATCCGACTAAACAAAGAAAACTGAAGAAAAGTCTTTTCAAGATCTTCTGTAAATGTCATTCTACAAAAATGCCTATTCTAACTGAGGAAAAAGATAGGACACCCTTGCCCCTAATAGCGAGTGTTACCTCCTTTGGCTGAAATAACTGCAGTGAGACGGTTCTTGTAGCCATCTACCAGTCTTCGACATCGGTCTGAGGAAATTTTACCCCACTCCTCAATGCAGAACTTTTTCAGCTGTGAGATGTTTGAGGGGTTTCTTGCACGTACAGCCCTTTTCAAGTCACCCCACAGCATCTCAATGGGATTCAAATCTGGACTTTGACTTGGCCATTCCAGGACTCTCCATTTCTTCTTTTTCAGCCAATCTTTGGTTGATTTACTAGTATGTTTTGGGTCATTGTCATGTTGCATGGTCCAGTTCCGCTTCAGCTTTAATTTTCTAACTGATGGTCTCACATGTTCTTCAAGCACCTTCTGATACACAGTAGAATTCATCGTGGATTCTATGATGGTGAGCTGACCAGGTCCTGCTGCAGCAAAGCAGCCCCAAACCATGACACTTCCACCTCCATGCTTCACAGTTGGTATGAGGTTCTTTTCTTGGAATGCTGTGTTTGGTTTACGCCAAACATGTCCTCTGCTGTTGTGTCCAAATAATTCAATTTTGGACTCATCTGTCCAAAGAACATTATTCCAGAAGTCCTGGTCTTTGTCAACTTTATCTCTGGCAAATGTCAGTCTGGCCTCGATGTTTCTCTTGGAAAGCAAAGGTTTCCTCCTTGCACACCTCCCATGCAAGTTAAACTTGTACAGTCTCTTTCTGATTGTAGAGGCATGTACTTCTACATCAACAGTAGCCAGAGCCTGCTGTAGTTCTCGAGATGACACTTTAGGGTTTTTGGAGACCTCTTTTAGCATCTTGCGGTCTGCTCTTGGGGTGAACTTGCTGGGGCGACCAGTCCTGGGCATGTTGGCAGTTGTTTTGAAAGCCCTCCACTTGTAGACTATCTTCCGGACAGTGGAATGGCTGATTTCAAAATCTTTTGAGATCTTTTTAAATCCCTTCCCAGACTCATAGGCTGCTACAATCTTTTTTCTGAAGTCCTCTGACAGCTCTTTTGCTCTCACCATGGTGCTCACTCTCACTTCAACAGTCAGGAGCACACCAAACTAAATGTCTGAGGTTTAAATAGGGCAAGCCTCATTCAACATGCAGAGTAACGATCTACTAATTATGTGCACCTGGTGTGATATACCTGTGTGAGATCTGAGCCAATTTAAGAGGGAATACATGTGAGGGTGTCCTATCTTTTTCCTCAGTTAGAATAGGCATTTTTGTAGAATGACATTTACAGAAGATCTTGAAAAGACTTTTCTTCAGTTTTCTTTGTTTAGTTGGATTACTTTAATCTCTCTGTATTGTTGAAACGGAGATGAAATAACCTTTTATTAAAAATGTTACAAAAAACCACATGCTTTCAAAGGGTGTCCTAATTTTTTCACATAACTGTAGGTTATTTGAGATGTTGTGCTGGTAGACTGGGAGCCCACCTTTCTCAGGGGCTCACCGGGGGATTCCCATGTTCCCCTGTGGGCCAGTTCAAGCCTGATCTTTGGCTTCATTTACCAAGGACTGTCCTTGTTGCCCCTAGCAACCAATCAGAGCTCCGCTTTCATTTCTTTAACTGCTCTGGAAAAATGAAAGCTGCTCTCTGATTGGTTGCTATGAGCAATGAAGACAGTCTTACTGGTAGATAGCTTTGATAAATGAGAACCCATTCCTCATCGGAGAGGTGTGCCTATGTTATTATTTATTGTATGTAATCCCCTAATATGATATACGATATATATATTTAGGCCAGGCTGTGTTCCAATATAGACACAAAATGCGACACGCGTTTAAATTTGCAACGTTCCGACACCATAAAACTGACGTAGAAGATTGATCCTTTTGCCCCACAGCGTTCACCTGAACAGTCGTTGACCCTCGGCGTCACCAGCGACTATTCTTATTTGGTGCTGGGACTCCTAACCCTGGTAAGAGTCCTAGCAATGCTCTGCTAACTTGGTTATTTCATAATGAATTTTATTTTTTGGGGTATTCCCATCTGGGACATTTGTGGCATATCCATAGGATGGGGCCCCCGAAGTGTACTGACTGCAAGTCGCACATGTGCATCCAGCCTTTATTCACTGCTATAGAACTTCAGAAAATAGCTGAGTGGCAGTTTGGCTATTTTCAGGGGTCTCATAGTGGTGAATGGAGAGGTGGCCGCGCTTTTGCTGCTTGTTCTGCGTTCTCTGCTATGGGACTTCCAAAAACTGAGCGCGCTCGCTATTTTGGGAACTCCCATAGCGATGAATGGAGAGGACGCTGTGGATGCACAATGTGCTCTCCGGTTTACTTTGGACTCCTGTTCTAGAGATATGAGTGGGTCCGAGAGGTGGGACCCTCACCTATAGGACATATATGACACATTTTATCCATATGTACCATATATGTCCCAGATGGGAATACCTCTTTTACCTCCTCTCTGAGAAAATCATGCATACACCCCTGAAACTTAGGAATGGAAATTAAAGAAACAGAATAAAGTTACAGAAGACGTTAATTGGGGGATAAATGGCCAAATTGTTTATTTAAAAATAAAAAATGGCAAACCCCCGACTCACAGAGAGTCACCCTCCAGCACTCAGGAGAGGAAAACCCCCTGTGGAGGAAACCTCTAGGGAACCATGGCTGGAGGGCTGCCCTTCCCTTGGGCTTAGAGGGTAATGCCACTATGTGACTGCCACATAAATAGTGGGGGGGTGCAGCAGCCGGGCTGATCTGGTTGGCTAGGCGGATGTCCCTTTTCTCCCATTGGGCGATGGGCTTCTTGCTAGAACCTCCGAATTTCGTCAAGGTGCGGTGGGCGGGAGTAGTCAAGCTCAAGGTCCTCAGACCATCAAGTACTGCACCAAATATGGCTGCTCGCCCGCTTTTTATAACGGTTTTTCTCTTATGTCACAGGTGTCTATGACTAATGTTGGTGGCAGTGTTTCGAAGGGTTAACCCTTTAGTGACTGTCAATGTGCCTTACTGCAGAGGCAATTAACCCCTTCTTGACCGCACTTTGTCACTATGGTCCAGTCTGGATAACCGTAGTTTATTTATGGTCCCCCGACAATCGCAGGGCTTCCTCCTTCTTGTGTCTGATGTGTAAAAGGGCCCTGCACCAATCAGATGTCTAGGCTCAATCAAGGAGAGAAGGCAGCAAGAGGCAGTTGAGGGAAGATGACAGTTGGGAGGAGGGAAGAAACTGTCTAATGGCCTCCATAGCATGGCACTGACAAGACAGCCCTGGTCCACCTGCCCCACCACATCTTGGTAGTGTGAGTTGTCAGAAACTGCAACCGAGATCTGTAACTACAGGGCGGTGTGCCGTGGTAAAAGACTGACACCATCAAGCTGTTTACCTGATAGACTGTTCGGTTGCCCATCGTAACCACCAAGCTAATAATGTAACCATCAAGCATTGTGCCCAATGGTGTCTGTAACCGCTAAGCACTGTGCCTCCTGCTGCGCCGTCCTCAAGTGGGGTCTCTGGATAGGGTCGAGGGTCACATATAGAACTGAACGGACCATGCTGTTAGTCTGTTCATTTACATGGTGCGGTCTGGAAGGGGTTATATGAGAGCCGCTGGTTTAGGTGATAGGTATCGGTACCTGGGCCAGTAGCTGTCAGTAACAAAACAAACCTGCTCCCCCGAAGCAGGAAACTCTGCGATTGTCGGGGGACCATAAATATATGGCGGTTATCAAAACTGGAGTATATTGACACTATGCGTTCAGGAAGGGGTTAATGGCCTCTGCAGTAAGGCACATTGACAGTCACTAAAGGGTTAACCCTACAGAACATTAGTCATAGACACCTGTGACATCACAAGCACACGTGTCATAAGGGAAAAACCCTTGTAAAAAGCGGGCGAGCAGCCATATTTGGTGCCGTACTTGATGGCCTGAGGACCTTGAGCTTGACTACCCCCGCCCATCGCACCTTGACGAAATTTGGAGGTTCTAGCAGGAAGCCCATCGCCCAATGGGAGAAAAGGGACATCCGCCTAGTCATCCAGATCAGCCCGGCTGCTGCACCCCCACACTATTTATGTGGCAGCCACATAGTGGCATTACCCTCTAAGCCCAAGGGAAGGGCAGCCCTCCAGCCATGGTTCCCTAGAGGTTTCCTCCACAGGGGGTTTTCCTCTCCTGAGTGCTGGAGGGTGACTCTCTGTGAGTCGGGGGTTTGCCATTTTTTTTATATTTTAAATAAACAATTTGGCCATTTATTCCCCAATTATTGTGTTCTGTAACTTTATTCTGTGTCTTTATTTTGCGTTCTTTGGTTTCAGGGGTGTATGCTTGATTTTCTCAGGGAGGAGGTTAAAGGGGTATTCTCATCTGGGGCATATTTGGTACAAATCGATAGGATGTGTCATAAATGTTCTATAGGTGGGGGTCCCACATCTGAGACACGCTCATATCTTCAGAACAGGAGTCCGAAGTAAACTGGAGAGCACATTGCACATGCAGGGAGTCCTTTCCATTCATTGCTATGGGAGTTCCAAAAATAGCGCGCATGCTCAGCTGTATTCGGAAGTCCCATAGCAGAGACCGGAGAACAAGCAGCAGAAGCGCGGCCACCTCTCCATTCACCAGTATGGGACTCCTGAAAATTGCAAACTAGCGCTCAGCTATTTTCTGAAGTTCCATAGCAGTGAATGAAGGTTGGCCGCGCATGCGTGACTTCCTGTCTGTACACTTGGGGGCCCCATCCTATGGATATGTCATAAATGTCCCAGATGGGAATATCCCTTAAAATAAGATTCATTATGAAATAACCAAGTTAGTGGAGCATCGCTAGGACTCTTATAGTCTTAGGAGTCCCAGCACCGTTGCACCGAATGAGTTGCTGGTGATGCCGACGATCAACGACTGTTCAGGTCAATGGATCAATCTTCTACTCCCGTTTTATGCGGTCGGAAAGTTACAAATTTAGATGCATGTCCCGTTTTGTGTCTAAATTGGAACACAGCCTGGCCTAAATATATAAATGCATATCATATATAATATTAAGTGATTACATACAATAAATAATAATATAGGCGCACCTCCCCCTTAAGGAATGGGTTATCATTTATCAAAGCTATCTACTCGTAAGACTGTCTTCATTGTCCATAGCAACCAATCAGAGAGCAGCTTTCATTTTTCCAGAGCAGTTAAAGAAATGAAAGCAGAGCTCTGATTGGTTGCTAGGGGCAACAAGGACAGTCCTTGGTAAAAGAGGTCTTAAGATGTTCTTTGGAACAGGTTTTTCACATGTCTGTATCATCACAGTGCAGCAATAACACCCCAAGTCGCAGTCCCAGTGCCCTCATTGTGCCTCTACACCACAAGTGCCAGACTGAGCCCTCATACATTTACTCAAGAGTCTGGGATTGCCCTTATAACTGCCAACCACAGGGATCTCAAGTCTCCCTGAAGTTCAGGGAGTCTCCCTCTATTGGATAGCGGCTCCCTGACACCCGCATGTGAGACAATATCTCCCGGAAAGGTTTACTGATAGCAGAGCAGAGAGATAAGAGAAGTGACAGGACACAGAGTTTAGATTACAGGTTGAATTAACCCTTTAGGGTCAAATTGGCTTCTCAAGGAGATATATATGTTAAAGGCATCTTCTTCTGTCTCATTCAGTAGCTATATAACTATTGAGAGAGATGTATTTTTTTTTAAATACATTTGCACATTTAACCCTCCATTTTAATTATATATTATTTACTCCAGTGTTAAATCCCCCCCCCCCCCCCCCCCCCCGATTTTTTTCCTACAGTGGGGTAGATAATTACACACAGGGTTCACTTGCTTCTTGTCAGCTCAGCGAATGAACCGAAGATTCGATTCATGAATCGGTTCATTTGAATGAACTGATTCAAATGAACCGATTCATGTGAAAGATCCGAACTTCCCATCTCTAGTTTACTCGCAGTAAACCTTCTCGGCGCGTGCGCACAGTGCAAGAAGAAGCCAATGCCAGCAGTCCGTAACGGCGCATCAGGCTGAGCCTGTGCGCACAGGCGGGATCTCAAAGCGGGAGGAGGGGGAGGGAGGGAGAGGCGGCACTGAGGAGTAGAAGGCGGCGCTGGGCACGAACGGCGATGCGTGCGGCCGTGCACCATGCATCCACAGACCTCCCCTGCTTGGGCACCTTAATTCAATGATTGACAGGTTAGTAAAACCTGTTTTTCCGCAGAATAAAGCCACAAATAGCTTTTATAAGGCCACCTTAGAAATCAGAATGCTACCCTGGACATGAGCATATGTTTAGCTCACAGGGCTTATAGGTGGTGACAGAATCCCTTTAATCATATACATAAATAGGATAATTTGGGGCAGGGTAATGAGCCCAGTCCTCCACACCATAGAACAAAGTGTGCGGATACTGCATATGTTTGGAAAATGTAATAAAAAGTTTGTGAAAGAAAAAAAAAAGAAAACCTCCCTGAAATGAGAAGTGCACCTCCCTGAAATGAGTTTTTGCAGGTTGTCTGCAACCATAGTTAGTGCCAGCCACAGCACCCCTACAGATCCTATAATTGTGGCCCCTTGTGCTATCCACAGTGTCCCCATTAGAGATAGTGAGCAACAACGCCATGTAAGTGCAAGTCAATAGCCCCATAAATTTCATCTACTGTCTCCATAACTGGCAGGAATAGTTCCCCAAGAAATCCCAGCAATATTGACCCCATAAGGGTCCATTCACATGTCCGCAAGTGCAGACCCATTAATTTCGCACTTCCGGGTCCGCAATTCCGTTCCCGAAAAAATAGAACATGTCCTATTCTCGTCCCCGGACAAGAATAAGAATTTTCTATTAAGTGCCGGCGATGTGCGGTCCGCAAAATGCGGAACACACATTGCCGGTGTCCGTGTTTTGCGGATCCACGTATCTGTGGATCCGCAAAACACACACGGACATGTGAATGGATCCTAAGTGTTATCCACAGTAATGCCAGGGGTTTTAGCCCCAGTGCCCGCACAACTGCCAGCCACTGTACCCCTATAATTGAAAACCACTGTGTCCCCAAACTGCCAGTCTTTCCATAATTGAAATCCACGTTGCCACTATAACTCCCAGCAATATTGGTAACATAGGAGCTATCCACACTGATGCCAAAGGTGACAACCATGGTGCCCCTACAAATACCATCCACAGTGTCCCCATAGGTGCTAGTCACAATGCCCATCTAACACAGCAACCACAGTGCTACCATAAGAGAACCATTAGAGCCAGTCAGAGCCCCAAAACATTTCATCCACTGCCTCCATAACTTGCCCTCAGTACAGATGCCAGTCACAGTTCCCCCCATAACAGATAAACGTCCAATAAAGGTCACCCAAAGCCCTCTGTCAGTTTCCACTATATCCATTGTTGTGCCATAAGTGACAGCCACAGTTCCCTACAAGTTTCATAGCCTCCTCCAGTACAGTCTTTAGGGTGACAATACGTCCTCTTTTTTTCAGATATGTCCTCTTTAAAATATTGTCCAGATGGAATTTATAAATGACCAAAAATGTCTGGGATTTTCAAGGGTTAAGGGGATGGGGGGCGCCGGAGGGTGGGCATTATAATGTGCTACAGCGCAAGCGCTGAAGAACCTTCATGTGATCAGTGCAAGCGGGGACGGAGTTCAGCAGTGGAGAATTGGTTAGCCTGAGAAGCCTTGGAAGTTGTAGTCCTCTCCTCCTATACTTCCTATCTGAATTGTCTGCTGATATCCCATAATAACAGAATGGAAATGCTGGGAGTTGTATTCATCTCCAGTGTCAGACTGAGGTGCATGGGGCCCACCAGTAAAATTAATTTGAGGGGCCCACTACACAGATACCTGCAAATGTTACCCATTCACACGGCAGCAAGGCACTGCAAGGTGATTGATAGGGGTCCCTGCAGCAACTTCAAGATGCCGGGTGCCTAGGAAATGAGGACACTGGGTGGCCTGCCGCTGTGTCCACAAGTCATCTCAGCCACCAGATGCATCTATAATAATAATATATGGACATTTAGGCTGATTGAGATGCTATACGCTGCCTATCTACAGTATATGTGGTGCAGTCACTCGACTGTGCAAGGTGTGCAGGAGATGGGGGACTAGGGGCCCATCTTGTTCATGGCCCAGTAGGGTAGTCACCTGTAGCCCTGTGGGCCAGTCCAAGCCTGATTACAACTCTCTACATGTCCAGGTTGTTAATATGTGATATCAGAGGACTTTACAGGGATGACGTATGAGGAGAGACCTACAACTCCCAGCATGTCCAGGCCAATTCAGATTGAAAGTATGAGAGGAGAGGACCAGGCTCAGAATGGACCGCAGTGGTACAGGTGATTCCCACAGTGGGCTCCAAGCAAGGTAGGCCCTGCACAGCTGGCACATGGCACAGTGGAGTGACTGCACTACATATAGATAGGCAGCAAACAGTATCTCAACCAGCCTATATTCATATAAAAAACTGGGTACATTATTTAACAGTTTATTATTATAAATGCGCTCACCTTCTTGAAGTCGCTGCAGGGTCCCCCATAATCAAATATCTTGTAACGTCTTGATGCTGTTTGCTGTTGTGTTAGCAGGTAACATTTGCATGTATCTGTGTGGTGTGCCCCCACAATGAATTTTACTTTGACACCCCAGTTCGACACTGCTTAAAGGCTATCATAACCAGTAAGCTCATTGCCTGTCATAAGACTATCATAACTAGTAAGCTCATTGACTGTCATAAGACTATCATAACCAGTAAGCTCATTGCCTGTCATAAGACTATCATAACCAGTAAGCTTGGTGCCAATCATAAGACTATCATAACCAGTAAGCTCATAGCCTGTCATAAGACTATCATAACCAGTAAGCTCATTGCCTGTCATAAGACTATCATGACCAGTAAGCTCATTGCCAATCATAAGACTATCAGAACCAGTAAGCTTGTTGCCTGTAATAAGACTATCATAACCAGCAACCTCATTGCCTGTCATAAGACTATCATAACCAGTAAGCTTGTTGCCTGTCATAAGACTATCATAACCAATTAACATTTCAACCTAGATTGCGTATCCCCTGATGAGTTACTGCAACGAAACGTGGGACTCTGCCCGGGTCTAGGGACAGGTATCTGGGCGGGGTCAACCCTTTCAGGGCGAGTGGTCCGCATAGGTAGGTAGGGTATTTTCAGCTCCGCTCTCTTCATAGGGCATTATAGGGATAGCTGTTCCCCCTGCTGCCTCTGCATAAACATTTAAAAGCTACCCTGCTTCATTTTTGTGATGTATTGGTGAACTCCTATTTTACGCCTGGCTGTACATGGACTACGCACCTGAGAGAGTGTATCTGGCACTAACGCCAACCTGGGGGCCTTTGAACGATTCACATCCGAAGTAATTATTCATCACGTCCGGACCGGTGAGATTGTTCAAATTTTTCTTCCTCTACGTTGTATCTTATGGTCCCAACTCTGCCTGGTGATTTTTTTTTATAATTTTGCAGCCAAAGTGTGTTTTTTTGCATACAAGTTTTCTATATTCAATGTATGTCTCTATGGTGTTAAGATTTTTTAAATAAACACTAGTAAAGGTTATGTCTTAAATTTCCCATACCTCTGTTCTTGGAGGTTTCTCTAATTTTTTGCTGTCATAGGACTATCATAACCAGTAAGGTTGGTGCCAATCATAAGACTATCATAACTAGTAAGCTCATTGCCTGTCATACGACTATCATAACCAGTAAGCTTGGTGCCAATCATAATACTATCATAACCAGTAAGCTTGTTGCCTGTCATACGACTATCATAACCAGTAAGCTCATTGCCTGTCATAAGACTATCATAACCAGTAAGCTTATTGCCTGTCATAAGACTATCATAACTAGTAAGCTTGGTGCCAATCATAAGACTATCATAACTAGTAAGCTCTTTGCCTGTCATACGACTATCATAACCAGTAAGTTTGGTGCCAATCATAAGACTATCATAACCAGTAAGCTTGGTGCCAATCATAAGACTATCATAACCAGTAAGCTCATTGCCTGTCATAAGACTATCATAACCAGTAAGCTCATTGCCTGTCATAAGACTATCATAACCAGTAAGCTCATTGCCTGTCATAAGACTATCATAACCAGTAAGCTTGGTGCCAATCATAAGACTATCATAACCAGTAAGCTCATTGCCTGTCATAAGACTATCATAACCAGTAAGCTCATTGCCTGTCATCAGACTATCATAACCAGTTAAGCTTGTTGCCTGTCATAAAACTATTGTAACTAATAATTTTGATGCCCCTTGTGAGACCAGTAAAACCACCTTGTTGAAGTTGCGGCTGTGTTCACCTAATTCCTTCCACCATCCAAGAGAGGGGAGTCAAGCATACTACTAAGCAACAAAAAGATCTTCTGTCTATGGTCTTACCCCCCCTACCCCAGTTGGGGCTAAAATATATTAGTGGACATGAAAAGACAATAATAGGACACAGATAAATAATACCACAATCCTAAAAACAGTGTAAACAATACAATAAACGCTCTACGTTGTGACCTTGTAGTACTCTACCAGGCAGAAGATTCACGGCTTGATAAATAGCAGATTGTGCTGGCACTCTGCGAGATGCACAGGCTTCATCTATCCAGCCACAGGAAGGAATGTGCAAGCCGGCAACTTTTCTATAACATTTGCTGCGTTAACTGATTGGCAGGAACAATCAATCCATGGAAGTCCTTCTGTATCATTTGTTTTCCTGCAAGCTCTGTGCACATTGGATGGAAGGATCAATAGGATACATTAGAAACTGCAAAATGATGCAGATGTCCTGGATGTCCTTTTTTTTACATTATATTAAAAGGTAATTTCCAATCTGGTAAAAGAAATCAATGTCTTTGTGCGGGATAATCGAACATGAATCTAGTCGTGAGAAATCAAAGAAGTCAAACTAGCCTTCTAATCAGTGATGGCCAGTTCGCCGTGTTCGCCCGCGATCAGATGCGAGCTGCCATCTTAACTCACAAGTCCGGCGATGCACAGGTAAGTCCTTACCTGTGCCTGTGCGCGAGCCGGTCTGAAATGAAATGCGGTCTCCGGGTGCAGGCAGTTCCGAGAACAGCCCGATGAAGGCCCCCGGCGGCTGTTCTCGGAACTGCCTGCTCCCGGAGACCGCATTTCATTTCAGACCGGCTCGCGCACAGGCACAGGTAAAGACTTACCTGTGCATCGCTGGACTTGTGAGCTAAGATGGCAGCTCGCATCTGTTCGCAGGCGAACACGGCGAACTGGCCATCACTGCTTCTAATTAGTAAGAATAGATTATTTTTTAAACTTTTTTATTATTTGATCATTTTTGAGGACATGGTGATGTTCCATTTTCCTGGCCTTCCCTGAGCCATAATATTTTTATTTTTCCATTCACATAAGCTGTATGAGGGCTTGTTTTTTGCGGGACGAGTTTTAGTTTCTAATGGCACTATTTACTGTTCCATTCAATGTATAGGAAAAAAATGTATTGGAAAAAAATTCCAAATGGGGTGGAATTGAAAAAAAAAAAAGAGGCAATTCTGTCACAGTTTTATTGGTTTTGTTTTTACGATGTTCCCTATGCGGTAAAACTAACCCGTGCTTTCATTCTCTACTGTAGATCAGTACAATTAAAGAGATAACACATATGTCTAGTTTTTCTTGTGTTTTAATACTTTAAAAAAATTCAATACTTTTTAAAATACTTTTTATGTCTATGGAGCTATGTGGGGGCTCATTTTTTGCAAAGCAATGTGTACTTTTCATTGATTCCATTTTGGGGTATGTATGACGACTTGATCATTTTTATAAATTTTTTGGGGGGAGATGAAGGGATGAAAACAGCAGATAGGCCAGCAATTTTCATTTTTTTCCCATTACACCACATGGGGTAAATATTTTTATATTTTAATAGTATGGGCATTTTGGGACACAGTGATGCCTATGGTGTTTTTATTTTTATTATTTATATTTAGTTTTGGGAAAAGGGGTGATTTACATTTTTATATAGATTTTTTTTATATTTTTATAAAACAGTTTTCCCTTTTTTTCACTTTTTAAAAGTTCCCCTAGGGAACTTGAACAAGTGATTATCAGATCGCTTCTCTCAAAGACCCCAATGCATTAGCATTGAAGTCTATGGGAAATTCGCTATGTTCCTATGGATTCAGACTGCAGGTAATATCCCTCCGTGTGCTATCTGGATTGCTCCTGCATGGCATGCAGACCCATTAACCCCTTCCCGACCAGCGTAATACTAGTACACCGCTGGTCGAGTCTTTAAAGATGGCGCCTGCTCCGCAGACACCAGCGGCTAATGTCCGTAATCCTGACCACGGCATCTGAGCTCGTGAAACACCGGAAAGGAGGAGGAGCCGGAGCTTGTGTACAGCAGTCCCTGTCTTAGTGAATGACAGGAGGCTGCTGCTCAGTATTTCCTATGGAGCCCTTCTAGTCATTTTCTCATAGACTCCAATGCTAGTGCATTGGAGTCTATGAGAATAGCAATCTAATGATTGCTTGTTATAGTTCCTTATGGGAACTATATAAAAGTATTAAAAAAAAGAAAGTTTAAAAAAAAAAAATGTATTCAAATCACTCCCCTTTCCCCAAAATAAAAATAAACTAAAAAAGAAAAAAAAACACATCATAGGTATCATCATGTACCAAAAACGCCCATAGTATAAAAATATTTTCCCCATACGGCAAACGGCGAAACGGAAAAAAAGAGTCAAAATGGCTGATTCGCCGTTTTTGGTCACTTAATTTTTTACAAACAAATTAAATAAAGTGATTAAAAAGTCAAACACACCCCAGAATGGTATCAATGAAAAGTACAGATCGCCCCTCAAAATATGAGCCCCATACAGCTCCGTACACATAATTACCAAAAAGTTATAGGGGTCAAAATATTATTTTGCCACTATCAAAATGCAAGAAAAACTATACATATGAGGTATCGCTGGATTCGTACTGACCTGTAGAATGAAAGCAACTGGTCAGTTTTATCGCACATTAGACGTCGTAAATTAAAAACCTGTAAAACTGTGGAAGAATTGCTTTTTTTTTTCCAATTTCACCCCATTTGGAATGTATTTCCAGCTTCCCACTACATCATATGCAATATTAAAAATGGTGGCGTTTGAAATTGTAACTTATCCTGCAAAAAAATCAAACCCTCATACGGCTATGTGAACGGGGGACAAAAAAAAAAAAGTTATGGCTCTGGGAAGGCAGGGAGCGCAAAACGAAAAAACGCAAAAACAAAAAAAGCTCCGGGGTAGAAGGGGTTAAAATAAATGGTGTAATTCACACTTCATCTTGTAGCATGCTCTGCTCTTGCCCGTTTTCCATCTGAGACTTATTCAAAGGACATCCCCCTGTAGGGGACATTCTCCCTGTGTTATAAGCGGAAGACATGACTCTGGTATTTATTCAACAGCCTCTTTGTTCCGCTGACCCCGTCAGGTCTCAGTGCAGCGTACTCAAGTTGTGTGTAATAGGTGTTTCTGGGTGATGTAGTGCAATATACACTAACCTGGTACAGCTGACTCTCTGCAAGGGCAGGTATAGGTAGCAATAGATAGTTCGTGACGCCAGTGCCAAGTAAACGGTGGCACGCCGTTTGCGGATGCAGGAATAAATTGAGGAAACGTAGGATTAAAACAGAACTCAAACTTTAGTAGGTTTTCCAAGCAGAGACAATAAAGGAAATGCAGTTCCTCAGCATACAGTCGATTTTGCAATTCGGTCGATGCAGGCAATTCAGTACAGCAGGGTAATTACAGAGTGTTGAACACAGGACTAGCAGCACAGGAGCTAGCACTCTAATTCTGTCTGATCCTGGAATACAGCAATTCTTCACCAAGGCCCATTAACCTAATTCTGGCTTTATATCCTTGGCTATGGCTTCTATAAGTACCTCCTCTGTCTTTCTGAGTACCTCTTGCTTTCCTGGTCTTTGCTTCTGTCTCTCTCAGCTTCTGGACACTTCCTCAGGCTCTAGAAACTTCTGAGCTGTGGTCTAGACTGACTTCTGCACTCCACACTAGATCAGGTTACACTGACTTTCCCTTCCTTGTCTGGCCCTTATATAAACTAGGGCCCCCTAGCTCCCTCTAATGCCTAAGAGCTGGAATGACACCCCTAGCCGGCCTGTAAGTGCAAGTTTCAGTGACAGGGAAATACACACATTACATTACATTTTATAAAACTGGCATACAACAATTTCCCCATAATTAGGAGGGACGACAGCACACCAAGTGACACTTTGGTAGTGACGGGTATTACAACTCCCGTACACTACATACCCCACTGCTTTAAGCTGAGTACGACCTCGTACTCCATCATGGGTCGCCCAACTGGAATCTCTTCCTGAAATAGAAAATAGAGACATGCAGGCATACATACATGTAATTCATCTGCATTTACATTTACATCAGGTCCAATTGGCAAAGGTGAAGGGTAGTGACAAGGGGCGTCGTTCTCTTCTCTCAGGATAGTGAATGGAACTGGGGCGCTGACCTGGCACAGCGTAACATTATAACCAGGATAGTCCATGACAATGAATAAGTCCATGATAAAACAGTAGAAAACGGTATAAAAGTTCTTGGAGGCTCAAATAACAAACATGAGTCCGTACCCAGGTTATTTCCATATTAAATCACAGAGGCTCTCATGCGGTGGAGTCCATCTCTGGGCACATTTCCTTAGTATGAAGTTGCACAATAAAATGACAGCATAATAACGGAACTACCCAGGGGTTTCCTGTGGGTGTAGCACAGGCAAGGGCTCACGTGGGGGAGTCCATTCTTGCGCACAAATGTCCAACAAGGTATTCCCAGTAACAACGGTTTGGGAGGAGACGCCACCAGAATAGTCAAAGTCTCCTAAACGGACTGGCGGGCGTCCCCTGGTCATCCGGGTAGACCTTCTCAGTACAGGGGTCTCCTCTTCCCTTAGCAACGAAGTAGAAGGGACAGGAGCAACAGGAGGGTCTCCATCAGCGAGACCCTGGTCAGGAACAACTGGAACAACAATATCCACAAGAGGGGAAACTGGATCCGGGGCATCTTGAACCGGCTCTGCTGGAGGTGAAGCTACAGTAGGTGCCGGAGCAGGCACCAGCAAGTTCAACCAAGGTGTCAGAAGCCAATGCATGGGATCAGCGTCATACCTCAGATTACTAACAGCCTGCATAGGATCCTCGGGCTGTATGGCTGACTCTGACACAGGATATTCTGATCCAGAACTCTCGGCACTAGGTTCTGGTGTCAGGCAGAGTTTCAACCGGTTTCGGTGTACAATTTGGGATCCCTTGTCTTCCCGGGTGATCTCATAAGTGTGAGTTCCAACATTTGGGATTGCAGTGACAACATAAGGACTTCGCTCCCACTTACTGTCCAATTTGCTGGTACGACGGTTATTCTTTAACCATACCACGGCCCCTATGGTCAAGGGTTCTGCCTGGGCTGCCTGATCATAGTCTTTCTGCTGCCGGTCTCTAGCAAAGTCCATACGTTCCTGAACAATGGCTTTGGCTGCATCTAACCGCCTTTGGTGCTCAGCAACCCAGTCGGTGTTAGGTAATGGGTTAATGCAATCAGGCACATGTATGTCCAATGAATGATCAGCAGGCAATGTCCCTTGGCGCCCAAACATCAAGTAAAAAGGGGTATACCCGGTGGAACAATGTATGGTATGATTGTATGTGAACATGAGCTGTGGCAACAGACTGGGCCAATCTCCTCTGTTCTCAGGAGGCACGGCCCTCAGCATCTCTATCAAGGTCTGATTCATTTTTTCACATAATCCGTTACCTTGAGGATGGTAGGCCGTCGTCCGGATCTTCTTACAGTTGTGTAAGCGGCACAGTTCATGGAACAGATGGGACTCAAAAGCAGGTCCTTGATCGGTGAGGATCTTTTCTGGACATCCATAGGGCAGGAGGAAGTGCTTCCAGAACATTTCGGCTGTAGTCTTGGCTGTCTGGTCTCTCACAGGCACTGCTACAACAAACTTTGTGAAATGGTCAATAATAGTCATGGCATAAGCATACCCTGAGCGACTAGGCTCCAGTTTTACATGGTCGATGGCGACAAGTTCAAGAGGACGGGTACTTACAATGGGTCTCAGTGGTGCCCTCTGATCATGGTGCTCACTTCGTTTCAAGGCACAGGCTACACACTCTCGACACCACTTCTCCATGTCTTCTCTCATGCCTACCCAGTAAAACCGCTGGCGGATAGTAGCTTCAGTCTTTTGGACCCCAAAGTGACCGGATTGATTGTGGTACATCTCCAACACCATACCTGCATCTCGTCGGGGTATGAGAATCTGGTGTACTCTTTCGTTGGACACTGGGTCTAGGCTTCTCCGTAGCAACAGGCCCTTTTGTATGAAGAGTTGGTGGCGCTGTCTCCATAGTTTGATGAGCTCAGGATCTGCACTCTTACGCCGAATCCTCTCAGGGGCTCTGCCACTAGTAATGAAGTCCAACAGCTCACCCAGCACTCTACTTTCAGACTGCAGTCTCACCCACCTTTCTTCTTTAGGTTCAGGCCTATTGGAGGATGAAGGAACTGCAGCTCTGTTATTGGTAGCTCGAGCCTGATCCTGTTGAGCAAATTTGTTATAGAAAGCCGGCATCTCTACATCTTCCCAAGCATCTCGCACATCATCAGGAGCTGTCTCTGTGGGAAGCCTGGATAAAGCATCAGCATTATCATTAGTACGTCCAGCACGATACTTTACAGAGAAATTATAGTTGGCAAGGCGAGAGGCCCATCTCTGCTCCAAGGCCCCCAATCTAGCTGTATTTAGATGTGCCAGAGGGTTATTGTCAGTGAATGCAATGAACGGGGTGGCGGCTAGATAATCCTTGAATTTTTCTGTCACCGCCCACACTAATGCCAGGAACTCTAGTTTGAAGGAACTATAATTCTGGTCATTTTTCTCAGCTCCTTTCAGGGAGCGGCTTGCATATGCTATCACTCTCTCTTTTCCCTCTTGGATTTGGGCTAACACAGCTCCCAGGCCTTGCTTGCTAGCATCGGTATACAGATGGAAAGGCTTGCTATAATCTGGATAACCTAACACAGGAGGCTCGGTCAGTTTCTTTTTTAGCAATTGGAATGCTATCTCTCTTTCCTCATTCCACTCAATGGGCACAGGAGTTCTAGGACTCTTTTTGGGTTGCCCCCTCAAGAGTTCCTGGATAGGATCAGCTATTTGAGCAAAATGGGGGATAAAACGTCTATAGTAGCCGGCAAAACCAAGAAAACTCCTCACCTCTTTGACGGTAGTAGGAACCGGCCAATTACGGACAGCTGCTAACTTATCAGGGTCAGGTTGCACTCCCTCTCCGCTTACTATATGCCCCAGGTATCTTACTGCAGGTTTGAGCAGGTGGCACTTGGATGGCTTTACCTTCAAGCCATATTTGATAAGGATTTCAAATACTTCTGCCAAATGTTTCAGATGGTCCTCATATGTTTTTGAGTACACAATGACGTCATCAAGATACAGCAGCACTGTTTCGAAGTTTTTGTGACCCAAACACCTCTCCATTAGTCTCTGGAAAGTCCCTGGGGCATTACATAGCCCGAACGGCATACAATTGAACTCAAACAGGCCCATGGGAGTAGTGAAAGCAGTCTTTTCCCTATCTGCAGGGGCCATGGGTACCTGCCAGTAGCCACTAGTCAAGTCCAACGTGGAGAAATAGGCAGAGGAGCCCAGAGCAGTTAGTGACTCCTCAATGCGGGGCAATGGGTATGCATCTTTGTGGGTTATTTGATTGATTTTCCTATAATCCACACAGAAACGGATACTACCGTCCTTCTTCTTTACAAGAACCAGGGGTGCAGCCCACGGACTACGGCTGTCCCGGATCACATTAGAGTCTTTCATTTCTTGGATCATTTCCTTTACAGTCTGATATGAAGTAGGTGGTAAGGGTCTGTATCTCTCCTTGATAGGAGGATGAGAGCCAGTAGGTATGGTGTGTTGTATGACACTAACCTCTCCATAGTCAGTAGCATGCTTACTGAAGGCCTGGTGGTGCTCCTTGACAAGCTGTAGAATCCCTTCTTGTTGATGTTGGGGGGTAGTCTCGTCCCCTACATGGAGCTCTTCCCACCAGGGCACTTGTGGCTGGGTCACCGGCGAACATCTGCTGTCTGCAGCTGGCGGCTTTTCTGTCACTGGAAGACGAATGATGTCTTGGAAGGACACCTGGGACAGCTGGGCAACAGGGCAATGCTTAGTAAGCGCAACAGGATGATTACTCAGATTAATCAGACGGACAGGTACTTTACCTTGGGAGACGTTCACCAGGCACTTGGCAGCTCTCACATAAGGATAATCCTCCATCTGGAGTGGTTCCACCAGGGCTGGATAATCTCGGCCTTCGACTCCCAGGACAGCACGACACCACAAAAGAGTTTGAGAATTAGGAGGCAAAGTCACAGGCTTAATATCACGGATCCTGGCAGTACAAATTTCTCCTTTCCCATTAGCAAACCTCTGCTGGGCACTTAACACTGTAATAGTCTTTTGAATCACCCTCCTGGATGCAGAGGAAGCAGTGGGCAAAGTCTGATGTAATACAGCAAGTATTTCTGAATAACAGTTTTTGAAAACATTGGTGCCTAGAATGACAGGATGTCCTCCTCTGTCACCGGCCTGTACTACGATCACTCCCTGTTGAGGCAGGGTTACTTCTCCCACCTGCAGGGTGGGTTCCCAGTATCCATGAACCTTTACTGGTTTGCCATTGCTGGCGATAATTTCCACCCAGGATTCAGGCGGTTGGGTCAACTGGTTGGTGTCCCAGAACTTTTCAAATGCAGGCAGCTGAATAGTAGTGACCTGAGACCCAGTATCTAATAGGGCTTCAAAGGGGATCCCGTTGATCTCTATATTGATTTTAGGATGGGATCCTACATAACGTGGCATCCAATTTGGATCCTCTGGACCTAGTGTTCTACCTCCCGAGGGTTGGTCCTCAGCCTCAGGGGTTGCCCGTTTAACTGCCAGCACATGGATTCTGTGTGTCCCAGCTTTTTGCAGTATGTACACACGGGCTTCTTGCGACCTCTATTACGCCTCCCAGGATCCCTGGGGTGAGTCTCTTGGTAAGGAGGTGGGAACGGCCTAGGAGGTGACAGGAATTCTTCTTCTAGCATTATGGGTTTTTCCCATTCCTCTATTTTTCTGCACACTTTCTCTAGACTTTTAGTGAGGTGATTTACTTGTTCGGTCAGCATGGCAATAGTATCAGTAGCTGACACTTGAACAGCTTGGCCGGCCTCAGCTCGGTTAGTGACAAGCGGTTTTGGCTTGCAGGCTGATGACTCAGATAGGGCGCTCAACTCAGGAGATACTGCGGACCCCAGAATTTTTATAGCCAGTTCTTTAAAGTCCAGAAAGGCACTGTTAGGGTGCTGGGCGGACAGCATCTTTAACTGGGTCCTTATTTGTTCACTAGACACCCCGTTGATAAATTGTTCCCTCAGGGTCTGGTCCCGGTTATCAGCCTCTTTGGGATCTATCTGGATTACAGCCCCTAAAGCCTCCTGAAGTGATAGGGCATAGTCACGGAGGGACTCACCGGGCTTCTGTCTCTTGCCAAAGAAGTGCATCTTTACCTCTGAGGCAGTCCTAGTTTCAAAAGTGGCTCTGAGGCGGGTGAATATCTGTTCTAGAGTACTCCGCTCAGTAGCAGGCCAGGATAACACTTCCCTGCGGGCAGCTCCCTCCAGCTGCGCCAGCAGGATTTCCATTTGCTGGTCGGCATTTATAGGGTACAATCGGAATAGTGCCAGCAACTTTTCTTCAAAGTCCCTTAGGGTATGGGTCTCCCCCCTGTAGCGAGGGAACCATGGGGCCCCTAAATAGTAAGGCATGGTAAAGGGCATCATGCTGGGGGCTGTAGGATGATTAGGAGCCGCAAGCTCTCCTGGGGCCGGCTGCTCAGGCACTCCTGGCTCTGACATGGTAGTCTATTGAGAGGTGGCCGCTGGAGACTAAAGGGGCCGGTACACTCCCCTTCCCTCCGGTTACAAGTGCTTACCGGTATCGCTGGTCTTGCGCAGGCCAAGTCTCGCGAGATTCCGGACGTCCTGAGACCGCGGTGACGCAGGAGAAGCAGGGCCGCGGCGGTGCGATGATGAAGAGGGGCGGGACTCTCTGTGTCTTTGCAGGGATCCGCCCACGAAAGTCCTCAGCGGCGCGGGAAACTTTACTCCAGGCAGCCGGTGGCCATCTTTAGCAAAACGCTGTCCATTCACTGACAGCAAGCAGGATTGCAAAAAGTCCACAAAACCACATTCCAATGCGGTGGTTTTCTTCCTCTGTGCAGCGCAATACTGCACAGCGCTTTTTAGAGTTTTTTGGTACACTTTGGGTACGATTTTCAGTCCACAAAGTCCACTTGAATAAAACAGGAAAATTGTCACTTTGGTCACAGGGCAACTGTATAAGGCACAAAGTTCACGCTTCTTGCACTAGAAAGCGTGCGTATCCTGTTCGTGGAACGCCAAAAGAGAGGTGCAGCGTACTCAAGTTGTGTGTAATAGGTGTTTCTGGGTGATGTAGTGCAATATACACTAACCTGGTACAGCTGACTCTCTGCAAGGGCAGGTATAGGTAGCAATAGATAGTTCGTGACGCCAGTGCCAAGTAAACGGTGGCACGCCGTTTGCGGATGCAGGAATAAATTGAGGAAACGTAGGATTAAAACAGAACTCAAACTTTAGTAGGTTTTCCAAGCAGAGACAATAAAGGAAATGCAGTTCCTCAGCATACAGTCGATTTTGCAATTCGGTCGATGCAGGCAATTCAGTACAGCAGGGTAATTACAGAGTGTTGAACACAGGACTAGCAGCACAGGAGCTAGCACTCTAATTCTGTCTGATCCTGGAATACAGCAATTCTTCACCAAGGCCCATTAACCTAATTCTGGCTTTATATCCTTGGCTATGGCTTCTATAAGTACCTCCTCTGTCTTTCTGAGTACCTCTTGCTTTCCTGGTCTTTGCTTCTGTCTCTCTCAGCTTCTGGACACTTCCTCAGGCTCTAGAAACTTCTGAGCTGTGGTCTAGACTGACTTCTGCACTCCACACTAGATCAGGTTACACTGACTTTCCCTTCCTTGTCTGGCCCTTATATAAACTAGGGCCCCCTAGCTCCCTCTAATGCCTAAGAGCTGGAATGACACCCCTAGCCGGCCTGTAAGTGCAAGTTTCAGTGACAGGGAAATACACACATTACATTACATTTTATAAAACTGGCATACAACAATTTCCCCATAATTAGGAGGGACGACAGCACACCAAGTGACACTTTGGTAGTGACGGGTATTACAACTCCCGTACACTACATCAGCACACAACTGGTACTGAAGGATGGCCGTTTCTCAATAGGACAGTGGGGACTTTCAGTCTTCTTCTCCAGTTGTCTCTCGCTGACCTCATTGTGAGCAACTGAGGACACTGAGGACACTGCAGCCTCGCAGATGGGGAACGTCCTTTTTAATAAAGAGAATCCTGATTCCACCAGATACAAATGGAGATCGGAACGTCTGTCTGAAGCCCAGGCCTAAGTCTGCTGACAGGTCTACTGGGCTTGGAGGAAAGACTTCTAGCAGTTCTAGCTGTGTCTCTCCAAGCAGTCACATCACAGGCTTACTTGTCAGTGCTCATTCTTCCTGCTTTTGATCAGAATTCAGTAACCTAGATTCGAAATAAAAGCTCAGAAATGCATTGACCTATTTTTGACTTTTTCATCATTTACATTTTCTTCGCTCGGGTCAGTCTTACATAATTCTCTGATCTTCAGCACAAGGGTCATTAGTGCATTTTTGACTTGGTTTCAGAAACTTGTTGGGAACTGGCGATGTGGATTTAAAAGAAAATGTGTCATCAGAAAATCCCCTATTATTTAAATCACGTTTTTATGGTTAACATATTTTTTTTTAAAGAATATTGAATGATGATTATTTTTAATTTTCCATGTCAATATCTATATTTAAACAAAAAACAGAAAATACTGCAGTTTCCGCACTGGCCACTAGGCCTAATGATAAGCGTCACTTCTTGGTCTGTACAGATCACTTTACTGCCGTTACCTGCTTATCTATACACAGAGGTGATATCATTACAGGCAGGATTAGAATGACAGATAAGACAGGATCCCCCAATAGGTGATTGTCAGAGTCTGTCCTTGTAAAGTGACTTCTGCACAGGTCAGAGAGCTTAGAAAACTGTCCCATAGAAGTCAATGAGGTCCCCACCTGTCCATTGTGTCCATGGACCATGGGGCTGCCGTAAAGCGATTTTCTTAATGAAGGTCTATGTTCATGTTAAGGAGGTTGTGCCATGAAAAATATTCTACATTTTTCAACTCCCACCTGGATCTAAATACTTTTGTAATTCCATGTAATTAAAAATTTAGCATAGCCACTGAGTTATTCAATAAAATGTATCTGTATAGCGCCACCTGCTGTTGGCTCTTTTCCCTATTTCTTGTCCATCTCACTGAGGTGGTCACACATGCTCAGTTTAAACCTTCTACTGTTAGAAGCTGTGCAGTAACTGGAAAAGAGCTGCAGCAGAAAGGACACGACCCATGAGCTGCCAGGCTGAAATAAATCTTGCAGAACAATTGGAGCAATGAATGGGGAGATATCTGGATTCATGTGAGATACAGGGCTGGTTTTAGCTTTGTTCGAAATATATTGTCATGTACTATATTATGTCCGGTTTAAATTTTTTTATGTCCATCATAGCATAACCTGTTAAAAGAGGAATTCCCATCTCAGTCATTACCCACCCTATGAGGTGGCCTGGGTGGCTGAGCTTGCTATGATGTTTCTGTAACTCCCATAGAAGTGAATGGGAGCTACGCTCACTGTGCTAGGGCTGTTTCCATAACCCTGGTGATCTCTGGCCATCACACTCGACAGTAATTAAAGGGGTTGTCTCACTTCAGCAAATGGCATTTATCATGTAGAGATTGTCCACATTGTCTCCTCTGCTGGCTGGATTCATGTTTCCATCCCATTATGCAGCCCAGCAATTACAAGTGCGGATACATGCGGATCCCATGGCTGGACGGCACATTGTATGGGCAGCAAAAAGCAATAGCTGGTGAATAACCTTCCCAGCAGAACATATCACACATGGACCTGCTGTCATCATTGGGACTACTGTGTGGATAAGTTCACACTCTTACATGTTATGTCACCATAATATCCATATGTGTCAGTTCCCGGTGACATACGTCTCCTGTTATTGATGAAGGTAGGTACAGGATATGTGTACCTTCCTGCAGTGGTCCTAGATACACAATGTATAATGAATGGATGACGTGTATTATGTAGAGAGATTATCAATGATGGATTTAGCTAATGAGCCCTTTTTAATGAGACTTTTTTTTTTTTTTTACCAGCGCTTACTGTCAGATTCATCACCAAACGGTTTATTGGAGATTATGATCCAACCCTAGGTAAGTCTATCTATCTATCTATCTATCTATCTTCTATCAATTATATATCTATCTATTATCTATCTATTATCTATCTATTATCTATCTGCAGCGGGCAGGTCCCGCGCTAGGGGCCTCTTCTACGGTGTTATGTGAGTTTTTGTTGTGACGCCAGTTGCATTTAAGCCACAAGGGACTAAGTCCCCCTATGCAGAAGATGATGGTGGTACCCAGGTGTAGGAATGCCAGAGTGGTATGAGGGCAGCCTATAGTGTCCCTTTAGGTGCGGCTTTGCACTTTTCACGGTGCTCCTACCTGGAAATACGGAACCCCAAGAGTGGTCGTCCGCGGCAGTGATAAATAGGGTTAACAGTTGAGGGATTGGTAGAATAAATTCAGTCCAGACGTGTATTGAAGTAGTTAACAGCTTTACTTACATAAACTTTCATCAGGGAACAATCTTCCAGCATTAATTCTGGCAGGCAAACACATTCAGCTCTGCTACATCTGTACTCTTTCAGCTCTGCTATGCTGGCTGGATTAAATAGGAACTTTTTTCTTTCTGCTGTAGGCTGCAACTTAGCTTTCTGTAGTCTGACTCTGTCTTTCTCTTGATCTGTATCTTTTATCTTTATCTTTCTTTCACTCTCTCTCTTTATCTTTATCCAGAGATTCTTTCCTCCTGGCTTCTGAGGCTCTTTACTTCTTCTCCCTTGTTCCAGCCGACTTGAAGGTACTCTGGCTGGCCTTGGCTAGGCCTGTCCAACAGGGACAAGGGCCTGCTCCTTCCCCTTACTGGGGGTAAGCTAGACTGACTTCTGCAGGGCTCGTCCAACAGGGACAAGGACCTGCTGCTTCCCCATACAGGGGCTACTCTGAACTGCTCCTCACTAACAAACTCCTCCCTCTCTAGAGAGGGCTAGAATAGATAGACAGTTCCACTCTAGGAAAACTAGTTCTGCAATTGTTTCCGCCATCTGCTGGTGAACCAGGTACATTGCATCTGAACATAACATTACATAGAATTGAAATACACATTGTGTAGAATCTGGAAGTAAATACACATGATGACACAGGATCACCCGTAGGAGATAGTGGTGGTGCACAAAGGGTGGTAATGCCACTGTGGGGCGTTACATATCTATCTATCATCTATATATTTTTTACCAGCGCTTACTGTCAGATTCATCACCAAACGTTTTATTGAAGATTATGATCCAACCCTAGGTAAGTCTATTAGTCTATCTATCTATCTATCTATCTATCTATCTATCTATCTATCTATTGTGACACAGTGAGGGGTTGTGTATGGCAAGGCAAGTATTTTCCTCCCAGCATGTGCGGCTGGGCTGGACGTGGCCAAAGAGGCGTGGGAACAACAACCCACTCCACATAAAAGTGTCATTGAGTATGTTTCCCAGATGCAATATCGGATAGAGACAGTGTTGCCTCTTGTTAGGGAGCATATGGAGGAAGCTCAGCAAGCACAAAGTCGGATCTATAATCGGCAGGCCCAGGTCCGGGTCTTTAACCCGGGTGATCGGGTTTTGGTTCTGGTACCGACCGTGGACAGTAAGTTCCTGGCTAGATGGCAGGGGCCCTACGAGGTACTCGAGAAAATTGGAGATGTAAACTACAAGGTAAAACAGTCAGGGCGGCGAAAGCTGGAGTAGGTTTACCATGTGAATTTACTCAAACCGTGGAAAGATAGGGAAACCTGTACAGAAGACAGCCCGCGGCCGGGTTTTCTAGAAGAAGAGGTACCGGCCCCTCTGTCTGATGCAAAAGAGGCGGCTGCCACAGTAAATATTGCTGACAGTCTCTCCTTTAGACAGACTCAGGAGGCCAGGGAGTTCGTTAGTCGGAACACGGGTGTGTTCTTGGACCTCCCTGGACGCACTTCCATAATCCAGCATGACATTGTCACTGAGCCTCAGGCAAAAGTCAGATTAAAACCATACCGGGTACCCGAGGCTCGGCGACAAGCCATCTCAGAGGAAGTGCAGCTAATGCTGCGGCTAGACGTCATCGAGGAGTCAAGTGAGTGGGCCAGTCCTATAGTATTGATACCCAAACCGGATGGGACGTTGCAGTTTTGTAACGACTTTCGAAAACTTAAGGAGGTTTCCAAATTCAATGCGTATCCCATGCCCTGGGTGGATGAGGTCATCGAGAGGTTAGGACAAGCCCGGTATTTTTCTGTTTTGGATCTCACGAAAGTATACTGGAAGGTGCCCTTAACGGAGGCTGCCAAAGAGAAAACTGCCTTCATCACGCCTGAGGGGCTGTATCAATATAAGGTCTTACCCTTTGGTCTCATGGCGCCCCCGCCACTTTTCAGCGACTAATGGACATTGTGCTTCGTCCACATTGTCGGTACACTTCGGCTTACCTGGACGATATTGTCATCCATAGAACCGACTGGGAAAGTCACCTGCCCAAAGTGCAGGCTGTAGTGGACTCCGTTCGGAAAGCTGGCCTAACCGCTAACCCCAAAAAAATGTGCGATAGGGTTAGAAAAGACTAGTGAACAAAATAGAGGTGATACAGAATTGGCCCCGACCTGTCACCACTAGGCAAATAAAGTCCTTCCTGGGAATGGTGGGCTATTACATGAGGTTTGTTCCCCACTTTGCTACTCTAGCTGCGCCCTTGACAGGGCTCTTGAAAGGACGAAAATCAGTGATGGTTCGCTGGGATGATCAGGCGGAAGAGGCTTTTGCGGCTTTAAAGTCGGCCCTGTGTGGGTCACCGGTTTTGGTGACACCCGACTTCATGAGGGAGTTCGTGGTACAAACGGATGGAGGAGCATCCCGTTGTCTTCCTAAGCCGCAAGCTCACCCCAGCCAAATCCAGGTACAGTATAGTGGAGAGAGAGTGCCTGGCTATCAAGTGGGCACTCGAGTCTCTCCGCTACTATTTGTTGGGGAGAAAGTTCAGCTTGGTGACCGACCACTCCCCTCTCAAGTGGGTGAGCCAGGCCAAAGACAGGAATGCCCGGGTCACCAGATGTTTTTTGTCTCTGCAGAACTTTAAGTTCTCGGTAGAACACAGAGCAGGCCGGTTGCAGGGAAATGCTGATGCTCTGTCCCGGGTGCATTGTCTTGCGTGTGTCCACCCCCTCAGGGTTGAACAAAGGGGGAGGGTATGTGACTGTCACGGCGGACGTGCACAGTATAAAAGATAACACACCAACCAGGCTCTGGACGAGAGACAGGGGAAGGGTCACCTCCTTGTTTATCCCTGACCTCTTTCCCTGCACTGCTCAGCCCACAGGCAGACCTTGAAGGTAGGTGTGCTGTGTCCTCCAGCCTGGACTGACAAAAACCCTGAACTCCCTGAGATGGTGAAGTGGGGAGATAGGAGCAGCCTGCTCGCACAGAACCTGGATGGGATAGATGACACCAACAACCAAACAAGAAATGACACTTATCTTCTGAGAGCAGGAACTGACAGCCAACCTTACCTCCAAACTTCCCAGACCAAAATGATCAGTATAATCCGCTCAGAGCACTTAGCTGGAGACCATTTAAACTAATGACTCCACCCAGTGCACCTGATGAGAGGCGGATCCAGCATGGCACCAAAACAAATACTAAACTCGTGCTGCTATCCGGGTCGACCTCTGCACATCGTCAGAGTGGGGCATGACAGTGACACAGTGAGGGGTTGTGTCTGGCAGGTATTTTCCTCCCACCATGTGCAGATGGGCTGGTTTCCAGCCAGGGGAGGTCAAATTCCGGTCAGGGTTTTGGCAGCACTTGGCTGTCCTTAAATAGGCAGCTGGGCTCAGCAGAGAGGTCTCTGTTTTTGGGATCTGAGACTTTGTGCCGTGTTGGAGGGCTGAGAGCCGCATGCTGGGGAAACAGGCCCCCTAAAGCCTGCTGTGGACTACTGAAGGCAGAACTGCCAGCAAGGTGACTTGTGTTATATGAACTTTCCATTGTGTGTGAAAACACCAAGACTGCAAAGTTACGTGCTGTTTTGTGCAATTGCCTCAAGTGTGAATAAACACTAACGTTTTGAGTTAAGAACTTGTATTTTGCCTCTGTACTGCGCCCGCTTACCCTATCTACCAGAGCGAAACCCCACACTATCTATCTATCTACAGTATCTATCTATCTCTACCCATCTACCCGCCTTTCCTTTCTCTCTCACTTCATCCATCGCTGTCCATCCATAGTATACATAAGCCACCATATCATGTGTTGCGTTGCGGCTCTTCAGCAGACATTAGTCACTTTTTACTTCTGATTTGTTTCAAAAGATAGGCACTCATCATCTGGGATCATACTGAACACACAATTTATTCATAAAATCACATTATTCATATCTCTTAAAAAAACTGAATTAAAAAGCTGTAATAAAAATAATTGATACACGTATAATGCAACATGCGGTTAATTGGAAAATCCCCACTTGGTAATATATTACACTTGAAAGGAGGATAAATATTTCACTATCTCCTCTGAATCGTTATGACCTCAATCAGCTAAGATATTTCACCATGGGACGATCTCAATACAGTGCACCGCAATAGGAATAATACCACAATAAAAGATTTCACTGTATACAGTATATTCCCCCAATAAAGTATCTCACTATAGAGCAATTCTGATACACTGCAGGATAGTTCTAATACAATGTATCGCAATGTATATCTTGAGAACCTAATACAGTGTCTTGCAAAAGTATTCACCCCCTTGACTTTTTTCGTATTTTGGTGCCTCACAACCTGGAATTAACATGGATTGTTTGAGGATTTGCATCATTTAATTTACAGAACATGCCCACAACTCTGAAGATGTTTGTTTTGTTTTTTTATTGTGAAGCAAACAACAAATAGGCTAAAATAACAGAAAAAGTCAATGTGCATAACTATTCACCCCCCTAAAGTCAATACTTTGTAGAGCCACCTTGTGTGTCAATCACAGCTCCAAGTCGCTTTGGATAAGTCTCTATGAGCTTGCCACATCTTACTACTGGGATTTTTGCCCATTCCTCCTTGCAAAACTGCTCCAGCTCCTTCAAGTTGCGCTTGTGAACAGCAATCTTTAAGTCTGACCACAGATTTTCTATTGGATTGAGATCTGGACTTTGACTAGGCCATTCCAAAACAGTTACATGTTTCCCCTTAAACCACTCAAGTGTTGCTTTAGCAGTATGTTTGGGGTCATTGTCCTGCTGGAAGGTGAACCTCCGTCCTAACCTCAAATCACGCACAGAGTGGTACAGGTTTTGCTCAAGAATATCCCTGTATTTAGCACCATCCATCTTTCCCTCAACTCTGACCAGTTTCCAAGTCCCCCCAGCATGATGCTGCCATCACCATGTTTCACTGTGGGAATGGTGTTCTTTGGTTGATGTGATGTGATGGGTTTGCGTCAGACATAGCGTTTTCTTTGATGGCCGAAAAGTTAAATTTTAGTCTCATCAGACCAGAGCACCTTCCTCCATACATTTTGGGAGTCTCCCACATGCCTTTTTACAAACTCACAACGTGCTTTTTTGTTTAGCTGAAAGTAATGGCTTTCTTCTGGCCCCCCGCCATAAAGCCCAACTCTATGGAGTGTACGGCTTATTGTCGTCCTATGTACAGATACTCCAGTCTCTGCTGTGGAACTCTGCAGCTCCTCCAGGGTTACCTTAGGTCTCTGTGCTGCCTCTCTGATTAATGCCCTCCTTGCCCGGTCCGTGAGTTTTGGTGGGCGGCCGTCTCTTGGCAGGTTTGCTGTTGTGCCATGTTCTTTTCATGTTATGATAGACTTGATGGTGCTCCTGGGGATCATCAAAGATTTGGATATTTTTTTTATAACCTAACCCTGACTTGTTCTTCTCAGCAACATTGTCCCTTACTTGTTTGGAGAGTTCCTTGGTCTTCATGGCAGTGTTTGGTTAGTGATGCCTCTTGCTTAGGTGTTGCAGCCTCTGGGGCCTTTAAAAAAAAAGGTGTGTATATGTAATGACAGATCCTATGACACTTAGATTGCACACAGGTGACATCATTTCACTAATTATGTGACTTCTGAGGGGGGGTGAATACATACGCCCATGCCAATTTTCTGTTTTCTATTTCTAAACAATAGTTTTATTTATATATTTTTCTTTCACTTCACCAACTTAAAATTATTGTGTTCTGATCCATCACATAAAATTCAGATTAACAAAACATTGAACTTAACGCTGTAATGTAACAAAATACGAAAAAAGTCAAGGGTGTGAATACTTTTGCAAGGCACTTTATATAATTCAATTCACTTAATCCCAGTTGTAGTGAATCCAGCAGCAATGTCCGTTCATATTATTTACCAATTGTGCATATCTATGCAGATTTTATTGGCGTTTTTTCAGATTCTTATGGCTGGTTCGTTCTAAATACCAGTTTGTATTTGGCGGTTATACAGATGCACTTTCGTATTAGTGGTACACATAAATGTACAGAGTATCAATTACTCACAGTTCAGGAGCGGAGGTCAGGAGTCGGCTGTGGCGTCCGACATGAAGCACAGACTGAATGAATCTTACCTCCGTCTCTCCTGCATAGAAAGTGTTGTGGTCGGCGTCCCACGTGTTAGGTAGGAAGACGTCACCTGGTCGGCTGTTTCTCGTCCTGTCCTGGAGAGCCACCTTGAAATACATCTAATAACAATCCGTCCACTTTTTATTTTTACTGATATATTTAATAATAAATAACAATGATAATAAATTATGAATTCTTTCCCTTCCACATATGCCCGAGCAGAACTCATTCCTCAGCCAGCTGCCTATGGGCACAGCTGCCATGTACAGTGATTTTCCACTTGAATAATACTTATTCGTTGCCAGATTCTGCGGGGCTGATTACATTATCATACGCTCAGTCCTTGTCTCTGGCGCTTCTGTGTAATGCCTCCCCCTTGTACTAAACCCTTGTATCTGCTGCTGCATGCGGTGTCCACTCTTCTTTGGGAGTTATTTTAGGGTTGGAAAAACAGCGGAGCACCGGCCACTCAGATGTTTCTGAAATTTCAGCCGCTTCAGACCGGCGCCTACTGTGGTTATTCCCATCTCGACCGTGAAAGGCCAAGACGGGACATCCCCTTTAATAATAAAAATCTGTCCTGGTCACATGGTGGACACATAGGTGCAAGACTGAATATACTGTAACTTCAGGACAGATATCAGAGCTGTGTCTTCTAATGGCCTGTGTGTCCATCTCGTGATCAGGACAGATTTCACATGAAGTGAATAATTAAGGTTTCTATAGGACGACAGCAAGCAAGGCTATTGAAAATTATGAGAATTTGATATAGAAGGTATACTGGAAAATTGCATATCTTTTCATTTTACAAAGAATTTCCTGAAGCCAGATTACTCCTTTAAACCGGACCTGTCACCTCCCATGACATGTCTGTTCTACTTGAATTCCCCGTGTAATAACAGTTCTGGAGCTGCTTTTCTTATGACTCTATGTTGTGCCTTCCTTCTGTTATTCCTGCTAGAAGTTATGAATAAATTACTAGTAGTTTGCAATATAGGTCCAGATGGGTGTTACCAGTTGAATCTCTCACTAGCACTTTAGAGAGAAATTTAGACTCACGTATGCACTGCAGGTTGTATTCCTAGGCTGGGATCACATGTCGAATGTACGACTTGCGATCCCGGAAGTATCGGTTGAAAGGGATTGTGCGGCATCTCGAATGATCCTTTTAACCACCTGTTTTGCCTGAGTCGAGCTGCTTTAGCTGCTCATATCTCCTGATTGGTAGCAGCTACAGACACGGGCCTGCTCCAGGCTTTCATACAAGACCATTAGCAGAAGTTCACCAGGAGATATCACTGTTAGAAATCGAGTTATGAATAAATGCGGTAAAGCCTGCTTTGACTTTCACTTTCAGCTGCATTCACTGCATCCTGATTTCTAACAGCTATATCTTCCCATGTAGTGAAGATATTGCTGTCATTCTAGTATTGTTTGAAAGCTTGGAATGCCAGCTTTCAAACAATACAAATATATTCAGCTGCTACCAATCCAGAGATATGAGCAGCAAAAGCAGCTGCTTCCCCCCTCCCCCTTTCAGTCTGGAGGAGGAGGGGAAGGAGTTTCCGAGCTGACAGCCTGCAGGAGGAATTGAAAAATAGTAAAAATATAGAGAAATGTGGCATTATCATCAGTGTACTGACCCACATAATAACGTTATGTTATTTATGCCACACAGTGAACGCCATGAATAATTTCCACAAAATAATGTAGAAATTGCAGGTTTTTTTTATCTTTCCCCTAAAATGAATTAGTAAAAGTTATTTAATGCACTACATATACCCCACAATGGTTTCTAAAAAAAAAAAAAATACAACTCATCTTGCGAAATAAAATAAAAAATTAAAAGGAAAAAGTTGTGACTACTGGAACACAAAGGTAAACATGTAATTGGTCCCTAGGGCTAAAATTAATTTTGTCACTAAGGGGTTAACAATGCAATTGTGTCCCCTGAGTTGTGCGCCAGCAAGACTTATTGCAGACACACATTCAAAATCTACAGTTAAAAAATTGACATTATTGGAAGGGTTTTTCCAATTTTAATGTGACTGTGAGGAGGTTAAACCCTAAGGCCTTTCACACGAGCGTGACGGATCATTTTGCAAGCAAGCAGTCAGTTTTGTCTGCAATTGCGTTCAGTTGTTCAGTCTTTTCCGCGCGGGTGCAATGCGTTTTTGACGCACGTGATAAAAAACGGAAGGTTTACAAACAACATCTCTTAGCAACCATCAGTGGAAAACGTAGCCCCATTCACTTCTATGGGGCCAGGGCTGCGTAAAAAAAAAGCAGAATATAGAGCATGCTGCGTTTTTCACGCAACGAAGAACTGATGCATGAAAAAAAAACGCTCATGTGCACAGACCCACTGAAATGAATGGGTCAGGATTCAGTGCGGGTGCTATGCTATTTGTGTGAAAGAGGCCTAAATCAGAAAAGATTGAGAGCTGACCTTTATGTATTAGGTCGGGTTCACATCAGGTGAAGCCTCCATTTGATGTATAGAAAAAAAAGATACAAAAATGCATCATACCACGTTCTTGTATCCTGCAGAGTCTGGTACAAAAAACATATACGTTTTTTTTTTGCAATGGTAAAAAAAAAAGTATACTTTTATTTTTATTTTTTACAATGGAGCTCTATGGTGAATGGATGCCACTGTTTGGCATCAGTCTTAGGCTGGGTTCACACGGGCGTTGCGTGAAAAGGTGCGGGTGCGTTGCAGGAACATGCGCGATTTTTCCGCGCGAGTGCAAAACATTGTAATGCGTTTTGCACGCGCGTGAGAAAAATCGGCATGTTTGGTACCCAAACCCGAACTTCTTCACAGAAGTTCGGGTTAGGGATCGAGGTTGTGTAGATTGTATTATTTTCCCTTATAACATGGTTATAAGGGAAAATAATAGCATTATTAATACAGGATGCAAAGTACAATAGCGCTGGAGGGGTTAAAAAAATAATAATAATATTTAAACTCACCTTAATCCACTTGCTCGTGCAGCCGGCATCTCTTCTGTCTTCTTCTTCGCTGTGTACAGGAAAAGGACCTGTGGTGACGTCACTCCGGTCATCACATGGTCCATCACATGATCCATCGCCATGGTAAAAGATCATGTGATGGACCATGTGATGACTGGAGTACCGTCACCACAGGTCCTTTTCCTGTACACAGCAAAGAAGAAGACAGAAGAGATGCCGGGCTGCGCGAGCAAGTGGATTAAGGTGAGTTAAATTATTTATTTATTTATTTTAACCCCTCCAGCGCTATTGTACTTATTTTCCCTTATAACCATGTTATAAGGGAAAATAATAATGATCGGGTCTCCATCCCGATCGTCTCCTAGCAACCGTGCGTGAAAATCGCACCACATCCGCACTTGCTTGTGGATGCTTGCGATTTTCACTCAGCCCCATTCACTTCTATGGGGCCTGCGTTGCGTGATAAACGCACAATATAGAGCATGCTGCGATTTTCACGCAACGCATGAGTGATGCGTGAAAATCACAGCTCATGTGCACAGCCCCATAAAAATGAATGGGTCCGGATTCAGTGCGGGTGCAATGCGTTCACCTCCCGCATTGCACCCGCGCAGAAATCTCGCTCGTGTGAACTCAGCCTTAGGCATCCGTTTAACATATATGTTTTTTGTATACGTCAAACGGATGGGAAAAACGTGATGTGAACCCAGCCTTATACATATGTTATGGGCTGTATATATGAATTCTCCTCCGTGGTGCTGCTCATGTATCAGTTTCTGTTGCAGGATTAAGGCCTCATGCACACAAACGTATTTTCTTTCTGTGTCCATTCCGGTTTTTTTTGCGGACCGTATGCAGAACCGTTCATTTTATAGTTACTCCGTGTTCAGTCCGTTTCCGTATGTCCGTATTTCCGTTCCGCAAAAAAATAGAACATGTCCTATTATTGTCCGCATTATGGACAAGGATAGTACTGTTCTATTAGGGGTCAGCTGTTCGGTTCCACAAAATACCATGTACACCTTTGGGTGCAATTTTTTTTTATTAAATCACGGAAAAAAAATAAAAATAAAACATCCTGCACGATATGATAATGAATGTTGCGGATGTACATGGCTACATTTAAACAGTCACAGAAAATAATGCACTATAATAATAGCTGCAAGCATAACATATGGACTAAGCCCTCACTCTATTGATAAAAATCTGAGACACTTGGTCAATACATTTTGATCAAAACACATCTAAGCCCACCTACCAAGCGACAAGGTGGTCTCAGTTCAGGCGGGTCCTACGCTAAACCTGCCTATGCCGTTATGCATTTATGTTCAGGATTTATTTCAATTGGCCTTTTTTTAAAATGTTGAGCCCCTTTCTCTGTACAGCCTTGAGTTTCGGTAGTAGCATGCTCTGAATTTTTGCTCTGTTCCGTCATGCACCTCAGCTGACGGCTCCTTTTCTCTGATCTCAGGTCTTATAAACACTCATTATAGCTTAATTTTTATCTTACTGGTAAGAATGTGGCTTGAATAAGGGTTTATGACCTTTTAGTAATTTAGAGATAAGGTTTATTAGATGACCGACACAAAGGGAAAGTGAAAGTACGATTTAGGCCTCCTACACACAACCGTTGTTTTGGTCCGTATCCCATCTGCAGTATTTGCGGCTTGGATGAGGACCCATTTACTTCAATGGGGCCGTAAAAGATGCGGACAGCACTCCGTGTGCTGTCTGCATCCGTTGCTCCGTTCCGTGGTCCGCCCAAAAAAATATAACCTGTCCTATTCTTGTCCGTTTTTCGGACAAGAATAGGCAGTTGTATCAATGGCTGTCCGTGCTGTTCCGCAAATTGTGGACGCCATCCGTGTTTTGCGGATCCGCAATTTGCGGACCGCAAAACACACAACTGTCTTGTGCATGAGGCCTTATACAGCTAGAAAAACAGTTAACCCTTTGTGACAGAACGGCTGAATATCTTTAATAAAGACTAATTGAAAAGAATGATATTAAGCCCAAAATGAGTAAAATGCAATCATAAAACAAATTGCCCACGAAGGTGTACATAGCCTGGATACAGTATATCCACCTATATTGTCTGTAGCTTTAAATAGGTTAATTAGAAATAAATGGCTGCTTTCCTTCAGAAACAGCGCTACAACTGTATACAGGCCGTGTGTGGTATTGCAGCTCAGGCCAATTCACTTCAGTGGAGCTGAGCTGCAATACTGGATACAACTATGAACATGGGTGGCACTGTTTCTGGAAGAAATCCTTTAATCCTAGTAATAACTGACAGCATTTGGCTGACTCCAATTATTATTGCACAACCCAAGGATATGTAATATACAACTAACCAGCACCCACCAGGGAAAGCAGATGGTGAGTAGTCTGTGACATGAGTCACTGTATAGTCCATGGAGGAAGAATTTGTTTGTTGGATTTATTTCCATATATTCATAATGTTTTATATGTTGTAAGTGGCTCCTCTGACACAACATTGTGTTTTATGTTGTAGTTGTTGTTGTTGTTGTTGTTGCTTCCCCTCCGGCCATATATTGAATGAAATGCTATGCCTGTTGGACTAAGGCCAGGTTCACATCACCGTTTATTTTTCTGTTCGTCCGACCCTTCAGAAAAACAGAAAAATAAAGAAAAAAACGAATCCTGTATTTTAAGCATCTGTTATGCTCAGTAATACACATTTTGCATCCGGTCGAGCCATTTCCATCAGATCCGTTATTTTAGACGGAAAAAAAAGTCCTGCGTGAATTTCTGCAACTGGAAATCAGTTTCCATTGATCTGAATGGTCCTTGCAGAAATCCATGTGCTTTCTGCCTAAACAACCCCATCCTCTTGCACACGAATGTTGTGCCTCCGTTCCGTGCATTGGGGACCGCAATTTGCGGTCCCCAATGCACGGGCAACGTCCGTGCGGCTGCCGGGACGGATCGATACCCATTCAACTTGAATAGGTCTTTATAATAGGTTTTTCTTATTTTCCTCCTCAAAAACCTAGGTGCGTCTTATGGGCCGGTGCATCTTATAGGGCGAAAAATACAGCCTTCTACATTAAAGTCAAGAACCTTAACCACTGGGCTATAGAGCTTCATGTTAACCTGCTGTACATATATTATGGCTAAAAACCTCAGTAGTAGTTTTCCACATATTATGCATTCATATATATCAGAAGTATATATATATATACTGTATATATATTTACACAAAAAATATATATAAAAATGTACTTCTGCTGTATAGGAATACCTAATACATGAGAAAGTACTATGAGGTTTTTCTAGCCTGGCTTGGCATTGAGCTTCATAGCTCATAGGTTAAGGTTCTTTCCTCTAATGTTGAAGGCTGTGAGTTCGAATCCTGTGTTGCACCTGTAAGTTAAAGGGGTAGTCTCACTTCAGCAAATGGCATTTATCATGTAGAGCCACTTACTAATGTTCTGTGATTGTCCATGTTGCCTCCTTTGCTGGCTGGATTCATTTTTCCCTCACATCATACACTGCTTGTTTCCATGGTTACGACCCCCCTGCAATCCAGCAGCAGAGGCCGTGCTTGCACTCTATAGGAAAAAGCATCAGCCTCTCTGATGGCCGGGATTGTGGGACCGCACATAGGCTAGAGCTTTTTCCTACAGTGTGCAAGGACGACCTCCATTGATGGATTGCAGGGTGGTCGTAACCATGGAAACGAACAGTGTATAATGTGATGGAAAAATGAATCCAGCCAGCAAAGGAGGCAACATGGACAATCCCAGTACATTAGTAAGTGGCTCTACATGATAAATGCCATTTGCTGAAGTGAGACTACCCCTTTAACTTACAGGTGCAACACAATTTAGGCAAGTCAGATTTTGGCAGAGAACAGCCTCTTAGAGACCTATAGCTGCACTGTAGGACTGGCAAGAGCAGACACTCACTTCGGTGTAACCCAATGTGGTGGAACATTTGGCCCTGGTTTTAACGACTGCACTGAAGAAACCGAACTAACGCCTCGTCCAAATTTCCGTGTCAGTGACACGTGAAAAAAAAGCCTACGTTTCATCTGTGAAGGATCCGTAGTTGGTCCATGTGTCTGTCTTTACCATCCGTGTGTCATCCGTAATTCACTGATGTTGCTCAGATGAAAATTTATTTCCAAAGAATCTCCTATAAGTCTTAAGTGGGAAACGGACGCACCACGGATGCCATCCGTGTTGTGTCCGTGATTCTCACGGACCCTTAGACTTCAATGGGCGTGCTTGCCCCGCATCATGGATCAAAGCAGTCCATGTCTCCGTGATTTTTTTTTTACTGAAATACGAACAGACACATTTAAATCAATGGGTACGTGTGCTGTCCGTGGAAAATGCGGACAGCACACGTCAGTGAAAAACGGAAATGTGGACAAGGCCTAAGTAAGACCCCATTCACAAGAGTGAGTTTTCCGTGCTGGTGCGATGCATGATGTGAACGCTCTGAATTCTGACCTATTCATTTCAATGGCTCTGTGCTCAGACCCACGCATCATTTCTGCCTTGTGTGAGAATCGCAGCATGTTCTATAGTCTGCGTTTTTCACGCAGCCCTGGCCCTATAGAAGTGAATGGGGCTTCAGTAAAAAACGCAGATGTAATCCAGATGCAGTCCGGGTGCAATGTGTTTTTCACTGATGGTAGGGGCTTATGCACACGAACGTGCAGTGTTTTGCGGTCTGCAAATTGTGGATCCGCAAAACACGGATGCCGCCCGTGTGCCTTTCACAATAGGCATTATAGAAATGCCTATTCTTGTCCGCAAAACGGACTAGAATAGGACATGATCTATCATTTTTGCGGGGCCAACGGAGCAACGGATCTTTTGCGGCCCCATTGAAGTGATTAAGTCCACATCCGATGCGGTTCTGATGCGGAACCAAACCACGTTTGTGTGAATGCACCCTTACTAGGAGATGTTTGTAATTCTTCAGTTTTTTTTCAGCCGTGTAATAAAACGCATTAAAACTGATTGCAACCGTGTGGAAAAAACTGAAACACTGAACGCAATTGCAAACAAAACTGACTGAACTCGCTTACGAAATGGTGTGAGTTTCTCTGAACGCATCCTGACACAATCCGTATCGTTCGTGTGAAAGAGGCCTAATACAGACTATGATGAAGTGAATCAAACCCTGCGTCTGTGACCATCTCTGATTTATGTAAAACCGTATCTTACAAGCGGCATCTCGGACACTGCAGGGAGATCTCTATGCAGCGCATGCTGGGAGTTGTGGTTTTGCACAGGTTGCACACCACTGGCGTACGGTCTTACATACGTGTCTAGTGATGCCAAGTATGACAGAAGCAAATGTATATATTTAGACAAACATTATATATTTTTTTGACATTTGGGATATTTGCTGTTTTCACAGAAATGATTTACAGGCACACGGCTGCCATAGACGGAGAGTTTGTCCATTTTGAAATCCTGGATACTGCCGGTCAGGTAGGATCTATTTTCCACCATGTATTTCTAGACCTGATTTATGGAAATATTTCAAAGGATACGTAAATTCTTGCTTTATTGCATTAAAAGGTGAAACATGAGTGCTAATAGTTTGTATTAAAAATATAGGGGGTCATTTATCAAACTGGTGTAGAGTAGAACTGGCTTACCGTATTGTTCGCCCCATAAGGCACAGTTCCCCCCCCCCCGTCTTATGGGGCGAATACTAATGAAATGCATTTTGGAAGTGCTTCATTAGTACCGGAGGACGGGAAGTGGTGAAGGATCTGTACTCACCTCCGCTCAGCTGTCTGGTGTAAAGGGCTGCGCACCATGTGACCTCACTGTGCGCAGCCTTCACAGCTGACAGCCGAGAACCAGGAAGAAGAGAGAGAGCGCTGGTGGTGAGGAGCGGCGTCCAGGAGCAGGAGAGGTGAGTTATTTTATTTGCGCTGATGGCTGACATGGGGGGGGGGGTATGATGGCTGACAATGGGGGGCTGATGGCTGACAATGGGGGGCTGATGGCTGACAATGGGGGGCTGATGGCTGACATGGGGGGCTGATGGCTGACATGGGGGGCATGACGGCTGACATGGGGGGGGTATGATGGCTGACATGGGGGCTGATGGCTGACATGGGGGGCTGATGGCTGACATGGGGGGCATGATGGGGCATGACGGCTGACATGGGGGGCTGATGGCTGACATGGGGGGCATGACGGCTGACATGGGGGGCTGATGGCTGACATGGGGGGCTGATGGCTGACATGGGGGGCATGATGGGGCATGACGGCTGACATGGGGGGCTGATGGCTGACATGGGGGGCATGACGGCTGACATGGGGGGCTGATGGCTGACATGGGGGCTGATGGCTGACATGGGGGGCTGATGGCTGACATGGGGGCTGATGGCTGACATGGGGGGCTGATGGCTGACATGGGGGGCATGATGGGGCATGACGGCTGACATGGGGGGCTGATGGCTGACATGGGGGGCTGATGGCTGACAATGGGGGCTGATGGCTGACATGGGGGGCTGATGGCTGACATGGGGGGCATGACGGCTGACATGGGGGGGGGGTATGATGGCTGACATGGGGGCTGATGGCTGACATGGGGGGCTGATGGCTGACATGGGGGGCATGATGGGGCATGACGGCTGACATGGGGGGCTGATGGCTGACATGGGGGGCATGACGGCTGACATGGGGGGCTGATGGCTGACATGGGGGGCTGATGGCTGACATGGGGGCTGATGGCTGACATGGGGGGCTGATGGCTGACATGGGGGCTGATGGCTGACATGGGGGGCATGACGGCTGACATGGGGGGCATGACGGCTGACATGGGGGGCATGACGGCTGACATGGGGGGCATGACGGCTGACATGGGGGCATGATGGCTGACATGGGGGCATGATGGCTAACAAAACAAAGTGGACGTGACACGCGGGCGGGGAGAAGGGTGGGCTCTCAGGCAGGTCTCATTGAGTCTAGTCTGACTTTTTTTTGTCATGTATTCCCTTCCTTCTTCACTTTTTGCTAAACTACAGGCAGTAGGTAGGGGCAGGTGGAAGGGAGTCATCAGTTCCCCTGAATTACTCATGGCTTTGTTAAAGGGGTTGTCCCACGAAAAATATTCTACCGTTTTCAAACCAGCACCTGGATCTGAATACTTTTGTAATTGCATGTAATTAAAAAATTTTAGGCAATAGCCTAAAAGTTTATCTTGGCGCCATCTAGTGGTAATATACGTATATAAGTAATATACGTTTCTAATACCTAAATGAATGCAATGTTCTGCTGGCAACGTGCATGTGGGTCACCCTGCTGGCAGAATTGTTATTGGGGGCACGTAGCTGGCAGTGTTGCTGTGTGTACCTATAGGCGGGGTTCAGTTTGAAAAATTTCTGCAGCGCACAAAACCTTTAAAGTCTCCCTGAACTGGATTCTTAAAAGCAGACAAGAATAGCTCTGTGTAATTGTGCGTAATTATCATCTCAGCTCTGACAAAGCACTGTCCTATGGTAATAGCAGTTTAGAAGTCTGAGTTTCGTTTTCTGTCTGAATGGAGACGAAAGCTGCAAAAATAACCATGATTAGGCATTTAATGGTTGGCATGCAATACTTCATTGCTCCTCTAGTGGGTGCTGATTGCTAAGGCCCAGCTGAAATTGAAAAAGAGGTTGTCTAGATGAGGGAACCCCTTTAGAATTGTGCTCTACCCAAAAGTGCCCTCCTTTGAATTCTCATATACTTGAAATTTAAAGGGGTTTTCCCATCTGGACATTTATGGCATATCTACAGGATATGTCATAAATGTCTAATAGGTGCAGGCCCCACCTCTGAGAACAGGGACCTGTCTTATGCCACTTGAAATGGAGAGGTGACCACACATGTGCTGTTTGCTCCATTCAGTTCCAAAAATACCTGGGCGGTCACCACTCCCTTCATGGTGGCATGAGACAGGTCCTTGTTCAAGATTTAGAGGAAAGTCCCAGAAGTGGGACCTGCACCTATTGGACTTTTATGGCATATTCACACAGGAATGCACCACCTCCTTTGAAGTCCATTTCACAGGACAATCCCCCACCCCAAAATAATCTGCATGGTTGGAAGATATGCATTAGATTTGAGGAGGAGTGATATATTCGTTCTAAGAAATTAGATGATTTCTCATGCTTGAATGGCTAACAATTAACAAACCATTTATTTTTTTATTTTTTAAAGGAGGAAGACTCCCTTCAGATTGAAGAAAAAATCAAATGGGGCGATAGTTTTGCAGTGGTGTATTCGGTGACAGATCGCTGCAGCTTTGATGAAGTCATGAGATTATGCTTCTTGATTAACCACATTCACTCAGCCAGCAAGAAAGGAGCAGCGGAGCAGCCCCCAATAGTCATTGTCGGCAATAAGAAAGACCTCCAGTACGACCGCATGGTGTCCACAGACGATGGAGAAAAACTCTCAAAGGCCTTGAAGTGTCTATGGTATGAAATCTCCACCAGAGACAGCTATGAAGAAACAGCTATGGCCTTCAATACACTTTACTATGAACTGCTGAGACAAGGGAACCTTTCTCCGGGGACTTACAAGAAAAGGAATGTATCCAAGTTGATGGAAAAGATTCCAAAGATTTATGCCAATTCAACTCTAAATGCAAATGGTCGAAGTTTAAGTTTCAATTCTTTTCGGGATTATATTCCAGAGTGAAAAACACTCATTGGGAAAGCTATGAAGAGTAGATGATGAGATGATGAGCACAACTCTTGAGTATCCTAGGATTAGGAGATGTCTTCACTAGTGAGGTGTAGTCTATAGGTCAATAGACATGTTTGCCACAAAACACCAAAATACTGGACCACTTTATGACACTAGTTTGGCAAGTATTCCCAGATGTTTAGTAGTTATACACCAGTGGGATTTATTTCAATCTCATCCTCGATACGTCAAGTGTTATGTATTTTAAGGAGAAGTAGAAGATCTTTTTTTGCCAAGTTACAAGAGAAGTTAAAGGACATCTGTCAGAAGATTTGTACCTATGACACTGGCTGACCTGTTACATGTGCACTTGGCAGCTGAAGGCATCTGTGTTGGTCCCATGGTCATATGTGCCCACATTGCTGAGAAAAATTCTGTTTTAGTACATGCAAATTAGCCTATAGGAGCAACGGGGGCGTTGCTGTTACACCTAAAGGCTCTGCTCTCTCTGTAGCTGCCACGTTCCCTGCAATTTGATTGACAAGACCAAGCATGATGAACTGCCTGGCCCTGTCAATCTAAGTGGAGAGGGCATGGCAGTTACAGAGAGAGAAGGGACAGAGAGCGTCTTTATGAGGACAAGTACTGTAATTTTAAGCTTGGGTAACATGAAGGTGCAGGAAGAAAATATTGAAAGAAGCCCACGTTTTTCATACAGATCTTCTGGAAGTTTTCCTTCATATCTAACAGCATGAGAACTGAGGTCATTTATCAAGAAATCGTGGACAGGAAAGAAATAATGTAACAAATACAGATGTTAATAGTTGTATAAAATATTGTACATAAGATTTGTATAAGAGTATTCTGTACTTGTGAGACAAGGGAGACATGTTATTACTGATGGCCTATCCGTCAATAACAGAACCCTGGAATACCCCTTTTAAAAGAGCTATCCAGGATTAAAAAAACATGGCTGCTGTCTTCCAAAATCATCACCAAACCCATCCACCTTTTGTGGTATTGCGGTCCATTTTCCTCAATGGAGCAGAGTAGCAATACCAAACAAGTCAAATACTGGACCGGAGTTTAAGTGTCGGTCCAGGTTTTGGCAGCACCTGGCTGTCCTTAAATAGGCAGCTGGGCTCAGCAGAGGATGTCTCTGTATTTGGGATTTGAGACTTTGTGCCGTGCTGGAGGGCTGAGAGCCGCACGCTGGGGAAACAGGCCCCCTAAAGCCTGCTGTGGACTACTGGAGGCAGAACTGCCAGCAAGGTGACTTGTGTTATATGAACTTTCCATTGTGTGTGAATTAACACCAAGACTGCAAAGTTACGTGCTGTTTTGTGAAATTGCCTCCAGTGTGAATAAACACTGACATTTGAGTTAACAACTTGTATTTTGCCTCTGTACTGAGCCCGCTTACCCTATGTACCAGAGCGGAACCGCACAATATACAGTTAGGTCCATAAATATTGGGACATTGACACAATTTATTTTTGGCTCTATACACCAACACAATGGATTTGAAATGAAACGAACAAGATGTGCTTTAACTGCAGACTATCAGCTTTAATTTGAGGGTATTTACATCCAAATCAGGTGAACGGTGTAGGAATTACAACAGTTTGCATATGTGCCTCCCACTTGTTAAGGGACCAAAAGTAATGGGACAGAATAATAATCATAAATCAAACTTTCACTTTTTAATAATTGGTTGCAAATCCTTTGCAGTCAATAACAGCCTGAAGTCTGGAACGCATAGACATCGCCAGACGCTGGGTTTCATCCCTGGTGATGCTCTGCCAGGCCTCTACTGAAACTGTCTTCAGTTCCTGCTTGTTCTTGGGGCATTTTCCCTTCAGTTTTGTCTTCAGCAAGTGGAATGCATGCTCAATCGGATTCAGCTCAGGTGATTGACTTGGCCATTGCATAACATTCCACTTCTTTCCCTTAAAAACTCTTTGGTTGCTTTTGCAGTATGCTTTGGGTCATTGTCCATCTGCACTGTGAAGCGCTGTCCAATGAGTTCTGAAGCATTTGGCTGAATATGAGCAGATAATATTGCCCGAAACACTTCAGAATTCATCCGGCTGCTTTTGTCAGCAGTCACATCATCAATAAATACAAAAGAACCAGTTCCATTGGCAGCCTCACATGACCACGCCATGACACTACCACCACCATGCTTCACTGATGAGGTGGTATGCTTAGGATCATGAGCAGTTCCTTTCCTTCTCCATACTCTTCTCTTCCCATCACTCTGGTACAAGTTGATCTTGGTCTCATCTGTCCATAGGATGTTGTTCCAGAACTGTGAAGGCTTTTTTAGATGTCGTTTGGCAAACTCTAATCTGGCCTGCCTGTTTTTGAGGCTCACCAATGGTTTACATCTTGTGGTGAACCCTCTGTATTCACTCTGGTGAAGTCTTCTCTTGATTGTTTACTTTGACACACATACACCTACCTCCTGGAAAGTGTTCTTGATCTGGCCAACTGTTGTGAAGGGTGTTTTCTTCACCAGGGAAATAATTCTTCGGTCATCCACCACAGTTGTTTTCAGTGGTCTTCCAGGTCTTTTGGTGTTGCTGAGCTCACCGGTGGGTTCCTTCTTTTTAAGAATGTTCCAAACAGTTGTTTTGGCCACACCTAATGTTTTTGCTATTTCTCTGATGGGTTTGTTTTGTTTTTTCAGCCTAATGATGGCTTGCTTCACTGATAGTGACAGCTCTTTGGATCTCATCTTGACAGTTGACAGCAACAGATTCCAAATGCAAATAGCACACTTGAAATGAACTCTGGACCTTTTATCTGCTCATTGTAATTGGGATAATGAGGGAATAACACACACCTGGCCATGGAACAGCTGAGAAGCCAATTGTCCCATTACTTTTGGTCCCTTAACAAGTGAGAGGCACATATGCAAACTGTTGTAATTCCTGCACCGTTCACCTGATTTGGTTGTAAATACCCTCAAATTAAAGCTGACAGTCTGCAGTTAAAGCGCATATTGTTCGTTTCATTTCAAATCCATTGTGGTGGTGTATACAGGGAGTGCAGAATTATTAGGCAAGTTGTATTTTTGAGGATTAATTTTATTATTGAACAACAACCATGTTCTCAATGAACCCAAAAAACTCATTAATATCAAAGCTGAATATTTTAGAAAGTAGTTTTTAGTTTGTTTTTAGTTTTAGCTATTTTAGGGGGATATCTGTGTGTGCAGGTGACTATTACTGTGCATAATTATTAGGCAACTTAACAAAAAACTAATATATACCCATTTCAATTATTTATTTTTACCAGTGAAACCAATATAACATCTCAACATTCACAAATATACATTTCTGACATTCAAAAACAAAAACAAATCAGTGACCAATATAGCCACCTTTCTTTGCAAGGACACTCAAAAGCCTGCCATCCATGGATTCTGTCAGTGTTTTGATCTGTTCACCATCAACATTGCGTGCAGCAGCAACCACAGCCTCCCAGACACTGTTCAGAGAGGTGTACTGTTTTCCCTCCTTGTAAATCTCACATTTGATGATGGACCACAGGTTCTCAATGGGGTTCAGATCAGGTGAACAAGGAGGCCATGTCATTAAATTTTCTTCTTTTATACCCTTTCTTGCCAGCCACGCTGTGGAGTACTTGGACGCGTGTGATGGAGCATTGTCCTGCCTGAAAATCATGTTTTTCTTGAAGGATGCAGACTTCTTCCTGTACCACTGCTTGAAGAAGATGTCTTCCAGAAACTGGCAGTAGGACTGGCAGTTGAGCTTGACTCCATCCTCAACCCGAAAAGGCCCCACAAGCTCATCTTTGATGATACCAGCCCAAACCAGTACTCCACCTCCACCTTGCTGGCGTCTGAGTCGGACTGGAGCTCTCTGCCCTTTACCAATCCAGCCCGTGGGCCCATCCATCTGGCCCATCAAGACTCACTCTCATTTCATCAGTCCATAAAACCTTAGAAAAATCAGTCTTGAGATATTTCTTGGCCCACGTTTCAGCTTGTGTGTCTTGTTCAGTGGTGGTCGTCGTTCAGCCTTTCTTACCTTGGCCATGTCTCTGAGTATTGCACACCTTGTGCTTTTGGGCACTCCAGTGACGTTGCAGCTCTGAAATATGGCCAAACTGGTGGCAAGTGGCATCTTGGCAGTTGCACGCTTGACTTTTCTCAGTTCATGGGCAGTTATTTTGCGCCTTGGTTTTTCCACACGCTTCTTGCGACCCTGTTGACTATTTTGAATGAAATGCTTGATTGTTCGATGATCACGCTTCAGAAGCTTTGCAATTTTAAGAGTGCTGCATCCCTCTGCAAGATATCTCACTATTTTAGACTTTTCTGAGCCTGTCAAGTCCTTCTTTTGACCCATTTTGCCAAATAATTATGCACACCTAATATAGGGTGTTGATGTCATTAGACCACACCCCTTCTCATTACAGAGATGCACATCACCTAATATGCTTAATTGGTAGTAGGCTTTCGAGCCTATACAGCTTGGAGTAAGACAACATGCATAAAGAGGATGATGTGGTCAAAATACTCATTTGCCTAATAATTCTGTACAGGGTGTAGAGCCAAAAATGTTAGAATTGTGTTGATGTCCCAATATTTATGGACCTGACTGTATATATATATATATATATATATTTACACACAGTACAATGGTATTGACTCTAAAAGCTCTAGTCTTTTCTCCAGTTACTAGCTTCCTTCCTGATTTTTACAGCTCAGCAATATTAGTCTTTTTTTTTTGCAAGGGACGTTACCAACCTTTCAGTACAGGGCCATTGTCATGGACGTGGCCAACCTTACCTCAGTATTTGATGTCTAGTACGTTAATGCCTCTATAACCTTCTTTTTTTCCTCCGTATTTGATGTCTAGCGCCCTACTGCCTCTTTAACCTTCAGTATTTATTCAGTATTTAATGTCTAGCGCCTTACTGCCACTTAAACCTTCAGTTTTTCCTCAGTATTTAATGTCTAGCACCCTACTGCCACTTGAACTTTACATTTTTCCAATCCTAAAACCAAAGTTACAGCTGGATTAGTCCATCAAATAAAAGTGTCACTCACATCTTGTTATTTTTGTTTCAATTTATATTTTATTCTTTACCTTTTCCCTCCTATCCTTTGTCCACGTCGCCCTTTCTCATTGAGCCCCATAAATATGTATGACCTTTACCACTCTGGGTTGTACAGGATTGAAAACTAAAATGCTAAATGCAGGGAATGTGTTAAAATAAAAACTAACTTGTAATCGCCTGGTAAATCCCCCGCAGCTCCAGTGCTGCTTCCACTGTTCTTTGTTGACTTGCACTATAGAGATGAGTGCTGTATATACGCAGGTGGAGACAAAGTAAAGAGCACAAAGGACCCTCCTAGTATATTACCCTTTCAGTATCAGAGTGTATCAGCAGGGGAAAGATCGCACTTACCAGAACTGGTCTGGTACTGAATCCTCAGACTGTAGCTGCTTCCTCCTAAAAACGGGAGTCCTCAAAGGGTCCCGTAATCAAATGATTGATAAAAAAACAATAAAAAAAGCAGGCATCGTTGTGCACTGTATGAAGTATAAAGATTTACAGGCTTTATTCGGTACGGCCGCAACGCGTTTCAAAGACTCGTCTTCATTAGACAAGTGCCATATACCAAATGACAAAAACACAGTATTTACAGGTGTGACGGTATCATCCGTGTCACCATCTAGTATTCCCTTCTCCCCTTGAAATAGCACCGCCAAGTAATCCACAGAGCAATAGATCGCTATTATCGCTGGTATCGCCAAATAAGTCTATACATTAGCCCAAGCTGAATGCTAGAAATACTTTACTGGAAGGCCTCACATTGAAAAATACAATTGCTTTTATCCCTCGCTCCCATGCAAGGGAGACACCCACAACAAACATACATTAACCCATAACACAAAGGTTACAACCCACATAGACACCATGGTTAACATAATTAACACAGACAGGAGAATACACATTGCCCTCTGTCCTAAGAGACAATCGAATTACAACTCGGTTGTCTCCAGGACAGAGGACAATCGCCAATACACACAGAGAGACAATGGAACAGACATCACTTACTCAAACATACAATGTCCCACCCTTTACAATACACATAGACATTTAACACATCCCAAAATGACACGAATTAGACCAGGAATTCAAAAGTTAGTACAAGTCTCTTTGGCCTGGCTTTTCTGCACAAAACCGGTGCATACAACATGGGACCATAATCGCATGGTAAGAGGCGGGCAAGTAGTCCTCTCCAAGCACTCGTGGCAACCTCAAAAGAGGGGAGTTTGTCACAACAGGCAATTACAGGATATGACATCAGTTCAGATGCTGTTAAAAAATGTAAAAACAGCCAATGAAACCAAAATCACAACTACATGAAAATAAAAATGACGTAAAAAAAATATTGCTAAACCTATATAGAATACTGGACATTAAAAACACAAAAGCTGTATAAATATATAAAAAGAATCTGAGCCTATATATAAAGTGTCTTTTTTTGACCCTTTTAACGGTTTCATTCAGTCCTTTGGGTACAATGCTTGCCATTTGTAAATCTCTCTATTTATTAAAGTATTGAGCCTATTGTGAACAATATCAGGAACTGAGTCAATGATGATCAATGTCAGGGAGGAGAAATCCCAGCTGTGAGCTAACTCCATATGCCAGGAGAGGCCACGATTCATGACACTTTTGTTCACGTTGGATCAATGTTTATTCAGTCTTTGTCTTGGGGTCTGAATGGTTCTCCTGACATATTGAATGCCACCTGGGCATTGTATTAAATATATTATATATTATGATGAACAGTTTACTAGATTGATGTCGTTCTTTCCACAGTGCTGTGACAGCAAAGCCAGTAGGTTCCCTTGCAGCACAAACCTCCCCATTCTGCCAGACCTTCAAAGGGAAGATGACTTACTTGCTTTTCGGCGCCGACTCCCGGCTCCTTCTTCTCCAGGCCTGCAATGCTCCGCTGGTCAACATCTGGTTTGTCATTGCAGAAGCCAATCATAGGCGGCGACGGTGTCTGGTTCCACTTGCGTCATGACAAATGGTTACATGATACGAGGGGAGCTGGACATCGTGATTGGCTTCGGCGATGTCAAACTGGATGTTGACATTGGGCCATGCAAAGGGACTGAGCCATTGTGAGATTGAATATTCTGAAGTCAAAACACGACTGGGAGCTAATAGGTTTTTCAGGGTGAAGTTTCTCCTAAAAATTAAATCATTTTTTTTTAGGAAGTGTTGTTTTCAAAATGGGATCTGACAAAAGAATATTTCGATGTTTGTGTTAGTGTCTCTTTAATCCTTTTGTAACTACTATTAACTGTGGCCACAAATCGATGCTGGTAAGGAGAGGAATGATTGTCCGAATTATTGATGAACAGTGATGGCCAGTTCGCCGTGTTCGCCCGCGAACACATGTGGGCTGCCATCTTTTCTCACAAGTCCGCCGATGCACAGGTAAGCCCTTTACGTGTGCAGGAGCCGGTCTGAAACAAATGCGCTCACCGGGAGCAGGCAGTTCCTAGAACAGCCGCCGGGGGCCTTCATTGGGCTGTACTCGGAAACTGCCTGCTCCCAGTGACCTAATTTGTTTCAGACCGGCTCGCGCACAGGCACAGGTAAGGACTTACCTGTGCATCGCCGGACTTGTGAGTTAAGATGGCAGCTCGCATGTGTTCGCGGGCGAACTGGCCATCACTGTAGATGAATTCACGCTGCATTTTTTTGTACCCTTTGTTGTTGTGTTCAAATTTTCACTTTATTATAAACAGATGAAGCAAGTTTAATGTGGTATTTCTTATCCTTAAAATGTTACTGTAATATTTTGCATTGACACATAAAATCCGAATGATCGCCCATGAAGCCAGTGATCGGCGGCAGTGGTCATATGGATATAGGTGACATCATCGCTGCAGGGAAAGAAACAGGGATTGCAGGGACCTTTGCAGTGGCTGCGCTGGAGCGTCGGGGGATTTACCAGGTGAGTATAACTTATTTTTTGAAGAAAAAGGAGAAAGCCTAATAGAAGTGCATTCATTCCTTCTTGTAATTCAGGCCTTTGGGATATCTGGTTTTTAATCTGAATATCCAAAATGCCTCTCCCTTATAACATGGTTATAAGGGAAAATAATAGCATTCTGAATACAGAATGAATAGTAAAATAGCGCTGGAGGGGTTAAAAAAATAATAATAATAATTTAACTCACCTTAATCCACTTGATCGCGCAGCCCGGCATCTCTTCTGTCTTCATCTTTGCTGTGTGCAGGAACAGGACCTGTGGTGACGTCACTCCGGTCATCACATGATCCATCACATGATCTTTTACCATGTTGATGGTGCAGCACGCCAGTCCTGCAGGGTATTGCGATTGTGAGGTCACGGTTAATGGCAAGCGAGGGTTACTCACAGTTCTGTAGGGAAACCCTGGGCAGGCGTACAGCAGTGAAGGAGAGGCTGGCACAGTAGTCCTCTGGGGCACACTCTGTATGTAGGGACCAGGCCTGATGGTAGATGAGGTGCCCTGGATGTTGCAGGTGTTTTATGTGCCTGGGGCAAGGTCCCTTTAAGATTCATGACGCCAGTGCCTGTAACGGTGGCACACCGATTTATAGGAGCAGTAATTAAGGTACACAGGTGGTATTGTGAACCAAACGTTGCTTTACTTGGGAAACAGTCCAAACTTTATATAGACAGTTGGTTATGCAGTCCCTTGAATCATATCATTCACAAGCAGGTTTACTTCTTAATATGGCAGGTAACAATCTTGCAAGATACTTGGAGGGTAAACAGTTAATGCTTCATAGTCAAGGCTGCTCTATCCCCTTCAGCTATTCTAGCTGGCTGGATCCCAAGGCCCGGATGCCTAAATGCTGGCTTTAATCCTTGGTAATAAATCTTCCTCCCGTATTGACCCTTGCTTTTTTCTTATAGTACCTCTGCCCATCAGCTTACTTCTCTGAGCTGGTTGTATGGTTCCTGTTGTGAGGGAAGCTGCAGGTTTCTCCCAGGAGGTTCATTCCTACTACTGGGGTAATCTTCTAAGCTAACTGTGGCTCACTTTATCTACAGGCAGGCTAGAGTTCTTCACTAGCCTCCTGGTAGCAACTAGAAGCCTGGACTATCCAGCTGCATGTCAGGAGGAGGCCCTCAGCATATCTCTGGCTGGTGCCTTCTCACTTCTGTCTCCACAGACTCCTGACTATGATCTAACTCCTCCCTGTCTGGGCCTGAACATTTATACTAGGGGCTCCCTATCTCCCTCTAGTGTCTAGGATGCTACACTACACCCTCATAGGCCTGCTATGTATGACAGGGGAAACATTGCATACAAAAGCACACAGAAAATACATTAAAATGCACAGTTAAATATAATGTCACTGTTCCTTAGGAGTAGAAGTAACACGTGAACCAAATGACCCTTGTGTAGTGCCCACGCCTACCTAGTGGGACACTACAATGGATCATGTGATGGACCATGTGATGACCAGAGTGACGTCACCACAGGTCCTGTTCCTGCACACAGCTAAGATGAAGACAGAAGGAGATGCCGGGCTGCGCGATCAAGGGGATTAAGGTGAGTTAAATTAGTTTTATTTTTTTTAACCCCTCCAGCGCTATTTTACTATGCATTCTGTATTCAGAATGCTATTATTTTCCCTTATAACCATGTTATAAGGGAAAATAATACAATCTACAGAACACCGATGGCAAGCAGTTCGGGTTTGGGTACCAAACATGCGCGATTTTTCTCACGCGAGTGCAAAACGCATTACAATGTTTTGCACTCGCGCGGAAAAATCGCGCATGTTCCCGCAACGTACCCGCACCTTTTCCCGCAACGCCCGTGTGATAGAGGCCTTAGTGTCCTACATGCTTTTTCTCGTGTCATTTGCATGTGCAATGGCTAAAGTGCTAAGGAAATATCTGAGGAGATCAGATGTAAGGCAATGCATTTGTATAATGAAAGGGACAGTAGAAGGAAAATAAGTGGAGAACAAACTGGAGTTAAAAAAAATGATTACCAAATATGAGATATGAAGCTATGCAATGAAAAAAATCATTAAACCATGTCTACATCCACCAGTCAAGCATTGTGAAGGATGAGAGTTTATGAGGAGACTGTTGATTGAGAAAAAATATACCACACTGCAAGATAACAAATCCAAACCCACTTAAGCACCTGTCAAACAAAAAAGCTGTTCTGGACACCCCAGATCTTAGTACCTTTGATTATGTTTGGTGTTACTTAAAATGTATGAAGCTGAAATGTCCCCAACTTGTAAGACTAAACTTTGGAGGTATCTACAAGGCTCATGAACACCATAGAAGATTGAATAAAGAGACTTCAGTGAGTAACTATGTGTGCTGGCTTGTTACTAGAGATTAGCGAATCGAATCCACCGAAGTGGAATTCGATCCGAATTTCAGGATAAATTCGATTCGCCTCAAAGCTGAATTTCCTCGTGCTTTGTGGTAGCGAATCGATTTAACTTGAAATAGTCTAAAAAACGGGAAAAAAAAAAATTATACTTACCTCCTCCATTTGCCCGCGACGGGCCAGCTGCCGTCATCTTGATTGATTGAAGATCTCCCCTGAAATCTTGTGCGTGATGAGGTATGACGGCCGATGTCAGGGAGCTCTGACAATAAAATCTTTTAGTCCTCCTCCTGAGTGGTCCCCTTCTGAGTTTGGGCCCCAAAGCAACCGCTTACCCTGCTTCCCCTATAGCTACGCCCCTGCCTGTAACCCCCACTCCCACTATTTCCATAACCCCTGGCCATGACCATATGTTGCGTGATCATCTTGTAACTTCAGTCTATGAAATACTTGTCCCTTTGGTTGCTCCCTCTTTCCTTATTTTAGACATTCAGACTCCTGTACTGCGTTATATTATTTATAAAACAAATTAAGAAAACCTTTTTTTATTACATCGTCAATAAAATTCCATGTCTAAATGATAACAAAACTTAGGAATTTTCATCTCCTCGAGGTGGCTTTGAAACAATGGATGTCATATAGAAACTTGCTTTACTTTGTTGTTTACAAATTCTTCTTTTCGGTATGATCTATGATATGACGAGACACATTGCTCGGAAAGGTCACTCTTGAGAAAGCTAGACTAAAAAGACATAAAAGTAGTTTATTTCCTACTAGTGAGACCTCCTTCTCACTAACATGCATAAGGTCCATTGTCTTTTCCATGGTCATCAATACAGTGACGTCTCTTTATAGCCCGATTCCCCCACAAAATCTCCCACTAGTAGAATTAGTGCATAAAAGAGATATGTGCAGTGAGCCCCCATGAGAATCAGCATGGAGGATGGGAGTGGTAGTGGCCCTTATGTAGTGTTGTGGTGTTACCGTTGCAACGCAGCAGCAATGCCCAGGGCCCCTTTTGCAATTGGTGGTGGTACCCAGGTGTAGGAATGGCCGAGTGGTATAGTGTGGCCTACAATGTCCCTTTATGTTGTATGAGTGTCGAGGTGCTCCTACCTGGATAAGGCTGGACCCCAGGCGTTGGCTCCGAAGCAAATAGGGGTGAATAGTTGAGGGATAAAATAAATAATTGAGTCCAGACCTTGTGATGAAGTTGAATAGCAGCTTTACTGTGATAAACTTTCATCAGACACAATCTTCAAACTTTGTCTTGGTCCCAGCAGGCTTTAGCATTAAACTGGCAGGCAAACTCGACTCTGCTACATCTGTTGCTCTCTGACTCTGCTGTACCGACAGGCTGGCTGTATAACTCAGCTTTTTCTTTATGCTGCAACTTCTCTCTTTGTAGTCTGTCTCTTAGTTAGGTCAGGGAAATCTCCTCCTGGCTCCTGAGGCTCCAAACTATGGCCTCCATATCCAGCAGAGATGAAGGTGCTCTAGCTGGCTTGGCTTCACCTGGGCACGTCCAGCACTTGCTTCCTTCCCCTAACAGGGGGTAAGTTAGACTGCTCTAGAAACTGGTCCCCACCCTTCCTGCAGGAAGTGGGACTTGCACACTCCTCCACAGAGGGGGGTTAGAATGTAATGGAAAGCTCCATTCTATGTAACTGTAGCTCTGCTGTGTTTGCTGCCACCTTCTGGTGAACCAGGCACATCACATTAACATAACAGTTGCAAAATAGGAAATGCACAGTATTTGGACCTGAAATAATGAAACATGATGACATGAGGTTAACCAATAAAGACAGCAGCGAGATGCAAAGGTGGTAATGCCACTCTGGGGCGTTACACATTCGCCTACCTCAGACCTTCACTTCCAGGGGGGCCATTGCACTGAAAGTTTCCTCCCACAATCCAAAGACATACTGATAGGGACCTTAGATTGTGAGACACTGTGATGATAATGTAAAGCGCTGGAATGTCCGGGAGATTTCCTGGACTCCTGGAAGAACCGGCAGATGTCTGGATCTGGGACAGTTGGGAGGTGTGTCATTGCATATGTAATACCCCAGACCCGGAGGAATTACTATTGTGCTCTTTAATTGCTGCATTCTTATATGTTTTATATGCAATTCTATGTAATGTTATGTATGGGGGAAGTCTAGTGTAATTCAGGAATCTATAGTTAGAGTTCGGCGGAGAGGGGATATGAGAGGTCCTGTCCTGATAGTGGAGGGGAGATGGGAAGCAGCTCATAGAGCGCCAACTCCCAAGAACCATATCGTTTCCCCTGGGGGGAAGTGCAGAACCCAAGTTATCCCTCTTTTACCATAGAGTGAGGAAGCAGCTCATAGAGCACCCACTTTCAAGAACTGAAGAAAGGACTCAAGTGAATCCTTGGGATCCCAGACAGCAGAGTGAACTGCAACAAGGTTTTTACAGACACTGCTGTGAGGTGCGGGATCATGGCTAAAGATACCCTCATCACTAAACAACCACTAGGCCAGCAACATCTAAGTGCAGGACTGCAGCCATCCAATCTGCCATCATACCCCCTCAGCTGGTACCGGAGAAGAATTGCACTAAAATCTGCTGCTACTGTATTTCATGTGCACGTGGCAGCTGAAGGCATCTGTGTTGGTCCCATGTTCATATGTGCCCGCATTGCTGATGAAAATTATGTTTTCATATATGCGAATAAGCCTCTAGGAGAAACGGCGTTGTTGCCGTTACACCTAAAGGCTCTGCTCTCTCTGCAACTGCCGAGCCCCCTTCACTTTGGTTGACAAGGCCACACAGTGAGAACGCCATCACACCTGTCTGGCCATCAATCAAAGCAGTTGCAGAGAGAGATGAGCCTTTAGGTGTAACGGCAACGCCTCCATTGCTCCTATAGGCTCATTTGCATATATTAAAACTTCATTTTTCTCAGCAATGTGGGCACATATGAACATGGGACCAACACAGATGCCTTCAGCTGCCAAGTACACATGTAACAGGCCAGCCAGTGTCATAGCTACAAATCTGCTGACAGATGCCCTTTAACCCCTTAGGGACCCATGACGTATCAGTACGGCATGGTTCCAGAGTCCTTAAGCACCCATGACTTACCGGTACGTCATGTATAGTTCCGATCACCACCGCCCGGCGGGCGGTGATTGTAACCCGGTGCCTGCTCAAATCATTGAGCAGGCACCTTGGCTAAATGGCCGGGGGGGGGGGGGGGGGGGGGGGGGGGGGGGGGGTGTCGGCGATCGCCGCAAACCGCAGGTCAATTCAGCTTTTACCTGGTGCGGCGGCGGTGGTGCCATCGGGTCCCCATGGGGCTGTACGGGGGACCCGATGGCACGGAAGGCAGCGCCTTCCAGTGACGAGCCTGGGAGATCCAGCCCCCTGGATCTCACAGGCCGGAAGCTGTATGAGTAATACACACAGTATTACTCATACAGCCAATGCATTCCAATACAGAAGTATTGGAATGCATTGTAAAGGATTAGACCCCCAAAAGTTCAAGTCCCAAAGTGGGACAAAAAATAAAGTGAAAAAAAAAGTTGAAAAATAAAGTTTTCCCCCAAAAATTAAAAGTTTCAAGTAAAAATAAACAAAAACATCATTTTCCCCAAATAAAGTTAAAAAAAATGGTAAAAAATAGGGGGGAAAAAAAGTATACATATTAGGTATCGCCGCATCTGTATCAACCGGCTCTATAAACATATCACATGACATAACCCCTCAGATGAACACTGTAAAAAATAAAAAATAAAAACTGTGCTAAATAAACAATTTTTTTGTCACCTTACATCACAAAAAGTACAACAGCAAGCGATCAAAAAGGCGTTTGCCCACCAAAATAGTACCAATCTAACTGTCACCTCATCCCGCTAAAAATGAGCCCCTACCTGAGACAATCGCCCAAAAAAATTAAAAAATATGGCTCCGAATATGGAGACACTAAAATATAATTTTTTTAGTTTTAAAAAAGCTGTTATTGTGTAAAACTTACATAAATGAAAAAAAGTATACATATTAGGTATCGCCGCGTTCGTATCGACCAGCTCTATAAAAATATCACATGACCTAACCCCTCAGAGGAACACCGTAAAAAATAAAAACTGTGCTATATAAACCATTTTTTGTCACCTTACATCACAAAAAGTGTAATAGCAAGCGATCAAAAAGTCATATGCACCACAGAATAGTGCGAATCAAACCGTCATCTCATCCCGCAAAAAATGAGATCCTACCTAAGATAATCGCCCGAAAAATGAAAAAACTATGGCTCTCAGAATATGGAGACCCCAGAACATGATTTTTTTTTTGGTTCAAAAATATTATTGTGTAAAACTTACATAAATAAAAAGAAAGTATACATATTAGGTATTTCCGCGTCCATATCGACCGGCTCTATAAAAAATCACATGACCTAACCCCTCAGATGAACACCATAAAAAATTTAAAATAAAAACTGAGCTAAATAAACAATTTTTTGTCACCTTACATCACAAAAAGTGTAATAGCAAGCGATCAAAAAGTCACACGCACCCCAAAATAGTTCCAATAAAACCATCATCTCATCCCGCAAAAATCATACCCTACCCAAGGTAATCGCCCAAAAACTGAAAACGTTTTGGCTCTCAGACTATGGAAACACTAAGACATGATTTTTTTGCTTCAAAAAAGAAATCATTGTGTAAAACTTACATAAATAAAAAAAAAGTATACATATTAGGTATCGCCGCATCCGTGACAACCTGGTCTATAAAAATATCACATGATCTAACCTGTCAGATGAATGTTGTAAATAACAAAAAATAAAAACTGTGCCAAAACAGCTATTTCTTGTTATCTTGCCTCACAAAAAGTGTAATATAGAGCAACCAAAAATCATATGTACCCTGAACTAGTACCAACAATACTGCCACCCTATCCCGTAGTTTCTAAAATGGGGCCACTTTTTTGGAGTTTCTACTCTAGGGGTGCATCAGGGGGGCTTCAAATGGGACATGGTGTCAAAAAAAACAGTCCAGCAAAATCTGCCTTCCAAAAACCGTATGGCATTCCTTTCCTTCTGCGCCCTGCCGTGTGCCCGTACAGCAGTTTACGACCACATATAGGGTGTTTCTGTAAACTACAGAATCAGGGCCATAAATATTGAGTTTTGTTTGGCTGTTAACCCTCGCTTTGTTACTGGAAAAAAATTATTAAAATGGAAAATCTGCCAAAAAAGGGAAATTTTGAAATTGTATCTCTATTTTCCATTAATTCTTGTGGAGCACCTAAAGGGTTAACAAAGTTTGTAAAATCTGTTTTGAATACCTTGAGGGGTGTAGTTTATAGAATGGGGTCATTTTTGGGTGGTTTCTATTATGTAAGCCTCGCAAAGTGACTTCAGACCTAAACTGGTCCCTAAAAATTGGGTTTTTGAAAACTTCTGAAAAATTTCAAGATTTGCTTCTAAACTTCTAAGCCTTGTAACATCCCCAAAAAATAAAATATCCTTTCCAAAAGGATCTAAACATGAAGTAGACATATGGGGAATGTAAAGTAATAACTATTTTTGGAGGTATTACTATGTATTATAGAAGTAGAGAAATGTAAACTTGGAAATTTGCTATTTTTTTTGCAAATTTTTGGTAAATTTGGTATTATTTTTATAAATAAAAAAGAATTTTTTTGACTTCATTTTACCAGTGTCATGAAGTACAATATGTGATGAAAAAACTGTCTCAGAATGGCCTGAATAAGTCAAAGTGTTTTAAAGTTATCAGCACTTAATGTGACACTGGTCAGATTTGCAAAAAATGGCCTGGTCCTTAAGGTGAAATAGGGCCGAGTCCTTAAGGGGTTAAGGGGCAGTGCCGCTATTTAATGTTGTTTAAACATAATTCACCAGTAAAAACTAGATACTTTTGTAATTTATATTCTGTTACAAAAATGCACCAGCTTTACCTTATAATGGTGCCCTAGGTGTTAACTTATAAAGTAATGTGCACAATCACCTACTGCAGTTGTTGCACATTCTTACTTCTAGAGCCAGAAACTGTAAGTGTAGGGGTGCATGCACAGTCTCTACTCTAGGAGAAGCAGCCAAGCCAAGCCTCTACGCTTGCGCAGGAGAAGCAGCCAAGACTCTACGCTTGCGCAGCTACTCTAATCAATGGTGCAGGTGGCAGATTGACAGGGCCAGGCAAGATGTTGAGCCCTGTCAATCAAAGGGGAGGGGGTTGCTTAAGAACTCTGATGAAAAAAAAATTGTACAAATTAATTTGTTCATCTCTACTCAGTTCCATCCTTTAACTGTCACAAGCCATATCTACTGTTAGAAGCAGTATGTATAACAGAGAGAAATTTGCAATAGAAAGGACATACCTCTGAGCTGTGATAGGAAGAGATCTTCAGCAGAAAGGACACCCCCCTGACCTGTGATAGGGAGGGAGCTGTAGCAGAAAGAACACATCTCCTGAGCTTTTAAAGGAACAGAGCTACAGCAGAAAGAACACATCTCCTGAGCTTTTAAAGGAACAGAGCTACAGCAGAAAGGACACAATCCCTGAGCTGTGACAGGGAGAGAGCTACAGCAGAAAGGACACACCCACTGCTCTGTCATCTTGAAATAAGGGTACTTTCACACTAGCGGCAAGGAACTCCGGCAGGCTGTTCCAGCGGGTGAACAGCCTGTCGGATCAGTGCTGCTGCCAGTGCACTCTTGCCCCCGGACTACCGCTCCGGCCCCATTGACTATAATGGGGGCGGGGCGGAGTTCCGGCGGCAGCACGGCGAACATGTCGTAGTTTTATTTCCGGCCGCCTCTCAGCATGTTTGCCATGCTGCCGCCGGAACTCCGTCCAGCCCCCATTATAGTCAATGGGGCTAGAGCAGTAGACCGGGGGCACCTGTGCACTAGCGGCAGCACGGATCCGCCCGAACAGCCTGCTGAAGTTCCTTGCCGCTAGTGTGAAACTAGCCTAAATCTAGCATAGCAATTGGAGCAATGAATGTGGAGATCTCTGGATCCATGTGAGGTACAGGGCTGGTTCTAGCTTTGTTAGAAAGAGATTGTCATTTACTTTATGACGTCTGATTTTAATTTTTTACATCAATCATGGCCTGCCCTAACCTATTTACCTAGGATTTACTCAGTAAGGTTAGTGTGTGGGTAATATAATATAGTCATCCACTGACACCTACTGGTGATTTTTAAAACAACACCAATTCATGAAGACTATCTGGCTCGATTCCTTTTTCCATCACATTATACTGTGCACTGTTTGCATCCAGGGGTTATGGCCACTGCTGCAGTGCAGATACTACACATGTGCGCCTATGCATGCTCCCACAGTCCCATCCACGAGAGAAGCCGGTGCTTTTTCCTATACTGCACAAGCACGACCACAGCTGCTGGATTACAGGGTGGTCATAAACCCTGGTGCCCGACACTCGCTAGATGCCGGAAACTACACAGTGGATGGAACCTTCTGCTCACTGTGTAGCTTCTGGCGCCTGTGGCTGATCAGTGGGGGTGCTTGGAGTCAGACCCCCATCTGATCTGATATTGATGACCTATCCTGAGGACAGGCCATCCATATGTAAGTACTGGAAAACCCAAAAAATGTATCCCCTGTCAACAGGATAAGCATCTGATTGGAGGGGTGTCCAACCACTGAGAACCACGCCAATCATAAGCAGGGGTGCACCTCCAATGAGGCCAGGTGAAGTGGCTGCCTCAGGCGGTGAGACCTAGAGACCGTTGTGGGAGTGCTCATCCCTCTATATTCACCTGGATTACAGTATGCCTTTAACAGTAGGGCTGTTTCAATTTTTTCGCCTTAGGCAGCAGAAAGGCTAGATGGACCCTTAATCACAAGAACCGTTGGGGGGAGGAATGGTACCGGAACGGGAAATAGAATGGGATGGAAGGTCGCACATCACCACTGGAGAGAGCCAATATTGTACTCTTCTCTAAATTGCACCAAAACATGAAATACATGGTGTGCGCCAAATATAAGATGCATTCTCGATACATTTTACATCTGCCATGGTCCTGTTGAAAAGTGACTAAAATGAGTGGTAAAATGTAATACATTCTATGTGTACGTACAGCAACCATGAGGTGGGGTAAGGAGGAGAAATGTGTTGAACATACCTAGCGAGCAGGGTTGCCAACCGTCCAGAAATTACTGGATAGTCTGTAAAAATAGGCGACTTTTTTTCCCTGTGTACGTAAAAAAAATAGATGTGTCAGTGAATTTTTTTGAGGCTGGTGGTACTTGACTAGATTACTTTGGTGGCAATTTTCATCATTTTACAGTAAATGCTGGTAATTAGATCTTATCAGTATATTGAGCTATAGACGTGTATCACTTATGACCAGGAATGAGCGAAGAAAGCTAGATCAGAAGTTAATTCGCTCAAAGCTTCGGTTTAATGCTGTAGGGAGATCCGTCTCCTTACAGCATTAAAGTGTATGGCCTCCGACGAGGCAAAGTCAGTTATTCCCGAAGTCTCGCAAGACTTTGGTGAATAACTTCGGTATTTGATTTTAAACTGGAAAACCATGACTGATTCATCGGAACCGAAGCCGAGTTCTGATCCAAGATTTTAAAAAGGGTTTCCACTTTAAATATCAAATACCGAAGTTATTCACCGAAGCCTCGCAAGACTTCGGGAATAACTGACTTCGCCTCGTCGGAGGCCACATATTCTAATGGTGTATGGAGACGGATCTCCGTACAGCATTAAACCAAAGTTTTGAGCAAAGCGACTTTGGATCTAGGATCCGAAGCTCGCTTCTCTTATGCCTACTTATCATCTTCATCATTTATTATGATTTTCCAATTTGTCCGTAAAAATTGTTGATGTCAATGATTTTGGGATAAGTTGTCCAGAAAAAAAGAAAAATTCTAGTTGGCAACCCTGCTACTGAGTTCCATCAAATTCATCATGCCACGTGTGTCTTGTAAATTCAAACATCTTAAAAAAAATAATTCTGTTAGTTAAAACCAGATGGTAACACATCTTTTTTTCTAATTTCTTTTTATTTTCTGAACATGATTATGGGGGCAGCCATCTTACCTGAGCTGCATTTAGAAATCAGTAAGAAAATTGCTTTGGTCCATAGACACAATGGTCAGGAGGGGACCTCATTGACATCTATGGGAGAGTTTTCTAAGCAGACCTGTGACCTGTGCAGAGGACAATGTACAAAGAAAGAATAGATAAGCTGTGACAATCTCCTATTGTGATTGGTGGATCCTGTCTTATCTGTACACAGAGGTGATATCATTACAGGCAGGATTAGAAGGACAGATAAGCAGATAACTGCTGTAAAGTGATCTGTACAGACCAAGAAGTGGCGTCTATTATTAGGCTTAGTGGTCACTGTGAAAACGGCAGGATTCTATGGTTTTTGTTTAAATACAGATATTGACATGGAAAATTACAAATGACTTCATCAAAAATTCTTTACAAATACGTTAAACATAAAAACGTGATTTAAATAATAGCTCATTTTCTGATGACACATTCCCTTTAAGAAAATACTGATCAATCTCTCCCATTGGCTGTAAAAAAGTAAAATTCGGAAATTTCCCAGCTAACACAATGCAACTACATAGATGAACGCACTTGTAAGTACGGAGTCTTAAAGTTAAACCCCATCGGAATGTGAAGAAAGTTTTTTAGGCTCACAAGTGGTGTAATTGATTAGGTCCAGTCCACATGCTCCGGACGTCATTGCTCAAGCACCTGAAACAAATCTGGCAGTGGGACGTCTCGAAGCTGATTCCTTTTAGTGCCAGTTGTAGCTATTTCAAGGCCTCTCATCTTCCGCTGAGAGTACAGAGTCCAACTAGACTAGAATAACTTCCCTTTACTTATTGCAACATGTGTTAGGTCGGAGATGGCTTTTCAAAGTTCCCATATGAAAATGCTTTATCCCACATAATGTTTGATGTTCTTTTCCTGTAAAGAAGAAACAGATTTTTATTGGAGGAGTAATAACGTAACTCGTCTGCAATGCCTCACACGCGTCCGAGGAGCCCCAGCCCTATGCCCGACGTTAACTGGGATGTTGGACTCAAGGAAATGAATGAAACCTGGAAAGGAGCCGTCGCCTGCATCGGAGTTGCGATATTCTTCATTATGACAATTGGCATTATCTATTGGCAGGTGATGGACCAACCTAACAAAAACTGGATCCTGAAAGGGACCGTCGGTGGACTCATATGGGAAAGGAACACTCACACCCTGATCCTGCAGACGTTGAGCGAAAACAAAACATATGTGGAGATCGACGTAGGAAACTTTCCTGACATGGAGCAAAATTTTGTGAAAAACTTATGTTGGCTCAATAAGACTGACTTTTGTTACACTTGGGATTCTATCACGGATCTTAAGATCACATTAGACCGAAAGTTCTCAGCTGGAACTGAGTGCTACAATATTACGTGGACCCCCATACACTGTGATGTTAAATTAAAGGTATGTGCATCCAGGAATGACTAATGAATGCCTATTAGAGATAAGTGGAGTTACGGAAAATTCGATTCGGCTGCTTCGTCGAATTTCGCAAAGAAATTCGCTTAGTGACAAATTACTTTGTCACGAAGTGCGTTTTTTTTGCATGTAGCGGGCGCAATGATGGGAAACGGCGATCGCGCCACCCCCATCATTGAACCCCTGAGATGCCGTGTTCATCACGGCATCTGAGGCTACTATTAAGGCTTTTCGGGGGTTAATCAGGTAAAAAAAAATAATAATACTCACCTTATCCAATTGATCGCATATAGGCCATCTCTGACATCTTGACTGAAGACACCTCGCGTGGTGACGTGACAATATCATCACCCTGGTCGGCGTGGTGACGTCAGACGTCATCCATGAGCGCGATTTCGCGCAGTATATTGAATCAAGATGGCCACCACGGCTTCTTTGGGCACAAATGGATGAGGTGAGTATGTTTTTTTTTTTTTTTTTAACGCCATTTCAGGGAAAATTGACTCATTACCACGATGCACGAGGAAATTTGGCTTCATGGAGAATCAAATTTTTCCTGAAATTCGGATCGAAGTCAATTTGTTTGACTTCGATTCGCTCAACACTAACTCTTATGTATAATTCATCCAAAGGAAAGGAAAAAGCCTTACCTTAATTTTTGGATACCTCTTGGGGTGACTCAGTTTACCTAAATTTTTGATTGTATGACACTGTAAGGAGCGGGGACCCTAGGTTAAAAAATATGGGTTAAATCTGCTCTCCATAGAAATGTGAGGGTGGATTCACATATACAGCAGATTCTGAGCAGTTTTGTGGTTTTATTTGTGGCTACTTTGCCCGTGTTTTGGTGTGGTTTTTGCTGAAAAGCACCAGATGTTAGCTCAAAGTCAATGGAACATATGAAATGTGGAAATGAACATAAAAACTCCAGCATCCGATAAAAGACCGTAGAGACTTTATTGTGCGCCTGTAAAAACCAAACAGAGGACATCATGGGCAGATGAACGTCTGCGCGTTTCAGGTCTAGCAAGGATGCCGTGAGTGAGGGTCTCTAAATGTCAGAGCCAAAACGCGTAGACGTCCATCTGTCCATGATGTCCCCTGTTTGGTGTTACAGATGCACAGTAAAGTCTCTACGGTCTTTTATCGGATGCTGGAGTTGTCACATTGATTTCCATGTTCACCAGTTGTGACCTGTAAAAAGTCTCCCTAATATGAAATGCAGAATACACATGTTTTTTTGCTACAGTATTTTTTCCAATTTGGTATATTTTTTGTACCAAAGGGAATCTGTCGCAAAGACTTGGGTAATTATCTGCAGAAATAAATGAGTAGTACTACAGATCAGGAGTCCACCATTTTTGCTTCCCTGAAATACATTGTCGGGACTGCTGCACATGCGCACAAGAGTCCTCTCCCTTATGTTGGCACGGCACCACTGTGTATTTCAGTACAGTTTTGAGTACCGACTGCTGGGAAACAGGGGCAGTAGAAAAATAAAAAATAGTGATGTGGACTCCTTAGGCTAGGTCTACACGATGACATTTGTCGCGCGTCGCACGACAGGGCACAACTACACTGCAACATTTGTAGCTCAACATTTTGTTGCACTAATGTCGCGCGACAATTTTTATAATGGCGGTCTATGGTGTCGCACTGCAACATTCAACATGCTGCGACTGCGACGCAACAGTCGCAGAAAAATCCATCTCCAATGGATTTTCTGCGACTGTTGCGTCGCAGTCTCAGCATGTTGCATGTTGCAGTGCGACACCATAGACCGCCATTATAAAAATTGTCGCGCGACATTAGTGCAACAAAATGTTGAGCTACAAATGTCGTCTTGTAGACCTAGCCTTAAGCCTCATTCACACGTCAGTGTTTGGTCAGTGATTTCCATCAGTGATTGTGAGTCAAAACCAGGATCGGAGCTTCCACAGACATGAAGTATAAGGGAAAGATCTGCACCTGTTCGGTGTTTAGAGCCGCACCTGGTTTTGGCTTAAAAAATTAGGGTGAATTTATCATGAGGGGAATATTTGCAGTCAGTTTTGCTTCAGTCTGTGTAGACAAACTTTATGTAACATTTAGGGCTCATTCGCACGGCCATAGGTGGGCACGGGCAACCTCCGTACGGCCGCCGGGATGAATCCAGACCCATTCAACTTGAATAGGTCTGCCTTCGTCCGTTCCGCAAAAAGATAGAGCCAGTCCTATTTTTTTGCGGAACGGCTGTACGGAACAGAACCCCACGGAAGCACTCTGTAGTGTTTCCGTAGTGTTCTGTTCCGTGATTCCGTTCCGCATCTCTGGATTTGCGGACCCGTTGAAGTGAATGGGTCCGCATCCGTGATGCGGAATGCACACGGAACGGTACCCGTGTATTGCAGAGCCGCAAATGCGGTCCGCAATACAGCAACGGGCAGCGCACACTCGCTATTTCCATCAGTTACTGTGAGCCAAAACCAGTAGTGAAGCAGACTCAGAGATCAGGTTTACTTATTTGATTTGCACCTATTCTGAGTTTTTGACCTGCACCTGGTTTTGGCTCACAATAAGGGCTTGTTAACATGACCGTGCCGTGTTTTGCGATCCGCAAATTGCGGATCCGGAAAACACGGATGCCGCCCGTGTGCCTTCCGCAATTTGTGGAACGGAACAGACGGCCCTTTATAGAAATGCCTATTCTTGTCCGCAAAATGGACAAGAATAGGACATGACATGTAATTTTTGCGGGGCCACAGAACCGAGCAATGGATGCGGACAGCACACGGAGTGCTGTGCGCATCTTTTGCGGCCCCATTGAAATTAATGGGTCTTCACCTGAGCCACATTTTTTGTGTGAATAAGGCTACATGCACACGACATTTGTTTTTTGCGTCCGCAAATTGTGCATCCGCCCAAAAAACGGATGAGGCATCCATTTTTTTTTGGAGGATCCGTTTTTTTCCACAGATCCCTTGTAATAAATGCCTATCCTTGTCCGCAAATGTGAAAAAACGTAGGACATGCACTTTTTTTTTTGCTGAAGGGAAACACGGACAACGGACGCGGAACACAAATGGATGAACTATCAGCAATTTTTGCTGACCCATTGAAATAAATGGGTCCCCATCCTATCCGCAAAAAAAACGGAACGGAGGCCGAGAAAAACAACTGTCGTGTGCATAAGGCCTAAGCCCTAAGTGTGAACGCAGCCTTATCAAATGTGGCACGTTGCTTGATAAATTTGCCTCATCTTCAGGCCTCATGCACACGGCCGTCTGTCGGCCGTTCCATGCATTGGGGACTGCAGTTTGTGGTCCCCAATGCACGGGCACCATCTGTGCGGCTGCCGCAACGGATCCAGACCCAGTCATCTTGAATGGGTCCGTGATCCGTCCGCACTGCAAAAAAATAGTACCGTATATGTTCTATTTTTTTTCGGTGCGGAGGCATGGAGAGAACCCCCACGGAAGCACTCTGTAGCGCTTACATGGGGTTTTATGACTCCATTCCGCACCTTCCGGATTGCGGACCCATTCAAGTGAATGGGTCCATATCCGTGATGCGGAGAGCACACAGCCGATGCCCGCAATAGGGGCACCGGCCTTGCGGGCCACAATATGGGCGCAGCCGACCAACGGCCGTGTGCATGAGTCCTTAAACCTAAGGCCCCTTTCACATGGGCGAAAATTCCGCGCAGGTGCAATGCGTGAGGTGGACGCATTGCACCAGCACCGAATCCGGACCCATTCACTTCAATGGGGCTGTGCACATGAGCGGTGATTTTCACGCATCATTTGTGCGTTGCGTGAAAATCGCAGCATGCTCTATATTGTGTGTTTTTCACGCAACGCAGGCCCCATGGAAATAAATTGGGCTGCGTGAAAATCGCAAGCAAGTGCGGATGCGGTGCAATTTTCACGCATGGTTGCTAGGAGACGAGCGGGATGGGGACCCGATCTTTATTATTTTCCCTTATAACATGTCATAAGGGAAAATAATAGCATTCTGAATACAGAATGCTTAGTATAATGTCCATTGAGGGGTTAAAAATAATAAACAAATTTAACTCAAAGGTCCTTTAGCCAGGTCCTGAAGAAAGTAGAAAGAAGAGGAAATCCGCTACGCGATCAAGTGGATGAGGTGAGTTACATTTTTTTAATTATTTTTAACCCCTTCAGCCCTATTGTATTATGCATTCTGTATTCAGAATGCTATTATTTTCCCTTATAACCAACCATGTTATAAGGGGAAATAATAAAATCGACACAACCTTGAACCCAAACCTGAACTTCTGTGAAGAAGTCCGGGTTCGGATCTGGGTACTCATTAACAGCTATCCCTTTCATAATTTAAAACTGGAGTGAGTGGTGTAAAAATGCAAAAAGTTGCAAAGTTTTTGTGCGACTCCAAAAAGTTGCAAAAGGCCCATTTGGCAACTTTTTGAAGCCAGAATTCTGGAGCGAAGGCATGATAAGTACTAATCATGTGTAGTACTAATCCTCTATTACTGCAGATAATAGTCCAACATTGTGATGACAGATCCCCTTTAGGCAACAAAAAACACCATTTGAAAAAAAACATGCAGTATGGGAAAAACTTTTATCAAACTGGTGTAAAGTAGAACTGGCTTAGTTGCCCATAGCAACCAATCAGATTCATTTTCCAAAGGAGCTGTCAAAAATTAAAGGAGGAATCTGATTGGTTGCTATGGGCAACTAAGCCAGTTCTACTTTACACCAGTTTGATAAAAGTTTTTTTTTTTCAAATGGTGTTTTTTGTTCTACCTCTCCAGACATTTCTGCTTTATTAACAAGTAGTTACAATTTGCAGTCCCCAATGCACAGGCAACATCCGTGCAGCGGCCGGGACGGATCGAGACCCATTCAACTTGAATGGGTCCATGATCGATCCTCACCGTAAAAAAAAATTGAATGTTCAAGTGAATGGGTCCGCATCCGTGATGCGGGGTGCACACAGCCGGCGCCCATGTATTGCAGACCCGCTGTATGCGGGTGGCACAATGCATGAGGCCTTAACGGGATTGTCCTTTTTTTTTTTCTTTTTAAAGGGTTTCTGTCACCCCATTAAACCGTTTTTTTTTTTTTCTTTACTAATAATCCCTATAGTGCGATCTCATGATACATAAGCAAATTAATCATTTTGGTTCAGTAGAATTTGCTAAAAATCGATTTTTAAAATATGCTAATTACCTTGCTACCAGCAAGTAGGGCGGCTACTTGCTGGTAGCAGCCGCATCCTCCGATGGTAATGACGCCCCCTCGGCATGCTGATTGACAGGGCCAGGGAAGGGAATCGTTCTCTGCTGGCGCTGTTAGAATTTGAAATCTCGCGCCTGCGCCGTACCTGTCTTCAATCGGCGCAGGCGCACTGAGAGGCGGCCGCTCTCTCGACCGCTCCATCTTCAATGCGCCTGCGTCAATGACGTCATCAAGTACACCCGGAAGAAATTTATTATTAATAATCGTTGGTGGTATAGTGTTAATAACTGTCATTTTTATAAAATTATTTATTCCCATTTCGTTGGTGGTTTTTTGTGGCAGCATGCTTATTATGTACATACTTACCTGATTCGAGCATCCAGCGACGTCACCAGACTCTCCACCTCCTTCCAGCGATGCCGGCGTCTTCTCTTCCGGGTGTACTTGATGACGTCATCGACGCAGGCGCATTGAGGATGGAGCGGTCGAGCGAGCGGCCGCCTCTCAGTGCGCCTGCGCCGATTGAAGACAGGTACGGCGCAGGCGCGAGATTTCAAATTCTAACAGCGCCAGCAGAGAACGATTCCCTTCCCTGGCCCTGTCAATCAGCATGCCGAGGGGGCGTCATTACCATCGGAGGATGCGGCTGCTACCAGCAAGTAGCCGCCCTACTTGCTGGTAGCAAGGTAATTAGCATATTTTAAAAATCGATTTTTAGCAAATTCTACTGAACCAAAATTATTAATTTGCTTATGTATCATGAGATCGCACTATAGGGATTATTATTAAAGAAAAAAAAAAAAACGGTTTAATGGGGTGACAGAAGCCCTTTAACTTTTTTTTTTATCCCTCCTCAGCATACCGTTGCTGTGGAACAAAATCATACTAAACAGTTCCCCGCCGCTCCCACTTCCAGCTCCCTGTCTCCCTTCACTGGTCTTCTAGTCCACCCCACCTCGCAGCTCACCTGGCCCTGGTCCCGTCTGCAGCAGCTGGCTTCTCCTCTGTGTGGTCCTGGTATCTTCTCTCTGCTTCAGACAATCGCTGGTTTGAGGACCGTATTTTTCGCCCTCTAAGATGCACCTAGGTTTTAGAGGAGGATAATAAGAAAATATTTTCCATTACACCTCAGGTCAGACCAGCAATCAGACCCCCAATGTTAATCAGACCTCAGATGAGACCCCCAATGCATCAGATCAGCCCCACATGTCAGCTATCAGCCCCCATCCATCAAGCCCCTATGTCAGCCATCATGCCCCCATCCATCAGCCCCCCATGTAAGCCATCATGCCCCCATGTAAGCCATCATGCCCCCATGTCAGCCATCAGCCCCCTATGTCACATTTCTCCCCCTCCATGTCAAATCACCCCCTATGTCACATCAGTCCTCCATGTCACATTTCTCCCCTTCCATATCACATTTCTCACCCTCCATGTCACATTTCTCCCCCTTCTTTTTACATAATCCCTTCTGTCACATCACCCCCATGTCAGATTTCTCCCCCCATGTCAGATTTCACCCCCTCAATGTCACATTTCTCCCCCTCAAGGCCTCAATGTCACATTTTCCCCACTCCATGTCAAATCACCTATGTCACATCAGCCCTCCATGTCACATTTTCCCCCTCAATGTCACATTTCTCCCCCTCCATCCATGTCACATTTCTCCCCCTCCAAACCATGTCACATCACCCCCTTCGTGTCACATCATGATCACATCATTACCCCCTATTGTGTCACATTTCAGTCCTCCGCCATGGCACATCTTCTCCCCGCCCCCCCCCCCCCCCGGGCCCCATCCCCATGTTACAGACTACAGACATTGTCCCTCCTCCCATCATGTCACGGTCCCCATCCCCCCCTCCATTTATGATTGTTGTTTGTATAATAATTTTTTTAAAACACATTTATGCCGTGCACTCTGGCGCTAGTGCGCTCATCAGTGATCACCTACCCACCTGTCCTGCTGCTACGGCAATCTGGCTGTGTGTGAGTCAGACTCACAGACACAGTCAGCTCCAGTCCCTGCTGTCGCCCGCCGCCGCTGCGCCACTTGCCAGTCACACCCCCCTGGCCTGATCCCATGACCGTGTTGCCGTGCCACCGTGCCTTTGGATTTTTTGTTGCCCTTTATGTCAGAACTTCGTTATTATTTATATATAGCTAAAGAGTAGCAGAGACATAACTTGAAGTCAGTGAGGGAGATTTATCAAACTGGTGTAAAGTAGAAGTGGCTTAGTTGCCCATAGCAACCAATCAGATTCCCCTTTTCATTTTTCACAGCTCCTTTAGAAAATGAAAGGTGGAATCTGATTGGTTGCTATACACCAGTTTGATAAATCTCCCACAGTGGGTTCTAAGCAAAACTTTTAAGGGTGACCCCCAACTATCACAATTAATTTAGACTGGGGCTGCACGGCCATCTTGCCCACAACATTCGTCACATGACCGAAGGTCGCTGTGTAGCCATTGAATCAAATGGAGTCGCAGCTCGACTTTAAAGACCCCAGAATGGCAAAAAAAAAAAACACTGCTGGATTTTTTTGACATTCTGGGGTCGCTACAAGTTGCAAGTCGTGCTGCAACCCCATTGAGTTTAATGGCAGTACTGCTATACAGTGATCTTTGGTCATGTGACGGGTGTTACAGCCATGATTGCCGTGTAGCCTCAGCCTTGTGGCACTGGTCTCTTTATATTGGGAAGGGGGATCTTTTGGGCTCCCTCAGACAACAGATTCCAGGGCACTTTTGTACTCCTATACTTACACCCCTGGAGACACGAATTTATAGGTACTATAAACCGTAGTTATGGACATTTTGACTGCAGCAGTGGAAATATATGATATCGCTGGCACCACACGTCCCTCCTTTCTGTCCTTATTGAGGATTTAAAACGTACTTACTCCAATTACAGGACCTTCAAAGAGTCCTGTAATTGGATTTATGTCGCCATTCTTTCGTATCCTCTGGGAGTCAACTAATGGTGACATGGGATTTTTTTAAATCTATAAACCTGGAATTTGTCAATCTCCTTATTTTCACAGCTTATTCTCATATGGCCTCATGCACACGACTGTTGTGTGTTTTGCGGTCCGCAAATTGCGGACCCGCAAAACACAGATGGCGTCCGTACGCGTTCCTCAATTTGCAGAACGGCACAGACAGCCATTGATAGTAACTGCCTATTCTTGTCCGCAAAACGGACAAGACCAGGACAGGTTATATATTTTTTGAGTGCTGTCCCCATCTTTTGCGGCCCCATTGAAGCGAATGGGTCCGCATCAAAGCCGCAAAAACTGCGGCTTGGGTGCAGACCAAAACAACAGCCGTGTGCATGAGGCCTATCTTCCATTCTCAGTATATTGCTGAGGGTATCTACCCCCTGATTCTGTATTACACAGCCCAATGTGGCAGACGATTGTCGGGAGGGAAGCGTGCCCTCCCGCCAATCGCCTGCTCACTAGCAGAGGAGACCGCTGCTATTACATGCAGCGATCTCCTCTGCAGCATGAGGACGAGAGATCGCTATGTCCCCATAGCTGTTTGCCAGCGGCAGATCATTATTAGTAGTGTTCAGCGAATCGAAGTCCATGGAGTAGACTTCGATCCGAATTTCAGGGAAAATTTAATTCGCTGCGAAGCCGAATTTCCTTGCGCTTCGTGGTAGTGAATCGATTTTCCCTGCATGGCGGTAAAAATGGCGGTAAAAAATAAAAATAAAATCATACCTACCTCATCCATTGAGCACGAAGAGCCGTCCGCCATCTTAACTGAAGTTCTTGCACGAAATCCCGTGCGCGGTGATCTATGATGTCACCACGCTGGCTACGGGCTGCACAGGATTTAGCACTAGATCAAGATGGCGGCAGGTGGCTCTTCGCAATCAAATAGATGAGGGTAAGTATGATTTTTTTTTTTTACGCTGTATTATTGCTGTCAGGTGCCGTAATCAGCTATGAACGCGCCATCTGAGGGGTACAATGACTGGGAGCCGCGCAATCGCCGCTCTCTGTCATTGCACCTACTACTTACAAAGAAATGCGCTTTGTGAAGAATTACGTGAAGCAAATTTTTGGGTAAAATTCGGCGAAGCAGCCAATCGAGTTTTTCAATACTTCGCTCATTTCTAGTTATTAGACACCACGATCTGCCGGCTGCAAATGATAATTTTTGAACATGTCAAAAGATTTGGATTGCCTCGTTCATCGGGCAATAGGCGGCAATCATGCGAACACTCGTTAGCGATCTTCTGCTGAAAAATTGGGCAGTGTAATACAGGCTTTAGTGAGAAGGACTTCCAAAGCCTTGGAGCGACCTGCCCTGTCATTAAAGTGCATGAAAAAGATAGGAAGTAAGGACAAACGAATAAGGATGTTACATAATATTATCAGTGTTATCTAAGATTCGTCATGGGGGGAATCTTTAAAAGGGTTTGAAACAATTTTCGGCAGTCCCACCCAAACCTTTGGTTCCCTGCGCTCCTGTTCCCTGCATGTCAACTTCCAGAGTGGAATAATAACTGGTTGCACCGGTGATGTGCTCCCAGGCGGCAAGTGACTTGGTCAGTTTTGCAAGATTTTGCATTGCTATAATTTGTACCAACTGTTGCACGATGTTCGATAAATCTGATACATCTTTAAAGGGGTTTTGAAAAAATCAGGTGGGGGTTGCAAATCCCTCCATTTGGCTGGACCTGTAAAAGAAGGATTACTTACCTGCTTCCCGACACCAGCTCCCCACTCCTGCCTCCTCCAGACATGTAGGCTGCTCCGCTGGGCTCCCTCTATGCCAGCGTTCAGTTTGACATCACCGCAGCCAATCAATGGCTGTGGCGGAGACCAGATCTCCTTGCCTCATGTGACAATTTGTCATGACGTATTGGGATCCGGTCACCATTGAGGCCAGTGACTGTCAGTACAGCAGAGTGAAAGAAGGATAGAGCAGAGTTGAGTTTGCCTGCCAGTTTAATGCTAAAGCCTGCTGGAACCAAGACATAGCCTGAAACTGTTTGGAGAAGTGCTTATTCAAGTAAAGCTGCCATTGAACTTCATCTCAAGGTCTGGACTCAAGTTATTTCTTCTAATCCCTCAATTATTCCCCCTATTTATTGCTTCGGAACCAAAGCCTGGGGTCCAGCCGTATCCAGGTAGGAGCACCGTGACACACATAAAGAGACATTTTAGGCCGCAACATACCACTCAGCATTTCCTACACCTGGGACGCGTTATAGAGAGGGCCCGGGGGGGAGGTGCCTGTTGCAGGCGCCCGTTGCAACTGTAGCGATGTCAAACCGGATATTGGCTTTAAGGGAGCACAGCGCAATACCGCAGCCCCCATAGGAGAAGGAGCAGGGAGCTGACGCTGGGAAGCAGTTAACTAATCCTTCCTTTACAGGTCCGGCCAAATGGGGGGTGAGGGGAGTTTGCCAAAACCCCTGCCTTTCTTGCACAACCCCTCACACTTCTGTCTTGAGATGAGATGTTACTCCACTTTCTACACCACCTCTTATCTGGAGTAACACTACAACAATAAATCTGACTCAGATCTGAATCAATAGAGCAATTCCAAGGGGGGGGGGGGGGGGGGGGGGGGGGGGGGATTTCAAAGTTTTTTTTTTTTTTTTCAGTATGTAAATCTGGTAAAGTTGTAATCATACTGACCTAGCAAATGAAGGTAACAGGTCAGTTTTACTACATAGGAAATGCTGTAAAAACAAAACCCATAAAACTGTGGCGGAATTGTGTTGTTTTTTTGTAATTCCTCCCAATTTTAAAAAAAATTTCCAGCTTCCCACTACATCGTATGTAACAGTAAATGGTGCTGTTAGAAAGTACAAATTGTCCCGCAAAAAAAAAAGATAAAATCTCTCATATGGTTATGTGAATGGGAAAAAAATTATGGCTCAGGGAAGGCTGGGAGTAAAATGCGAAAACCAAAAAACGAAAAATGGCTTGGTCCTGGAGGGGTCTAAGCCAGTCTTCAGGCCAGAGGTCTCCATGTTCTATATATTGAGACCCACCTTAGAAGTATAGATAGGCTTTCCTTTACACAAGGAGCTGATACCGTTTGCTGACCTAACCATGTATCTGGACAATCAGAGTTGCTTGCTGCCACCCCGTTTTAACGCCCAGCTCCGGGGGCACACCCCCTAGCTACATCCCTGAGCCTCCTGACCGTTTTTGCATCTGCGTTGCTTTTTCATTACCCATAAATCTATTGGTTAAACATATTTGACAACTCTCTGTGATGTGCATAGATGAATAAAGCTGTGAAGAAAAGCCACACATTCCAGATAAAGGAATGTTATATGTGGGTTTGATTATATTTTCTGCTCCGTCCAAGTCGCTCATCATCTGCAGCTTGGGCTGATCATAGAACAGTAGGATGACATGTATATTGCGGTATTTGCTGACTGGAAATATACAGAAATGTGAAATCCCAGTACAGTTTATGAATAATCTATGGTGTAGTATAGTCAGGTTTAATCGATTTCTAATCAAGGTCCTGTGAGAAATGCTGATGAAGAAGCCCTTAAAGGAGTTGTCCCACGAAAAATATCCTACAGTTTTTAAACCAGCAGCTGGGTCTGAATACGTTTGTAATTGCATGGAATTAAACATTTAGCACTGCCACTGAGTTATTCATTAAAATGTATCTGTAGAGCGCCACCTGCTGTTTGCTCTTTTCTTATTTCTTTGTCCTGCTCACTGAGGTGGCCGCACATGCTCAGTTTCATCCTTCAACTGCTTCCTGAGCTGTGATAGGGAGAGCTGAGACACGCCCCCTGAGCTGTGATAGTGAGAGGGCTGCAGCAGAAAAAACACGCCCCCCGAGCTTCAGCAGAAAGTACACGTCCCCTGAGCTTCAGCAGAAAGTACACGTCCCCTGAGCTGCCAGCTTAATATAAATCTACCAGTTTAATTGGAGCAATGAATGGGGGAGATCTCTGGATCCATGTGGGGTACAGGGCTGGTTCTCACTCAGAAACAACAGTTTGCTTGTTTGTTGGGTGAGCAGCAAAGTGATGATATGGGGCAGTGATCTCGAATGAGAGCTTAATTAAAGGGGTTGTACCATGAAAATATTCAACATTTTTTTTAAAACCAGAACCTGGATCTGAATACTTTTGGAATTGCATTTAATTAAAGGGAGTCTGTCACTATATTTGGACATTATAGACCACTTACATAGCGTTCTGAATCAAATGGTACCTTTGTTGCATTCTTCTGCGGTTCACCTGCGGCAAAAACAGGCTTTTATTTATATGTAAATGAGGGCTCGCAAGAGCCCAGGGGCGACGTTAACTTCTTTGGAGCCCAGGCTGATCATCCTCTTTTGTTAATATACCCGCCCCAGCCTCTGCCCACCCTTCTCTTCTCTTGCGTCCTTCTCCTCTCACAGCAAAATCCCTCGCCTACGCTCTGCCTCGCTTGGCCGGGGCATGCGCACTGCGATGCCCACTGTGGGCACGGCTTGGCTGGAGCATGTGCAGTAGATACAGCACATATTGCTGTGAGAGGAGAAGGACGCAAGTGAAGAGAAGGGCAGGCAGGGGCAGAGGCAGAGGCTGGGGCGGGGATATTAACAAAAGAGGATGATCAGCCTGGGCGCCAAAGAAGTTAACGCCGCCCCTGGGCTATTGCGAGCCCTCATTTACATATAAATAAAAGCCCGTTTTTGCCACAGGTGAACCGCAGAAGAATGCAACAAAGGTACCATTTTATTCATCTAAAGTTATGCCAGAACACTATGTAAGCAGTCTATAATGTCCAAATGTGGTGACAGACTCCCTTTAAAAATTTTGTATAGCCACTGAGTTATTCAATATTCATTTCCTTATTTCTCCGTCCACCTTGCTGAGGTGGACGCACATGCTCAGTTCCTTCCTTTAACTGCCACCAGCCCGATTTTCTTATAGAAGCTGTGACAGGGAGAGAGCTGCAGCAGAAGAGATTCACCCCCCCTGACCTGTGATAGGGAGAAAGCTGCAGAAGAAAGGACATGCCCCCTTAACTGTGATAGGGAGAGTGCTGCAGCAGAAAGCACTGCCCCCTTAAATGTGATAGGGAGAAAGCTGCTGCAGATAGTACATTCCCTCTGAGTTGTGATAGGTAGTGTTGATCGCGAATATTCGAATAGCAAATTTTTATCGCGAACATCGCCACTTCGAGAATTCGCAAAGATGTAGAATATACATGTGAAACTCGAAAAATTTGAATATCGTGCAAAGTTCATTTATTTCAGTAATGCAACTTAAAAGATGAAACTAATATATGAGATAGACTCATTACCTGCAAAGCGAGATATTTCCAGCCTTTGTTATAATTTGGATGATTATGGCTTACAGCTTATGAAAACCCCAAAGTTACAATTTCGAGGTTCTCAGGGGGTACGGATTAACTAGCTGTCTAGAGTGTGACACTTTGAGCCTAGAATATTGAACCTTTTCGCAAAATTCTAATTTTAAGCTGCATTAATGCAATTCCTTTTAATTTGCATTATTGAAATAAATGGACTTTTGCACGATATTCAAATTTTTCGAGTTTCACCTGTAGCGCTATACAGTATATTTGTATTCGCAAATATTCTAGATTTTTTTTCATCTGAACCCATGATCCCTCCCTGCTTCCTGCTTGTGGGCCAATGAGAAGGCTGCTATGTCTTTGTCTGAGCTTAGCAACATCCCTAGCAACCAATAGGAAAGCTGCCTACCCCTCACTATATAAGAACCTCCCCAGCAGTCATTTTCTGCAGTTCTGAGAGAGAGAGCAGTGTCATTGCTGTGCTCTCTGCTTTCCTGTGTCATTACATTAGATAGTTAGTTAGCTTATATATATAATACAGATAGTTAGTGGGAGGATCCTGATATAGTGTAGCTGATAGGTTTCAGTGCAGGGTGTTAGGTAGTGTGATAGGAATTACTGTTTCTCTGCTGTCCTTACATACAGACATAGTGCTGTGATGTCACAAGTTCACAACAATACTTAGTGCGCCAATCAGTAATATGTAGTCAGACCTGCTAAAATGTGAAGTTGCACGTATTGCGCAAAAATTTGCGTATCATTAATTGCTGATTTGCGCAATCGCGAATATATTGGAGCACTCTATCTGCATATAAAGCTATTGTAATGTTCTGCCGTGCCAACCATTTTCTCCAGTCTCAGGAAACTTCTAGCAGCTTGAAAAATGTAGCAAAAGTGACCCACGCCTGTATTGCGCGTGCAATACGCGCATATTACATTGCCGATTTTCGCAATCAAGAAAATAATCGCAAATTCTTGAATTTGTGAATTTATGACGAATATTCGCCCAAATATTTGCAAAATATCGCAAATTCGAATATCGCCCCTGCCGCTCATCAATAGTGATAGGGAGAAAAGGACATGACCCACTGAGAAAAGACACACCTGAGCTGCCAGCGTGAACTACTGTAAGTCTAGCAGAGCGATTGGAGCAAAGAACAGGGAGATCTCTGGATCCATGTGAGGTACAGGACTGGTTCTAGCTTTGTTAGGCCTCCTGCACACGAACGTGTTCACCCTGTGGCCGTGGGGCAGCCGCAGCGGATCGCGGACCCATTCACTTAAATGGGTCCGCGATCCGCCCGTTCTGAAAAAGATAGGACATGTTCTATCTTTTTGCGGAACGGAAGTACAGGATGAAACCCCACTAAAGCATCTCCGGATTTGCGGACCCATTGAAGTGAATGGGTCCGCATCCGTGATGCGGAATGCACACGGAACGGTGCCCGTGTATTGCGGATCCGCAAGTGCGGTCCGCAACACGTCAACGGGACACCTACGGTGGTGTGCAGGAGGCCTTAGAAAGATATTTCTGTGTGCCACATGATGTCTGATTTTAATTTATTACATGAATCATAAGATAAGCCCTTTAAGATACCAGTACCCATAATTTGTATGACTAAAAATGTTTCGGTATATTCATGTATACATCTCTAGTTTAGGAGGTAGCCCTCCCCCAGTATAATTTGGCATGTGTACGTATTTGGAGTCTTGCCGTAGTCTGATTACGCCAAAGCAGCCTGTCTGTTGGAAACTGGTAGGACTTTGACAATGGCTTCCCTCCTCTGTGTTTGAATCATTACTTCTTATGAAGGAGCCGGTATTCCAGTAATGGAGGAACATTATTTATACTGCTTATGTGGTCTAATTCTGTATATACAATTCATCTACAGGTTTCCAATCCCTCACATAACACACATTATGTCTTCAGGATCATCTGTGGGAACAGCAGCGCTTTGGTTTGTAATATGATTTCCACCATTAAGAAGTCATGTGGATCGCTAAACCTTTCTAATCTTGTGCTGAGAATTAAAAATAAAAACCTAATGGCTATGTGGGATTTGGATTGTGGCTAATGAGTCACTTGACCAAAGTTCGCACATACGTACAGTTTTGGATTCCGAAATTGTTTTCTTCTTTATTTCCTCATAGTTCTTTCTGTGGCTTAGGCTGTGTTCACACTTCAGTTATTTGATCAGTTATTTCCATCAGTTATTGTGAGCCAAAACCAGGTTCGGGTCAAAAACACAGAACCGGTGCAGAACTTTCCTTTCTGTAGAGGCTTCACTGCTGGTTTTGGCTCACAAAAACTGATGGAAATAACTGATCAAATAACTGTAGTGTGAACTCAGCCAAGCAATATTCCTCTGAGAAAAAGGTATGCAAGTTAGTTCTTTTTTAGCTCTAAAAATTAAAAATAAGCTAAACCTCTAATGCCAACAGATGTTAGGTAGCTACCCTATAAGTCATGGCTCAATCTTTTAAACAGGCCTTGAGGCATAACTTGGATAATAGCTAAGCCAGTACCTCATCTGTAGACTGCTGTTATAGGGTGATTGCCCCTCCGCAGTGCAGGGCAGAGAGGACTGACTTAACTGGGTATGAGGCCTAGGTCAGGATTAGGAATTCACCCAGTTAAGCCAAGTCCTCTCTGCCCTGCACTGATGAGGAGCAATCACCCTAAAACAGCTGTTGGCAGAAGAGGTACTGGCTTAGCTTTTATACAAGTTATGCCTCAAGGCCTGTTTAAGCGATTGAGCATTGACTTATAGGATAACTACCTTACATCTGGTGGCATCAGAGGTTCAGATTTCTTTTTGGAAAGATAGCTAATTTGCGTAGACTTCTTGTAGTAAGACTGTAGAGTAATTAAAACCTTAAAGGTGATTTCTGGGACCCCAAACTATTTTGCTGAAGGCCAGAAATGTTCTAAAGTAAAAAAGAAGTATTACTGTTTATCACTCACCATTCCACATGACTGCTGCAGCCAGTAACTGGTTTCTGAGGTCATAGTGGGAAGTCGGGCATGTAATCGATGTATTTCTGCAGCACAGGAAACATAGACTGCCTGGAGTGGCAGTGCTGGAACGGCAGGGGATTGAGCAGGCAAATAATGCTTCCTTTTTAAAACATTCTTGGCTTTGAGCAACATTTTTTGGAAATCCCAGAAAACCACTTTAAAGTAATTATTGCGTTTTTCTAAGTGCCTGCAGACAGCTTCCGTAATAGCAGATTCATGCTTACCTGCTCCGGCTCCGGTTCTCCACGATGTTTCTGGTCCTTAGGACTCATGCACACGAACGTATTTTCTTTCCGTGTCCGTTCCATTTTTTTTGCGGACCGTATACGAAACCATTAATTTCAATGGGTCCGCAAAAAAGACGGAAGTTACTCCATGTGCATTCCGTTTCCGTATGTCCATATTTCCGTTCCGCAAAAAAATTGAACATGTCCTATTATTGTCCACATCACGGACAAGGATAGTTCTGTTCTATTAGGGGCCAGCTGTTCCGTTCCGCAAAATACGGAATGCACACGGACGTCATCCGTATTTTTTGCGGATCTGTTTTTTGCGGACTGCAAAATACATACGGTCGTGTGCATGAGCCCTTAGTCTGTTTCCTTCCGGCTCTGCATGGGTGTGGTCACATGCTCCGCTGCAGCCAATGACTGGTCGCAAACAGCACGTGTCCGCTAAAGCCAGTCGTTGGCGGCAGCAGTGCATGTGACTTTGCCCTTCCAGTGCCAGTAGAAAACAAGCCAGGAACGTGAACACAGCAGAGGAACCGTAGAAGACCGGAGCAGTGGGGAGCTGGTAAGTATGAATCTTCTATTACGGAGGCAGGCTGCTAATCAGAGCAGTGGCACAGGCAGGAAATGGGCAGAACTTGGCTAAATGCCCAGACCTGTCAATCTTGTGGCAGGTGGGACAGCCCCCACCAGTAAAGAAGCCCTGCAGATGAGACAAATTGATTTATTATAATCTATTCGCTCATCTGTAATATATACTAATGGCTCGAATTTCCACTTTGTTTAGGCATTATGGGATTTCCTCGCTCTAGTTCTTTTCAGTTACTGTACCAAATTTATACCCCCTTGGGGCACAGTTCCTGGCACGCAGATCTTGTTCTCTTACATATACAGGTGAAACTCGAAAAATTTGAATATCGTGGAAAAGTCCATTTATTTCAGTAATGCAAATTAAAAGGAATTGCATTAATGCAGCTTAAAATTAGAATTTTGTGAAAAGGTTCAATATTCTAGGCTCAAAGTGTCACACTCTAGTCAGCTAATGAATCCATACCCCCTGAGCAAAGGGGACCTCAAAATTGTGACTTTGGGGTTTCATAAGCTGTAAGTGCAATGAGCAGGACCGTGGTACGGTTACACGGACGCCAAAATATGCAGTGGGTCCGGATATGGGTATATAAGTCTATAGTTTTTGTTTGTGACGCCAATTGCAGCGTGTGCAGGGTACAGTCTCAGGGCCCTTTAAGATGTTGCAACTCACGTACCAGGTGAGGAATGTCAGAGTGGTATAATGTCTCTGTGTAGTAGTAGGTATAGTGTCAACGGTGTCTCCTACCTGGGTACGGCTGGACTCCTGGATCCTGGCTCACTTGCAATAAATGACTGTGTTGCTAGTAGGAGTAATTGAGGGTTTTGGTAGCAGCAAATGAGATCCAGACTTGAAATATAATTTAACTTGTCTTTACTGGACGCAGCATTAATCCATATGAGATACAGCAATAGTCTTGGGTCCAGCAGGTATTGGCAATATGTGGCAGGGATTACTATCTCTTCTGCTTCTATCATATGCCTGGAGAATATGGCAGGAATCTACATCTTATGCTCTGTCTATCTTCTGCTGTGTATGGGACTGACTAGCTGAGGAGGAATTTGGCTTCTCCTGGTCTCTGGATGTTACTCACAGTTATGCTCACAGGGGACGGTTCTTCCTGGAGATCTGGAGGTGCTGCTTGCTTGTCACCAGTTGAGACTGAAGGGCTCAGACTAGGAATGAAGATCTTTGGTCTCAGCCGAGACACGATCCTGGGTTGGGATTCCTAGAACTGGGAGCTCCTACCTAGCAGGGGTGGCTGGCACACTACCTGTAACTTCCTTTCCTCCCCATGAGGCAGGACATGGGCGAGCCCACTCTGCTCAAAGAGGGGGGGAGCTAAACTGGAATGTACTATTCCAGTCTAGATATGCTAAACTGACCTAAGACCTTGCTAACACATTGCTGCCACCTGCTGGTGTACATGGAAATTACAGCAAATACATGTAACAGGCTTAGAAAATGCACATTTGTGAGGGATATTAAATAAAATCACATTAGATGACAAGGCACATGTTACTAACAAATAGTAGCGGGAAAAAGAGTTTAGTAACATAACTCTGGGATGTTACATAAGCCAAAATCGGCCAAATTATAACAAATAAAGGCTTGAAATATCTCGCTTTGCATGTAATGAGTCTATTTCATATGTTAGTTTCACCTTTTAAGTTGGATTACTGAAATAAATGAACTTTGCACGATATTCAAATTTTTCGAGTTTCTCCTGTAGCTCCATATCCGGTACACAGATCATATTCTCTAATATACAGCTTTAAGTGACAGTCCTCCTCTGCTGAAAAGCTCCTAAGGCTACTTTCACATTAGTGTTTTCAATTCTGCTATTGAGATCCGTCATAGGATCTCAATAGTGGAAGAAAACGCTTCAGTTTTGTCCCCATTCATTGTCAATGGTGACAAAACTGAACTGAACGAAACTGAATGCACCAAAATGTATTCCGTTCCGTTTGGTTGCGCTCCCATCGCGGACAAAATAATGCTGCAAGCAGCATTTTTCTGTCCGCGATGTGGTACGGAGCAAGACGGATCCGTCCTGACACACAATGTAAGTCAATGGGGATGGATCTGTTTTCTCTGACACAATAGAAAACAGATCCGTCCCCCATTGACTTTCAATGGTGTTTAAGGCAGATCCATCATGGCGATAGAATACATAATACAACCGGATCCGTTCTTGACAGATGCATGCGGTTGTATTATTTTAACGGAAGCGTTTTCGCTGATCCATGACGGATCTGCAAAAAAACGCTAATGTGAAAGCAGCCTAACTCTCTTGTGTTCAGATCAATTTTGGAAGAAATTTTCAATAAAAAAAATCATCCGACGTCTATGGCAGAAAAAGTGGAACAGATGCTTTGTAAATATGGTACACATTTTAAATGCCATATTTCTCAAGGCATTTACTCCAGATAGATGGCATATAGACTGTACATTGATAACCCTGCTTCTCTGCTCACAGCATATTATAAAGCTGGCTGCCTGAAGCCACCACTAGGGGGAGCTCAGTGAAAAAGAGTTTATATGGTTACTATTTATATGAGTGGAAACTATAAATAATCTCTCTGCACTGAGCTCCCCCTAGTGGTACAGGGAAAAATGCAGTAAATCTATTTTGGGAACAGGAGAAGCAGTTCATGGCCAGGCCCTATCCTACTCCCAGGTCCAATAGCAGTTGCATTTGGTCTGCCTCTATGGTAGGTACGCCATTGTAAGAATATAAGTACATGACACTGTAAATTGAAAAAGAAGCCATTTTCTGATCTCAGGGTCAGATAGGTCCACCAAAATATTAGTGGATCCTCTGGTGGATTCAGGCTCTGTAACAATAATGGGCCCCAAAGGTCCAGCAGAACAACCCCTTCGGAGATGTCTGGCCATGATTCACAAATAACCTATTAGACCTTATTAATGATGTCCTGTGTGAGCAATGATAAAAATACAGTTTATAATGCAATTAAAAGTGTACATTTATATGTTCTTTATATAGCAGATAGGGAGTGAACACCTGAATCATTTGTTCTGCTGGGCCCAAGGTCTAGATAGATTTAACACGATTAAATGCAGGGACCCCGGTTCACTGCTAAAGGGTTAATATTATGGTTCACTACTAAAGCTGTTAAATTTGTACTTTGATGCTAAGATATATCCACTCTGTATTCTTAAAGGCTATGTATGGGTGGGAAATAGTTAACTGACAGTTCTTAGTGTTAGTTGTCAAGTAGGGAGCTGGCCCCACTCCCTGGTCAGTGAGTCTTCTGGTAAGCAAGCGAGAGAAAAGACCTGTTTTGTGGTAGTTGCTACCAAGCAGGCCTGAACAGAAGGCTGTGTGTAGATGAAGCAGACTTCATCCAGGGAGACACCATCCCTGTGCGATATCAAACTGCTAACAACAAACCTCTTAGGGAATAAGAGAAAGAAGCATTGGATTAATCCAGAAGGTTGAGGACCATTTGGAACAGTGCTTGGACAGAGACAGTAAAGGTAACACATGTCTATGGCTTTAGACTTTACTGCAGTTGGTGTGGGTTATATTGCTTCTGGTACCCACCACACTACGGACTAGCCATCCAATCTAGGACTGCACCCCGCAGTTGGGCATTGCAGAGAAATAATGAGAGTGACCGCATGCCTTTGGTCATTTGGGAAAATTGCAAGTATCTACAGAAAGAGACTCAAGGAGGGACCATCACCAAAGCCATCCTCTATAAAATGACTTGGGAAAAGTCTACTGTGTGAAATGAAGTACTTGAGAACTGTGCCTACTACTTTTATTTGCACTGTGACTTCCATCTATTCAGTAAAACAGAGACGATATTTTAATTTAATCAAGCTGGCCTGGTCATTGGTCTCCATATCTAATCTGGTAGTCCTGCTCTCCTGCCTTGCACACTGCTGCTCACCTAATGTCAAGCGCACACCAGCCACCACCAGGAGACCCCAAAATCCAGAAGAAGAAGAGTTGCGCCCTTACACACACTGCACGCTTGGCCTTGGGGACGCTGGAGCAGGGAATAGCTACCAAGAGGACTACAACCACCACCGCCACCACACTCATCCTCCCCAGGCATTCCCTGCAGGCCGGCACGCTGCACAAACAGGATTCAAAATGTTTTGGGTTTTTTTGCAATTTTTTTTTCTTTTTAAACAATGTATACTGCTTATAGATGTCATCTTAACTTCCTCCTATAGATCCACTATAGCTGCTCTATCTGAATTCTCAGGGGACAAAACATGACTGAAGTTAATTAAATGCTGTCACCCAATTTAGACCCCGTTCCTAGTACAAGAGGTCAACCGCCCTGAGCGAGGAACTGAGAGACGGGCTAAACAATTTATTTTACAAGTTACACGAGAGGGTGCTTGTAAGTTACTGCACATATGGCAGAGAGGACACGTAGCTGCGGTGAAAGGAGGACTAGAAATGTTTTTTCCATTTAGACAAATTGCTACCCTGCTGAAAAAGCAAATTGCTGACATAACTCATGAGCGTGCCTCACACGGAGGATACAGTGCTCCTAAATATCCAGTCAGTACATTAGCTAGTGCATATTAAATTAACTGCAATGTGACAATTAATTGGTTTGGTTACTGGTCTTACATAGTTTCAAATCAGCAACTGACGATTGTCCACATACAGTATCTATTTTATATGCCAATAATTGTAGCAGAATATAAAATCCGTATGTAGCAGAACTAGGGGTACCGTAAAAATATCTCAGGTTTTAAAGAGGACCTGTCACCTCTCCTGACATGTCGGTTCTAGAATCTGCTTGTGATGACAATTCTGAAGCATCTATTCGTATGACTCTATGTTGTGCCATTCTTGTATTATTCCTGCTAGAAGTAAAAAATGTGAAGGTCCAGATGAGTGTTACCAGTTGGGGGGTGTCCCTGCACAGCCTTACACTGGCAGCACTAATTGGATAGTGTCAGACAGAGCAGGGAGCACGGGCACAACCCCAACCGGTAAAATCCAACTGGACCTTGTTACCAGTTGCCTGTTACCAGTTGGGGATGTGTCCCTGCTCATTTTGACAATATCCAATCAGTGCTGCTTGTGTCAGACTGTGCAGGGACTCCTTCCTAACTGGCAACTCCCAGCTGGAGAATCTATTCTTATGTCTCTATGTTATGCCATTCCTTTATTATTCCTGCTAGAGGTTAAGAATGAATTACTAGCAAGTAGCAATGAAGGTCCAGATGAGTGTTACCAGTTGGGGGGTGTCCCTGCACAGCCTAAAACACTCGCAGCGCTGATTGAATAGTGTCAGGGAGCAAGGACACAATCCCAACCGGTAAAATCCAACTGGATCTTGTTACCAGTTGCCTGTTACCAGTTGGGGATGTATTCCTGCTCAGTCTGACACTATCCAATCAGTGCTGCCAGTGTCAGACTGTGCAGGTTCACCTCCCTAACCGGTAACACCCAGCCGGACCTGCATTGCAAACTGCTGGTAATCCGTTCATAATGTCTAGCAGAAATAATAACGGAACAGCACAACATAGAGTCATAAGAATAGGTGCTCCAGGATTGTTGTGTCATTCCTTTATTATCCCTGCCAGAAGTTAAAGGGGTTGGCCACCGTGTGGTTACTGATGACTAGTGATGAGCAGCAGGGGTCATATTCGAAGTCGTGATATTTCACGAATATTTAGTAGAATATTCGTCATATATTCGCGAATTCGTATATTCGTTATATTCTACATTCTTTTTTTTTATTCGGAAATCGCCAAGGTAATGATCGCATAACATGGGAATATTACGCACTCAATACAGGCGTGGGTCAAAAACGAATATATAGCACTATAGAATATAGTGCTATATACGAATATTCAGCATTTTTTTTCCATCTGAACACATGAATCCTCCCTGCTTCTTCCTTGTGGGCCAATGAATCATTGGCCCACAAGCAACTTAAGCAGGGAGGAATCATGACTTCAGATGGAAAAAAATTACGAATATTTGAAAAAACGAATATATAGCACTATATTCTATATAGTGCTATGAATTTGTTTTTTAGAATATTTGTCATTTTTTTTCATCTGAAGTGAACACATGATTCCTCCCTGCTTCTTGCTTGTGGGCCAATGACGTCATTGGCCCACAAGCAAGAAGCAGGGAGGAATCATGTGTTCAGATGGAAAAAATGACGAATATTCGATATAACGAATACATACAGCACTATATTCTAAATATTCGCGAATAAAATTCGTTATTAGAATATTCGCACTCAACACTACTGATGACCAATGTATTTGTAAGATGATTACATGACACTTACTAACAAAGCCTTTGTTGAAATTCTGCACCATTTCTATATTTCATAAGGTATGCCCCCTTGTTTACAAAGTCTTTTGTGCTGTCCACACAGAGGTCCTGTCCATCAGATGGCTGCTGATGGAGGGCCATGTGATCAGGCAAATCACCTCCATGTGATGCCTCCTCCATTCAAATACACTGCACCTGTCATCTGCACTTTATAGGGACTTTAAACATGGAGGGGATTTGCCTGATCACATGACCCTCCATCAGCAGCCATCTGATGGACAGGCCCTGTGTGTGGACAGCACAAAACACTGGGGCATACTTTGCGAAATATAAAAAATGGTGCGGAATTTCAACAAAGGATATATTAGTAAGTGTCATATAATCATATCCCAAGCACATTGGTCAACAATAACCAGAAAGTGGCCAACTCCTTTGAGGATGGATTACTAGCAAGTAGCAATAAAGGCCCAGATGAGTATTACCAGTTGGGTGTGTGTCCCTGCTCAACCTGACACTATCCAATCAGAGCTGCCAGTGTAAGACTGTGCAAGGACACATCCCCAACTGGTAACACCCATCTGGACTGCAGCAGTTCATTCTTTGGAGACCATCCATGTAGTGCAGAAGCATATAGACTATGTAGGCACACAGGAAAGCACTTCTCCAGTGTCCCTATGAATAATATATTGTGCATATTATAAAGTTGCATTCCACTGTAAGAATGGAGTTTCCCTCTGCTTGGTTTGGGTTGGAACTGATGCTTTAAGGTGCCTTTAAATGCCCACTGTATTATGATATATCACTGTCAGGTATATGTATAATGACAGCACAATGTGTCTTGATTACTGGGACTGTGTTTTAGTACATGCATTCTTTTACAGGGAAGAAGACGGCTAATGTGGTTGCATTTGTGCTTACCCGGCAGTGTTATAATACAACTGTTACCTGTACAGTTGGTATTGTTACTGTGTTATATACTGTGTTTTTTTTATTGTTGATGGTAAAGGCAGGGGGACTTCTGATGGTGCACTGGCCATGGTCTAGCCACATGGCTCTGGGAGTTCGGTCTCAGGTGTGGATGATGGTGGTGATTAGTCCAGGTCCACATAAGGGTGCAATCACACAATAGCATTGTGTCACTGATGTAGACCTGCGGTGAGTGATTTTGTCTGTCACCAGAAAATTCACTGTTAAACCAGGCACAATGCCTTGTAGCAGAATGTATTGACACCCTTCACTTGCGGTGGGCCGGCCCCCAGGGGTGATCGAGTCCCAGTGTTTAGGAATGCCTAGTGGTATGTTGTGATCCTACTAGTTTTTGTCACGGTGCTCCTACATGGATACTGTCGTTCCCTGGGGTTAGGCTCTGCAGAAGCAAAGGAGTTGTAGTTGGTGGAGTAAGTAGAGTCCAGACTTGGTGAAGTTTAATGGTTTTTACTTAAAAAAACTGGCAATAAACTTGTGTTATCCGAACAATACTTGAATACTTTCTCTTGGCACCAGCAGGCTAAAGGTAAACTGGCATGTAAATCTGAATACTTTGCTTTGTCCCTCTGCTGCTGTGCTTATCTCTAGGCTTTAGTCTGGTTCCTATCAGCTTCAATTACTGTCTTTGGCTCTGTTTTGCCTGTCAGAGGTACAAAGTACTTTTATATATCAGGAATGTGCTGCTCTCAGAGCTACTTTCCTAAAGCTTCTGCAGAACTGAGGGGAAATGATCCCTCACCATACTGCTTCACTCCCTAGTTCCAACTCTCCGCTCCACTTCTCAACATTTTCTCCAATAGCTGGGCTAAATTTATTTCAAGCTAGATTAGGGGGCATGTCCTTTCTTGGGGGGGGGGGGGGGGTCTTGTCTGCTGAAGCTCTCTCTTTATCACATCTCAGGGGCATGTCCTTTTTTCTGTAGCTCTCGTCCCATAACTGACACAGCTAGCAACAGTAGATCTGGCTCGTGGGAGTTAAGGGATGGAACTGAGCATGTGCGACCACTTCAGCAATGTTACTGAGGTGAACAGAGAAATAAGAGAAAGAACAAACATCAGGTGGCGCTATACTGATACATTTTATTGAATAACTCAGTGGTTATGCAACATTTTTCATTACATGTAATTATAAAAGTGATTCAAGTGCTGGTTCTTTAAAGAGGAACTTTCATCGTTCCAAACATTGTAAGATAACTATCAGGCTATGTAGCGCGGCGCCCCGGGAACTCACTGCACTTACTATTATTCTGAGGCGCCTCTCCGTTCTCCCGCTATGTCCCCCGGTATTTTGGTTATACTGGGAGGAGCCTGCCCTGTTTCTCCCTGGGCGTTCCTTCTCAGACCGGAAGGACGGATCAGACATTCCGGCACTAATACATTTCAATGTAAATTAATGCCGGATCCGGCATTCCGGCAACTGATCCGGAATTTTGGATGGAGAGAATACCGCAGCATGCTGTTCAGTTACTGAACTGAGGACATCCCGATGCATCCTGAATGGATTTCTCTCCATTCAGAATGCATGGGGATAAAACTGATCAGTGCTTTTTTCTGGTATTGAGCCCCTAGGACGGAACTCAGTGCCGGAAAAGAAAAAACGCTCGTGTGAAAGTACCCTAATAGAGGTAATTGAGACAATTAATTTTTTCATGTTAATACACTTTTTAGAGACAAGTTCTAATCATGTGGGTGATATGGGCTGATTAAAGGGGAGGCAACAACATAGGCTGTCTACGTGTAAGAATATTAATTAGCCCTGATTGTTTTATCAATACAAAGATATACATTTTATTAGGTTAGCCCAAATCATTTCTGCCTTTCTTTTTAGGACTGCTTTTCAATGACGAATGTATCATGGTTTGGTGGAGCGAGCCTCAGCGCCCAACACTGGCCCATGAACAATGTAAAGGTGGCTCTACAACCGCTTGTGATCAGCAACCTGAAATCCAGTCATGGTGCCTATGGGTCTGTTTTAGAAAGATACTTCTTAGGATCAACTGGTAAGTTTGAATACTTACAATTTTTTTTGAAGACCACACGCTGTACCTTATGACTGGACGTTATTGTACTTTACATGACAAACCGGTTACTCCAGTCTCCTCCCACACTCCAAAGACATACTGATAGGGACCTTAGAGTGTGAGCCCCATTGGGGACAGTTGGATGCTAATGTCTGTAAAGCGCTGCGGAATATGTCAGCGCTATATGAGTGCATCAAATAAATAATAATAATAAACTGTGCAAAAAAGATCTACGATTAATGCCTATAAATTCACTAAACATTCCGTTCAACAGCGACTGGCTGAAAGCCAGCAATGGGCAGCGGGCACCTTGTGTCTATATTTCTTCCGGATAACTGAATTCTCAAGTCTATTTCTGTTTGCTCTCCAATGTTGCTCAGGTATCACAGGTCATGAAGGGAGTTATCCTCCATACAGCTGTGAAATTATACTGTATATGCAAAAAGTTTCCCTGCTAGTTAAAGGGAACCTGTCATGGTGAACATGGTGTTTGAGCTGAAGGCAGCAGGTTATAGAGCAGGAGGAGCTGAGCAGAATAATATATAGCTTTGTGGTAAAAGATTCAGTATAACTTGTAATTAATCCATGTAAATTCCTGCTCATTTTAGACTTTAAAGTCCAGGAGGCGGTCCTATCAGTGATTGACAGCCTTCCCTTTATGACTGTGTGTGCAGAGAGAGCTGTCAATGACTAATAGCTCTGCCTCCTTGATCTCAAAGCCCGGAATGATCAGGAATTTACATGAATAAAATATATTGCATTTTTCTTGGTGAAAGGTTCCTTTTAAAGAGGACCTGTCACCTCTCTGGACATGCTTCTTTTAGTAGCAACTTCTATGCATTCTATTTTTATGACTCTATGTTGTGCCATTTCTTTACTATTTCTGCTAGAAGTCATGCATGAATTAAAAGCAGTTTGCAATGAATGTCCAGCTGGATGTTACCAGTTGTGTCCCTGCACAGTCTGGGAAGAATGGGATGCAAATGAGCTCTTAACAAGCTCTGCATGTAAGGCAGCTATCCTATAAGTCGACCCTTTAATGCCTTGAGATATGACTTGGATATTAAATAAGCCAGCACCTCAAGGCACTCTCTCCTCAAGAAGAGATCTTGCCCCCCAGTCTGACACTATCCAATCAGTGCTGCCAGTGTCAGAGTAATCGGGTAAACTTGCCGGGACAAAAACACAAAAATAGTCATAATATGCACAGAGGAATCTAACATGCACAGGAACCGGGCTGAAAGTACAGTAACTGAACCTGAACAGTCTCACAGCAGAATTTAATTAGCACCAATATCACTGATTGGCTCTCAAGTCAATTACCCTTGATGTCATAAGTAAGAACAGGTTAACTCATCAAAACTCTTAAGCTAGGTCTTCTCCTAACTTTTTGCCTGGCTTCTGGAGCAGATAGTTACGATCATTTACTATATCATTGTTCATAAAAAATTTCTAAGAAATACCGATACCTGTTCCTCCTCTTTTTAAAACCTTTTCCTTGTTTTGTTTTTTTCAATTAAGGTTTTTCTTTTTCTCTCCCTCGCACTTTTTCTAATACCTTGTTAATCACTTTCTAGGGATACCTCTTTTTTCAAAATCTTTACCTTAAAACTGTGCTTTGTTTTTTAGTCATATTTTGATATTTTTTACCCACATTAGCTGATTTGTTGATATATTTGTTAATCCAGTGGAAAAAGTAGCTAATCTCAGTTTAAGTAAAATATATTACAATCAGTTTTCTTGTAGTACTGTAAATTTTGGTAATATTTCATCCTCATAGGGAGCCACTTCCAATAGTTGGCGATTCTGAGATTGTTCTATTTCTTAGGAGATACCTCTTTGCATATTGTATTTGTTTGACATGGAGCATTGCCAAATAAGTCTCCATACCATGTATTTCCACTAAGTCTGTTCTCTGAAAAGAGATTCGACACCCTGCCTAAGGAGCATTCTCAATTTCTAAAATAGTGAAATCTAAGACATTTACCATTTTCCTGCTATTATCCCATGTTAGCCCAATATGCCAGTCAGTCTCATTCAATTTCCCCAACTATTGTCCCAGATCTTCCTGTTACTCTTCCCAATGGAAGACACATGTAACACCACCATTTTATTAGATTTTTTCTTTATGGTGTCAACTGTGCAATTAACGTCCTCCCTTGGATCCCAAAGGTTTTTTTTTGGAACCATATCCTTCCCAGTCTGTTACTGTAAATACAATTAATACTGTAGTTTCCCACATACTCTATCAAAGTCCAGAATTACTTCATTTAGTAGAAGGTTCATGATAAAAGCAAAAGGAGAGGTTGATTTTTATATAAAATCTATTGATAACCAGACATTGGAGAAGGAAAATGTGGAGCTATTGGGAGTCCAGGGGAACGGCATCCAGTTGAAATGAAACCTAGAGGCTTTCCACAACTTTGATATTGATGGGCTATCTTTAGGATAGGTCATCAATATCAGATTGCTGGGGGTTCAGACACCCAGAACCCCTTATGTCTGCAACAGCTACATTTGAGGAAGCACCATAAGGGAATGAGAAATGGCTGGACATTAGCCATAGACTATCATAAAAGGATATTTACCAGAACTCAGAGATGTGATTTTTGTTGTCAACCTTGGCGCATAAATGTGAAGAAGCTGCTTAAGAACCAAATTGATCTGTTTTATTGATCATTACTTTGAGGGGGATAACCAGAAGAGAAGTCCAAGCAAATCTTCAAAGCTGTGCACAATCCAAAATGTTGAAACAAACTGCCCTCTGCAATCTGAGACAAAGTAATATGGAAACCATTTATGCAAAAGATTTATTTGAAGAAAATCTGAGACAACCATGAGGCTGATAGTTTTCCGGACATTGATTCAGACCAAGCCCTCAGCTAGATCTCTGTCCAAATCTCAGTCTGGCCTGTGGCTGCCTGGACAGTTTAAACTTAGCACATATGGTGCAAGAAGAAATAAATTCCTTGACATTTTGGCTCCACTTTGGCTACCAATTATATTGAAAGAGAAGTTCACAGGTGAGCCTTACTCTGTGGAGACCCAAAAGACAATACCTTAAAGGTTAGATCAGGAGGCACAAAAGATCATCCTCTGAAAGAGGCTTTAGGAGAAACATTGTTCACGGCTAGAGCACAGTTTGGATTGATAATATGTGCTTAGCTAGAAAGGTCAAAATACCTGGAAAGCCTGACCATATGTCAGAATGAAATCAAATCAAGAGAAAATGAATGCCTAAAATGTTTTACATGGATTCTACAGGAAGACTCAGTGAAGATGGTAACAGTGAAATGTTGAGCTTTCCTGTTGTCTCCTTTTATCTAAAACAAGTTTCAATGCCAGAAATGCATTGTCATTGATAGAAAAATTCTTCTCAGACCCAAGGGTTGATGCCAGTTTTCAAACAAGGATACATTTACTGGATCCATATAAAATCCATGTGTAGAAAGGATATAGACAAAAAGGGGAGGTTCATGTCTCTTTTTCTCCATTTATGTGTTCAATATATGAATTGTGTAAATTTAGTAACTAAACTTTTCAGTAAAATTTTAATAAGATGTTCCTAATGCCCTAATAATAGTTTTTCTTATATACTTTATTAAGGCATTTTGTATTTTTATTACAGTTTCCACCCCCTAAAGTGCACTATTCCCTGTGTGTTTAAAACTTAAATTTCTGTACACCGCTGACTGTACAGAGTACGGGCTGTAAACACTTTATGAATGGGGCCGCAGCAGCAGTGCGTACGGGCAGGAGCACATATTGCTGTTCCTGCCCATGCCCCCGGAGGTTTTCTAACTCCTGGCATAGCACATGGGTACCATGTGCTATGCCAGGATTAGGTGAGCGGAGCAGGCTCCTGCTCCTGCCTGCTTCGCTAAGCTAAGAGCTGACATGGTATCTGACCCTTATTTCCCATTAATACAGATCACTGTTAACCCCCTCCTCTATATGTGATTAAAAAAAAATACAGCGGATAGCAATAATTTGCCAAAATTGTAATTTCATCATCCCGCCACAGGAAGGATCATATTTGTTGTATATTTGTGTATGATTTATGTTATTATTATTATTATTAAAAATAACCTTTTTATTTAAACTAGGTGTTTCACTGCTGATCAATCCAAATGTTCCAATTTCCATGACAATTGAGAAAAATAAATATTTTTGTGTGGAGACACCAGCAAGCACCGAGAGGTTTCCATTGCAGTATACCATATGCATTGGACAGAACATTCAGACTGTTCATCAAGAGATAGGAAACCAGCTGTATAATAGTCAGAAGATGCTACCCAACCTCAACATTGTCAGGTAAAACACGAAAAATGGACAGCTGGATCCATTTACCATTCTCTGCAGCATGCCCTGCAAGTGCAGTTTCCTGATCCCATTTCCCCATCTTCTACCCCACATGTGAACCTTACCTTCAGAGGCACAATGGAAAACCCTCATTCCTGAGCTAACCAAGGAAGGCTGGATGTTTTTAATGTAAAGAATTCAAATATTCGATAATAAAATGGCTTACACAGGCTAAGTGAATAAACATAAGTGATTAAATATATTAAAGATAAAGCAGACAAGCAGCTCACATACTGTACATAGTAAAAAACAATTACACTGACTTTTAATCACTGGTTAGGCTCCTGTTGGCTGTCTGGCGGGTGCAGTCTTATAGGCGACACTCTTGTGTACCGTCCTAGGAGTGCACAGACCCATAGCCAAAATTCAGGCATGGTGGAATACAATAGAGTGAGTCCTCCTTATGGATGTTACACATAGGGTGCCAGCCCTATTGCTGAACAATCTTTTCATTTTTTAGAACTTTTCTTAAATTGTTTATTGTATGTCACATTTTTTAAGTTTTCCTTTGCATTTTTGACCACTTCCTAGTGGTTAGTTCATACTTTTGACCTATTATTTAATTATTCATTTATTATATAGTCTGGCTGCTTATATCAATCAGGGGCTAAAGTCACCTTTGTAGCTGTTCTTATTATGGACTACTGCAGGATTTTTCTGTATACAGAGTTTTTAAAGCTTGTCTTGCAAATCGCATGGCACCACTACTGTGATCAGTTGCAGACTGGCACTAATACTGGAAATCTCTTTAACGCTAGGGATCTCCTCTAATGCTGGAGATCAGAGAAATCTATGGTCATTAATATTTCACCTTTTGATTGCTGCATTGAACGCTGATCACAACATGCAAATGGAAAGTCAATAGAATAGACTCTCCCTTGATTGCATCACTGGAATTATAGGGGCCCATGCCTAATATGGGCAGACAATTGGACACCTGGGCTATGTGACCATATTTGTTTTTAGGACATATTTAAGGCCTCTATACACAATAGTGTATTGTCGGCCAAACCCGCCGAAAAAAGCAAGTTCAGTTGACAGTCTATAATATGTATTGGATGTTCCCCAAATTTGACTCTCCCTCAACAGATGTCAGGGGACAGAAGGATTGGGTGAAGTAAATATTTTCAAAAAACAGAAACAGAATTAACATCAGTTTCTTGGCCAAATCCTGACTGATAGGAAGGAGATGGGATCTGCACACCCTAATTAGTTTTGGGTGCTTATAGAGAACAAAGTGTCAGTCTGTATCAATAAAGGAATCTATGGCACACCAGCGTTTCTTTTTTAAGTGATGCTTTTAATATATAATGTGCAATTACATCATTCTGTATTCATTCTTTATCCAGACTATGCAATATTATAGAGGGCCATATGATTAGTCCTAACATTTCGGTCGACAAGCTTGAAACAACGTCGGCATCCAGCCAAGAATATTCATTACATGAGGCCACAGACCCCTTGACAAAGGTTGGTTGTCGACCGAAACGTTGGGACTAATCATATGGCCCTCTATAATATTGCATAGTCTGGATAAAGAATGAATACAGAATGATGTAATTGCACATTATATATTAACCCCTTAGTGACCACCCATACGTGTTTTTACTGACGTAAACAAAGGGGGTTTTAGCTAAACGGCTGGCTTTAATCAATCATTACATGTACTTAAAATGGTATATTAAAAACTATAACTTGTCCTGCAAAAAATAAGACCTCCTACAAGTACATTTATGAAAAAACAAAAAAGTTCTAGCTCTTGGAATGCAATTTTTTTAAACGTGCTTGGTCACTAAGGGGCATCACATAAAAAAGAAACGTTGGTGTGCCATAGATTCCTCTATTGATAAATCCTGACCGATGACAATCAATTCTTGCCTAATCAGTGCTTGGAGTTTATCCCAATTTCTGTTTTGTTTTTTTTGTTTGTCCACCCGCTTTTTGAGCATTGACCACAGGTTCTCAATGGGATTGAGATCTGGGGGGTTTCCTGGCCATGGATCCAAAATGTCAATGTTTTGTTCACCGAGCCACTGAGTTATCACTTATACCTTGTAAAGTGGTGCTCTATCATACTGGAAAAAACATTATCCATCACCAAATTGCTCCTGGATCACTGGGAAAAGTTGCTCTTGGAGGATGTTTGATCCAATTCTTTATTAATGGTAGTGTTTTAAGGCAAAATTGTGAGTGAACTCACTCCCTTTGATTAGTAGCAACCCCACACATGAATGGTCTCAGAATGTTTGCATTGTTGATACCACAATAATAGTGTCATAGAAATATAGGTACAGAATTTGCCACTGCTCTCTTACTCTTATAGTTATTGGACATATTGAGGGGCATTTATCATGCTGTTTCCACCACTATTGAGGTGTTCATAAGTAGCAAATTATGGCCAGGCCATATTTTCACCATAATTTGTGACTTTTTGTGCTTCTTTCACTTTTTTTAAAATGGTGTGGCAGGGGGTAGGGTTTAGTGGGAAGGCCAGGGCCTATTGCAGCCCGCCGGATTTGCTATAACTTACATGGTGTAGAGATTCTCCATATAATATTTAATTAAGTCCTTCACTGGCCAGGTTTGTTACAATTAACTGCTTCATTACTGTAGACCAGTGTTTCTCAACTCCGGTCTTCAATTAGCCAAAATGGGTTTTGCATTGAGGATTAACCTTCGGCTGAAATGGTGACTTAATTACTTTACGTACATCTGTTATACCATTCATTACCATAGGCAATTTCTCTATGGAAATTCCTTAAAACATTACCTTTTGACAGTACTGTAGGATCTTAGTTGAGAAAAAAGGCCTGGACCATCAGAGATATTACAATTAACATTTTCATAGTTGTAGATCAACAGGCATTTAACTAATAACTCCTTCACTATTTTACAGAATCAAGGATGTCTTCATTGACTCCATTATCACTCTAGACCACCAGGAAGGCCTCAATTAACCTCTTTACTACCCAAGACCACAATACATTTAAACAGTAACCCTTTTACTACCCTAGACCACTTTCACTACCTAGATTCTTTGGAAACATGTTTCGAGCACCACCCATTGAGATCATCAGACGAGGATCAAGGATGTCTTCATTGACTCCATCACCACTCTAGACCACCAGGAAGGCCTCAGTTAACCTCTTTACTACCCAAGACCACCATAAATATTAACAGTGATCCCTTTACTACCCAATACCACCTTCACTAGCTATATTCTTTGGATCCATGTTTCAAGCACCACCCATTGAGATCATCAGATGAGTGATTTTACCGACTTTATCTCCAATCCTGAGTGATTAATGGTAATAAGAGTATGACATACTTCACCATTCTTTGGCAGCACATAATAATTATTATGTTACAAATTCAGGATGCCAATATGGAAACACTATGGGGTATCTGATTCCGCAGCAAAACTTGAAAGAGATGTACGATCGTTCCATAATAAATTAAGGAGGCATGGTTTAGGGGATTGCCTAATATCGCTCAATGAACATTCCACAATGTTACTTTCTATGAAGGTAAGCTTGTTTGTCGTGTATACCTTGCAATATGTAAAAAAAATCTGCTACCATTGTAATAAAAATACTTCAAATTTGCAATTTGAAAGCGATGTTCTAAAAAGGTATTTTGGAAGATAATTTTGAATTTTTGCAAAAACATTTTCTCTCTTTCTAACTTTAAAGGACCACATACTGATTGCAGACCAAGGTGGACAGACTCAAAGGCACCGCAGGGATCCACATACTTTTAAGAACCTCAATATTTCAATAACCTCATCTCTGTACCAAAGTGTTAACTCAGTACAACTGCAAAAGTATTTAAATGAAGGACAAGACAACTATTGGCTCAGCCTTCGCTCACATTTAGATGGCTCAATGGTATATGTTGTTTTTCTTATTTTGTTTAACTTAAACTAAATAGAAAATTTTAGGAATAGGAACATTATCTCATTATGTTTGTAATATTTTTTGGAAACTTTACATGTGGTCTTCAAGCGTGAAATGCCTGTAAACACCTGTAACGGTCACGTGCACATACACACAGGGGGGAGGATAGTGACCACTGCGCTCCACCCTCACCCCTGGCCCTGTCTACTTGCCTCACAAGTCCTGATGACAGGGGACAACTGGACGGCAGTCCCTAACTTAGGATACATGCGGGAAGGACAGACAAGACAAATAACGGATAGTGAACGGTCCGGGTCAAAACCAAGAGGACAACGCAGTACAGAGGGATAAGCAAAGAAAGGTCAGGAGAAGCCGGGGTCATAAATACCAGGAGAGTCGAGAAGTACCAAAGGAGTCTGCAAAGAATAGTCAGGTGGAAGCCGAGGTCAATATACCAGGAAGGATGCGCAGTACAGGAGGAGCAGGCAAAGGATCGTCAGGGAACAGGATCAGGTAAGTACACAGGTATCCAACAACTGCCAGGAACCTAAATTAACAGGCAACCTGTGGCCAGTAGGCTGCCTGTATTTATAGTGGGGAGTGAGGGTCATGTGACGTGGCCAGCGTCACATGACTGACAGACCGACCAGTCTAGCACCGAGTGATCAGCTCGGCGCTCAAGGCAGACCTAGGAGCAGGGAGCCTCCCAGCTAGCAAAGCCGCCCTGGGAACGAGGTCAAACACAGATCCTCGCTCCCGAAGCTAAGCAGCAGGTCTGCGGCTGATGGGAGACCGAGTGCGAGTTACAACACCAATATGACCAAGATAACTATCACAGACGTTCCCGTGACAAGTGGCAGGAGATCGGTGAGACTGGCAACACGTGGTTGGATCTGACAGGTTTTCCTTGTGGATCAATAGGAGTCTGTGTTGTTTCTGGCAATGGCCACACCCCTTGCCTTAGGTGTTGCTAATATGGTCATTTAACTTTCCTTATTTATTGTTGCTTCTCCCACAATGCTGTGTGATTTATAGCTTCAGTTTCAGTTGTGGATAGCTGTTGTGTGGATCTCGGCAGAGTTCCTGGTGCTTCTATAGCCCCTTTGAAGTTAAGTCTTTCCTTTCCCTTTTTGTATTTTGTTTGGGTTCTGTGTGTTGCATTTCCCTATTGTTTGTATTAGGCCTGAAGGAGACTCCTGTTCGTCCTTCCTTTTGGAGGAACAGGTAGTTTCGTCCCTGCCATTAGTACCTGGGGTCTGTTCATACTGGTAGTCAGTCAGGATTTTGGTTAGGGTTTTACGGAGGTGTCCATCTTCCTTCCCTAGCTCTCAGGCCTGATCCCCTGTCCCCCCCCCCACCTTCCCTCTTATGCTCAGTGTGATGTTTTCCTCCCACACCGAAGTGTGACAATAACATACAGTGGCATGCAAAAGTTTGGGCACCCCTAGTCAAAATTACTGTTACTATTACAGTTAAGCAAGTTGAAGATTAAATGATCTGCAAAAGGCATAAAGTTAAAGATTACACATTCCCTTTGTATTTTAAGCAAAGACAATTTTTTTATTTTCATCTTTTACATTTTCAAAACATCAAAAAAGAAAAAGGGCCCAAAGCAAAAGTTTGGGCATCCTGCATGGTTAGTACCTAGTAGCATCCCCTTTGGAAAGTATCGCAACTTGTAGCCAGTCAAAAGTCTTTCCATTCTTGTTTGAGGGATTTTCATCCAATCTTCCTTGCAAAAGTCTTCCAGTTCAGTGAGATTCCTGGGCCACCTTGCATGCACTGCTCTTTTGAGGTCTATCCAACGATTTTCAATGATAGCGTAGCTAGCGGGGATACAGGGTGGCAGCCATCTTAGGACCACTGAGAAGGGAAAGCGCCCAAGGGCACAGATGCTGACCATGCATGGAAGCAGAGTGTCCACACTTAGGCCTCTGTAGGCCCGTTCACTGCTGTAACTACAGGCCCAGCCCCGGACTTCAGGTTAACCTGTGTCTGTTCAGAATTATAGGGCTGCCCAACCTGACAATGCACGCAATTTTTACAGTGTGCATTGCTGGGGTGGGTAGCCCACGAACTCGAATTGGGCACAAGGCTTAGTGTCCATAGTACCCGCTTAGAGAATTATAACTATGTTATGTGTGGTGTTACATAGAATTGCAGGTGACATCTACTGCATTCTCTGTACTCAGGAAGTTATCATAGTGTTATCTGTAATGTTACACAGGACTGCAGGTAGCATCTACTATATTATCTGTACTCAGAGAGTTATCACTGCATTGTCTGTGGTATTACATAGGACTGCAGTTATCATCTAATACATTATCTGTACTCAGAGAGATATCACTGTGTTGTGTGTGGTGTTACATAGGACTGAAGATGACATCTACTACATTATTTGTACTCAGAGTTATCATGGTGTTATCTGTGGTGTTACACGGGACTGCAGATGACATCTACTACATTGTCTGTTTTCTTAGAGCGTTATCACTGTGTTATTTGTGTTATGTTACTTGGGACTGCAGGTGACATCTACTACATTATTTGTACTCAAAGTTAATACTGTGTTATCTGTGGTGTTACACAGGACTGCAGGTAGCATCTACTATATTATCTGTACTCAGAGAGTACATAGGACTGCAGTTATCATCTACTACATTATCTATACTCTGAGACATATGTTATATACAATACTTTTGTTAATTTGAAATGCAATATAACTTCTATAATTAGGCTGGGCCTTAGGATGCGCCTCTGCATTTGTAAACACGCATTGGGGGTTCTACTGGGTTGGGGGCCAACTCAGATGTGTTTTTCGCCCCCTCCAACCACTAGCTGGATCCCCATTGATTAATCGTATCCTCTTTCTCGTAATAGACACCAATCCTGACAAAATGGAAGGAGCAGTTTTCTGTGAGACTGAATATAACCAGTGAAGCTGCTATAAACTGGTACTTTACAAATGTGAATAAGTTAATAAAGAAACTCGGGGCAGAATACGTTATCATTGAAGGGGCAGAAGGTAATACATTTCTGGAGCATGCAATACAGGCGCCCAAAGGACTGGAGGGGGACACTTACTCTGAGTATTTAGCAGCAACAGCCGTTGAAAAGCTTGGAAATTCTGCAATTATTACTGCAAGTACAAGGTAAGGCTGCTGAATTCTGATTATCCAATGCCTTTACTCCATTCAATCTCCTTTGGCGGGAAAAGTAGGCAAGTTTAAAGGGGTTTTCCTGGAAGTACCAAAACCTTAAAAATAACATAGAAATATCACTCACCTCCACCTGATTTTCATTTTTTACATCAGTCATGGCATAACCACTTAAAGGGCTGCGGAGATGAAGCCAGGAGGGAGTTCCTACCAATACACATTCCAGAAAAGACACTTAGAAAGGGGTAGTCACCAATGGACTCCTGCATGTGCCCTATGGTAATTTTGCATGGGTGATATGCTGCTGGTTAACCCATTTAGTGAAATTCTCTCTGCTGTGACCAACTCTATTTAATGCACTGAAATATCAGTAGAGGGACTTTGAATGGCAAGAAAGTAATGTATCATGAATCATGACACTCGGTGGAGACATTATTGGGGACATCTGTTCAAGTTGACCTTTACAATGAGGTCTGAAAGATCATGGATGGTGCAAAATGTCATACCTACAATCTGTTTTTTATCACCAGATCAAATCATTTGCCCCTCTTTGTTCAAATGCATCCACTTCGTTCAGATTGGAGCTACCATGGACTAAAAGGAATCATCCCATCTGTCCTACACTACAGTTTGTTAGGATACAATTTTTTCATTCCAGATGCAGTAGGTAAATGTTTTTTTTTGCATTAGTTGACTATTAACAAAAATGAGTATGGTTGTTCCTCTAGTTATTAATTACTCAAACCTTTTAAGAATACCTGTCTTGGCAATATGGCACCACCCTTACTAACATCTCCACCATCATCCAATGGTGCCACTAAAAACTGTTTTTGAATGACTCTAAACAGAAAAGATCTTGCTTTCTATAAACCTCTGTTCATGCTACCTAAGACAATATAAGTAGAAGACTTTGTCAAGACTCAAGGATCTTAATCTATGGACCTAGTGGTATGAGGTTTTCAACAATTTCATTGTCATTGATGGCTTTCTTGTGTTTAAGAGCCACAGGTTAAATTTAATACATGGATACTCATATATGCAAATAATAAGAAGTAAAGTAAGAGTCATTAAAAGGAATTTGTTACTAGATTTATGCTGCCCTATCTGAGGACAGCATAAAGTAGTGACAAACTGTATTATCGTGAATTCTGAGATTGGGGAAAAAATAGACTTAATGCCACTTAGGTGTAAAAAAAGTTTACTAAACTATGATAATATATATATATATATATATATATATAACCTTGTAAAGCAAGGTTTTAATTGGTGCTTCCCCTTTAATTCCATGTAGTTGGCTAGTGATGTTTGGTAGCTGTTTGCATTCTTGCAGTATGAAGTAATGAAGTAACCATACATGTGTACTGATCTTTAATTGGGGCTAGGAGGGGATGTTTTAGGCGTAGAAAATTGTCTAAATGTAAGCCAAAAAGGAAGCTGACTTACATTTAGACTGGCACTAGATGAGCCGAAGTTATGTAGAGGCTGATGCCTCTTCATAACTTCAGCAGATCCACCACCATCGCAGGGGCTTATTAAGACCGGCGTCTAAAACGTCAGTCTTAATAAATAACCCCCTTAGTTTTCTAACAAAGACCTCAGCTCCACTGAAGACATCACCAGGGTAAGATGTGTCTTGCTACTATCACCTCTCTTTGTATCATATGGGTGTTGGCACTGGTCAAAGTGGAGCTGGCTCATTTGTTTGATGACTGTTGGTGACTGTTACTTACTTTATCTTATACATGTATTTTATCTTTACTATATCTTTGTATATATATCTTTTATCTTTTGGAAACTCTTTATGCACTGTGTTGTCGTGTTAAGTCTATTTTTTCCCAAACTTCATATTGCATGGTTATATATATATATATATATATATATATATATATATATACACACACACACACACACACACACACACAGCAGATAACATACAGAGTAAAGTAACAGTCACCAGAAGCTGTGAACAAATGAGTTAGCTCCCCATCTACCAGTGCCAAACATGGTACCCTGCCGACTCTCCTATGATACAAAGAGAGGTGATCGTAGCAAGACACATCTTACTCTGATGTCTTAAATGGAGCTCTTTGTTACATAGCTAGATGTTTTCTAGCCTCCTGGCCCCTCCTAGCCCCACCAAAAGGTATTCAGTGTACAGTATGCATGTACAGTTACTTCATACTTCAGGAACACCAGGTATCACCATGTACCACTAACCAACTACATTACAAGGAATTAAAGAGGGAATAAACACTGATATACCTTGCTATACATTGACATGCCGACTATAGCAGGTTGTCACTTTTTTCTTTGGTTTACATAAAAGTAGTTTTCATGAAATCACACTTTTCAGGTACAGCATGAGCCAATCCAACAGTCCCCCCTCCCATTGCTGGTTGATAGCTATTACTATGCATGGGATGAAATCTATCAATAAGCAGCTGGTAGGTGGAGGAGCGGGCAGCTCATGAGAGTACATATGCCTTGGCTTGCACTGCCCCTAATAAAGAGTGATGATATTTGCTGTCATTTATCCAACTTCAAAAGCCCTGGGAAACCAGTAGAGTTGCTTCTGGTCAGCAATGTGCCACCTTATTTATGCCAGGGCCCCATGATGATATAACTGAAGCCTATTATTACATTTATGGGCTAGAAGTATGGCTCTGTATATAACATGTGAACATTGTACAAGGCTGTTGCATACTTGTGAGCTACAAAACAAATTTCATTATATTTACAATTACTATAAAGTCTTATCTATCTTATTTGTTGGACTGCAGTAGATCATAGTCTTCTTTGTGAGATGATCGTCTTGTTTTCAAACTTTTGGACAACTTCCTTATGCCAATGAAGCCTAACGGTCCCTGTATTGTCAGCTGAACCCACTGAGAACCTTAGGGTCAGCCAACAGTCTGTTGTATATGGGGAGCTCCCAACTGATGTCGGGGAAAAGAAGAATCTGAGAAGGGGAAATTTCCACCCTATACTTTTGTTCTCCTAGGAGATAAGTTGCCTCCAGAAGCTTTTTCCTCTCTCCCCATTGAATGCACATACACATTTGTCTAAACTGAACGTGTATGTGTACAGGGGAGTTGGGAGCCAGGGAGTCGAGATAGATAGCTATCGGCCGAACAATCGCTAAGCTGACAGATACTGAATATGAAGGTACTCCATGTAAATTGACTGCTTTGTACCCTCAATAAAGCTCAGCGTCCCAGTCTTGACACCTGTTATGGGTGGGAATAGGAAATTGAGATGGCTTTTAATTTAGAAACCACTTTAAACATTTGTCCACTTACTCAGAACAGACTTCGTCAGTCTAGCATTGCTTGAGAATTCTTAGACAGCGTAATGACTCACCACAGACATTTCGTGCTAATTTTGTTCCACACTTTACGAACAAGTGAGAAATAGAAACATATTACGGTATGTGCTCCAGTTTTGTTTTTATATGTAATTATACAAGTGTGAAAATGCAGCCACAAGTAAAGACAACAGATGTCAATTCAGTACTTTGCACTACAGTCCAATATCGAAATATAACTTTAAAATGATACAGTATCATAATCTTTTTTTTCTTTTCAAAATGCTCATTATTAATGGCAGAAGTATTGGGCTTTCTTCAAAGTAATAATTTGCTGGTCTTTTCTTATTATGTTGCTTTGCTTTTGATATTGTCCCTCATAGACATTTAATAGGTAAAGTAAGGTCAATAGGCTTAAAAATTATAGTTTGTAATTGGATTGAAAACTGGTTGAAGGACAGTGTCCAGAGAGTTGTGGTCAATAATTCCTATTCAGAATGGTCCTGGGTTATAAGTGGTGTACCCCAAAGGTTCAGTGCTGGGCCCTCTATTATTTAATTCATTTATTAAGAATATTTAGGACGGGATTAATAGCACCATTTCTATTTTTGCAGATGACACTAAGCTATGTAGTACTGTGCAGTCTATGGAAGATGTCCATAAACTACAAGTTGACTTGAACACTCTGAGTGATTGGGCATCAACTTGGCAAATGTGGTTCAATGTGGACAAATGTAAAGTTCTGCATCTTGGTAGTAATAATCTCCGTGCTTCATATGTCCTAGGGGATGTAACACTGGGAGAGTCACTTATAGAGAAGGATTTGGGAGTCCTTGTAGATGGTAGATTAAATTACAGCATACAATATTGTCATGTATTAAACGAGGCATGGACTCACGGGGCATGGATGTAATACTACCACTTTACAAAGCGTCTGGAATATGCCGTTCAGTTCTTGGCACCAGTCCATAGAAAGGACGCACTGCAGCTGGAAAAAATACAAAGGAGAGCGACTAAACTGATTAGGGGCATGGAGGGTCTAAGTGATGAAGAAAGATTAGAAGAATCAAATTTATTTAGTCTTGAGAAGAAATGTCTAAGGGGGTACACGATTAAGGGTACTTTCACACTTGCGGAATCGGAATCCAGCAGGCAGTTCCGTCGCCGGAAATGCAAGCCGGATCCGTCAAAGCGTATGCCAACTGATGGCATTTGTAAGACTGATCAGGATCCTGATCCATCTTAAAAATGCATTGAAATGCCGGATCTGTCTTTCCGGTGTCATCCGGAAAAACTGATCCGGCATTTATTTTTTTCAATTTTTTTTCGAGAAGGACGGATCCGGCATTGCAGTATTTTGAATGCCAGATCCAGCACTAATACATTCCTATGGAAACAAAATGCCGGCATTCCGGCAAGTGTTCCGGAATTTTGGCCGGAGATAAAACCGTAGCATGCTGCGGTATTATTTCCGTTCTGAACAGTCAAAAAGACTGAACTGAAGACTTCCTGATGCATCCTGAACGGATTGCTCTCCATTCAGAATGTATGGGGATAAAACTGATCAGTTCTTTTGCGATATAGAGCCCCTAGGATGGAACTCTATTCCGGAAAAGAAAAACGCTAGTGTGAAAGTAGCCTAACCTATACAAATATATAAATGGGCCATACAAAAAATACGGTGAAAAACTGTCAAATGCCCTAAAAAGACAAGGGGGCACTGCCTCCGATTGGAGAGGAAAAAGTTCAGTCTCCAGAAGCGTCAAAGCTTCTTTACTGTAAGAACGGTGAATCTGTGGAATAGACTTCCTCAGGACGTGGTCACAGCAGGAACAGTGGACAGTTTTAAAAAGGGTTTAGATGAATTCTTAAAAGTAAATGACATTAATGTTTATGAAAATGTGTAGAAATATGAGTCTCACCTCCTGCTGGGATTCGCGTTCACCTATCCCTTGGTTGAACTTGAAGGACTTATGTCTTTTTTCAATCGTGTTAAATATGTAACTATGTTTGAAGTTCTCAAATAAACTGATCTCCATCCTCTGTTCACAACACAGGGGAAGATTTATTATGTTGGGCCACGGGCGCACCGGAGCTGAAATCTACTCCAGCCATGAGCAGTTTTTAGGTGCACATGCAATGAGCAGGACCGTGGTACGGTTACACGGACGCCAAAATATGCAGTGGGTCCGGATATGGGTATAGAAGTCTATAGTTTTTGTTCGTGACGCCAATTGCTGCATGCGCAGGGTACAGTCTCGGGGCCCTTTAAGGTGTTGCAACTCACGTACCAGGTGAGGAATGCCAGAGTGGAATAATGTCTCTGTATAGTAGTGGGTATAGTGTCAACGGTGTCTCCTAACTTGGTACGGCTGGACTCCTGGATCCTGGCTCACTTGTAATAAATGAGTGTGTTGCTAGTAGGAGTAATTGAGGGTTTTAGTAGCAGTAAATGAGATCCAGACTTGAAATATAATTCAACTTGTCTTCACTGAAGGCAGCATTAATCCATATGAGGTACAGCAATAGTCTTTGGGTCCCAGCAGGTATTGGCAATGTATGGCAGGGATCAATATCTCTTCTGCTCCTATCATGTGCCTGGAGAATATGGCAGGAATCTGTCTTCTGCTCTGTCTATCTTCTGCTGTGTTGGGGACTGACTAGCTGAGGAGGAATTTGGCTTCTCCTGGTCTCTGGATGGTACTCACAGTTATGCTCACAGGGAATGGCTCTTCCTGGAGATCTGGAGGTGGCTGCTTGCTGGTCACCAGCCGAGGCTGAAGGCTCAGACTGGGGATGAAGATCTTTGGTCTCAGCCGAGACTCAATCCTGGGTGGGGATCCCTATTTCTGGGAGCTCCTACCAGCACAGCCTTCCCCTAGCAGGGGTGGCTGGCACACTAACTCTAACTTCCTTTCCTCCCCATGAGGCAGGACATGGGACAGCCCACTCTGCTCATAGAGGGGGAGCTAAACTGGAATGTACTATTCCAGTTTAGAAATGCTAAACTGAACTACATTTAACAGGCTAGAATATGCACATTTGTGAGGAATATTACATAAAAGCACATTAGATGACAAGGCACATGTTACCAACAAATAGTAGCGGGGAAAAAGAGTTTAGTAACATAACTCTGGGATGTTACACACACGTTCTTCAAGAAGTCAGGAAAAGTGGCAAGGGTGTTGGAAAAAGCTAAAAAGTTGAAAAATGTTGTCACAACCAGCACTAACAATTTTTCTATGCCTGGCATGGAGCCATAATAAGTCTCCCCCATGTAGTCTGTTATTGGTGTAAATTTAGGAATCAAGCCAGGACAATCCAGGAAAAAAAAGGGGGAAAAGATGTCCAGCACTGAGATGAAAATAAAAGTCTTTATTTAGCTTAATATAAAAATACATCTCCACATGGAAAGTGGTAACGCACCAACGCGTTTTGATCTAACAGATCTTTGTCAGATCTTAGTCTGTAATTGGTGGCATATTGCAATATAATCAACCTGTCACGACTGTGACTGATCCAGACAGGTCTGGGAGGAGAAGGTCGCAGCGACTTGCTACTCGCGATAGCTTGTGAGTTTGCTCCGTGGTTCAGGGTATGTCATCTGGGTTTTGCCTTGTGAACCTTTTTGTCCTGACTGGGAGTTTGTAGGCATCCTTCTCAGGTGAGTCCTGTCTGCCACTCCCAGCTACTATATTAGTTTCAGTTTCACTTGCAGTCATTGCCAGATATAGTCCTTACTTCCAGTGCTACTCTGACCTTGGAAGGAGATCGTTTGATGGTGTTGCTGTGGAGCTCTTGTCCGGCGTGGACTGTCGTGTTTGGGATCGCCTTCTCTGCTCGTGACTGGATAAGTCTATCTCTGCTGTTTGTTTGTTGTTGTCTTCCCCTGTTGTTTTCCTAGACGTGAGTGATGGTGACTAGCGCTCCCATCGGCCGTTCCCCAGTCCAGTGTTAGGGCGACTGAGGGTTTAGGCATCCAGCTCGCCGCACGGGTTCACACCCCGTCTAGGGTATCAGGGCAGACAGGTGCCAGCTTAGGGTTACTCAGGGGTGGCCATTCTATTTCCCATCCGTAGATAAGGGTCCCCCTTCCCCTCCGTCTGGTGCGACACGACTGCTGCTGGGGTAGCGGTCGTGACAGTATATCTGGCCTTTTAAAAAAAAAAAGTGACATTTCATTTTTTTTTTCCTTTTCTGCTTGCTGTTTTGCTTTGTATTTTGTCTGTTCCACTATGGATCCGGTTTCGGTTTTGGCGAAACAATTACAGGGGTTATCCCTTGAAGTGGCAGGATTAAAAGCAACAGTGCTGCAGCAGCAATCCTTGGGTTCCACCGTTGCTACGGGTAACCAAGGTACTCCTGAGCCAAAAGTGGCTTTACCTGATAGGTTCTCAGGAGGGAGAGACCAATTTGTAACCTTCAGAGAGGCTTGCAAGTTGTTCTTCAGGTTACGCCCTAGATCCTCCGGCGGTGAGGAACAACGGGTGGGCATTGTAATTTCTCTCCTGCAAGGAGATCCGCAGGCTTAGGCTTTCTCCCTACCATCAGACTCTCCGGCCTTACGATCAGTGGAGGAGTTTTTTGAAGCCCTGGGTCTCGTATATGATGACCCGGACAGGGTCTCACTGGCTGAGTCTAAGCTACGTAGACTTCAGCAAGAGAACCGGTCTGCTGAACTATATTGTTCCGAATTCCGTAGGTGGGCTACTGATACATTATGGAACGACTCGGCCCTTAGGAGTCAGTTCTGCCAGGGGTTGTCTGAAAAATTAAAAGATGCGCTGGCGGTATACGAGGTCCCTGGGTCTCTTGAGGCTGCTATGTCTCTGTCCATAAGAATCGACAGACGACTCAGGGAGAGACTATTAAATTTTACGGAGGCCTCTATAGGGCAGGGATCGGTCTGTTATGGTCCAGTCGAACCAATGCAAATAGGGGGCGCCACTAGACGGGTGAATCCTCCTAAATTCCGCCGTAGGTCAGAGGTTTGTTTTCGTTGTGGGGGGAGGGGTCATTTTGTAAAGGTTTGTCCCTCAGAACCCAAGAGACCACAAACAAAGGAGCCGCCGGAAAACTAGAGTCCCCAGATTGTGCGGAGGAGAACAGTCTGGGCGTATTCGTTTCCTCCATACGCATGTCTCAGTTTTTGTTGTCCGCTACCGTTGAGGCGGGCAATAAAACTGAGATCTGTTCCGTCTTTTTGGACAGTGGGGCGGGGGTCAACTTGGTGGATTCACGGTTTGCTCAGGCTCTGGGTTTTACTCCGGAACCGGTATGCAGAACTATTCCTGTTTTTGCCATCGACTCCTCCCCTCTTACTCAGAGAGAGTTAACTCAGATCATCCATAATATCCATCTGCAGGTAGGGGACCTCCATAAAGAGCATATCTCTTGTTATGTCCTGGACGGTCTTCCGGCTCCTATAGTATTGGGGCTTCCCTGGCTGGTGACTCACAATCCAGTGGTGGATTGGCAGGCCGGGGAGATTGTGGAGTGGAGTGAACGTTGTAAGGACAACTGCTTGAGTAGTAGGTGCTCTACACTCTCTGTAACATCTTTACCTGCCTTTCTGTCAGATTTTATGAATGTGTTCTCTGAGAAGGGTTGTCAGGGGTTACCACCTTATCGTCCTTATGATTGCCCGATTAATCTACTACCTGGGGCCAAACTACCTAAAACCCGGTTATACAATCTTTCCGGCCCGGAGAGGAAGGCTATGAAAGATTATATTTCGGAGAGTTTGGCTAAGGGACACATCAGACCCTCTTCTTCACCTGTGGCTGCAGGGTTCTTTTTCGTTAAAAAGAAAGATGGGGGCCTACGTCCTTGCCTGGATTTCCGGGAATTAAACCGGATAACTATCCGAGATCCCTATCCTCTTCCTCTCATTCCCGACCTCTTTAATCAGGTTGCTGGTGCTAAATGGTTCTCCAAAATGGATCTCAAAGGAGCCTATAACCTGGTTCGCATCAAAGAGGGGGATGAGTGGAAGACGGCTTTTAATACTCCGGAAGGGCATTATGAAAATCTGGTCATGCCATTTGGTCTTACTAATGCGCCTGCGGTATTCCAACATTTTGTCAACGATATTTTTAGTCACCTTATCGGGAGATTTGTTGTGATATATCTTGATGACATCCTGGTCTATTCCCCGGATCTGGATACACATAAGATCCATGTGAGACAAGTGCTGCAGATATTAAGGGCCAACAAATTGTTTGCTAAGTTAGAAAAATGTGTGTTCGCCGTAAAAGAACTGCCATTTCTGGGGTATGTGTTGTCAGATTCAGGTTTCCGCATGGATCCAGAGAAAGTCCGGGCGATTATAGACTGGGATCTGCCTGAGAACCTGAAGGCATTGCAACGCTTCCTGGGGTTTGCCAATTTTTAAAGAAAGTTTATAAAGAACTATTCCTTGGTGGTCAAACCACTGACGGACATGACCCGAAAGGGATCCGATTTTTCCAAATGGTCACATGCAGCCAAAACTGCCTTTGCGTCTCTGAAGGAGAGGTTCACCTCGGCCCCTATTCTCGTACAGCCAGATGTTTCGCTTCCTTTTATTGTAGAGGTTGACGCATCAGAGGTGGGGGTGGGAGCGGTACTATCTCAGGGCCCGTCCCCTGGTGAATGGCGTCCGTGTGCTTTCTTTTCGAAGAAATTGTCTACTGCAGAAAGGAACTATGATATTGGCAACAGGGAACTTTTGGCTATTAAGTTGGCCTTTGAGGAGTGGCGTCATTTTTTGGAGGGGGCGGTTCATCCCGTCACGGTGATTACTGATCACAAAAACTTATTATATCTGGAGTCTGCTAAACGTCTCACCCCTAGACAGGCTCGGTGGTCGTTATTTTTTACTAGGTTTAATTTTGTAATAACCTATCGCCCGGGGGCAAAAAATACTAAGGCGGATGCATTGTCTCGAAGTTTTCCTGGAGGGGGTGATGTTGAGGTACCAGAGCCCATTTTGCAAAGACGGGTGGTGGTCTCTGCATTACACTCAGGTTTGGAGGGGAGGGTGTTGGAAGCTCAGGGGGACGCCCCGGCCTCCTGCCCCTCGGGTAAACTGTTTGTGCCAGAAAATTTACGACTGGAGATACTAAAAGAACACCATAACTCCACACTGGCAGGACACCCAGGTAGTAGGGCAACCTCTGAGTTAGTGTCTCGTCGGTTCTGGTGGCCTAAATGGCGCCAGGAGGTGTTGAATTTTGTGTCTGCATGTGCTACCTGTGCTCGTTCTAAGGTAGATCATACTCGTCCGGCAGGGCGTCTTTTACCTCTGGCCATCCCCAACAGGCCTTGGACGCACCTGTCAATGGATTTCATTACGGATCTACCAGTATCAGCGGGGAAGACTGTTATTCTGGTAGTTGTTGACAGATTCAGTAAAATGGTGCACTTTATTGCTCTTGCCGCATTGCCTAATGCTAACACACTGGCTCAGGTTTTTATTGACCACATCGTGAAGCTTCACGGGGTCCCTTCCGATATTGTTTCGGATCGTGGTACCCAATTCGTTTCTAAATTTTGGAAAGCTTTTTGTTCTCTTTTAGGGGTTCATCTGTCGTTTTCTTCATCTTTCCATCCACAGTCCAACGGTCAGACTGAACGTACCAATCAAAACCTAGAGACATATTTGAGATGCTTTGTTTCCGAAAATCAGGAGGAATGGTCATCTTATTTACCGTTAGCTGAGTTTGCCATTAATAATCGTCGTCAAGAATCCACCGATAAGTCACCATTTTTTGGTGCGTATGGTTTCCATCCTCAGTTTTGTACGTTTAGTGAGGGGGGGGCCGTCTGGGATTCCCGAGGAGGAACGATTTGCGTCTTCACTTTCTTCAGTGTGGCAGAGTGTGCAAGAAAGTTTGAAGAGAATTGGTGGTAGATACAAACGTGCGGCTGATAGGAAGCGCTCTGAAGGTCCGGACCTTGGGGTGAATGACTTGGTGTGGTTGTCTACCAGAAATATCAAGTTGAAGGTTCCCTCGTGGAAATTAGGTCCGAGATTTATTGGTCCTTATAGGGTAATTAAGATCATTAACCCGGTGGCTTTTCGTCTGGAGCTACCTCAGACTCTAAGGATCCATAATGTCTTCCACAGATCTCTGCTTAAGAGATATGTAGAACCTCCTGAACCATTGCCACTACCGCCTCCACCGGTGGTTGTTGATGGCAGTCTTGAGTTTCAGGTAGAAAAGATTGTAGATTCACGATATGTTCGCCGCTCTCTTCAGCACCTGGTGCACTGGAAAGGTTATGGTTCCGAAGAGAGAATGTGGGTTCCAGCATCAGAGATAAAAGCGGACAGACTCATTCGGGCTTTTCATAGCTCCCATCCGGAGAGGCCTGGTCTTGAGGGTCCAGGGGCCCCTCGTAGAAAGGGGGGTACTGTCACGACTGTGACTGATCCAGACAGGTCTGGGAGGAGAAGGTCGCAGCGACTTGCTACTCGCGATAGCTTGTGAGTTTGCTCCGTGGTTCAGGGTATGTCATCTGGGTTTTGCCTTGTGAACCTTTTTGTCCTGACTGGGAGTTTGTAGGCATCCTTCTCAGGTGAGTCCTGTCTGCCACTCCCAGCTACTATATTATTTTCAGTTTCACTTGCAGTCATTGCCAGATATAGTCCTTACTTCCAGTGCTACTCTGACCTTGGAAGGAGATCGTTTGATGGTGTTGCTGTGGAGCTCTTGTCCGGCGTGGACTGTCGTGTTTGGGATCGCCTTCTCTGCTCGTGACTGGATAAGTCTATCTCTGCTGTTGTTTGTTTGTTGTTGTCTTCCCCTGTTGTTTTCCTAGACGTGAGTGATGGTGACTAGCGCTCCCATCGGCCGTTCCCCAGTCCAGTGTTAGGGCGACTGAGGGTTTAGGCATCCAGCTCGCCGCACGGGTTCACACCCCGTCTAGGGTATCAGGGCAGACAGGTGCCAGCTTAGGGTTACTCAGGGGTGGCCATTCTATTTCCCATCCGTAGATAAGGGTCCCCCTTCCCCTCCGTCTGGTGCGACACGACTGCTGCTGGGGTAGCGGTCGTGACACAACCCTTCCGTCTCTTCCCTATGTCAGCCAACTACAGCCTTCATTCTGTGATTGGCAGTGTGAACTCTAGTAGTTGTGATAATATCTATTGGTTAGAATTATATTACTATTATTTTATTCACCCACATATTTTGCAACAGTGAACAGAAATTGTCTTCACTCACATTGGTACCTGTCCCCAATAGGGTTCACAATCTAAATTCCAAAATAAACCTTTTATTATGTTTTTGGAGTATTGAAGGACTATTGGAGAACCAATGGAGAACCACATGCCCAAATTCAAACCCAGGAACACAGCACTGAAAGACAACACTGCTAACCACTGAGCCACCATGCTGCCCATATTGTGAGCACAAGGTTCTGGCTAAGGCCTGGGCTACACTGTGACTGTTTGTAGCAAGACTGGTTGAATCTAACTATTGAGTGACAGCTGCAGTTCACAAGATTGCATACAACCTAATGTATTCCATTGGACTGTGAATTGATAGAGCATTGTAATTTCATCTCCCTTTACAGGTGGGACGCTAGCTGATGAATTCATAACAGAAGAAGAACTTTTTATTCGATGGCTACAAATTATTACATTTCTACCTGTTATGTCATTTAATACTCCACCATGGGTTTGCTGTGATAACTGGGTAAGTGGCTCAGAGGCAATCAAAATAGAGCCCTCAGAAATGGGAATAATACATCTGTATGCAGTGAGCGCCACCTGTTGATGGCTTCAGGCACGGAGAATTCAATTTCTGGAAGACAAAGCTCTAACCCCTGTAATTAGAGATGCGCAAAGTTATAAAAACTTTGATTTGGCTACTTCACCGAATTTCACAAAGAAATTTGCTTTGGGAAGAATTACTTGGTCACGAAGCACATTGACGAGGGAAAGACGATTGCGCAGACCCCGTCATTGAATTCTTCAGATGCAGCGTTCATCGCAAAAAAAAAAAACCTCATCCATTTGAGCGCGAAGAGGCCGCTACGGCCGTCTTGATTGAAGATCCCGTGCGAAATCTCATGCGGTGCGTGATGATGTCATCTCGCTGCCTGGCATGGTGACATCATACATCATAGCGCACAAGATTTTGCGCGGGATCTTCAATCAAGATGGCCACGGCGGCCTCTTTGCCCTAAAACGGATGAGGTATGTATTTTTTTTTACGCCATTTCAGGAAAAATGTATTTTAGCTTAGTGGCAAATCGAATTTTCCCTGAAATTCGGATGGAAGTCCACTTCGGATACTTCAATTCGCTCAACACTACCTGTAATGATATACTGTGAAAACTGATAAAAGTCTTATTTCCAATTGGGCCGAGTAGTTGAAGTCTTCTGTATATTGTGGCTTCAGCACTGGAATGGTCCATCATTTATTTGATCTTTTTCAGGTATTAAACCTAACAAGACAATACATACAAAAACATCAAGATTTGGTTGCTCCACTCTTATTAAAATATTCAGAAGACTGGATGAACACGGGGATCCCCATCTTCAGACCTGTCTGGTGGCTCAGTCCAGAAGATCCGGTGGCTTTCACAGTAGATAATGAATTTCTGATAGGAGATGAGGTGAGGACAATAATAATGGCTGTAATCAATAGTAGGAGGATACATCCAGCATTTCCTAATAGTTTAACTGTACTGCTTTATGCGTGCTTCATGGCTACCCAACACTACACCAAGGGTGTGAGACAACCAGTGATGTTCAGTTCGCAGTGTTCGCCAGCGAACACATGCGGGCTGCCATCTTTAGTAAGGTAGACTCACCCGTCCGGCGATGCACAGGTAAGCCCTTCCCTGTGCCTGTGCCGGGAGCCGGTCTGAAATCAAATGCAGTCACCGGGAGCAGACAGTTCCGAGAACAGCCCGATGAAGGCCCTCGGTGGCTGTTCTCGGAACTGCCTGCTCCCGGTGCCTGCATTTGATTTCAGACTGGCTCCCAACACAGGCACAGGTAAGGGCTTACCTGTGCATCGCCGGACGGGTGAGTCTACCTTACTAAAGATGGCAGCCCGCATGTGTTCGCTGGCGAACACTGCGAACTGACCATCACTGGAGGCAACTACTAGACATTATACATACGTTGTAATGCACTGTTCGATACATAATTTAAAGGGAACGTGTCACATATAAGATGGTGGCCAATCTGCAGGCAGAATGTTACAGAAAAGATAGAGCTGAACTGATTGATAGATAGTTTTGTGGGGAAATATTTATCATCATGGCTCAGTGGTTAGCACTAGTGTTTTGCACCACTTTGGGTTCTAGATTTGAATCTGACCACAGACAACATCTGCATGGAGTTTGTAGGTCCTCCCTGTGTTTGCATGGATCTCCTTCCACATGCCAATGACATACCAATGGGGAAACATCCATTGTGAGTGTCACGGGGTTCCGAAGGTGCACTCGGTCCCCCATTGCCCGCAGAACTGTTGCTTAGCTTTTGGAATGAGGTTCTGTGTTTGACCTCATTCCCAGGGCGGCTTTACTAGCTGGGTGGCTCCCTGCTCCTAGTCTGCCTTGAGCACCGAGCTGATCACTCGGTGCTCGACTGGTTGGTCTGTCGGTCATGTGACGCTGGCCACGTCACATGACCCTCACTCCCCACTATAAATACAGGCAGCCTGCTGGCTACAGGTTGCCTGTTAATTTCTAGGTTCCTGGCTATTTGTTGGACTACTGAATATTTACCTGATCCTGTTCCCTGACGATCCTCTGCCTGCTCCTCCTGTACTGCGCATACATCCTGGTATTGTGACCTCGGCTCCCACCTGACTACTCTCTTTGGACTCCTCTTGTACTTCGCTACTCTCCTGGTATTTGACCCCGGCTTCTCCTGACCATTCTTTGCTTAATCCGTTGTACTGCGTAGCTCTCTTGGTTCTGACCCGGTCCGTTCATGTTCCGTATTTTGTCTTGTCTGTCTTCCCTGCACATATCCTAAGTTAGGGACTGCCGTCCAGTTGTCCCCTGTCATCAGGACTCGTGAGGCAAGTAGGCAGGGCCAGGGGTGAGGGTGGAGCACAGTGGTCACTACCCTTCTCCCTGTGTGTGTGTGGACGTGACCGTTACAGTGAGCTTCACTGGGGACAGTGAGTGATGATAATGGGGGTCATTTATCTGCTGTGTGACTTTTTAAATGCCCAGGAGCCTAAATTTACACTAGGTGCACATGGTATTTTTACAATGCCTTCAACACTGGGGCCTTCCAGCCCTGGCAAATTGACTATCATTTATACCAGTTTTCTACTCTAGTCAGGGGCTGGAGTAAATTTCAATCTAGGTGCACAAACTGGTGGAGGATGCACCTAATTTGCCTCGTCATAAATTTAGAGCATGCTCCGGCAGCAAAGGCGTAAAATGCCGGGCTTTGATAAATGACCCCCAATATCTGTTAAGCACTATGTAATATGTCAGCGCTATATTTCATTTTGCTCATTTAAACATCTGCTCTTTCTATGCTTAGAAAACCAGTGGCAGTGATTGACATGCAGATAGCTGTGACTGACCACAGGGGAGTGGTAACATAGACTTCTGTGTATGTTAACCCCTGCTCCCCCATTAATCACAGAGCATACTTTCTCTCTGATTGTAACATATGGGGGTATTTCTTTAAGAAAAGAAGCAAAAAGATGCGCACTTGTCATCTAATCATCCCATCTAGAAATGAGTGAACTATTTGAGGTTTGTTTCGGGTCTGGTTTGCCGAATATTAGAAAAAGTTCAGTTCGGACCAATTGATTCAGCCTGAACTGAACTTGCTTCAATTGCCCCAAAAGTTGCTATATAACTCCCTCTAGCCTTCTAGGACTCATAATTTATTTTAGGAAAACTTGTTATTTATTAAAATTTATTTTTTAAGACTTTTTCCCCCTCCCCCCCTCCCCAAGCTCTGGCACGCAACGACAGCAGTAGTAAATGATGTCTGATTGAGACTGACATACATATGGGTAAACGCATATATGATGGCATTAACATACAGCGTGTTTAAAAACATAGAGCACCGGCACATCTCTTATGCTTTTTCATATTCCAAAGCTTCCAAAAAGTGTCCCTTATTGGGGCAGATGATGTTTTACACACACAGTGTCATGGGTTAAAAAAATAAATAAAAAGTGGCTTGGGAGGGACCAAGTGTCCAAAAATGATGCCTTCACAGGGTCGGAATGCCTGTCTGTACAACACTCACAAGTAATGACTGTCAGTAAAGAAAAAGTGGCTCATTGTGAACGTGTAAAGTGCAGGAAACTGGAAGCGGTTTTTCCTTAATATAGGATTTTGTAAAACTGGCAGTAAATAACAAATAACATGTAGAACAGTGGATATTCGACAAATAACTCTAGGTTAACCCTGTTTTCAGCCGCACGCCTGTGTAAGGGGAGTATCCCTCATATGTAGTCTCTTAGGGTTTACAATAATCAAACATTTACCCTCTCCTCGGCCGCACGCCTGTGTAAGACTACTTTCACATATGTGTAGATTGATGCTATGCCTTTGGTATTACTGCAGTAATCACGTATATATGCTGTTTAACCCCTTCAGGACACAGCCTTATTTCACCTTAAGGACCAGGCCATTTTTTGCAAATCTGACCAGTGTCACTTTAAGTGCTGATAACTTTAAAACGCTTTGACTTATCCAGGCCATTCTAAAATTGTTTTTTCGTCACATATTGTACTTCATGACACTGGTAAAATGAAGTAAAAAAATTTTTTTATTTATAAAAAAAATAGCAAATTTACCCAAAAATTTTAAAAAATTGCAAATTTCCAAGTTTCAATTTCTCTACTTCTATAATACATAGTAATACCTCCAAAAATAGTTATTACTTTACATTCCCCATATGTCTACTTTATGTTTGGATCATTTTGGGAATGATATTTTTTTTTTTTGGGGGGGGGGGGATGTTACAAGGCTTAGAAGAAGTTTAGAAGCAAATCTTGAAATTTTTCAGAAATTTTCAAAAACCCAATTTTTAGGTACCAGTTCAGGTCTGAAGTCACTTTGCGAGGCTTACATAATAGAAACCACCCAAAAATGACCCTATTCTATAAACTACACCCCTCAAGGTATTCAAAACTGATTTTACAAACGTCGTTAACCCTTTAGGTGTTACACAAGAATTAATGGAAAATAGAGATACAATTTCAAAATTTCACTTTTTTGGTAGATTTTCCATTTTAATAATTTTTTGCAAGTTACAAAGCAAGGGTTAACAGCCAAACCAAACTCAATATTTATGGCCCTGATTCTGTAGTTTACAGAAACACCCCATATGTGGTCATAAACCGCTGTACGGGCACACAGGAGGGCGCAGAAGGAAAGGAATGCCATACGGTTTTTGGAAGGCAGGTTTTGCTGGACTGGTTTTTTTGACACCATGTCCCATTTGAAGCCCCCCTGATGCACCCCTAGAGTAGAAACTCCATAAAAGTGACCCCATCTAAGAAACTACACCCCTTAAGGTATTCAAAACAGATTTTACAAACGTCGTTAACCCTTTAGGTGTTCCACAAGAATTAATGGAAAATAGAGATACAATTTCAAAATTTCACTTTTTTGGCAGATTTTCCATTTTAATAATTTTTTGCAAGTTACAAAGCAAGGGTTAACAGCCAAACCAAACTCAATATTTATGGCCCTGATTCTGTAGTTTACAGAAACACCCCATATGTGGTCGTAAACTGCTGTATGGGCAAACGGCAGGGCGCAGAAGGAAAGGAATGCCATACGATTTTTGGAAGGTAGATTTTGCTGGACTGTTTTTTTTGACACCATGTCCCATTTGAAGCCGCCCTGATGCACCCCTAGAGTAGAAACTCCCAAAAAGTGGCCCCATTTTAGAAACTACGGGATAGGGTGGCAGTATTGTTGGTACTAGTTTAGGGTACATATGATTTTATGTTGCTCTTTATTACACTTTTTGTGAGGCAAGGTAACAAGAAATAGTTATTTACAACATTCATCTGACAGGTTACATCATGTGATATTTTTATAGACCAGGTTGTCACGGACGTGGCGATACCTAATATGTATAAAAAAAATATTTATGTAAGTTTTACACAATGATTTCATTTTTGAAACAAAAAAAATCATGTTTTAGTGTTTCCATAATCTGAGATCCATAGTTTTTTCAGTTTTTGGGCGATTACCTTGGGTAGGGTATGATTTTTGCTGGATGAGATGACGGATTTATTGGCACTATTTTGGGGTGCGTGTAACTTTTTGATCGCTTGCTATTACACTTTTTGTGATGTAAGGTGACAAAAAATTGTTTATTTAGCACAGTTTTTATTTTTAATTTTTTTACGGTATTCATCTGAGGGGTTAGGTCATGTGATATTTTTATAGAGACGGTCGATATGGACGCGGCGATACCTAATATGTATACTTTTTTTTTTATTTATGTACGTTTTATACAATAATATCATTTTTGAAACAAAAAAATCATGTTTTAGTGTTTCCATAGTCTGAGAGCCATAATTTTTTCAGTTTTTGGGCGATTATCTTAGGTAGGGTCTAATTTTTTGCGGGATGAGATGTCGGTTTGATTGGCACTTTTTTGGGATGCATATGACTTTTTGATCGCTTGCTATTACACTTTTTGTGATGTAGGGTGACAAAAAATGCTTTATTTAGCACAGTTTTTATTTTTTATTTTTTACGGTGTTTATTTGAGGGGTTAGGTCATGTGATATTTTTATAGAGACGGTCGATACAGACGCGGCGATACCTAATATGTATACTTTTTTTGTTTATGTAAGTTTTACACAATAACAGCTTTTTCAAAACAAAAAAAATGATGTTTTAGTGTCTCCATATTCTGAGCCATAGTTTTTTAATTTTTTGGGCGATTGTCTCAGGCAGGGGCTCATTTTTTGCGGGATGAGGTGACGGCTATATTGGTACTACTTTGGTGGGCAAACGCCTTTTTGATCGCTTGCTGTTGTACTTTTTGTGATGTAAGGTGACAAAAAAATTGTTTATTTAGCACAGTTTTTATTTTTTATTTTTTACGGTGTTCATCTGATGGGTTAGGTCATGTGATATGTTTATAGAGCCGGTCGATACGGACACGGAGATACCTAATATGTATACTTTTTTAAACTTTATTTGGGGAAAATTACGTTTTTGTTTATTTTTACTTGAACTTTTTTTGGGGGGAAAACTTTATTTTTTTAACTTTTTTTTCACTTTATTTTTGTCCCACTTTGGGACTTGAACTTTTGGGGGTCTAATCCTTTACAATGCATTCCAATACTTCTGTATTGGAATGCATTGGCTGTCTGAGTAATACTGTGTGTATTACTCATACAGTAATACTTAAGGTGTAGCAGCAACCTACCTGTGTGTATTAACGTGAAATTGAGCGTCAAGCCTCAATCATTCATTTACGCTGAATATTCAATTTCCACATGTTTGCAGTTTAAATTATTTTTTGGATATCACGTATATATGCTACTTAATTAAATTGAGCCCCCCACCCCCCTAAAAAAAATGTATTGCAACCATGTGGAAACTGAATATATTGATGATCGAGTCTTGGCGCTCAATTTCACGTTCATACACACAGGTAGATTGCTTCTACACCTTAGTTATTGCTGCAGTAATCACCAATATAATCAGCTTTATTAAATTGAACCCTACAAAAAAATGGATTTCTGTGAAAAAGGGGGGTAATGAAAGTATTTGCTTGCAGGTACCTGCTTTTAGGTATGCACTGCAGCACCTGCACTTCTGATAACAGGCACAGCCATCCACACCTCCTGTCTTCTCTCGACCTGTCTGTCATCTGCCCTGCTTGTCTGCCATGCTTGTCCCTATTTTACACAACACACACAATTCTTCTTTGGAATCCAAGCCTTTCCCTTCACTCTCCCTGGAAATCAGTTTGTTTGATTGATTTCTGACTGTACCTGATTGATTTATGACTCCCCCTCACTCCCTTTAGATCGTTTTCCTGGCAGACACTGTCACACCCAACCACCTTCATTCACAGCCCAGCACAGAATGAAATCCTTCTCATTCTGCTAGGGCACCTCCCTGCCTACTGCAGCGTTGATTGGCTCATTCAGGCTGTCTGCCAACCTGGGAGCCAATCAGGGCAAGCCCTTCGCCCCACTTCCTATGAGGGTCATGTGAGTCCCCTTCTTCTTCCTCCCTAGTCCTTTTTTTCCCCTCCAACACATGCTCTAAAATGGCGCTTTGTGCTGTTTTAGTGGATTCGTCCGAAACGAACCTCGAATGATTCGCGTTCATCTACCGTCTGAAAAATAGCAAAGTTTGGACCACACTAAGTTTGGTCCGAAATGGTTCGCTCATCCTTAATCCCTAATTAGGCTTATTATTGACACCACGACACACATGTTTACCAGTATCACAGTGGCAAATTATTTGCACAAACATTTGTGCTCCTCACACACAAACGTGCATGCCACACAGTTGCATATGCTGCCCATAGACCACCATTAAAAAAAACAAAAAAACAATGCTGCATGGTACACAAACAATGCATGTAACATGAGATGAATTTGTAAAATTAGACTTGCTAGAATCTGTTTTGGTGTAATTTGCACAAAATTTATCAAACGTCGCACAATGATAACTTTGGTGCATCTTTAAGGCTAGTTTCACACTCGTGGCATGGTTCCGGCAAGCTGTTTCGGCACTCAGCGTTTTTTGTCCAGCCAAATCCCGGCATATTTGGCAGGTAGCTGACAGATCTCCACTGGACCCCATTATAGTCAATAGGGCCGGCGGTCATTGTGGTTAACATCCGGCAATGTTGGATCCACAGAGCTCCAGCAGGCTGTTCTCTGTCGGAACAGCCTTCCGGAACTATGCCTCGAGTGTGAAAGAAGCTTAAGGGCTCATGCACACGACCGTATGGCTTTTTCAGTGTTTTGTGGTCCGTTTTTTTTTTTACGGATCCGTTGTTCCGTTTTTTGTTTCCGTTGTGTTTCCGTTTCCTTTCCGTTTTTCCGTATGCCATATACAGTATACAGTAATTAAATATAAAAAAGTGTGCTGGGCATAACATTTTCAATAGATGGTTCCGCAAAAAACAGAACGGATACGGAAGACATACGGATGCATTTCCATATGTGTTCCATTTTTTTTGCGGACCCATTGACTTGAATGGAGCCAAGCACCGTGATTTGCGGACAAGAATAGGACATGTTCTATCTTTTCACAGTACGGAAATACGGAAATACTGAAACGGAATGCACACGGAGACACTTCAGTTTTTTTTGCTGAACCATTGAAATTAATGGTTCAGTATATGTACCGCATACAAAAAAGTATACTGAACGCAAAATACTGTTGTGTGCATGAGGCCTAAGTCTAACACTTCTGCCTTGAGATGCTACGCTTCCTGTCTTTACTCAAGTAAGTGTGCAACAATTTGAGTGGACCTTTTAAACACTCGCAGTTGATAAATATGGCTTAAATCAGCTTGACAGGCTAACCTTGCCCAGCTTCCCACCCACTTTTCAAAACAGAAGTGAGTGATGTAAAAATTCAAAATGTCACAACAATATTTTTACCCCAAAATGTCCCAAATTCCTATTTTGCCACTTTTTAAAGCCAGAATTCTTGATAAATTCCCTTCGCAAAATTGTTGCACATGAGCTAGTATAGAATATAAATCCCAAAATAAGGGTCATTACCTCAAAAAATATCAGCCAAATCACACGTAAAAAAAAAAACTCTATTTCCATGTGTTTCCATTTCTGGCTCTTCCACTTTTATAAATGGAGGCTGCTGGATGCTGCGGCAAGGCAGTGTTTGAAATATTGCCCATTGTTCTCTGGTTGTTAACATTCCAAATTTTATTGGTTAAAAAATCCTTCAAACAGCTTTATGGATCAGATTAGTGTTGCTTTGAAGTCTAAAGTATAAGGCAAGAGGTGCAAAGACTTAGCTTGAAGTTGAAACCAATTAATCATCCTTCCCATTATAAGAGAAGAAGGTTGGAAACTTCTGCACTCATCACAACAGAGAAGATGTTCAGAAGAGGATTGCATGCACATAGACACAACAGTGGCATAACTAGAACTGACTGGGCCCCACAGAAATTTTTTGAACATCCCCCCCTCCAACTTCTTTGCAACCGCCTCTTACCGTGCATCCACCATCCTGGCAGCGGCTCTCTTCGTTTTCTACTTGTATATACTGTATGTCATGTCACTTTATATACTGACACTGTATATAATATCATTGTATAATACTGTTACCCGGACAAAAAAATCTTTTAGTCCTCCTCCCGGCCAAGCTGTTTCTGAGTTTGGGCCCCATAGCAGCCGCTTCCCCTTCTTTCCCTATAGCTATGCCCATGAGGCACAAGCATTTCAAGTCTAAAATATTACTTTTCTCCATTCATACCAGGTTGGTATTTTGAAACCGTGCAGTACCATGTGCCAGTTGAATATTGCACCCATTTACTCCAACTGAATAAAAAAAACATGTAGTACACAGTTTTTTGCGGGATCCAAAGTTGCAGACAAGTCGCACACATTTTTGTGACACATTATCACCATGTGGCTGAACCTTAATGGTGTTCATGAAAAAAAAAAAAAATTTGTTTCCTAATTGTATCAAAAATGTTAATAAAATAAATACTGATTTCTGAATTACCTTTTCAATTCCTTAATATGACATATTTTATGACAGTGTGTAATCTGTGCCCTATTCACAGAGGGCAGACAAAATTATAAGGCAACACAAAGGATCATTTCCCTTACTATATACAGTCGTGGCCAAAAGTTTTGAGAATTACATAAATATTGGAAATTGGAAAAGTTGCTGCTTAAGTTTTTATAATAGCAATTTGCATATACTCCAGAATGTTATGAAGAGTGATCAGATAAATTGCATAGTCCTTCTTTGCCATGAAAATTTAATCCCAAAAAACCTTTCCACTGCATTTCATTGCTGTCATTAAAGGACCTGCTGAGATCATTTCAGTAATCGTCTTGTTAACTCAGGTGAGAATGTTGACGAGCACAAGGCTGGAGATCATTATGTCAGGCTGATTGGGTTAAAATGACAGACTTGACATGTTAAAAGGAGGGTGATGCTTGAAATCATTGTTCTTCCATTGTTAACCATGGTGACCTGTAAAGAAACGCGTGCAGCCATCATTGCGTTGCATAAAAATGGCTTCACAGGCAAGGATATTGTGGCTACTAAGATTGCACCTCAATCAACAATTTATAGGATCATCAAGAACTTCCAGGAAAGAGGTTCAATTCTTGTTAAGAAGGCTTCAGGGCGTCCAAGAAAGTCCAGCAAGCGCCAGGATAGTCTGCGGGATCGGAGTGCCACCAGTGCAGAGCTTGCTCAGGAATGGCAGCAGGCAGGTGTAAGGGCATCTGCACGCACAGTGAGGCAAAGACTTTTGGAAGATGGCCTGGTGTCAAGAAGGGCAGCAAAAAAGCCACTTCTCTCCAAAAAAAACATCAGGGACAGATTGATCTTCTGCAGAAAGTATGGTGAATGGACTGCTGAGGACTGGGGCAAAGTCATATTCTCCGATGAAGCCTCTTTCCGATTGCTTGGGGCATCTGGAAAAAGGCTTGTCCGGAGAAGAAAAGGTGAGCGCTACCATCAGTCCTGTGTCATGCCAACAGTAAAGCATCCTGAGACCATTCATGTGTGGGGTTGCTTCTCATCCAAGGGAGTGGGCTCACTCACAATTTTGCCCAAAAACACAGCCATGAATAAAGAATGGAACCAAAACACCCTCCAACAGCAACTTCTTCCAACAATCCAACAACAGTTTGGTGAAGAACAATGCATTTTCCAGCACGATGGAGCACCGTGCCATAAGGCAAAAGTGATAACTAAGTGGCTCGGGGACCAAAACGTTGACATTTTGGGTCCATGGCCTGGAAACTCCCCAGATCTTAATCCCATTGAGAACTTGTGGTCAATCCTCAAGAGGCGGGTGGACAAACAAAAACCCACTAATTCTGACAAACTCCAAGAAGTCATTATGAAAGAATGGGTTGCTATCAGTCAGGAATTGGCCCAGAAGTTGATTGAGAGCATGCCCAGTCGAATTGCAGAGGTCCTGAAAAAGAAGGGCCAACACTGCAAATACTGACTCTTTGCATAAATGTCATGTAATTGTCAATAAAAGCCTTTGAAACGTATGAAGTGCGTGTAATTATATTTCACTACATCACAGAAACAACTGAAACAAAGATCTAAAAGCAGTTTAGCAGCAAACTTTGTGAAAACTAATATTTGTGTCATTCTCAAAACTTTCGGCCACGACTGTAGTATGTAGCATATCTGTATGGAACTAAGACAACAGCACGTTTCAAGTCTTTTTCTATTAGCCGTCAAAGTTTATTTTGTCACTTTGTATCTCTGTTTATTGTCAGATACTGAATTTTGTGTCACTTTGTATCTGTTTATCTTCAGATGCAGATTTTTGGTCACTTTGTATCTCTTGTCTATTCTCAGATGCTGATCGCTCCTATCACCGAGAAAGGCAAAATTCAGCGAGATATTTTCCTACCTGGAAAAGATTACCAGTGGATGGACAAGAGCACATCCCAGGTGTTTGATGGAGGCACAGTCCTACGGAACTATAACTGCAGTCTGCACGAAACTCCTGTTTTTATAAAGAAAACTTCATAGCTTAAACCGGTTATTACTAATATGTGTATCCCTTCTGAGAAGACTAAGTAGACGTGTCTCTGATGAAGACATAAATGCATTTTCCAAAGGTTCCGAGAAGCAAATACTTGTAATGGACGTATTCCATCGACAATTCTGTAAATAATATCTGTATAGACATCATACCACAGAACCTGACAGTTATACAGAGATCAGCGGTGCCACATAGGCACTGCTTTCCCCTTCTTGGAAAAGCAGACTGTCAAAAATTACTTTTGTAGGAAGCTCCTTCTACTGTTTTAATCACTAACTGACTGACTTTAAGGCCTCTTTCAGACGGGCTTTGCGGGAAAAGGTGCGGGTACGCGCATGTTTGGTACCCAAACCCGAACTTCTTCACAGAAGTTCGGGCTTGGGATCGGTGTTCTGTAGATTGTATTATAACATGGTTATAAGGGAAAATAATAGCATTCTGAATACAGAATGCATAGTAAAATAGCGCTGGAGGGGTTAAAAAATAATAATAATAATTTAACTCACCTTAATCCACTTGATCGCGCAGCCGGCATCGCTTTTATCTTCTTTCTTTGCTGTGTGCAGGAACAGGACCTGTGGTGACGTCACTCCGGTCATCACATAATCCATCACCATGGTAAAAGATCATGTGATGGATCATGTGATGACCGGAGTCACATCACCACAGGTCCTTTTCCTGCACACAGCAAAGACAGAAGCGATGCCGGCTGCGCGATCAAGTGGATTAAGGTGAGTTAAATTATTTATTTATTTTTTTTAACCCCTCCAGCGCTATTTTACTATGCATTCTGTATTCAGAATGCTATTATTTTCCCTTATAACCATGTTATAAGGGAAAATAATAATGATCGGGTCTCCATTCCGATCGTCTCCTAGCAACCGTGCGTGAAAATCGCACCACATCCGCACTTGCTTGCGGATGCTTGCGATTTTCACGCAACCCCATTCATTTCTATGGGGCCTGCGTTACGCGAAAAACGCACAAAATAGATTATGCTGCGATTTTCACGCAACGCACAAGTGATGCGTGAAAATCACCGCTCATGTAAACAGCCCCATAGAAATGAATGGGTCGGGATTCAGTGCGGGTGCAATGCGTTCAACTCACGCATCGCATCCGCGCGGAATACTCGCCCGTGTGAAAGGGGCCTAAGGGGAGTTCCCAGAATTTAGATATTGATGATCTATGCTCAGGATAGGCCATTGGTAACAAATCGGTTGAGGACTGACACCCAGTACCCCCACTGATCAGCTGTTCCCAGCAGCCGTCAGCTCGGGAAACTATACAGTAGACAGAGCCGGAAGCAGAAAGCTCAGTCCACTGTGTAGTACACACCTCAGCTGCTGCAGAACATTATACACACCTCAGCTGCTGCAGAACAGCATAATACACATCTCACCTGCTGCAAAACAGCATAATACAGACCTCAGCTGCTGCAGAACATCATAATACACACCTCAGCTGCTGCAGAACATCATAATACACACCTCAGCTGCTGCAGAGCATCATAATATACACCTCAGCTGCTGCAGGACATCATCATACACACCTCAGCTGCTGCAGGACAGCATAATATACACTTCAGCTGCTGCAGAACATCATAATACACACCTCAGCTGCTGTAGAACATCATTACACATCTCAGCTGCTGCAGGACATCATACACACCTCAGCTGCTGCAGAACAGCATAATACACACCTCAGCTGCTGCAGAACAGCATAATACACACCTCAGCTGCTGCAGAACAGCATAATACACACATTAGCTGCTGCAGAACATTATACACACCTCAGCTGCTGCAGAACAGCATAATACAGACCTCAGCTGCTGCAGAACATCATAATACACACCTCAGCTGCTGCAGGACATCATAATACACACCTCAGCTGCTGCAGAACATTATACACACCTCAGCTGCTGCAGAACAGCATAATACACATCTCACCTGCTGCAAAACAGCATAATACAGACCTCAGCTGCTGCAGAACATCATAATACACACCTCAGCTGCTGCAGAACATCATAATATACACCTCAGCTGCTGCAGGACATCATCATACACACCACAGCTGCTGCAGGACAGCATAATATACACCTCAGCTGCTGCAGAACATCATAATACACACCTCAGCTGCTGTAGAACATCATAATACACACCTCAGCTGCTGCAGAACAGCATAATACACACCTCAGCTGCTGCAGAACAGCATAATACACACATTAGCTGCTGCAGAACATTATACAGACCTCAGCTGCTGCAGAACAGCATAATACAGACCTCAGCTGCTGCAGAACATCATAATACACACCTCAGCTGCTGCAGGACATCATAATACACACCTCAGCTGCTGCAGAACATTATACACACCTCAGCTGCTGCAGAACAGCATAATACACATCTCACCTGCTGCAAAACAGCATAATACAGACTTCAGCTGCTGCAGAACATCATAATACACACCTCAGCTGCTGCAGAACATCATAATACACACCTCAGCTGCTGCAGAGCATCATAATATACACCTCAGCTGCTGCAGGACATCATCATACACACCACAGCTGCTGCAGGACAGCATAATATACACCTCAGCTGCTGCAGAACATCATAATACACACCTCAGCTGCTGTAGAACATCATAATACACACCTCAGCTGCTGCAGGACATCATCATACACACCTCAGCTGCTGCAGAACAGCATAATACACACCTCAGCTGCTGCAGAACAGCATAATACACACCTCAGCTTCTGCAGAACAGCATAATACACACATTAGCTGCTGCAGAACATTATACACACCTCAGCTGCTGCAGAACAGCATAATACAGACCTCAGCTGCTGCAGAACATCATAATACACACCTCAGCTGCTGCAGGACATCATAATACACACCTCAGCTGCTGCAGAACATCATAATACACACCTCAGCTGCTGCAGAACATCATAATACACACCTCAGCTGCTGCAGAACATCATAATACACACCTCAGCTGCTGCAGAACATTATACACACCTCAGCTGCTGCAGAACAGCATAATACACACCTCAGCTGCTGCGGAACAGCATAATACAGACCTCAGCTGCTGCAGAACATCATAATACACACCTCAGCTGCTGCAGGACATCATCATACACACATCTGCTGCTGCAGACATTGAAAAAGGATAAGGAGGTTTTATATCAATCAAAGATGGACAAGAATCTCCTTCTAACAATTCAAAAAGAGGTTCTGCAGCAGTTTAGGTCTGTATTCTATGTATCAGAAATATTATACCCCCTACCATGAATTATAGAGTACATTAGATGTCACGTCTGAGCTCTGTGACCTGTATTTCATAGGAAGACAAGCCTCCTTGGTGACTTCTAATATTCCTATCATTTACAGTAGAGGCTACATTATGTTACATTGTTTTCTATATACTGTACGTTGTCTTTGATGCTCCGCCATGAAATGAGCTAAAATGTGTGCTGCAATGATGAATCCATTTAAACCGTACAATATTTATTGTCAGTCTTAGAAATCATCTTCAATATCTACCTCTCAGTATTAAAAATTTTTTAATAATGCGGCTTCTGTCTGCCATCTACGATCACTGAAGCTTGGTTATAGGCAATTAACGATCCTTACCTTGGATGTCTTAATGTTTTTTCTTCCTTTTCTGTGCTACAAGTAGGAGTCTGGAGTGGGCACTAGGAAATAGGAAAGGTAGAATCTACAACCTTGGATACGCTGAGTGTTTGGCATCTACAGTATGTGACAAATGAGGTTCAAAGTGGATAAATGTAAAGTTCTTCAGCTGGGTTCTAATAATCTACATGCATCATATGTCCTAGGGGAAGTACCGTATTTTTCGCCCTATAAGACGCACCTAGGTTTTATAGGAGGACAATAAGAAAATAATATTTTTCATTAGACCTCAGATCAGAGCCCCAATCACACCCCCAATGTTAATCAGACCTCAGCTCACAGCCCCAATCAGACCCCCAGTGTTAATAAGACCCCACTAAGACCTCAGATCAGACCCACAATCAGCTGTCAGCCAAAGGCAGAGGACCAGGAAGCGGTGAGTACAGAGTCCGGGGAGCGCTGCATTCACCGCTTCCCGGTCCTACAATACCACTTCGATACAAAAGTTTTTTACAGTAGAAGTTAATTTCCGAAGTTATTACACAAAGTCTCGCGAGACTTCGCAAAGTAATAACTTCGGCTCATCGGAGACAATACATTTTAATACTGTACGAAGCACGCGCTGCATACAGTGTTAAAACGAAGTTTGATGCGAATCAACTTCGGATGAAGCATCTGAAGTCGATTCGCTCATCCCTAGCCACAGCCCCTTGTTATGAAAGCTGCATCTTTCGAAAGCACACTGTTCCCCCCTATTATATGGCCACAGACGGAGTGGCAGGTGACCAGATATCACACGGCATCCCCCATTGTGGTTAATGGCGTGCCCATGTGGTCAGAAAATGACGCTTACATCCTGTGACATCGGTATATAATCTTTCATTTGATTTCACATTTGATGTTACTCATTGACTGTGACATCACTGTGGTTTTTGTTTTTTTGTGACATCACTCTGTCATTTTGTTTTGTGACATCACTTTGTCAATTATCCCAGTTTAATGACTGTGACCGTGATCGCCATGTGCAGCACCATTGTACTGTGACATCAGTATGACTATTATTTCTATACTTCTGTAGATAAAGACTTGTTTTCACACTGCTTAGTTGCTGCGGATAGGGTTCCCACCCCGATAGTGCTAGATAAGTAAATCACAGCAACATCTTGTTTTCATCAATCAAAGGTGTTATTTATTTTAACACTTTAAATTTGACATGCGGCTATTATGTGCGTGTAAACGTTTTTCGGAAAAAATGCCTTCGTCAGACACTATAAGAAATATAGACATTACCAGATATATATTCACACGTCTATGCATATCATTTTATATATAAACCCAAAAGGTCAATTGCAAATATCCCATCATAATAGAGGATAGACCTCAACTTTCAGATCTTTTATAGAGAAAGCTAGATTAGGCCACAGGTTGTAATCTTGGAGCCTTCTAACACATTATATTGGCAGTGATCTATTTGCATATTCAGCTAGAGAAACATTAATTACATTGCAGGTAAATTTGATCACAATCTGGTCACAATCTGTCAAATCCATTCACTGTGGGTTCTCTTGTCTGTTGAAAAATTGAATTAAGGACAAAGGAGGATGAAGAAATGCAGGTAAGATGGTTATAAACTTATTTTGATAAGTTCCGGAGACAGAAAGAACCACATATATCAGCCATGCATCTATGTTGCTGTCCTGGACCTCAATGGTAATCACTAGTAGATGTAACTAAGGGATATTGGCCACTCTTATTCTCCCCTAAATGGAACTTACCTGTGCCGCAATTAGAGAGGAAGTTGGAAGGAACACACTCATTTCAGTGCTCTGAAGCACAGTGGTATCTGGTGTGCTGTGTCCGTCCCTTGTTGCCATTAAATAGCCTTACCGCCTTGTGGGGGAAGGCCCATCGCTGGAAAACATGTGGGACGCCGTGTGTTTCACCCACCGGAAGTAGATCGGGCAGGTGGAACGCATCGGGACCGGACGTTGCGTTCCACCGGCCGGAAGTGCTCTGTCCGTGGAGCGCAACTTAGAGTAGCACAGAGTGAAGATTGACTGACAGTAAAACAACAATGAAAGGGTGAAAAACGGAACACTATAGTATACTTGGAAATTCACATGTGTAGTATCTATGTTAATTGTTCTATGTACCCGGTACATTAAGGGATACCTTGCTCTAGATATAAGGACATTGGTGATGTTACCAGAATTGTACCTGAATAGAAGAAACCTATAAAGAAAAAAAATATATAAAGCAAGGGGATATTTACTAGCTATACATCCGAGGACCGTGTATATAATAGTATAACTTTCTGAAGTGGCCTCAGTAATAATATCCATGGTTGTATCTGGATGGAAAAAATATAAGGGAAGGGGATATTTATTAGCTGTTCATCCAAGGGCCATGTATCTCATAGTATAATTTTAATTTTCTGATATGGCCACAGTAATGATATCCTCATATTCTATTATGTATCCACATGTTCTATTATCCATAATTGCAAGAAAAAAGAAAAAAAGGAAAGAAAAAAGAAGGGAAATGAACAAATACAACGCCAATTAAACAACATCAATGTATATGAAAAATTAGATCACAACCCAACACCCGCCATCGAAAGGGCCATTTACAATACTCTCAGCGATCATCTCACCCAGGGTACCATTGATGCCCCGACCATGGAATTTCTTATAAAAAACTCATCCCATCACGCCCGTTTTCTATATTTTCCCGAAAATTCGCAAGAACTTACAGAATCCCCCAGGTCGTCCTATTGTGGCATCAAGTGAATCCATTTTAGCACCTCTATCAATCTTTGTAGAGAAAATACTTACACCACATGTCAAACAAACAAGATCCTTTCTTTTAGACACGACAGCTTTCCTCAATATCCTCAAACAGGTAGGAACTCTCACAGCAGAGACCTTACTGGTGACATGGGACGTCACGAGTCTTTATACGTCCATACATCATGAAAAAGGCTTAACAGTGGTGGCTAGACTACTTACACATACTAATCTACACAAAAATGTGATTTCCCTGACACTGGATCTTCTTAAAATTTCTTCCTATTTCAGGATACCTTCTACTTGCAGAGACAGGGGACCGCTATGGGGTCTAATATGGCCCCGCCCTATGCTAATTGCTTTATGGCAGAGTTTGAAGAATCACAGGTCTATACCAATCATCTATTCAACTCCCACAGCATAGTGTGGAAAAGATATATAGATGATATCTTCTGTATTTGGAAAGGTACAGAGGAAAAATTACTTTGCTTTCACAATCACCTAAACGCAGTTTGGCCTAAACTCCAATTCACAATCCACTATAGTACAACATCAATAGATTTCCTGGACACAACTGTTACAAAAAAATCTACAGGCAGCCTAACCACAGACCTATACCGGAAACCTACTGACAGAAATAATCTATTACACTTTACCAGTTTTCATCCCCCAGCAACTTAAAAAATCGCTTCCCATTTCCCAACTAAAAAGGAAAGGAAGATCCCCAAATACGGATGGAAAGGAAAAAAGAAATGTTAGACCGTTTTAAGGAAAGAGGATACCCCCCTGAGATGTCACGTACAACACAGAATAAGATAACCAGATGTAACCCTGGAAAAAGAATCCCTTTTGTTCACACTTTCCACCCCAGTGCCAATAAAATTGTGAACAGTGTCCGCAACCACTGGCCATTACTCAGGAAGGCATACCCTAGAGTTGAGGAATTTCATTACCCTATACTACCATGCAACCGGCGACCCAAAAACGTACGTGATAACCTTGTTAGGGCGGATATAGGCACTTCCCTACGCACACCACAACAATTACTATTGCAAACTCAGAGAAAAGGTACATTTCCATGCCTACACTGTGCTCAATGCTCTCACATTCAGAAAGGATCATCCATCACCCACAGACTGGGAAATCTATAGACATAAGGAACTTCTTTACCTGTGAATCAGAATACGTGGTGTATGTCAATAAGTGTCCATGTGGATTGGCATATGTGGGCGAAACCTCACAGAAGGTACGAGACAGAATTTGCCAACACAAATCCACAATCAGACATAAAAACCTTTTATTACCAATCCCAGCACATTTTCACGAACAAAGACATTCCATATCCCAGTTACGGTTCCAGGTTATAGAACATGTTCCACCACTACGCAGAGGTGGGAATAGAATTAGGATGCTAAAAAAACGGGAAGCCTACTGGATCCACAATTTACAAACCTTAACACCAAAGGGATTAAACAGAGAGTATGAAATACAGCATCTTGTATAACTAGATTATAGATAGATACACATAAGATTTCGTGCTGATGTACCATTGATTATGCTGACCTCGGTATTTCTGAATATAACATATGTTACTTATATTTTTCAACAGGCCCACTGAATCTTCCCATGGAAACAACGTGCCGCAATATATGTATCCTTTTTTCATCAGCTTTGTCGTTTCCCTTCTTTTTTCTTTTTTCTTGCAATTATGGATAATAGAACATGTGGATACATAATAGAATAAGAGGATATCATTACTGTGGCCATATCAGAAAATTAAAATTATACTATGAGATACATGGCCCTTGGATGAACAGCTAATAAATATCCCCTTCCCTTATATTTTTTCCATCTAGATACAACAATGGATATTATTACTGAGGCCACTTCAGAAAGTTATACTATTATATACACGGTCCTAGGATGTATAGCTAGTAAATATCCCCTTGCTTTATATATTTCTTTCTTTATAGGTTTCTTCTATTCAGGTACAATTCTGGTAACATCACCAATGTCCTTATATCTAGAGCAAGATACCCCTTAATGTACCGGGTACATAGAACAATTAACATAGATACTACACATGTGAATTTCCAAGTATACTATAGTGTTCCGTTTTTCACCTTTTCATTGTTGTTCTACTGTCAGTCAATCTTCACTCTGTGCTACTCTAAGTTGCGCTCCACGGACGGAGCACTTCCGGCCGGTGAAACGCAACGTCCGGACCAGATTGTGATCAAATTTACCTGCAATTTAATTAATGTTTCTCTAGCTGAATATGCAAATAGATCACTGCCAATATAATGTGTTAGAAGGCTCCAAGATTACAACCTGTGGCCTAATCTAGCTTTCTCTATAAAAGATCTGAAAGTTGAGGTCTATCCTCTATTATGATGTGATATTTGCAATTGACCTTTTGGGTTTATATATAAAATGATATGCATAGACGTGTGAATATATATCTGATAATGTCTATATTTCTTATAGTGTCTGACGAAGGCATTTTTGCCGAAAACGTTTACACGCACATAATAGCCGCATGTCAAATATAAAGTGTTAAAATAAATAACACCTTTGATTGATGAAAACAAGATCTTGCTATTATTTCTATACTGTCACTTTGTTTTGGTCATTATCTATGTGCTCTGACATCATGACATGACATCATTGTGTTTACTATTCCTATACTGTGACTTTATATATTTTTTGAAAGCCAGAGATATAAGCCATACATCACAAGGTGGAATTAGATCTGGAACTGCAGGGGGATACAGAACCTGAAGGCCACACACACACTTCTAGATGTTCAGGAAGGCACTGACAACTGAAATATCCTAAATATCCTAAATAACTAAAAATAAATTTTAAAAGGGAAAACATTCAAAAAATAAAGTGTACTTAGACAGCCGAGCCAATGGTTGACGAGTATACACACTCCTCATGCTTAAGCCAGCCAATATGGACTTGGCCCAATGGAGAATCCTTTGGTACCCTGGTGGGACAGTCTGACCATACATATGTAGCATAACATGATGAACATTCAGATGAATGTAACATTTATATGATGAATGTAATGGTTACATATATAATAGGCAGTAAACACATCACTTGACTCTTCGGAGGCGGATAAAAATGGTGGCCAATTTTCAACACCAAACAAAGGTAAGATACCCAATTCACCCAATAAATGGATCTTCTAGAGATGGGACCTCCGGCAGGCAAGTATTTTTGACATATCCTGCTGATATACCATAAATGCCTCATATTCCTTTAAAATCCATAAAACCCACAGTCAACCCGTATCAACGTTTTCCAGAAAGACCTTTTATAACTTCCACCAAATGTACAAGTAGCTTAAGCTTAATTGGGAACTTAAAAACCTGTCTAGTTATCATATCACATAATTCCACTGCTTCTTGTCAGAAAACATTGCACCATATGTCATTTATTATACCGTAAATCCCCTGCAGAGCCATATGGGCGCCAGATTGTCAGATTCTCAAAGATTAGCGAAAATTCTGATTTAAATCGGTCCAAGTATAAAGCAATACAGCTCTTCCAGGTACATGACCACCCCCCCCCCCCCCCCGCTTCCCGCTCAGAACAAATGAGTAATCAGTCATTTTAAATGTTCATTTCTGTTCTTCTCTGAGCCTGTCCACTGCTAGAAATACTTAGATCTTCACCTCAGAATCATGCACTTTCTAGACTTTTATGCAATTCTGCTTTAGGATGTATGGCCCAAAAGCCATGGAAAATGTAAATTAAAAGTTTCCTGCCATTGTTAACTTAAAGGGGTATTCTCATCTGAGACAATGGGAGCATATTGCTAGAATATGCCCCCATTGTCTGATAGGAGCTTGTTCCACCACTCGGCTATTTCCGTGAGGCCCATTGAAGTGAATGGAAGTGGTGGCCGGTCATGTGCAGTGCACTCCCATTCAGTTCTATGAGGAGAGCGCTTGGTAGTGGCCCCACTGGAGTCCTCCAGCCACCACCTTGGCCCGCTCCATTCTCGATATAATCCCAAGGGTTTTTTTCCATCTCAGACAATGGGGGCATTTTGCTAGGATATGCACCCATTGTCTGATAGGTGTGGGTCCCACCCCTAGGACCCGCACCTACAGTTAGGTCCATATATATTTGGACACTGACGCAAATGTTGTTTTTATTACCTGTTTACTAAAACATATTCAAGTTATAGCTATATAATGGACATGGACATAAAGTCCAGACTTTGAGCTTTCAATTGAGGGTATCCACATTAACATTGGATGAAGGGTTTAGGAGTTTCAGCTCATTTACATGTGGCACCCTGTTTTTAAAGGGACCAAAAGTAATCGGATAATTGACTCAAAGGCTGTTTCATGGGCAGGTGTGGGCAATTCCTTCATTATTTCATTCTCAATTAAGCACATAAAAGGCCTGGAGTTGATTTGAGGTGTGGTGCATGCATTTTGAAGATTTTGCTGAGAAGTAAACATGTGGTCAAAGGAGCTCTCCATGCAGGTGAAACAAGCCATCCTTCATCTGTGAAAACAGAAAAACCCATCCAAGAAATTGCTACACTATTAGGAGTGGCAACATCTACAGTTTGGTATATCCTGAGAGAAAAAGAAAGAAAGCACTGGTGACCTCAACAATGCAAAAAGACCTGGACGCCCCCGGAAGACAACAGTGGTGGATGATTGCAGAATAATTACCATGGTGAAGAGAAGCCCCTTCACAACAGCCAACCAAGTGAACAACACTCTCCAGGATATAGGCGTATCAATATCCAAATCTACCATAAAGAGAAGACGGCATGAAAGTAAATACAGAGGGTTCACTGCACGGTGCAAGCCACTCATAAGCCTCAAGAATAAGAAGGCTTGATTGGACTTTGCTAAAAAAGTATCTTAAAAAAACAGCACACTTCTGGAAGAACATTCTTTGGACAGATGAAACCAAGATCAACCTCTACCAGAATGATCGAAAAATTTATGGCGAAGGCACGGTACAGCTCATGATCCAAAGCATACCCCATCATCTATAAAACACGGCGGAGGCAGTGTGATGGCTTGGGCATGCATGGCTGCCAGTGGCACTGGGTCCCTAGTGTTTATTGATGATGTGACACAGAAGCAGCCGGATGAATTCTGGGGTTTTCAGAGACATACTGTGTGCTCAAATGCAGCCAAACCGATTGGTCGGCGTTTCATAATGCAGATGGACAATGACCCAAAACATAAAGCCAAAGCAACCCAGGAGTTTACTAAAGCAAAGAAGTGGAATATTCTTGAATGGCCAAGTCAGTCACCGGATCTGAACCCCATAGAGTATTTCACTTGTTAAAGACTAAACTTCAGACAGAAAGGCCACAAACAAAGAGCAACTGAAATCCGCGGCAGTAAAGGCTCGGCAGAGCATTAAAAAGGAGGAAACACAGCGTCTGGTGATGTCCATGAGTTCAAGACTTCAGGCAGTCATTCCCAACAAAGGGCTTTCAACCAAGTATTAGAAATTAACATTTTATTTACAATTATTTCATTTGTCCAATTACTTTTGAGCCCCTGAAAGGAAGGGATTGAGCTTAAAAAATGCTTTAGTTCCTCACATTTTTATGCAATCATTTCATTCAAGCCACTGAATTAAAGCTGAAAGTCTGAACTTCAACTGCATCTGAATTGTTTTGTTCAAAATCCATTGTGGTAAATGTTGTCTCTGTCCAAATATATATGGACCTAACTGTATATTGAGAATGGAGCCCTGAAAATGGTGGAGGACACACTGCGCATGCGCAGCCGCCCTCCATTCATTTCTATGGGGCCACCGAAAATAGCTGAGCGCTGGCTCGGCTATTTCCGTCGGCCCCATCGAAGTGAATGGGAGTGGTGGCTGGTCATGCATGGTGCGCTCCCATTCATTTCTATGAAGAGAGCGCTTGGTGGTGGCCACCACCAGCCACCACCTTCCCTGCTCCATTCTTGATATAGGCGCAGGTCCCAGAGGTGCCCCCATTGTCTCAGATTAGAAAACCCCTTTAACATGTTAGGAATCAAGATGAGGATTGCTACATCTGTATATTGCTTCAATCTAAAACCCAGATAACTATCCTACCATGAAAATACCTGTCTCTTTCTTTCTTGGTCAGGGTTGTAGATGTAGAAGGTGAAGAGATAGCTGCTGCACCAAAGCCCTGGTGTCTGAGAGAGCCCAAAGGACCCCTTGCCCTGTAAGCCGTGTACCGGGGTGGGCTCCCCAGAATACAGCAAAGTCACAGACAAGGAAAGCGACACTGACACCAGCTTACTATGCAAGAACAGAAACTTTACTTAGACGAGTGATAACATAAAAACAATACAAACATGCATAGAAAACGCTATATCCCCGGACCCACAGTCAATGTCCCTGCCCACTGGACACCCCTAGCCGATGGCAAACGCAGCAGAGCCTCCAAGTCAATAACTGCGCTGCAGTCCAGTACAGTACAGCCTAGCAAAACAATCTAATCCTAACTAACTACCTAATGTGAGGCCTAGGCTAGTCTCTGTATCTTCAGGCGCCACACAATGTAACAATCAGTAACCAGGTGTACTGACCTGCGTCCGTTCTGGGCCTGAGGATGCAGCCTACCAGGGATGGCCACCAACCTCTTAGCAACCGTGCGGCCTTGCTTGATGATGAGGCCTTCTGTCCACACACTGAACTGGTCTTCCTGGGACAACCTCTCTTTCAGAAGAGCTGGATTCAGTCAGGGTATAACAGCTACTCTCCTTCTTCTGAGTGTCCATTAACTGCCAGACATCTGCAAGCCAGGATGGAATCGGATTCAGTCCCTCACAGCCCAATCCTTCCACCACCATGCCAGATCAACACACTTCCTGGTTCACTCACAGGCAGCAGCATGAGTCATCAGCATGAGTCATCATCTGTTCTGCATATTCAAATCTCAGAGTGTGCTGGCTGTAGCTGCAAAACAGTGGCCTCTAGTGCCTGAAATGCCAAATGACAGTTTAAGTACATACATTATGCAGAAATAGCTGTTTCACAATCTCACAGCCCCATAAGAAGACACAATAGTTATTATTATAGGGGTTGTCCACTTATTTAATATTGATTGCCTATCCTCAGGTTAAGCCATTAATATCTGATCGACAGGGGTCAGATGCCCCACACCGCAACAATTTGCTGTTCTGCAGTAGCTCCGGTGGTGGAAGCCAGTGTCAGAACTGCACAGCTCTGTCCATTGTGTAGTGGACAGAGGTGGTTTTAGAAGCATTGCTCCCATTAGACTAAATAGGAAAATGCTGCAGTTACAAGCTCCATCCCCTGTACAATGGACAGAGCTGTGTAGTTCCAGTGCTGACTTGTCACACCAGAGCTACTCTCAAACAGTTGATTGTCGGGGTGCGGGGTGTCGAACCCCTGAAGATCATATATTGATGGTCTGTCCTAAAGATAGGCCATCAATAGTGCACAATCTCTTTAAGGTTAAGGACTCAGATCCAGTCTACAGTGGAGTTCCTACAACTGACTGGGCCCCACAGCAAGTTTTTGAACGGGGCCCCCTCTCCCAACAACTTCTTGAAAACCCCCAACTCACGTGCAGCCCCCACTCTGGTGGCTAGTCAATATTGAGCTCTCAGACAAGGCCCAGAAGCTGTTCTGTCCGTTTCCTACAGTGTCTCTGTATATAATGTCAGGAGGGATCTGACAATAAAATCTTTTAGTCTTCCTCCTGAGGGGGCCCCTTGCGGGTCTGGGTCCCAAAGCAGGCGCTTCCCCTGCTTCCCCTATAGCTATGCCCCTGGATCCAGACTTTATATCAGACTAAGGCCTCATGCACACGACCGTTTTTTTTTGCGGTCCGCAAAACGGATTTCTGTTGTTCCGTGATCCGTGACCGTTTTTTCTTCCGTGGGTCTTCCTTGATTTTTGGAGGATCCACGGACATGAAAAGTGAAAAAAAAAACTAAGTCAAGTTTCCATTGAAAATGATAGGAAAAACGGACACGGATCACGGACGCGGATGACTATCTTGTATGCATCCGTGATTTTTCACGGACCCATTGACTTGAATGGGTCCGTGAACCGTTGTCCGTGAAAAAAATAGGACAGGTCTTATTTTTTTCACGGACTGGAAAAACGGATCACGGACGCGGAAGCCAAACGGTGCATTTTCCGATTTTTCCACGGACCCATTGAAAGTCAATGGGTCCGCGAAAAAAAACGGAAAACGGAACAACGGCCGCGGATGCACACAACAGTCGTGTGCATGAGGCCTAATACTGGTGAGCTGGGAACTCTTTCAGGAAATATAAAACTTTGCTTTTACTTCGTTATACAGATAAAATAAGATGAAAAAGGTGTTCAAAGAAGTATAATGTATAATGGAGGGTCAGATCAGGTACCGTTTGGTGAGGCTAAAGGGGTCAAATGAAGCTCACAAGTCTCAGTGGTGGTGTGAACTCCACAATGCAGCAATATAGCAAAGTGCCTACCGTAGGTACACTATCCCGCATAAACCCTAGTCTGTTGATGGGGAAATACCTAAATGGCTGCAATCGGAGCACCCGCCCTGAAAAGAGTGACCCCCAGCCTCTGGAACCTCGGACCTATGTAATCCACCCTAACATAGACTAACCCCTAATGGCCCCAACGCGTTTCGCCGGTCATCCGGCTCATCAGGGAGCAGCGTTGTGGGTCAGTGAGCACCTTTTTCATCTTATTTTATCTGTATAACGAAGTAAAAGCTACGTTTTATATTTCCTAAAAGAGTTCCCAGCTCACCAGTATTAGTCTGAATCTTACTCTCTGGGCAGACCAGAATACATATAGTACAGACTTTGTATCAGGCACCAAGTTGCTGAAGAGCTCACTCAAAAAAGGCCAACCAATATATGCTGAGCTTCCTGTTCTCATTTTTGCAAAAATGGCTACCACAATCGAATCACAAGATGCCAATATCTTTAACCAGTTTTTGGTGACTGGTCTTTCACCTGGAAACTCGCTTTCACATGGTTATATACTGTATTTTGGTCTATAAAAAACAAACAAACAGTAGAGTCCGTCAGTGGGTTGTAAAAGGTTTCTTGGCTTTGCCTTTTTGAAACCACTCCAGTACAGACTGCAATTTACTGCAGTAATGCTTACAAGGCTCAGGAACGCACTACATATGGGTTATTAAATCATTTGAAATAACATCTTCATGCTGTTTTTACTGCCTACCCCACAAACGGCTCTAGTTGAATGCACCAGCTTAAAAAAAGCGTTTACCCCAAATGGCCCTCAATAAATTCTCTTCAACTCAAGTCTACCATTTATTTTATAACATCTTGCAAGTTCAGTATCTCATGTGCAGACACTTGCTAGCCTTCAACATCTGTTATCGGCATGTCTTGGCACAACTTGTACAGTACATGACAGATTTAGTTATCATCACTTGCATTATGCAAGGTTTTGGGGCCATCGGAGTAAAAAAAATATATATTTAGACTTTATATAGGCTTTAGCAATGCTTTTATTTTAAGACTTTTGTATATGGCTCACCGGGGGTTAAAAATACATAATGAATCCATATTCACTCTCGTTGATCCCCAGCCACTGCTGCTCCAACGCTGCTCCAGTCCCTGCCGCTTCCCGCACCCTGGTTCCGGTTTAAAGAGGTTGTGTCATCTGAGACATTGGTGGCATAACGTTAGGATACCACCTCTGGGATCCTAGAGCGCGCTGGGATCTTGTCCCCAAATTGAACAAAAGAGCACCACGCATGCGCAATGTGGTCCCCATTTACTTCCATGGGAGTTTAGAAAATTAGTCAGCGCATTTGGCTATTTTCAAAAGTTGCAATGGAGAGCGCACCAGCCACCTCTCCATTCACCTCTATGGGAGTCGAAGAGATAGTCAAGCCAGAATTTGGCTGTTTTAAGAGCTCCAACAGAAGTGAATGGAGGGTGGTCTTGCTTGCACAGTGCGCTGTAGTTAACTTTGGGGATGCCATTCTAGAGGTAGGTGCAGATCCCAGAAGTGGAACCTACGTCTATTTGACATTGGTGGCATATCGTTAGGATACTACTTCTGGGATCCTAGAGCACGTTGTGCTTTTGTCCCCAAATTGAACGAGAGCGCACCAAGCATGCGCAGTGTGCTCCTCATTTACTTCTAAAGGAGTTTAGAAAATAGTCGAGCGAGCGCATTAGGCTATTTTCAAAAGTTTTAATAGAGAGCACACAAGCCACCTCTCCATTAACTTTTATGGCACTCCCAGAGATAGTCAAGCCAGCATTCGGCTGTTTAAAGAGTTCCAATAGAAGTGAATGGAGGGTGGCCATGCTTGCAAGGTGCGCTCTAGTTAACTTTAGGTTTGCCATTCTAGAGGTGGGACCTACATCTATCTGACATTGGTGGCATATCCTAGCAACATGCCACCAATGTCTCAGATGAGACAAACCATTTAACACACCAGAAATACCAGGAGATCTTCTCAACCAGATAGTGGAGGTAGCGCTGACCCTCCTCAGCCAGTGATTGGCTAAGTGAGCATTTCCTGGGGGAATATAGATAAGGGCAAGGGCTCCTTTTTGACTCCCTAACTAAAAAAAATATGGATTTGGTAAATGGATTTATTGGCGTTTTAATTAAAATAAATCCTATTTTAATTTAGACTGATCTTTTTACCCATGTGCAGGAGATTGTATGGCAACATATAGAATCCACTGCGGCTTCAAAATGACGCTGCTCGCCGGCTCGCTTGTAGAGGCGGCACAGTGTCATTGCAAATGCTCATCCCATTCAAGTGAATAGGATGGAGTAGTTGTAATTACACTGAGGATAAGTCATCAATATTCTATCGCTCCACAACCCCTTTAAAGGGAACCCGTCACCGGGATTGTGTGTATAGAGCTGAGGACATGGGCTACTAGATGGCCGCTAGCACATCCGCAATATCCAGTCCCCATAGCTCGGTGTGCTTTTATTGTGTAAAAAAACAACTATTTAATACATATGCAAATTAACCTGAGATGTGTCCTGTCCCTGACTCATCTCACGTACAGGACTCATCTCAGGTTAATTTGCATATGTATCAAATCGTTTTTTTGACACAATAAAAGCACACAGAGCTATGGGGACTGGGTATTGCGGATGTGCTAGCGGCCATCTAGCAGCCCATGTCCTCAGCTCTATACACAAAATCCAGGTGACAGGTTCCCTTTAAAGAGGACCTTTCACTAGTTTAAAAACTAAAAACGAACTATATCAGTGGGCAGAGCGGCACCCAGGGGTCCCCCTGCACTTACTAGTATGTCTGGGCGCCGCTCCGTTCGCCCGGTATAGGCTCCGGTGTCTGCGCTCCCTCTGTTGTACTGGGCGGAGTTTCTGTATTAGGGTTGTCCCTTGCTGCAGTGCTGGCCAATCGTAGCGCACAGCTCATAGCCTGGGACTCCACCAAATATCAGAACAAGAGCATCAAGGGGTTGGTGTGAATGAGCATAGCTCCCCTGCTTTTAGTACCACCTGTTATACATGTTGTAAGGGTCACAGAATTTAGACTTTTTTGTCACCTGTATGGTGTGTGAACCTCAATGTACTCTGAAAATATACAGCACAAAAATAAGAAGCAGTCCACTGTTATCTGACCTTCTTAGCTGCACACCAAACTGAACAAAATACCCTGGAATTTTGTAAAGTGCTGACAGTAAGTTGAAACAGATGAACAGTAAAGCAGAATAATTTGAGAGAAACATGTTTTCCATAGTGTGTGAAAGCTTCCAAGTGCGAAACTCAAGCGTCTGCTCCGTGGTTTCATACCTTTAAATATAGTATTGGCTCTTTCCCTAAACAGAAATATATACATTTATATATTATGTATGAAGTGAAAAATTAAGTTAATGGGTTCTCCGGGAATTATTTAAAATGGCCACCAGTAACCTGTCCTAGAAAGTGAGCAGGACTGGTCGCCACCACTTGCAGAGCTGCCTAGGGTTCAGGGGCTGGGGCCTTACCATACTCTTCTACAATAGATGGTAATGATGTGATCCTGCCTATGATATGCAATCACGGCTGAGCAGCCTTACAGGAAAATACACCAATATGTAGTATATTCAAGTGCCAGGATGTAGTGTTTAACCGCCCTAGGCAGCTCTGCAAGTGGTGGCAACCAGTCCTTCTCACATTCTAGGACAGTTCGTAGGCCACCATTTTAGAATTCATTAATGGAGAACTCCTTTAACCTTAACGATCAATGGACTATTGACTTTTATAAACTACTGGGGTCATTTATCAAACTGGTTTAAAGTAGAACTGGCTTAGTTGCCCACAGCAACCAATAAGCTTCCACCTTTCATTTTGCACAGTTCCTTTGGAAAATGAAAGGTGGAATCTGATTGGCTGCCCTCCTTTTACTGCACAGCCCTGAGGAAAGCCACTGTGATTGACTGACAGCCAGAGCCACTACCAATCCCATCCTCCGCTCTGGATCCTCATGGGCTGGCTGCACTGGTATGGAGGTACCTGGAGACCTGTAACTTTGACCTGGGACAAAGTTCCAATGGATTACACTGTTTAACAAGTAGTGATATTTCCTAATTATTCTGTTGTCTCAATCATATAGAAAACTGCTATTAATCCCTGCAAACCCTGCTTCTGTGACTAAGACAGTTTTATTTTGAAATTTACCAATATTAAATGAGAAAAATTTGTATTTTTGCTCATTCACATAGGGAAAAATTAGCACAGATGGGAGGTCATAGAGGATTTTGAATGGTGGCATTCCTAATGGGTCTCCAAGGCTTAGATTATCACAGTTCCCTAATATTTTTGCCTTTGGGACAGCAAGGATACGGAGACACAGTACTAGGCAGGACTGACCACAGGCAAGACTGGCTTCAGTAAACCAAGTTATCTGCTGGGAAACATATAAAGTCACTCATAGATCCTCAGAAGGTGCTAATGCCACCACTGCACATCAAATGGAGTATTTTAATAGCTCTAAATAACGGTTTGGCAGCCGTCAAGTACCTTAAAGATTCTTTCTCTAAGCTGTCTGCAGAAGTCAACCCCGGAGGCCATAGACAATGAAGATCCGAGAGTACCCTGGCTTAGTCATAGTGGTTTGGGCAATCTGTGGAGCTGTTTGGGACTATGGTGAAGAACTATGGTACAAAGGGCTGCTGGATATGCCTTAAAGACCTCCAAGGGGTTTTCTGGTACAAATCATTTTTTAATACTTTCCTGCAACCATGGCTCCCGAAACAGAAGATTCATACTTACCTTGTGCACACTGTTCCGCGTTGCCTCTGTGGTCCACACTGCCTCTGCTCTCATCTTCCAGTCCTGGCACTGTTTACATCCAGCTGCTTATGGGCATGCACTGCTCCAGGCAATGACTGGCTTCAGCAGTGATGTGACCACAAGCAGCATGTCACTGCTAAAGCCGGTTATTGGCTGGAATGGTGCATATCACAATGCCCATAGCCAGCCGGATGTAAAGAGTGCTGGGACTGGAAGATGGAGAAAGTGAAGGCAGCGCAGAGGACCGGAGTGGTATGAAGCAGGTAATTATGAGTCTTCTGTATTCATTAGTTTCACATTTTTACTTTGGTTTTAATCCCAAGGGAATTTCATTTAATCTAAATTTTATATTACAAAATACAATGACACTTGCATATGTCAGTATATTGTGAGTGCGAATAGACATACTGTACGCACACACATTTAACAGGCTTTTATGAGCCACGGCCCTGGGGCACTTTGTGGTCCAAGGCTCTCTCCATCAGTTAGCAGGGGTTGGTGATCACTGCTATAATGGAGTCTCTCCCCTTGTACGGTGCCATGATTAGGCTTGATTGGGGTACTAAAAGGGTTAATTGCTAGGATCAGAGATTTATCCGGTCCTGGCAATAGTGGTGAGAGTGCTGCTGCATATTATAGAGAATCTCCTGCCGGTGATCATGTGGGACAGCAGGTTATGCTAATAGGACACTCTTCTGCATGCATTAAGTGAATGGGGGGCTACAGATACATTTGATGTATGTGACGGGAGCATTCCTGGTGCATATGTAGTACCCCAGAGTGGGCACTACCATTGCTACAACCTGCTACTGTCTCTAATGGCTAACAAATAATGTCATCTGTGTATTTATTCCAAGTCCTCTTATACTGTGCATTCATAATATTGCTATGTAGCTTACGTATTGTTTTTTCATGTAATGTGCCTGGTTGTCCAGCAGGTGGCAGTGTATCTGTCAGAGAGAGATCTTTAGATAGAATGGAACTTACGATTCCATTCTACCCCTTTTTGGGAAGAAGTGGGCTAACCCTGCTTCCTACCAAGGGAGAGGTTGCAGGAAGCTGTATAGGGAAGTTGAGTTTTAGAGTCCAAAGGGTCCAGACACATCGCAGTGAGTCTTCCAGGGGAAGCAGCTTGCAAAGCACCCTGACTCGTTACAGTTCTTAGACAGAGTATTCTGAGAGGGTCAACAGCCAAAGGCACCCCACTCAAAGGTACCAAAACCTGCTGGAGCCAGAGAAAACATAATATTATCTGGATGCAAGTTTATTCAAGTAAAACTGTTGAACTTTCTGGACTCGGCTTATTCTCCACCAACTATCACTCCCCCCTTTTATTGCAAAGGAGCCTAACCCTGGGGAGCGACAGTACCCAGGTAGCCGGGAGCACCGTGACACACAAAACGAATAAGGCCGCATCACCACTCGGCATTCCTAAAACTAGGGACATGATCGGCCCTGGGGAGCGGTGTATTGCACATACAGAAAACCTAAGCTGAAAAACACAGTGTGAAATGAACCTCAGTCTAAGCGGATGCAGTTCAGCTGAGGTCTCAAATGTTTGTCGATTTCCCCCTGTTCAGTACATTCATCAGGAGCATTATTGTTTTAGGATTAGATGTGGAACCATTTAGGATCATGGAGAGCTCTTGTTCTGAGCCAACATGATGTTTTACTATGACATAAGTAAGGTTCCTATGAGACAGCGAGATGTTACTGTAACACCATCTGCACCAGGAGACATTCTAGTTATTTATTCTCCTAACACATATGTGCTCTTAAATATCACCATGTAGCAAAAGAGAGTAGACACCCATTGATAGGTCTGAGGTCGGGTTTCTCTTTCTGGCCATGTCTGACCAGCAGATTGAATGACCATCACTTACTTTATTACTTACGTATGAAAACAGTAGATACAAATCATATCGTCAAGTATGGTCTTAGGTAAAAATGATATGGAGTGCATGTAAATTAATAGAAATACATATAAATATGAGGCAGATATACAGTACTCAAGTGCAGGGGGTATCTGCAAATGGTTTGTACTGTAATGCTATGTACTGTGATGTTATGTATATCCAGCATACCTGGTATGATTGCATGGACAGGGTTAACCACCCTGCTCCTCCTCTCTTGACAGGAGTGGACTGGTCTGACTTTCTGTTTGGAGGGGGAGTTCTAGTCTAGTGAGTAAGGAGGGAGGAAGAAAGTCCATGTTCTCCTTCCCCTTAGGCCTCAGGATCAGAGACTAACTTACTGCTTTTGCTACAGCGCGAAAAAGAGAAAGAAAGAAAGAAAAAGAATTAGAATCTGCATGGCCAAGCATAGGAGTCAGCAAGGTAGCCTGCGACTACAGCTAACCAGACCTTGCTGCTTGTGAGGGATCAAAGTTAAGACACCTGCCATACCTAACCATGTCCTGGCTAGACATGCCTCTAAACACCTGTATCTTGCAGTGGACACTACAGCCAGAATTGCCAGATTACAGCTAACAGACAAAAATTCTAGTGAGAGAGAATTTAGCAAGATAACATACCAAGAGTGCCATTATTTGCCATTGTGCCAGCCTCCATACCTCTCTATCTGGGATAAGAATTTGTACTGTGTCCAGATTGTTGTTGGCTGTACTACGGCTCCTATTGTTCACTACAGTAAGGACAGATGTTTATTCTCCTAACTCTGGCCTGGTTTTCTGATTCCTACACCATACACAGACCATTGAACTCAACATGCCCTGCTTTCCACTCATACAACAACCAACATCAAGGGCAGCTCAAACTACCATCAGGCAGGAGCCCCAACTACAGAGAGTGCCCCGAGGAAATAAAGGGTGCACTCCCCTCTTTCTGCACCGACCCTAGGAAGCAAAGGAAAGAGGCAAACAGCTGTAACACGTCCTGTAGTCAGAGCCACTATCACTCCCATCCTCTGCTCTGGCCCCTCAGGGGCTTGCTGCAAATACATGGATATGAGACATAAACAGTCCTTGGGAGCAAGCCAGAACACATCTAAGCCAAAGAAAGCCACCAGTAATTGCATGAAATAAGATCCAAAGTTTTTCACACTCCAGGATGACCAGAAAGAATGTTCACAAGTGTGAATCCATTTTCTTAGCCACTGAGGTGTAAACAATGCACACAGGGGGTTGATGCACCTTATGGGTTCTTGTGAATGGTGCAGAAATAAGGTAGGTGGAGGAGTGAACATTTTTTACCATACAATATATGCATTCTTACGCATATTCTCCTAGGCTTCTGGCTTTTCTGTTTAAACTGCTGTTGTCCTTAAGCTTGCTTCTTCCCACCTCCTCTCTCGCCACCTACCTCTCCCACACTATACACAGTAGCAAGATAGAAGGGTGGGACCAGCCCACATCTTGGAACTGTATCTAGGGCTATTTATCTTTGCTAGTTATCATTTTAAACGGGTTATCCAAAGTCTAAAATAACCGCTCCCCAATGCCCGGGCCCCTTGTATACATTATACTTATCTGCCCCCGACCCACTTTGCTCAGGATCCCTGCATGGCCACCGTTGCATCAAAACATCCGGCAACGGGGGGGGGGGGGGGGGGGCAGCAAATAGCATGCCATGACAGAGATGAGCCTCCCTAGGTCTTCTAGACTTTGGATAACTCCTTTAATGTCAGAATAGCAGTTTTTTTTTTCTTGCCTCCCAAAAACAAACTGAATAAAAAAAATAAAAAATAACTCACATAGTTCCATCAACAAATAAATTGAGTAGTTATGGGCAGGGGCATATAGTAATATCAGAAAACCCACATTATCAAAAAAGTCATTATGTTGTTAATCCCCATAAAAAAGTTAAATGTTCTTGCACCTAAATGGGTCCCCCCAACCTTTGGGCCTCATAGCAAGAGATTGCTATAGTTAGAACCATGGAAAAATGCTCTATTCTGGTACACTTGCAGACAAGAAAAGTCCTTTCTATTAGTGGGAGTGAGAAAAATGTGGAATGCATATGGAAGGTGTCCATAGTTTGCAGATCTGTTGGACTGACCAGTTCTAAACACGTTTTCATATACAGGTGAAACCCCAAAAATTAGAATATCGTGCAAAGTTCATTTATTTCAGTAATGCAACTTAAAAGGTGAAACTAATATATGAGATAGACTCATTACCTGCAAAGCAAGATATTTCAAGCCTTTATTTGATACAATTTAGATGATTATGGCTTACACAGCTTATGAAAACCCCAAATTCACGATCTCAGGTACCCTTTGCTCAGGGGGTATGGATTAATTAGATGACTAGAGTGTGATACTTTGAGCCTAGAATATTGAACCTTTTCTCAATATACTAATTTTAAGTTGTATTAATGCAACTCCTTTTAAGTTGTATTATTGAAATAAATAAACTTTTGCACAATATTCAAATTTTTCGAGTTTCACCTGTATGAATAGGACAGGTGAATATAAGAAACTTTGTAATATATCTTTATATAAATTATTTTTGCTTTCCCTTGGGCTATGCAGGCTGCTTTCCTTATACTCTTACAGCCTCTTAGCTCTAATAGCTCAGTCTATGGGGAGCAGAAGAGGGATGAGCAGGCAGCTGCCAGCTAGTAAGTTATTTATTACCTCACAGTGGTAGATCTTACTAGATATAGTACAGGCAAAAGTGCTAGGTGTAGCAGAGTTAAGAAACTGCCTTTGTGTGTCTCTCATCCAGCAGCCTCCTTCCTCCCCCTCTTCTCTTTACTTACAGTATGTCAATGTTAAAAGCAGGAAACAGCAAAGCAGCCTGACAAAAATAGATAGAAACCGTTTTCTTTAATAAAATACATTAGAAAGTTTCTTATATTCACCTGCACTATTCATTTATGAAAAGTTGCTTTATAACTGTAAAAATTGTAAACTGTGTATAAAGTTTCTGCATTATGCCAATTTTTTGGCAGTTTACACCATAGATTTTTTTTTTTTTGCCCTACTGGTGTAACATGACAAGAGAGAATATTAATAAAGACATGTGTCCTACACTGTTTAGGAAACCCTGTTAAGAGATGTCATTTCATACAACAGGAAACAAAATTTTTCCTTGTTTTACGACCTATAAATAAACACGGAGTCTCTGGGGTATGGGAATATGATCAGGTGCCAGGCTGCAAGCAATATACTTCCCTAAATCACTTTGGTTTCGAATCCAGAAGTCAACAGTGAGACGTCGAGGGAGTTTTCAGGTGGGGTTTGCAGATCCTCAGTGTAATGTGATAAATAATTTGGACGTAAATTCCAAGGGCCAAAAATAAACATACCTCATCTGATCCCATAGATTGTTTACAACCTAGAAATGCTTGAGTGGAAGCAAGTAACGTCTTTAAAATACCAGGTGCATGGCAGGATCCCAATGGTAATTATACAAGAGCTTGTTTTAAGAATATGGCCCTTGAATGGAATGAGAAATCCATTAAAAGCTTTGCCTGCTGCTAATTTTAGTATTTTCCTGTTATATTTCCTGTGGCTCATTGCTCAATTCTAATCGGAAAAGCAACTAGACCTTGGTATGTGGTCACTATCGGATTTCCGTATTCAGATTGAAAGTAATTATGTCTCTTTTCTATTTAAAGGCACTTGTGTAGATAATTTTAATTACAAAGGGACAGCATAATGGCTGTGCTTCTTTGTATAATCATAACTGTGAAAGAACAGGTGTTTTTGGGCGTCTTTTTCAGCCACGTTATTTCTTGTTTCAGCTGCACAGCTAGATGCATTTCATTTACAGTAGAAGCAGAGGATGAATCCAAAAAGAGCTAGATCAGAGAGCGCATCATAGGAAGAACTGCACAGAAGAGGGAAAAGCGAGTGGGACTAAGCTGCTCACCATCTGATATTAAACTTTGGGCATAACACCAATGCAAGTCTCCAGAAATGAAAAGATACAAGGACTCCCTCTAGATGCCAGCTAACGCCAGTCCAGTCAGAGATGCACAAGGAATAACAATGGGAACTCCAAAATGGCGTAAACTAGGAAATGTTTCTTCAGTAGCATTGCTTTATTTAAGTACAAAGTGTTACAACGACGCGTTTCAGGGCTGAACCAGCCCCTTCTTTATGTAATTGTAACATATCTACATGCATCGGGTTTTCATCTGGCTGATTTTCTGCATATTTGCTGGGTTGCGGCTGGATCTCCGTCAGTTCTGATTATAGTTAATGGGGCTGGATGGCAACACTTTAACTCCCGGCAATGCCGGAATTTAGAAACGCTCTCACTTCCTTCTCACACCATCTATTATATATCTCTGACACTACAGAGCAATCTAGTAGTCAAAGACAAATATTTCAGCATATACACGGCATGCACACTATGTAAAATGCAGCAAATACAGTGCATACAAGGCAATAGGTTCGAATCCAACCAAGGACAACATCTGCATGGAGTTTGTATGTTCTCCCCGTGTTTGCGCGGGTTTCCTCCGGGTTCTCCGGTTTCCTCCCACACCCCAAAGACATACTGATAGGGAACTCAGATTGTGAGCCGCATTGGGGACAGCTTGATGCTAATGTCTGTAAAGTGCTGCAGAATAAAGAAGCGCTATATAAGTGCGTATAATAAATAATAAATAAATAAAACAGTCTGTATAAAAAGGATAGATTCTGAGTCCTTCATGTAAGGGGAGAATAGTGTTTACTTCCCATACAAGTCATCAGAGCAATATATAGCACATGAAGGGTGATCTAGACATCTGAGGACCAATGACAGATATATTTGGGGATCTCAGATGCAGCAATCAACTCCTCAGAAGAGCTGCTCTATAAGGTTGCATTTTTATTTTTAACTACAGTACATACAGTCATAGTAGCTAATGACATATAGATCTATAGCAGAGAGGAGGACATGATAACTCAAGAATTACTTGGGTACATAGAGAAATGTCATTACATGCATTCATTATGTATGTATGTATGGTAGGTATTCGATTGCGTTCTCCTATTTGTTTTTGCCTGTTCCAATTTTTATTTAACCGGTTTGGTGAACTGCTGTAAATGGAGACACCAACAAACACTTGCCCTATTCCTGGTTGTCAGAAAACAGTTTCCTAGCTTCCAGTTGAGAGGCAGAGGACCCAGCAAAGCATTGTGGTGCCAATTGCTATGCCATGGTGCTGCCATGAGGAGGAGTAAAAGGTGGGTTATATCAGGAGGAGGTAGAAAGAAGTGGTTGCGGCTCTGATCCACCTGCTAGGATCCATCTACCATGGAAAAAGCCAGAAATCAGGGGAGTACAGCACTTTGGCTATTTCTGGCGCCTCCACAGTGAGTGAATGGAGAGGTAGTGCACATGCACGAGCTGCCACCCCATCAGACCAGGGGAACGGACCCCCATTCTCATGATTGGTGGGGGTCCCAACGGTCGGACTCCCAGTGATCAGCTTGTTATTCCTATCCTGTGGATATAGGATAACTTAAAGGGTTTCTGTCACCCCGCAAAACTCTTTTTTTTTTTTTTGGATAGTTAGATTCCTCATAGTGCGATATAGGAGAATATAATAGTCTTACTTACTTTCATGCGGCCGATTCTTTATAAAACAAACTTTTATAATATGTAAATGAGGGCTCTACCAGCAAGTAGGGCGTCTACTTGCTGGTAGCTGCTGCAGAAATCCGCCCCCTCGCCGTGTTGATTGACAGGGCCAGCCGTGATCTCCTCCTCCGGCCGGCCCTGTCAGTAATTCAAAAATCGCGCGCCTCTGGTCATTCGGCGCAGGCGCTCTGAGATGAGGAGGCTCGTCTCCTCAGCACTCCCTCAGTGCGCCTGCGCCGATGACGTCTTCTCTTTCGGTGATGTCATCGGCGCAGGCGCACTGAGGGAGTGCTGAGGATACGAGCCTCCTCATCTCAGAGCGCCTGCGCCGAATGACCAGAGGCGCGCGATTTTTGAATTACTGACAGGGCCGGCCGGAGGAGGAGATCACGGCTGGCCCTGTCAATCAACACGGCGAGGGGGCGGATTTCTGCAGCAGCTACCAGCAAGTAGACGCCCTACTTGCTGGTAGAGCCCTCATTTACATATTATAAAAGTTCGTTTTATAAAGAATCGGCCGCATGAAAGTAAGTAAGAGCATTATATTCTGCTATATCGCACTATCAGGAATCTAACTATCCAAAAAAAAAAAATAGAGTTTTGCGGGGTGACAGAAACCCTTTAAAAACTTGACACAACCCCTTTAAAGTGACTGGAGTGTGACTGCCCCATTGGTCCTAGGACCATGGGATTACATGACACATCAAAACTCTGTATGCCTAAGGCTAGTTTCACACTAGCACTAAATAGTTCTGGCAGGCTGTTCTAGTAGAGCAACAGCCTTCTAGAGTTTATTGTAGCCGGCATAGTTGGTACTACCTTTCCCCGCCAGAGCCCATTGACTATAATGGGAACTGTAGGAGATCCAGCCTGTTTCTGGCATTAGGGCGAGGATTCGGCTGGACAAAAACCATTGCTCGCTGCAGTATTTGTCCAGCAGAATCTTGGCATTAATGCCGAAAACAGGCCAGATCCCAGTCAGGTCCCATTACAGTAAATAGTTCCTCTACTGGAACAGCCTTCAGGAGCCTATTAGCGCCAGTGTGACACTATCCTGAGAATAAAACACACAACACAGATCTTGGCGGAACGCTAAAGGTATAACCAAACAGGATAAGCATAAAAATTTTATAACCTTGATTCAAGCCATTACTCAACCAATTATGGCTTAGCTGCACGCTCAAGCTCCAACCATTAACAAATGTATACTTATGTACAAAGAAACAAATCCCTCTTCTAATAAAGTGCTGTGGCATAACAATATCCAATAATATCAAAAGGGGAGGGTAGAATGGCAGCCACATTGTAACCATAGGAGGCAGGAATACACAGACAGTGAGCCCTAACTGGAACCCCGCCTGCTTTCCCTGCCTACTTACAGCGCAAGCTCTAGGCCCAAGTCCGCAACTGGTCGACATTCCCTACTCTGCTAAAGTGCAAGACATACACACACAGAGACAGAAAAACACAGAGAAGGAGTCTTACGGAAATGAGTTGGAACCGAACGGACGATACAGTACCAAATCGCAAGACAGAGGGTAGTCAACTAGCCAAGCCAAAGTCAGAACCAGACGAGAAACACACTACCAAAACACGAGACAGAAAGTAGTCAAAGGCAAGCGGAGGTCAATAACAGAAGCAATCCGAATGCAAACAAAACCGGAACCAGGAGCACAGCTAGGGAGTCAATGACTATCACTGGCACTGGTATAAGGTCAGGAAGAGGTTTAAATAGAGCACCGAGTCCCAGGATCAGAACCTGATAGATCCATGACTCAACGCTCCATTAGTCAGAACACCAGCACACAGGATTAGATCAGCTGAGCAATAAGCTCACTGGTAGTCACCTCCAGGACACGACCGCTGTGGGGAGAAAGAGCATTGCATCCTGTTGCTAATGCCGCGTCACCAGGCAGCTTGTCTCTCCCAGCGCAGTCGTGCCGGAGATCCCATGGCTGGAGCCGGGACAGGTAAGTTCGTGACACACATATTCAAGGTGTTCAGGCCCTGTTCCTCCTCTGTCTTCTTTTTACATAACAGTAAAGACTTGCTCAACACTGACCGTGTTATGTAAACAGAAAACAGAGGAGCGTTGCTAAGGCTCAAAATGGGCCACTTTGGAGCTATTTTTCTAATAGAAATGTACGATTTCAGTCATTAAAGTATATTACAAAAATGGTCAGTATCACTGCTCCTATACATTACGGAAATAAATAAAAAATGACAGCTACACTTTAAGCCCTGGAAAACCTCATCTCAAGAACATGCAAACAATAAATGAAATCTGTCAAGATGATAAAATTCACAGTCCTGCATACAAAGAAAACTAATTTGTAAGGACCATGTTTAACCGGGAAAATCAATGGAGTTGTAATAATAGATGATGGACGTACTACTGTGTGCTTTCAGCTACACTGGAGTAACATAAGAACAGACTATATTAAGGCTGCCCTAATAAAACTAAGTGGATAAAGATTTACGAATGTCACTAAAACACATTTGTACACAGGATGACTTTGTGCCATTTGATATATATATATATATATATATATATATATATATATATATATATATATATATATAAAATTGCAAAAAAAGGGCAGCACTCCAGAAAGTAAAAGAAGAAAAACTTTAATTACCCATATGGGACAGGCGACGTTTCGGCTCAATGTGTGAGCCTTTCTCAAGCGGTGTGTACAGACCAAATACAGAGTATATATGCCAGTGAAAGTGAATACAATCAATGTGCAATACAGGTGTGCTCAATACATAATAATTGAGGTAATCAAATATAAAATACAGTACATATGAAATTACAATAGGTCACATGATTAAAACACAGTGCATGATCATATAGTAAGTGATTAATTAAAAAATACATATAACGTACAGTGAATTATGCAAATACATAAAGATACTTCATGATTATCAATCATACAGTAAGTGGTGTCAGCTGTATATGCTGATAAAGTGCTTAAGTGCTTACTGCGTAGGCCCGGCAAACGGAGGGTGAAGGAGGATGTAAAACATGGATGGCTGTCATGATACATGTATTCTTCTGAAATACTTTGTTCTTTACATAGTTGAATGTGCTGACAACAAAATCACACAAAAATAAAAAAATGGAAATCAAATTTTTCAACCTGTGGAGGTCTGGATTTGGAGTCACACTCAAAATTAAAGTGGAAAAACACACTACAGGCTGATCCAACTTTGATGTAATGTCCTCAAAACAAGTCAAAATGAGGCTCAGTAGTGTGTGTGGCCTCCACAAGCCTGTATGACCTCCCTACAACGCCTGTGCATGCTCCTGATGAGGTGGCGGACGGTCTCCTGAGGGATCTCCTCCCAGACCTGGACTAAAGCATCTGCCAACTCCTGGACAGTCTGTGTTGCAACGTGACATTGGTGGATAGAGCGAGACATGATGTCCCAGATGTGCTCAATTGGATTCAGGTCTGGGGAACGGGCGGGCCAGTCCATAGCATCAATGCCTTCATCTTGCAGGAACTGCTGACACACTCCAGCCACATGAGGTCTAGCATTGTCTTGCATTAGGAGGAACCCAGGGCCAACCGCACCAGCATATGGTCTCACAAAGGGTCTGAGGATCTCATCTCGGTACCTAATGGCAGTCAGGCTACCTCTGGCGAGCACATGGAGGGCTGTGCGGCCCTCCAAAGAAATGCCACCCCACACCATTACTGACCCAATGCCAAACCGGTCATGCTGGAGGATGTTGCAGGCAGCAGAACGTTCTCCACGGCGTCTCCAGACTCTGTCACGTCTGTCACATGCTCAGTGTGAACCTGCTTTCATCTGTGAAGAGCACAGGGCGCCAGTGGCGAATTTGCCAATCTTGGTGTTCTCTGGCAAATGCCAAACGTCGTGCACGGTGTTGGGCTGTAAGCACAACCCCCACCTGTGGACGTCGGGCCCTCATATCACCCTCATGGAGTCTGTTTCTGACCGTTTGAGCAGACACATGCACATTTGTGGCCTGCTGGAGGTCATTTTGCAGGGCTCTGACAGTGCTCCTCCTGTTCCTCCTTGCACAAAGGCGGAGGTAGCGGTCCTGCTGCTGGGTTGTTGCCCTCCTACGGCCTCCTCCATGTCTCCTGATGTACTGGCCTGTCTCCTGGTAGCGCCTCCATACTCTGGACACTACGCTGACAGACACAGCAAACCTTCTTGCCACAGCTCGCATTGATGTGCCATCCTGGATAAGCTGCACTACCTGAGCCACTTGTGTGGGTTGTAGACTCCGTCTCATGCTACCACTAGAGTGAAAGCACCGCCAGCATTCAAAAGTGACCAAAACATCAGCCAGGAAGCATAGGAACTGAGAAGTGATCTGTGGTCACCACCTGCAGAACCACTCCTTTATTGGGGGTGTCTTGCTAATTGCCTATAATTTCCACCTGTCGTCAATCCCATTTGCACAACAGCATGTGAAATTGATTGTCACTCAGTGTTGCTTCCTAAGTGGACAGTTTGATTTCACAGAAGTGTGATTGACTTGGAGTTACATTGTGTTGTTTAAGTGTTCCCTTTATTTTTTTGAGCAGTGTATATATACACTTACCTAAAGAATTATTAGGAACACCTGTTCTATTTCTCATTAATGCAATTATCTAGTCAACCAATCACATGGCAGTTGCTTCAATGCATTTAGGGGTGTGGTCCTTGTCAAGACAATCTCCTGAACTCCAAACTGAATGTCAGAATGGGAAAGAAAGGTGATTTAAGCAATTTTGAGGGTGGCATGGTTGTTGGTGCCAGACGGGCCGGTCTGAGTATTTCACAATCTGCTCAGTTACTGGGATTTTCACGCACAACCATTTCTAGGGTTTACAAAGAATGGTGTGAAAAGGGAAAAACATCCAGTATGCGGCAGTCCTGTGGGCAAAAATGCCTTGTGGATGCTAGACGTCAGAGGAGAATGGGCCGACTGATTCAAGCTGATAGAAGAGCAACGTTGACTGAAATAACCACTCGTTACAACCGAGGTATGCAGCAAAGCATTTGTGAAGCCACAACACGCACAACCTTGAGGCGGATGGGCTACAACAGCAGAAGACCCCACCGGGTACCACTCATCTCCACTACAAATAGGAAAAAGAGGCTACAATTTGCACGAGCTCACCAAAATTGGACTGTTGAAGACTGGAAAAATGTTGCCTGGTCTGATGAGTCTCGATTTCTGTTGAGACATTCAAATGGTAGAGTCTGAATTTGGCGTAAACAGAATGAGAACATGTATCCATCCTCTGATGGCTACTTCCAGCAGGATAATGCACCATGTCACAAAGCTCGAATCATTTCAAATTGGTTTCTTGAACATGACAATGAGTTCACTGTACTAAAATGGCCCCCACAGTCACCAGATCTCAACCCAATAGTGCATCTTTGGGATGTGGTGGAACGGGAGCTTCGTGCCCTGGATGTGCATCCCTCAAATCTCCATCAACTGCAAGATGCTATCCTATCAATATGGGCCAACATTTCTAAAGAATGCTATCAGCACCTTGTTGAATCAATGCCACGTGGAATTAAGGGAGTTCTGAAGGCAAAAGGGGGTCCAACACCGTATTAGTATGGTGTTCCTAATAATTCTTTAGGTGAGTATATATATATATCAATTAATACTAAGAAGAAAAGAAGAAACACTAAGAAGAAAAGCAAAGGTACACATATTATTATAACACATACTTACAGTAAACGGGTTTTTTGGAAGTAACATATTGATGACATATTCTCAAGACAGGTTATCAATATGTGTTTTGTGGGGGTCTGACTCCCGGCACCCCCACCATGTTTGAAGAGGCCATGACACTCCGTTGAAAACTGTGGTCTCTTCCTAGGCCAGTAACATTGCATTCATCGGTCACATGGCCTAAGTGCAGTTCATTCCTATTCAAGTGAATGAACCTGGGCTGCAATACCAAGCACAGCTACTATACAATGCACGGCGCTGTGCTTGGTAAGCTGTGAGGAGGGCATGGTGCCCCGCCTCCTCTTCAAATAGATGAACGGGAAGTCATATCCCTGCCGTTCAGGTGTTAACGACCTATCCTGAAGATAGGTCATCGATATTTATACTCACGGAAAACCCCTTTAAGGTAATTTTGGCAACAAGAATAACACAGTCTGTAGGGATTTTCTCATAGCTGTAGTAATAAATGGAAGCTATGGCATCAGTGTGAACAAACTATAGTCTTACCTGTCATGATCTATTTCTTTCATGTTTGTGGGGCTTTCAATCATTTTTCTCCTTTTAGAGGTACTTTCACACTAGCTTTTTTGTTTTCCAGTATTGAGTTCCGTCACAGGGGCTCAATACCGGGAAAAAACTGATCAGTTTTATCCTAATGTATTCTGAATGGAGAGCATTCCATTCAGTTTACATCAGGATGCATCAGTTCAGTCCCTCTTACGTTTTTTGGACGGAGAAAATATCGCAGCGTGCTGCAGTTTTCTCTCCGGCCAAAAATACTGATCACTTGCCGGATCCGGCATTAATTTACATTGAAGTGTATTAGTGCCGGATCCGGCATTAAGTGTTCCGGCAAAACGGATCCGCTTTCCGGTCTGCGCATGCGCAGACCATTAAAAATGCCCAAAAAATTAATACCGGATGCGTTTTTCCGGATGACACCGGAGAGACGGATCCGGTATTTCAATGCATTTGTCAGACGGATCCGCATCCGGATCCGTCTGACAAATGCCATCAGTTTGAGTCCGGATTGCCGGGTCTGGCAGGCAGTTCCGGCGATGGAACTGCCTGCCGGAATCCTCTGCCGCAAGTGTGAAAGTACCCTAACGCTAATGGGGCTACATAGCAAAACTCAGAATGACCTGCGCCCACACTGAGATTTCCATAAAAAGGACTATTCTTTGTTATTTTTTTTATGTTTTTTAGCATCAAATCTTCTAACGTTTTCCATATAACCATTGATTTACATAATTAAATATGACCACCTGATGCCAGCACTAGGGATAGCTATGTATGCTGTATACAGGAGTGCTGCGTTAAATGTGAGTTGTATACATCTGTATGCAGTGAGCTCCCCCTAGTGGCCTCTGCAGACAAACAATTACAGTGTGACAGGAAGCAGGGAAAGCAGGACAGTGCCAGGCCCCTTTTCATTCTAGATACCAGGTCACGGGTAATGTCCGCAGGCAATGTTATATATCTCCCATTAAGAATGTTTCTGTATCATAAAGCCATTTCTATCTTTTTTTTTGTGTGGATCTTTAAGAAAAGCGACCATCACAAGAATTGCAGTATTTTGTCACAGACATAAAGTTGAACACAGCTTAGGTCTCTGCTGCCAATGGAATTATTAATGTATGTGGCTCAGCACATTATGCAACATCACAAAGGTAACACTGACGTTAAATAATTAAAATGGCTTCCTGGCAAGCGGCACTAATTGATTTCCTGACTGTGTTTCCATTTCTTTGTAGATTTACTGAACAGTTGTGTTTCTATATAAGAAATCTCTGGATAACAAGGCTTCCTTTTTGTGTGCTCAGTCTCACTTTTTTGTTATTAAAGGGAATGTGCTGACTATCATTTTTTTTTTCTGCCAGTTACTGAAATATTCATTTTTTCTAATCTCTTTTTATTTTCTGGTTGCAGATTTTATAATTAGATTTTCTGCACGTTATTGAGGCGGTTTGCCCATCTAAGCCTACTTTCACACTAGCGTTGTGAGAATCCGGCAGGCAGTTCCGTTGGCGGAACTGCCTGCCGGATTCGGAAATCCGTATGCAAACGGATATCTTTTTTTTCCGGATCCGTTAGAATTATTCATTGAAATATCGGATCCGTCTTTCCGGTATCATCTGGAATAATGGATCCGGTATTTATTTTTTTCAAAGCTAGAAAGAACTGCGCATGCTCAGACCGGAAAACCGGATCCGGCAGTATGGCAATTTCCGCAAAACACTTGGTACCGGATCTGGCATTAATCCATTTCAATGGAAATTAATGAGGCATCCGGCAAGCGCGGTAGTGTTCTGGGATTTTGTCCGGTCAAATACCGTACAAGGGACGGAACGGAAGACATCCTGATGAATACTGAACGGATTGCTTTCCATTCAGAATGCATTGGGACAAAACTGATGCATTTTTTTCCGGTATTGAGACCCTTTACCGGATTTCAATCCTGGAAAAGAATAACACTAGTGTGAAAGTACCCTAAGCTGCTGTTAACAGATTTTAGACATACCATATGCTTTACAGTAGCCACATGGTCCACAGGCACCATAGACTGGAGATGTTCATTGACTTTTATGGGAGAGTTTTCTAAGTATGCTCTTGTAATGTCCCGGAGTGCCATTACCACTTCTTTTTGGCACCTTGCTACCATCTCCTATGTGCTAATGTATAACATCTCATGTATTTCTTGTCATCGCCTAATAATGTGCATATTTATTCCTGACACTGCTGTGTTCATGCAATTACCTAGTCCACCAGCAGATGGCGGCAGCAATTGGCAGAGATAGTTTCTCTGGAGAGGAACCTTCTGGTTCCTTCCATCTCTCTCTAGAGAGGGAGGAGTTCAGTGTTAGGGAGAAGTTAGTGAGCAGTTTTAGCCTTCCCCTCCATGGGGTCAGGTCGTGTCTAGTCCACCCTCCTTAGGGAGAGGTTGTGTGCTGGCTAGCAGAGCACTGCCTGCTCTGCTAGGCCCAGAGGCCCTGCCTCTGAAGTCTACATGGTTGCTTGTCCCCTCCTGGGCTTGCACTGCCTTCAGCAAAGCTGAGCCGAAGCTTAAGGTACTCATTGCCAGGACAAGAAGTTCCTAGGACTATAGGTAAGAGAGACAGACTACAGCTAACTTAAAGGGGTTGTCTGAGATTAGGGACATTGGTGTAATAGTACTAGAGTGACATACATATTACATACATGCATGTCCTACCTTTGCCACATATTTCTGAAGCCCCGTTTTTATATAGGAAATTCTAAGCCGGAAGTGACTGTTTTCTTATACTCAGGGAGCCATAACAGTGTCCTCCACAGGTCCCCATAACAGTGTCCTCCACCGATCACCCATAACAGTGTCCTCCACAGATCCCCATAACTGTGTCCTCCACAGATCCCCATAACTGTGTCCTCCACAGATCCCCATAACTGTGTCCTCCACAGATCCTCCTATAACATCGCGTCATCCACAGATCCAACTATAACAGTGTGTAATTCACAGATCCCCCTATAACAGTGTGTCATCCACAGATCCCCCATTAGTTCAAAACCCACCAAATGCACACCATTTGGTTCGAAATATTTTTGTTTCTTAATTTCCTCCTCAAAAGTGCGTCTTATCATCAGGTGCGTCTTATAAAGCGAAAAATACGTTCATTGTATATTTTCATTTGGCATTCTCCATAAACCTCATCTGACCTGTCCTTACACTGCAGATCTTATCCTCATCCAGCTGAGTGCTGGCAGCTTCTGGAGCCACATTAGACACAGACACAGTAATCTTCATTTTGAAGCACAATGGCTTGAAAAGAAATTTTGACATTGCATTAAAAATGACTGACATAGCAATTGCTAAAATAAAAATGTTATTCGGTAAGCGCCATTCACTTACATTACAGGGAACACAACGCTCTGCCAAAACTCATGAGTCAGAGAACGACTCCAGGGCAGTTCACTGCTGCATTGACCCAATCAGTTATATTTTATATAAGTTTAATTAATTTAATCAGTAAATTCGCTCATAGTACTGCAGTAACAAAATCTGCTCTGCACCTCCGCAGTCCTACTGTCTATACCCCAGACTGTCCTCTACTGATAACTGATTTAGGGTAAAGACTGCACAACAAGTCTTGCCATGTGCTGGTAAATTTGCATGAGGGTGAAATTACCACTTTTGAAACAATTTTTATCATAAAAAATGAAGAAACTCTTGACTCAAATTCTACTTTTTTAGTACACAGCTCCCAATATGTCTCTGTGGATGGACTACGTACAGATCCTGTGTAGCCTGCTTCTGCAGCCATGCTCCACTCCATCTGTCTAGTGCAGGGATCAGCAACCTCCAGCACTCCGGCTGTTCTGAAAACTACTCCCAGAATCCTCCTTTCACTTCTATGGGAGTTACAAGAACAACCGAATAGGTGTGCATGCTGGGAGTTGCAGTTTCACAGCAACTGGAGTGCTGAAGGTCGCTGATCCCTGGTCTGTTGCTTCTTAACCACCTCCCGACCGCCTAACGCACGGATGCGTCCGGAAGGTGGTTGATTCATTCCTCCTGGACGCATCCGTGCATCATCTCGCGAGACGCGAGATTTCCTGTGAAAGCGCGCACACAGGCGCGCGCGTTCACAGGATCGGAAGGTAAGCGAGTGGATCTCCAGCCTGCCAGCGGCGATCGTTCGCTGGCAGGCTGGAGATGCAATTTTTTTAACCCCTAACAGGTATATTAGACGCTGTTTTGATAACAGCGTCTAATATACCTGCTACCTGGTCCTCTGGTGGTCCCTTTTGTTTGGATCGACCACCAGAGGACACAGGCAGCTCAGTAAAGTAGCACCAAACACCACTACACTACACTACACCCCCCCCTGTCACTTATTAACCCCTTATGAACCACTGATCACCCCTGATCACCCCATATAGACTCCCTGATCACCCCCCTGTCATTGATCACCCCCCTGTCATTGATCACCCCCTTGTAAGGCTCCATTCAGACGTCCGTATGATTTTTACGGATCCACTGATACATGGATCGGATCCGCAAAACACGTACGGACATCTGAATGGAGCCTTACAGGGGGGTGATCAATGACGGAGGTGATCACCCCATATAGACTCCCTGATCACCCCCCTGTCATTGATCACCCCCCTGTCATTGATCACCCCCCCTGTCATTGATCACCCCCCTGTAAGGCTCCATTCAGACATTTTTTTGGCCCAAGTTAGCGGAATTATTATTATTTTTTTCTTACAAAGTCTCATATTCCACTAATTTGTGTCAAAAAATAAAATCTCACATGAACTCACCATACCCCTCACGGAATCCAAATGCGTAAAAATTTTTAGACATTTATATTCCAGACTTCTTCTCACGCTTTAGGGCCCCTAGAATGCCAGGGCAGTATAAATACCCCACATGTGACCCCATTTTGAAAAGAAGACACCCCAAGGTATTCGCTGAGGGGCATATTGAGTCCATGGAAGATTGAAATTTTTGTCTGAAGTTAGCGGAAAGGGAGACTTTGTGAGAAAAAAAAATAAAAAATCAATTTCAGTTAACTTGTGCCAAAAAAAAATAAAATTCTATGAACTCGCCATGCCCCTCATTGAATACCTTGGGGTGTCTTCTTTCCAAAATGGGGTCACATGTGGGGTATTTATACTGCCCTGGCTTTTTAGGGGCCCTAAAGCGTGAGAAGAAGTCTGGGATCCAAATGTCTAAAAATGCCCTCATAAAAGGAATGTGGGCCCCTTTGCGCATCTAGGCTGCAAAAAAGTGTCACACATCTGGTATCGCCGTACTCAGGAGAAGTTGGGCAATGTGTTTTGGGGTGTCATTGGGGTGAGATAAATATCTTGGTCAAATGCCAACTTTGTATAAAAAAATGGGAAAAGTTGTCTTTTGCCGAGATATTTCTCTCACCCAGCATGAATATATGTAAAATGACACCCAAAAACACATTGCCCAACTTCTCCTGAATACGGCGATACCACATGTGTGACACTTTTTTGCAGCCTAGGTGGGCAAAGGTGCCCACATTCCAAAGAGCACCTTTCGGATTTCACAGGTCATTTACCTACTTACCACACATTAGGGCCCCTAGAATGCCAGGGCAGTGTAACTACCCCACAAGTGACCCCATTTTGGAAAGAAGACACCCCAAGGTATTCCAAGAGGGGCATGGCGAGTTCCTAGAATTTTTTATTTTTGTCACAAGTTAGCGGAAAATGATGATTTTTTCTTTTATTTTTTTTTTCTTACAAAGTCTCATATTCCACTAACTTGTGACAAAAAATAAAAACTTCCATGAACTCACTATGCCCATCAGCGAATACCTTGGGGTGTCTTCTTTCCAAAATGGGGTCACTTGTGGGGTAGTTATACTGCCCTGGGATTCTAGGGGCCCTAATGTGTGGTAAGTAGTTTGAAATCAAAATCTGTAAAAAATGGCCGGTGAAATCCTAAAGGTGCTCTTTGGAATGTGGGCCCCTTTGCCCACCTAGGCTGCAAAAAAGTGTCACACATGTGGTATCTCCGTACTCAGGAGAAGTTGGGCAATGTGTTTTGGGGTGTCATTTTACATATACCCATGCTGGGTGAGATAAATATCTTGGTCAAATGCCAACTTTCTATAAATAAATGGGAAAAGTTGTCTTTTGCCAAGATATTTCTCTCACCCAGCATGGGTATATGTAAAATGACACCCCAAAACACATTGCCCAACTTCTCCTGAGTACGGAGATACCAGATGTGTGACACTTTTTTGCAGCCTAGGTGGGCAAAGGGGCCCACATTCCAAAGAGCACCTTTCGGATTTCACCGGCCATTTTTTACAGATTTTGATTTCAAACTACTTACCACACATTAGGGCCCCTAGAATCCCAGGGCAGTATAACTACCCCACAAGTGACCCCATTTTGGAAAGAAGACACCCCAAGGTATTCGCTGATGGGCATAGTGAGTTCATGGAAGTTTTTATTTTTTGTCACAAGTTAGTGGAATATGAGACTTTGTAAGAAAAAAAAAAAATCATAATTTTCCGCTAACTTGTGACAAAAAATAAAAAATTCTAGGAACTCGCCATGCCCCTCTTGGAATACCTTGGGGTGTCTTCTTTCCAAAATGGGGTCACTTGTGGGGTAGTTATACTGCCCTGGCATTCTAGGGGCCCAAATGTGTGGTAAGTATTTTGAAATCAAAATCTGTAAAAAATGGCCGGTGAAATCCGAAAGGTGCTCTTTGGAATGTGGGCCCCTTTGCCCACCTAGGCTGCAAAAAAGTGTCACACATCTGGTATCTCCGTACTCAGGAGAAGTTGGGCAATGTGTTTTGGGGTGTCATTTTACATATACCCATGCTGGGTGAGATAAATATCTTGGTCAAATGCCAACTTTCTATAAATAAATGGGAAAAGTTGTCTTTTGCCAAGATATTTCTCTCACCCAGCATGGGTATATGTAAAATGACACCCCAAAACACATTGCCCAACTTCTCCTGAGTACGGAGATACCAGATGTGTGACACTTTTTTGCAGCCTAGGTGGGCAAAGGTGCCCACATTCCAAAGAGCACCTTTCGGATTTCACAGGTCATTTACCTACTTACCACACATTAGGGCCCCTAGAATGCCAGGGCAGTGTAACTACCCCACAAGTGACCCCATTTTGGAAAGAAGACACCCCAAGGTATTCCAAGAGGGGCATGGCGAGTTCCTAGAATTTTTTATTTTTGTCACAAGTTAGCGGAAAATGATGATTTTTTCTTTTATTTTTTTTTCTTACAAAGTCTCATATTCCACTAACTTGTGACAAAAAATAAAAACTTCCATGAACTCACTATGCCCATCAGCGAATACCTTGGGGTGTCTTCTTTCCAAAATGGGGTCACTTGTGGGGTAGTTATACTGCCCTGGGATTCTAGGGGCCCTAATGTGTGGTAAGTAGTTTGAAATCAAAATCTGTAAAAAATGGCCGGTGAAATCCTAAAGGTGCTCTTTGGAATGTGGGCCCCTTTGCCCACCTAGGCTGCAAAAAAGTGTCACACATGTGGTATCTCCGTACTCAGGAGAAGTTGGGCAATGTGTTTTGGGGTGTCATTTTACATATACCCATGCTGGGTGAGATAAATATCTTGGTCAAATGCCAACTTTCTATAAATAAATGGGAAAAGTTGTCTTTTGCCAAGATATTTCTCTCACCCAGCATGGGTATATGTAAAATGACACCCCAAAACACATTGCCCAACTTCTCCTGAGTACGGAGATACCAGATGTGTGACACTTTTTTGCAGCCTAGGTGGGCAAAGGTGCCCACATTCCAAAGAGCACCTTTCGGATTTCACCGGCCATTTTTTACAGATTTTGATTTCAAACTACTTACCACACATTAGGGGCCCTAGAATTCCAGGGCAGTATAACTACCCCACAAGTGACCCCATTTTGGAAAGAAGACACCCCAAGGTATTCGCTGATGGGCATAGTGAGTTCATGGAAGTTTTTATTTTTTGTCACAAGTTAGTGGAATATGAGACTTTGTAAGAAAAAAAAAAATCATAATTTTCCGCTAACTTGTGACAAAAAATAAAAAATTCTAGGAACTCGCCATGCCCCTCTTGGAATACCTTGGGGTGTCTTCTTTCCAAAATGGGGTCACTTGTGGGGTAGTTATACTGCCCTGGCATTCTAGGGGCCCAAATGTGTGGTAAGTAATTTGAAATCAAAATCTGTAAAAAATGGCCGGTGAAATCCGAAAGGTGCTCTTTGGAATGTGGGCCCCTTTGCCCACCTAGGCTGCAAAAAAGTGTCACACATGTGGTATCTCCGTACTCAGGAGAAGTTGGGCAATGTGTTTTGGGGTGTCATTTTACATATACCCATGCTGGGTGAGATAAATATCTTGGTCAAATGCCAACTTTCTATAAATAAATGGGAAAAGTTGTCTTTTGCCAAGATATTTCTCTCACCCAGCATGGGTATATGTAAAATGACACCCCAAAACACATTGCCCAACTTCTCCTGAGTACAGAGATACCAGATGTGTGACACTTTTTTGCAGCCTAGGTGGGCAAAGGGGCCCACATTCCAAAGAGCACCTTTCGGATTTCACCGGCCATTTTTTACAGATTTTGATTTCAAACTACTTACCACACATTAGGGCCCCTAGAATCCCAGGGCAGTATAACTACCCCACAAGTGACCCCATTTTGGAAAGAAGACACCCCAAGGTATTCGCTCATGGGCATAGTGAGTTCATGGAAGTTTTTATTTTTTGTCACAAGTTAGTGGAATATGAGACTTTGTAAGAAAAAAAAAAAATCATAATTTTCCGCTAACTTGTGACAAAAAAAAAATTCTAGGAACTCGCCATGCCCCTCTTGGAATACCTTGGGGTGTCTTCTTTCCAAAATGGGGTCACTTGTGGGGTAGTTATACTGCCCTGGCATTCTAGGGGCCCAAATGTGTGGTAAGTAATTTGAAATCAAAATCTGTAAGAAATGGCCGGTGAAATCCGAAAGGTGCTCTTTGGAATGTGGGCCCCTTTGCCCACCTAGGCTGCAAAAAAGTGTCACACATGTGGTATCTCCGTACTCAGGAGAAGTTGGGCAAGGTGTTTTGGGGTGTCATTTTACATATACCCATGCTGGGTGAGAGAAATATCTTGGCAAAAGACAACTTTTCCCATTTTTTTATACAAAGTTGGCATTTGACCAAGATATTTATTTATTTTCACAGTAGTTATGGCCAGATATGTGCCCCCTCACAGTAGTTATGGCCAGATAGGTGCCCCCTCACAGTAGTTATGGTCAGATAGGTGCCCCCTCACAGTAGTTATGGTCAGATAGGTGCCCCCTCACAGTAGTTATGGTCAGATAGGTGCCCCCTCACAGTAGTTATGGTCTGATAGGTGCCCCCTCACAGTAGTTATGGTCAGATAGGTGCCCCCTCACAGTAGTTATGCCCAGATAGGTGCCCCCTCACAGTACCTATGCCCAGATATGTGCCACCTCCCAGTAGTTATGCCCAGTTATGTGTCCCCTTATAGTAATATGCCCAGTAAAGTGCCCCCTGACAGTAATATGCCCAGTAAAGTGCCCTCTGATAGTAGTATGCCCAGTAAAGTGCCCCCTGACAGTAATATGCCCAGTAAAGTGCCCTCTGATAGTAGTATGCCTAGTAAACTGCCCCCTGATAGTAATATGCCCAGTAAAGTGCCCCCTCTGTCTTCCTATAGAAGCAGGGACAGCTGCCAGAAAGCGGAACATATCTCCCTTGTACTGGGACCGCGGGAGAGCCACTGAAATCCGGGACTGTCCCGCAGGATCTGGGACGGTTGGGGGGTATCCTGTAACCCTAACATGACCATTGTCAAGAGAAGATGCAAATTAAGCTTCTCCTCAACAAGGACCATTCCTTTGGGCTTTGCCACAAATTTAAAACTCTTATTTTACTCACCTATCTACTTTTCTGGCTGACCTTCTTCCCTTTTTGTGGGTGGTCAGAAGCTCACAGGAGACAATCAAGAACCTGCAGGATGCATTGCAATTAATTCTTTATCCCCTGCTTACCGGCATAGAATATAGTCCCACAGAGATACATATGGTATCCCATAATTTCATGAATTATGAACCTGACTATGATTAAAAAAAATACTCAAGGGGACCCTGAATAGCAAAGAGAGAAGCCCCTACCACAGTGCCCTAAGTAGGGCTGATACGTTTTACTGTTCACTTGTGTGAAATTAGCATAGAGGTGACCTACATATACAGTATAACATGGGTATCAGCATGGACAAGCAGAGCTCCAGCAGAGTGTCTCCAGCAGAGTGTCTATGCTCCGGTACATGTCTGCCACCTAGTGGTCAAACTAGCAATCATAGAATGTTTATGAAATGTGCAATCTATTATAGAGAAAATACATAGAGAAAATACATAGAACTACAAGTAGCAGCACATTGCTTAATGCGCAAAGACATAAGTAAACGATGAATTCATGAAAAAAAGTAAACTGCCTAACTGCTACACTTACTGTAAGAAAAAGTAAAAGCTCTTTGCGCATATGCAGCGGGCCGCCACCGCCCAGGGCCCTCTATATCGCGTCCCAGGTTTAGTAGGAATGCCGAGTGGTGTGATGCGTCCTAAATGTCTCTTTATGTGTGTCACGGTGCTCCTACCTGGATACTGCTGGACCCCAGGCTTTGGCTCCAAAGCAATAAATAGGGAGAATTATTGAGGGATTTGAAATCAAAATTAAGTCCAGACCTTGTATATAGTTATAAAATTAAGCTAAAATTAGACTGGCACTCCAACATATAGAATTCGCATGGAATTAGTAATAATAATTGTATCACAAAATTTTAAAGTAAAAAATATACCCCTAAAATAGTTAAAACATAAGAATGTTAAAGAATATTACATAAAATAATATACTTCATATAAAATAAAGGTGAGAATGATGAGTCCCAGATCAGCTGCTTAAATCACGCAGCGTATTGCAGTGTTAGAGTCCGGATCTTTTGATCATCAGCCGCTCGTTTCAATATAATCCATTTTGTTCACATGGATAATTTCATAAATACAGTGCTGATATGACAAGTTCATATGTACTAGTACAGACAGTTCTTTTTTTTTTCATATGTGTGCTCGTAATTCTGGAGGATTATTGGGTCAAGGTTTTTACGGACACTGTGTGGTCAATCGCATACAGAAATTCCACTTTATATAGATCATGCCCGTTTCTCTTGAATTATAGCATATCCACATAGTAGAAATGTTCAAATTGGAAGTTTTGTAAACTTGAATATGGATAATACTCACAGGTCCAAGGGTCTGCCCGCTGTGTGCTTACCTGGACTTGTGAGTGGTTCCAGTTCTTTCGGTGTTCGCGGATGGTGCCTGTTTTCTCTGTGTAGGAGTTTCAGCCTGATACGGCTGTGATGGACAGTGGTCCACACTACACCTCATGGGAAAAAATTTGTATGCAATGTTCGTATGGATCCGATTTGAATGAAGTTTACTAAGGCCTCTTTCACACTTGCGTTGTCCGGATCCGGCGTGTACTCCACTTGCCGGAATTACACTCCGGATCCGGAAAAACGCAAGTGTACTGAAAGCATTTGAAGACGGAACCGTCTTCCAAATGCTTTCAGTGTTACTATGGCACCCAGGACGCTATTAAAGTCCTGGTTGCCATAGTAGGAGCGGGGAGCGGGGGAGCAGTATACTTACAGTCCGTGCGGCTCCCGGGGCGCTCCAGAATGACGTCAGAGCGCCCCATGCGCATGGATGACGTGATCCATGCGATCACATGATCCATGCGCTTAGGGCGCCCTGACGTCACTCTGGAGCGCCCGGGGAGCCGCACGGACGGTAAGTATGCTGCTCCCCGCTACACTTTACCATGGCTGCCAGGACTTTAGCGTCCCGGCAGCCATGGTAACCACTCTGAAAAAGCTAAATGTCGGCTCCGGCAATGCGCCGAAACGACGTTTAGCTTAAGGCCGGATCCGGATCAATGCCTTTCAATGGGCATTAATTCCGGATCCGGCCTTGCGGCAAGTGTTCCGGATTTTTGGCCGGAGCAAAAAGCGCAGCATGCTGCGGTATTTTCTCCGGCCAAAAAACGTTCCGTACCAGAACTGAAGACATCCTGATGCATCCTGAACGGATTTCTCTCCATTCAGAATGCATTAGGATAATCCTGATCAGGATTCTTCCGGCATAGAGCCCCGACGACGGAACTCTATGCCGGAAGACAAGAACGCAGGTGTGAAAGAGCCCTAAAGCGCTTCAGATTTATTATACTTTCCAATAGATTTCCTCATTCTTAATAGTGTCAGGGCATTGAATGTAGTGTAACGATATCAGACGCGTTTCGAGGAGTACTTTCCCCTTCTTCAGTGGCTACATTTGTATGGTTGTTGGTGTCATTGCGGTTTCAATGCGGTATGCATACGTTTTTTTGGGTTCACATGTGTTTTTTCGTCTATCTTTTCAGAAATGTCTTTTAAATCTAGTCCATGGGTTTAAAAATGTATTACTATATAACAGAGGTGGGTATATTGAATAATTAGTATACATAAGTATATTGGATTAGTGTCTGGCATACAAAGATGGGTGGTCAACCCGAATATTGAATATAATGTAAAAATAGAGAATTAGAACAATAAAAAGTATATTACAATATCATTCTATAAATATATGTTTGAGTCATTTATTATTTTTCGTATCTATAAGAATAAAATGGTTGCAAAAATAAAAAAAATCTTAAATATATATTGTTTAAATATATATTTTTTTATATATATATTTTTTTTTTTTTTTTGAGCTGTGTGATCTTCTAAGTGTATTTTTTTTTTAATAGCAGGGGCATATGTAACTTCTGTATGAAGAGTGGGGGCAGGGGCCCACCACCAAGGAGAGATCGCAGTGCTGATAGACAGCCTGACATGCGATCTCCCATGGGTGAGGGGGCCCCCGTCCCAAGCTCTGTCACACCTGAATTCTCATAGGAACCCAAAGATTTCTAATTCAGCATATATTCCCGCTGGTAGGAGGCCTCTGAAATCGTAGATGCATCTCGATTCTGCTCTGGACATTTTGTCAATATGACTTCTTCCCATCCTCCTGACCTTCAAGGGTCTCTTGGTTCTCCCAATGTATTGTCTTTGACACGGACATTGTACCAAATAGGCCACACTTGAGGAATTACATGTCAAAAAGTGTTTAATTACCATAGAAAAAGAGTTCTGTGTGGAAGAGACCCCATTTGTTATTTTTGGAAACTGAGTACTTCTACATCCTACACATGTTCGGCATCTATAGAACCCGTTTGGATTTAACCAGTTATGTATTGGGGGTATCTTCTTATGTCTATGCTTTATCGAATATTACAAGAAAATTTAGACTGGCATATTCTTATTCATAATCATAGTCATGGGTGCACATCCATAAGGCAAACATAACAAATAAATAAATAATGGCTGCACACACATATAAGCAGTAAAGCAGAGAAATGGGGATCATTCCAAATTCAAGTGGTACTATACCTACTATTTGGATCAATGGAAGCTCTTAGCGCACAGCCATTATTTTTTTATTTATTATGTTTGCCTTATGGATGTGCACCCATGACTATGATTATGAATAAGAATATGCCAGTCTAAATTTTCTTGTAATATTTATCTGAGGGTGGCGCCTCTTTTAGACTGAGCACACGCCCATCTGCCTGGGGCTTCTGAGCAAAGTACAAATGTAGCTGGTTCCTTCACTGCCCTGATAATGTGGACTTGGATAAGTCCAAGAGAGGCGGTATATTAGTGATAGGGACCCATCCGCGGAAGCCACCTTGACGCCCGGTGGATGGGCCCGACTCAAGTTTGATCAAAATGTGCGCTAAAAGCTTCCATTGATCCAAATAGTAGGTATAGTACCACTTGAATTTGGAATGATCCCCATTTCTCAGCTTTACTGCTTATATGTGTGTGCAGCCATTATTTTTTAATTTATTATGCTTTATCGAAGGGGCCACTTTTAAACCTAGGTTTGGTGCCCTAGTGTAGGTGATGAGTGGTGCGGTGGGTATAGGCAGGCCTATGGTTTTGTCCTGTAGGATGTGGTGCCAATGTCGTCCAATGATCCGTTCAATTTGTTTATATTGTACATTGTAGGGTAGGATCATTCTAAAGTCTGTTTCCTTTTTTGTTTCTTGTACAGGTTTTGGGCTAAAAAATGATTCTCTTTCCATATTTCTGACTTTGTTGAGTGCTTTGTTAATGACTTTTTCAGGATATTCCTTTGTTCTGAATTGTGTGTACATCCTAACAGCTTCCTCTTCGAATGTAGTTTTGTCAGTGCAGTTCCTTCTGATTCACCTGAATTGTCCAGAGGGGATATTAATTAGCCAATTCGGCAAATGACAGCTCGAAAATAAAATAAAGCTGTTCTTTGCCGTTGGCTTCAGATCAGTGTTGCAGATGTATTTATTGTTTTTTGTAGTTATTTGTAAATCCAGAAATTCAGTTTCTTTGTTATTAATATTAGACGAGAAGCATAAACTAAATGGATTATCGTTTAGCTCTTCTAAAAAGGTATGTAATTCTCCCTCACCTTTTCTCCAGATAAATATTACATCATCTATATATCTCCGCCATAGCACCAGGTCTGCCCCCAGCTTGGAGGAGATATGGTCATATTCCCATTGGGCCAGGAATAAATTGGCATAGCTGGGGGCAAACCTGGTGCCCATGGCAGTCCCTCTGATTTGTAGAAAGTAGTCTCCTTCAAAATAAAAATAATTGTGGTTAAGTATCAAATTAACCCCTTCCACTAAAAATGTAATTTGTTCTTTCTTCAAGACTGCACTCTTCTTTAGTTGTGTCTTCATGGCCGACATTCCTTTGTTATGGTCTTTATTAGTGTACAAAGATTGTACATCAAGTGTGCCCAATATCCAATCTGGGTGCACTTCCAATTCCTCCAAAGCTTGGATAATATGAGTGGTGTCTCTAATATATGATGGTGTGGTTTTCACTATTGGTTGAAGTAGGGTGTCAATATATTGTGAAAGGTTAGACGTCAATGAACCTATTCCTGAAATAATAGGGCGGCCTGGAGGGTCTATTGGATTTTTGTGGATCTTGGGTAAACAATAGAAGACGGGTAGTCTTCGTTGTGTACCCATAATGAAACTATGTTCATGTTCTGCCAGTATCCCTTTTTTTTAAACCTTTATCACAATAGTCTGATAATACATTTGTGAAATCTTGGTTGGATCCCCTTTTAGTTTTTTGTATGTAGTACTGTCGGATAATTGTCTAAGGCATTCATTATTGTATTGTTCTGCTTGTAAGATCACTATCGCGCCTCCCTTATCCGCTGGACAGATCACTATATCCTCTTTTTCTTGTAGATCTTTAATGGCTTGAATCTCACTATTTGTTAAATTCTTTTTGAAAGACTTTCTCTCTTTTATTATTCTCAGATCAGTCTCTACACATTTTTGAAATGTAGCAATTTCCGGACTGATTTCCTTTCTTGGGAATTTTTTGGATTTATTTTTAAGATCAGTGTGTACAAATGATTTCTCTATTTTAACCTGTGAATTTGGTTCAATGGGATCTTTTAAAAAATATTTCTTTAGGCACAGCTTTTTGATGAATCTTTGGACTCCGATATAAGTGTCAAACTTATTCAGTTTGGCTGTCGGGGCAAATTTAAGTCCTTTGTTTAGCAGTTGTATCTGTGGTCCTGTCAATGTCATTTTGCTTAAGTTAACTATAGTTCCTAAATCTGGATCTAGTGATGCTTTTTGTGTTCTATTCTTTTTCCTCTGTCCTCTGCGTATCTTCTTGGTCTTGGGGTCTCTTGCTGGTATTTTTGTCTCTGTGTGTCCCTAAGTCTGTGGGTGGGCGGTGAATTGTACTGGTGCTGATTGTGATTCTGTGAATGTATTATCTGGTGAGATTGGCCTCTCTGGTCCTGTTTTTGTTGTGGCGGTTTGTATCTCAGATTGTACGAGTGAATTGGTGATGGTTGTCTTTGTCTGGCAAACTCTGGTGATTGTGATTGTCTGTGTCTTATTCGTGATAAGTGGTGAGGTGGGGTTCGATCTAAAAAATGTTGGTGTGAAAGAGATTCATATCTGTTTTTCACTGGTATGTTGAATTTAACTTGATTATCTAGTGTGTCTCGTTCTTGATTGTGTATTTCTTCTAGCTGTGTCTCTGAACTATAATGTGTGATTGTAATTTTTTGGTGTCAAACTTTCTGTGTGTTCTTGTGTTTCTTCGGTTTTTTTAATTGATAATTTCCTGTTCTATTTTATCAAGACTTTTGCATAATTTTTCTTGCCATAGGTCAAATATAGAGTTTTTTGGAAACTTCTCCAGTGTAGTCTTTATTTGGTTAATCTTATTAGATAGTGTCTCTAGTATCTGTAATCTTCTTTTAATAATTAATTATATTAGTGCACGTGATTGTCTAACAAGTAGGTCATCCCATTCTTTGAAGTCATCCCTGCAGAGGTCCTGAGCGGGAATTTTGATTAATAGTCCCTTTGAAATTTTGCCTTGATCTCAATATTGTCTCAATGATCGGATTTCCCAGCTGGGGGCAGACCTGGTGCCATGGCGGAGATATATAGATGATGTAATATTTATCTGGAGAAAAGGTGAGGGAGAATTACATACCTTTTTAGAAGAGATAAACGATAATCCATTTAATTTATGCTTCTCGTCTAATATTAATAACAAGGAAACAGAATTTCTGGATTTACAAATAACTCCAAAAAACAATAAATACATCTGTAACACTTATCAGAGGCCAACGGCAAAGAACAGCTTTATTTTATTTTCGAGCTGTCATTTGCCGGATTGGCTAATTAATATCCTCTCTTGACAATTCAGGCGAATCAGAAGTGTTGTGGAAATTTTATTAGGATGTGTATTTAAAGGGGTATTATCATCTTAATGATCACTGTTAAATCTATTAATGATTTAACAGTGACCATTTTTCTAAATATATTTAATTAACAAATTCCCACCCCTTAGAAGAAAATAAACCTATACTTACCTGACTGTTGTCTTCCGTCTCCCCTGGTTACGCGTGCGCAGACGACTTCTTATCTTCTCCCGGCCGGCCGTGCGCTGTACTGAACGCGCACGCCGAGACCGCGCATGCGCTATGGTGATTTCTTCCTGGCCAGTATAGTATACTTGCCAGGAAGAAGTAACCAGGGTGCATGCGCGGTCTCGGCGTGCGCGTTCAGTACAGCACGCAGCCCGGCCGGGAGAAGACATCAATCAAGATGGAGCCCGCCCCCTGCCGAGTGCCGAAACCAGGAAGTGGACATGCGCGATTCAGTTACAGGATCGCGCTTGAGTCCGGCGGCGCATGCGCCGCCTGTACAAGCACGGTCCCAGCGACTGAGCCGGGTGTCAATTAGACTGCAAAGAGGCAGGGTTAGGGCAGGGGAGTTACAGCCTGGAGTGAGGGAAGGGCTACCCCCTTGACTTCTAACGTGACTTGTGGAGCTGGAGAAGAGTACTTTATAAAGTGATTTTTTCATGCATATACATGACAGAAAAGAGAGACAAGACCGTGTGATAACACAATGAGGATGATCTATAAGGTACTTTTGATAGTTTATTAAGTGAAATGCAGGTGAAAGGTTCGCTTTAAATATTACTTTATTATAAATATATTCCTAAATACCTTTCATTAGTTATAATGGTTCATCTTGTCTGGGGAGCAATCACTAGGAGAAATAAAATGGCCGCCGTTCTATTACTAGACACAAAACCTGTCCTGATCACACAGGAGGACAAGTTACTTCACAACACTGAGGTAAAGAGCTGCCTCATCCTCCTCTCTGCTCTACTTGTCAGGGATTATGATCCTGAATACAGATCTTCAGCTGAATCTCTGTAGGAATGAAGTGCATGAGGAGACATGAAGTACATAGGGGATGTAGATAATAAAAATCCTGTCCGTCCGCTCTATACTTCCTGTCTCCTCATGGACTCCATTCCCAGAGAGATGCAGAAAAATATCATCTGTATTCATAGAGGAGGATGAGGCAGCTCTTTAGCTCAGTGTTGTGAAGTAACTTGTCGTTCTGTGTGATTAAGACAGGTTTTGTGTGTACTGATAGGATGGCGGCCGTTTTATTTCTCCTAATGATTGCTCCCCATACATGTAAATGTTAAATGTACTATTACTGCTCTTTTTGTACTTTATTGGATTAAATAAAAAATATTTATAAAAAAAAAAAATGATTGCTCCCCAAACAAAACGAGCCATTATAACTAATGAAAGGTATTTGGGAATATACAGTATTTATAATAAAGTAATATTTAACCACTTCCCGCAACTGTAACGCCGAAAGGCGTCATTGCGGCGGCTCCCCCAGGCTACGCTAACGCCAATAGGCGTCATCTCGCGTGAGCCGAGATTTCCTGTGAACGCGCGCACACAGGCGCGCGCGCTCACAGGAACGGAAGGTAAGAGAGTTGATCTCCAGCCTGCCAGCGGCGATCGTTCGCTGGCAGGCTGGAGATGTGTTTTTTTTAACCCCTAACAGGTATATTAGACGCTGTTTTGATAACAGCGTCTAATATACCTGCTACCTGGTCCTCTGGTGGTCCCCTTTGTTTGGATCGACCACCAGAGGACACAGGTAGCTCAGTAAAGTAGCACCAAGCACCACTACAGTACACTACACCCCCCCCCGTCACTTATTAACCCCTTATTAGCCCCTGATCATCCCTGATCACCCCATATAGACTCCCTGATCACCCCCCTGTCATTGATCACCCCCCTGTCATTGATCACCCCCCTGTAAAGCTCCATTCAGACGTCCGCATGATTTTTACGGATCCACTGATAGATGGATCGGATCCGCAAAACGCATCCGGACGTCTGAATGAAGCCTTACAGGGGCATGATCAATGATTGTGGTGATCACCCCATATAGACTCCCTGATCACCCCCCTGTCATTGATTACACCCCTGTCATTGATCACACCCCTGTCATTGATCACCCCCCTGTAAAGCTCCATTCAGATGTCCGCATGATTTTTACGGATGCACTGATAGATGGATCGGATCCGCAAAACGCATTCGGACGTCTGAATGAAGCCTTACAGGGGCATGTTCAATGACTGTGGTGATCACCCCCCTGTCATTGATTACCCCCCTGTAAAGCTCCATTCAGATGTCCGCATGATTTTTACGGATGCACTGATAGATGGATCGGATCCGCAAAACGCATCCGGACGTCTGAATGAAGCCTTACAGGGGCATGATCAATGACTGTGGTGATCACCCCCCTGTCATTGATTACCCCCCTGTAAAGCTCCATTCAGATGTCCGCATGATTTTTACGGATGCACTGATAGATGGATCGGATCCGCAAAACGCATCCGGACGTCTGAATGAAGCCTTACAGGGGCGTGATCAATGACTGTGGTGATCACCCCATATAGACTCCCTGATCACCCCCCTGTCATTGATTACCCTCCTGTCATTGATTACCCCCCTGTAAAGCTCCATTCAGACGTCCGCATGATTTTTACGGATCCACTGATAGATGGATCGGATCCGCAAAACGCATCCGGACGTCTGAATGAAGCCTTACAGGGGCATGATCAATGACTGTGGTGATCACCCCATATAGACTCCCTGATCACCCCCCTGTCAAGCTCCATTCAGATGTCCGCATGATTTTTACGGATGCACTGATAGATGGATCGGATCCGCAAAACGCATACGGACGTCTGAATGAAGCCTTACACGGGCGTGATCAATGACTGTGGTTATCACCCCATATAGACTCCCTGATCACCCCCCTGTCATTGATTACCCTCCTGTCATTGATTACCCCCCTGTAAAGCTCCATTCAGACGTCCGCATGATTTTTACGGATCCACTGATAGATGGATCGGATCCGCAAAACGCATCCGGACGTCTGAATGAAGCCTTACAGGGGCATGATCAATGACTGTGGTGATCACCCCATATAGACTCCCTGATCACCCCCCTGTCATTGATTACCCCCCTGTAAAGCTCCATTCAGATGTCCGCATGATTTTTACGATGCACTGATAGATGGATCGGATCCGCAAAACGCATACGGACGTCTGAATGAAGCCTTACAGGGGCGTGATCAATGACTGTGGTTATCACCCCATATAGACTCCCTGATCACCCCCCTGTCATTGATCACCCCCCTGTCATTGATCACCCCCCTGTCATTGATCACCCCCCTGTCATTGATCACCCCTCTGTAAGGCTCCATTCAGACATTTTTTTTGGCCCAAGTTAGCGGAATTATTATTTTTTTTTCTTACAAAGTCTCATATTCCACTAACTTGTGTCAAAAAATAAAATCTCACATGAACTCACCATACCCCTCACGGAAACCAAATGCGTAAAAATTTTTAGACATTTATATTCCAGACTTCTTCTCACGCTTTAGGGCCCCTAGAATGCCAGGGCAGTATAAATACCCCACATGTGACCCCATTTCGGAAAGAAGACACCCCCAGGTATTCCGTGAGGGGCATATTGAGTCCATGAAAGATTGAAATTTTTGTCCCAAGTTAGCGGAACGGGAGACTTTGTGAGAAAAAAATTAAAAATATCAATTTCCGCTAACTTGTGCCAAAAAAAAAAAATTTCTATGAACTCGCCATGCCCCTCATTGAATACCTTGGGGTGTCTTCTTTCCAAAATGGGGTCACATGTGGGGTATTTATACTGCCCTGGCATTCTAGGGGCCCCAAAGCGTGAGAAGAAGTCTGGTATCCAAATGTCTAAAAATGCCCTCCTAAAAGGAATTTGGGCACCTTTGCGCATCTAGGCTGCAATAAAGTGTCACACATCTGGTATCGCCGTACTCAGGAGAAGTTGGGGAATGTGTTTTGGGGTGTCGTTTTACATATACCCATGCTGGGTGAGAGAAATATCTTGGTCAAATGCCAACTTTGTATAAAAAAATGGGAAAAGTTGTCTTTTGCCAAGATATTTCTCTCACCCAGCAAGGGTATATGTAAAATGACACCCCAAAACACATTCCCCAACTTCTCCTGAATACGGCGATACCACATGTGTGACACTTTTTTGCAGCCTAGGTGGGCAAAGGGGCCCATATTCCAAAGAGCACCTTTAGGATTTCACAGGTCATTTACCTACTTACCACACATTAGGGCCCCTGGAAAATGCCAGGGCAGTATAACTACCCCACAAGTGACCCCATTTTGGAAAGAAGACACCCCAAGGTATTCCGTGAGGGGCATGGCAAGTTCCTAGAATCTTTTATTTTTTGTCACAAGTTAGTGGAAAATGCAGATTTTTTTTTTTTTTTTTTTTTTTTTTCATACAAAGTCTCATATTCCACTAACTTGTGACAAAAAATAAAAACTTCCATGAACTCACTATGCCCATCAGCGAATACCTTGGGGTCTCTTCTTTCCAAAATGGGGTCACTTGTGGGGTAGTTATACTGCCCTGGCATTCTAGGGGCCCAAATGTGTGGTAAGGAGTTTGAAATCAAATTCTGTAAAAAATGACGAGTGAAATCCGAAAGGTGCTCTTTGGAATATGGGCCCCTTTGCCCACCTAGGCTGCAAAAAAGTGTCACACATCTGGTATCCCCGTACTCAGGAGAAGGTGGGGAATGTGTTTTGGGGTGTCATTTTACATATACCCATGCTGGGTGAGAGAAATATCTTGGCAAAAGACAACTTTTCCCATTTTTTTATACAAAGTTGGCATTTGACCAAGATATTTATCTCACCCAGCATGGGTATATGTAAAAAGACACCCCAAAACACATTCCTCAACTTCTCCTGAATACAGAGATACCAGATGTGTGACACTTTTTTGCAGCCTAGGTGGGCAAAGGGGCCCATATTCCAAAGAGCACCTTTCGGATTTCACAGGTCATTTTTTACAGAATTTGATTTCAAACTCCTTACCACACATTTGGGCCCCTAGAATGCCAGGGCAGTATAACTACCCCACAAGTGACCCCATTTTGGAAAGAAGAGACCCCAAGGTATTTCGTGATGGGCATAGTGAGTTCATAGAAGTTTTTATTTTTTGTCACAAGTTAGTGGAATATGAGACTTTGTAGGAAAAAAAATAAAATAAAAAAAAATCATCATTTTCCGCTAACTTGTGACAAAAAATAAAAAGTTCTATGAACTCACTATGCCCATCAGCGAATACCTTAGGGTGTGTACTTTCCGAAATGGGGTCATTTGTGGGGTGTTTGTACTGTCTGGGCATTGTAGAACCTCAGGAAACATGACAGGTGCTCAGAAAGTCAGAGCTGCTTCAAAAAGCGGAAATTCACATTTTTGTACCATAGTTTGTAAACGCTATAACTTTTACCCAAACCATTTTTTTTTTACCCAAACATTTTTTTTTTATCAAAGACATGTAGAACTATAAATTTAGAGCAAAATTTCTATATGGATCTCGTTTTTTTTGCAAAATTTTACAACTGAAAGTGAAAAATGTCATTTTTTTGCAAAAAAATCGTTAAATTTCGATTAATAACAAAAAAAGTAAAAATGTCAGCAGCAATGAAATACCACCAAATGAAAGCTCTATTAGTGAGAAGAAAAGGAGGTAAAATTCATTTGGGTGGTAAGTTGCATGACCGAGCAATAAACGGTGAAAGTAGTGTAGTGCCGATTTGTAAAAAAGGGCCTGGTCTTTAGGGGGGTATAAACCTGTGGTCCTTAAGTGGTTAAGTATTTAAATTTTCTTAATTCCCAGAGAACCCCTTTTAGTCAAAAGAATAATTCTATCTAGGTGGAGGCATCTTCAATATTGGCTGGGCAAAAGAGGCCTGCACCATGGGACAGGATGGACACTCTGGTGTAGAAGGCTTAAAGGGAATAGGGAATTTTGAGTTTCTAGTAGAAAACGTTACTGACAGGAATTTCCCTTGTGAGCCCCATCAGGCCCAGTAGATTGTAAGGAGCACCAAAGCAAAGAGTTAGGATGCGATGGGGCATGCCATAACTATTCAATGTCTGCCAGTTTAGAAGAAAAGGTTTGCTGGATTGCCCAGGAAGGAATGTTTCAGGTGTACGGCCCGATAATAATTAAGAATATCATCAAGAGCCTGGTGGTATTCTGTGACATTTGTCCTAGTCCCATGGACAAGATAAAAGATATAAAAAAATGCATTACCAATAGATCACATCCACCTATATAGGATGGACAGATTTCATGTCTTACAATTGCGTGGCCTCAACTCAATCTCTGAGACTGTGCTATTAAGCAGGGGTCTGGTGACACCTTGTGGTCACTTTGTAATACTGCAGTTGTTCTATCTACAGTCACTCGTTTCATCAGGAGGCGTTAATTGATGTTAACTGATCTTTGTGTTTTTTTTTTAACCTGTCCCAAGTAATTGGGATATTAATTGTACATCCTCTCACATTTAACTTCATATTTATTTCTATATTACCCTACTTTATTCTCCTTTGCGTTTAGTTGCTTTTTGACCTAGTTTGTATCATATTGGGTGTTAACAGCTTACCATTTGGTCACATGTGCATCAGAGGTTCTGTCGAGTCCTATACCACATATTCCACCAAAAAGAGACAAAAAAGCCCTCCCAAATGGAAACCAAAAGGACCTCTTTATAGTCAACGGGGCTTGTTCAGCTCCATTCGGTTCAGTTAAAAAGGCTTGTCCGAGTGTTTTATACTGACTAGCTATCCTAAGGATAGGTCATCAGTATTTGATTGGTGGAGGTGTGACTCCTGGCACCCCCGCCGATCAGCTGTTTGGGCGGGCCGCATTGCTGCAGTTGGGGTTGCCATCTTTCCCAACAAAAAATACCACCAAGTTTACACAGGTAAAAAGGGGGGGTGGTTTGGGGCATAGCTTACCATGGGGTCTTATTTGATCCCAATGGTTTTATCACATTTAGAGTTTTGTGCCATTTAAAAAAAAAAATCTATTTCTGTGCCAATATTTTAATTGTTCTCCTCCTATAATGGACGGGTTTGTGATTTTTGTTATTTTTTTATGCCATTGCATTTTTTGCAGTTATTAAAAAATGGTAAAATTATACTTCTGATCTATCCTCTAAAAAACACCCATACACTGTCCTGGTATATATAAAGATGCATCTGTAGATATCAGTTCATTGTACATGTGAATACGTAATACATAATGTTAAATATAGAGGAATATTTTTAAGCATACAGACTGTCATCATAGCACTTACTTCATATATGAATGCAGAGCAGAGACTCCTAATCCATATACAGATTCAGATTTTTTTTACATTTTGTTATGGCTTTGTGCTAAAATATATATATTTTTAAAACAATCTGGTTTCCCACGTCATTCTGTATTCAATACCCCACAATGAGAAAGTGAAAACACTATGTTGTTGTCACTGCCTGCCCTGTGAGAGTTCTGAGAAGATCGGATAGACTTGAAGCACGTAAATCTATCTGACAGGCTCTGTGTTTCCTTTCTGTTGTTGTTGTGGGCTGGATCCCACCTCTCCACAGGTTCTGCTCGTTAGCTGTTTAAGAGGCTCTATTTAAGTCTGCCTCTTACTGCTGACTTTGCGGTTGATATTTTCCTTCTGGAGTTCTGTACTGGTTGTTTGTGGATCCTCTACTTCCCACTCGTCTCAAGCTAAGTCCTCCTTTTCTCCTTTGTGCATGTGTTGCTGCTAGGTCTCAGGGAGACGCTGGTCCCTCCAGAAGGCTTTTGCAAACTCCAGGTAGACTTTTATGTGCATTTTACTGAGGAGATGCTTCCTTCTGGCCATTCTGCCATAAAGCCCAGATTGATGGAGTTCTACAGTGATGGCTGACCTTCGAAGTTTCTCCTATCGGCACACAGAATCTTTGGAGCTTATCCAGAGTGACCATTGGGTACTTGGTCACCTCTCTTACCAAGCTATTTTCTCTAGATTGCTTAGTTTGTCCTGGTTGTTTCAAACGCCTTCCATTTATGAATTATGGAACTTCGGAACTTTCAGTGCAGCAGAAATGTTTTTTTACCCTTCTCCAGATCTGTGCCTCAACACAATCCTGTCTCAAGGCTATACGGGCAGTTCTTTCTTCCTCATGGCTTGCTTTTTGCTCTGATATGCATTGTCAGATGTGAGACCTTATCTAGACATGGTTGAGGGTTGAGTGCAGTGTCCCGCTTATGTGATATATGAGGGCACTTTAAATTGCTGCTAAATGTATTATTCAATGTATTTAATGTATTGTATTTCCTAATATCAGGCTGGCATTGTCAGTATATGTATTTGCCCCTAGGTGGTGCTGGAGCCACATAATATATATAACTTGGGGTGTGCTAGAACAGGAAGTGAAGTAGTGTATTGTAGTGAGAGAGGAAAGCAAGTGTATGGAGGAGGAGAACAGGCAAGTTCCACTATGTAGCTGCCTTTCTTTCCTCTGGGCCCTGATCAAGCCTGGAGATGACAGACCAAGGAGTCACAACAGCCCAGCACAAGACAGTAAGTCTAAGTATGGATATAAAGCAAGTCTAGTGAAGATTAGAGCTGAGTCTAGCCAAGGGACTTCACAAGCACCAGTGACCAGGAGGAACTTAAAGGTACCTGGACACAAGTGGATAATTAGTGCGCAGAATTGTTCTTTTTCACTAAACGCCCTCTGGGAACATAGTTAACCTGAATATTTCAGGAGAGCATCCTGCATCAAATAATGTAACAGAGAGTTTGCCTGTCACAAGGGAGAACGCCCTTATTGGACTGCTCAAGATACAAAGGAAATCATTATATTCAGTACCTGAGTGCTAGACTTAGTGCAAAACTACTTAAGCAAGAATTGTCATTCTGCCTGTTAAAGCCAAAGTATTAGGAGAACTCCTTAACTGACAATTGCCAGACCTGTATTAAGGAATTTCAGCTAAAGTAACATCTGGATTATAACCTTTGCTATATTGATGAACTGTAACAACTGTACTGAGACCATTGATTCAGTAAATGTTCAACTGTTTGTACTACAACTAACTCCTCATCCTTTCTACTACTACTCTCAACATTTGCACCTTACGGTGCTGTCGTCACGAACACAGGGGCCCAGCCACCAAAGCACCTTAAACACCTATACCATCAAGGGCACCTCAACTAACATCTGGCTGGTGTTCCCTGCAATAGAGAGTGCCCCGGAGGATTTAGTGCTGTCCTTCCCTCCACTGCCGGCCCAGGGAGGCTCTGCTAACCGTGAGTAAATTAACTACTACCCCCATCGGCCCACCGTATCCTCATGTGTTGCCCCTGCGGCCCGGTATGTCGCATGTGTCTTTCCAAATCATGACCTTTCAAGGGCACACCACCCAACACCAGGCAGGAGAACCCCAAAACCAAATGTGCCCCAAAGTGTGCCCTTCCCTTCATTGCACGGCTCAGAAGACTGTGAGAGTAAGTAACTACTACCTCCATTATTGCTACTACTATTACTCCCATCCTCTTCCGTCTCCTGGCCTTGCTGCAATTACGAATAGCAAAATAAATAATGAATATAGTTTAAAATAAATAGGTAATTAACAAACCTTATCTGATGTTGTATGCAAAGGCAGACTGACAGGTTCCCTTTCTATCCCATGCATAAAATGGGGGCCAGAAGTGGATCCCTGGATGATACTTTCAGTGTAGTAAAAAAAAAAATGAATACTGTGGTGTGCATGAGGGCTTACTACTCAGTCCCTGGATCATGGAAGACATTACAGAAAGGTACTGACCTGCATGGATGTGAATTTAGCACTTAGGCTAAGACAGAAACTGTCTATGCAGTCTCCCTTGCTGTGTCTGTCTCTGAGTTCCTGTTCACTCCTCCGGCTCCCCTCTCTTTAGACTTTTATTGACCTTTAGTTTCACACTAGCGCTAGACAATTCTGGCTGGCTGTTCAGGGTCACTTGTATTAAAATGTGCTGAACTGAAATACCAGACACAACATATGGACACGTGTGGCACTGTTCCTGGAAGAATGAAGCCATGTTTACGTTATGTAATCCTGGACAACCTCTTTAACCCCTCCCCGATATCCACGATACATGTACGGCGGATGTCTGGTCTTTAAAAATAGTGCCCGCTCCAGAGCGAGTGCCATAGCCACTGGGTGACTGCAATCTGTGGTAATGCCGACTGTGGACACTTAACCCTCAGATACAGTGGTCAAATGTGACCAGGCCATCTGATAGCAAGCGCTTCCAGGTAAAGATCGCCTTCCTCCAGCTGAGATCAGGGAAGGCGGTCATACATAGTAATGAGCCGGAGCCTGTACTAAGCTTCAAGGCGTATTACTTGTATATTACAGTTCAGGCCCGCAGGTGGCAGTACTGAACTGTAATATAGCGATTTCTGTATAGAATAATGGAGCAAATTCCATTATTCTATAAAAATTGCAATCTGATGATTGCAAGTTGGGCTACGAGTGGGCCGATAACAAAAAGCTAAAAAAAAGTAAAAAAAAGTTTTGAAAAATAATAAAAAAGATAAAAAAAACATAAAAACCCCCGTACTATTAAAATATAAGAAAAATATAAGAAAAAGAAAAATAAGATAAGATAAGGATAAGATAAAATGCCTTTATTGTCACTGTACAATACAATGTAATACAATGTACAATATAATGAAATGTTGTTTGGAGCAATCCCAGATGCCATGGACAGAGGAACAAGAACTGACATTTAAACTAAAGCATTACACTAGAAAAAAACAAAACATTGCACTAGAAAGCATTACTATTCACAGTTCACAGCATATATATAGCAAGAGCAAAGTAGGAAGTGCTTATGAGTATATATACACACTGATTCAGACACCAGATTCGCCATTATTTAATCACTTTACTTCCCCAAAAATTTAATAAAAAGTTATCAAAAAGTTATAAACACCCCAAAATGGTATTAGCAAAAACTACAGACCATCCCACAAAAAATTAGCCCCACACATCTGTGTAGACATAAATATAAAAAGTTATAGGGGTCAGAATATGTTGTTGATCACTAGAAACAATACATTTTTTCACTTTTTTTTTTTTTTTTTGTATTAAAACACAAGAAAAACTATACATATCTGGCATTGCCATAATCATGCTGACCTGGAAAATGAAGTCCACTAGTCAGTTTTACCGCATAGTGAACACCGTAAAAATAAAACCTGTAAAACAGTGGCGGAATTGCATTTTTTTTTTATTCCACCACATTTGGAATTTTTTCCCACTTCTCACTACATTGTATGTAATATTAAATGAAGCATTAGAAAGTACAACTTGTTCTGCTAAAAACATGCCCTCATATGGCTATATGAACAAAAAATAAAAAGGCAGGTAGTGAAAAACAAAAGCGCAAAAACAAAAAATCACTGCGTCAGGAAAGCATTAAAGGAGGTGTCCCATGAAAAACACATCTCCTATAGCAAACGTAGTTACAGGCAGGCGCATGGAAGATACACCAGAAGTGACAAGTAAAACCGTAACGAGCCGAGTCTAAACCAGGAGAGACAATCAGAGCCAAAGTCAGCAGAAAAGAGTAATACGATACCAAGCCGGGTCAGTACCAAGAAGTCACGTCAGGGTCCAAATCATCAGACATATGCAGCGTCCCACTAGTGTACGTGGGCACTGCAAATCCTGTTATATTGTATGTTGTACCATGTTGTATTGCACTTTTGTATAAGGATTCCTGTTAACAGGCTGTTATGTGCACTTCACACATTCCACCACTAGATGGGGATAGCACAACAGTAGATATATACCACAGTTCAGGCCTAGTTAGAGTAGTTGAGAGTTGGTGAGATGTGGTGAGATATAGTAGAATGTGTAGTGAGGAGCAGGGGGAAGGAGAGGACCCCCCGCCTCTCAGGACTCTGGAGCTCCACGGCCCAGAGTAGCCCGGACCTATCTCAGTTATCAAGGCCAAGGAAATAGGCAAAAAGGTCGGACCTTGCTTCTACGGTTTATCCTTCCGGGGTGCCCAGTGAAGGATTATTTTCTATACGAAGACAAAGGAGGACAATAGCCATTATACTAGGCTTCTAGGCACCTTTGTATACAGGTGAAGGACGTATAGCTTCCGGCAGCCTCACCATTTATTATAACAAGTACAGAAAGGCCATCTGTAGCAACACTGAAGTAGAAGATAAGGATCCTAAACCCACCGTCACTGAGAACAAGGACCAGATTCAGAGCTAAATACTTGTGAGTACACAACCTCCTACTATAGCCTGAGACATAGCCACATATACAGCCTGTTACTGGGATTTGCCACATCCAACCTACATGTTCATAAGATACTGTCTTATAACTGGATGTAAAATTGCTTGCTGTCAAGATCCTGGTTACAATAAAGTTCTTAGAAGAATGAGGCAGGGTTTAAATCCAACTATCTCCATCATTTTGCACCACCAAGGTGCTGGCGTCACGACAATACCTAAGTCAGGGGCCCAGCCGCACAAGCACCCAGAAAATCCAATCACCATCAAGGGCAACTCGATCACCACCTGGCCGGTGTCCCCTGTAATAGAGTGTGCCCCGGAGAATTTGGTACTGTTCTCCCCTTCACTGCACTGCTGGCCCAGGGAGGCATCTGCTAACCGCGAGTACCCGATTAACTATTGTACCTATCGGCCCACACCGTGAACCTCACGTGTTCTTCCCTGCGGACCGGCACGTTGCAATTAAATTGGCGTCACGAACAGGATTCAATTCCTCTGTGCCTTATGTGAATGAGCCCCATTTGTTTGACCGTTTTATTGGCTAAAGAACTGTTCAAACTACTTAAAAACTGCATGGATATACTGTGCCAATTGTCTACTTTAAAATCGCACTGTTAAAACTGAGAAATTGCATACTATTCTGTCACTAAAACTGCTTGCACCCAAAATGGCCGCCGGAGGCCTTCTTGTTTAATCTATGGCGCCATCATTCTGAAAGACGCCCTGTTTGGCAGGAAAAATTTAGTGCTGCCCCTTGAAAAGTGCAGGAAAATCATTTCTGCTGCGCCATCACCTCATTAACATGGATTACAAAATGAGCGCCGCTTTCCCTATGCGGCAGAACCTAGGGGGTGTGCAAGAGGAAAGGTGGAGCCTTCGTGATCAGTGGTTCAGTCTGCTAGAGAAGTTGTTGTTTCCAGACATGCAGAGAGATGCTAGGCCTGCCGATATGTTGACTCAGTGGGGGCCAGAGTGTGAGATGAGTGCACCGCCTGCATATCAATCAGGTGAAGGACTGCCAGCCCCAGAGAGAGAGACATCAGTAAGCCCCGCAATGGCTAATGTGGTACAAGCGACCGGAACCCCGTTCTCGCTGTTCGGGAGAAGGAATGGGATCATCTTTGACCCAATAGATCCGCGGACGACAATACGCCCGCGGCTGATAAGAGATGTGCAGCCAATATGGATCAGTGCAAGCCAGAATCGTGGCGCAGAAGACCAAGTGGTACCCAGTTCAGTGGAACCATCAGGCGGGGATCCAGTGAACCCACCTTTACAAAGGCCTGGTTCAGGGCAAGCCCAGATTCGGTTATGGGAGCGAACAGCATTCCGGACCATGAGAAGAAAGAAGTCTCACGAAAATAAACTCTAAAAACTTGTAAGTAGGCCTGTAGGCCATTCCATACTGACTGTGCCATAAAGGAGTCTGTTGTTGCCCAGCATGGACTGTTGCCAGTTTCCCAAGGCACAGTGACAGTTTTTCCAGTAACTGCTCAGCCTGCTGTCCCTTTGTGGAATTCTCCAGAACCCCTTCTGGCCTGTGTTTTCTCTCCCTGTTGCGCCTGTTTCTGCGCAAAATGTTACCTTTTTTTACCCCCTCTTCAGGTTGATTGGGGTTATGCAACAGGACTATTTTTACAATGTTCAAGTCATGTACCCAGAAGGACATTTTTCTGTGCTTGTTTTTATGCAATTCTCATGTTCACAAGTCAACAGACTTTTTGCACTTTCATTATTATGCTGCACTAGAAAGGTTTTATATTCTAAAGACTTGGTGGGACTTTGCCATGGACTTTATACTATGTTTGTGAGATCAACGCCCATTTGTGTCACCAGCATGTTCACAAGTTACGTCGCCGCACATCCCTTTTTGCGTCGTGATGCACATAATTTATGATGTTTCCATAATGTGTATTTTCATACTGTGTTGAATTTATATCAGTATACCTGCCTGCATGCTTTCCCCTATATATTTTTCAGGAGACTCGTCATGTCCTGAATGTGTTGAGGCCGACACATGTTAAACAAGGGGGGTATGCAGCGTCCCACTAGTGTACGTGGGCACTGCAAATCCTGTTATATTTTATGTTGTACCATGTTGTATTGCACTTTTGTATACGGATCCCTGTTAACAGGCTGTTAGGTGCCCTTCACACATTCCACCACTAGATGGGGATAGCACCACAGTATATATACCACAGTTCAGGCCTAGTTAGAGTAGTTGAGAGTTGGTGAGATGTAGTAGAAGGTGTAGTGAGGAGCAGGGGGAAGAAGAGGACCCCCCTCCTCTCAGGACTCTGAAGCTCTACTGCCCAGAGTAGCCGGGACCTATCTCAGTTATCAAGGCCAAGGAAATAGGCAAAACGGTGGGACCTTGCTTCTATGGTTTATCCTTCCGGGGTGCCCAGTGAAAGATTATTTTCTGAGACATAGCCACATATACAGCCTGTTACTGGGATTTGCCACATCCAACCTACATGTTCATAAGATACTGTTTTATAACTGGATGTAAATTTGCTGTCTTGATCCTGGTTACAGTAAAGTTCTTGTTTGGATTTAAACCCTGCCTCATTCTTCTATCTCCATACTACAACCACTCTCATCATTTTGCACCACCAAGGTGCTGGCGTCACGACAATACCTAAGTCAGGGGCCCAGCCGCACAAGCACCCAGAAAAGCCAATCACCATCAAGGGCTCCTCGATCACCACCTGGCCGGTGTCCCCTGTAAGAGAGTGTGCCCCGGAGAATTTGGTACTGTTCTCCCCTTCACTGCACTGCTGGCCCAGGGAGGCATCTGCTAACCGTGAGTACCTGATGAACTATTGTACCTTTCTTCCCTGCGGACAGGCACGTTGCACATAGTCAAATCCGGGGTCAGAGATCCAGATAGCAATGTACGAACAGTAGGCTAGTGAGGCAATCTCAGGAGATTACACCATTCACAGGCAACCTGTGTCCAGCATCACTTGACCAGTGACGTAAGCATGCCTAATGTACGCCGGCTCTGATTGTTCGGCGCTCCTCCACAGGGAGACCCAGCCTGTCTCCCTGCAACCAGACTCCTGCGGTGCTGTGGCAGAGTGCACCTGCCGGTTGAAGATGTTACAAGAGTGCAGCACATCTTTTTTGTGATTGGCTAAGGCCTAGAGGTTTGACCCCCACTGAAGAAACAATTATACCTGTGATTGTGCATTATGTTTTCCTCTCAGGACGCGTTTCGACCCATCCAGTCTTCATAGTTGATGAAGGCTGGATGGGCCAAAACGCGTTCTCAGAGTGTATACCTTATAATTTAATAAAAAGCACAAGCCTTTGAACCCCCTTGCTTTTGCCGGGATTCTTCTACACAGTACTACTGGGGACTCTCCCTTCCCACTGCAGAGCGCACAAGGATGTAAATGCAGTGGACTCTTTCATTGAACGAGCAGCTGTCGGAAAGGAACGCTTCTTCCCGACAATTAGCATCTCCATTGGCCCGTCTAAACCTGCCTTCAATTATGTCGGCCTTCACCTAACAACCTCCCGCTGAGACTGGACAAAGGAGACATTTGGCATCTACAGGTGAAACTCGAAAAATTAGAATATCGTGCAAAGTTTATTTATTTCAGCAATGCAACTTAAAAGGTGAAACTAACATATGAGAGATAGACTCATTACATGCAAACCGAGATATTTCAAGCCTTTATTTGGTATAATTTGGATGATTATGGCTTACAGCTTATGAAAACCCCAAAGTCACAATTTGGAGGTACCCTTTGCTCAGGGGGTATGGACTAATTAGATGACTAGAGTGTGACACTTTGAGCCTAGAATATTGAACCTTTTCACAAAACTCTAATTTTAAGCTGCATTAATGCAATTACTTTTCATTTGCATTACTGAAATAAATGGACTTTTGCACGATATTCTAATTTTTCGATTTTCACCTGTATGACTTGTCTTATTGTCCAGTTCCTGCAGACGCTCCCTGGGTTAAAAAACGGAAACTAGAGACCCCAGACAGAGAAGGTTCCTGCCTGGATTCTTGAAGGTAGATCTGGGAAGCTGATACTAAAGCCAGCACCCTAAAAAGACACTGGAAGAACACCTCATGGGGTAACCTGCATGAGAGGAGCTGAAGCTGAGGCCACCCCAAAGGGATGCTTATCAGGAGGAGCACTGCAACGTGATTGCCCCTTGTGACCATAAGCAGAGTTTTGTGGACTGTATTTCATGTGCCACTGGACTTTTACCGGATTCCAGTCCCTTCTCCTCCCTGTACAGGGGCTGGCACAGCTTCAGTGCTGGTCAGTATTTCTTATTATTACTGCAATAAATGTTGGACCGTCCCCATATCACTTGCTCTGTTGATTGCACGAGAAGTGAATCAACCCTGTGACAATACTCTGTCCCCAGGATTTATCATGAGACAACCTGTTTTAAAAGCAACCATCAGCAGGATCATCTCTATTAACCTAGGCATACTGCCTGTTAGGTCTTATCCTGATGATTAAAATGATTTCTCTAAAGTTGCTTTTATTCTTTATGAAAAGGAGAGTTTAATTGGATGGAGTGACGTCACATCTCCAGGAGCTATGATATCACCGGTCCCATCTTAAGCCCAAAGCCTCTGTTGGGATTGGACTAGCAATGGCTTCATTTTTACATAAATAAAAGCCAGCAGCCTAGAAATCAAATAACAGGACATATGGAACTTACAGATGCCATAAAATCAGAAAATCTTATTAAAGGGCATCTGTCAGCAGATTTGTCCCTATGACACTGGCTGACCTGTTACATGTGCACTTGGCAGCTGAAGGCATCTGTGTTGGTCCCATGTTCATATGTGCCCGCATTGCTGAGAAAAATGATGTTTTACTACATGCAAATGAGCCCCTAGGAGCAACGGGGGCGTTACCATTACACCTAGAGGCTCTGCTCTCTCTCTGCACCTGCCATACTCTCTGCACTTTGACTTTAGGAGAGGTCAGGGCCAGACATGATCACATTTTCAATGCCTGGTCCTGTCAAGCAAAGTGCAGAGGGCAAGGCAGTTGCAGAGAGAGCAGAGCTTCTAGGTGTAATAGCAACGCCCCTGTTGCTCCTAGAGGCTCATTTGCATATATTAAAACTTCATTTTTCTCAGCCATGCGGACACATATGACCATGGGACCAACACAGATGTCTTAAGCTGCCAAGCGCACATGTAACAGGTCAGCCAGTGTCATAGGTACAAAACTGCTGACAGATGCCCTTTAAGGGTTATATCCCATACAGACAAGGTTTTACTGCTACTTTTTAAATGGAGCACAGCCTGAGAACTCTATGGAAGAAATCCTTGAACTCTATACCATCCTATTTCCCTTAGTGGAATGCATTGAGAGAAACTGTTCATGTGGAAGAGACCTTAGTTAGAGTACAAAGTCCAGATAAAGATCTCCAGGTGCATAAGGCCGGGTTCACATCTGCAATCTAAACTACAGCAGTCTGTTCCTGTCACTGTATCCAGCATATATGCCGGCTTTTGGCCTTACAAAAAATACTACCCGCAGCATTTTTTGTTTGGCCGAAAGCTGGCAGATATGTCGGAAATTGGCCAGATGCAATAAAAGTGAAAGGGGATCTGCCGTTGTGAGGTGGTATATGGCTATGCTATAACATAGAAACATAATTACTGGCTACAGTAAACTCCAGCAGTCTGTTTTTGTAATTGTCTGTATCACTCCAGGCCATGGGTAAGAGCTGCACTGTTTATGGACAAAAAAAGCAAACTCTCTTTTTTTAACCTTGACCAAGCTGTAGTACCCCAGAGAGTATCTGCAAATGGTTTATTATGTAATATACTGTTATGTATTGTCATGTTATGTATTATCCCCAGCATAGCCGTGTATGGATGTCACAGCCAGGGTTAAAAATCCTGGCTCAGCCTTTGTAAGAGGTTAGGTGTGGGCTGACCCCACCATAAGTCAGTCTAGACTGGAGTTCAGCAAGAGAGGAAACTGACTTATGCACCCAAAAAGCTACAGAGACTCACTGATTTCTGCATGATCTACAGAAGGAGAGACTGACAAAGGGAAGACCAAGAGAACTTAGAATCTGCATGGCTGAGCATTGGAGTCAGTAAGGTAACCTGGTACTTCAGCTATTCCGACTTTGCTGCCATGAGGCACACTGTTAAGACACCCTTCACACCTGGACACAACTTGGCCCATAGGATCACTAAAACCCTGAATCCCGCAGTGGACAATACAGCCACTATTACAAGAGTACTATTACCCTCAATGGGTTCTGTTGGAGAAGACTTTAGCAAGATAGAACAGAAAGAGGGTCATAACTCTCAACCTTGTCAAAATTCATACATCGCTACCCGGAAAAGAATTGCATTGTGTACAGCTGCAACTGTGTCGGTTATAATTGGATGTACTACAACTCCCATTTAGCATCTAAGTAAAAAAAAAAAAAAGACATCTGGCCTGGTAACTGACTCCTAAACCATACGCTGGCCTTTGTACTCCACACATCCTGCCTCGCACCCATACAAGCATTAAACATCACGTGCACCCAGCTAGCATCCTACAGGAGCCCCAGAATAAGGGTGTTCCCAGAGGGAAGAAAGTGTATACCCTCCATTCTCTGCACTGGCCCTAGGGAGCAACAGTCTGAAGAAAGCCACTCTTACTATAATTATCTAGTGCATCCTTCATCTAATGCATCAGAATCTAACAGTAATTTAAAGTGGCTCTGACACCAGGATCAACCTTATTAAACCAGGCATACTGACTGGTAGGATCATCATGCTAATTAAAACAATACCTGTCTTTTGTCTGTATGCTAAACAGCTGCAGACAAATTTGCATTTTAATTCACATGCAAATGCAAAGTTGGAGCACCAGGATGTGGGGCAGAATCCTTTGAGCACTGCTTTGTAACACCCCCTCTGCTCTGCCCACTCACCCCTCCCCTTGATTGACAGGCCTAGACATCAACATGCTTAGGGCAGAACTGTCTCCTAGCATCTACATATTATATACTCTGTGTACTATAGCTTCACCACACTGAGATCTGCTTAGAAAGCTAATACACATACCATAATACTGCTTTTTTCACAATCACAATATATGATTATGTAACATCCTAGAGTTATGTTACGAAACTCTTTTACCCCGCTACAACCTGTTAAGTGTATCTGCATTGTCATCCTGTGTAATTTAACATCACATCATAACTAATGTGCATATTCTAAGCCTGTTACATGTAATTTGCTGTAATTTCCATGTACACCAGCAGGTGGCAGCAATGTGTTATCAGGAACTTAGTTCAGTTTAGCATATCTAGACTGGAATAGTACATTCCAGTTTAGCTCCCCCTCTATGAGCAGAAGTGGGCTGGCCCATGTCCTGTCTCATGGGGAGGGAAGGAAGTTAGAGTGTGTGTGCCAGCCATCCCGGCTAGGGGAAGGCTGTGCTGGTAGGAGCTACCAGTTCTAGGGATCCCAACCCAGGATTGAGTCTCGGCTGAGACCAAAGATCTTCATCCCCAGTCTGAGCCCTTCAGCCTCAGATGGTTGACAAGCAAGCAGCAACCTCCAGATCTCCAGGAAGAACCATTCCCTATGAGCATAACTGTGAGTACCACCCAGAGACCAGGAGAAGCCAAATTTCTCCTCAGCTAGTCAGTCCCCAACACAGCAGAAGATAGACAGAGCAGAAGATATAGATTCCTGCCATATTCTACAGGCATATGATAGAAGCAGAAGAGATAGTAATCCCTGCCATACATTGCCAATACCTGCTGGAACCCAAGACTATTGCTGTATCTCATGTGGATTAATGCTGCCTCCAGTAAAGACCAGTTTGAATTATATTCCAAGTCTGGATCTCATTCATTACTACCAAGTTCCTCATTTACTCCTACTAGCAACGCACTCATTTATTGTAAGTGAGCCAGGATCCAGGAGTCCAGCCGTACCAAGGTAGGAGACACCGTTGACACTATACCTACTACTACACAGAGACATTATACCACTCTGGCATTCCTAACCTGGTACGTGAGTTGCAACACCTTAAAGGGCCCTGAGACTGTACCCTGCGCACACTGCAATTGGCGTCACGAACAAAAACTATAGACTTATATATCCATATCCGGATCCACTGCATAATTTTGGCATCCGCCTAACCGTACCACGGTCCGGCTCATTGCAATTATAGAGACATCAGTAATATGTGCTAGCTTAATAAGAATAGAAAAAAACATATCTGTATGCAGTAATGCTATAGCTTGGTGGTAAGTATTTGGTTTTGCATGTAGAGATCCCAGGTTTGAATCTTGGAAGAGACTTCCAGGTTCTTTTCTTCAGATATTTTTCAGAAAGTTTAGGTAAGTCTCTCCCAGGATTTAAACCTGGGATTTCTACATGCAAAACCAAAGCTATAGCATTACCACACAGTGATATAAGTTTTTCTATACTTATAAACTAACACACATTACTGGTGTCTTTATAATCATATATTGTGCTTAAGAAAAAAGCAGTAATATGTGTATTAGCTTTCTGAGCAGATGTCAGTGTGGTGAAGCTATAGTACATACAGTATTTGATATGTAGATGCTAGGAGACAGCTCTGCCCTCAGCATGTCTAGCCCTGTCAATCAAGGGGAGGGGTGAGTGTGCACACAGTGGGTGTTACAAAGCAGTGCTCCAAGGATTCAGCCCTGCCTCCTGGTGCTCCAACGTCTCATTTGCATATGAATAAAACCTGATTATCTCTGCAGCATATAGACAAAAGAAAGGTATAGTTTTAATCAGCATGATGACCCCTACCAGTCAATATGTCTGGCTTAATAGCGTTGATCCCTGTGACAGAGCCACTTTAATTTACTGTTAGATTCTAATGCATGAGACGAAGGATAGACTAGAGAATTATAGTAAGAGTGGCTTTCCTCAGACTGTTGCTCCCTAGGGTCCGAGCAGCTTTAAGTCAAGGGAATCTTGGTGTCCATTTTATAGTGATATGGGTCCTCCTTGTCTCTAGGGCTTTTGTGCGCTTCACTGGCTGCACCAATGGATTGTCCACCCCTAAAATAGATGTAGAGGGCTAGACATGTTACATGACAAGAAACATCAAGAAGAGGTCTGGTCATTTCATAAACTAGGGGGACAAGCTCTGAAGATAGAGAAAAGAAGAAATACGGAGGAATTCTTTTCAAGTGGCTCTCTTCTGGCATAATCCGTACTTGTTGAAAGGTTACTTGACAATAGTGTTGAGCGCGAATATTCGAATCGCAAATTTTAATCGTGAATATCGCCACTTTGAGAATTTGCGAATATTTAGAATATAGTGCTATATATTCGTATTCGCGAACAGTGTTGAATATTCTAATCGCGAATTTATCGCGAATATATTACATTGCTGATTTTCTTAAACAATGACTGGAGATCACAAATTCTTGAATTTGCTAATTTATGGCCAATATTCGGCCAAAAATCAGCGAAATATCGCAAATTAGAATGTTGCCTATGCCGCTCATCACTACTTGACAATAAACTGATCATAAAGTGTCCTTCTGCAGTGAGTTGTAATCTGTGGGGAAACCTATCAGTAAGGCCTCATGCACACGGCCGTTGTTTTGGTCCGCATCCGAGCCGCCGTTTTCACGCGGAGTTGCTCCGTTCCGTGGCCCCGCTAAAAAAATATAACATGTCCTATTCATGTCCGCGCTTTGCGGACAAGAATAGGCATTTATATTAAAGGCTGTCCGTGCCGTTCCGCAAATTGCGGAATGCGCACGGACGCCATCCGTGTTTTGCGGATCCGCGATTTGCGGACCGAAAAACACACCACGGTCGTGTGCATGAGGCCTAAGTGTTCAACTTTCCTACAGCTCCACCGCAAGAGACATGAGGAAATACACAGTGTGTCACGGCCATGGCTATGACCGTGACTCCTGAACCGCATGCGGTTGTCAGCGGTTTTCATTGGTGTTCAATCACAGGTGAGGGCTGTGGTATTGGCCTCACCTGTGGTTGCCGCTGGCAACAGTATGTATGTGGCAGCGTAGCAGGCTGAGCTGTGCCATGCAGCTCGCTACGCTGCGCATGCGGTTTTGTGTGTGATGTGTGGATGTGTGCACTGTGTTTTATGTTATTGTGTGCACGTTCCCTTTAAGTGGTGTTTTCCCTTCCCTGGTGTTGGAAGGGTTAATCCCCTTCCTAGTGTGTGTGATCACTGGGTGTGTCCGACTGTGGGGTGTGGCTTCTTGGCCTATAAAGCCTCACTGCTTTTGCAGGCCTTCAGGTTGCTTCAGCCATGCTTAGCTGAGAGCAGCCTCATGTATTTATTACCTGCCAGTAAGAGCCACCCCTGTGGTCATAAACCTTAATGTCATAACCATAATGTCGCTTTAAGTTATTTCCAGTTATGTGTGATGTCTGTGTGATGTTTTATATGTCTCCCTTTGTGCAGCTATGGATCTGGGTCCCTGTGTGGGGATGCGTTTATGATCTGCACCCTGCTAACACAGGGATCCAGTCAGCAAGGCTGTGGCAGGTAGGTGGAACTCTTGTTCACCTGCCATATCCATAGAGCTGTTTATGTCCCCCCTTTTCCTGCAGCTTGGCCGTTGAGACTCCTGCTCCTCCGTGTCTAGGAGGAGTGGGCTTGTCTTACTCAGCTCCTAGGTGAGGGTCATCTTGAGGGCTAGCAGGGACTTTTAGGTTCCGGAGCATGGGCCCTCCTACCATCTAGGTTGGCTCATGTAGCTAGGAGCCAGGGTCAGGTTAGGGATGCGTTTAGGAGGTGACCTGCTCCCTAATCCTGTCTTCATGGCCAAGCAGCCGTAACATCACCGGGCTCCACACGGCTGAGGATTTCCCCCATCCTCAGCCGTGACACAGTGTCCATTCAAGACCAGGGGTCGTCCATGTAATGCAGGACAGGACAGGTCCTCCACAGCAAGTGACGCTCTTTGTAACCACTCACCACCCAAAAAGAGCCAGGAGATTTAGGTTTGTTCCACGTCTCTAGTAGTGGTTTCATTGACCTAAGTTCATTTATACAAAAAGCTCTTTTGGGTCCTAACGTCACATCAGTTATCAGTTCCCATGAGATGACCCTGAGTCAACCGCCCTGTCCTTGTATTTACATGTGATTACAGATCAATGAGCTACAGAGTCGCTGACTATAAACAGGTTCTAAGCTCACCGCCCTCGAGCCTGCAGAGATAAAACCTAATACTTATTCAGACTGCACATTGCATCGCAAGGAAGTATTCTGGTACCAAAATCGGATAAAAGTCCCAGCAGGGTGACTTAAGGCGAGAGCCGCTTCTGTCTCCTTTGTGTGTGGCTTTACAAGAGGGATCGACCTTTCCCCTACTTCTGAATTGCTCACATGACCACTGCCTGTCATCACATGGAGGGAGGGTTTGGAGAGTCGTTCTCCGCTCTCTGAATGTCCTTCAAATGACACAGCAGGGATTCCTCGCACACTGTATCACGCTCCGTGGCCGGAGTTGACAGAGCCATGGTTTTGCTTTCATTTTCATTCTTACGTAATTGTATTTTTCCTTCGCAAATTCTTAAGGATTTTGAAGTCAGCCTTGTCCGATTGCTACTGTGGTTCTACTCAAAGATGTCGTAACACCCCGTCTAGTCTGCTTTCTCTGAATGCTCTGCGACCTTGGATGAGGGCCCTTCGGGCACGTTCTTGTCAACTAAACTGCCTGTAAGGGTCTGACCACGTCGCGTGGTCATTAGTGATGAGCGGAGTATTGAAAAACTTGATTCAGTGAATTTTACAAAGCCGTATTTCTTTGTAAGTAGTAGGTGCAATGACAGGGAGCGGTGATTGCGTCGCTCCCCGTCATTGTACCCCTCAGATGCCACGTTCATAGCTGATCGCGGCAATATTACAGTGTAAAATACAATTAAAAATTAATAAAAAAATCCTCATCCATTTGATCACAAAGAGCTCCATCGCGCACGGGGTCTTCAGTCAAGATGGCGGTGGCCGACTCTTTATGTTCAAATGGATGAGGTAAATATGTTGTTTTTTTACCACCATTCAGGCAAAATTGATTCACTACCACAAAGGAAATTCGGTTTTGCGGCAAATCGAATTTTCCCTGAAATTCGGATTGAATTCCACTTCGCGGGTTTCAATTCATTCAACACTAATGGTCATGTTGAAGCTGGAATGTGGCCATGCTGGCGAGATGCAGCTAATTAGGACTGCACTGATTAGTTGGTCTGCATTGTTTGGGTAGACCCCCTTTTTGGCCAGATGTGCACTGGGAAGTATACTTACCTGCTCCCGGCTGCTGAATCCCAGCTTCTTTGATTCCCTGCTGCTTGCTAGTCAATTGGTCACGTTACACAAGGGGGGCAGGTCACCACTGAGGCTAGTCATTAGCTGCAGCGGCATGACAGTGGATGTTGAGAGAGGGAGACCTGAAACAGCGGTGGTGGGATAGCAAAGATGATGGGACCCAGCAGTGTGGAGCAGGTAAGTACCTTTGCGTAGAGATGAACACATTTCTTTTCCGTCTCCGATTTGTTGAATTTTTCAATGTGTGAATCGATCCTACACAGGGGCGTAACTATCATAGCGGCAGACCAAGCGACTGCTATGGGGCCCAGGCCAAGAGGGAGCCCAGTTGGGATCATCTCCTCTTCTACTGCAGGTGAAAACTTGGTCAGGGCTCTACCCTCAAACTGCGGCCCTCCAGCTGTTACAAAACTACAACTCCCAGCATGCCCGAACAGCCTACAGGTATCAGCCTACAGCAGGGCATTGTGGGAGTTGTAGTTTTACAACAGCTGGAGGGCCGCAGTTTGAGGATGCCTGCTCTAAAGGAACAACTTTTAGCAAATGAGACAGTGGAAAAAATGGCCCAAGGGTCATTGAAAAGGGTTTAGGCAGGAACCCTTCTGTCCTGTGTGGGGGGCCTGGTTTGATCCTTGCTATGGAGTCCTTACTTCTCTATGTACGCTACTGATCCTACACAAATAAAATATGATCCAACTGGCCTGAAAATTAGTATATGACACTCTGAGGTCCCCTAGGACTCCTAGATTTATTTTAATATCATTTCTTTATCTCTTTTTTAATGTTCCCATTTTTAAGCTCATGACCTCAATGACAACAATTGCAAATAATGTCAGAATGACCCTGACATATACACTGCGTGCAGAATTATTAGGCAAATGAGTATTTTGACCACATCATCCTCTTTATGCATGTTGTCTTACTGCAAGCTGTATAGGCTCGAAAGCCTACTACCAATTAAGGATATTAGGTGATGTGCATCTCTGTAATGAGAAGGGGTGTGGTCTAATGACATCAACAACCTATAACAGGTGTGCATAATTATTAGGCAACTTCCTTTCCTTTGGCAAAATGGGTCAAAAGAAGGACTTGACAGGCTCAGAAAAGTCAAAAATAGTGAGATATCTTGCAGAGGGATGCAGCACTCTTAAAATTGCAAAGCTTCTGAAGCGTGATCATCGAACAATCAAGCGTTTCATTCAAAATAGTCAACAGGGTCGCAAGAAGCGTGTGGAAAAACCAAGGCGCAAAATAACTGCCCATGAACTGAGAAAAGTCAAGCGTGCAGCTGCCAAGATGCCACTTGCCACCAGTTTGGCCATATTTCAGAGCTGCAACATCACTGGAGTGCCCAAAAGCACAAGGTGTGCAATACTCAGAGACATGGCCAAGGTAAGAAAGGCTGAAAGACGACCACCACTGAACAAGACACACAAGCTGAAACGTCAAGACTGGGCCAAGAAATATCTCAAGACTGATTTTTCTAAGGTTTTATGGACTGATGAAATGAGAGTGAGTCTTGATGGGCCAGATGGATGGGCCCGTGGCTGGATTGGTAAAGGGCAGAGAGCTCCAGTCCGACTCAGACGCCAGCAAGGTGGAGGTGGAGTACTGGTTTGGGCTGGTATCATCAAAGATGAGCTTGTGGGGCCTTTTCGGGTTGAGGATGGAGTCAAGCTCAACTGCCAGTTTCTGGAAGACACCTTCTTCAAGCAGTGGTACAGGAAGAAGTCTGCATCCTTCAAGAAAAACATGATTTTCATGCAGGACAATGCTCCATCACACGCGTCCAAGTACTCCACAGCGTGGCTGGCAAGAAAGGGTATAAAAGAAGAAAATCTAATGACATGGCCTCCTTGTTCACCTGATCTGAACCCCATTGAGAACCTGTGGTCCATCATCAAATGTGAGATTTACAAGGAGGGAAAACAGTACACCTCTCTGAACAGTGTCTGAGAGGCTGTGGTTGCTGCTGCACGCAATGTTGATGGTGAACAGATCAAAACACTGACAGAATCCATGGATGGCAGGCTTTTGAGTGTCCTTGCAAAGAAAGGTGGCTATATTGGTCACTGATTTGTTTTTGTTTTGTTTTTGAATGTCAGAAGTGTATATTTGTGAATGTTGAGATGTTATATTGGTTTCACTGGTAAAAATAAATAATTGAAATGGGTATATATTTGTTTTTTGTTAAGTTGCCTAATAATTATGCACAGTAATAGTCACCTGCACACACAGATATCCCCCTAAAATAGCTAAAACTAAAAACAAACTAAAAACTACTTCCAAAAATATTCAGCTTTGATATTAATGAGTTTTTTGGGTTCATTGAGAGCATGGTTGTTGTTCAATAATAAAATTAATCCTCAAAAATACAACTTGCCTAATAATTCTGCACTCCCTGTATAGCTATGGCTAAACACATGGTTGACGGTGTTAAGAAGCAGCCTGTTTGAAAATACTATCTCCTACGACTGGCACTCTCACATACCATAATGTAGAGATACAAAAAGAGGATTACGGTACAATTTGAACTTCCTGGTTTTGGAAACAGACCAGGAGTCACAAAATAGGTACCTAGAGTGGAGGCTATCAGAGGCGCCAGGGGGCGGAGGTGAGTTCTATATAGAACTATATATATATAAACATATATGTATATATATATATGTGTATATGGAGTTATGCTCGTCTGCAATGAAGGAACAAGATAGGCTGCTCAAGTGTTTCAGTGGATCAAGGATTACCCTTGTCCACTTAAGAAGAGATATAGGCGGTGTGGAGAGGAGAGAGGAGAAAGAACCTTTCACACCCGTGGAGGAAAAAGTTTGAAACACGTACCAGGCGCCAGATCTCTCGGTTATTAGTCGTGAAGAGGATACAGGTTGGTTCTTATTTGTGTATAGAATATAAAAAATAAAAAAAAGACCTTCACCTAGGTCTATTTAAGAGCTCGGAGTTTAGGAAAAAAAAAAACACCTCAGCTCTATAGTGATAATGTTAGGGATCATAGATTAATGATAATAGTAAAAGCAAATGCACTCACTTCACAGGGGGGGCAGTCACCAGGATAAACTCAAGACACCTGAGACTATTTTCCCCCCCGGCCAGGATCGCATGTAGAGATGTGAATAATTGAACGCCGCCTACATACGTGGCTTCTGGTCAATCATTTTAATAAATATAAGGCTCAACGCGTTTCGAGGGTCTGAGGCCCTCTTCTTCAGGAGTGCTTTAGCAGGTTCAGAGACCAGTCTGGAGTCACATACCAACATTTCCGCTTTAGGCCACTTTCCCACTGGCGTGTGCGCCCCGTTGCTGTATTGCGGACTGCATTTGCGGATCCGCAATACACGGGCACCGTTCCGTGGGCATTCTGCATCACGGATGCGGACCCATCGACTTCAATGGGTCCGCAAATCCGGAGATGCGGAATGGTGCGGAACGGAACCACGGAACGGAACCCTACGGAAACACTACGGAGTGCTTCCGTGGGGTTTCGTCCCGTACTTCCGTTCTGCAAAAAGATAGAACATGTCCTATCTTTTTGTGGAACGGCCGGATCGCGGACCCATTCAAGTGAATGGGTCCGCGATCCGCTGCGGCTGCCCCACGGACTGTGCTTGTGCATTGCGGCCCGCTTTTTGCGGCCCGCAGCACGACCACGGGGCGCACACGCCCGTGGGAAAGAGGCCTAATACAGTATAGAGAATAATATAGTTCAGAATAGGGTAAATAGAACATTTTTACAGTAAAATAGGAATTCAATGTGGTCATTTATGGATTATATTAAAATAAACCTCTATCCCCCCTCCATATAACCTACATTAGGAAAAAATATACACTACTCACAAAAAGTTGTCACCATACGAGTCTTTGGTGGTGGCGATGGTGTTACAATGTGGGCAGGTGTCTCTAGTCAATACAGAACTGCCCTACACTTTGTGAATGGTCCAGTGAAAAGCCCATACTACTCGAATAACATCATTAATCCAGTCATTGTGCCTCTGCATGGATAACACAGGCCTAATTTCATCTTCATGGACGACAATGTGCCAGCTAGTCGAGGTCGCATCATTAGGAGTGGCCTCAAATGGAGTGGCCTGCACTTTCTCCAGACCTGAATCCCATTGAAAACCTATGGGATCAGCTGAGTCGCCGTGTGGAGGCTCGTAACTCTGTACCCCAGAACCTCAATGACCTGAGGGCCACCATTCAAGAAGAGTGGGATGTCATGCAGACAATAAGTCAACTTGTGAACAGCATGAGACGCCGTTGTCAAGCTGTAATTGATGCTCAAGGCCACGTGACAAGTCATAGAGACATTGACATATTGTGTGGCGGTATACCCAGCACTGGTGTTGACTTTTGTTTCAAAAAATTGTTTGAGATGAGGAAATCACCATTGCTGCTTCTACTTAAATGTCCTACTTTCATGATATAATATCACTGTAACGTGAACTTTTTATTTTTTTCCATAAATTTCTCCCATAGGAATAAAATATGGTAACTTATGTCATTATGTGTGCACACAGATACAGATCAATGTTCTCCACTGGGCCCTCAAGGTGAATATGTTCACACCCAAGGGTGTATTCTTACTTAACGCTTAAGTCAACTGAATTGCACGTTCATCATTAAAGAACATGAGGTTATACCGCAGCATCTCATTTACATGCAGATGTGTTGATAGGGATAGTTTTAGGTTCCTATGTTGTATAGGTAGCAGTTGCAATAATATTGAATATGGTAAAATCTGCAGTTGTGCATACACACTGTAAACTTCAATAGTCACTAATAATATCTTATGTTCATTTATTTGTGACTTCACTTTAAATAACCACTAGTCACATCAATGTATATATGTCTTCAGTTAAAATCCTTAAACCATGCTTATCAAATGTTCCTCGCAGTACAAGTGCTGCAAATAATTGACTTCCTGGTCAGATATGTGGGCAGCAAGTTGCATATACAGTGTGTCCTGGTAATGAAGTAGTTTGGCCTTCCTTTCGACAACATTCCCCCATTACGCTTTGATAGCAAAGTCTAAAAGCATGACTATCCAATAACCATTAGATAGCTCAGATTGTCATCATCATCATCAGCCTCCCCTCCCTGCACAAGCAACTCCTCCTCCTCCTCCTCCAAAAGCAACTCTTTATCCTCCAGGCAACTTTCTCAGGTCCCCATCAGCTACAGGGATGCTAACAAGATACATAAGCTGTTCTTCTTACTCCATTCCTTGAATCAGATAAAGATAAAATAAATATCAAGGAGGGTGGGTGACATAATCGATGCCACAGTTGTCCCTACTGAGAAATCTGGTGGCCTTTTAAAAGGGACTGAGTATGTAACATTGTCTCTGATGAGCTGCCACTGCCTGACCTTGAAACAACACATGCTACCTTATGGGGTGATCTGGTGCATGAAAATCATTTACTGCTTTACTCTGCTCATACAGATGGTCTAGCATATGCAAGGTAGAAATCTAGTTAGTTGGAACATCGCAAATCAAGCAGTGCAATGGCAGACCATTCTGTCTCTGCAAGTCCAGAAGGACGTTCCTTGCCACATAAGAATGACTAAAATGTGAGGACAGTCTCCTGGATATTGCCAGAACCCTCTGCAAGCCACATTACTTTTTCATAAAGCGTTGTTGCATGACTAAATTTATCACATGCGCCATGCAGGGAACATGTGTTATTCCCCAAATGCAGCGCAGTTACAATGTGTAACGGAACGCCTAGCACCCCGACCGGGTACCTCCATCGATAGATGCTCCTAGTGCTTCCAGAAGACTCCAAGCACTCCACTTGACACCGTCAGCGCTGCAGACCCCGCGAACCGCCGAAGCTTGGTGGAGGTCTCGCCGTCTCCTACCCAGCTGGGGTGCATGGTGCCAACTCCTGCTGGGTAGTAACTGAATGGTTAGGGCAGAGGCCAGCGGCGCTCTGCTCTGATGCCAGCTCTTCTGCTGGAGAGGGGTCAATGGGGTTTGAAGCCTTACCCACTACCCTCAGTATTGGGCTGGGAGAGAGCTGTGGAGGGGGGCTATCACTTACCCCCTCCTCTGGATACCCCATCTGTCGCTGGGGAGAGAGACCAACTGTCTCCTCTCCCTGTAGAGTATACTGCCGCAGTTGGGGATCTGGGCCGCCTGCCCAGCCACCCTGTTGGGACGGTGGAGTAACTACGGTCCCATCTCCACCTGCCGACTGGGGTTCCTCCCAGTACCAGTCTATGAAGTCCCCTACCTCCACAGTTAGTGAGGAAGTAGGGGATACCTCAGCTGTGACTTGCCAGGGGTAGGGCTGCAGGTCTGGGCCTGGTATCCAACTGTCTTGTATCTTGCGCTGGGCTTGAATGGAGCGAAACAACAGTTGATAATCTTGCTCCAGTTCCCACTCCCTTTGGACCAGAAAGGTCAGATCTGCCGTCACCCCCCTAGTTGTAGGCCAATTGTGCAAGTCCTCCATGTAGTCCGTAATGTCCCAAAATCTAGACTCTTCTGTGCTCCCAAAGTCAATGTCTTCAAAAGACTCCCACAATAACCCAGGGCAATTATATTCCTCACCTTCGGGCTTGGCGTACTCCTCCATCCATGGAGACTGTCGTACTGTGTCCCACCATAGTGCTTGGTAAGCGTCATCCAGCCAGGTTTCCTGCCATACCAGTGTCTCAAGCTCTGACACCCACTCCGTCAATGGTTGCTCTCCCAGTAGAGGTAGTCACAGCGCCAATCGCATTCGCAATCTCTGCTCATCACTGGGAAGATTCTCACCCCTCCGACGCTGCACGTCCTCCAGGGGCTGGTGCCATACACCTTTCTGCTCGGCATCCCTGTAATCCGGGTGATCTTCCTCATGGAATGCTGTGCAGGAACCGACGGCATCCATATTGCTGTAGCCAGGGGCGCTGTACGGATACTAGCGTTGCCCTCAATATACTCCACAAACGGTGTCTCCGAGCTGCTTCTCCTCACACTAGGACGCCATCCCACTGTTGCCACCAATGTAACAGAACGCCTAGCACCCCGACCGGGTACCTCCGTCGATAGATGCTCCTAGTGCTTCCAGAAGACTCCAAGCACTCCACTTGACACCGTCAGCGTTGCAGACCCCGCGAACTGCCGAAGCTTGGTGGAGGTCTCGCCGTCTCCTACCCACCCTGGACCTACGACAAGGCTCCAGGCTCCAGTGGGTGAACCTCTCCCTAAATGCAGAGAGCAGGAACCAGGAACAAGCTCTTACAAGAGCTTCTACTCAGGGGAGTATTGTGATATAGCAATCCCCAAGAGTGTAGTTATCGCATTCCCCAAACATGAGCCAAAACTTCATGAAGGTATAAAGCAGCACACTTTATTGAGGGCTACCCACCCATATTTATGCAGGTCCCCATCTGGTGGACACGCCCCTAGGGGACCAGAAGGAAGACTGTGACATAGGACAGATATGCAGCAACTCAGGATACACAGACACAACACATCCCCACAATGCAAACACAGACATTTAACATATCCCCAGATAGCTCAAGTCTGAGTGCATATCATTAGGTGAATGGCACTCAGAATACACGAATACAATAAAATTAGCTATCTGGGTACCCTCACATAACAAAATACAATTCCAAAGACAGATTTAAGCTGTGCGGCCGGTCTGTCTTCTCCTTTAAAGTTAGTATGGGCCATAATCCTGAGGCAAGAGGCTGGTAAACAGGCCTCTCCAAAACCCAGTGGCGAGGTTGGTTTCGCCACACAATGATTCTGCCATTTGTCTCTGACCGTCTTCCCAATTGTAGTTGGAGGGGAGAGAGCTAGTGGGATGTTTGCTGCTTGATGTTCTTTAGGTGTCACAGCTAAGACAGTAACCCTTCAGAGGGTAAATATGCTTAGGTAGTATGAATCCAAACTATTCACAGAATACCACCCTAATTTAAAACGTAGCCTTTATTCTAAATACTAAAATTATCCAAAGAAATAATAAATCAAAACAAATATAAATAAATAGATATACTGATAAATATTCCACAACACGGGATAGGGCAGTACTTTAGGCAAGGTAGCGGTGGTAAAGGGGGGACCTTTCCCTGATTCTCATCCTATACTATATAGCCCTGCCTATAGAACGGAATAGCCGCCCCAATAGGGGCGATCCCGTATTGAGGAACCTCCTACAAGCCCTTGGATGGCCCTGAAAAGGGATTATAGAGGCAAACATAGATAAGGTGCCCTGAAACGGGTCTATTCAATGACCTACTATAAATACCGAAAATAATAAATGCTAAGTACATGAGAATAATAAATAAATGCTGAGTACATCAAGATGAATAAATGCTGAATAAATAACAGTAAATAGATGCTCAGTACAATTTCTGCAATGTCGGATTAAATCGTTATTTGCCAAAAGGCACCTTCTGCTTCCCATGATCATTACATTCAAAGTATAGATCCCTTCAACCCAACGCGAAACGCCCAATACATTAAATGGGCTCATCAGGGGACACAAAATGCAGTATTTAAATAAACATCCAAAAGTTTTTCACATAAATTATTGACCTAGTGTCTAGCAATTTCTTTGCAGCACCAGTTAGTCATTGGTTAGTAATAAAAATTGATGAGACACTGATTCAGCAAATAGAAAACAATAATAAAGTGGGCCAGTGAGCCTGATAGCCCCCTCACACTCAAATTCAGATAAATAATATACATCCTCACATGAGATGCAAAATAGATACTGTTCAGTCAATTATTGTCAGAGTAAGAGATACTTGCGTGCCCCATAGGTTTAACCCAAAGTGCCGGGGAAGATAACCAGCCAGTATGGTTGCTGTTCGATAACATAAGCGGGCCGCTGCAGCTTACTGTCTGCGTCACATGGTCAGTCTGTAAAGAAGAAAGTACGCCGAAACGCGCGTCGGGGCTGGCGCCAATCTGGAGGGAGCACAGCATGGGTAACTATTCTTTGTCTAATTGACTTTTGTATGTTCTTATGAACTTGCACTTGCACTTTATTAGTTTTTACTTGAGTACACGGACATATGTATGAATTGTTTATCCGCTGTGGACTCCCTCCAGGTGATGCCGCTTTTCCCTGCACTTGTATCCTCTATCTTTTTTCAATTTTTAATATGTATGTAATTTGTGTCTTTTGAAATCATGCAATAAATTGGTATTACAAGCGGTCTGGTAGTTATTTATAGGTGTAACATTTAATGTTCTACCAAAGGCTTAGCTGTGTACTCTGTGATGAGAGTGACCAGTTAGGGACGGTGTATCCCATAGTTGCGGCAAAATTGGTTTATTCTAACACAGCATGGTAACATTTCACTTTATACATATTATAGGAGGTAGTGGGAGCAATGCTCTGCCCTGCTTCTGTTGGGGACTGGAGGATGTCCAACGAGGACATGAAGGAGGAGGATAAGCGCCTCATGTGGGAACCAGACCAAGACAAAGTGGAGGTGTCAATAGGACCTGGCCTTCTTTTACAGTGCTGCCTTGCCGCAAAAAAAAACATTAACCCAGTGGGCCATGAAATACATGTACTGTTCCTGCCTGTAACACACAGGCAAAGACAGAATTGCAAGGAGTGGCCTATGCTCTCTGCCACTTGACAGTGATGGCTTTTTTGGAGAAATAATGTGGGCTAGATATCTTCCAGCAAAGCTAAGCGCGCAGCACCAGCTCCCTAAAAGCAGCAGAATCCACTAAGTGATAAAGCAGCAACTGTACTTCCAGCAATTTGGCTGGTGGGAGTTAAGCCTGCACCCCAAGTTTGTGATGCAGCGTGTAAAGTTGTTTCTTGGCCACACAATCCATTATCAATGGCTAACGACAGAGAGAGGCTGGAGGAGAAGTAGTAGTCTAAGTGGGAGAAGCAGTAAGTGATGATGACGATGACAAGGATACAACTGTTAAAGATGCTCTCAATCAGAGCTAAATGTATTTGCTCTACTGCTCCAAATTGTCTTAATCCTAGGATTTTACATGCATGGAAGAAACAGCACTGACACCAGGCAAGGGTCAAAGCAGTTTTCATTTATTACAGGAAGTTAAGCAGTATATAAGTACATAAGAGGGGGCACCCCCCCTGAGGCTCGTAGCATTGTCCCATTGGCTAGAATACAAAAAAAAATAAAAGACATTTGGTATGCAAACTATGTAAACATCTAGGTGCCAGCGGAGCCATATTGTAATGGCTTCACACTAACAGCAGTACAGCATACGTAATGTATGACACATCAAGGAGGAGGGTCCTCTTGGGTAAGGTGAGTCCCAATTTGAGTGAATAAGGCGTTATCTGACAGCTGGAGGATATGTGGGCCATCTTAGTTGATCAAGAAAGATATCCACATCTCTATCAATACTGTACTGCATGTTAATGCTGCCTGGCTGCAGCAAAAGAGTCCGGGAGAAGGAGAACACTCTTGTTGCGGTATTTGGCGGCCACTTCTATTTTCCGATAGTAACTGGTGATGATGCGCCATGTGCTGCAATAGAGCTGTGGTGCCTATGTCTGTGTTTGAACACCCAAGGCATATTTTAATTTTGCAGATCTTGCAGACTGCAATATTTTTGTCTTCTGAGTGTGGAGAAAAATTGCCAGACAGAAGATGATTGCCAATCCACACAGAGCTAGTAGCAGCTGAGCTTGGCTTAGGTCTAGCTGATTTGGAGCTTGAGAGAACAGTATCAGCAGCATCAGGGCCGTCTTTAATATTGATTGGACCCTGGCCAAGAATTTACTTGGGCCCCATGGATCCCGCCTTCTCACACCCTAGCATGCAATCACGCCCTCCACCACAACACACAAATAAATAAATCCACACACCTCATAGAGTAGTAGATGAGTGGCCCCTAGAGGTGTTCCTTGGCAGTAATGTAAATACTGCCTTTTTTTCTGAAAAGGCAGTGTTTACATTAAGAAGCTTGCAGAGACATGCTATAGAAACCAGAACTACTACGTTTAGCTGTTGTGGTTCTGGTGACTATAGTGTCCCTTAATATAGAGGGGGGAAAAGAATCAGCACAAAAGTATCAAATAAAATGGCTGTATCATTATTATAAAAATTTAAAAAACACAACTTCTGACACAAATATATAGTATTTTGCAGATTACTTTTTTTTTTTTTTACAATGTGCAGATAGTACTGTACTACTAAGCTCTCCATCCACCCTTACATACAGGGTAATACAGCGCCACATACCTCTTACATCCAGTGACGTCTCTTTGATGTAGATGTTCTCTTTCCTCATCTTCTCCTTTCAGACCAGACCACCATTTCTCAGCCATTTCTCGTCTCTGCAGTTTGACAAACAAAAACTTAGTTTACTACTTTTCCATCATCCTTCCATCTTCTGGACAAATTATCCTACCACCCCCAATACTGTGCCGCTGTGCTCCCCAATACTATACTGCAGAAACAGATAAACCCCCTGATAATACTAGTACCATGCAGATAGTGCCCTTCAATAATTATTGGCACACAGTGCCCTAAAATAACTGCGCCCAGCAAATAGTGCCCCTGACACTAATAGTGTAAGCATAACGTCCCCCAAAAATAATTGTGGTAAGCTGATACTGTGCCAAGGTGCCCCCACAGTAATAGTGCTCCCAAAAGTCCCACCAATAGTAATAATTCTCTGCTAGAGCACACATGGTAGTAATAGTGCTCCTACAGTGCCCCCAACATGTCCCCACTGTGCCCCAGAAGCAATAATGCTCCCATAGTGCCCATACTAGTAATCATGTTCCCCATAGACCCCAAGTAGTAATAAAGCCCATCATAATGCCCCCCAGTAGTATTAATTCTCCTTATAATGTGCCAGTGCAAAAAATACCCCCTTTTAATGTCCTCAGTTGAGCTAATGTCCCCATAGTGCCCCCATAATGTGCCAGTATAAAATACAACTATATAGTGCACCCAGTAAATGCCCCATAGTGCTCCTCTCACCCTTCTTCCTAGTGCCCCCATAATGTACCAGTATAAAATGCCCCATATATAGTGCACCAGTAGATGCCCTCAGTGTCCCCCATAATTTGCAAGTATAAAATACCCCTTCTTAGTGCCCCCCATAGATGATCCCATAGTACTCCTCTCTCCCCTTCCCCATAGTACCCACCATAATGTGCTCCAGTATAAAATGCCCCTATACAGAGCCCCCCCATGTAACCTCTATTACAGGGGTGGACACAGACAGCAAAGGGCCCCTGTGCAAGGAATGTACCTGGGCCCCCACCCCCACAAACCACACAGCTAAATATAAACATATACGTGCAAATAAATAACATCTTGTTAATACGGGTCAATAAAATACCTTTGTGGCCTCAGTAGATGCCCCCATAGTGCCCCCAATAATGTGCCAGTAAGAAGTGCCCTCATAGTGACACCCAATAATGTGCCAGTAAGAAGTGCCCCATAGATGCCCCCATAGTGCCACCAATAATGTGCCAGTAAAAAGTGCCACCAATAATGTGCCAGTAAGAAATACCCCCATAGATGCCCCCACAGTGCAATAATGTGCCAGCAAGATGTGCCCCCATAGATGCCCCTCAATCATGTGCCAGTAACAAGTGCCCCCATAGATACCCCCAATCATGTGCCAATAACAAGTGCCCCCATAGATGCCCCCAACATGTGTCAGTAACAGGTGCCCCCATAGATGCCCCCCAATCATGTGCCAATAACAAGTGCCCCCATAGTTGCCCCCAATCATGTGCCAGTAACAAATGCCCCCATAGATGCCCCCCAATCATGTGCCAGTAACAAATGCCCCCATAGATGCCCCCCAATCATGTACCAGTAACAGGTGCCCCCATAGATGCCTCTTCTGGCCTGTGTGCCGCGCTGTACGGCTCAGGCGGCACGATGATGTCATCACACCGCCTGCACTGGCCTCTGATAGGCTGCAGGCCTAGTGCCTGCAGCCTATCAGGGGAACGGGGAAGGGAGACGCCTCTCCCTCCCCTTCCCCATCGCAGCACTTCCATCTGTATCGCTGTCCTGAGGACGCGCGATACAGAGGACTATAGAGATGAGCGCTTCCACAATGGAAGCGCTCATTTCCCTGTGCCCTGCCGCCACCCCCCACGTCACCAGTGGCCAGCGGGGCTCAAGAGGCAGCTGCCTTGGGCCCCCCCAGGAGCAACTGGGCCTGGGGAAGCTGCCCCTTTTGCCCCATGTTAAAGATGGCCCTGAGCAGCATCACCAGTTCCTCAGCTGACCATAATAGAAGTAGATCTGGTCCTGGCAGTTTTTTGGGAAGTTCTTGCCTCTGCCCTTTATTGCTGCCACTGCCACCACCCTCCTCCTCTGATGTGACCTTCTCCACAGCAACTAGATCTGGCTACTAGGTCCTGTCCAACACATAATCATTATCATCATCCTTACCCTCCACGCCACTTTTATCTTACTGTGATATGTCACTGTGGGCTCCTTGGCCCCCCTTCCTGATTCCCTTCTCAATATTTGCACCCCAGTGCCACTGTCGCTGTCACTGCCCCTACCATCACCATCGTGGCTACAAGTGCCACTACTACCACCACAACCACCAACACAGCTATGCATGGGGTCCACTGCCTTCGCCTGAAGACGCTGCTCATTGCATTACAAATGCTGACTGTTCTCAAACAAATAATCAATGGGGAGACTATTTTGAGTATCTTCTGTAGCACATGGAATAGTTCCTTGTTAGGAAAAAAAATGGGTGGCAGTGGGTCACTGGCTAGGGTGCAAGTTGGTAGGGATAGTGGGTCTGGCCAGTTTGAGGCCTGCACTATACCTGTGTGACAGTAGTCCTTATCCTAAAAGCCAGCAGTGAAAACATCATCACACCTGGCCCTAACTTCTAAAGTCAAAGTGCAGAGGGTGCAGCATTTGCAAAGAGAGCTGAACCTCTGAATGCTCCTAGAGGCTCATTTGCATATATTAAAACTTTTTCTCAGCAATGCGGGCGCATATGAACATGGGACCAACACAGATTACTTCAGCTGCCATAGGTACAAATCTGCTGACAGATGCCCTTTAGAGACAGATGTGCAATTGAAGGGGTTATCCGAGACTATTAAATTCCCACCATATGCCGGGCCCCTCACACTGAATATACTTACCTGGCTCCCCGCGCCGCTCCTGGTCCCCACACCACCGCTGCAGCTTCTCCCCGTGCGCGGATGAAAACATCCGGTGTCGTGGGGGATGCAGCCAATGGCAGGCGGGGACAGGAACGAGCCTTCCTAGCATCGCACGTGACACTAGGGAGGCTAATCCCTGCCTGCCAATGGCTGTCCCCCCCCTCCCCCCCGCACGGATGTTTTCATCCGCGCACGGGGAGAAGCTGCAGCGGTGGTGTGGGGACCAGGACTGACGCAGGGAGCGGGGAGCCCGTATAAGTAACTATATTCATTGTGAGGGGCCCGGCATATGGGGGAATTTAATAGTCCCTTTAAATGTCTCTTCTCTTCTACAAACACACTGAACACTGGTATTAAATATCTATTACCAGATTGAACTACACTGTCTGATGCGGTAATATGTTCACTAGCATGGGTATAACAATGTAATTTTTGAAGTAAAATGTCTTTAACTACATGGTCTGATGCAGTAATGCATTCACTAACACAGGTATAACAATGCAATATTTGCAGTAAATGTCTTGAACTATGGGTTTAATAACACAGGTATAAAAATTGTATTATTAAAGTATTGCTTTTGCTATAACTACCCATTATCTCGTGGTAATATGCAATACATTTAATAACACAGGCATAATAATAGCCTTATTGCTGTAAAATGTTTTTTTGCTATAACTGAAGGTTATCTTGCATTGCTTTCAATAACATGGGTATAATAATGTCGTTATTGTGGTACAATGCTTTTGCTTCGACTGAACTTTATCTTGTGTAATATGCAATGTGTTTAATAACACGGGTAAAATGCACTGAAGTGGTTTTTAGAAGAAGAAAAACATGCAATTGCTCAGCATTGGCGGCAGAATGGAATGCTGGCACTGTAGAAACTTGAGGAAACTTGGCTTTTGAAAAATTAGAGATGTCACATTGGGAATCACGTTCACATCAAGCTTAAAGAGGACCTTTCATGGGTCCAGACATTATGAAATAAGTAGCAGGTTATGTAGGGCATAGTCCATGGATGTAAGATCGCTTACTATTTTTTTCTGGGCGCTGCTCCGTTTGCCCGTGTGCTTTTTTTATCCCTGGCTGTGACGCTCTCCACTGTGATTGGACCGCGCTACAGCCAGGGAGAAGTAGACGCCCATTGAGAAACAGGGCAGTCTCCTCCTCCCTGTACTGATGCTATTCATTAGCATACAAGGCGGGAAAAGTGAACAGGGGCACAGCGGGGGAACGGAGCGGCGTCCAGAAAAAATAGTAAGTGATCTTACATCCATGGACTATGCCCTACATAACCTGCTACTTATTTCATAATGTCTGGACCCATGAAAGGTCCTTTTTTAAAGACAAATTTGGTATGCCTGCTCCTCAAACAGAGCACGCCTATGAAATGCATGCACCTATCTCACTAATCTTTTGACCACCCAGCTCAGGTCTATGCCCTAACTAGGGGCGTCATTAGGTCAAAACATTCGGAGCTGGAGCCCCGGACGTTTTGTCCAGTGCCCCGAATGCAGGGCCGGCGGGGACCCGCGGCGCCGCCTCCTAGCTAATTTATTCACTTCACTTGCCTCTGTGTAATTTCGCACAGGCGCACTGGCAGAGACATCGTCGAGCAAAAGGGGCGCATGCGCCATCTTCCAGCTCACCTCGTTCGACGATGCCTCTGCCAGTGCGCCTGTGTGAGATTACACAGAGGCAAATTAAGTGAATAAATTAGCTAGGAGGCGGCGCTGGGCGGGGAGGGGATCTGTGGATGACACTTATGGGGGATCTGTGGATGACATTTATGGGGGATCTGTGGATGACATTGTTATGGCTGATCTGTGGGGTTGCCCAGACGGCACTGTAGTTATTAACCCCATTCAGCAGTCCCCCATTAACTGAAGGGGGGACTGCTGAAAGGGGTTAATAACTACTGTGAAGGCCCCCCCCGGTGGTGATGAGGGCGTGGCTTCATGGGGTGGGGCGTGGCTTCACGTGGGCTCGTGCCCCAGATCTCTTCAGACTCTAGCAATGCCCCTGGCCCTAACTTATAACATGATTTGCATGGCCCAAATTTGAATATAAAACATAATATGTGTAACATTTTAATTTCTGTTCCAGTATACTCATATTAAGGACAGCAGACACCCTCTCTATCTCTATCTTCGTTCTCCCCATTCTTTTCTCTCTTACCCCACAAGTTCATTGTTGGTAATAATATTAGCTCAATTGTTAAATGAGATAGATTTCAGTGGTGATAAAACACAGATGTTTGGTTCTTTCAAGATAATTCAGAGCTTTACAAAGGTGTCTAGTCAATGGAAAATTATATTTATGACAATAATCCTGTATGATCATTTACTTATTGTAATTGTAATACCTCTTGTCCTAATAAACAAATATATTAAAAAGGAAAAAAAAAGCTGGCTGGCTGTTCGTGTACAGAAAAAAAAAAAATTCTTGCAGGGAGTCCAGTAATGCAGAACCAGCTGCCAGCAGCAGCTTTATTAGACTTACAAATGGTTGACCAGTCCCTCACTCCCTTAAAGCTTTCCCTGATTAAATTCCCTAAAATATACCCAATTATAGGGATCAGTAACCTCAGACACTCCAACTGTTCTGAAACTGCAACTTCCATCATGCTCCATTCACTTCTATAGAAGTTACAAGAACAGTCAAGTAAGTGTGCATGCTGGGAATTGTAGTACAGCTAGATTACAAGCTTGTCTCTGCATTAGCTTTTTGTCAGACACTGCCACAACACATCCTTTCAGGTCACAAGCCAAAGACAGAATGGCGATTCTTCTGTGTCAGCATAATGAGCTGCCTACCTAATGACCCCTTCCCCCCTCCCCACTTCATCTCAGTGTCATGTGAAATTCATTAGGGTTAGGCTACTTTCACACTTGCGGCAGAGTGATCCGGCAAGCAGTTCCGTCCGGCAAAACGTATGCCAACTGATGGCATTTGTAAGACTGATCAGAATCCTGATCAGTCTTAAAAATGCCTGATCAGTCAGAAAAATGCATTGAAATGCCGGATCCATCTTTCCGGTTTCATCCGGCATTTATTTTTTTCACCTTTTTTTCAGTCTGCGCATACGCAGACCAGAAGGACGGATCCGGCATTCCGGTATTTTGAATGCCGGATCCGGCACTGATACATTCCTATGGAATTCAGTCAAGTCAACAGTTTTTTTGGCCGGAGATAAAACCGTAGCATGCTGCGGTTTTCTCTTTTGCCTGATCAGTCAAAAAGACTGAACTGAAGACATCCTGAACGGATTACGCTCCATTCAGAATGCATTAGGATAAAACTGATCAGTTCTTTTCCGGCATTGAGCCCTTTTGACGGAACTCAGCGCTGGAAAAGAAAAACGCTAGTGTGAAAGTACCCTTAGTAGTTGGCTATTGTTCCTGACAACAGGTATGTTGCATCAGTGTGACTTGTCCTGGGCTTTTATCCACATATATTTCCTTATGCCAACTCCTAGTAAGGCCTCTTGCACACGACCGTTTTGCGGTCCGTTTTAAACTAATCAGTTTTTCCGTATTTTGTTTCAGTAGTGTTTCCGTTTCGCTTCCATTCCATTTTTCTGTTCCGTTTTTCCATTTGGTTTCCGTTTTTTGCGGATCGCAAACGGAAACGGAAGCATGGCATATACAGTACACAGTAATTACATAGACAAATTGGGCTGGGCATAACATTTTCAATAGTTGGTTCTGCAAAAACTGAACGGATACGGAAGACATACGGATGCATTCCGTATCTATTCCGTTTTTTTTACAGCCCCATTGACTTGAATGGAGCCACGGTACATGATTTGTGGCCAATTTCTTGTTCTATCTTTGAACGGAACGGAAATGGAATGCATACGGAGTACATTCAGTTTTTTTTGCAGACCCATTGAAATGAATAGTTCCGTATACATTGCTTTAGTGACATCGCTTCCTGCTTTATTTTTATCCTGAAAATGGATCCTGATGGAACCTATAAAAAATGATCAATTTTGGCACTTCGCATTTTTATACTTACCTGCTGCCAGCGCGTTGTTCACTTCCTGGATTCTGGCTGGGGGCGGGCTGCATCTTGATTGAAGTCTTCTCCCGGCCGGGCCACGCGCTGGACTGAATGCGCACGCCGCCGCGCATGCGCCATGGTGACTAATTCCTGGCCAGTATAGTACAGAGCCGACGTGCCCGTTCGCTGCTCTGTACTATTCTGGCCAGGGAGAAGTCACCATCGCGTGCGGCGGCGTGCAGGACAGCGAGCGGCCCGGCTGGGGGAAAAGAAGGAGTCTTCTGCGCAAGCACGGCCACCGGGATTCCGGAGAAGAGCGATGGCCATAACCAGGAGAGACCGAATGACAACAATGAGGTAAGTGGGGATGAATTTTCTCCAAAACGGAGGGAATTGGTTAATCAAATATAATTACAAAAATGATCAACAGATTTAACAGTGATCATTATGATGGGAATACCCCTTTAAAAATAACAATTCTGGGGCATATCTTACTGTATCTTTGTTTGGTGCTGTTCCTTAGTTATTCCTCCTAGAAACGTGTGACTGGGCATTACCATTCTTCTTGGGGCGTGTCCCCATCCTAATCAGTGCAGGTAGTGTCAGAGTGTGTAGGGTCATACCCTGTTCACAAGGGGAATGGTAATACTCACGTAGTCTTATGTTTCCAGGAGGACTAACAGAGGAACAGCGCAGAGCAGAGTTTTAAGAAAAGAAAATTGTAATGCAAGTATTTACTTGAAGAGACATATCCGGAGAGAGGACAGGTCCTTTGTATGGTCTCATGCTCAACCTCCAAGGTAGTGATAGGGTAACCATAGTATTTTTATTTATTTATTTATTACATAGCCGAAATCTTGATTTTGAATATCTATCACATACGTAGAGTGCTTTTATTCCAAATTGTCGTGGTTTGACAGAAAAGTAATGATTAACCCTAAAACTTGTGACTCGCTCAGTCCTTTTTGCTCTGGTCAGAAGGTCATCCTTGACCACATTTTCTCTAGGGAAACATTGAGGTTACATTGTGAACACATTACCACTGTGTGGCTCCAGCCTTAGGGAGTCTTCAGCAGAAAATAACTGCAAATGAAAATCAATTCCACTTATATGAATGGGGCTTGAGGAAAACATGTGCTTCCTGCAAAAATAAGGCTACTTTCACACTAGCGTTATTCTTTTCCGGCACTGAGTTCCGTCCTAGGGGCTCTATACCGGAAAAGAACTGATCAGTTATATCCCCATGCATTCTGAATGGAGATTAATCCGTTCAGGATGCATCAGGATGTCTTCAGTTCAGTCTTTTTGGCGTTTTAGGACGGAGATAATACCGCAGCATGCTACGGTTTTCTCTTCGGCCCAAAAAACTGAACACTTGCCGGAATGCCAGATCCGGCATTAATTTACATTAAAATGTATTAGTGCCGGATCTGGCATTAAAAATACCGCAATGCCGGACCCGTCCTTCCGGTCTGCGCATGCGCAGACCTTTATAAATGTGACAAAAAATAGAAACGGATGCGTTTGTCCGTATGACAAACGGACAGACGGATCCGTTCTTGAAATACCTTTGTGAGACGGATCTGTATCTGGATCTGTCTACAAATGCTGTCCGTTTGCATGCAGATTGCCGGATCACTCTGCCGCAAGTGTGAAAGTACCCTAACCCAATTCTAATTGATTTTCTGCAACAAAATCTGCTGGCGCCCTTAAAGGGTTTCTACCACCAGATTTTAAGATTTTTCGCTGACTGACACTAGCGATCTGCTAGTGTCTGCACTATTTAAGGCCTCTTTCACACGACAGTATGACTTTTTCAGTGTTTTGCGGTCCGTTTTAAACGGATCCGTTTTTTGTTTCCGTTTCCGTTCCGTTTTTCCGTTCCGTTTTACCGTATGGCAAATGCAGTAAACAGTAATTTCATAGAAAAAATTGGGCTGGGCATAACATTTTCAATAGATGGTTCCGCAAAAAACGGAACGGATACGGAAGACATACGGATGCATTTCCGTATGCATTCCGTTTTTTGCGGACCCATAGACTTTAATGGAGCCACGGAACGTGATTTGCGGCCAAATATAGGACATGTTCTATCTTTCAACGGAACGGAAATACGGAAACGGAATGCATACGGAGTACATTCCGTTTTTTTTGCGGAACCATTGAAATGAATGGTTCCGTATACGGACCGTATACGGACCGCAAAAAACGGCAAAAAAAAAACGGTCGTGTGAAAGAGGCCTAACAGTGCTCTTGTATCACCTTTGTCTGCTTCCGTTAAGCTTAAAAACATACTTTTATTGCTATGCAAATGAGCCTCTAGGTCAGTGGTTCTTAACCTGGGTTCGATCGAACCCCAGGGGTTCGGTGAGTCAGTCTCGCGGGTTCGGCCGCCGGCCCTGGGGGGCCGCTTTGATAGGTGGCTGCCACAAGACAGGAAAATATTTATTTCCTGTTACTCAGACTCCTTTTGCGCCCGCTGCGGCTCATGATCAGAAGAGCCGAGCGAGCGCAATGATTTTGCTTCCGCCAGCCGCTGGATGTGAGCGGCATATGACGACATGACGTCATATCCGGCGGCTGCGCGGCGGCGGATCTAGTGACTGCACAGCATGGTGGCGGCGGCGGCATCCTGTCCCTCCTGCACACAGACACCGGCATCACTGAACTAAGCTGACCTGTTGTACTACAGGTAAGAGTAAAGGGGCTTGGAGGACCTATTGTGTATTGTATTTAAGGGGTCAGCATTGTATTAGAGGGGCCAGCAGTGTATTGGGGGGGCTGGGAGGGTGGGGGTCAGCAGTGAATTAGGGGGGCTGGGAAGGGGGTCATCATTGTATTAGGGGGGCTGGGATTGTTTTGGGAGGGGGTCAGCAGTGTATTGAGGGACTGGGGGGTCAGCAGTGTATTGAGGGACTGGGGGGTCAGCAGTGTATTGGGGTGGCTGGGAGGCTGGGGGTCAGTAGTGTATTAGGAGGTTGGGAGGGGGGTCAGCAGTTTATTAGGGGGGTGGGAGGGGATAAGCAGTGTATTAGGGGGGTGGGAGGGTGTTCAGCAGTGTATTAGGGGGGTGGGAGGGTGTTCAGCAGTGTATTGGGGGTGGTGGGGAGGGGGCAGCAGTGTATTAGATAGTGGAGAGGGGGGGGCAGTAGTATATTAGGCGCAGTGACTTATGGGGCTGACATAGATTTTTTTTCCAGGGCTGCTTTGTATCCCCAGTCCGTCCCTGGAGGTCAAGACACACACTCGACTCGCCCCGCTTGTCCATCATTGGCTGCAGGTGATCACGCAACATCGCTTGGCCTATCCCTTCATACTAACTATGTCGAGCAAAAAAAGAAAGTGGTCGGACGAATATGTACAATATGGATTCACATGTATAACGGAACGTGATGGGAGTCAGAGTCCTAACTGTATGATTTGCAATGCCAAGTTGAGCAATTCTAGTCTAGCACCGGCAAAACTAAGAGAACACTTCCTTAAAGGGTTTCTGTCACCCCACAAAACTCTTTTTTTTGGATAGTTAGATTCCTTATAGGGCGATATAGGAGAATATAATAGTCTTACTTACTTTCATGCGGCCGATTCTTTATAAAACGAAGTTTTATAATATGTAAATGAGGGCTCTACCAGCAAGTAGGGCGTCTACTTGCTGGTAGCCGCAGCAGCAATCCGCCCCCTCGCCGTGTTGATTGACAGGGCCAGCCGGGATCTCCTCCTCCGGCCGGCCCTGTCAGTAATTCAAAAATCGCGCGCCTCTGGTCATTCGGCGCAGGCGCTCTGAGATGCACTCCCTCAGTGCGCCTGCGCCGATGACGTCTTCTCTTTCGGTGATGTCATCGGCGCAGGCGCACTGAGGAGACGAGCCTCCTCATCTCAGAGCGCCTGCGCCGAATGACCAGAGGCGCGCGATTTTTGAATTACTGACAGGGCCGGCCGGAGGAGGAGATCCCGGCTGGCCCTGTCAATCAACACGGCGAGGGGGCGGATTGCTGCTGCGGCTACCAGCAAGTAGACGCCCTACTTGCTGGTAGAGCCCTCATTTACATATTATAAAACTTCGTTTTATAAAGAATCGGCCGCATGAAAGTAAGTAAGACTATTATATTCTCCTATATCGCGCTATAAGGAATATAACTATCCAAAAAAAAAAAATGAGTTTTGTGGGGTGACAGAAACCCTTTAAGCTGCATGGAGATGGAAAATACAAGAACACAACGCTCGCTGAATTCAAGGTGAGGAGAGCCAGATTCGATGAATCTTTTGTGTGAAAATCATGTTTTAATGGTTTTGTTCTTTAATGGTTTTATTCACTTTGTGCACCTATGTATAAATATATACCTATGTTTTGAATTTGAAAAAATCATATTTAATTTTTCCAATTAAGAAGGGTTCGGTGAATGCGCATATGAAACTGGTGGGGTTCAGTACCTCCAACAAGGTTAAGAACCACTGCTCTAGGTGCTATGGGGGCGTCTTTTCAGGACCTAGAGGCTCCGTCTACTCACCATGTCTGCCGCCCAGCTCGTCCCTCCAGCCCGCCCATCTCCTCTAGATTGACGGCCTCCATCGCGGCCGAATTCTCGCGCCTGCGCCGTGTGCGTCTGTATTCGGCGCAGGCGCAGTGACTGTCGGACCGCTCCCTGCGCCGGCATCTTTACTGCGGTCCGACAGTCACTGCGCCTGCGCCGAATACAGAAGAGCACTGCGCCAAATACAGAAGGTGCTGGAATTCGAGATGGAGCGAGGTTGGCTGTCAATCAAGAGGAGATGGGCGGGCTGGAGGGACGCGGTGGGCGGCAGAAATAGTGAGTAGACGGAGCCTCTAGGTGCTGAAAAGACGCCCCCAAAGCACCTAGAGGCTCATTTGAATATCAATAAAAGTATGTTGTTAAGCTTAACGGCAGCAGACAAAGGTGATACAAGAGCACTGTTAGGTAGTGCAGACACTGGCAGATCGCTAGTGTCAGTCAGCGAAAAATCTCAAAATCTGCTGGCACCCTTAAACTGGGCATACACATTCAATGGCCGTCTGCCGACAGCTATCTGTAGTGTACGGGAGCTGTAATGCCCGTCACTACAGAAGGGTCACTTGTTGTGCTGTCGTTTCCCCTTATTTATGGGGAGGTTGGTATGAGTCATCGTCATAAAATATAATGTAATGTAATGCTATGTATTTCCCTGTTACTGTGAAATGTGCATGTACAGGCCTGCTAGGGGTGTCATTCCAGCTCTGAGTCACTAGAGGGAGCTAGGGAGCCCTAGGTTATATAAGGCCCAGTCAGGGAGAGGAAGGAGGTTTTATAAATTTAGACTGTGTTAGAGATCAGACTATGTCTGAGTTAAGTCCAGGCCTGGAGCTTGCAGACCAGGAGAGGGTATTGCAGTCCCTGTAACCGGGTTCCAGATCCAAGGAGAAGGTTCCCCTCCTGAGTTCATATATGCAGAAGCAGGAACACCACCGTTAATCAGCCTGAGGAAACAGAGAGAGAGACAGAGGCAAGTCCAGAAAAGCAAGAGGTACTAAAGACAACAGAGGAGGTACTTGATAATTATAAAACCAAGGATATACGCCAGAGCTAGGGCATCGGGCCTTGGAGAAGAGTTTCTATGTTCCAGGATCAGTCAGGAATAGAGTGCAAGCCGCCTGTACTGCAAGTCCTGTGTTTAACACTCTGAAGTCACCTTGCTATATATTGCCTGCATCAAATGTATTGAAACCAACTGTCTTCAAAGGAACTGCGCTTCCATCTGCGTCCATGTATGATGACTACTAAAGTTTGAGTTCTGTTTTAACATCACGTGGTTCCTCAGTTATTCCTGCTATCAGCAAACGGCGTGCCACCGTTTAATTGGCACTGGCGTCACGAACATTACTTATCATTACCTGCCCTTACAGAGAGTCAGCCGTCTCAGGTTAGTGGTCACAATTGCACTACAACACCCAGGAACACTATTAACCCTAACTTGAGTACGCTGCATATCTCTCCAGCCTCCCTCCTTGCTTCCCCATATACATACATGTTCGGCTCAGCTGAACGTGTCTGTGAGAGCGGACAAAGCTGCCGCCAGAAACTACTAGCCGCAGCTTATATCCCTACAGAACAAAAGGATCAGGCAAAAATATTAATTTCACCCAATCCTTTTCTCCCCCGATGGAGAGTCAGAAGCTTAACTAATAAAGAAATATGGAGGGTGGTCCCTCAGGGGAGAAAAGGTGCAGTGGCACCAACCCCCAATACTGCTCGGCAGTTAAGACTATATGAAACAAAGGGGGCAACAACGTGTTAAAACCTAACTTTTATTGTCAAAAATTAAGATCCCTGAAATGGGAAAGAGGACCCCTTACAGACAAACAATACAGACAACGGCAAGGAACCTGGTATGCCAGGTCACCTTTTGGTCAAGTCCGCAATACCGCCTCTAGACAGGGCGGAAGTAGGACTGATAGACCAATGGACATAAATAAAGTTAAGACCACGGCAGTGTGCCTAGAGGTCTATAGACATGCCAATAGGCAAAGAAAAGGGTAGGTCTTACCAGTGGTGGACGGTCTGGACCTTCTCGTGCAGTACACAAGCAGAGGTGGTTCTCAAGCTTGAACAAGTCCTCCAGTGAGTGGTTACTTTGTGCTGGAGGGCATCAGGGAGAGTCTGTCCCTGTTTATGCCCTACTTGGCCTGTTGTGCCCTAAAGTAAACCTCCTTACACGGGGTCCTATCCTCGCAAGGGGTGTCCCCGTCCGGAACCTAACCCTAAATAAATTACCCTAGGTGACCCTGTCAGGGACAGCGAAAGTGGCCTTATTAGGGGCAGGGAAAATGAACCCAGGGTGTATCAAAAAGGTAGAGGTAGTAAAGAGCTTGTATAGAGATATACTCGACGTCCCTAGTATATCTCTATACAAGCTCTTTACTACCTCTACCTTTTTCACACGAGCGAGTTTTCCCGCTCGGGTGCAATACGTGATGTGAACGCATAGCACCCACACTGAATCCTGACCCAATAATTTCAATAGGGCTGTGTACATGAGTTTTTTTTTTTCACGCATCAGTTCTGCGGTTCTATATTCTGCGTAGAAGTGAATGGGGCTTCAGTGAAAAACGCATTGCATCCGGAAGCAAGTGCGGATGCAATGCGTTTTTCGCGGATGGTTGCTAAGAGATGTTTGTTAAACCTTCAGTTTTTTATCACACACGTGAAAAATGCATCAAAACACATTACACCCGCGCGGAAAAAACTGAACAACTGAACGCAATCGCAGACAAAACTGACTGAACTTGCTTGCAAAATGGTGCAAGTTTCACTGAACGCACCCTGAACGCATCCGGACCTAATCCGTCACGCTCGTGTGAAAGAGACCTTAAATGGGATAATTTACAAAATTAGGGCGGTTTCGCATTAGCATTCGTAATTCAATTATACTGTTCGGTTAGAACAGGGTTAGGGCTCATTCACACGAACGTCTGCTGCCTTCCGGATCCGCAATACACGGGCACCGTTCCGTGTGCATTCATCATCACGGATGCGGACCTATTCACTTCAATGGGTCCCGAAATCCGGAGATACGGAACAGAAACACTACAGAAGCACTACGGAGTTCTTTCTGGGGTTCCGTTCCGTGCCTCCGCACCGCAAAAAGATAGAACTTGCTCTATCTTTTTGCGGAACGGATGGATCGCGGACCCCATTCAAGTGAATGGGTCTTCAATCCCCATGCGGCTGCCCCACAGACGGTGCCCGTGCATTGCGGACCGTAATTTGCGGTCCACAGCACGGGCTTCACACGGTCGCGTGAACAAGCCCTTATAATGGAATATAATGGCATTTAAGGACGGAATGCAAAACGGAAGCCTTTAAGAGGCATTCCGTTTTGCTCCGTCCTAATACATATCTATGGGTACAAATAACGGTTCCATTTTGTTGCGTTATGTAAAACGGAAAAAAGTAGTCCCGTCGACGGAACCGTTATTTGTGCCCATAGAAATGTATTAGGACGGAGCAAAACGGAATTCCATTTTGCATTCTGTCCTTGAATTGCATTATAACTCTGTTATAACGGAACAGTATAACGGAATTACGAATGCTGATGCGAACTCGCCCTTATGATCCACTGTAATACCACCCCTAAGGGGTGAGAATGTTTTTTTTAAAAGGGTTCTCCGAGATTTAAATGCGGATGACCTATCCTCCTCGACATGGGGGTACGACACCCGGGACCCCCGCCGATCAACTATTTGAGAAGGCGCCGGAGCTGTGGCCTCCTCAGAGCTAACTGAGAACAGCGCCATACATTGTATAGTGGCTGTGATTAGTATTGCAGCTCAGCCACATTCCCTTCAATGGGACTGTGCTGCGACTAGGCCATGTGACCAATGTACAGTGATGTCACGCGACCTAGGAAAAGCTGGAGAAGGCCACGGTGCTATTGCTACTCACGGCCTTCTGCCTTGCTCATATACCTGTTTGTAATGGCCGTTAAATAAGTGCACTCCTGTCTAAATGGCCACCAAATACGGGCCCATAGATCATGTCCTTTTTTCGATGGTCGCTATTCACTGGCCGTTAAAAAACGGCCATGCGAATAGCCACATACGTATTGCAATGGTTTGGACAATGGCCGTCACACATCTTGTGAATGTACCCTAAGGGCTGGTCGCCACGAGCGGGTCCATTGCGGGAATCACGTTCTGTGGGTGAGCGTGATCCTCTGTTCTGGACTTGCAGGAGCGCAGGTCATTATACTGAACGCTGTGTGCCTCCGCATGACCTTACTTCTACAGGATCATAGTGACATAAAGCTGTCAGTATGGTTCTGTAACAGTAAGGTCAAGCAGAGGCACCTAGCATTATAAATCGGTATAATGCCGTGCGCTCCTGCAAGACGAGCCTAGAACACAGAGGATCACGCTCACCCGCAAAAAAACGGAACGGTCGTGTGCATGAGGCGTAAAGCGAACCATCATCTGATCCACCAGCAGCAGGTTATAGAGCAGGAGGAGCTGAGCAGGTTGATATTCTTTATGACTTACTGATTCCAGTCCAGTGGGCGGTCTTAATCAGTGATTGCATGCATGTTCATACAGGCGAAGATGCCAGGCATTGAGTGAAACCAACAACTGGTCTCTTAAGTATAGAAATATCAGTGATTTAGGCCCCTTGCAGACGAGCGCGTCCGGATTAGGTCCGGGTGCGTTGCGTCTGCGATCAGGGAAAATCGTGCGAGTAGCTACGCAATTGCAGTCAGTTTTGACTCCGATTGCGTTCCGATGTTCAGTTTTTATCGCGCGGGTGCAATGTGTTTTGCACGCGCGTGATAAAAAAACTGACTGTGGTACCCAGACCTGAACCCGGACTTCTTCACTGAAGTTCGGGTTTGGGATCGGTGTTCTGTATATTTTATTTACATGGTTATAATGGAAAATAATAGCATTCTTTAATTCAGAATGCTAAGTAAAAGGTCCATTGTGGGGTTAAAAAAATAAATAAAATGTAGCTCACCTCATCGGTGACGTCAGCGCAGGTCCTGCTGAATGAAGATAGAAGGTCCTTTTCCAGCCAGGTCCTGCAAGAAGAAGAAGAAAGAAGACCAGGCCGGCTGCGCGATCAAGTGGCTGAGGTGAGTTATATTTTATTTTATTTTAACCCCACAATGGACCTTTTACTTAGCATTCTGAATTAAAGAATGCTATTATTTTCCATTATAACAATGTTATAAAGGAAAATAATAAAGTAAATGGGGTCCTGGGTAACTCATCCCTCATCTCCTTAGCAACCATGCGAGAAAATCACATTGCATCCGCACTTGCTTGTGATTTTCATGCATCCCCATTAATTTCTATGGGGCCCGCGTTGCGTGAAAAACGCAGAATATAGAACATGCTGTGATTTTTACGCAACGCACAATTGATGCGTGAAAATCACAGCTCATCTGAACAGCCCCATTGAAGTGAATGGGTCCGGATTCAGTGCGGGTGCAATGCGCTCACCTCACGCATTGCAACCGCGCTGAATTCTCGCCCATGTGAAAGGGGCCTGAAAGGGCATCTGTCAGCAGATTTGTCCCTATGACACTGGATGACCTGTTACATGTGCACTTGGCAGCTGAAGGCATCTGTGTTGGTCTCATGGTCATATGTGTCCGCATTGCTGAGAAAAATGATGTTTTAATATATGCAAATGCACCTATACAGTAGATTGGATAGTATTTTCAAAGTGACAGGTTCCCTTTCAGAGCATTACTTTGTCAAGAGCCTAGCGACCAACTACCGTCTCTTTTCTATGTTATTTTTCACTTAAAATGACATTGCCCTGCAGCCTTGTCCGTATTTACTAGATCACGAGCGCTCAGGTCACTGACTCACTAAACATCAGCGTACTGATCTTCTGAAATGTTCTGTGAAACCTGGATGACCAGACCTGATGACCAAATGTGGGGTATCTTTTCTTTATGAAGTTTCACTTTTTTTAAAAAAAGGACAGTCACAGACCAAATGAAATTCACAAAGTTCAACTTTACTCAACAGAACTTCACATACAGCAGCACATGAGCATTTTGGCTATTGTCTCTTTAAGAGACACACTAGGCTTACTGGTTTCAACACAAATGAAGTACAAAATCTTGGTGGTTTCAGTGCACACCAGGTAGATCAGTTTCTTACTGTTGCGGAACAACTAAGTGAAGCAGTCAATGGTTTGTGTAACTTTCTTCTTCAGGTCCCTGTTCATCTCACAAATGGCCACACCCAGACTATGCGACTTCAAACAGTGTCACACCATGATCTTAGTGCCCACCACACATCCTGCACAGACCTTGCTCTCAAGGGCACTCTCTGCCACAGATCCTACTTCTTAAGGAATCTATCTACTCATACATTCCCTTTAAGATACTCACTCCTCAGGTCAACTCCATTCTCACCTTCACACCTTGGCCTTGACTCTCAAGGACTCCTGCTACACCACTTCTACGACTATCTAGTCCACTAAATCCAGTCTAATTCAGGACTGTACTCCCAGACCACATTTCAGGCCTGCAAGGCATGAAGACCTTTTGACCGACTAAGCTCCGCAAGATGACCAAACTACAGAAACCCCTGTTCACCCCACCACTGGTTGGCTGACTATCTCCTTCTCCACATCCCCAGTAGAGCCCAGGAAGCCCATCTCTGCTTTGGTAGCAGCCTACGTGGAATACTAGCTGGCCAACATCATCCATGACCCAACTCAACATGAGCCACCATTATTCACTTTGCTAGCTTATTGCCCACTCTATGGCACCCACTCCACAATCCTTTGACAAAGCAGATCAACTTTTTCAACCTTTGTTCATCTCCACTGCAGGCGACTTCCTTCTTAACACTGCCGAGGCCCATGACACGACTCCCTACCTTGGTTTACCTCCACTTTAGCTGCATCTTCTAGTCTTCCCCTCAATACACAAGGACAGACCTGCTTTCTCAGGCAAGCAGGCCCAGGCCTAATATATGCACAGACCCACAGCGCTCAGGTCTACCTGCAAATGGGGGTACTCTTCAAGAATGACTACAAAAAGGAGCTTTCAGCTCCTTAGTTCAAGGCAGGAGAAAGATCCAACATCAGATATGCAAATAAAATAAAGTAATTGTTTAATCAAAACAATATATGCAAATTTATAGCCAGATGATAAGATCTGGCTTCACTTACCCCTGCCATACTTCTTATTACCAGGGAAAACTGTGTGTAGGCATGCCATGTATTATTACATGCACTGGAGAACTGTAAAGCTCATAGAAATACACCGGAGATTCTGCACAAAGCAAGCACAGTAGATAATCATTGTATGTAATTTAGATGGGATGAAGCAAATTACATTGCAAGGATATTGGTGGTGAATTGGTCCAAAATAAAAATAAATAAAAAATTCCCAGTGTAGTTTTTTAAACTCATTATATAATATGGAACCCTCAAAAAGAAAAAAGAAAAATATTTATTGAATGGAGACAACTTCAACAACCCTCATCAGGCAAAGACCATCCATCAGTCCCAGAACTTGAGAATTCAGCCATCCTTCCAGTAGAATTTTTGTACCTAAAGGAAAACACAACCATAGACCCAAACTGGAGGACATAGGCTTTCAGAATTTTCTTGGTCAAGTGGACCAGAAATCAGTTTCTCTGAGGTCTTAAATCCTGTCTTGGGAATATATACCAATACCTTTTTAAAACTGGTAATACTCTCCACGTTCTATCTCTATATATAGATTTTTTGGGGACACATTCTTTAAGACCAGCATTTTAGACGCCGGTCGGAATAAACCCCTGCGCTGGGGGTAGTTCCACCTACGTTATGAAGAGGCGCAGGCCTCTTCATAACTTCAGTGGATCCTCTTAGACAGTTCTAAATGTAACACAGCTTCCTTGCTGTCTTACATTTAGGCCTTTTTCTACAGGCGTAGAAAATGGTATATGAGACAGGTCTGCCGGGCCGTCCCCGCCCACTCCAGGTGCACAATTTTAGAACTGGCGTGAGTGGGGAGAAGTCGCAGATTGCGGCGCAACTAGCTGTTGCGCCGCAATCTGCATCTGAAATATGCCTAATTTAGGCGTATTTCAGACTGATAAGTCAAACCTATATAGATAAAGGGGGTCATTTATGTCACACATGTTTTGCACTTGCATTATTTTTATCAATCTCTACATTTCATATATGGTAACATGTAGTGAACCCTGATGACAAGGTTACAGACTATAGTGTTACATGCAATAACATGGTTATTCGAGCTCTCCAACTTTACACCGCTGCTGACAGAGTCAGCCTTTGCCCTTGGGACTGAGTGAGGTGGAATTCTTTAGAAAATGACCTGTGATCACAAGACTGAGATAATGTTTAGCACTTTATCTCTCCATGGCAGAATAGCACAACTGATGCCATCATTCCACAACATGATGCAGTTATATGGCATCGTGGAAATTTACTCTAACTGTATTAACGACAGATAGCTTCACTCTTAGGCTGGGTTTACATCTGCAGTTTTGTTTCCGGCAGTTTGTTCCAGTAGAGGAACAGACTGCCGAAGTGTACCGTATCCGTCACAGCCGGATATTCATCGCGCGCTACCCGATCACCATTGACTGTAAGAGGATCTGGCGGCGATCTGGCCACTTGCCGGCGTATGTGCCAGCTTTCAGCCGGAAAAAAAATGCTGCATGTACGCCGGATACAGTGAATTCCGGCAGTCTGTTCCCCTGACGGAACTGACTGCTGGAATTATGGATGCAGATGTGAACCCAGCCTATAGGAAAGTTATATCTACTTCTTTACACCTGGGGGGCATGACTACATTGATGGGTTCAGTTTGGTCTAGAATTTCCATAATTTAAATATGGTTTTAGGAATATTTAAAGGGGTTATCCCATGAATAATGAAAAAAATTAGAATCATACTTAATCTTGTACATGACACAAAGCTAGAAACAGTCCTGTACGACACGTGGATCCGGAGATCTTCCCCAGCTTAGGAGGCATGTCCTTTCTCAGAGGTTGTGTCCTTTCTGGTGCAGTAGTTGAAGGATGGAAGTGAGCATGTGCTTCCATCTCAGTGAGCAGGATGGAGAAATTAGAAAAAGAGCAAACAGCAGGTGGCGCTATACAGACAGATTTTATTGAATAGATTACATTTTTTTAATTACATGCAATTACAAAAGTATTTAAATCCTGGTGCACGAAAAACTGTAGAACGTTATTCGTGGGACAACCCTTTTAACTTCTATGTTTCTTTTTAAGTTCACAGCCTGAAAGAACGCTAAACAAAAAAAAAAAATACATTTTTTAAAATTAAATCCCTTAATAAAATTAGGGGCTTAGATACCCTCTTAAGTCTAAAACAGGCTAACAGGGCACCATCTGTATACAGAGGGACCAGGTAAATACCATCTACACATGTAGAGCCCTGATTGACACTCGGTGGTGTAATATAATTGGATACATTCACTTTAAATTTGTAACAGTGAATCTAGCACACACAGATGAAATAGAATGACCACTAGGGGCAGGCCTGAGCAGTGCCAAGAGCACCCCGTTTCAATCACTTTCTGGAGTTATTACACTGGTCCCAGAAGTGAAGGGGACCTACCATCTGGCACATTAAATCAGTAACTGGCAGGTTGCTACATACAGCTACCATCTGCCCTGCCTACTCTTCCTTAGACACACACACTCATGTCTTATTAAAACCCACTCTACGCGTTTCTGCATGGAGATAATGTCCCACACTTCATCAGGAGTGTACTATTAAGGTGGCACAATAGATGACAGTTGTGGCTGCACTGTAACATGCGTATCGGCGCTATGATGGCCGTATTGCGGCCAGGAAGACTCCGGACTTAAATGAAATAAGCCCCTCCTCCAAGGGGGTGGAATGCCGGCACTCAGAGCCAATCACGTGGGCGGGTGCGTCATCCGACATGCCCCCTGATTACTCCAAGCGCGAGTAGGGCTTTGATGCCCAGGAGGCGAGCGCAAGCGATGTAGGGGGACCAAAATCACGCATTCCACGTTGTCACATAGCAAGATGCTAGAGGGTATATAAAAGAGTTGAAAGCACATTACTGCGGCGAACATAATGGAGGCATGATCAAACTAATACATATGAGTAAAGTGCACATCATGGAAGTGAAAATATGACCCCAATCAAGGGGGCACATAAAGAACAAAAAAAAAGGGAGGGGGCTAGTTATTACAATAACAGGGCAGATTCATAAATACAAAAATATGGTAATCCAATTTAAGGTTGCCATATAATTCAAAAGGAAGCGTTCCTTCCCGACAATCTCCTGCTCGCTGGTGGAGCGGTGCAGCGATCTCCTCCAGAGTACGGGGAGGAGTGATCACTAATGCCATCGCTCTTCCCCATATTGTCTCGTTGTTTGCCGACAGCAGATCGTGTTTACACAGCATGAACGAACGGATTACCCGATGAATGGGCGTTTCGCTCGTTCATCGGGTAATTGGCCATACATTTACACTGCCAGATAATCGGTAACGAGAATTCCTATGAACGCTCGTTAATAATTATCTTTAAAGAGGACCTTTTATCATTTTTGACATAGGCTAATTATGGTATTACCTTGTAGGGCGGCCCCCGCTGATGCCATGGGTGTATTTTTCAATCCCCTCCCGTTTGTCCGCTGTGACCCCCCGATGATTTGGAGTGCTGTATTATAATGAGCATTAAACTCGCAACTGGGAGGAGACGCAGTCTTCTGCTGTGGGCGTCTCCTTCTCCCTGGCTGTGAGCGCGATCCAATCAGAGCGGACCGCTCACAGCCAGGGAGAAGGAGACGCCCACAGCAGAAGAGTGCGTCTCCTCCCCGTTGCGAGTTTAATGCTCATTATAATATAGCATTATAATATGTGTCCTATATCAGGGGGGTGTCCTTTCTCAGGGGGTGTGTCCTATATCAGGGGGGGGGGTCTTTTCTGCTGTAGTTATTTCCATGTAACTGCCAAAGGTTCTAACAGAAGATAGGCTGGTGACAGCTGAAGATTTGTGCGACCATCTCAGTGGACAAGAAATAAGGAAAAGAACAAACAGCGAGTGATGCCATACAGATGGATTTTTGTTTAATAGTACACTGGCTATACTAAATTCTTAATTACAAGCAATTAGTAAAGTATTAAGAGCCAGGTGCTAGTTTAAAAAAAATGTAAAATATTTTTTGTTTCACAACCCCTACATTATCTACAGCATGATGGAGTACAACCCCATTCTCTAGAGTCTCTATGGCATGATGGAGTATAACCCCATCTTCTAGAGTCTCTATGGCATGATGGAGTACAACCCCCTCCACTAGAGTCTCTATGGCATGATGGAGTACAGCCCCATCCTCTAGAGTCTCTATGGCATGATGGAGTACAACCCCCTCCACTAGAGTCTCTATGGCATGATGGAGTGCAACCCCATCCTCTAGAGTCTATATGGCATGATGGAGTACAAGCCCCTCCCCTAGAGTCTCTATGGCATGATGGAGTACAGCCCCATCTTCTAGAGTATCTATGGCCTCATGGAGTACAGCCCCATCCTCTAGAGTCTCTATGGCATGATGGAGTACAACCCCCTCCACTAGAGTCTCTATGGCATTGTGGAGTACAACCCCATCTTCTAGAGTCACTATGGCATGGTGGAGTACAACCCCATCCTCTAGAGTCTCTATGGCATGATGGAGTACAGCCCCATCTTCTAGAGTCTCTATGGCATGATGGAGTACAACCCCCTCTGCCCGAGTCTCTATGGCATGGTGGAGTACAACCCCATCCTCTAGAGTCTCTATTGCATGGTGGAGTACAACCCCATCCTCTAGAGTCTCTATGGCATGATGGAGTACAACCCCCTCCACTAGAGTCTCTATGGCATGATGGAGTGCAACCCCATCCTCTAGAGTCTATATGGCATGATGGAGTACAAGCCCCTCCCCTAGAGTCTCTATGGCATGATGGAGTACAGCCCCATCTTCTAGAGTCTCTATGGCATGATGGAGTACAACCCCCTCCACTGGAGTCTCTATGGCATGATGGAGTACAGCCCCATCCGCTAGAGTCTATATGGCATGATGGAGTACAAGCCCCTCCCCTAGAGTCTCTATGGCATGATGGAGTACAGCCCCATCTTCTAGAGTCTCTATGGGATCATGGAGTACAGCCCCATCCTCTAGAGTCTCTATGGCATGATGGAGTAGTACAACCCCATCCACTAGAGTCTCTATGGCATGATGGAGTAGTACAAACCCCCTCCACTAGAGTCTCTATGGCATGATGGAGTACAACCCCCTCCACTAGAGTCTCTATGGCATGATGGAGTTTAACCCCATCCTCTAGAGTCTATATGGCATGATGGAGTACAAGCCCCTCCCCTAGAGTCTCTATGGCATGATGGAGTACAGCCCCATCTTCTAGAGTCTCTATGGCATCATGGAGTACAGCCCCATCCTCTAGAGTCTCTATGGCATGATGGAGTACAACCCCCTCCACTAGAGTCTCTATGGCATGATGGAGTGCAACCCCATCCTCTATAGTCTCTATGGCATGATGGAGTACAGCCCCATCTTCTAGAGTCTCTATGGCATGATGGAGTACACCCCCCTCTGCCCGAGTCTCTATGGCATGATGGAGTACAACCCCCTCTGCCCGAGTCTCTATGGGATGATGGAGTACAACCCCATCTTCTAGCGTCTCTATGGCATGATGGAGTACAACCCCCTCCACTAGAGTCTCTATGGCATGGTGGAGTACAACCCCATCTTCTAGAGTCTCTATGGCATGATGGAGTACAACCCTTTCCACTAGAGTCTCTATGGCATGATGGAGTACAGCCCCATCCTCTAGAGTCTCTATGGCATGATGGAGTACAACCCCCTCCACTAGAGTCTCTATGGCATGATGGAGTGCAACCCCATCCTCTAGAGTCTCTATGGCATGATGGAGTACAACCCTTTCCACTAGAGTCTCTATGGCATGATGGAGTACAGCCCCATCCTCTAGAGTCTCTATGGCATGATGGAGTACAGCCCCATCCTCTAGAGTCTCTATGGCATGATGGAGTACAGCCCCATCCTCTAGAGTCTCTATGGCATGATGGAGTACAACCCCCTCCACTAGAGTCTCTATGGCATGATGGAGTGCAACCCCATCCTCTAGAGTCTATATGTCATGATGGAGTACAAGCCCCTCCCCTAGAGTCTCTATGGCATGATGGAGTACAGCCCCATCTTCTAGAGTCTCTATGGCATCATGGAGTACAGCCCCATCCTCTAGAGTCTCTATGGCATGATGGAGTAGTACAACCCCCTCCACTAGAGTCTCTATGGCATGGTGGAGTACAGCCCCATCTTCTAGAGTCTCTATGGCATGATGGAGTACAACCCCCTCCACTAGAGTCTCTATGGCATGATGGAGTACAGCCCCATCCTCTAGAGTCTCTATGGCATGATGGAGTACAACCCCCTCCACTAGAGTCTCTATGGCATGATGGAGTGCAACCCCATCCTCTAGAGTCTATATGTCATGATGGAGTACAAGACCCTCCCCTAGAGTCTCTATGGCATGATGGAGTACAGCCCCATCTTCTAGAGTCTCTATGGCATCATGGAGTACAGCCCCATCCTCTAGAGTCTCTATGGCATGATGGAGTACAACCCTCTCCACTAGAGTCTCTATGGCATGGTGGAGTACAACCCCATCTTCTAGAGTCTCTATGGCATGATGGAGTACAACCCCCTCCACTAGAGTCTCTATGGCATGCTGGAGTACAGCCCCATCCTCTAGAGTCTCTATGGCATGATGGAGTACAACCCCCTCCACTAGAATCTCTATGGCATTATGGAGTGCAACCCCATCCTCTAGAGTCTATATGGCATGATGGAGTACAAGCCCCTCCCCTAGAGTCTCTATGGCATGATGGAGTACAGCCCCATCTTCTAGAGTCTCTATGGCATCATGGAGTACAGCCCCATCCTCTAGAGTCTCTATGGCATGGTGGAGTACAACCCCATCTTCTAGAGTCTCTATGGCATGATGGAGTACAACCCCCTCCCCTAGAGTCTCTATGGCATGATGGAGTACAGCTCCATCTTCTAGAGTCTCTATGGCATGATGGAGTACAACCCCCTCCACTAGAGTCTCTATGGCATGATGGAGTACAGCCCCATCCTCTAGATTCTATATGGCATGATGGAGTACAACCCCATCCTCTAGAGTCTCTATGGCATGATGGAGTACAACCCCCTCCACTAGAGTCTCTATGGCATGGTGGAGTACAACCCCATCTTCTAGAGTCTCTATGGCATGATGGAGTACAACCCCCTCCCCTAGAGTCTCTATGGCATGATGGAGTACATCCCCATCTTCTAGAGTCTCTATGGCATGATGGAGTACAACCCCCTCCACTAGAGTCTCTATGGCATGATGGAGTACAGCCCCATCCTCTAGAGTCTCTATGGCATGATGGAGTACAGCCCCATCCTCTAGAGTCTCTATGGCATGATGGAGTACAACCCCCTCCACTAGAGTCTCTATGGCATGATGGAGTGAAACCCCATCCTCTAGAGTCTATATGGCATGATGGAGTACAAGCCCCTCCCCTAGAGTCTCTATGGCATCATGGAGTACAGCCCCATCTTCTAGAGTCTCTATGGCATCATGGAGTACAACCCCCGCCACTAGAGTCCAGGGAGAGGCACAGAAGATGTATACACAGCCTTCTGAGTGTATAAAGTGTTGCTTCCCTGCATTAGCTAGACCCCTGGCAGTACAACAGAGCTGTCATTGAGCCTGGTGACAGTGTCCCAGTCTAAACAGCAAAGCTGACGAGTGAGCTGCAAATAATAAGATTTTGACTTATTATGATAGCCACCTAGAAACAATCAAAGAACATCAAAACGTAAAAAAAAAAAAAACATGTAATTTTCCAATCATACAGTATAATCCCTTTAAATGAAGCTTCACTGTTGCCGATTGTGTAGAGCATAGTAACACAGTTTGTAAAATGATAATATTGCATTTTTTTTAAGCCATTTTTATTCTGGTGGTCTCTGGAACTGATAGGTCGAAAATTATAATTTTCCTACAGAGATTATAAGCAAGTGCTAACGTGGTGGTGGATGAATAATCAGATAGTGAAGAAGATGGAGAAAAGGGGTATGCTTGGCAGATAGCTTCCCTTTCCATTGTATGCACATGCGCAGTATACTGGGGATATCAAAGGAAGAAGACAAGATCTCCTTGTATCAAGTTTGTCCATGTGATTGCTATGAATGTGCAGGAGCGATTTGCATTGCAACTGTTTTTGATCTTTATCCTTTGTTAAAGGGTTTGTGCCACGAAAAATATTCTACAGGTTTCAAACCAGCACCTGGATCTGAATACTTTTGCAATTGCATGCAATTAAAATTTTTGTATAGCTGCTGGGTTATTTCATAAAATGTATCTGTCACGTACGGAAACCGCCCGATCACGTGACCCGGTTACGACTGCCAAGGGTCGATCTATTTCACGCACTCAATCTCTCGCTCCGCTACACACAGGCTTCAGATTGAGACTCGATCACGCCCTGACACAGCCTTATATGCACCCCAAAGCGCTGCCACCATCTATGACATTTAAATTAATATACCAATTAACCCGCAAGCAGGCTGACAGTAGCACCGGCCACGGTAACGCAAACCGCACTCATACACTTAAAAAAATGGAGGTTACTGGGCTCATTCGGGGCACAAGGCAAAACCATTAAAGAAGTGCTTTAATGTACGTGGTTACAAAAAGTTACAAGAAATTAGACATACATAAACGGGCATGAAACAGCATAAAAATAAAAGGATAAAAGCAGAAAGGTTCTTACTCAACAAATTGTGTGGTCAGAGTCCATTCTGGTTTCCGGGGGCAGGAGAAAAGTGGAACATAACCCAAAGTTGATCGGATCCCCAAATTGTCTCAATGAAATGTTCCCTATCGTTTATCTTTATCCCCATTCGGCAGAGGGTGGAGCTCAGAGGAGTCTCCCTATGATCGTTGGTCCAGCCTTCTGGGAAGGCCCTCATTACCTGCTCCACCTCTCTTACTCAGCTGGCAGATATGAAATATTAATAAAACATGGCTTCCCGTCCACACTAGTGGATATTCAGGCCCCGACATGTTTTAATAATGTATAGATTATCAGGCTGATCATTTTGATACCACACATGACCGGTGTGGTTGTCTCAGAAGGTGAGATACTGGTTATGTGGGATTGCTCAGGGGTGGGATGTTTGGACTCTCTACGATGCCCACCTTATACAGAATGCATTAATTACAATAAATCCTATGTCAGTTGTACCAGAGAAGAGTTATTGCTTATGAGATCATTTCTTTATCTTCTGAAACTAAAAAGCTTCCAAACCCCGGCTGGGGAGGTTCCATTCTGTCTGAGTGTCTGCATTTTCAGGAACCATCTTCATTACTACTTGCAAAGGGACAGTTTTTTAACATTCAGGTGATAAACTGATTTACTCCAAGGGCAGTGCATATTCCAACTGCAGGCTCAGATAGAACGGCACATACAATCACAGAATGGCATGAAAATATATAGGATCACACGACAGATATAAAAACATACACAAATAATAAAAGTTATGACAAATGTTGACCATTTCTCACAGTATCTATATAGCGCCACCTGCTGTTTTTTTCTTCTTATTTCTTTGTCCAGCTCACTGAGATGGTCGCACATGCTCAGTTCCATCCTCCAACTGCTTCCTGAGCTGTGATTGGGAGAGCGGAGACACGCCCCCTGAGCTGTGATAGGGAGAGCTGAGACAGTCCCTCCTGAGCTGCAGCAGAAAAGACACACCCCTGAGCTGCCAGCTTTATATAAATCTAGAAGAGCAATGAATGGGGAGATCTCTGGATCCATGTGAGGTATAGGGCTGGTTCTAGCTTTGTTGGAAAGAGATTTTCACGTACTGTATTATGTCTGAGTTCCACTTTGTTTACATTAGTCATGGGATAACCCCCTTTAAGTGGACATGTACTAAAGGAAAATTAAATGTACTGGGGCAGCGTGGCGTCTCACTGGTTATGCACTAAGATTTTGCATTCAGGATCTGCATGGAATTTGTATGTTCCTGTTTGCATGAATTTCTTCTGGAAACTCCACATACCGCCTACATTTAAAACTATACTGGCAGGGTGGCTTCCTATGAACATACCCAAGTGTGCACTGGCCATTCACTTGAATGGGACTAAGCTGTGCCAGATGGCTGATGAACATGACATCACTGTCCTAGGAAGAGACAGCAGCAGTCACGGAGCACTACGGTCTCTTCAAAAAGCTGATAGCACGGGTGCTGGGAGTCAGATACTGATGACCTAACCTGAGGACAGGTCATCAGTATTAAACAACCCCCTTTAAAATGAAATAGCATCTTATACTCGCTCTTTTCTCCTGCGCCGTTCTCTGTGGTGCTGCTCCAGTAAACAGCAGCAGCGATGCACTGATGTGCATGGATAAGGCATGTGGCCGCTGCAGCCAATCACTGTCCTTACCAGTATACCGCATGAGACTGCTGAGGACAGTGAATGGCTGCAGCAGTCATGTGCTGTATAGCAGCATGTCACCTCAGTAGCTTTGTACTTATATGAACAGTACAGAGAACGGCAGGGGAAAAACACATGAATATAGGATTTTTTTAAAATTTTATTTTAAGGTATTAAGTAGTACTGAGCAGATTTTAGGATAACTCAGACAAACCTTTTAATTGACATATGGGGTTGCTGGAGATTGTGGATACGTCATAAATGATTTGGAATTTGTAAGGACCAATAAACAAACTATACTCCAGCATCACATTTATGTTACTTTGGAAGATTTTACATTGCCAAGGTACCACGTCTTAAAGGGAATGTCATCAGAAAATGACTTGCTGTTTAAATCACTTTTTTATGTTTGACATATTTTTAAATAATTTTTGATGATGTTATTTTTAATTTTTCATGTCACTTTTTATATTTAAAGTAAAACAATAAATCCCGCAGTTTTCGCACTGCCCACTATGTCTAATAATAGACGCCACTTCTTGGTCTCTACAGATCGCTTTACTGCAGTTATCTGCTTATCTGTACACAGAGGTGATATCATTACAGGCAGGATTAGAATGGCAGATAAGACAGGATCCACCATTCAAAATAGGTGATCATCAAAGCTTATCTATTCTTCCCTCTGCACGGAGCATTCCTAAAAGACTCTCCCATAGAAATCAATATCAGGTCCCCTCCTGACCATTGTGTCTATGGCCCATATGAGGCTGCCGTAAAGCAATTTTTTTTTTTAATGCTGTGTAAGTCCTATTAAGAATATATATAGTTCAAATAGCCTAAGGCTACAAAACTCCTGTTTCTGGTCAGGTAAAACGTAACGTTTATTTCTATCAATAAAACTAATACAGAACAGGAGAAAAAGAAAAGAAAATAAATGCTTATTTTAAAAAGTAAAGGTGCTATGATGATACTCGCGGCAGTAGACTGGGATATGATTCCCATAAGCGCGTCCTAATTTACTTTGGGATAATTCCCTCTTAACGCCACCTAAGGTATAACTGCTGCCACATAGAGTGTCCAAGGATAACCTCATGTATATCACTTGGAATGATTCCCTATTAGCGCCACTCTAGGTGCAGCTGCTGCCGCTGGTATGTCCTAGTGTGGTGAGTCTGCAGTTCTCACCACTCAGACACAGCATCTATCATAGACCTATTTTAAAAGATCAAACTAGAGCTCCCCCAACATGTTTCGCCACTGGATGTGGCTTCATCAGGGGATGGAGCTACTGTCAACACGAGTGCTTAGTACGTGAATGTTTATAACTGCTAGGGGTGGGTCATTAGTAATCCTCTGTCCAATCCCTGCTCAGAACTCGTGTGGCAGCATGATCATCCAATCCGGTACCTTAGAAGCTTCTGTTCCGTCATGTGTTCGCGTCGCTCCTTCAAGTGCGCATGCGTCAGAACTTAGAAGATTTTTCCTCCGTCATGTATTCGCGTTACCCCTTCAAGTGCGCATGCGTCAGAACTTAGAAGATTTTTCCTCCCTTATTCGTCCATATACCTTTTGCGCATGCGTCAATACTTCTATTCGCATCCAGTTCGGCAGCGGCTACTGCGCATGCCCCCATACTTAGAGGTTTTTCTCTTACTCTCCGGTGCAATTCCAGATGTCTATTGGGCATGCGCATGCGTCAATACTTCTTATTCGCATCCTGTTCGACAGCAGCTACTGCGCATGCCCCCATACTTAGAGATTTTTCCTCTTACTCTCCGGTACACTTTCAGATGTATATTGGGCATGCGTGAATACTTTACCTCCGGTTCTATTTCTTAGGTCCCTGCTGCGCATGTCTTGGGACTTAGATTATTAGCACTGTCTTTGCAGTTTGTCCCAGATTCTTTGACATACCCTCTCTATAATATAAAGTTGCGCATGCTCTCTGCTTTTCAATCGAGGTAACGTCTCTACGCATGCACCGGCACTTTGAAATTTATATCTCTTTTATATTGGCAGCAAAACTTTGCCTGGCAATTTGAATTTTGCCACCCTGTTCATCTTCATATGTCCCTATCTATTTTAAAGGTGCACGGTCAAGGTGTAATTAGGCCTTTATATGCATCCTATTATGATGTTCTTCATATATAGCTACACATCTGTATGTCGGTTATTATTAAAAAAATAGATTCTCCAACATTTCAAAAGCTAGATTAGGTCACAATTCACACGTACCGCTATATATGCTCCAAAGGCCTGTATTGATGTCTGGCTATGTCTAATAGTACCTCGATAGGGACACGATATTATGGCTCGTCTGTTGACTATATAGATATAGGAGCTTGGTTGTAACATATATTTAATTATAAAGTTTCATATCTTCTTATTATTCCTTTTCTCCTCATTTTTTAGAGGGAGAGGTAAGCGTTTTTTGCAAGATACCGGAAAAGATTGATTTCCTCCTTCATTTTCTCCAGGTAAGTTAACCTTATAGTTTAATTTTTCGTATTATTTAAATGTATATATCAATATTAATTCCAATATTTCTATATTCAAGAAATAGATTGGCCCTGTAGTTTCATTGGCTGATAGCATTATTATATTGACTACAGGATTAAAATGAGGTCTTTTATTGGTATATTCTTTCCTTTTTTCCGCTTTTGCAAAAAAAGGAGAAAAACATCTATTTCCTATTAATCTGATAAAAGCCGTGAAAGAGAACTCTTCATTTAGTCCTTGTGGACTCATTGTATCCAATCTATGTATCCATCTAGCCTCACTCTGCAACAGTTTTTATCAAGGTTACCTCCTCTTGGTCCTAGGAATAAAGATGTGAACCTCTTCGCACGGAAACTGGCTCTACATAAGGTACACAAAAAAGAAGAACATGATGCTCGTACATTATATGAGAAGGAAAGGAGATGTGTAGAAATGTTGGAAGCATTACAGAAGGAGAGTGAAGGTCATCAGATCATTCCTGACCCCCCCTTCTCTACCTTGAAACCTAGATCAAAAATTACACCACAATTTACACAATTCCAAGAAATAGAGACTTTTGTACAGCTGGTTACGCAAGACATCAAATCATTACAGATGAGGAAGGAACATATCGAACCAAATTTGAATATTCAGGAACAAGAAGCCCTAGCAACCCTAAAAAAGAATGAAAGGATCATAATTAAACCCAGTGACAAAGGGGGCAATATAGTTATTCAAGACCGAATTGACTATATAGATATGGTGTTAAAACTCCTAGGGGATAAGCAGACGTACCAACTTCTGCCCAATGACCCCACAAGGGAATATTTGAACGATTTGAAAAATCTATTACAGGAAGCTTTCCAGACTAATGTAATAACCAAGGAAGAATACCAATACCTTTTTAATAAAAACCCTATGATCTCTACCTTCTATGCACTACCAAAGGTGCACAAGAATAGAAAACCAGTACCAGGTAGACCCATTGTGTCTGGCAATGATAACTTAACACAAGCCTTAAGCGAATATACTGACCAAATCCTACGACCTTTTGTTACCACCTTACCCTCTTATATAAGAGATACCAAAGACCTCCTTCTTAAAATAAACGACATCACAATCACAGAAGGTACTTTTCTAGCAAGTCTTGATGTCGAATCACTTTATAGCAACATTCAACACTCACTGGGGATACACGCAGCAGAATATTATTTGAGCACCCGCAGTCCAAACTTTAATAGGCACAATAATTTTGTATTATTATCACTTAAATTTATATTAGAGCACAATTATTTTGTCTTTCAAGGACAATATTATAAACAAATTAATGGCACTGCGATGGGGACGTCTTGCGCCCCCACTTACGCAAATTTATTTTTAGGGTGGTGGGAGAATTGTCACGTCTTTACAGAGGAGATGTCGTCGTATGTCTGCCACATTATATTCTGGGGCAGATATATTGACGACATCTTGATCCTCTGGGATGGTGACCGTACACTTTTTCAGGAATTTGTCCAGACGCTAAACCGAAATAATATAAGTATGAAATATACACATGAAATTCAAGATCATGAGATAGTGTTTCTGGACTTAAAAATAAGAAAAACAGAGGGAGGTCAGTTGGTGACAGAGGTCTTTAGGAAACCAACATCGACGAACAGTTACCTGCATTGGAACAGTTGGCATCCAGTCTCCCTGAAGAAAGGGATTCCTATAGGCCAATATTTGAGAGCACGTCGTAACTGCTCGGACAAAGCTTCCTTCTCCCGGGAAAGTCAACAACTGCTTCAAAGGTTCAGTAAAAGGGGTTACCCTAAGAGATCTTTGAAAAAAGCATATAATCGAGCTAATAAAACAAAGAGAGAAGACCTTTTAAAAGACACACCATCTAAAAGAAATGACACCATCAGATGCATAGGGACCTTTGATGGATACAATAATGAAATCTACAGTATCCTTAAAAAACATTGGCATATAATAAGATCAGATAGAGACCTTAAATTGGTACTTACCAGTAATCCGTCAGTTACATACAGACGAGGTCCCAATCTTAAGGACCAACTGGTCCATAGCCATCTCATGGAAGAAGGAGCCAATCCCGGCAGAAGAGCTGAGAAATACCGTTGATCAGCCCCATGCGGGGACTGTTCTTTTTGCAGGTATGTTCCACGCATTAAAAAATACGTTAATCCTGTGGACAAAAAGGAGTATGAGATAAGGCAACTGATCACCTGCAAAACACAAGGAGTGATCTATCTAGCTTCCTGCCCATGTCCAAAACTTTATGTGGGCAAGACTACACAGGAGTTGCGACGTCGAATATCGGGCCACCTAAGTACCAGGAGGTAACCTTGATAAAAACTGTTTCAGAGTGAGGCTAGATGGATACATAGATTGGATACAATGAGTCCACAAGGACTAAATGAAGAGTTCTCTTTCACGGCTTTTATCTGATTAATAGGAAATAGATGTTTTTCTCCTTTTTTTGCAAAAGCGGAAAAAAGGAAAGAATATACCAATAAAAGACCTCATTTTAATCCTGTAGTCAATATAATAATGCTATCAGCCAATGAAACTACAGGGCCAATCTATTTCTTGAATATAGAAATATTGGAATTAATATTGATATATACATTTAAATAATACGAAAAATTAAACTATAAGGTTAACTTACCTGGAGAAAATGAAGGAGGAAATCAATCTTTTCCGGTATCTTGCAAAAAACGCTTACCTCTCCCTCTAAAAAATGAGGAGAAAAGGAATAATAAGAAGATATGAAACTTTATAATTAAATATATGTTACAACCAAGCTCCTATATCTATATAGTCAGCAGACGAGCCATAATATCGTGTCCCTATCGAGGTACTATTAGACATAGCCAGACATCAATACAGGCCTTTGGAGCATATATAGCGGTATGTGTGAATTGTGACCTAATCTAGCTTTTGAAATGTTGGAGAATCTATTTTTTTAATAATAACCCACATACAGATGTGTAGCTATATATGAAGAACATCATAATAGGATGCATATAAAGGCCTAATTACACCTTGACCGTGCACCTTTAAAATAGATAGGGACATATGAAGATGAACAGGGTGGCAAAATTCAAATTGCCAGGCAAACTGGATGCGAATAGAAGTATTGACGCATGCGCAAAAGGTATATGGACGAATAAGGGAGGAAAAATCTTCTAAGTTCTGACGCATGCGCACTTGAAGGGGTAACGCGAATACATGACGGAGGAAAAATCTTCTAAGTTCTGACGCATGCGCACTTGAAGGAGCGACGCGAACACATGACGGAACAGAAGCTTCTAAGGTACCGGATTGGATGATCATGCTGCCACACGAGTTCTGAGCAGGGATTGGACAGAGGATTACTAATGACCCACCCCTAGCAGTTATAAACATTCACGTACTAAGCACTCGTGTTGACAGTAGCTCCATCCCCTGATGAAGCCACATCCAGTGGCGAAACATGTTGGGGGAGCTCTAGTTTGATCTTTTAAAATAGGTCTATGATAGATGCTGTGTCTGAGTGGTGAGAACTGCAGACTCACCACACTAGGACATACCAGCGGCAGCAGCTGCACCTAGAGTGGCGCTAATAGGGAATTATTCCAAGTGATATACATGAGGTTATCCTTGGACACTCTATGTGGCAGCAGTTATACCTTAGGTGGCGTTAAGAGGGAATTATCCCAAAGTAAATTAGGACGCGCTTATGGGAATCATATCCCAGTCTACTGCCGCGAGTATCATCATAGCACCTTTACTTTTTAAAATAAGCATTTATTTTCTTTTCTTTTTCTCCTGTTCTGTATTAGTTTTATTGATAGAAATAAACGTTACGTTTTACCTGACCAGAAACAGGAGTTTTGTAGCCTTAGGCTATTTGAACTATACAATTTCAAAATCCTGGGTCCAAAAGGGTCTATGAAAAATAATCCTATTAAGAATAGCTCAGGCAAGATGGCCGTCCCCATAATAATGTTTAGAAATAAATGAATAAAAATCTACAATCAGAAAATAAAAACTGATTCGAAAAAAGGAGATGTGTTACTATCTGGTTTTAACTGGGAGATAACATTTTTGGCGAAAATGTTAAGGGAAATATTAATTATTGATATTTTGGGTAATACCAATAATTAATATTCATAAATTGGCGTGAGTCGTCTAGTGATGCCTCCGCCTATTCATACCTTAAATACAAAATACAATTTGCTCAATTGCCTTACTCTATACTGAACTACCTGCGGCTATTGCTGCGGCGCCTAATATAACAAAAAGACTACACGGTGTGCTTAAATAAAAGGTATTTATTAACACACTACACGTCTACAGTTCTAATGATTACTTATAATTATATATCGCTATATCAAAGGGAATATATATATATATATAGTTGTTTTCCAAAAAAGAGGCAGCACTCCAAAATAAAGGTGAAACGACCCGCTTTATTCCCCTCTGCAACATTTCAACTGCTCATTGCAGTCTTTCTCAAGCATAACAATTGGTGTCAAAGTATCTACATTTATACCCACAATGCTTTGTGAGTCAATTAATAAAGTGAGTGACAATTACATAATCAATTATGCTAAAAACGTAATATATATCAAAAATACATAGTTCAATGTGAATTCATTGTATACATCATATGTCAAATCATTAGTATACATACATTGTGAAACTTGATCAATGATCTTCCACAGATCACAAACATAAATAACCATATTCATAAAGTGCCTTGTGCTTTAATTAAAGTGATCACCTGTATGTGCTAATTAGCCACATACAGAAACATATTAAACACACTTCAACACAACACTATACAGTCCTAAACTACGCTAACACAATCCTAAGTCCTCCCAAAATTCTCACTACAATTACAGTTACTTACACGCGCGGCAGCCCACCCAACCTAGCAATATACTATCCCTACGGAGAATAAAGGGTAAATACAATATTGCTGCAGGGATGCAGGAGACAGGGCAGCAGGGGAAGGGTTAACAGAGGGTTAGCACTGCAAGGATCAGGGCAATGCAGTGCAGGGGTATAGGCTTGGGCCTGCTGGGGTTAATGCTGCAGGAGTTCAGCAGCAGGAGTATGGGCTCATGCACACGACAGTATTTTGCGTTCAGTATACTGGCCGTTTTTTTTTAGTTCAGTATGCGGTACATATACTGAACCATTCATTTCAATGTTTCAGCAAAAAAAACGGAAGTGTCTCCGTGTGCATTCCGTTTCAGTATTTCCGCACCGTGAAAAGATAGAACATGTCCTATTCTTGTCCGCAAATCACGGTGCTTGGCTCCATTCAAGTCAATTGGTCCGCAAAAAAAACGGAACACATACGGAAATGCATCCGTATGTCTTCCGTATCTGTTCCGTTTTTGCTGAACCATCTATTGAAAATGTTATGCCCAGCCCAATATTTTCTATGTAATTACTGTATACTGTATATGGCATACAGAAAAACGGAACGGAAAAACGGAAAGGAAACGGAAACACAATGGAAACAAAAAACCGAACAACGGATCCGTAAAAAAGACGGACCGCAAAACACTGAAAAAGCCATACGGTCGTGTGCATGAGCCCTATATTGCAGGGGTTAATGCTGCAGGAGTTCAGCAGCAAGGGTCAGGGGACTGCAGGGGTTATAGGGATATTGGTGGAGTGGGGGTTAAATACAGGGGGAACAGGGAGATAGCAGGGGTTAATGCAGGGGTGCAGGGTAAAGCAGGGGTTAATGCAGGGGTGCAGGGAGCGTTGGTGGTATAGCAGGGGTTAATGATACTTAGTCCTATGTGCTCATTGTCCAGGGTTTGATTCCCGATTGCTCGTCTCTCTAGGGGATGATCCTCTTCTTGTATCGGGTAGCAGGGCTCAACTGAAGAGCGCAGCGCAGTATTTAAATCCGGCGGCGCTCGCTCCCGTGCAGCACGTGCTTTGGCGTGCACGCACGCTACAGGCAAGGACACGTGGGCTGGCGCGCTCCTAGGCGGGGATCTCTTTGATCCTCTGCCTGTGAAGTGTCTGCATACCCCAGGTGCCGTAATTACAGCACCGGAGGTATGCAGCAAACACTCGGAGGGGAACTTTTGTTCCCTATCTCTGTTATGTTAAACATCTCCATCCCGGCTGGAGATGTCTAAGGCTGGCTTCACACGAGCGTGTCCTACTCGAACCCGCGCGAGTAGGAATGCAATTGCAGTCAGTTTTGACTGCGATTGCGTTCCGATGTTCAGTTTTTATCTCGCGGGTGCAATGTTTTTTGCACGCGCGTGATAAAAATCCGACTGTGGTACCCAGACCCGAACTTCTTCACAGAAGTTCACGTTTGGGTTAGTTGTAGTGTAGATTGTATTATTTTCCCTTATAACATGGTTATAAGGGAAAATAATAGCATTCTGAATACAGAATGCAAAGTAAAATAGCGCTGGAGGGGTTAAAATAAATAAATAAATAATTTAACTCACCTTAGTCCACTTGATCGCGCTGCCGGCATCTCCTTCTGTCTCCTTCTTTGCTGATTGTAGGAACAGGACCTGTGGTGACGTCACTCCGGTCATCACATGATCCATCACATGATCTTTTACCATGGTGATGGATCATGTGATGGACCATGTGACGACCGGAGTGACGTCACTACAGGTCCTGTTCCTACAATCAGCAAAGAAGGAGACAGAAGGAGATGCCGGCAGCGCGATCAAGTGGACTAAGGTGAGTTAAATTATTTATTTATTTTTAACCCCTCCAGCGCTATTTTACTATGCATTCTGTATTCAGAATGCTATTATTTTCCCTTATAACCATGTTATAAGGGAAAATAATACAATCTACAGAACACCTAACCCAAACCCGAACTTCTGTGAAGAAGTTCGGGTTTGGGTACCAAACATGCGCGATTTTTCTCACGCGAGTGCAAAACGCATTGCAATGTTTTGCACTCGCGCGGAAAAATCACGAGTGTTCCCGCAACGCACCCGCACATTTTCCCGCAACGCCCGTGTGAAAGAGGCCTTACAAAAGGCAAAAGGATCTATTGAACCTTTTACCTTTTGAAGTGACAGAGACTGGACAATTATGTCTGCCCATCTGGTGTCACTTCCCTCCTGCCGGACAATGCAGGATGATTAGGCTGGGGGGAGGGGCAGCAAGTGGGAGTATAATCTGGCCACATCTCGGTATATACAGACATATAGATGTTTGGGGCACATCTACATGCATGTATATATCCAATATAATTCTGGGGCATAAATGGGCAGTAATAAGCCCACCTGCATATATATATATATATATATATATATATATATTATACATAGCCATGTATGCTGACAAGGGGGCATACATACATCTCTATGTATATATACATACACCACCTGGACGGGCCCATGTAAAAGGGCTAATACATATGCATATATATGAGGGCATATATACATATATATTTAAATATAACAACAGAAACATTTCCATTAACCCTGGGGTTACACATTGTCTTGCTAAATGACCTGCCAAACTAAAGTCCTTTCATTTTGGCCTGTTTTGCATTGAATGGTGTCTTGTTGATGGTGTCTTAGAGACGAGAGGCAAAAGTAAAAAATGTGCGGACGGTGATACCTGTTCTGCAGGTTTAGGAACACTTGTGGTGTCACCAGCACAACTTGTAAACTAACAGAGCCGAAAGGTCAAAGTATATTGCAAAAGTATAAAATGCAAAAACCATATCACTAAAGTATGCCATAACATTGTGATCAGTGGAGGTCCGAGCTCTGGGACCCCCCCCCCCCCCATCCAATCCTAAGGATGGGGCTGCAGTACTGATTGAGCCCTGCGGCCCCTTCTCTGCCTTAGGCCTAGTTCACACGAACGTTTTTTTTGCGGATGTTCGGGCCGTTTTTTTGTGTTCCGTATACGGTCCGTATACGGAACCATTCATTTCAATGGTTCCGCAAAAAAAACGGAATGTGTTCCGTATGCATTCCGTTTCCGTATTTCCGTTTTTCCGTTCCGTTGAAAGATAGAACATGTCCTATATTCGGCCGCAAATCACGGTCCGTGGCTCCATTAAAGTCAATGGGTCCGCAAAAAAAAACGGAACACATATGGAAATGCATCCGTATGTCTTCCATATCTGTTCCGTTTTTGCTGAACCATCTATTGAAAATGTTATGCCCAGCCCAATTTTTTCTATGTAATTACTGTATACTGTATATGCCATACGGAAAAACGGAACAGAAACGGAAACACAACGGAACTCAAAAACGGAACAACGGATCTGGGAAAAACGGACCGCAAAAAACTATAAAAGCCATACGTTCGTGTGAACTAGGCCTTACCCTTAGGCCTCTTGCACACGGCCGTTGTGGTTCCGTTCCTTGCATTGCGGACCGCAATTTGCAGTCCCCAATGCACGGGCAAGGTCTGTGCGGTGGCCGGGACGGATCCAGACCCATTCAACTTGAATGGGTTCGTGATCCGTCCGTTCCGCAAAAAGATAGAACAAGTTCCATTTTTTTGCGGAACGGAAGCACGGATCGGAACCCCAAAGAATCACTCCGTAGTGCTTCTGACAGGTTTCCGCTCCGTGCTTCCATTCCGCACCGCACCGCATCTCCGGATTTGCGGACCTATTCAAGTGAATGGGTCCGCATCTGTGATGCAGAATGCACACGGACGGCACCCCGTGTATTGCGGATCCGCCGTATGCGACCAGCTATATGGCCACGGGAGCACAACGGCCATCTGCAAGAGGCCTTACACTGAATAGATCATTCCCAGCCGCCCACTATGCAGGGAGTCCTGTGGATGTAGCTCCGCAGCCACTTCTTTCAGGGTTGGTGAGGGCCCATAGGTGAGACGACACTGATTACAACCTGATGGCATATCGTAGCCAATACCATCACTATATGAGCTACGATCGAAAATACACATAAGTTACCTTTTATGTTTATTTTTGATCGTAGCTGGCAAAGTGATGGCATTTGCTAGCTTGAGTCTGATTCTGCCAGTTTTGACCCATGGTCTTCTGGGTTTGGAAGTTTTCCAACTCTTCCAATGGCAGATGTCAGGGGAATGGAGAACTGGGAATACTGGTTATCGACATGAGCAATAATTTATGTAACGATTTATTCCTTTTGAAAAATCTTGCATGCGTAAAGGGCTTGTCCCATAAAAAATATTCTACAGTTTTCAAGCCAGCACCTGGATCTGAATACTTTTATAATTGCATGTAATTAAAAATGTTGTATAACCACTGAGTTATTAAAAAAAATCTATCTGTATAGCGCCACCTGCTGTTTGTTTTTCTTATTTCTTTGATCTGCTCACTGAGATGGCCGCACATGCTCAGTTTGATCCTTCAGCTGCCTCCTGAGTTCTGATAGGGAGAGCATGGACACGCCCCCTGAGCTATGATAGGGAGAGCTAAGACACGCCCCCTTTAGCTGCAGCAGCAAAGACACTCCAGTGAGCATATATTGATGACTTATCCTGAGGGGTGCTCTATGGGGTGCTCTTTCTCATTAGGAAGACAACTTAGTATGCATGAGGAGTATTGTAGTCCAGCCAATACAGCTTTGCATTTCTGGGAAATATATATATGCAAATTATCACATCTTACATCTGTTGACATCAGAAAGGTTTAGTGTTCTTTCCTTTTTAGAAGGATAGCTAATTTGCATACTTTTGGGTTTCTGTGAAAGATTCAAATTAGCTTGCCTTCCAAAAATAAGAGAATACTAAGCCTATTTAATGTCAGCAGATGTAAAATATGCTAATTTTCATATATGTTTCCCATAAATGTAGATCAGCGTTGGCTGGACTACAATACTCCTCATGCATACTGGGCCGTCTCCCTAATGAGAAAAAGCACCCCCAAGGCTATTTAGCTGACCAAGGCAATTTTCTCTTGAGACACTCAATGCCTTTGTCATCTTGGAAGGAGAGATGGTTTCCATGTTTCACTCAGAAAAGTATTACATGTGGGTTGCTCTCTCATTTGCCTAAAACAAATCACAAGAAATTTAGAATAAATTCCTAATCCATAGAATTTATTTGCTTATCTCTAATATATATTATACATATACAGTGAGTGCTAAGAATTGGTCCTCATTGATACTGATGACCTATCCTAACAGAACATCAATATGCTGTTTGGGAACACCATCTAAGTGGTTATCTCACTATTAAATAGCATACAGATTATAAAAATTAACTAGCGTATGTTTACATTTTAACTGCTGTTAAAAAAAAACATCCAGTCAATTCTGTGCATAGTGATCCTCTGTTTATTGCAGGGCAGCCAATGGAAATAGCTTCTCGCCCTGTTTTTCAGCAGATCTGTAGCACTTCGCAGTATAGCCGAAAAGATTCCTTCTGCAGGGGATCAGCAACCTTCTGCATTCCAAGTGCTGTGAAACTACAACTCCCAGCATGCAACATACTCGGCTGTTCTAACTACCATAGCAGTGAATGGGGCATGATAGGAGTTGTAGTTTCAGAACAGCTGGAGTGCTGAAGGTTGCTGATCCCTGAAATAGACTATATTGTCCGCTGCCATCCGGCACACGGATGTCTACGTCCGTCTCGCGACGTGATTCGAGTCTCACGTCTTCTCGTAAGCGAAGCAAGATTCGTGTCACGCAGACATTTCCTAACATTTCACATGTGGGTTTGAATGGAATACAACCACCCCCCAGCTGCTAGCACGCCTCAGTCTGCGTGGTTTGTATCAGGATACAAGCCTCACTCCTCCCTCTAGTAGGAAGGGACGGGCTGGGCTGGACAGGGCTGACTTCCCATTCTGTGGAGTGGTGCAGGGGAGAGAGGCTGGGGATTTGCAGAGCTTCAGGCTGCAGCTTGTCAAGAGCTAAGCAAAGACAGGTAAATGGGATTCATTCTTAGCATCATCTAAACCTTGTCCTTATGTATCAGTGGGTTACTATGGGCTTTCCCCCAGACAAGGCCTGGGCTTAACCCTCTCTAGGCAAATCTAACTTTACATAGAGTCAACCAGATAGATGGATGTGGGACACAAGGATGACTTTGTATGGGGGAAGGGGGGGGGGGGGGGGGTGTCACCCTTTAAGTGCAATGTACATGCTGCACCATTCATTCAGGGCCTCTGTTGGAAGACACATAATTCCTACACATATGTTATGTACGTGCCTTTATCATTAAGCTGATTTTTCCTTCCTTCAGTCTTATGTTTATACTTGAGATGACCTCGATTTATTACTAATATTCTTACCTATTTTTTTTATTATTATTTATTTGAAAGCGCCATTAATTCCGAGACATGGGGTAGGGTTACACACACAGGATATAAAAATACAATAAATAAGAATCTATCAACAGAGGGGGAGGACCCTGCCCTCAAGAGCTTACAATCTACAATCTGACTGTTTCCATAGCATCTGCACAAATCTTTAGAAACGCAGATCGTAATACTATCTCGCTAGTCATTTGCATATATATGGGATTAAATACTGTATATATTGCTTTTCTAATTGTATTTTCTCAATTTGGGGTTGGTTTTAGGAAGGCCCACTTGCCGAGAGCAATCCCTGGTCTGTAACAATAATCAGTAAAAATATGTTGATTGGAAATGTAAAAATGATAGAAATCCTCAATATTCTTGTATAGATCACTAATAGGATAACTCATTGGCCTGTAGACATTGCTACAGTATGTTTATTATTTGCATGATGTGTGGATACATTGTAGCACTGGAGGGGGGGTGTTTTCTAAACAGAAGATGCAATGTTGCAAAATTAAATTAGTGGTTCTATTATCTTCTGCAAGGGAAGGGGGGGAAAGAATGTTCTCTTGTCATCATTGATCATTCCTGCTCCTTCCAGAGCATCGGAGAGATCGGTCTCCCGCAGCAGCATGCTCTGCAAAGCTGTGACCTTTTACCTACTTTTTGTGAAGCAGCAGTCATGTGGTTCCATAGCAAGTTTGGGGGTTGGGAATGATGACGTAGCTAGAGGGGGGGGGGCGGGGATGGCTATAGGAATAGGTTAGGCTGCCGGTTTGTGTCCTTGACTGAAAAGGGAATTAGTAAATTGGTGTAGAGCAGGTTGTGTGCATTTAAAGGACATGCCTATAGGTTCCCTTTTTCCGAATGCATGTGACAGTCTTTGGATCCCTGAAGATCATGCGTGCATACGGATTGACACACGCACGCTTTATGAGACATGTTTTCTAAACTAAGTGCGTTAGGCAATGGCTTTTGTTTCAAGATAACGCGATGAGTTAAGAAATTTGAGTTAAGAGGCTGCGTGTTACCCCTGCTACATCTGTAGCTATCCGGCAGGAAGGTCGGCTGTGCTTGGTTGGTAAGGTAGTAGTAATGCTCTGGCGCGTAGATTATTATAGGGAAATGCAGGTATATTTAAATTAGAAAGTGCGTCGGATAAAGGATCTATTACATGGGACATGATCAGGCGAAGAAACTTCCCCCCCGATCGGCCGAAAACAAGCAAATTCTCATTTGTCCGACTGATCGCATCTTTTATACAGGTATAATAATAAAAAAAAAATCTCGGTTGTCAGAAGCACAACACCCCCTGTAAAATGGTGGTCAAACAATAGTACAAGCGATCATTCATCCCCGTACGGCTTTGCAGGAATGAGCATTGCATAGACTGAGCACAATAACAATTAGCAATTTACTAGCTTTTCTTCAATGAATGCAGACATGAAATTTAAAAGTAAAAAACGCAACCGTGTACGTAAGGTTTTCGTCACGACAGTGTATGTATGACTCTCTGCCCCTATAATGATAGACACGTGAATAGAGAAGATGTGCGTCGCTATAAAGTAACAATGCACTTAAAAATTGGACTATGGCTCATATTCCCAATAGTGGTGGTCGAGCAGTATGTACAGTCCATCACGAGACCTACATCCCATTACTTACCTCTCGCTGCATATTATAAATCGGGTGCGGGCAAACACACTAAGTTTCCTAGCAACATCTATGGCGAAATTGCTCATATAGCAATTTCTGAATCTAGTTGAATTAGCAGAACAATCTTCTGATGATCACTGGGGGCTATAAGGGGTTCCTTCTCTGGAGTCTAGAATCAGAACATCTGCCCCAACACCGACCCAAAAGGCATCCATAATGCAGTAAAAGGGGCCGGTGATAAACCATGTCAATGCCTCCTTACGTACAGCAGGGCAGAGGGCACTATGAGTTGGGTAGGTTTCACACGACCATGTTCAGACCTGGATACAAGCTCCGTGTGAGGGTCCCAGACCAAACATTGCTCCTCTGACCCGAACTCACAACGTCATAATGACTTATAGGGGTTGCCTCATCTGAGACAATGGGGGTATATGGCTAGGATATGCCCCCACTGTTTTATAGGTGTGGGACCTGCACCTACATCGAGAACGGAGCGGGCCAAAGTGGTGGCTGGAGGACTCCGGTCCGGCCACCACCAAGCGCTCTCCCTGTAGAGGTGAATGGGGTCACACCGTGCATGGCCGGTCACTGCTCCCGTTCACTTCAATGGGCCCGACGGAAATAGCCAAGCCAGCGCTCTGCTATTTTCAGTGTCCCCATAGAAATGAGTGGAGGGCAGCTGCGCATGCACAGTGCGCCCTCCAACACTTTCGAGGCTCCACTTAGGTCCCAGTGCTGGCACCCGCACCTATCTCCTATCAGACAATGGGGGCATATCCTAGCGACACCCTGCACCACCGCTGATCTGCTATATGTTCACCGCTGAAGACCATAGACCGCAGCAGTGGACAGGTAGAGAGAAGGGAGATGGCACGTGTGCACTGCGCACATTGCCAGTTGGGGGGGGGGGGGTGTCCCTGCACAGTCTGACACTATCCACTCAGCCCTGCCAATGTCACACTGTGCAGGGAAACCGTCCCAACTGGTAACTCCCAATTAGACCTATTGCAGAGTGGTGACATACTTCTAGTGGGAATAGTAGAGGAATGGCACAACATAGTCATAATAATAGATGCTCCAGGATTGTTATTTCACGGGGGTGCAAGCAGCTCCGAAAACAGACATGTCAGGAGAGGGGACAGGTGCTCTTTGTCTCTCTGCTAGTGGTCGGATATAACTGCTTCCTTTGACCCCTCCATAGCTACCATAGAAGGTGAGAAAACCTGCACCAATCATTAAAGGGGTGGTCTGATTTCCAACATCGATGACCAGGAGTGCTGCATTCTCTTCCAACAGCCGATCAGCAGTCGGACCCCCACCGATCTGATATTGATGATCCTGAGGACAGGTCATCAATATCGAAAAATTGAATTTCTAGACCAGGAGTCAGCAACTCCAGCTGTTGTGAAACTACAACTCCCGGCATGTTCCATTCACTTCTATGGAAGTTCCAAGAACGGCTGAGCAAGTGTGCATGCTGGGAGATGTAGTGGCGGAGGTTGCTGATCCTAGTTCTAGACTCATGGCTGCTCAGGTCCTGGAATTCTGAGAAGGACTATCTGTGTGTGGTCAAACAGGATGCTGATCCTGTCGAACAGGATGCCCCATGTACTGGAGATAGTCTGCTGATGGCACAGTAAACTAATAAACCTGCCACAACTACCTTGTCAGATAATAGTAGTAGTAGTATTTATTTATCTGTTCCGGTCATTGTAGCGGTTTTATTGGGTCCATCAGTATATATTGTCCTTATCTGTGCCTACAGAGCAGTGTGACCCTTCTTCGGCTACAATTACTAGGACATGAATGGAGTTTGCTTGGACCGGGTTGTAAAACAAGCATTATGGGCGCAACCTGACTCCTTGTTAACTCTGTGTCCTTGGATTGTATCATCAAAGGAGCAGCGACAGTGATCGCCCTGAGGGGGATACCAACCCTGTGATAATATAATAAAGATATTCCTGTTTTGCAGCCCTCCCAGATCCATTCAGTTCTATGGAAGTTACAGGAACAGCTGAGCAAGTGTGCATGCTGGGAGTTGTAGTTTTGACAGCACCTAGCACGTTGAAGGTTGCTGGGCTCTGACATAATCGGTTGATGCATTGATGGCATATTCCATCAACGTCTGGTGACTGTTACCCCGTTGGTTGGACCCTGAACCAGCACCATCCCACCAGGCGCTGCACCCGATTCTGTAACACAACACCAGTAAAGTCAATGGAAAGGGAGAAGTGATTGGACTGTTGAGCGCTGCTGAAGGGATAGTAAAGTAAAACAGTCCTTCACTGTCAGCAGGTCCACTGACGAAATATGTAGCCATTCCATAAAGAACCATTTTACTTTAGTCCTGGATCCTGCTATCTCTTAAAGGGGTTTTCCAGGTTCCTATATAAATTATCCTCAGAGTAGGTTACTAAAATTGTATTGCTGAGGGTCTTCTGATACCCCCACCGATCATTTGCTCCCTGCATCCTCCAGCGATGGAAATTGCACTGTGGACGGAACAGGAACCACAGCTCCGTTCAAAGTGTAGTGGTCGCACCAGGTTACTGCAGCTCAGCTCCCATTCTTTTCAATAGGAGCTGAGGTGCAGTAACCCAACACGGCCACTACACTTTGAACGGAGCTGCGCTTCCTGTGTCATCCTGCATTTTCACGGTGACAGGTCCCCTTTTAACTAAATGGGAACTCTACTTACACTGGTTCACATTTACTGTAGTGAGTGCACCTAGACCTTATCGTGAACTGTGCCAAATATTTGGTGTCTTTTAGGCGCAATTTGGCATTTCTAGTTTTTAAACAATTCGCTATGTCTAGCTTGCCATGGGGGATTATTTGGCAGGAAAGGACATGACCTAAGATGTTACATTTTGGGGGTCCGCATCCGTGATGCGGTAAGCAAATGGCCGGTACCCACATATTGCGGACCCGCAATACGGGCAACGGCCATGTGCATGAGGCCTTATTAGTAGAAAGATGTAGGATTGCTGGATGTTCAGCATAGCAGCAGCACCTAGGAGGACCATCAGTATGGCTGCCTATATATCCAAAATCAAGACGGACAATATCTACCATTTATTACCTGGCTTCACTGAAACCCTCAAAGCAACCAGATTTTGAAATCAGACATCATATAATATATGGCAATCTCTTTCTAACAAAACTAGAACCAGCCCTGTACCTCACATGGATCCAGAGATCTCCCCATTCATCGCCCCAATTGTTCTGCTAGATTTATTTCAAGCTGGCAGCTCAGGGGCGTTCCCTTTCTCAGGGGTTGTGTCCTTTCTGCAGCAGCTGGTGACACTTGAAGGATAGAACTGAGCATGTGCTTCCATCTCGGTGAGCAGGACAGAGAAATTAGAAAAAGAGCAAACAGCAGGTGGCGCTATACAGATAGATTTTATTGAATAACTCATGATGGCTTTTTTTTATTTTAGTGGTTTGACTTGGTGGGATGGGGGCTATAAATATGCCAGAACCTTGCATGAATGACAGCCCAAATCTACGTCGGCTCAGAGCTGGCATAATTTTCTCATGAATAGCAGTGGCCACGTGTGGTGGAGATATGGTAGAATCAGTCTCCGGGTTTTTAAAAATTTTTGGGCTACTTTTAGGATAGGTCGTCAATATGTAATCACTGGTGGTCCAAGATTTGTGGTTTTGGTTGTGGCTGTTCCTTTGTCCGAGTTGCTTGAATGAAACCGAGCTGCTGTAAGCTATAATGCCAAGATAGGCCATCGGTAGGGGTCCGGCATCCCACACCCCTGCCTGCTCTGATGCCCGAACTACATGGCGGATGGAGCTGGTTACTGTCACGCTGCCCCCACTGAAGAGAATAGAACCAGTGCTGCAGTAACAGCTCCGTCCACTGCACAAGGGACAGAGCTGTGTAGTTCTGGCATTAGAACTACTGCAGATCGGCAGGGGTGTGGGATATCAGACCCCCACTGATCAGGTATCCTGAGGATAGGCCATCAATTGTAAAGGGTTGGAGAACCCCTTTAAAGGAACATTAAACAGAAAATGCACAAAAAAATCTAAAAGCAAAATATGCCAGGACTTCCTTCCTTCCTTCATTTCCTTCTTTCCCTTGTACCCATGTTATCTCATATTACAAATTAAACTGGTGTGATTTTAGGGTTTGAATGAAGGATGTATTTAAAAAACAATCTCTGTCTGTCTCAGGATCCCAGCCATGTCTTCCCTGCTGCTCACTACCACATGTCTGGCTGTATGACAACTGGCTGGAGCAGGAGCCTCAACCCACCCTGTCTGCAGTAGGACAAAAGGATGACTAAAAAAAAATAACAGACCCCTTAGGCTAGTTTCAGATTTCTGGCAGCTAGTTCCGGCAGAGAACAGCCTGCCGGGATTCCCTGAATCCGACACTGCCTGCTGCAAACAGAATGCCCGCTGGCCTCATTAACTATAATGGGGTCTGGCGGAGATCCGGCTGCCATCTGGCAAATATTCCAGCAATACTGCAGATTGTGTCCGGCAGATTCCCGGCATTCTCTGCCGGAGCTAGCTGCTGGATCACAATGCCGGAGATGTGAAATTGGCCTTAATGACCACCAGCCAAAGATGGAAGAGATCAGCAGGAGATTAACCCCTGTGTTTGGCTACATGCACACGAACGTTGTTTGTTTCCGTTCCATTTTATTTATTTATTTTAGGTTTTTGGGGATAGGATGCGGACCTATTCATTTCAATGGGTCCGCAAAAAATGTGTTGTCCGCATCAGTATGTCCCTTTTTTGTAGCCCCTAAAAAAAAATAGAACATGTCCTATTCTTGTCCGTTTTAGACATTTTTACAATGGATCCGCAAAAAAAAACGGATGGCATACGGATGTCATTGTTTTTTTTTTTTTTGCGGATCTGCAATTTGCGAGCCGCAAAACACCTACGGTCGTGTGCATGTAGCCTTTTCTGTAGGATTTCTACAAGCCTGTGTCAGGATCCGGCGGAAAATGCTGCAGACCATGAGGATAACTATAGTTCTTCTTTATTTTTAGCATTCATTTCCTCCTTTAGTGTTCTTTTTTATGATTCCATATTCTGAATGTAGCGCTATATCCCAAACTTGAAGCCCCACAGTACATATAGGAATTAGCACTTCTATAGATTTTACCCCCAAAAAAATTAACACACGAAAAGAAACTCATTTAAAAAATAAAAATAAAAAAAATCACAGGAAATTTCTTTTAAATATTTATATTTAATGTTTCCAGGAACCAGTGAATTGTAATAGAAACCATTATCATGCATGGCAACTAACTCACTAGGGAACCTCCCCCTGGTTTAACCCTTTATTTCCTGACTTTTATCTTAAAATACAAGGGACATTATCTGCATGTCTGTATTCATTCATGTTACTCTATTATTACTGCCACAATTAAAGTAGGATCATGAATATGTGTTGGGGCTCATTCACACGACCGTACGAATGGGTCCGCGTCCGTTCCACAATTTTGCCGATTGGGTGCGGACCCGTTCATTTCAAAGGGGCTGCAAAAGATGCGGACAGTACACCGTGTGCTGTCTGCATCCGTTTTTCCGTTCCGCAGCTCCGCCAAAAAATATAGAGCAGGTCCTATTCTTGTCCGCACTCCGCGGACAAGAATAGGCATTCCCATAATTTGCCGTCCGTTCCGCAAATTGCGGAACGCACACGGGCGTCATCCGTGTTTTGCGGATCCGCAATACACTGCGCGGTTGTGTGAATGTGCCCTTATTAAAAGGGTTTTCCTGGAAAGAGATTATCTATCTGATCAGTGTGAGTCCGACCGCCGGACACCCACAGATCCTGCTCTAGCAGGAAGGGGGCATAGGTCCCCGATTCTTAGGATCATTGAGGTTCCTAGTGGTCAGGCCCCCACCTATCAGTTAGTTATTCTCTATCCTTTGGACAGGGAATAACTTTTAGTTACCAGAATCCTCCTTTAAAGTCTCCTGACATGTCTGTAATAACAAATCTGGAGCATCTGATCTTAAGACTCTGTGATGTGCCGTTCCTTTATTATTCCTGCTAGAAATTAAGAATGAATTACTAGCCGATTGTAATGAAGGTCCAGATAGTTGTTACCAGTTAGGGAGGTGTCCCTGCATAGTCTGACACTGGCAGCACTGATTGGATAATGTCAAACTGTGCAGGGACACCCCCCCAAACTGGTAACACCCATGTGGATTTTCATTGAAAACTGCTAGTAAGGCCTCCTGCACACGACAGTATTTTTTCACGGTCCGAAAAACGGGGTTCCGTTGGTCCGTGATCCGTGACCGTTTTTTCGTCCGTGGGTCTTCCTTGATTTTTGGAGGATCCACGGACATGAAAAATGTAAAAAAAACCTAAGTCAAGTTTGCCATTGAAATGATAGGAAAAAACGGACACGGATCACGGACGCGGATGACAATCTTGTGTGCATCCGTGATTTTTCACGGACCCATTGACTTGAATGGGTCCGCGAACCGTTGACCGTGAAAAGAATAGGACAGGTCATATTTTTTTCACGGCCAGGAAACACGGGTCACAGATGCGGCTGCCAAACGGTGCATTTTCCGATTTTTCCACGGACCCATTGAAAGTCGATGGGTCCGCGAAAAAAAATGGAAAACGGAACCACGGACGCGGATGCACACAACGGTCGTGTGCAGGAGGCCTTATTCATTCATAAATTCTAGAAGGAATTAAAAAAGTTATGGCACAATATAGAGTTATAAGACTAGATGTTCCATCTATTACATCTGTACAACAGTATAGTCTTTACATCGAATACATGCACACATACAGATTTCACCCATGGACTGGGGACATTATCATATTCCTTTAATCTGATATTATTAGGGGGCCAGATAGGTGCTGGATTGTGAGATATTCTGGATCAATGGACAGTCATAGAAAATATGAACAGAAGTTCTCCTCCAGAAGGTAGAATGGTGACTCTCTCTTGTGCCGTCTATAGGTAGATGCCCTGTGAGAGAATGTCCAACCCATAAGTGAATCTTGAAATGGGACTCGTGGAGATTGGTTTGCCTAATATCCCCAGTTTGGTTTAAAGGCTTTATTATGGGTTTCTCGTTCACTTATAAGGTAGCCACCTGTAGTAGGCGCTAGAGAGTTAGTAGGGGAACACATTTGCATTTTTTTTTTCCCATGAAGCATTGCCTGTCGGACTCCATAACTTCAGCTGGATCTCTTCAATAAAAACCAGTGCCCATGTAGAAAATAGGAACTCGTGCATAAGAGAAGATGACCTTTTAAGAGGGCCGCTCTACCAACACCATAGGAGTTTCCTAAATGTTCCATCATCTACTGGTTGTGAGTATATATCCCAAGAGCATAGCTATAGTGGGTAAAGAGTAGCAGTCGCACCCAGGTGACACCCATATTATAAGTGGGACCCAATTGTGGGGTCCTGATTCTGTATTGAGGTACAGGCCTCTAATGTACTGTGAGAACATCTAGTGGTCCAAACAACATTTTGGGACACTAGAAAGAGATCATGTGTCTGCTACGAGGTCCTTGGAGTTGGGGTAGTCCCATCCTTTGCTATAGGTGGTGAGAACCTGTCCAGCTCTCTCCATTGTTGGCAAACTAGACAATAGAGAATCGGTATTGGAACGTGGAAAAAAGCCCCGGACACATCTGCCCTGGGGAGTATATCCCCACAGTCTAATCCCAAATTGATAAAGTGCCCCTTCTTTTCTGGTGATATCCCTTTTAATGTTTAGCTCTGTATTATGTAGACCGTGGTGTTCAGAATCCCATCCAGTATTTATTCTGCGTGGCCTTAGCATTTAGATATTTTTACATCCCACAGAGTAACCGTATTTGGAAGGTTTGTCTGCGGTTCTCATGGATTTGTGGATGACTAAATATAGGCCTTCATCCATCTATAATTTAAACACATTTCTGTACCTTTATTTTTTTACCATTTTATAGTTCTTATAGTTTTACATTTTGTTTTTTTCAAGTGATACGTCAAACGGCTAACATTGGGAAGGTCTACATAGTTATTTTAGAAATGCATTAAAAATACTTAACGGCTTAGGCTTTATTGTGATATCTTAATCCTATTAGAAGTTGGAAGGTTCATTTGGGGCGATAATCTCTTCTGCAGAAATGTAATATCAGTGTGGACACATAGTTCTGCAGAAAAATCCATCAAAAAAGTTTAGCTTTAAAAAGATCTAAAAAAATAAATAAAAGTCTGACATGGAAGTCTACGAGACAGCTCCATCTGTTCAAGTGAATAGGACGGAGCCGTCCCATAGAAGTAAAGCGTTCTCTTCAAACAGCTGATCGGGAGGGGTGCTTGGTGTCGACCCCTCGCCAATCTGATATTGATGACTTATCCTGAGAATTGGTCATCAATAGTCAAAAAGGGACAACCCCTTTAAGGAAAAAGGATACTTGTTTCATGAAAGCGAGGTTTGCATCTCCGATACAGAGAAGGACTACTTCAAAAAGTGAAATTGAGCTTGAATAGAGGTGGAGGGGTGCGATATCTGTTGTTTGCCGCTTACAATGCTGTTCTAGCAGTTTAATTGCTTCAGTCATGCAAATTGCAATTCATATCTTACCTCCATGAAGTCCTTGACCTCACGTTGATTGTGATCAACAGATTAATGCCAGAGATATTGTGTACAAGTTATTCTGAGAAAGTCATTTGAATGACTGGTAAAACTTCTTCAAGAGAGAATGCAGCAAGTCCAGTTGCTCTGACTTTTTACTACAAATATTCATAAAAAAAATATATATATTTTATGTGGGTTTTTTTTATTCTTAGGGGCATCACAAAGATGGCAGAAGCTCATCAGGCTGTAGCATTCCAGTTTACAGTAACTCCAGATGGAATTGACCTAAGATTAAGCCATGAAGCTCTGCGACAGATCTACCTTTCTGGCCTCCACTCCTGGAAGAAGAAGTTTATTAGGTTTAAGGTAACGCAAGAGCAATTATTTAACTTTACTATCTTGGCATTTGCCTATTTTAAGGATTTTACCAACAATTATGAAGTAAAAAAAAGGGGTTCCAAATGTCATCAGTGGTGAGGGCAACATTCACGTTCTCCACAGAAGATGCACAAAATTACAAGTGTGGCCACTTTTATACTTTCCTTCTCACGTCTGCTTTTATTCAGTTTGTTTAATGTGGTAAAATGTTTCTTTAACAGAATGGGATCCTCACCGGCGTCTTCCCATCAACCCCAACCAGCTGGTTAGTGGTAGTGGTTGGTGTGACCTCCACATCAATGTACACCAAAGTGGATCCATCATTTGGGTTGATAGAGAAAATAAACCAGGCACTTGCTACCACGTAAGATTTAAATTTTTTCATGTGTGTCCTTTATTTATGTAGTGTATGAAGGTGCAGCGCACACAGTGCAAACCGTCTGGTCTGTCAGAATATTGTGGGTATGCTCTGTGTGCTAATGTTACTGGTTGTAATTGAAGTAATCCCTAATGACACTTGAATTGGACGGGGGTTGCAGTACCTGTCACAGTGTAGAGTCTAAATTCTACCAACTCTGGTGAATAGTATACATTGTGCCAACTCTCTACTTGGTGGCACTACCCTACTAGCCAGTGTGGTGGGCGTCTAGACACTGAGCAGTCAATCAACTTTTAGCCCTCCACCATTTTTCTGTAAATTTTCTTCCTGCTGAAACGGTATCATGGTTGGCATTGATATATCCCTTGAGTCAGTCCCTTTGTGGGTCCTTCATTGCCCTATTACCTTGTAGCATAGGGCGTCCTAGGTTCAAACCTCAACAGGGACAACATCTGTATGGAGTTTGTATGTTCTCCAGATGTTTGTACTGGTTTCCTCCTCATTGCGCTATTACAGTCCTGAACAAAAGTTTAAGACCACTTGAAAAATGGCAAAAAATCATATTTAGCATGGCTGGATCTTAACAAGGTTCCAAGTAGAGCTTCAACATGCAACAAGAAGAAATGGGAGTGAGACAAAACATTTTTTGAGCATTCAATTTAATGAAAACAACGAATAAACTGAAACAGGCTGTTTTTCAGCTGATCAAAAGTTTAGGACCACACCTCCCAAAAAAAACTAAACCCCCCCCCCCCCAAAAAAAAAAACAGAAATCCAACCTCCAAACATGAACTCAGTAATGAGTAGCTCCGCCGTTATTGTTTATCATTTCAAAAATTCATCTCGGCATGCTTGAAGCAAGCGTTTCCATGAGGTGAGTGGGAACATTTCTCCAAGTGGTGAAGACGGCCGCACGAAGGCCATCTACTGTCTGGAACTGTTGTCCATTTTTGTAAACTTCCCTTGCCATCCATCCCCAAAGGTTCTCAATTGGATTTAGATCAGGGGAACATGCAGGATGGGCCAAAAAAGTGATGTTATTGTCCTGGAAGAAGTCCCTTGTCCTGCGGGCATTGTGTACTGTAGCGTTGTCCTGTTGAAAAACCCAGTCATTACCACACAGACGAGGGCCCTCAGTCATGAGGAATGCTCTCTGCAACATCTGGACATAGCCAGCGGCCGTTTGACGCCCCTGCACTTCCTGAAGCTCCATTGTTCCACTGAAGGAAAAAGCACCCCAGACCATTATGGCGCCCCCTTCACTGTGGCACGTAGAAAACATCTCAGGTGGGATCTGCTTGTCATGCCAGTAACGTTGGAAACCATCAGGACCATCAAGGTTAAATTTTTTCTCATCAGAGAATAAAACTTTCTTCCACCTTTGAATGTCCCATGTTTGGTGCTCTCTTGCAAAGTCCAAACAAGCAGTTCTGTGGCTTTCATGGAGACGAGGTCTTTGAAGAGGTTTTTTGTTTTTGAAGCCCTTCAGTCTCAGATGCCGTCTGATGGTTATGGGGCTCCAGTCAGCACCAGTAAGGGCCTTAATTTGGGTCGAGGATCGTCCAGTATCTTGACGGACAGCCAATTGGATCCTCCGGCTCAGTGCTGATGAAATTTATTTGGGTCTTCCACTTGACTTTTTTGTTCTATAACCCTCAGAATCATTTAAGAAATTCCAAATGACTGTCTTACTGCGTCCCACCTCAGTAGCGATGGCGCGCTGTGAGAGACTCTGCTTATGCAGTTCAACAACCCGACCATGTTCAAAAAGGGAGAGTTTTTTTTGCCTTTGCCATCACAACGTGTGACTACCTGACAGAAAATGACAGTGAATCCACATCTTTGCACAGATTTGGCCTTTTAAAGGCATGTGGTCCTAAAATTTGGATCAGCTGAAAAACAGCCTGTTTCCGTTTAATCGTTATTTTCAATTAATTGAATGCTCAAAAAATGTTTTTTCTCACTCTCATTTCTTCTTGTTGCATGTTGAAGCTCTACTTGGAACCTTGTTAAGATCCAACAATGTAAAATAAGATTTTTTGCCATTTTTCAAGTGGTCTTAAACTTTTGATCAGGACTGTACCTTGTAGCATAACGGGTCCTAGGTTCAAACTTGACCAAGGAGAACATATGTATGGAGTTTTTATGTTCTACAGATGTTTATATCGTTTTCCTCCACTTTTCAAAGATCATCCAATTAATTTAATTGACTTCCCATGAAAAACAAAAGTTGCCAAAAAGTTCACTTTACACACAGCTTTTTTTGTACTTTTATTGTTTATACAGAATAATGTTTATATAATTTAGATGTAGAAAAAACATTTAATGGGTTTCACTGGGTGTTTTCTATACAGATTGCTTTTGCTGTGCTGTTAAAGGCCCTTTATTTTTTGCACCAACACAGCACCTTTCACGTGTGCAGGTAGAGGTGACAATGGTTTACGGTGAGGCAGGCTTTTCTTTCTTCATTTTTGCATTGTTTGTCCCAAGGATTGAACCTATTGCAACTTTTTGCTATTTCTAGACCAATGACTCCAATAGAGTAACATGCTGGAACATTTTTTTATATTATAAAGTCATATACTACATCATAGACTACATTTTATATACTATAGTGTCCCTTACTTCCTGAATCAGGTAAGGCTACTTTCACATCTGCGGTTTTCCTTTCCGGTATTGAGATCCGTTATAGAATCTCAAAACTGGAGGAAAGCGCTTCAGCTTTGTCCCTATTCATTGTCAATGGGGACAAAACTGAACGGAACGGAGTGCTCCAGAATGCATTACGTTCTGTTTCCTTGCGTTCCCATGATGCACACAAAAGTGCAGCAAGCAGCGTTATTGTGTGATTCATGGGATACTGATCAAGACGGATCCCACATGAAACACAATGTAAGTCAATGGTGCCGGATCCGTTTTCTCTGACACAAAAGAAAACGGATCAGGCGCCGATTGACTTACCATGGTTTTAGTGCCAAATCCTTCTTGGTCATTTTAGAGATAATACAACCGGATCCGTTCATAATGGACGGATAATTGTATTGTAACAGAAGTGTTTTTGCTGATCCTCTGCCGGATCCAGCAAAATCACTGATGTGAAAGTAGCCTATGGAGGCACCAAGGTGATAGGGAACCCATGGCTATCTTAAAATACATTTGAGGATACCAATTTGATTACAGCCTATTTCGCACCACTAACACGGTGCCATGATTTGCTTACTGCTTGACCCATGGTAATCTTAACAAGAGTTACTTAGTTGTTAATATTGATAAGTCCCCTGACTAGTAATTTGTAAAGAGGCAAAACCACGTTATTGTCATTAGCATCTACACCTCTGTTGATGCATCTCATTATTTTATTTGCCCTGGCAGCAGCTGCCTGACACTGGTCGTTAAAGTTCAGTTTGATGTCCTCCAGTATCTCAAAGTCTTCGGGTTTTTCCTGATGTTATACTAGACCAGTGATGGCTAACCTCCGGCACTCCAGCTGTGGTGAAACTACAACTCCCAGCGTGTTCCATTCATTTCTATGGAGTTCTGAGAACAGCCAAGCAAGTTTACATCTTGAGAGTCGTAGTTTTACCACAGCTGGAGTGCCGGAGGTTAGCCATCACAAGCCTAGTTTAAAACAGTACTAGATTATATCTACTTAGACAGTTGGTTTCCTTGGCCCAGTGCACAATGCCAGTCTGTCCTTGCCGAGGAAAATGTAAAATGTACGGAGTTAATAATTATATGCTTTAATTTCAAAAGAAGGAAGCTAATCTTCAATTTGTTTTAAAGGGGTTTTCCGGGAGTTAAATATTGATGACCTGTCCTCAAGATAGGTCATCTATATCTGATTAGTGGGGGTCCAATTCCTGGCATGCCTGCCAATCAGCCGTTTGAAGAGGTCACGGTGTACTGGTGAGCACTGTGACGTCACATTCAACGGTGACATGGCCTTTGTGCTACTCAGTACCATCCAAGTGAATGGGCCTGGGCTGCAATATCAAGCATGGCCACTATACAATGTACGGCTTTTTGGTTGAGCTCTGTGGCGTCTTCAAACAGATGGTTGTTGGGGCTGCTGGGGGGTCGGACTTCCACCGATCAAATATTGGTGACCTATCCTGAGGGTCAAACTCTCAACTGAACTACAGAGATTTTCTGGAAAGATATGGAGGTCAGTTGGACATTATTGCGCAGTTCAAAATGGAATACATTTTTTTTGGCTTCTGATACTGTTTTGTGCTGGAAACCATTTTGGAAATTTGGGGATTAGAAGAATTTTTCTCTGAATCCTTTCTATGCAATTCAGTCACGTTGAGCTTCAAACGTATAATTGTGTTCTCCTTTCCATCAGCGGCTACATGTCCAGTCAGACTCAGAACATTGTCAGTAATGTCCTCTTTGGCACAGGCTTTTGGGTGGCCTTGACCGCAACAATGCGATATTCCCTAAAGATGCTTCTGAATTATAATGGATGGATGTTTGAAGAGCATGGAAAACTCTCCAAGAGTACAAGGTTATGGATGGTGAGTAACCTTGAACTGTAGAAGTAATAATCCATCCTTGTGGACGTATTGTAGAGTTTAGAGGTAGTTCCCTAATGACCTTCCCTTAAATATATTCCAATGACATGTTTGAAGGTCAAAATTCATTGAGCTAGGACCAAAACATTGACCTGAATAAATGGGTTATAGTGCTCAGTCTCAGTAATAATGGCCATATCTGCCTGGACTGCCATTGTTTTCATTGGTGGGGTGCATGCACCAGAAAACAAGTACTGGCAAACATTGGTTGTAGTCTAGTTCCCCAGATTTTTCTACAAGTTCTGGTCTTCTGGGTGATTGACTGACACAGACGATTATATTTTTGGGTTCTCTTGTTGATTAAAGTATCTAATCAATGGGGGTCCAACACCCAGGAGTCCAGGTTCCCCAAATGATCAGCTGTTTGAGAAGGCATCAACGCTTGCTGTAGCACCAAGGCCTTCACTTAGCTTAGTCTAGGCCATGTGATGTCCCGTTTATGGCCTAGCTCATCGCCATTGAAATGGATGGGGCTCAGCTGCGATACCAAACACAGCCACTATCAAATGGTCTGTGCCATGTATGGTGAGCTGAGAGAAGGCCACAGCACTACTGACAGTGCCAGTGTCTTCTCAAACAGCTGATCGTCGGGGATACTGAAGAGTAGAAAAGTAGAAAAGTCTAGGAAAACTCTTTTAATGATAATTTAAAAAATTATATATTTTTTTAAATATTTTAATCACTTTGGTGTTTGTTACCCCTTGTTAAAGTAGCCATCATATAGCAGTCGGCGGGATGGCACATCTGCCAAGTTCCTCAGTGAAAAATATTTAAAGCAGCCATTGAAGATCGTGTAATTTCAGGTTTATACAAAATCGGATATTTGAATGCTTCCAGGTCAGTCCTGGAATTGGTTATATTGCTATTTTGACTTGCAAATCTGAGTTATCAGATGGAAGTAGCTGAACACATTGATGTAGGATTTGAAATGGACAAATTCATAAAAGAAATTTAAGAAGGGTCCCTAAAGAACATTTCCCTCTAAAATAAGAAATGAATACATCCTTCAGCTGCCCCCTGCTGTAAAGCGGATAACAATTCTCTTCAGTCATTTCTTAGCTCTATCTGTTTTTTCCGATATAACCTTCATGTAGCACCAATTGTAGACATACAATATGTGCAACATGAGCGCCAGCTTAGGTATCCAGTAGGTAAGGGGAGGAACTGCCACCTTTAAGGGGTTGTGCCATCAATAAATGTTGTTTTAATATTATGCAGCATTAAAAACTAGTTAGTTTTGTAATTTACTTTTTGTTACAAAAATGCTCCAGTTGTCAGGTATTCTCTTTACTTTATTATAATGGCCCCCCTGGTGTTTAATCTGTGTAGTATTATGCACGACCACCTACTGAGGTGGTCGTTTACTCTCAGTTCCATCCTCCAACTGCCACCAGCCTTTTGTACAGTTAAAAATTGTGACCGTTACAGGGAGAGAGTTGTAGCAGGAAGTACATCCCCTCTGAGCTGTGATGGGAAGGGAGCTGCAGCAAAAAGGACACGTCTCCTGAGTAAAGACACGCCCCTGAGCTGCAGCAGAAAAGACACGCCCCTGAGCTTCCAGCTTGATATAAATCTAGCAGAGCAATGAATGGGGAGATCTCTGGATCCATGTGAGGTACAGGGCTGGTTCTAGCTTTGTTAGAAAGAGGTTGTCATGTACTATATCAGGGCTGGCCAACCTGCGGCTCTCCAGCTATTGTAAAACTACAACTCCCACCATGCCCTGCTGTAGGCTGATAGCTGTTGGCAGACTGGGCATGCTGGAAGTTGTAGTTTTGCAACAGCTGGAGAGCCGCAGGTTGGCCATCCCTGTACTATATGATGTCTGATTTTAATTTTTTACATTAATCATGACAATCCTTTCTGTGTTTGCATATAAAAGCCTTAGATGATGGATTTCACAGTCACTGCTGGACTGTTAAGAAACACATAGGGATGATTTACTACCAAGGGCCCCATATAGTCTTTTTACAGTGTCCTTCTGTTGTCTGCTCATCAGCCTTAGGGATCATGCACACGACCATGGTTTTTGTCTGCATCCAATCTGCATTTTTTGGGTGTCGGATGCGGACCTATTCACTTCACTGGAGCCGCAAAAGATGTGGATTTGCGGCTCCAGTGAAGTATAGTATAGAACATGTCCTATTCTTGGCCGCATTACGGAAAAGGATAGGACTGTTCTATTATGGGCCATTCCGCGAAATGCGGGAACGTACAAGGCCGGTATCCATGTTTTGCAATTTGCGGACCACAAAAACGTCTATGGCCCTGTGCGTGAGCCCTTATCCTTTAGGAGTGAGGATTTATCACTGCATAAGTAGGTCCATTTAATAGGTTCCGAATTATTTAAAAAAGGTTGGGACTGACCAACTAGAGTACCAGAGGATCCTCTCGGGGGTCCAATACAATAGGGGCCCAAAGGTCCAGCACTAGACAACCTCATTGGGAGAGAGCATTGAAACCAATTGCTCTTGTTCCATTTCTTATGGGTTGATCCAGAAATAATCTATTAGACCAGGACTGGCCAACCTGCGGCTCTCCAGCTGTTGCAAAACTACAACTCCCAGCATGCCCAGTCTGCCTACAGCTATCAGCCTACAGCAGGGAATGGTGGGAGTTGTAGTTTTACAACAGCTGGAGAGCTGCAGGTTGGCCAGCCCTGTATTAGACCTTACCCAAAATTAGACGTGCCGAGGTTCTGCATGGATCTCCTCCGGCGTGTCTTGGAGTTCCAGTCAGACAGTGTTTTAAAAATAGACCATATTAATAAAATCTGAGGCGACTTCTGGTGAAAGCTGACAGTCTGTTACTCGAGGAATCTTGGACTTGTGCATTTGGGTTAATGAGTTTGTGTACTTGGTTTTCCAGGGAATGGTGAAATTGTTCTCTGGCCGAAAGCCTATGCTTTACAGCTTCCAAACTTCTCTTCCTCGTCTCCCCGTGCCAGCTGTGAAGGACACGGTCAAAAGGGTAGGTTTCCTTATTCATTTCAATTAAAAAATTGTTATCGTAGTATATTCCGTCTGAGCATTACCCAGTGAAGCGTTGACTAAATGCGATTATTTCAGTTGTGTCATAATTGTGATTTTCCGGCATCTGGGGAAAAACAGGTCCAACCTCTGTTTTCATTGGCAACCAGGCCGCATACTCTTTCATTTGTGAGTTCATGTAATTTCCATTCAGAGAATACTGGATGCACAACCTCCCGTAATCTGAAAACCGGCTTGCCTTTAACTCTTAAATTGATTCTGTCACTTCAGCAAATCCCATTTAACATGTAGAGAAAGTTAATACAAGGCACTTACTAATGTATTGTGATTGGCCATATTGCCTCCTTTGCTGGTTGGATTCATTTTTCCATCTCATTATACATTGCACATTTCTATGGTTACGACCACCCTGCAATCCAGCAGCGGTGGTCGTGCGTGCACACTACAGGAAAAAGCGTTGGCCTCTCTGGTGGCCAGGGACCGAGGGAGCGCGCATAGTCCAGCACTTTTTTTTCTATAGTGTGCAAGCACGACCACCTCTTCTGGATTTCAGGGTGGTCGTAACCATGGAAAAAAACCATCTATAATATGATGGAAAGATTAATCTATCCAGCAAAGGAAGCAATATGAATAATTACAATATATTAGTAAGTGCCTTGTATTTCTCTACGTGATAATTGGCATTTGATGAAGTGAGACAACCCATTTAATGAAGGGATCCGGTCACCAGTTTTATGCTGCCAAGTCTGAGGGTGCCATAAACTGGTGATGGAGACCCTGAGCAAAAACGAAAAACGTTGGGTCACTTCCTTGAAGTGGTGGCCAAACGATACTTCTACTGTATACGGCTGCCTCATTAAAAATGCTATGCAATGCCATCACCACCATACACTGCAAAAATAATATCCACTATAGTGCATAAATAGTAGTGCAAAAAAGTAAACCATCATATTATGACCAAATAGTCAATAGCGCTCTCTCTCCTCGCAGCGGGGGATCGAGACCGGCGCATGCACTTTCTATGGAGCCCGTCTCCTGCAGTCAGGAGAGAGAGCGTGATGTTTGAGTGCTTCTCTTTCCTCGTTTTAGCTATCGGTGGGGGTATCAGCACTCAGACCTTCACCGATCAAGGCTTCACCGATCAAGGCTTAGTGATGAGCGATGTATTGAAAAAGTCGATTCGGCTGCTTTGCCGAATTTTACAAAGAAAATTGCTTTGTGACGAATTAATTTATCATAAAGCGCATTCGTGGGTTTAATGACAGGGATAGGCAATTGTGCCGCTCCCCATCATTGTACCCCTCAGATGCCGCGTTCATAGCTGATCGAGGCATCTGACCTGAATATTACATCATACTTACCTCATCCGTTTGATCGCGAAGAGCCTGCCGCCACCATCTTGATTGAAGATCCAGTGCGAAATCTCGTGCAGCCCGTGATGACGACATCATGTCGGGCGGTGTGGTCAGCTCATGAGTCACCGCACATAGGATTTCGTGCAAGATCTTCAATCAAGATGGCGGCCATTTTTTACCGCCATTCGGGGAAAATCGATTCGATTTCAGCTTCGCGACAAATTGAATTCGGATTCGACTTCGATTAGCTCAAGACTAGTCTCTGTGACATATCAAAAGTTTACTGAAAACTTTGAGAGGCTCACGTGTCAGCCGAAATACTACTCCATTTGGCTACAAAAGACCCTAGAACATAAAAATGTAGCGTTTCATGACTAAACATCTATGATGAGCAAAGTCTGAAAGGGTCAATTGTCCTTTTTTATATGCTCTTTTAGGAACGTTTGGAGAGTCGTTAAGGTTCGTAACCTTTTAAATAACGATTAAAATAATCGACACAATCTCTAACTCGCTCGTTTTTTACTCGCCTTGCCTTCAACGATGCATCAAGTTTTGAGTATTGGCTTTTAGCTTCTTTGCCGATTCTGGTCTGTTCTTTCCATTTGTCTTATTTCTTTCAGATTGTTCTCTAATTTAAGGCTATTACTGACAATGTGGCATGTCCATGTCCTGTTAAGATTGACCTTGTACACATCCAAGGCCGTCTGCAGGTGTACGTTGGCCCTAGGGTGATATTCACCGTAACCCTTAGGGCTTATTCAGGACTCAATGTTTTGCCAAAACTAGGTGTAGATCTTTCCACTATACCATATCTCCATCTAGGCCCCATTCCTGGTTTGCTGCTTAGGGGGAGATACCGACTTTCCTTAAGGAGATCAGCTGTGTATCGCAATGCTCCATGGGAAAATAATATGCAAAGGAATGCCAGGGAAGCCCTGTCCCCGCCCAGGATCACCCACTTATGGGCTGAGTTTATATTAGCCCGCCCATTTTTGGCCTGGGGCAGTCTGAATTTGCCAGGACTGTCTCTGAAATTCAAGGACAGTCACGCCAAATTCGGGACAGTTGACAACTATGACTTAGGTGTACATCACCCTCCGTGGTGGTGATGTGAGCCCCTCAAGCCCAGTCAGCCTTAAAGGGTACTTGTCACCATGAAATGCAGTGCAATCTGCAGGCAGCAGGTTTTAGACCAGGAGGAGTTGACCAGGTGAGATATAGAGATTTTTTTGGGAAAGGATTCAGTATGACTTGTAATTTATACATATAAACCTCTGCTCATTCTATGCTTAGGAGTCATGTGGGAGGGGACACTCAGTGATTGACAGCTAACTCTATGCTCAATCTTGCAGTCAGCTGTCAGTCACTGAGTAGCTCCGCCCACATGACTCTTAAGCATACAAAGAGCAGAGGCTTAATTGAATAAGTTACAAGTTATACTGAATCCTTTCCCATAAAACTATATAGAGATCTGCTCAGCTCCTCCTGCTCTGTATTTTCATGGAGACCGGTTCCTTTTAGCAACTTCTGGGATTTGCCTGATTCGACCCTGTAGATATTCCTCCTACTTACAGAACGTGTAAGCAATAATTGACTCCCTCTGGTCTCCTCCATGAAAGTCCTTTAAGTTTTATGAAGAGTTGTCCGAGATGCATAATCTCTGATGCCATACTGACACGCATGACGTAATATTTCACTCCTACTAATATGAGGTTTTGGTTAGGCTTGTGTTTGCTGCTTTTTATATAGCTTATGTACAATAAGTGCACTACAAGGCTGCTTAATTTCCAGGGGTGTTGCAAATAACAATAGAGCCCCCTAGCAAAACTTGAGAAAGGACCCTGCTCCATCATGACTACTCCTCACAGTACAGGGATTATGCACACAGTAATGTCACGGTACAGGGATTATACACACACTGATGTCACGGTACAGGGATAATGCACACGGTGATGTCGCAGTACAGAGATAATGCACACACTGATGTCAGGGTACAGGGATTATGCACACACCACTGATGTCAGGGTACAGGGATTATGCACACACTGATGTCAGGGTACAGGGATTATGCACACACTGATGTCAGGGTACAGGGATTATGCACACACTGATGTCAGGGTACAGGGATTATGCACACACTGATGTCACGGTACAGGTATAGCATTGCACACCATGAACTGTGATATCATAGCAGAATGTGCACTCTGACATCACAGGAGAAGATAACATAATGGTGTCGCATGCATCTAATGATATCACACATGCAAGTATAATGAACAAGTAAGGCTAGTTTTACACTAGTACTAAAACTATATGGCAGGCTATTCTGGCAGAGTCTGCCGGAGTTCATCGTATCTGGCATAGCCTGAAAGAGCCGGAGCACCACCAGGCCCCATTAACTATAATAGGACCCAACGGGGATTCAGTCAGTTTCTGGCATGAGTACTGGGATTCGGCCAGGCAAAAACGGGTGCTTGCACTGTTTTTTGTCCGGGTGAATTGCAGCACTCATGCCAGAAACCGTCCGGATCTCCACTGGGTCCAATTATAATCAATGGGTTCCGAGGGGGAAGGCAGTATCCAGCTGTGCCGGATACAATGAACTCCTCTGCCAGAACAGCCTGATGCTAGTGTGAAGCTAGCCTAATATCGCAGCACAGGAATAATACAACGGTCACGTTATAGAAATAATGCACAAATTAATGGAGCAGAAGAGCGATAGTGCACACAACAGCAATAACCATTGGGCTCCATAGTAGAGGTCACATTCAGCCTGCCACAACCCCTTCCATTATCCATACCCTACCAACTGCTCCTCACTTCTGTTTAGAGATGTGGACCCACTATTGGACGGACCTCAAAGCCATTGCTATGTCTTCTACTCTGGTTACACAAATGTTTTATTTCTTCTTCATGAAAGCTAAAGTAGACCAATACGTTGTAAGCCCCCTCTGAATACCTTGCATTACAGCATGTGATTGGGCCATTGTTGTCATTTGCTTTTCCGCCGCAGCTTTGTAGTGGTGCAGCTTGCGGTTTTCTAATGGCTTTATTGCATTGGACCCATTTAGCGGATGGTCATGGGGATATGACAATTTGCACCATTTCATTAGTCTGCGCTACAGCGTTGGCATTTTGACACCATTCACTGACACCCTAATGTCTAGGCGGTCAGGCAGGACCCCTACTTGGGGGTGACATTAAAGTCTCTCAGCTTTGGAAGATCCCTCATTGTTAGAAGTGTCCCTTGGCAGTAAGCTGATCACAAGTAACCCTCAGAATTTGGCTTTTATCTGCAGCTCCACCACAGGAGAAATAAGGCATTACACAATCTCCATTGAAATCAATGGGCTGTCTGCATAGAGCAGGACAGAACCGGTCCCCGGGGTGAGAAGTGCTCTTTGTAACAGCTCTCTGATCTGGTTTCCCCTTTATTACCTTAAAGGGGTTTTCCCAGGAGTCTTATACTGATGGCCTATCCTTAGAATAGGTCCACAATATCTAATCAGTACGGATCTAATTCCCTGCACACAGCTATATGAAGAGGTTGTGGTGCTTCAGTGAGTTCTGTGGCCTCCTGATGGCTTGCCAAGTACTGTGCCATACATTGTATATCAGTGTGTTGAAGACCCATTACTGGGGCTCCACTGTTATTTTGCATACATTGTATATCTGCTGTGCTTAGTATTACAGCTCAGTAGTATTTACTTACATGGGACTGCATACAAGACTTGTGACCATGACCAATGAACATGTGCACTGCAGCCTCTTCAAACAACTGATCGGTGGGGGTGACAGAAGTCAAACCTCTACCAATCAGATATTGATGACCTATCCTAAGGATAGGCCATCAATATTGAACTCCCGGAAAACCCCTTTAATGCTTATCTAAATGTTCAGATAACCTTTCAGAATAAGCTGCCATGTGTGTATACATTAGTGATAGCACTACATCTGGCCATTATATGACTTGTATCTGTCTTTTTTTTAGCAGTTTTCTCATGCACATGCTGCATCTAATTCTCAGTTGTCTCTGAGTTGGTGGGTGAAGGCTAGTTGTAATGACATCTGCTCATAGACTACACTTAGAGACAGCAGATTCTGCTTCCTAACTCTCCCATGCACTTAGAATCCCTCAGAAGTACAATATAGGACATTATAGGGAGGTACTGAGCAGTATAGATGTTAATAAAGCACTTGCAGTGAGATATAACACTTACTATGTCTGTGCTGGCTGGTTTCTCTGCACTTCCTCCCTTCTCTCCCCCTCCCCTCTACATAGGGTTTTATAAGATGATGTATTCTGGAGCTTTAGACTTGGTTTCACAAGATGGATGCCGTACAAATTTACAAAGAGAAAGTTTGTTTAGAAAATATAGATATATTACAAAGTTTCTTATGGCCACCTGTACTATTGATTTATGCACAGTAGTGTTAAAGTACGGTGACTATATAGATCATGTGAAAAACTTACATATCTAAACTAGATAACGCCTTTAGAGGAACTTGAATCAGACAACATATGGTGCAGATAAGCACAACCAGGGGATGAAAAGAGTGAATTATGCAGGCTCAATTCTGCTACAAATATTAATTATCATCACTTCTCTCTCTTCCTCTAGTTCCTGGACTCTGTGAAACCACTGATGGATGAGGAACAATTTAAGAGAATGGAAGGTCTTGCCAAAGATTTTGCCGTCAACCTGGGACCAAGGCTTCAGTGGTACTTGAAACTGAAATCGTGGTGGGCCACAAACTATGTGAGTGTCATGTTTGTTGCTTTAATGCATACTGGCCGGTAGACTAGATTTTTATTGGAAGATATTTAGCTTATCAAAGAAAAAGAGTTTGCTATCAGGCCTCGACTTTAGCTTTCAACTCTCTTTATGATCTTGCACAATATTTGGCCTGCAAGGATTGCTAGGAACATGATGCGGTTCCAAGCTTGCCATTGAATGGTGTCATAGATAGAAGCAGGTGTGCCTTCTGCAGACATCTAGTATATCGGCTATGATCTTATCAGGGCAGTTGAAATTGTTTGGATATTACTTTATTGCCTCTGTTTGCACAAATGCAACTTGTGTGGGTTGAAATAAAATGTCGGCTTTGTGATTTTCCTCCAGAACACTGCTTGCATTGTTTCACGGGTGCTTATAGTTAGCAGAACTGCTGTAAAGTTTTAAGCAGCATTACATTAGTTTTACTGGAACGTAATCTAGTGCTGGCTGAATCTAGTTTATTGGACAAGAAGCCAAATGACTTTGTTGTCCCATGACAAACACTTATCCCCTAACCACCGGGTAGGGAATAAGTCATCTGAGCCTTGGGGACCCCATCAATGACAAGAACGGGTCCCTGTGTTCCCCCATTTGAATGGAGTTGAGGTCAAGGATGTGTGTTGCTGCTCCACTCAACTCTTTGGGACTACCGGAGAGAGCCAAGCGCTATACACAGCTATCTTTATTAGGGCTCATGCCCACGACCGTGGTTTTCATCTGCATTCCAATCCGCAATTTTTGCAGATCGGATGTAGATCCATTCATTTCAATGGGGTCGCAAAAGATGCGAGAAATAGAACATGTCCTTTTGTTGTCCGTTTGGCGGACAAGAATAGGCAGTTCTAACAGAGGGCAGGACGTACTGTTCCGCAAAATGCATAAGCGTGTGCACGAGCCCTTAGTCCCATAGAGTTAAATGGAGCAGCAACGATGTACATGACCACCACGCCCTTCAAACAGGTGAACAAGGCCCCCTGTTATCGTACGTGGCAGGGACCTCAGTGGTCGGATGCCTGACTATCAGACACTTATCCCCTATCCTGTTGATAGGTGTTTGTCATAGAACAAACCCTATAAGGGTTGTACATCATAGTGGAGGATGGTTTTCTGCCAGAATCGCTTAGAGCAAAGAACCTTGTCAAAGAGAAGCTCTTGTCCTTGAGGACTAAGCATGAATGCATTACATGGCAATGATTTTAACAAATGGGTGAATGCAGCTTTGCTGGCGATTACAGCTGGTCATCACAGGTTTCAGCTCTCATGGTACGACAACACAGTGTTTTGGACCAGGTTTTGAGGCAGATTGGCCTTCAGGATTTTTTGCCAAAGTCAGAAGTGGATTCGAAAGGAATCAGAAATATAAAGGAAGGACTTATTTTTCCTGGTACATCCACTTCTGGCCTTGGCTCAAAATCCTGCAAGGAGATCTTCCTCAAAACCTTGTCCAAAAAACTCTGTGTGGCCGTATCCTCAGACTGCAGGTGGTCAGCTGGTTGCCTGCAAGTTCTCATTTAGAGAATGGGTTGTTCCACATTGGCTTAGGTAAACGTACCGTTGGACCAGGGTGAGTCCTGTGGCAAGTGGGTTCCATACTTTGTTTTTCTATTGGATGGTGAGATACAGGGAGCATGGAATCTGCCCAAGTGATGGTGGTGCAAACAAGAACCCGGCCCTCGGTGGGAGGGTTTGCAGTGGCATTACCAGGAACGGTCCAATTTCAATTTTTTTTTTTTTATGGGTTCTCCTCTATACATCCTTACCTAAGAGAATGGTATTATCTGGTATAGCTATTCAATAAATGTATAACATTATGAACTGCAGGGAAACCTGTCTGTACATGAACATATGACAAATGTTGAAATATGGTAAATGCCTAGAAACTTGGTTTAAAAAGAACAGGTTGAGAAAAATATGAGAGTGATAAATATGGTGCATGTTTCAATGAGTTAACTCAAGTACCTTTGTGGTTCCAGGTCAGCGACTGGTGGGAAGAATACATCTACCTCAGGGGTCGCGGGCCAATCATGGTCAACAGTAATTACTATGCAATGGTAAGTCTAATAATGGCTTTCCCGTCAAGGAGAAAACTTTTTACGACAATTATATCTATACAAAATAATGTTCTAGAGGTCAATAGAGAGGAAGATGACAGTGGAGCTCCCAACATGTCGCTGCATGGAGTTATTCAAGCAATTGCTATTCTAATGCTCTACACAAACTAAATGAGGTCTACATTACAAATATGCATAGTAAAAATGTATAATGTGGGGCACCTTAGTCTGTTATAGGCCCATACTGTAGAATAATCCATATGAATGAATGAGGTAAATGATTGTGGCATGCTCAACAGCATGGTGTAATATGGAGATCGTAAGCATTGCTTCTAGGGGCGAGTATGGTGCCTCATACAAGGACAATATGACAGCGCTCAGAGTGCATACAGATCCATAATACAGTATACTGTATAGTGTCATACATACCCTCTGTCCCCTACACACTTACATTTTTATAGGATAGACCATCACTAGCGGATTAGTGAGGGTCTGACACCCTGCACCGTTACGACCAGCTGTTTGGGTGTGGGTCGGCTACCAGAAGTCGGCAGCAGAACTCCACAGCTCCATCAACCTTGTAGAAGAGGGAGCTCATTCCTACAGTACTGGATGGGAGCTATGGCCACTACATAGTTGATGGAGCTGTATAGTTCCAACACCGACTTTTGGGAAAGGATTTTTTGTGGTGTGGGTTGTCGGACTCCTGCTGATCATCTAGTGATGGCCTACCCTGAGGTTATACCTTCATTTAGTGAAAGATGGACACCACCTTTTAGCAAAAATGCTTCTTAAACCACATTTTAGGAGCAGTATATAAAAAGGCAATTACACATTTTACTGAGTAAATAGAGCAGTGGACTGACATGGACACCATCGCTCTAGTCAGTCAGGGCCCTCAGGAGCCCAATGGTTGGACCTCCATTGATTCCATTGATCTAACATTTATCACCTACCCTGCCAATAGGTGATACATACTGTTCATGGGATAACTCCTTTAAATGGTCGGCATGTAATACTACATTTCACCAGCAGTGGCTGCTGTAGGGAGAGAACGTATGGTCAGCGGCATAATAGGTGATCACCGGGGGTTTCTGAAAACTGACCTGTCGTGATCAACTGTCTGCTGGAGCAATTCCAATCCGTCTTGCTGCATAGCCTTTTATGATCATTTTCATTTCCTGAATAAATATTGCTTTTGCCAAGGTTAATTTTACAATTAATTGGAAAATGTTATTATCTATTACATGGATTTTTTCTTATCTCCTTTCTTGTACTATTACTAGAAGGATGTGATAAAACTTTTCCAAAGTACAATGAACCAGTACACAGTTGGGACATAGCGTAGCTCACCTTATTTTATGATATACACGCCCTTCACTGTTTCCCTGTATGACATCAGCTAGATGTTAAAGAGGTTGTCAGGACTAACATAGTCCATTTGACCGGGTGATGGGGTTTAAACCCAGAAATGCGTTGTCGATTGGACTTTAAATGGTGATATGCTGTGTTGAATAAAGATAGATGTTCCTGTCCATTTGACCGGGTGATGGGGTTTAAACCCCAAAACGCAGTCGATTGGACTTTAAATGGTGATACTCTGTATCGAATAAAGATGGATGTTCCTTTATCTTCATTGAAACAGGTGGAGTATTGTTTGGGAAGCACACCATCCTCGGAGCCCTTTTTCTTCAGTTCTTCAATGTGTTCTCCTCATGATGTCATCATTATCAAATTGGTGGAGGTTTGACACCCTATACCCATACTGACTACCTATTTTGAGCAGCCTCCGGCATTGCAAACTATACAGAGTATAGAGTTGGAAGTAGAAGACTCCATCCATTGTGCAGTGGCTGTGTCGGGGTGCTAAAGCTCAGCTCCAATTCAAGTGGTTAGGAGCTGAGCTGTACTACTTCGGTGCCTTAAATTACATAGCGGACAGACCCTTCTGCTTCCAGCTCCATACACCATATAGGTTCTAGTGCTGGCAGCTGCCCAAAATAGCTGATTATGTGGGTGCTGGGTTTCAGACCACCATGATCTGTTATTGGAAAGCCCCTTTTAAACAAGTCATTTGTATTAATTTAGATGATTAAGTTGCCCTCCAAATTTACCATGTGCCAGGACCCCTTCTTTCAGAACATATATGTTGGTCCCCATTACAGCCTTCAGGTACATTGGACCTTGAAGATCCCAAAATTGAAAACTGCTTCACTCGCGTTCCTCCACTCTGTCACAGCATTGGTCTACAGGCACTACTAGAGGGAGTTTACTGCCAAACTTTGAGGAGTGCTCCTCCTAGTGGTGGCAGGTAGCCAAAATTTTAAGACGTAACTGTGTGAAGGAAAGCTACATGACAGAAATATGGTGGACAATCATGGATGAGATTTATATTAAATAATAGCACATTGGGCAAAGCTCTCAGTGAGTGGTGGAGCTTATCCTGAGATTTTTTTTGTGGTGCTGTATGATTTCCATGGACTTCCCTGATTTTGTGTTTTTGCATAGAAGAGGATGATAACTTTGGTATAGCTTTAACTCATTGCAACACTTATTTTCACACTTCATCACTGGGAAAGAATGGAAGGATTGTCAAAGTATTTCCTTGACTCAAAACGTTCCATTAAAGGGGTTGGCCAACATAGCTTTTTTTTTATTTCCTGAGAAACGGACACATGACCTTCGAACAAGCATGACGATGTTTTTGAATGAAGCAACCATGTTTTGTTTTATTCTAACAACCCCTTTAGTCCGAGCCGTGATTAATAGGACATGTTTTCTTTACCTCCCAGGATTACCTTTATGTCTTGCCAACCACAGTGCAAGCAGCCAGAGCTGGCAATGCGATCCATGCACTTCTGCTCTACCGGAGAAAACTGGACAGGGAGGAAATTAAACCGGTATGTTTTGTTTTCAACCAGCGGGGATTTCCCTTGTTTTAACTTTAAGGAAACATTCCTTCATGTTCTTAAAAAACAAAAACACTGAGAAAGATTGTGAAGATAAGCCATTATTTCTCACCTGACACATATACCAGTAGTTTCCAATCTGTTGCTCTAAATCTTTTGTGGAACTACTACTCCTACTATTCCCTGACATAACAACATGTTTTTTTTTATTTTTTAGAATAGTAGAGATTAAAGGTGTAATGTGAATTCACTTGTATATAGCCTTGGAGGCCAAAATGATAATTTCCAGCGTATACTGTAAAACTATGCACAACGGAAATAAATTCTACATAAAAAACTAATATTAAAAATAGTTTAAAACATTTTAGATTCACTTTAAAGTGGATCTCTTCTGTCCCTGCCTTGCTTCCTCCCGGTGGAGTATAGATGCTGATCTCAGGGATGTATATTTTTCTATGATTTGCTTCTGTATTTTCATGTAAAAAGCCATTTAACTGCCAGGACTCCTAGATGAAGCTTGTGAGTCCTGCTTCCCCCACCCCCACACAATGATTGACAGCTGTCCCTGTAAATAAGCTAACACAAGAAAAGCTGTCAGTCAGCAGTGTGTGGGTCAGGAAAGCAGTCTTAGTCCTGGCAGCATTTAATTAAATGAAACATGAACATTAAATAAAAAAGAAAAATGAAAATAAAAACAAAATATATAATAGAAAAGTACGTATCGTTAAGCTCAGCATTTCCCCCTCTGTTCTGTCAGAATTTTCTTTCTACCTCTCAGAATAGATAGACTACATGCAAGTGGATTGAGAAAGAGTTAATTTAAAGGTGGATTTAGACGAACCAATAATCGTCCAGATTATCGGGAATGACCATTTCCGATAATCTGGCCATCTAAATGTGCTGCCGATCGATCACCCGATGAACGAGCGAAACGCTCATTCATCGTGATGCTGTCATTCGTGTAGACACTTCAATCATCGTTCCTGGGCAGCAGATCATGCTGTCTAAACTGTGATCTGCTGCCCAGAAACAATGATTCTGTATGGGGACGAGTGATCCCTTGTCCTCATACAGTGAAGGAGATCGCTGCATGTAAATGCAGTGGTCTCCTTCACTGAACAAGCAGCTGACTGTTCATCCCGACAATAGGCCGCTCTATCGGCCCATCTAAACCTTCCTTAACTCTAGCCTTTCCAATTATTTCATCAGAACCTGAATATCACTAGTGACTTACTGTATATTAATAGGAACCTGTCAGGAGCTTCATGCTGGTCAAACTATGGGCAGCATGAAATACCAATAGGCTCCCCGGTTACAAACAGCTATGTTTAAAACCAGCTGAAATGTGGAGGAGAGACACGGGAGAGAGGCTCCCTCCTAGGCTTCAGTGGATTGACAGCTCTTACAAATAGGAAGAGATCTGTTAGTCAACTGGAGCCAAGTTTGAAGGAGCGAGCAGGAAGCTGCCCCCAAACTGTTCTCTATTTTTGGTTCATTTGTTATATGAAAAGCTGCAAAGTAAACCCAGCTCAAGTTGACTGACAGATCTCTTCCGATTTGTCAGCAGGGAGAGATCTGTCAATCAACCGAAGCCTAGGATAGAGCCTCTCCTACGTCTCTAATGCTTGTTTCAGCCCATTTTAAGCAAAGTTGTTTGAAATCAGGGAGACTGTTGGTATTTTATGCTGCACCAGGTTTGGCCAGCATGGACCTACTACTTTGAGTTTCTAGAGCTATACAGGTTCTGAAATAATTGGGAAGGTTAGAGTTAAATTGACCCTTTCTCAATATACCTGCATGTAGGCTTTCTTTGCTGAGAAGTAGAAGCATGGATGGTTGTAACCAGGGAGCCTGTCTATATTTCATGGTGTCGGGGCAGCATGAAGCTCCGTCCTAACAGGTTCCTTTTAAACCACACGAGATTTATTTTATTTTTTTAAGAGAGAGGCCCAGGAGCTTCACACTATGATGTTAATATTGTATAACCTGCTGTTTGCTTGTGAAGGGTTTACATACCTGAAGCTGTAAAGATGTTTGATATGTATTTTAAATAACTTAAAGGCTATGTACACCTTTGGGGACTTTTTTTTATTATTCCATTGTACAGGACTGAGATGCTGTAGTAGCAGCTTGTGAATTTTTTGTCTTCTCAGTCATCTGGGGAGCAGAAGGACTCCTAATCTCTGCTCTCTCACATCAACCTAAACACTCATCAAAGCTCAATCCTTATCTTACAAGTGTTTATGACCTCTTAGTAGTTTACAGATAAGGGTAATTAGATGACAGGCACAAGGTAAAAGTAGGATGCACCCAGCTAGAAAAACAGTTAACCCTTTGTGACAGAATGGCTCAATATTTTTAATAAAGGCCAATTGAAAATATGACTTTTAGCCAAAAATGAGTAAAATGCAATTATAAACAAAAATTGCCTCTAAAGGTGTACATAGCGTTTAATATACCGTAATCCTTTTTGGCCTCAAGATCTTCCCCTACCCACACCCCACAATCCCAAGGTTAGGGTTTAAGGACCAAATTGTTATCAAGAGTCTCTTATAAATGTGTGTTCCTGAAGAACTCCATTAAAGCAGTGGGTGCCATACTGTGTATACACCTGAACTGTGGTTCTTATATGGAAGTGATTGTCACGATGGACAGATCATGGATGAGGCGTTATCTGGGCTTTTATAAATAAAGTTATTTGACCCATGTAGGATAACAGAAATTTTAGACTCCCAATGTCTACACCAAATATATCCCTAGACCTACCAATAGGTAGCAACAGCAACAAATGGATGTCTACGCAAATGTTTGATGACTTGTCAAACACAGTCTATTAATACATCCTACTGGCCAGGAATCATAACCCTAATTGTGACATGACGAAACTCAAATTGGGCAACAAAATTCTTGCAACTCATAACTTTATTTATATAAGCCTGGAGAACCCACTGAAGACGAAGTGAACTGATTATTAATGGTTCTTACTGAAAGTATATAAAAACCCGTCACCATGAACAACCCTATTAAAGCGGTTATGCTAGTAGGGTTGATCCTGCTGCTTAAAATGATGCTTCTTGTGAAAATCGGTTTTGGCGTTCCTGACAAAAAAAAGACTCTTCTTGTTTATTGAAGTGCGTGGCCAGGACTGAAAACCTGAGGTGCTTTGAGGGGGCTAAATAGAAAAATAATATTTTTTTTTAAACGGGAATGCCACAAACAATTTACACAAGACAAGTATCATTTTAATTAGCAGGATCAACCCTACCAGGCAGTATGCCTGGATTAATAAGGTTGATCCTGCTGAGAGGTGCTTTTTAAAGAGAAACTGTCACCTCTCCTGACCATGTCCATTTTAGTAAATAATTGTACTGGCTAAGAAGTAATTCTGGATCTTTTCTAAGAACTCTCTGTTCTGCCATTCCTCTGTTATGTATATAGAAAAAGCAGGAAAAACAAAAAACACCGCCTTGTGTGGTATCGTCTGGGTGAGTGTACAAATAAATGGTGCCTATTGTGCTTACCGGAGGCTGAGGAGTCACAACAGCTATGAGCGCCTTGCTGGTATATAGCCCCACCAGTGTCAGGGTGTGCTGTGCTGCTGCCTTGGTCCCTTCTTGTCTCGATTCTACGAGCACCAGGAAAAATTGGAGAAGAGAAAAGTGGAGAAAAGGGGAACCAATCCTTCGGCGCTGCCAGCCTTCAGAGGAGTCTTCAAGGTAAGTATTGGTATTTTTTTATTTATTTCTTTAATAAATAAAGGATACCGATACTTACCTTGAAGACTCCTCTGTATGCTGGCAGCGCCGAAGGATTAGTTCCCCTTTTCTCCACTTTTCTCATTCCTCCGTTATGGCTACAAGAGGTGTATAAATAAATTGACAACTGAGTGGTACCAGTTGGAGGTTTGTCCCTGCACAGTATGAAACACTGACCATATCAAACCGTATTGGGCCATATCCTTATGACAAAGGGAATGGCATCATCCAGTTGTCAATTTATTCTGAAATTTCTGTGTGGAATAACAAAGGAATGACACAACACAGAGTAATGAGAAAAGATGCTCCAGAATTGTTATTTTCTTAGCAACACAAATAGGTACCAAAAATAGACAAGTCAGAAGCAGTGCCAGGTCCTCTTTGAGAAGAAAACAAAATGCTGGACCTTATTGAATTTTATCCCTTTTTATGATATTTCTATTTATTACGCCTTCGGCACACCATTTGGTTATGCGGTTTAGATTCAGCTGATGGGATCCACAGTTCCATTATGTTCAGCTCAGTGGGAAAGAATGTTTAATACTTCCCGTATACCCGGAGAAGAGACAGGTAAGAGCGGCCCCCTGCCCCAACGTAACCCATCCCTGCTATCTATCAAATATTAGCTGTGAGATTTCCCGGTTGTGATGGCTCTGATGACTTTCAAAGACCTCAATCTGTAAGACTTCGAGACTAGAGGACAACCAGTTTGTTTCCAAAAATCAATCCGGTTCTCAAAACCTTACCCAAAGAGCCTCCAAATCCTTGGTGAAAACCCATGGAAACTGGCATCTGCTCGATGTGTCGGCACTAGATTGAATTATTTACTTGCTTTATGTAATTCATGGTGATGTGCTGGATACACTTGTTTCTGCTAAGTTCCTTGGCCTACCCTAACATACGTAGCTCAAACCGGTTGATTATATCTACTGTTAATATTTCATCAGATACCTTGATGCTTTCTCGCCTTGCTCGGCGATTTCTCTCCTTTAATGGTATTTTCATCCTAGGTTCATCTGTGTCCTTTCTTGTGTTTCTTTTGTATTACGTGGATGTGAATTTTACTTTATGCCTGTTCTGGTATAATTATTTTCCATTCCTTTTTCCTCATTTGTGTTCATCCCTTATGTTTCCTTTCAGCTTATGATTAATAATACCATTCCCATGTGCTCCTCCCAGTATGAAAGAATGTTCAATTCTAGCCGTATACCAGGCGTTGAGACAGGTACAGCCTCGGTCCTGTCTTCCATGTTGTTAGTCATCACAATTCTAGCGCATTGATGTGCATTAACATTTAACACGCGCAATGAGGACGCTAACCTAAAAAGAGTGGACCATTTACAAATATATGTTCTTTGTTTTTTCCACTTGTAGCCATAAAATATATACAGTAGCAGAGGTATTCATGATCATTGAACTTGATCAGGGGCGTAGCTATGGGGGGTGCAGAGGTGGCAGTTGCTACCCGGCCCCGGAGCCTGAGGGGGCCCAAAGACCCTTGTGCCGCATAAGAAGACACCGGTATTGTAGAAAGTGCATGCTGGTCAAGTTACACCTCTGGATGGAGGGAATGGGTTAGGTCAAGAATATGGCATGGGGGGTGCTGTTTCAATTTGTGCCTCAGGCAGCACTAAGGCTATGTGCTTCCCTGTCCCTGGACACAAAACACTAAGGGAAGGGGGGCCCAAGCTGCACCCTTTTGCCAGGGCCAATGAGCATTTAGCTACACCCCTGAACTTGATACATGCTTGCATAGAACCATTATTTTACAGAATACTTTTGCAACATCATGGGTGACCAAAACTATGTCATCTTCTCAAGTGTAGAAATTATACTGTCATGCATTAGTAGGTAGTGATGCCATGGGCGTGTAAGATCTTCTAAAATGGCCAGATTTTTCTGGCCTGCCGTGAGACGTCCTGGACCCTGGGGTATTTGGCAATGAATCGCTGCACGACTAAGTTCAGGACGTGTGCCATACACGGCACGTGTGTCATTTCGCCCTGTTTTAGTACGCTCAGCAGATTGGCACTGTTGTCACACACCACTTTACCAACCGTCAAATTGAGTGGGGTTAGCCACTGATCGGCCTGTGACCGCAGAGCTGAAAGCAGTGCAGGACCGGTGTGGCTCTTGGCTTCCAGGCACAACAGCCGCAGCACAGCATGGCAACGTCTCACCTGGCACGCCGAATAGGTTCTGGGGAGATTGGGGGGTGCAGCTGAAGAGGCGGTAGCAGTGGAAAAGGAGGAGTCAACCGAGGAGGAGACGGAGGATGGAGTAGGAGGAGGAGGAGGAGGAGAATAAGAGGCAGGCCTGCATGCAATCTGTGGCGGTAACACCAAATAAACACGGGAGCCACTGGTTACACCCAGTGGGCAGTAAAAGTTATGTACATTCCCTGCCCGTGTTTGATAGACCACGTGTCTATTGTCAGATGTATCTTGGCACCGACACTGTGTGCCAGAAATATATTCACTTGCCGCTGAACGTGGCCATATAGCTCAGGGATGCCCTTCTGGGAAAAATATTTCCTTCCGGGGACCTTCCATTGCGGTGTGCCAATGGTCACAAATTTTCTAAAGGCCTCAGAGTACACCAGTTTATATGGCAGTAGTTGGCGGGCTAGCAGTTCCAACAAGCCAGTGGTCAGCCGTTGGGCTAGAGGGTTATCCGGCGTCATCAACTTTTTATGCTCGAACACTTGTGCCCCGGAAGCCTGCCTTCTGCCAGATGAACGCGACGATGGCACGGTGGAAGGTGGAGGACAAATGGGAGGAGAAGGAGAAGGAGAAGAGACAGGACGTGGAGCGCCGGGAGTGTGGCTTTGTGGGTTCTGACAGCGTTGCTCCCACTGGGCTCTGTGATGGGAGGCCAGGTTCCTTCTTAAGGTGGTCATCCCTAGGTGAGTGTTGGGCTTACCGTGACTTATGCGTTGACAGCACAGGCTGTAGATTGCAACACTATTGTCAGCAGCTGACACGTTAAAAAAAGCCCACACTGCAGAGCCATATGCTGGCATCCTGGGAGTGCCAGAAGTGACCGTGCATGGTGGATGGCTCGCTCCAGATACATTTGCAGTCTGCTTTTTGCCTCCTGTGCCCTGCAAACTCTGCCTCCTTCTCTGCTGCTCGGTCTCTCCCTCTGAACTCCCCTCCTCTTCCTCTCTTGTGGGCACCCATGTGACGTCCATCAACACGTCATCATCGTCACCTTCACCACCAATTTGAGATCTCAGAGTAGGCAGCAAGAGCGGGAACCTCCCTCCTTGGGCTGTTCTGGGTACTGTCGTCAGACCACTGGGTGGCGAACGTTGCTACCTCCTCGTCCTCATCCGATGTCAAGAATGGCTGTGCATCGGTATGGTCTGGATGGGAAAATAATTCCTCTGACTCGAATGGAGGGGCTATTGTGGTGGTGGTGTCTTTGGGGGTGCACACAGCAGAGAGTGAGGAGGGTGCAGAAGTGGAAGGCTGAATGAGCCATTCAGCCAACTCTGGTGCGTCCTTTAAAGTAATGGCATGCGCCTTCTCCAACTTCCCACTTAGGCTCCGGCCTGGTGCACCTGCCCGACCCCTACCATCCCTGCGGACACAAAACACTAAGGGAAGGGGGGCCCAAGCTGCACCCTTTTGCCAGGGCCAATGAGCATTTAGCTACACCCCTGAACTTGATACATGCTTGCATAGAACCATTATTTTACAGAATACTTTTGCAACATCATGGGTGACCAAAACTATGTCATCTTCTCAAGTGTAGAAATTATACTGTCATGCATTTTCAAAATGACCCTGTGCCAAAGTCCCTAGAGAAGAGCAGTATTTGTGGAAGCAGGTATATCGCAGGCCTCAATCAAATTTGCTGGAAGCAGGTATATCAATCCCCTTAATCAGTATTTTGTGGAAGCGGGTATCTCGCAGGCCTCAATCAATATTTGGTGAAAGCAGGTATATCGAACCCCTTAATCAGTATTTTGTGGAAGCAGGTATATCACACCCCTCAATAAAAATTTTTTTACTACAACAGTTATATCACACCACCCTGTTTTTTGGGGGCAACAGGTATATCACACCCATTGCAATTAGTTGCTCCAATAGCGCTTGTCCCTCTATATAGCTGTGGTTTCGCAGCAGAACCCCACACAACTGCTGCACAATACAAATGCACTATAATATACTTTCTATGTTAGAAAGTATATTATAAGTATATCATACCCCTCAGTATATCACACCTATCGATGGCACACCTATACCAGTCCTTAAAAGGACTTTTGTGGCCCTATTAGCTAGCGTTTGGTGTCCCTAACAGCCTGTCCCTGCTCCACAAAGTAACCTCTCCCTACACTGTCAAAACACAGAATGTAAAATGGCTGCCAGATCGGGTTCTGTGATAGGATGGGGGGTGTCCATGTGCTGAAACGTCTCAATTGGCTGTTCTGTCCCACCTAATGGATGTGTCATGGGTTAAAAGTTTGTTGCAATGCAAAAGAATATGGCACCGTTTTGCCATATATTCGCCCGTTCGGCAAATCGCGAACGTGCAAATTTTGCCGCGAACCGCAATGCCATCTCTATTGTTAGGTTTTCTTAAAAGGGAATTCCAGTTATTTTTTTTATATATTTGTTTATACAATAGGAAATATTGGGGTACTTTCACACCAGCGTTCTTAGAATCCGGCAGGCAGTTCCGTTGCCAGAACTGCCTGCCAGATCCGGAAATCCGTATGCAAACGGATATCTTTTTTTTCCGGATCCGTTAGACTTATGTATGAAAATGCCGGATCAGTCTTTCCGGTATCATCCGAAATAACCGATCCGGTATAAATTTTTTTTCAAAGCTAGAAAGAACTGCGCATGCGCAGACCGGAAAACCGGATCTGGCGATGCGGCAATTTCTGGAACACTTAGTACCAGATCCAGCATTAATACATTTCAATGGAAATTAATGCTGGATCCGGCAAGTGCGGTAGTGTTCCGGGATACCGTACAAGGGATGGAACCGAAGACATCCTGATGCATACTGAACGGATTGCTTTCCATTCAGAATGCATTGGGACAAAACTGATGCATTTTTTTCCGGTATTGAGACCCTTTACCGGATTTCAATACCGGAAAAGAATAACACTAGTGTGAAAGTACCTTTACAATTTTCTAATATACATGTATGTAAAATTTTGCATACATACCTTTCTTATATCAGGCAGTGGACCCTTATATGGAGTAGAATGGTATAACCCCATGGATTAGTCTTATGTAATGTATCCATGGTCTAACTGAAACATGGCATCAGTCACGTGACACTCTTCGCATCATATAATCCTTGACATTCAGTAAGCCGCCGTGTTGCAGGATAACAAGCTGAACTGGATGGCCAGATGTCTTTTTTTCAGCCTTATAAACTATGTTACTATGTAATGTTACATGACATACACTTGTTGGGTCATCACAAAGGAAACATTCATGTGATAAGTAATCAGGACTAGTGTTGGAGTCATGATTTTATTGTGGTTATTACAGTATTTACATTACTGTGTGTATTTACATGACCACCTGCCTCTAGGTGATGTGGTAAAATGGCTGCCTGTCTCTAGGTGATGTTGTCATGTTCATAAAGATTAGTGTAAAAAAAAAAAAAAATAAAGATCTGCTTCTCCACAGACTCTGACAGACAGGATGTTGAGGTGCTGCAGCAGGTAATAATACTGCTCTTCAGTAGACTGCTATTCACCTGTTAGATACCTGCTGGACAGTTAAATGAAAGCAAATTCACATGATGGCTTACATGACTGATGCCATGTTTAGACCTATCCAGCTCTCTTATGGAGCATTTTACAGGACTAAAATGAGCAGTACCATTTTCCTTCTTTAGGGAGAGGCTACTTACGGATCTAATAAAGGTCTGCAAGCAAAATTTTAAGTAGATGTATATTTAAAAATTGTTCAATGCATTATTCTCTAAATAAATAAATGTAGTCATTAACACGGAAATACCCCTTTGAGGCTAGAGAAAAATTAAGCAACATTCAATCCCAATATAAGGCTTCTTTCCTCCAAGGAATTGTCCATTTTTGCCATCCTCTTTTTAGGTAGGCAGCTTCCCTACTGGCAAGGTTTTGCTGTAATTAGTTGGGGAATCTGGCATCATGCATACAATTTTTCTGAAGCACCACCACCTGGACAATTAAAGGGAACCTGTCAAGTTGAACATGTATGTTATAGAGCAGGAGGAGCTGAGCAGATTGATGTATGACTTGTATTTTATTCATTTAAATCCCCGATCTTCTTCTTCCTTCGGATTCCAGTGGGCAGTCCTATCAGTGATTTGTCAGCCTTCCTTGGATGACTGTGCACACACAGCTGTCAATCACTGATAGATTGCATCTTTGACTCCAAAGCTCAAAATGCACAGGAATGTAAAAGGTCACTAAACCCAGAATCCAAACAAAGAGCAACCAACAAAACGTAAGATAATCTCCTTAATATTTGCTCTTGTTTTGTCAGATATCACAATTGCACACCTTGAAAAATGAACTAGAAAAGCAGTGCATTGTTTTCTCAGGCTGCAGCCATGTCTTCTCCCCCTCCCTCTTCCCCCTTTGATGGTAGAGCACATAAGCTAGGACATTTTGGAAGAGGAGGCTGGGTTTAGTCTGCTTAGTTTTTGTCTATTACTATTTGTCTATTTGCAATTACAAAAAAATAATTATAAAATTTTACCTCTGCTTTTATCCTCTTAAAAAAACAACAAAAAAACATCCATACATTTCAGTGTGTCAAAGGCTTAACACCTGCCCTTTTCCTGACCTTGCTGTTGAGTGTGTGATGTTGTACACTTAGCCGTTCTGTAGCCAAAGATTGAGAGAACTGGGGGGATTAGTTCTTTGTCTGCCAGATCTCTCCTACACTTTGGGGAGCACCATGTAGACATAGCTTTGTGTGCACTATGTTTTAAATGTATTTTTGCGTTTTTTTTCCGGGTTTGGTGTCGCTTTACATGAATAAAATACAGGTTATACCGAATATTTTCCCTCAAATATATATATATCAGTCTCCTCAGCTCCTCCTGTTCACTCTATAACATGCTGCCTGGAAGTTGTAATGCATTTTCATGATGGTGGGTTCCCTTTAAGTGTTACACAATGCCCATTGGTCTCAATGAGTAGTCCCTGTATTCTTCCCATGTCTGGTCCTCCAGACTGAAAGGTTGGCAGATGAGGGTCCTGGATAGGGGAATCCTCTCTTATTAGCCCATGTTTCCTTAGCAGGGTATTTAAAAATGGGTTGAACATGGAAGTGAATATAATCAGACCTCATGGCTTGGTCATAAGGTTTAAGGTTTGAAATGATGAACAAACCGCTGCCGCCACCACCGCCACCAAGGTCCTGTTTGTAAATGGTTCACTCTGAATGCAGGTTTACAATATCATTACAGAGAATAAATAACTAAGGTCATATTGTAGATGCCACCGAATGCTTTTGCCTCTGAATTGTTACCTATTTTTTTCCGCTTATCTAGACATTCTAGTTTCTTCATGCCAATAACCTCTTACCTGCTTCTCCTTGCATGTGCACTAACAGTCTTTGCTCTTTTTCGTACATTGTCTTTTTTAGTTGACTGAACAGCAACATGGTCTGTCTGTGTAAATTAATTGCTACCTGCTCTTTAAACCATGGTGTGGGGTTTGCAGTTGTTGTTTCTTGCATAAATTGTAACTGTCATTATTTGTATTATTTGTAATGTATAGGAGCAGTGATACAGACAATTTAGCAGACTTGACTTGGTGTAGCAGACTTGATAAATTTACCCCAAATGTCTTCGACTACTTCCAATACAAAGTAATACTATCACGGGATAAATCCTTGACAGTGTAACTGTCATTTTTTTAATATTTTTTTTTGTAATGCTGACCATTTTTGTAATATACTTTAATTACTGAAATCGTACATTTCTATTAGAAAAATAGCTCTAAAGTGGCCCATTTTGAGCCTTAGCAATGCTCCTATGTCTTCTGTTTACATAACATGGTCAGTGTTGAGTTATGTAAACAGAAGACAGAGGAGCGTTGCTAAGGCTCAAAATGGGCCACTTTAGAGCTATTTTTCTAACAGAAATGTACGATTTTAGTAATCAAAGTATATTACAAAAATGGTCAGCATTACAAAAAAAAATATAAAAAAATGACAGTTACACTGTCAAGGATTTATCCCATGATAGTATTACTTTGTATTTGTATTGGAAGTAGTCGAAGACATTTGGGGGTACATTTATCAAGTCTGCTACACCAGTTTTGTAATGCCCACATGCAAGATTTGGTGCATATTTTTGCTACGTTAACTGCCCCTCCAAGCCCAGCAGGTTTTGACAGGTTTTCTTAGGGTTGATGCCCCCCCTGTATGTGTTATTTAACAGGGATGTGGACACAGACTGTTGAGGGTCCTCATTCAAGAGCAGCATACGGGCACCATACTTTCTATCAGGCTATCATAGAGACTGGATCAAAATTTTACAGAAATTAGCTAACTTTTGTGATAACTTGCAGAAAATAGATTATATAGACAGTAGGGATGATACTATCGTGTTTTTAAGGTAGGAATGGGTCCTTTTACCAGCAGAGGTTGACATATGTTAAGTCCACCTCTGCTAAAAGTAGACCACAAAAGTAAGCCCTCTGTATATTGGAAACTGAATAAATAATTATGCTCTGATAGCTCAACCAGAAAATCTGGTGCCTGAATTATAGCTTCCCAGTAAACCTCCATATGCATATCTCTGTCGAAAGTGCCTACACACCAGAAAATCGTCTTAAAGGGAACCTGTCACCTCCAAAAACCACCCCAAGCTGCCAGCAGTACCTGACAGTAGCCAGCAGCGTGTTTCCGACGATAACTTTCTTCCTGAAGGCCAATGCGGCTAAAGCTCAGAAAGTATTATTTTATCCCCCGTCGGCGCGCTTCTCTAGTCCTGCTTGAAGTCAAGGGGGAAGTCAAGATAACCACACCCGCTTCCCCCCCCTTGACAGCGCTTATGCAGAGAGTTCGGCAAAGCCAGCCAAATTGCCAGATGTCAGTCACAGTGAAGGGGCAGGGAAGGGGGCGCGGTTATTTTGACTTGAAGCAAGGAGGCCGCTGCCCCCTTGACTTCAAGCGTGCCGGCAGGGGATAAAAGAACGTTTCCTGAGCTTTAGCCGCATCGGCCTTCAGGAAGAAAATTATCGTTGGAAACACGCTGCTGACTACTGTCAGGTACTGCTGGCAGCTTGGGATGGTTTTTGGAGGTGACAGGTTCCCTTTTTTTTTTTTTTTTTTTTTTCATTTGTCCTTTCGGCCAAATACATAGACCATAAATTAAGAAGTAACTAAAAGAACATAAATGAGGTTCTTACTGCTTTATCCTATCAATGTATCCTCCGCCATTTTGAGGTAGTCCGTAGGGTCTTTCACCGCAGTGATCTACAGTAGGGGATGTGAGTTGAGTGGAGGTTGACTTACATGAATATGTCTTCATTGTAAACTTCTGACCATTGCAGACACCATTCAGCACGTGAAGGACACCAAACATATTGTTGTCTACCATAAGGGTCGTTACTTCAAAGTGTGGCTGTATCATGATGGAAGGTTATTGAAGCCGAGAGAGATTGAACAACAGATGCAACGAATCATTGATGACAAGTCTGGACCTCAGCCTGGAGAGGAAACACTGGCCGCACTCACCGCAGGAGACAGGTATTGGACAATTTTTCCTGTTCAAGCGCCTGTGCTGTCCAAGTGACAGTAAGGCATGTGCCGCTGCCTGGGAGGAGCGGTGGATGAGAATGGTAGTGGCTCTGGCTGCAATTAATGATCACAGTGGCAATACTCACACCGTAGCTCCCTAGGGTTGCACAGTGACAGGAGGGCACACCTTTTCTTCTCTCGGGACGCACCCTGACATTGGGGCTCCTGCCTAATGATAGTTGGGTGCTCTTCTTCATGTTAACCTTTTTTATGGGTGAAGGTGCAATGAACAGCGAAAGGGGCTGGAGTCAGGAACCAGACCAGTTGTAGAAAATAGAGATCTCACTTCACAATAATGCAGAATGGGAGTTGTAGTACACCCAACGGTAACAAAACACAGTTCCATACAATTGACAGTGCAATCTTCCCAGATAGCAATGTATAGATATAGGCCAGGATGGGTATTGTAGTTTTCCTTCCTCCACATCTTCCCAAAGTCTCCCTCTGCAGAATCTAAGGCTGGCAATATTATTCTTGCAGTGCTGGCTGTAACTCCAAACTCAGGGGTACAGGATTAAGATATGGTGGGCCAGATTGTGTCCAAGTGTGAAGGATGCATTAGCAGTGTTCCTCTCACTAAAGTAAAGTCTGTCAGCCTTAAACAGAAAATACCTTACTGACTGAATCCCATGCTCAGCCATGCAGATTCTGGACCTTTTTGGTTCTCTCCTTTCTCAGTCCCTTTCTGAAGTACTTTTGGGTGGCAATTACTTTTTTTTCCCCCAGAGATAATTCTATAAAAACTAAGCCTAGTAACATAGGGAGTGAGCACATGTAAGCTTCTCACACTTCCTCAGCTACTGCACTACTGATTGGATAGTGTGAGACTGTGCAGGGACACACCCCCAACTGGTAACACCCATCTGGACCTTCATTGCAAATTGCTAGTAATTCCAAAATTCTAGCAGGATTAATAAAGACATGGCAAATCATAGTCATAAGATCAGATGCTTCAGATTGTTATTACATGGTGGATGCAAGCAGTTACTATTCCCAGTGGAATAACAGAGGAATACCACAAAGCAGAGTTCTATAAAACATGATCCAGAATGATTTCACAGGGAATACAAGTATTTTCTAAAGCGGACAAGTCAGGAGGTCTGATAGATCCTTCTTAAACAGCAGTGAATTGTAGTCTTGATTTGGTCTGTGCAGGTTGCTCTGTCTTAAGATTGACTCTTTAAATGCTTGGTGTCACACAGGGTCCCATGGGCCAAGGCTCGTAAAGATTACTTCGGAAATGGAAAGAACAAGCAAAGCTTGGACGCTGTTGAGAAAGCTGCTTTCTTTGTAACTCTAGATGACACCGAGCAAGGATACAACAAGGAAGACCCAGTGACCTCCCTCGACAAATATGCCAAGTCTCTCCTACATGGAAAATGCTTTGACAGGTATTTTAATGTGTCTTTGACACTCTCATCAACTTTATGTTGGGAATCCCATCTCACCTTTACCTGTTCATTGTTATACTCGTTTTCTAGACAACATTAAGGCCCCTTTCAGACTAGCAAGTTCCATACTCTGGACTTGCAGCGTGAGTATGCGGCAGCTCCCGTCCTGACCTTCCAGCACTGACGGGGTTGCATAGCATTATATTGATTTATGATGCTATGTAACCCTTAGAGGTTTGGAATGTATTGGATAACACTGACATAATGCTGTTAGTCATATCCAGTACTTTCCAGAACTGTAAAGGTTACATAGCATCATTAATCAATATAATGCTATGCGACCCCGTCAGTGCTGTGAGGTCAAGAAGGGAGCTGCCGCATACTCACGCTGCGAGTTCAATGCATGGAACTCGCTAGTCTTAAAGGGGCCTAAGGAATCTGGTATTAATGCCAATTCCAACTTGTGCCAATAGCTACCAGCGAAGTTTGGCTTAAAGAAACTCAAAGTTTGTTAGGTGTATTGAACTACTGTTCTAGATGTTGTATTAGGCCATGTCCACCACTCAGCATACTATTGTGATTGATGAAGTGGAAAGTCTTGTACAGTGCTCCTTTCTGGTTGACCACTTGCGTTCATTGGCAATGGCCTGTTTATTTAATTGGAAGCCATACAATGCTTAAATTTTGCCGCCACTAAAAAAGTGTCCTGTGTCTATGGCCAGCCATACAGATGATGTAGCTGTTAGCCAAATGCTCATTTGGACGACAGCTATCACTCCCTATCCCCCCAGATACACATCTGCTCAGCTCTACCATGCAAGCATGAGTTCTCTGGAGTTGGATGGGGAGGAATCTGCTGCCATACTTAATGGGCTGTAACTTTATCTCCCCAAGAACAAAAATATAGGGCAGTTGGAATTGGGTTAACCAGAGGCGTCGCTATAGGCGGTGCAGAGGTAGCAGTACCTACCGGGCCCAGGAGCCTGAGGGGGCCCAAAGACCCTTGGGCCACATAAATATACACTGGTATTATAGAAAGTGCATGCTGGTCAAGTTACACCTCTGGCTGGAGGGAAGGGGTTAGGTCAAGAATTTGACATGGGAGGGGGGGGCAGGTGTTTCAATTTTTGCCTCAGGCAGCATGAAGGCTATGTGCTCCCCTGCTCCTGGCCACAAAGCACTGAGGGAAGGGGGACCAAGCTAAACTCTCGCACCAGGGTCCATGAGCCTTTAGCTACGCCCCTGGGGTTAACTAAACCTTATATAGTCCCCTGACATCCGCAGTTGGCAGAGTCAGGAAGCCTCATACACGTTGAATGATCGGTCAGTCCTGTCAAAATTGGTCAGTTTGGCCGACAAACATCTAATGTGTATCACCAGCTTTATAGGATCAAACTGGAGAAGCTCTTTCAAATATTTTCCTTTCATATTTTAAAGTGGTTTTCCAGGCTTTTGATATTGATGATCTATTCTCAGGATAGGTGATCAATTTCAGATCCGGCCGGGTTCCAACTCCCAGCACCCCCGCCGATCAGCTGTTTGAGGAGTCATCGGTGCTCCAGTGAGTGCTGTGTCCTCCTCACAGCTTACCAAGCACGGCGCCGTACATTGTATAGTGGTTGTGCTTGGTATCGCAGCTCAGCCTCATTCACTTGAACGGGACTGAGCTGCACCTAAGTCACGTGACTGATGAACATGACGTCACTGGCCTATGAACAGGCCATAGGGCAGCCCCTTAAAACAGCTGATCAGTGGAGGTGCTGGGAGTTGGACTCTCATTGACCTGATATTGATGACCTACCCTAAGGATCAGGGCCGCTGATAGAAATCATGGGGCCCCGTACAGCATACATGACGGGGCCCCCTTCAGCTCCACCCCCTGATCCCTCCTTCAGCCACACCCCTGGCCCCGCCCTTGGCCCCTCCCCAGACGCCGCCTTGAAACAACATGCAGATTTGTCTACAAGTGATATTTATGGCGCTGGGGGGTCGTCTGTGAATGGCGCTGTTATGGAGGGGATCTGTGAATGGCACTGTTATGGAGGGGATCTGTGAATGGCACTTTTATGGAGGGGATCTGTGGATGGCACTGTTATGGAGGGGATCTGTGGATGGCACTGTTATGGAGGGGATCTGTGGATGGCACTGTCATGGAGGGGATCTGTGGATGGCACTGTTATGGAGGGGATCTGTGGATGGCACTGTTATGGAGGGGATCTGTGGATGGCACTGTTATGGAGAGGATCTGTGGATGGCACTGTTATGGAGGGGATCTGTGGATGGCACTGTTATGGGGGGATCTGTGGATGGCACTGTTATGGGGGGATCTGTGGATGGCACTGTTATAGAGGGGGATCTGTGGATGACACATACCGTATATAGCATCTTATGCTATGTGTCATCCACAGATACCCCTCCATAACAGTGCCATTCACAGATACCCTCCATAACAGTGCCATCCACAGATCCCCCCCATAACAGTCATCCACAGATCCCCCCATAACAGTGTCATCCACAGATCCCCCCCATAACAGTGTCATCCACAGATCCCCCTCCATAATGGTGCCATCCACAGATCCCCCCCATAAGTGTCATCCACAGACCCCCCGGCCCCCCCCATAAGTGTCATCCACATGACAGACCCCCCCCCCCCATAACAGTGCCATCCACGGATCCCCCGCCCTCCCTATAACAGTGCCGTCATGACGTCATCCATATAGATCCCCCCCCGCCCCGGTACAACTGGGCCAGCTGTACTGGCCTATCAGCGGCCCTGCTAAGGATAGACCACCAATATGAAAATCTCAGACAACCCCTTTCTTAAGTAGAATAATGAATAAAACATACCTTCATTTAATTACTTTTCCGTTAATTGCTATGATGAACCTTATGATTACAGTCTGGGCCATTTCTTCTTAGTAAGTGGTAATAGGTCAATAGGTTTTCCAGTGCTTTATTGAATGGGGACCATTTGTTAATGGCACTGTGTGATCTGTTCTAGGTGGTTTGACAAATCAATGAGTTTCATTGTCTTCAAGAATGGCAAGATGGGTATGAACTGTGAGCATTCCTGGGCCGATGCCCCAATTGTCGGTCATCTGTGGGAAGTAAGTTGTTCTTTTTCGTTAGCATTGTAATCAAGACAAAATCCAAAAATTATAATTTGTTGTAGATATCATAGTCCAGGATAGTAAAAAATGATATTGTCCACTGATGTTATAGTGTGAATCCTTGTGATCTGCTTGAATTGTACAGTGCAAAGATATTGATGGCCTATCTCGGGATAAGTCATCAATATCCGATTGGCGGGGTTCCAACTTCTGGCACTCCCAGCCGATTTGCTCTTTAAGAGGTAACAGCATTCTTTCTAGTGCTGCCTCTGCTTCAAAACTATCCGCCCGTCGTCTCCTTTCTAGTGGCAGTGCAGTAATTATAACTGATCGTCCCGTTTAAGTCACTGTGCCACCACCACAGAGAGATGGGATTCGGACCCCACTGATTTAAAATATTGATGACCTATCTTGAGGATAGGTCGTCAATATCTTTGCTCTGCACGGCCTCTATAAAATCTCAAACCTGGTATATTGATTCAACCATCTCTGTAAATTGTCGGTACCTTACCAATAATTCACCAGGCCACAGATAGGTTCTTGCCACCCAGTAGAAGTGAGGATGAGACTATTAAGGATGGGATCTCGCATCAACTGTCCTTAAGGATTGTATGCCCTTGCTAAATATTTAAGCGACTCCACCCCCCTTTTTCTCAGAGGAAAGAAAAATTCACATTAACTGAGGAATGGACAGAACATTTACCCTCCTCTTCATCTTTTCAGATGCAGATCTGCCACTTCCTAAGCTCCTCTTCCATCTTCCAGTATTGCCGCACCTATGCCCACTGTGCATTTGGTAGTCCAAGACACTTCCTGCTTGTCCAGCCCTGCTCTTGGATTGGCCAGCACTGTTCACATGAGCACTGCTGGCCAATCCAAGGGCAGCAGGAAGTGTCTTGGACTACAAAATGCCGAGTGAGAATCACGTGGAAGGAGAAGTAGTACAGCCAGCTTGGATGACAGAAGATGAGGTTAGGAATTGGCAGATCTGGAGCTAAAAAGATGAAAAGGCAAGTGTTCGTTCCCCAGATAATGTGAATTTCTTGAAAGCAGAGGACTGCTTTAAGTTGGTCCCGATTGCTTTGTGTCAATTCAATTTTACATTCTATCGTTCAATAAAATACCATACTTGGAACAGTTTGATCATAGGCAAGCTTACTTTAGACTTTTAACTTTCAAATTAGTTTGTTTTATACTTTCCTTAATTTCTTTCTAATCTTGGATTTTATCGTTTGCAGTATGTCATGGCAACTGATAAATTGGACCTTGGCTATAACGAAGATGGTCATTGTAGGGGGGATGTCCATCCTAGCATTCCTCCTCCAAGCAGACTGCAGTGGGACATCCCAGAAGAGGTAAGAGATTACAGATACATTGGATCTCCAAATATGACTTTCATTACACCATCACAGAGAATGAAAATTAGCAAAGTTACCAGGGGAACATCTGCTCTCCAAATTTCTCTGTTTCCAAATTCCCCAATACGAGTTTTTATCAATGGCCTAAGCCAGGCATGCTCAACCTGCGGCCCTCCAGCTGTTGCAAAACTACAACTCCCATCATTCCCGGACAGCCTACAGCATTCAGCCTACAGAAGGGCATGGTGGGAGTTGTAGTTTTACAACAGCTGGAGGGCCACAGGTTGAGCATCCCTGGCCTAAGCCAAATGCACCCAGTAAAAGGATTTTTCGAGATCGGGACGTTGATGGCATATCCTTGGGCACTATTAACATGCCAACTGATCAACTGTTTAAAGGGATCACCAAACTCATGCTGTCTACCAGTGCTCCTACCACAACACCCTGCATCAATAATAAGTAGACAACATGATAAAAACAATGAATAAGCCGGTGCACTCAAACTAGCATTGTGTCCTCTTAAAACAGCTGATTAGCATGACTGTTGAGAGTTGGACCTCCATAATTTTGAAGATGGTGGCCTGTTCTGAGCACAATATGAGGACAGCACTTCATAAAGACCTGGTGTGGACCAGAGTATATATGCTCAACAGTTTGATAACCTAGACCCTACATCTCTTTCTTCTCTTTACCTCTTATAGAACTGAATGTTCTAGGAGTTTAGCAAAAATGAGGCTTATAGAGATTAAACAGTCATTTCTTGAGCTCATGTAGAATGACTGCTATCTCCGAGAACAAATTACAGTATTGACCAGGTTTTTTTCCAAAAAACAAAACAAAGTTCTTTACAATTTTGGAATGCGTCATGTCTTTTAGTAAAACCTCAGTGATGCATGAGATGCAATGAAATAAATGAAATCTTTTTTTGTTAGAAATCCCCAACAGCTGAGGTTGAGCTGGGACCTGTAGTGATCAACTGTAGTCAGCAAAGGAACCCAGCAATAAGTGTTAATTTCCCTGCAGTGCCTCCACAGGCGAAGTGAAGCATTGCATTCAATATAATGGTCTATCCATGTAAAGCACAGATGCTATGGGTATTTGAGAGCAGAAGGGAGACACTCTTGGCTGTTTGATTTAGGTTGAGATGGAGGCCTCTCTGTGGAATCTAACATTTGGATTCAAAATTATCTAATGAGATTTTAGAAAATTCTTTAGTTCTATTCATATTACCTGTGCACTTGCTTGGATAGACCAAAAAGGTGTATTGACCTTTTAACTTTTTGGCCCAGTCAAAATAACCATTTTCTGCTAAACAAGTTAAAGAGGTAGTCTCCTAATGGACGGCCACAGATCCAGCATTCAGTACCTTAGGCAAGCCACTGTTTTGTGAGGGGAAAGTGTTGTCTCATCTGATTGTGAGCTGCTCTCCACTCTGGCACATAGAGAGGGGCACACAGCAAGAGACCTCCTCTATGGACTCCATAGGCCATAAAAAGATGTAGGGACTCTGGCGTTGTCCTAATATGTATTTGATTATTGCAAGTAAACAATTTCATCATTATGGAGGTGAAGGAAACACATTTGTGCAAAAAGATAACTCCTTTAAACTTTTTTTTTATACTGTACTTTTGGAAAACCTGTTTGTATTTCATATTACTATCCCTTGGCTCACACTTTCCTCGTGCTTACTTTTTCAGTGCCAAAATGTGATTGAGAGTTCCTTGACTGTTGCCAATGCCCTCGCAGATGATGTTGACTTTCATTCATTCCCTTTCGAAAACTTTGGCAAAGGTCTCATCAAGAAAACTAGAACAAGCCCTGATGCCTTTGTTCAGCTGGCTCTTCAACTGGCACACTTCAGAGTAAGTTGTACTTCTGCTTACATTCAGACTGTCTCACATGGCGTATTTTATGGACTGAATTAATGTACCAGCTACTAGAAACCAACACGTGTCGTCTTCTTCATCTATGGAACTAATGCTTCATCTATTGCTTACTTTAGGATAAAGGCAAGTTCTGTCTGACATATGAGGCCTCCATGACAAGGCTGTTCAGAGAAGGCAGAACTGAGACAGTCCGCTCATGTACCATTGAGTCCAGTGAATTCGTTTTGGCCATGTCAAATCCCAAAGAAAATGTGAGTGCTACCAAGCGTTTTCCAAGTTCAGATAACATTTGTTTATTAGCTGTTACGTACATGCGTTATTATATTTTTTTTTATATATATATATATGTTATGTTTAACTTCATTCCATTGGGGTTTTGAGGGCTTGTCCAAGGTTAGAAAAAAAAGGGCCTGATTTTTATTACTTTGGTCTACTGGTTTTGCGTGGTATTGATGCACAGTCACATTCAAGTGAATGGAGTTGCAATACCAGAGTGGACCTGTTTCTGGATCTAAAGAAAGACCATCCTCTTAGCTTACATTCACACAACAGTGTAAAAACAGCCATTAAAACGGAAACGCTGTGAGTTTTTCATGGCCATTTTGCATCCATGTGTGCATCCATTTTCTGGCCGCCTGTCTATTTTTAATGGCTGTTTTGCATCCAATAAAAACTGCCATTAAAGACGGATTAATTTCATTAACTTTATTTTATTGACCTCGCCCCTATAGTGCCCCTCAGTATGAATAATGGCCCCCGTAGTGACCCCCAGTATAAAGAGTGCCCCCCAGGATTATTAATGCCCCCTCAGTATAACAAATTCCCCCATTAGTGACTCCCAGTACTATTAATGCACCCATTAGTGGCCCTCGGCATAACAAATTCCCCCAGTACTAATAGTGCCCCCCCCCCAACAAAAAAAACAACTTATCCACTTGCACACTCGGGGACAGTTGTTGAGGAGCTGCGCTCCAAGAGCGATGATGTCACCATGCACTCCCAGTGCAGGTCGCCAGTCCTTCTGCATCAAAGGAGGAGCAACTGTTCCTGGGTATGCAAGTGGATGAGGTGAGTAATTTTTTTTGTATTTTAACACCTACAGGACCTTTTTTTCACTAGTTTACCCATTTTAGTAGACTGGTGCACTCCTGTGTAAAAGAAAAAGAAAAAAATAAGCAGTCCTATTGATTTCAGTGGGGTGAAACCGGCCAAAAATAGGATGTCTTATTCATTGGCCTTTAAAAAAAAAAATGGTTTCAGTTTTACTCTTAGTTATGGTCACATTTGTTTTATGACCATGCTTAGGAAAGTCCCGGCATGACTATGATTATGTCTTGCCAAGTCTACTTTATGTCCAAGAACCTGATAAAAAAAAAAAAAACTTTGACAATTCTTGTTATTTACAGAATGACTCAAGAGTGAAGTTTTTCAAGGCAGCAGCAGAGAAACATCAGCAGATGTACCGTCTGGCCATGACCGGGTCTGGAATAGATCGTCACCTCTTCTGTCTTTATGTTGTGTCCAAGTACCTGGCAGTGGACTCACCTTTCCTTAAAGAAGTAAGATAAGACTGTCATCTGGTGTACGATCTGAGTGTTTCTTAATATTTCTCATCGGTAATAATTTTAAAGAGGTTGTCTCACTGACTAAACTAAAGGGAGTCTGTCAGCAGTATTGACCATGCAAAACTGCTCACGGTGCTAGGTAAGAGCCAGGAAAAGTGGAACATAAACATACTTTGTGTGGAGCACTTTTGTCAGAGGTGGTGTAAATATGAATGTTTATTCTCCTGGGCACTGCTCCCTCAAGTCTTATACAAATACATTAAATCAGAACATTTTCCTTAACAACATAATATTACAGTAATCCTGTTCTGTGGTGCTGCATCTGTACAGGGTCAGTAGGCAGAACATAAACTGAATAACATTTTTCATACTGAATTAATAGTAGTGACAATTGTTATATATATAGTGTTCTAGAGAAGTAATGGAGGTACAATTGAATTCTTTAGGTTCTGTCAGAACCATGGAGACTGTCTACAAGTCAAACACCTCAGCAACAGGTTCACCTTTTCCAACTGGAGAAGTATCCCGAAAATGTCTCAAGTGGTGGTGGCTTTGGACCTGTAAGTATCAATGAGCAATATTCAACAATTCATTACATGTATTAACAAAATATTCCCTAAGGTGGTAATCCTGTTTCTCCAGTGTTTTAGGTGTATGTGTAGATTTTATAGAAATCTTTCTTCCTGGCTAGACCCCAATGACGCCTCCAATACTTGTGGCACCGCTAAATGAAAAATGAACTAATGAACATTAGACACAAGCATAATATACAGATTTCTGCATTTTTAGGTTGCCAATGATGGATACGGTGTTTCCTATATCATTGTTGGTGAAAATCTGATCAATTTCCACATATCAAGCAAATTTTCTAGCCCGGAAACAGTAAGTACAATATTTTTAGTTTGAAGATTCCTATTACTTGCTATTCTTCGATTTTCAAACATGAGATGGGTTCCTGTCCTTCAATTGGGTTCATGTCCTTCAGTTTTGATCTAGTCACAATGCAACCTCCCTGGTCTTCGAAAGATCTTCTACTCTAGGGCTACCTTAATTTTGCATGGTGCTTGTCACAAATAATGTAAAGGTGAAGCTCCTCTCGGGAAGAAATATTTTCCACAATGGTCAGTTTTTGACAATGGATCTCATTTCGGGGATGGGCATCTTTCTTGTGTCCTTTTCTATACTACATATCTTGGTCATGCTGTGGACACCTTTGCATCTCCTACTTTGTGGGATCCAGAAGAGCACTTGACTTCTTGTTAATATTTGTGTTGATGGCTCCATTCCAACGCATGGTCATACAAAGTTCTTCAGGGCAGAAAAACCTTTTTGGAGAAACTCTCAGATCTGGTGAATGGAAGGAAGCCCCGAACTTGAGATCCATCCTAAATGATGTCCTCATTTCTTTACTTTGTGTAGGCATGCTCTTCTGGTTCTTGTTTGATACCGTATGTTCCTAGACTATCATATGCGTATTTTCCCTGGCACCTGTGTATCAAAAACGTTTAGCTTTTATAGTATTTAAAGCTGGAATTGTTGATGGATGCTGTAAATAGCTGCTGGCACCTGTTGTCCATATAAATAGCTGATTATACCGACATCTAATTTGTAGCAATTATTTTAGTCCAGAGTAGAGCGTCATGGGATTAATTATAATAAGGCAGAATCCCCTATAGTTTTTAATTGTTTTTCTCCGGTCTTTTCTCTTGGCCTTCAACCGCATCACACATATCCCTATCAAGCATGTACCTCAGCAAAATGCTTGGAAATAATGTTCTGTTATACGGAGAGTCTCCCAAGACAAATGTATGGAAATGTCTATTTTGATGATTGTATTTTATTTATTTATTTATATCGCAGTTAATTTATTCGACAAATCAGCTTGTAGTGAATTTTTTAATTTCAGCCACAAAGAGTTAAAAATGAAAAAATAAACCATACCATGCCTCACCGATCCCCCGCAGCTACTGTTCCAATGCCGGTCTGATCCCTGCTGCTTCTCACTTCCTAGTCCCGGCTCAACATATTGGAAATGTCAGGAAGGACGCGCTCAGCCAATCGCTGCCGTTGCAATCATCCACCTCATCCAGCGATTGACTGAGCCATTTCCGACATGTCAAGCCAGGACCAGAAAATTAAGAGGAGCAGGAACAGGACCTGCGTCCATTTCCAGCACAATGTGGAAGATCAAAAGGAGAACGTGGGTCAGAGAGAACCAGTTAAAAGAGGACCCTTCGCTCTCCTGATATGTCTGTGTTAGTAAATAATTGTATTCCCAATGAAATGCCAATTTTGGAGTATATTTCTGTGGAACTGTGCTGTTGCTATTGGAAATATATAATTACATTTATAACTGGGTGTTACTATTCTCCTTGTCAATGGGTTGCGCCTCTACACAGTGTGACACTGGATAGTGTCCCCCACTCCCCATGACGAGAGATGGCTACACCCACTTGTCAGCTTATTCATGCATTTGCAGGAGGAGTAACAGAGGAACAGCACAACAGGTTCTTAGTAGCGATAGTCCTGAATTGGTGTTCTATGGGTAATACAAATTTCATGTCAGGATGGCTGACTGTTGAAGTCCTAGGATGAAAAAGTTAAAATAATAAATTTTAGTGTTTGGACTTTCTTCCTGAAGGTTCTCCAATGGCACAAGTGAGTTTTTTTGCATCTATCAGGTCCAAATTTGGCATCTACCTTAAATGTGGGGACTATGGGACAATATATGCATGTAGGTAAAGAATCAGTTACGAGACAGAAAACAAAGAGTCGTTGTAAATGGTACATACTTAAAATGGGTCTTGATCAATGATCTTGTCGACTTGAGAGTAAAGTCTCAGTTTTTGCTGATAATAGAAAATTGTGTAGGATACTTAAAACCCAGCTTGATTGTCAAATATTACATAAAGCCCTAGATAAACTGGCAGCGAGAACGTGGATGAATGCAAAATACACCTAGACCATAGTAATCATATGACTACATACACATTAAGGCCTCATGCACACGACAGTTGTTTTTATCGGTCCGCAAAACGGGGTTCCGTGATCCGTTTCCGTTTTTGTTTCCGTGCGCCTTCCTTTATTTTTGGAGGACCACCAGACATAAAGGAAAGTAACAAAAAAGTCTAAGACAGGTTTGCCATGCAAATGATAGGAAAAAAACGGACGCGGACGACAATCTTGTGTGCCTCCGCGTTTTTTAGCGGTCCCATTGACTTAAATGGGTCCGCGAACCGTTTTCCGCGAAAACAATAGGACAGGTTATATTTTTTTGGACGGACTGGAACCATGGATCACGGACGCAGATGGCAAACGGTGGATTAGAAATAGTCTACAGTTTTCGTGGGATAACCCCTTTAATGGCATACAATATCTCTGTTATAATGAGAGGATAAAAAAATTGGGCTTGTTCAGCTTGGAAAAAAAGACACCTTTAGGGCCCTTTACACGGGCCGAGAGTAAGAATGCTCATTAGCGATTATCTGGCGGTGTAAATGTACTGCCGATTACCTAATGAACAAGCTAAATGCTCATTCATTGGGCAATCCGATAGTTTGTGCGTAGACAAAAATCGTTTGCAAGCACTCTGGAGGAGATTGCTACAGGTAAGAGCAGCAAGCAGCAGGTTGTCGGGAAGGAGCGCTTCCTTCCAATCTGCTACTCTGTTGTTCTGTGCAAAGGGGCGGGGGAGGAGATCTCATTAACGTGTATAAATACATGTGGTCAATACGAGGAACTGGCAAAAGGATTTATACATTCCAAGGACGTTACAAAGGACCAGGGGACAATGATTACATGTGGCGGAAAGGTAATGTTGTCCGGCAATACAGGAAAGGATTCTTTACAGTTAGAGTAGTCGGACTATTGAATGCCCGACCCCAAGAGGTAGTAATGGCAGCATGTAAAAAAAGGGCTATGTTTATCTATTAGCAAATGGCACTGAGGGTTATAATTAATTTACAGTAAATAATTAAATTTAATTAATTGATCTGAGAAAGATTAAACAAATTGATGGATTTGTGACATTTTTTTCAATCTATGTAACTTCACCTTAGCCATAACTAACTGCACTAGATCGTAGGCAAATGCGCTGCAAATTAATACATGATCCGATGGCATGTTAAAGGGGTTCTGCAGTTTTTTTAAACTGATGATCTATCCTCTGGATAGATCATCAGCATCTGATCGCCGGGGGTCCGACACCTGGCAGTAGCGCCACGGCCTTCTCGCGGTTTACCACAGGCCCAGTGACGTCACGGCTAGTATCACTGCCCTGGGTGGGGCTAAGCTCTGTTCACTTGAATGGAGCTTAGCTACGTCCCCAGGCCAGTGATACTAGTCGTGACGTCACTGGGCCTGCGGTAAACAGCGAGAAGGCCGCGGCAATACTGCCAGCGCCGCTGCCTTATCAAACAGCTGATTGGCATATGATCGGCAGACCCCCGCCGATCAGATGCTGATGATCAATAAAAAAAAAAACTGCAGAACCCCTCTAATTAAAATTCCGTATGATTCTTTCATTTCAGGACTCTCACCGCTTTGGACAACACATCAGACAAGCCATGCTGGAAATGATGGGCTTATTCAACAACTCCACAAACAACTGCAACAAAGGAAAGAAATAAAGCCTCCAAGTCTGAAGATGAGATGGAATAAAAAACAAACCTAAAAAAAACGAGAAAAAAAACCTGAAGACTCCCTGACCCGTTTCCAGTTTTAAAATCAATATATTACAACCACAACGGTCCTGACAGAACTAACTTTGAAGCTAATGCTTTTAAGCAACTGCAGACAGCTCTCTCTCCATAGTCTTCTGCCGGTTATTTTTTATTATTTTTTATTTGTTTTTAGGCGTTTTTATGTTGCAAGGTCTGCGGAACATATGTGTACTTTACATTACTTCAGTTGCTGCTGGAATGTCCTCCAGAAATGTTACAAGGGCTTCTCTTGAATTGGAGACCTACACCACGCTGTGTGGGCTCCTCTTCTTCTCAATGTACTCTTCATTTTTTTTATTTCTTTTTGGACATTTTTTTTCCCTTTTGATTTCCTAACCTGGCTATAGTTTGCCAGTTGATAACCCTGGACAGGGTTGTTCTCTGTGGGTCCACGACTTCACCTGTATACTTGCCAACGGTCCCAATGATCACGGGACTGTCCCATGAATGGCACCTCAAAGGGTTGCGGGTTATTGCTAATTTGCATTGAAATGGGAATTCCTGGTCCGTTTTGGGGGTGTTTTCCGGACAGAAGCTTCAATGTCCTGTGATTTTTGGATTCAAGTGTTGGTACGTAGGCCTCTGCCTCCACGTACGTGATATCTTCTGCTAATCGCACTTTGTCTCCCAGAAACCATCCTATGGACCATTTTGCTTTCACTTACGCAGTGGAGATATTCTTATCGACATTTACACATGGCGGAGGCGTCTGGAGGAGCAGCTTGATCTAAGAAAGTATAATTTTACTAGAAGATACTGTAATTAACTCAACCTAGAACTTGAATAACGTACAGGCTTATTGTATGTCGTATGTAAAGCTGCATTTATACCATTTACAATGGGATCAGGCTAACCATTATCAGTATAGAATTGAGGGTAGCAACGATAGGAAAGTCATAGCTAGGCTTTACTTCACCCGGGGCAAACAGGCAGTTCATTAGTCCTGTATCCAAATGCTTTAGCAAAGGCAAAATGGCTTGTTGGGGCCCTATTGAAACCCAGCACCTGGGCACATGCCCCAATAGCACCCCTGAGTATGGAGACCGATCTCACCGTCATCCCATAGAGTTGGAACGTACCTTCTCATACTGGCACCATGTCACGCATAGCGTCAATGTTCAGCCATTTCTTAAAATATAATCCTGTATTAGAGTTAAAGGGCATCTGTCAGCAGATTTGTCCCTATGACACTGGCTGACCTGTTACATGTGCACTTGGCAGCTGAAGACATCTGTGTTGGTCCCATGTTCCTATGTGTCCGCATTGCTGAGAAAAATGATGATTTATTATATGCAAATGAACCTCTAAGAGCAATTGGGGCGTTGCCGTTACACCTAGAGACTCTGCTCTTTCTACAACTGTCACGCCCTCTGTGCTTTGACAGGACCAGACGTGATGACGTTTTCACTGTCTGGTTCTGTGGAGAGAGCGGAGCCTCTAGGTGTAACGACAACGCCCCCATTGCTCCTAGAGGCTCATTTGCATATATGAAAACTTCATTTTTCTCAGCAATGCGGACACATATGACCATGGGACCAACACAGATGTCTTCAGCTGCCAAGTGCACATGTAACAGGTCAGCCAGTGTCATAGGTACAAAACTGCTGACAGATGCCCTTTAAATGAGATAAAGCCACCACATTGCTCATGGGTTTCGGACTTCTCTTGAGACCTTCTAGCTCGCTTTTAATGCTGCACTGTCTTTGTGCGACTCCTCCTGGCGCCCACTGACATAACATTGCCCTAAAGGGTTTTCTTTCCACTTCCCAATGAAAGAAAGTCTATGTGAAAACAAAATTTTCGAGTTCCCCACTTTGCCAACGCCAATCATACGAGGCGAAAGTTTTTTAATGTATTTTTATTTCATTTAATGACTTTTAATAATCCAGTGATACGTTTCATTTTAAAGTCCGATTTTCTGTACTGATTCATCTCTTTTGAGGATTTATGAAGAATAGGATTAAATTTATCAAGAGACGCACCCCACTAAAATCTGGTATTTTTCTTGGCCATTAAAACTCCCTTGCTTCATTTATTAGGTTTGTAATATAGTTGCTGCTTTAAAAGTAACCTGTTTGATAATCATGTAACCTGTGACATCACCATATTGTCCAGCACATGGGCCAATAGTATTCCTGTAAAGGGGACGTCACCAGTGACGTACCATTTTGGGAACATGTTTTGCAGCCAGAGACCTGCATGAACACATACAGATATGTAGAGGGTCTCTGTGTTGTAAGAACTGGGGCCTGACTAAAAGCATACGGATAAATCAAAGGGTGGACGTTTACAAGATATGTAAGGGCTTCGGCATAAATGCAATACCAATAGAAATACAATATAAATTACATTTTAATAAATGGCTGAACACCGATGTTCGCTCTACAAGAGCAGTGTCAGACTAGGGTTCCTCGAGTCCACCAGAGGAAATTATTCTTGGGAGCACAACCCCCATATCCTCAATAAAGTCTAACAGGTTTTGAATCCAAGAAATAGAACCTAGTGGTGAGTGATTAGCTCCAAATGGAATTTATCTCCTGGACCTATGGCTTCAGGCCCACCAAAGGATCCTTTGGTACTCTGGTGGGCCACCCCAACCCTGTACAAGAGAATATATCCAGGAGTAAAATCTGACTTGTAACTTAGATTTTAAGGACTACTGGGCCAGTTTGTTTTTCTTAAAAATGATTAAAGGGGTTGGCCGCCTTTTTGGTGGGGGGGGGGGGGGGGGGGGGGGGTCGTTGTTGGTGGCAATCCTTTGGCCCAATATGTAAAGGGAAGCATACTTACCTGGTCCCAGCTCCTTCATTCCCTGTCCTCGGCTGCTTCACTCGGGTTCCCCGCTGTCAGCATCCATTTTGACAATGCTACAGCCAATCACTGGCCGCAGTGGTGACCTGCCCCTTCTCGTCACCTAACACAAGGGGAGCTGCAGTGGTGACCTAACGAAAGGGGAGCAGGTCACCACTGCAGCCAGTGATTGGCTACAGCGGATGTTGACAGCGGGGAACCCGAGCAAGGCAGAGGTGGTGAGGGAGCAAAGGAGCACCAGAGGCGGGTGAGCAGGTAAGTATGCTTCCCTAACCAAAAAAAAACAAAAAAGGTGGTGGCCAACCCATTTAAACCACACCCATCGGATCGAGGCGGATCTTATACATGTATCTTTACTATTTGCTTTGTGAGTTTGGGCATTAGACTCCCCTCCCCATCCCCCATTGGACATTGGAGAGCTTATGTTCCAGTGCCTTATGTGTACAAGCAGTGGTGGGAGGAAGATAGTCATTATATATATTTATACAGTATATATAGTTCTATGACTTGTAGTATATATCATGTTTACTGCCATAGTGGTTTATAGGGGTAAGATAGTCGTAACACCACGTGCCTCGTTCTCCACATATCACAAGTAGTCACGTCTGGAGGCCACAGCTCGTATCTTCTACACAGATCGGATCTCATAATACGAATGTTGACATTTTTTAGATTTTCCACTTCTGTTGGATCTTGAATGTATTTATTAGTGAACTTCACAGCGGTTAGACTAGATTTTACAAATGGGGACCGAGAGATTTTACAGATGACGCTCTATGATCAATCATGTTTCTAGTTAACGGAGGAGATGTATCAAAACTAGTGCAAGGGAAAAAGGAATCGGAACGGTTGCTAAGGACAACTGCCCCACTTTTTCTCAGCATCATTCTAGACAAATCTCAGCCAGTTTAGTTTTTGTTTTTTCTATTTTCTATGAAAAGTTTTAATGTTTATGAGCAAAAAATTCAGAAAGGTGCACTAACTCTGATGTTGAATGTATGAATGTGCTTTCAGAACAAGCGGGCGGGGGGGGGGGGCATTTATCAAACTGGTGTAAAGTAGAGCTGGCTTAGTTGCCCATAGCAACCGATCAGATTCCACCTTTCATTTTGGACAGCTACTTTGGAAAATGAAAGGTGGAATCTGATCGGTTGCTATGGACTACTAAGCCAGTTGTACTTTACATCAGTTTGATAAATGACCCCCAATGTCTTCACAGCAAATCCTTGCCTTAAAATGGTGGTCTAGGATTAGAAAAAAAAAAAAGAGCTGGCTTTTTATTTTCCCAGGAACAATGCCACTCTGGACCATAGGCTGTGACTGGTATCGCATGAAACCCCATTTAAGTGAATAAAGTGGAGTAGCAATACCAAACAAATCCCATGAATGGTCTTGGTGCTTTTCTATGAAAAAGGCAGACCCCCTTTTTTTGTAATAACTGACAATCCCTTGAAATTTTGTTCAGGATTTTATTTTGTCAACATAAAATACATTCTCCATATATTTTAAATTTGAAAAAAAAATCTGATTACTAAAACTGCCTGACATGGGGATTTGCACTGTGTGGCTGCTTTGAGCGGAGTGGATAAGTCATTTGAGACAGATTGGTTGCCAAGGATACCTTGCCTAAGGCCTTTTGCACACGAACGTATTTTCTTTCCGTGTCCGTTCATTTTTTTATTTATTTTTTACGGACCGTATATGGAACCATTCATTTCAATGGGTCTGCAAAAAAAAAACGGAAGTTACTCTGTGTGAATTCCGTTTCCTTATTTCCGTTCCGCAAAAACATAGAACATGTCCTATTATTGTCCGCATTACGGACAAGGATAGTACTGTTCTATCAGGGGACAGCTGTTCCATTCCGCAAAATACGGAATGCACACGGATGTCATCCATATTTTTTGCGGAACGCAAAATACATATGGTCGTGTGCATGAGCCCTTACACTGAGGTGAGGACCGAGAGCCTAATTGACAGTAGTCAAATCACAATATCCTAGTCTCCAGTGTGCAGTGCATGCATAGGAAAGCTCATTGGTGTAGTGTGAATGAGTCCAAGCCTCCTGGAGAAGAGTCCTGGGCTCCTCTCATGGACAGTGTTTTCATGGACAGTGTTTGCATGGACAGATGGTTTTGCTATGAGCAGGGTTGGGCCCTAAGCACCAGCTGTATAACTGCATGCTGGTTGTTTAGTGGTTCCAAACCAGGTGGAAAGTTCTCTTTAAGTTGACCTTGTCATGGCACAACCATGTCCTCCATTGGGAAGCCTTGCTCTCAACTTAGGTAAAGAACAAGGTCAGGAGGTTCTCATCTCCAGTCCTCTACCCAACCCTGATATGAAAGTCATATCATGACCAGTGTCTCCGCAGAAAATGACAACTTCCTTTCAAGATAAGGATGGGTTCATATGTCTAAGTCTATTGACAATATCATTTTTAGGGCTTCAAAAAAGAAATCTTTATACATAAACTTTTAAGTGACTTTTAAAGGGGTTGTCCCATGATTAATGTAAAAAATGAAAATCATATAGGACATGACAGTCTCTTTCTAATAAACCAGCCCTGTACCTCCCATGGATCCAGAGATCTCCCCCTTCATTGTTCCACTTGCTCTGCTAGATTTATTTCAACCTGGCAGCTCAGGGGTGTGCACTTTCTCTGGAGGCGTGTTCTTGCTGCTGCTCTCTCCCCCTATCACAGCTCAGGAGGAAGTTGAAGGATGAAACTGAGGCGCACAAAGAAATAAGAAATAACAGACAGCAGGTGGCGCTATACAGATACGTTTTGTTGAATAACTTGTGGGCTATACAAAATTTTTAACTACACGCAATTACAAAAGTGTTCAGATCCAGGTGCTGGTTTGAAAACTATAGAATATTTTTTGTGGGACAACCCCCTTAATAAAAGGATGATATGACATTTAAAAAAAAAAAAAAAGTATTTTCTAGAAACAGCACCACCATGGTGCATAGGCTATGTCTGGTGTTGCAGCTTAGCTTCAGTGACTTGATTAGGACTAAGCCAGGATGCCCAACCTGCGGCCCTCCAGTTGTTGTAAAACTACAACTCCCACCATGCCTTGCTGTAGGCTGATAGCTGTAGACTGTCAAGGCATGCTGGGAGTTGTACTTTTGCAACAGCTGGAGGGCCGCAGGTTGGGCATCCGTGGACTAAGCCGCAATACCAGGCACAGCCTATAGATAAGGGTGGCGCTGTTCCCTGGAGGGGTAAAAAAAATTACTTTTTTTTTTCGTAATCTCAGACAACCAATTTCAGAAATCAAGGGAGGGAGAAGGAAATGAAATGAAGGAGGAATAAAATCCTTTGTATATAATTACAAGTGGTATTGTATTAAATTCCGGTGTCTCACACGAGTATAGCTGCTATCCTGAAGAGGCGGTATAAAGCGTGCACTATTTATGTAAACTGCTGGTGTGAAATTAGAATATTGCTGGGGTTCTTCCTTAGCTTTGTGTTCTATGTGATTTGGTGTAGATGGTCTATCGGCTGCTGTTGGAAATTTGTTGTGAATACACTGGATTTGATCTAAAAATAGGAAATAAAAATGAAAGGTCATTTTCAGAGGGAAACTCGTTTTAGCCATTGAATACGATCACAATTTAGGAGTCCTTTCAAATTTGTGCCGTCAAAGAACCACTTGCATGTAAATACAATGTGTTCCTTTTGGTTGTAAATCTTGGCGAAGTTGTTGGATTTTGGCTGTCATTAATAAAAACGTTAATTTAAGGTATTTATTTTTTTATTTTTTTTACTTTGTAAGTTTTTGGGTTCAGTTTTTTTATACTGTATTTGGCTACACTTTTGGCAGCTATACACACACACAGACTTGTCTATTTAAGGGCCTGTTCACACTGCCATATGCTGCCATGCCCATGTTGTGGACCACAAAACACTGGCACCAGATGTGTGAACGCCACATCGCGGTGTGGACCCATTGATTTTTAACATCAAGAAGGAGTTGTTGGAATGGAGTGAAACTTTCTATGTGTGAAATATATATGTAAGTGATTACAATATTAGAAGAAAAGGCGAAGTTTATTGTAGAAAACTGTACAATTGACAGGAGGCTCTTGGACCCTGTTGGGCTGCCTCTAGCCTGGATACAAGATGAGATACGGCTTCTAGCCTGAATACAAGATGAGATACGGCGTCTAGCCTGGATACATGATGAGATACGGCCTCTAGCCTGGATACAAGATGCGATACGGCCTCTAGCCTGGATACAAGATGGGATACTGCCTCTAGCCTGGATACAAGATGAGATACGGCCTCTAGCCTGGATACAAGATGAGGTACGGCCTCTAGCCTGGATACAAGATGAGGTACGGCCTCTAGCCTGGATACAAGATGAGGTACGGCCTCTAGCCTGGATACAAGATGAGGTACGGCCTCTAGCCTGGATACAAGATGAGGTACGGCCTCTAGCCTGGATACAAGATGAGATACGGCGTCTAGCCTGGATACATGATGAGATACGGCCTCTAGCCTGGATACAAGATGCGATACGGCCTCTAGCCTGGATACAAGATGGGATACTGCCTCTAGCCTGGATACAAGATGAGATACGGCCTCTAGCCTGGATACAAGATGAGATACGGCCTCTAGCCTGGATACAAGATGAGGTACGGCCTCTAGCCTGGATACAAGATGAGGTACGGCCTCTAGCCTGGATACAAGATGAGGTACGGCCTCTAGCCTGGATACAAGATGAGGTACGGCCTCTAGCCTGGATACAAGATGAGGTACGGCCTCTAGCCTGGATACAAGATGAGGTACGGCCTCTAGCCTGGATACAAGATGAGGTACGGCCTCTAGCCTGGATACAAGATGAGGTACGGCCTCTAGCCTGGATACAAGATGAGGTACGGCCTCTAGCCTGGATACAAGATGATATATGGTTGAGCATGGAGACATACAGGTTCCGTATGGTATTCTGCATCAGATTTGCCCACAGATCTTGCAGCTGGGCCTGTAGATCCTGCACACTTGTAGGTTGCCGAAGTTGGCATCCCAGCTGGTCCCATAAATGCTTGATTGGGCAGCCAAGGAAATCTAATCTAGTGGAGACTTTCCTGGGAAACCCTTGCTGTGTTAGCGAGCATTATCCTGCTGAAAAAATTCCATTTGGAAGCCCTGCCATGAGAGGAACACGTGGCCACAGGATGTCCTGCACAACTCTCTGAGTTCATAGGCGGATGGGCCATAGACCCTACAGGAAAATTTCCCGGTGGCCCGATGCCCAGGGGGCGATTTAAACCCTCCTCTTGGCAATCAGCAAGGCACATAAAGATCTAATACCCCCACCTTAAAGGGAACCGGTCATCAACTTTGTGCTGACAGTACTGAGGGCAGTATAAAGTGGTGACAGAAATGCTGATGTCAGCGGTGTGTCACTCATCAGCTAAAAGTAAGTGGGTGCCGAGAACCAGCATCATAATCATTGCAGCCCAGGCCTTGAAAAGAGTCAAATCTACCTGAGAAGAGTCATGGTTATTCATGAAGTCCTGCTCTCCTGCTGATGACTGACCGGCTTCTACCTAGTTTTCTCCCTTTCTCTCTAGGAGAGAACTGACAATCATCAGCAGATGGGTGAGAGAGCAGGAGATTAGGAATAACCAGGACTCTTCTCAGGTAGATTTGACTCTTTTCAAGGCCCGGGCTGCAATGATTATGATGCTGGTTCTTGGCAACAACTTACTTTTAGCTCATGTGTGACACACCGCTGAAATCAGCATTTCTGTCACTACTTTATACTGCCCTCCATACGGTCAGCATAAAGTTGATGACCGGTTCCCTTTAATTAATGTAGGAGCATATGGCACTTATGCAACTGACCAGTTGGGGCAGTGTGTCGCTCCACGGCAAGGGCAGGATAAAAGCGCTCACCAGGGGTGTAACTACCATAGCGGCAGACCATGCAACTGCTATGGGGCCCAGGGCAAGAGGGGGCCCAGTTCGGATTATCCTCTCTTCTACTCGAGGTGAAAACTTGGTCAGGACTCTGCCCTCTAAAGGAACAACTTTTAGCAAATGAGGCAGTGGAAAAACTAGCCCAAGGGTCAAAAAAGGGGTCATTAGGCAGAAACCCTTCTGTCCTGTGTGAGGGGCCTGGTTTGATCCTTGCTATGCGGCCCTTACTTCTCTATGTACGCCACTGGCGCTCACCACGAGGCCTCCATACTCAAACCCAACCATCACAGGATTCCAGACAGAATCCTGATTCGTCTCTAAAGACCATACAGTCCGTAGCTGTCCAGGATTCTTTCTCACGACACCATTGCAAACAAAGGTGATGGTGGCTATCTGTCTGTCAATGGCAGATCAAATTTCCTTCTGCCAAGTGACTGGAAATGATCCGGGTAGAGACAGGGTTGTGAAATGAAGGTTCCAGTTTTATTACTAGTCTGATAACCCCTTCAAGTTAGTCAACTTTCTTACTTAAAGCTGATGAAATTCTAGCAGCACCACCACATTTTGTAATGACTGAAGTCCTCTCCATCCTTTCCTCTTACACAAAAATTACTGTGCAAAGATTTGTAAGTTGATGCTAATTATTTCTTGATCAATATTTTCAGGCGAATTTCTATGTATGTCAGGTTATTGCTCAGAAAATAAATATTTCACTATTGCTTGTTGGACATGGACCCAACATAACCCTATAAGCTAAAAAGGGCTGTGTTATCACATTCACTTATTGATAGGTATGTGTGTGTGCAATCTGTATAGATACACAGGGCCTATCGCTCTATTTCAAGAAAGGTGGCGCCATCAGTACACAGATTTTGAGTGGTGTTTTTCTGCCCTTTGGCATTTTTGGTGCATTTTTTTCCAGTACGTACACTAGCGCCAGATGTTACCAGAAGGTCTATGGGAAATATGAATTGCAGAACACACTAGTGTTTTGTTTAGTTTTTTGGTCTTGACATTTTTGCTTAAGTAGTTTTTTCTTTTTTCTTTCTTGCTTCTTTTCCTAGACACAGCATGCTGGAGTTATTGTTTGTAGGTATTTTGAGACCTTCTCTATAGAGGAAAAATGCCATGAAAAAAACTCTAGTGGGAAAAAAAATGAAACCTATTCTGGTGTTTTTACAGATGTGTATATTTTGGCTCCTCTACCCCAGGTCCCAACCGGATGTGTTCCTCAGTCTTCCTGTTCAGCTACATACTGTAAATGAAATTGAACAGGAAGACTCAAGAAAGTATCTGGTCAGGATCTGAGCGGAAGAGCCTGCAGCCAGTCCAGGTGGTCACGTAAGTGGAGACTAGCAAAGGGTCAGTGTGACAGAGGGGTAAGAACTGAGGAAACCACCTTGTTTTATTAGTGTTATGTATACTTATTATAATTATACTTATTTTATTATTCATTTTTTGTTTGTTCGATCCAGCAGGGTCCAGCAAAAACCCTTCCGTTACTGATAATACAACCGTCTGCGTCCGTTATGAACGGATCCGGTTGTATAATCTTTAACATAAAACCAAGACCCATCTGGCATGAACTCTATTGAAAGTCAATGGAGGACGGATCCGTTTTCTATTGTGGCAGATTGTGCCAGAGAAAATGGATCTGTCCCCTTTGACTTCTTGCTCCGCATCCCAGGACGGAAAGCAAAATACAACATGTTGCAGTTTACTCTCCGGTCTGGGAACGGAACTAAACGGAACGGAATGCATTTTGGAGCACTCCGTTCTGTTCAGTTCAGTTTTGTCCCCATTGCCTATGATAAGGGACAAAACGTAAGCGTTATTTTCTGGTATTGAGCCCCTATGACGGAACTCAACACCGGAAAACTTAAACGCTAGTGTGAAAGTACTCTTAGTCTCCCTCTGCCTTGTTTACACTCCTACTTGCCTTGGTTACGACCTGTCTGCTCTCTCCTGCTGCTGGTCGAGCATGCTCAGTTTCTCTGCCCTGTGTCTAGTCCCAGCTCTGGGAAGTGCATTCTCTTGCACCTGGGACAAGCTCTGGTCGGGTCTTCTCTGCGCTGAACTTCCTGTTTCCTGAGAGAGGGAGCTTTCTGCAGGTTCCACAAGGCATGTAAGGGAGAAGTGCTCTACATCACCTGAAGCTGGCTTGCTGATTTATCCTGACATGTAGCAGTAAGCTGAGATTTTGTTGTAGCTTTTTCTGCTTCTTTTTTCCACTTGCCTGTGTAGATCTTGCTCAGTGTCACTTGGTCTTTCCCTATCTGCTTCATCTGTTACTTGCTGTTTAAAACGCCTTTCTGTGTCTGTGTCTTGATGCTGGTATGTTTCTGCCTTTTACATAGCTATCTAGTATTTGTTTCTGTATTTCTATGTGTCTGTCAATCTGTCTCAGGCTGTCTGTCTGCAAATGTTACATTGTGTCTGTATGTTTTTCGCTATGTATCTCTCACTATTTTCCGTATCTCTTTCTGAATGTATGGTTCCATCTTTCATAGGACAGGAGATGTGCACTGCACTGTGTGTTTCAGGAAAGGGAAGCAGACCTGGAAGAAGTGGGGTGCAGAATTTTAAAACAGTCACTTCAGAGGCTGATATAAAGGGGGAAAAAAACAGTTACATAACCCGAATACCTCTTTAATTAAATGGCCACAATAAAAGTAGTTTGTGTTAGCTGTTCCTCCCACCTCCTCTAGAGGGAGCTTCTGCATTAGTCAGTGAGAGAGCAAAGGAAGAAGCAGAATCAGTCAGCAGGAGACAGAGCCTTGCCTCTGAGGACGTACAGTAAATGAGGATTTATCCTGATAGACCAATACCTTTTGGAGGCTGCTTAACTGTCTTATAGGGGGCCTCCATTTGGTTGAACTGGGAAGAAAGTATTGTTTATTCAGATAGGTTCTTTATTCAGATAGTTAGTATTTGGCCTGTCTACTCCATGCAACCTCTGAGGTTTTATGCTACTGTATGACAAAGACTGTGCCTAAACTTTGCAAGTGGCTGTGTGAACTGTATTTTAAGCTACTGTAGTAACCTGCCTCATCATTGCATGCCCCTGCACCGCTGTCACGTTATTTAGGGACCCTGCCTTGCACCTCAAAGCAACTTGACGGCACTCCAAACATCCACCAAGCAGGAGAACCTCAACACCAGGGTATGCTCCAAAGGGAGTCCCTTCCTATCACTGCGTGGGCCAGGGGAGAGGGAGAAGACTGCTACCCCTATCATTGCTACAACTACCCCTATCCTCTCCGCTCCCCCCTTTGGCTTGCTGCAGAGCCCCTTCAGAACAGTTGATCAGTGAGGGTGCAGGGTGTCTAATAGGCCATCAATATAAAATTACTGGACAACCTCTTTAAAGTCACATGGTGTCACAGGTTTGTCACCCCCCCCCCGACATTATCCATTTGTGATAATATCATTGGTCAGTAGATGTCACTATAGCACCAGTTTAATTCCCCACTCACAAAGGGTGCATTCACATGACCGTATTTTTGCTCCACATCTGATCTACATTTTTTGCATCTCACACATGGACCCATTAATTTCAAGAGGTTTGCAAAAAATGCAGACAACACATGATGTGCTGTTCTCATCCGTATGTCTGTTACGTAGCTCTGCAAAAAATATAGAATTTTGCCTTGCATGTTTATGGCAATAGGACTTTACTGCTTGTGGAACGTGTGTATTGCTTTAGTGCCTGCTACCCTTTGAGACAAACTGGTCATCCAATCCAAGATCTGCACCCCGCAGCCTAGGAACAACAGAAAGAGGAAATGAGAACATATATGCATGTGTGTGGTTACTTGGAGAGACCGCAAAGTGAATTTAGAGAGAGAGACAGGGAGTACTACTACCACCATAATTGCTGCCTATACAGTTATTGGGATACTGTAACATACGTTGGGACTGTGCCTATTGCTGCTATTTGTACTATTACTCCTATAATCAATTCTGTAAAGAGAGACTGTATTTATTATAGCCAATGGTTCTAGTCATTGACTCCACCATCCATCCGCTGGCCTATACTTCTGCCCTCTTGCCTTGCATCTACCAAACATCAAGGGCACCTTGCCTAACACCAGGCAGGAGCCCCCAAGAGGTCCAGGGTCTGCCCAAGAGGTCCAGGGTCTGCCCAAGAGGTCCAGGGTCTGCCCAAGAGGTCCAGGGTGTGCCCTCCCTCCCTTCACTGCACAGCCCTGAGGAGCATTGGGGTGAGGACAGCCACTGCAAAACACCACAACTCCTATCAGTAGTCACTACTACCACTCCCCTCCTCCTGGCTATCCCTCGCTACACATAATATAAACTATTTTTTTTAAATGTATACAAATATAAATATATTACATGGTACAGGTATTCCCATACCCTTTATAACCGTTACTGTAGAAAAAAGGACACACGTACACACGTTGAATGAATGATGGGGGAAAAAACTCTTATTTTAGCAATTTTCTTTTCACTGTCATTTTTATTATATTTTACATTATTGGGGTACAGAAAAAGAGTAGGGGGAGGGGGAAAATGTACAAGAAACAACCATAACAGTAACGTAAAATGCTGAAGTGCAGTAAAAAAATAAAGATTGGTTATAGACATCATGAGAGGCTTGCTTCATAAAATAGACTGTATGCTACATAGATTAAAGGGGTTGTCCGGATTCAGAGCGGAACCCGGACATACCCCGATTTTCACCAAGGCAGCCCCCCTTATATGAGCATTGGAGCATTTCATGCTCCAATGCTCTCTCTTGCCCTGCGCTAGACAAGGTCTGTTAGTTTATATTTTCACACTGCTAGGTGGAGGCTTCAGCCTAGCAGTGATGCCGGTGACGTCATCGGCACTGATGGGCGGGCTTTAGTGCTGCCCTAGCCGTTTTACATGCTAAAGCCTGCCCATCAGTGTCGGTGACATCACCGGGCTCACTGCTAGGCAGAAGCCTCCACCTAGCTTACCCTATGGAGAGCCCGGTAAGTCACCGGATCTCCAAAAAAAAGCCTGAATCACGCGGGTAAAAGGAGAGCATCCGAGCGTGAAATGCTCCAATGTTCATATGCGGGGGGCTGCCTGGGTGAAAATGGGGAACCCCTTTGACCCTAAAGATGGTTCCTGAGCTATCTACAGCTCGTCCTGCAAATAACGAAATCTCTTTGGACGACATTGACAATAGAGAAAAGTTATTCCCGACTGAATGCATGGGGCAAACAATTTTACTGGTCTTTAGGGCCATAAGCATTAAAGGGTTAATCCTAAACTATGTGCCGATTATATGTGCACGAGGCACGCATTTTTACAATTTTAAAGTGGCTGTCGAAAAGTTAATTCCTGATGATTTTTCTTCTTATTGTAATGTTTTGTTTTTTTTTAGATATGAAAAGACATAATATCCGTCTTAGTTAAAGCAATGGTGTGGGCCAATCTGTGAGCGCAGTTCTGCTCCGACCACGCGTTTTTGGACTAGCCTCGAGCCGTGAAGTTAACAATTATTATTATAATGAAACACAAGGCTGATATAACTGTTGCAGCGATGTTGAATTTCCGGGCGGTGATCCCATAACCCGTTGCTCCAATTTTATCTCCAAATAGTTTCCGATCCCGGGACTGTGGCAAGAGAGAAAAAGAAAGGAGGTTAGTCCAATAAAAGGGGCTATCCCATGATTAATGATATAGTACATGAAAATCTCTTTCTAACAACCTTAAAACCAGCCCTTGCTCCAATTGCTCAGCAAGATTTATTTCAAGCTGGCAGTTTAGGGGGCGTGCACTTTCTCAGGGGGCATGTCCTTTCTGCTGCAGCTGGTTAAAGGCTGGAGCTGAGCATGTGCTTCCATCTCAGTGAGCGGGACAGAGATATTGGAAAAAGAGCAAACAGCAGGTGGCGCTATACAGATAGCGTTCAGTAAATAACTCAGTGACTGTACAACATTTTTAATTATGTGAAATGTAAAAACTATTCAGATCCAGGTGCTGGTTTGAAAGATGCGGAATATTTTCCGTGGAACAACCCCTTTGAGTTTTTATTCAGATTTCAATATTGTAGCCGCAATTTAGTATCAGGCTGATCTCATACATGGGGTCTTTAGCGTTTGAATGGCATTTTGTGGTTTTAGGTGTTTTTTTTTTTTGCTAGAGATTTCTATGAGAAATATTACATGCAGGAAAAACAAGCATGTTATGTGTGTTTTGCACTTACGTTTTTCTCCCATAGATCCCCTCCCCCCCTTTTTTTTTTTTTTTTGCAGCTTCAAAAAAACAGCACATACAGTACAATTTGTGCTGGTGTTTTTTTTAATTGCTTTTTATCGATGCTTTTTTCCCCATACAGCTCTACAGAAGACGTGACATCACAGGAGGGCACATACTTTCCTTAAAAACTAGAAGTTAGGCGTGTAAAGAACACCACCAAAAAAAAAAAAAAAAAAAAGCAGGTGGTAAAATAAAATGCTCTAAAAATGCTGATCAAGAGCGCTGTCTTTTGAGGTTTTTTTGGGCAAAAAAAAAATGCCAGGGATAAAATGTTTTGTGAAGGAACCCTTACAGCCACAAGACTTGAGCCTCCCACAATAAACCAAAAGTTAGATCACTGAAGAACCCTATGGTTATACCAGGGAGGATTGCTTGCTTCATAACCGCCAGCTTCATTGAACTTCCCGATTCCTTCCTGCCTTAACAGAATCGGAGACAAAATGAGGGATGTCAACCCTCTGAAGATAACCAGGAATGTTTAAGCCATCTTCCAACAAGTTGTGGCGTATCCATAAGATAGGCTACAAATGTCTGATAGATGCAGGTTCCACCTCTTGGAACGTAAAGGGGTTGTGTCATCTCGCTAGGATATGCCACCAATATCTGAGAGGTGGGGGGTCACACCTCTGGGACCTGAACCTATCTCTAGAACGGAGCCCCCAAAGTGAAGCAGAATGGACCGTGCAAGCACGGCTTCCCTCCATACATTCCTATGGAACAAACCATCAGCCCCATAGAAGTGAATAGAATGGTGGCCGCACCTGCACGGTGCGTTTCCCAATCATTTCTGAGAGACCTACATCTAGCAGACATCCGATGGATATGCCATAAAGGGCCTGAGGTGGGAAATACCCCTTTATTGGCTACAAAACCCTACACCATGAGACGTATTACCTTTAAAAACCCCACTAGATGCCCAGGGATGTTATCCTATAAAACACAAGAGCCCAACAGGAATATTATCCACTAAAAAATTCTTCATTATGAAATCGACCACGGTGGTACATTTTTTAGTACTTCTCAAAGAAATCCAGTAAGAAGATACATGGGAGCGTCCAATAAGTGGCTGCTCAGGTAAAGCATTCCCCCTACCAAAAGACTGGAATTACAGGAAGACTTCTTACAAGCAGAAACTATCTAGAAGTTTGGTTGTGCCAGGATCAGACCACGCACATACCACTAGAAGATACCCAAAATAGAAGGCAATTTATGAAATTATAAAATCTGCAGACTCCAGCACATCAAGGCAGAACTTTTTTCATCAATGCTGTGAGGAAATATCAGATACCACACAGAATCAGTATTTTTGTTGTTTCTTTCTGCAGGACGATGGTGAGAACTTGAAATTGCCCCTAGAGAGGATTTAATCATGTAGTTCCTACTAAAAAGGGGGGAAATCTCTCAATTTTATATTATAGAATTTTTAGTCATGCAAAAAAGGGGTTTTCAAAGATTTTGTAACTGATGACCTATCCTCTGGAAAGGTCATCAGTATCTGATCGGTGGGGTCAGACACCCGGGACCCCCGCTGATTAGCTGTTTGAGAAGGCACTGGCGCTCACGACCCTCTCCTAGCTTAGCCTAGGCCAGTGATGGCTAACCTCCGGAACTCCAGCTGTGGTGAAACTACGACTCCCTTTCATTTCTGTGGAGTTATGAGAACAGCCAAGCAGATGTGCATCTTGGGAGTCGTAGTTTTACCACAGCTGGAGTGCCGGAGGTTAGCCATCACGGGCCTAGGCCGTGTGATGTCACGTTTATCGGTCATATGACCCTAATAAAGTGAATGGAGCTGCACTGCGATACCAAGCACAGCTGTTATTCAATGGACCATGCTGTGCTTGGTGAGCTAAGAGAAGGCCAAGCGCTACCGTGAAGGCCACTGCCTTCTCAAACAGCTGATTGGCGGGGTTTCAAGTTGTCAGACCCCACCGATCACATACTGATGACCTATCCGGAAGATAAGTCATCAGTTAAAAGATCTTGGAAAACCCCATTAATGACCCAAAGATGAAATTCTATCTCAAAGGGATAGTACGAGATTAGAAGAACATAGTTGCTTTCTTTCAAAAACAGCACATATCTGTCCACATGTTCTGTGTGGTACTGCAACTCATCACTATTCTGTTCAATGATGCCGAGCTGCAGTACTACATACAACCTGTGGATAGTTGTGGCGCCGTTTCTAGAAAAGAAGCAGTCGTGTTTTTCTAATCTTGTCCAACCCCTTTAAGAGAGCATATTACAAAAAAAAAATAATAATATGGCAGCTGCTTTTTGAAGCTGGCCCATTCCCATTTCTCACCTTTACAGAGTATGAGAGCGCCACGAATCCCAGGCAGCATGCGTTGAAATAAATGGTGTTGAAGATGGACCAAAGGAAGTCATCTCGTACAGGCGTGTTGTCTTGTTGTACAACCACCACTGTAGACGCGTTATAAACATTCCCTGGCTGCATCTTGTGTAGGTCCGGACCAGTGTTGGCGTACACGTTAGCGTCAGGTAAGGGAGATATATTAGGATAAGTAACCCCTGAATCCATGATTTAGGCTCCGACAAAAGTTGGTGGTCAACTGAGCAGCTGGAGTAGAAGCAGGATGCTTTAAGGGCTGTGAGAGTAAGGAGGAGTCAATATCTAGGCTTCCTGTTCTTGCATACAAGATTCCTCTTTTTTTGCTTCCATCCATTCTATACCCTGATGACATTTGGTGAAATTGAGGATGTGCCTAGAAAATTATGTTCCATTTTCAGCAACTTAAAGAATATGCATGTAAAATAACTCAACACTATGCCTTTATAATCTTCAAAGGAGATTGCTCAAGTGACAACTCAGCTGTAGGTGTTATCTTGACCATGCAAACAACAAGCCTGCCATAGTAACTACTTGCATTCCCCGTGTAATAACAATTCTGGAGCATCTATTCTTATGACTCTATGTTGTGCCGTTTCTTTAATATTCCTGCTAGAAGTTATTAATGAATTACTAGCAGTTTGCAATGAAGGTCCAGATAGGTGTTACTGGCTGGGGGTGTGTCCCTGCACATCTGACACTATCCAATCAGTGCTGCCAGTGTCAGACTGTGCAGACACACACACCCACAACTGGTAACACCCAGCTGGGCCTTCATTGCAAACAATATAGTCCTAAATATTATATATAAAGTGTTTTAACTGGTTCAGGAGCTCCACCATACATATTTTGCAGAGGCCTGGGGTTTAAACATGGCATCCACTCAGAAGCTGAGCCGACACCAAGAGACATTGCCCGTGATGGGCAATAATCCTAATGACGAACATTTACCTTTGAGATGTCGTGCTCAATTGTTACCACAGCACTGAGTGGTCTTTTCTTGGGAGAGCAGCACCCCCGGGCCTGAGTGGCTACCCTGAGCAGAGATCTGGGGAGCCTTTGGTCTGTGCAGTGTATATATACAGAATAGGAGCAGATACTGAGAATTACACCCAGTATACAGGACAGGAGAAGTGGTACTGTGCAGTGTATATATACAGAATAGGAGCAGATACAGAGGATTACATCCAGTATACAGGACAGGAGAAGTGGTACTGAGCAGTGTATATATACAGAATAGGAGCAGATACTGAGAATTACACCCAGTATACAGGACAGGAGAAGTGGTACTGTGCAGTGTATATATACAGAATAGGAGCAGATACAGAGGATTACATCCAGTATACAGGACAGGAGAAGTGGTACTGAGCAGTGTATATATACAGAATAGGAGCAGATACTGAGAATTACACCCAGTATACAGGACAGGAGAAGTGGTACTGTGCAGTGTATATATACAGAATAGGAGCAGATACAGAGGATTACATCCAGTATACAGGACAGGAGAAGTGGTACTGTGCATGTACATATATATACAGAATAGGAGCAGATACTGAGAATTACACCCAGTATACAGGACAGGAGAAGTGGTACTGTGCAGTGTATATATACAGAATAGGAGCAGATACTGAGAATTACACCCAGTATACAGGACAGGAGAAGTGGTACTGTGCAGTGTATATATACAGAATAGGAGCAGATACAGAGGAACTCTTTTTTAATTTTATACAAAAATACAAAAACGTTGCCATAAAATTTTCAAAACAAGGTATAAAGTATATACACTTACCCTACTGGCCCAGCTACATGCATACTATCTCATTCATACCTACTAAAAAAAAAAATGGAGAAAATGAAACCTAGCCTAACGTAAACATCCGATCCGGCTGAGCCCCGACTATATACAAATTTATACAAATTAATCAGAACAGAAACTTAATTACAACTTCTTACAATAAAAAATAATAAACATAAAATAATCATAACAGAAATATCAAATAACTCTAATAATTTTTTTTTTTATTATAAATTATTATTTTTTTTTTTTTTTACACACATATATGAGAAAACAAACCTATACTAACCCTACCAATCTATCTATCCCATCACCTTCACCCAGGGCCAACCTCCGCCTCTTGTCCCTCCATGAGGCCAGCCCTTCCACCACCACCCACACCCAGCCCCTCGCCTCATGTCCTCCTATGTCCGCATAGTCCAGGGCTGGATGCAGGTCTCCCCACACAAAAATATGAACCCCCCCACCCCACCCCACCCAACCTAACTACACCCCACTTACCCTATCATACAATATATACATCTTATAACAACCATATCAATCCATACAAACCAATGTTAAAATCCACCCGAAGGCCCAAGTTCAGTCATTTGCAAACCTTTCTTCAAAAACTCATGTTAAATACAAAACAAAAACCTAATGTGAAAGCCTCAGCCCAACACCAGGAAAAGTGCTACTGAGGCTAAGGCACATCAAAGGTGAAGCCTCTCCAGAGGTAAGAGACCCCATCCGTACCCACCTTCTCGCACTCAAGAGAGCGAACCTTCGCCAGGTCACCTAGAATGTTCCTACACACCTCTTCCACAGGGAGGACTTTCTGCTGGGTTGAAACTAAACACCGTGCGTTCCATGTGAAGTACCTGATCACTATGCTAACTATAAAAGCTGTGCATGGGTCCCTTCTTCCCAAACCTTTGAATGCTCCATAAGCCCATTCCGCATAGGAGAGGTTGGCTAGCCTAGGCCAGCCAATGGATGCACCCACCCGTTTGTATACCTCTGTATTAAAGGGACACTGAAGCAGGAAGTGCTCCATACTTTCCAGTATGTCGCCACACTCCTCCCGGGGACAACCCCTTTCATCAGAGTTCCTGTACTTCAAGTTGTCCCTTACATACAGCTTCCCGTGAAAGCAGCGCCAAGCCAAGTCCCAAAACTTCAAGGGGATCCTTGCCGAATTTAACAACTGTAACCCCTTGTCTAGATCCCGGCTTGGGCAATCCTTAAGGGCCAGGGGCTTCCAGAAGTGGGTCAACAAGACCCTCTCGTCAAGGGATCTCCTTGACTGGGTCTTGATTTCCCTCACTCCGAAACCCCACTGGCGGATCACCTTCAGAATCGGGGTGACATAAGCCGGAAGATATCCGTGAGGTGTACGCAAATCCTTCACTTGCCCTCCTGTCTCCCACTCCTGGAAGAAAGGCCGAAACCAACCCCTGCAAGAGACTACCCACGGAGGAGCCCTCTCTTTCCAGAGGTTTGCCAGGTTGATCTTAACAAAGGTGTTCACAAGGAACACCACTGGGTTGACCATACCCAACCCCCCTAATCTCCTCGTACGGTATGTCACCTCTCTCTTGACTAGGTTCAGCCTATTCCCCCATAACAGTTGAAAGAACAGACTGTAAACCCGAGTCCAGAGAGGTTCTGGCAAGACACATACACTGGCCAAATAGATAAGCAAAGGGAGAAGGTAAGTCTTGATCAGGTTCACCCTTTCCCTGAGGGTCAAAGACCAACCCTTCCACTGGTCAACCTTCTGAGCGGCGATCGTGAGCCTGCTGTCCCAATTTTGGGTGGGATAATCCCCATGGCCGAATTGAACGCCTAGGACTTTGGCTGATGACTGGGGTTCTGGGAGGGTGTCCGGGAGACCGAAAGATGGATCACCCCCTCCCAGCCAGAGACTCTCACACTTATCCCGGTTAATCATGGACCCGGAGACTTCCGAGTAGCGTTCTACCTCCGACATCACGTATTCCGCCTCCCCTCCCGAGGACACGAAAACAGTGACGTCATCGGCATACGCCACCACCCTCAGAGTGGCTTCTGGCTCCTCCAGACTCATCCTGACTCCCGCTAACGTTCCCCGATCAATCCTCCTAATAAAAGGATCAATCGCAAACACGTATAAGAGTGGGCTCAATGGACAACCCTGGCGGACTCCAGACCCGACCTCAAAAGGGCTGCCAGACCAACCGTTCACCAGCGGGAAACTCTCTGCCCCTGCATACAAGATCTTTAGCCAATCGACAAACCCTCCCGGCAGGCCATATTTCAGAAGGACTGCCCAGAGGTACTCGTGGTTAACCCGATCAAAAGCCTTTGCCTGATCTAAAGCCAGCATGTACCCCTTCCAGCTACCCGCCCTACTCTGCTCCACTGCCTCTCGGACACCGAGCACAGCACTAAACGTGCTTCGGCCTGGAACTGAGCAATGTTGGGTCTCCGAAAGGAGCCGGGGTGCAAACTGCACCAACCGTTTAAACAGTATCTTGGCCAGGATCTTTCTGTCCGTATTGAGAAGCGCTATGGGACGCCAATTCTCAATACGGCTCGGATCTTTACCCTTTGATATAAGGATCAGAGCTGACCTCCTCATTGACTTCGGCAGAGCACCCGAGGAAAGGCACTCATTGAATACCTTAGTCAAGAGGGGAACCAAGGAGTCCTTAAAGGTCTTATAAAACTCGGATGTTAAGCCATCCGGGCCTGGCGACTTCTTTAGGGCAAGCCCTTCGATCGCCAGGCTGACTTCCTCTTCTCTGATTTCTTCTATCAAAACGCCAAGAGAGAGGTCTACTCTTGACTCAGGGATGGTTTCAGCCAGGAAAGCCGAAATCCTGTCCCGATTCAGATCCTTCTTCCTCAAGAGGCACGAGTAGAAGGACTTGACGATTTCCAAGATCCCTGATCTGGACCTATCCAGAGATCCCGTACCATCGACCAGTCCCGTCACCAACTTACTTTTCACTGACATCTTACAGTTTCTGTAAGGGTCGGGCGAGCGGTACTTCCCGAAATCCCTCTCAAAAACCAAAGATGTGTGCCTATCGTACTGGCACCTCTTAAGCAAAGATTTCACCCTGGAGATATCCTCTCGGCTACCTCCAGTCGAGACCAGTTGTTCGAGTTTCCTCCTCAGACCCTGATACAAGCGGTACCTGTCCAGGGACCTGAGGCTCGAGAGCTGGCGGAAGAATTTTGCCACCCGATCTTTGAATATCTCCCACCACTCAGACTTAGTGTCACAAAGATCCAGCAACTCTACCTGACTCTGAAGGAAGTCCTTAAAGGATTGTCTCACCTCTGCTTCCTCCAGGAGGGCCGAATTTAGCTTCCAATAGCCTCTTCCCATTTGGGGGGATTCTGCAACATTCAAAGAGAACATAATTAGACAGTGATCAGAGAATTCCACCTCTACCACCTCTAAAGGTGAAAAGGTAGTCTCCTCCTTTAAATAAAACCTGTCTATTCTAGACCTAATCTGACTACCTCTATAATAAGTGAAACCACCGTGGCCTGGGGTGTGCCTAATGTGGACATCCACCAGGCGAGCCTCGCTAGCTATGCTATTCAGGGATACACTATCATAAGCCAGCCGGTTTCTGGCGCCTCCCCGGTCTTGGGACCTTGTGACTGTATTAAAGTCCCCGCCAAAGACCACCTGCCGACTCGTAAAAAGGAAAGGTTTGATCCCCATAAAGAGACGCTTCCGATCCCACCTGGTTTGGGGACCATAGATGTTTATCAGGCGAAGCTCTTGACCCTTCATGAGGACATCTAAAATCAAACACCTCCCCATTTCTAACTCAATCACTCGTCGGCTTTCTACTGGTGCAGTAAAAAGAACCGCCACTCCGCTATACGGCTCAGCCGCAAGAGACCAATATGATGGACCACACCTCCACTCCTTTTTTGCTTTATACACAGCCGCCAAATCTGGCAGCCTGGTCTCTTGCAAAAATAAAATGTCAGCTTCAACCCGGCTGAGAAAATCAAAGGCTGCAAACCTAGCCGCATCCGATTTAATACTGGCGACATTAATGGTCGCCAGCGTCAACGGAGTGAGTGCCGCCATACAGAGTGATTAAGTTAGACGGCCTTCTTCCTTCCCTTCCCCTTCTTGTTCTTCTTCTTACCCCTCTTGGGGCTACCCCCTAAGGTGGCACGATCTCTTTTGAGAGAGACAGTGGTGTCCATCTCATTAGTCACCACCGCCTCCCCCTTCGCACCACCCTTGTCATTCCCATTCCCAGTGTCTGGACCCGCCCCACCTCCCGAGGACCTTGCATCCTCACCGGAGGGAGGCGCGGGCCCTTCCAGAGGCTCCTTCTCTTGCCCCTCCGGCCCCCCACCTTGAACCTCCTCCCCGGAAGAAGAGGAGGCGGAGATCTCATCCAAGGTGAGGTACCGGTTGGAAAGATCCAGGGGAAGAGAGTCAGGATCAGAGAGGTCCAGGGGGGAGCTGGCTTTGCCTTCCACAGGCACTCTAGTCGGGCTAGATCTTTTTTTGGTCAGACGTTTCCTTCTTATTCTTTTAGACTCTGTCTCACTCCCCTCTGTTGCACTCTCGTAGCAAGAGGACAGAGTCACCTCGGAACGGTCTAGTCTCCTGAGTTCCTCATTCCCCTTGATATCCCCCAGGGTCTCAGCTCTAGGAGAGGCATTCTCCTGGGAGGGCTCAGGCATCACCCCAGGACGGGGTTCCACCTGCCCCCTCTCCATTTGACGCCTCTCCCTCCGTCTCTGCTGGGACGGGCCGTCTTTTCTCTTCATCGACCCCACTGCCCTGTCGCCTTCGCCAGCACTCGCCTCGGCGGTGGGGGCCTCCCGGCTCGCCTCCGCGCGTGCACGAGCCACGTTGGCGACAGAGCGAGGGCAACGACTGAACGGGTGCCCTAGCTCACCACACAGGTTGCATCTAATCTGCCCACAAGATGCAGCTAGATGGCCTTCACCCCCGCACAACGCGCACCTCTGCACTTGGCAGCTGGCGCTGAAGTGCGAAGGGCTGCCGCACTTGTAACACAGCTTAGGCTGCCCCCTGTAGAACACCATGATCCTATCCCGACCAAGGAAAGCAGATGATGGTATGTGGGAAACCGACCCCCCTGAATGTTTCAACTTAATCTGAAACGTCCAGGCACCCGACCAGATGCCAAACTCATCCAGGTTCTTGCTAGGAAGACCCTGGACGTCCCCGTACCTGCTCAACCAGGTCAAGATGTCAACACAAGAAAGTGACTCGTTACGGGTGAGAACGGTCACCTTCTTGACCTCATTCTGGCGGGTTATCGCTTGCACAAAAAACCCCTGCCAGTCCGGCTGGTCTTTTGCCAGTTCATACCCAGACCAGAAAAGTTCAAGACCCTCTGGCCGGGCAAAACTGACATCAAACTCCCGGGTGCCATACGGATGTATCAGGGCAAAGATGTCACATGCCCTGATGCCCATCCGAAAGAGTAGCTCTGCCACCCTCTTTCTGGTAGGGCACGCTTCATTGCCTCTCCACTTCAGACAGACAACATTCCGCCTGGTTGACCCGGGGCCGGTTGTGGGTGAGGACCAGGTGGTCTCGCCCCCGCCTTGCTCTCGGAAGGCACGCAGGCCATGCCTGTCTATCCAGAAGGATAGATCCACCTGCTGCCCCCCTACTGTAATGGAATTCTCCCCTCTCCTAAGAGCCTCTAGAAGTTGCCGCTGCAAGTTACCGTCACCAGACATTGGTAATGGGGAGGACAATGGGGACCGCCCCTCCCCCCCTGCGCCGGCAACCACACCAGCATAACTTCTGCCAGGCGTAACCGACGCAGGAGGGGCAGCCGGACCGGGCCCACCCCCATCCCCCCCAGACCTATCTACAGCAGGTGCCACTCCAGACCCCTCTGAAGGGGCTACATGAGGCGCACCGGCCACTTGTACAGTGGGCGGCCGACCTCCAACACTCACCCCTCCATCAGGGCCCAGGGCAACACCAACACCACTAACAAAAACTGAATTTACACAAGTGACCACTTCTTCAGTGGCCACTACCGCACTCTCCCCTCCCCCCACACACACTGCTGGGCCAGAGGGGACCGAGGTCACATTATTTGTTTTGTCCAGCATCTCCTTGCTGGACACATCTTTAACAGTCTTTCCTGATTTTTCAGTCTTTCCTGATTTTTCGGGCCGGCGGGCTGTAGAACCACTAGTCCCAGCCACGCCGGCCTTATCCACTTGACGGACAGTGCAGGAGGGAGGGGCGGTGCGCACCACACTCGCATCAGGACTGCCCCCTCCCTCTCTGCCTACACACACACTGCTCTGAGCTCTTTTCTGGACATCCGAAGCCCCACCCCCTCCACCCCTAACCACTCCCACTGCGCCTCCACTCCCCGCCGCCACGACAATACCAGCGGAAGGGACTGAAGCGGAGCAGACCGGGGCAGAGGAGACCGGAACCCCGACAAGGACTTGGGCATCCAAACTCGGAGGGGCGGAGGCAGCCACCTCGCACCCTCCCCCTGCAACTCCGGATCGGGACACCGCTGTACCCGCGGTACCACCCCCTCCACCCACAGCCGTCCCCACCACCCCCGCCCCCCCGTCCCCCACCGCCATGCCAAAACCGGCAGGGGGGGCTGCAGGGCGCACGGGAGCGGCGAAGCAGACCGGAGCAGAGGAGGCAGACCCCAGAATAGGGATCCCGGCAACAACCTCTGCAAGGGGGGCAGTGGAAGCCGGCACTTGTCCAGTGCCCCAGCAGAGGCGGGCGGAGCCATCCGACTACCAACCGTGTCCCCCTCGCCGCCCGCCCCGGGAGCCTTCCTGTCTGGCCCCTCCAGCTTTTCCTCACCGCCCCTGTTACCGCAAACAGGGACGGCATCCTGCACCATCTTTACCACTTCTTTCTCCCCACTCCTACGCACCGATCCCACAGCAGAGACCGGGCCAGGGAGGATGGTGGGGTTCGTGCCCTGAGCTGGCTTTTCAGCCGGCCCAGGGCACGCAGGGTGGGTCACATAGACATACCTCACCTCTGGCTTTAATGTCTTTGCCTTTCTCTTTTTTCCTATTGGCTCATCTTCAGGCAATTCGTCACCAAAGCAAATGTCCTCACTAATTTTGGGGGACTCCAGGTGGCGTATTTCGGCCATAAGCTGCCCCCCAACTCCGCTGTTCTCACTGAACTCGCCTTCTTCATCAGAACTAGTGGGGGGCAGGCATACCTGCTCTGCGGTGATGCCAGTTTCCGCAGGCTGCCCCCCCATGTCCGACTCTTCCTCCTCACTAGAGGAGTCATCCTCCTGCTGTTTTTGGCTTCCAGCCATTTCATTGAACCTTTGATCGTTCATGAGCTTTTCCTTGAAGGGACCACTGTTATCCAGAATGGCCCCCATTCTTTCCTGCAGCTCTTTAATCACTTCTTTTAAGACTTTTATTTTTCTCGATATTTCTGGCCTGTTTTTTCTGGCTGCTTTGTCCACCTTCCCCCTCTCAAGCTTCAGGTTCTCCCTCACCTTCTTGAGGGTCCTATTCGCTTCCTCGTACTCCCGGAGATAGGCTGTGATCCGGGAGCTGTAAACGGCGATTAGTTCCCGGGGCTTCATGTTGCCCCAGTCAGCCTCAACCGGAACCGTCCCATCCCCAGGAGCACTCCGCGTACCTCTTGGAGGGCTACTGTCCGCCCTCCTGGAACTGCCGGCGATGGACACGGCTTCACCTCCGGGGGCTGCAGGGGCCGCTGCACCACGACTCCTGCTGGATCTTCTGACCCCCGAGGCGGAAGATGGAACTGAGGCCGGTAGCTCACCTCCCCTACCTCCCGCCGGCCTACCCCGGGAAGCAGGATCCTGGGTCTTCAGTCGCTTCATTGCCCAGGACCCCACCACCTCCCTGGGGAGAGAGGCAGGGCCTGGGCTGGGATAGATGGAAAAATCCCTGGAAGCGGCTGGACAATCAGCAGGAGCTCCTCCAAACACGACCACACCCGTCCACTGGCTCCTGCACACACGACCACACCCGTCCACTGGCTCCTGCACACACGACCACACCCGTCCACTGTCTCCTGCACACTGAGGATTACACCCAGTATACAGGACAGGAGAAGTGGTACTGTGCAGTGTATATATACAGAATAGGAGCAGATACAGAGGAACTCTTTTTTAATTTTATACAAAAATACAAAAACGTTGCCATAAAATTTTCAAAACAAGGTATAAAGTATATACACTTACCCTACTGGCCCAGCTACATGCATACTATCTCATTCATACCTACTAAAAAAAAAATGGAGAAAATGAAACCTAGCCTAACGTAAACATCCGATCCGGCTGAGCCCCGACTATATACAAATTTATACAAATTAATCAGAACAGAAACTAAATTACAACTTCTTACAATAAAAAATAATAAACAATAATAAACAGAAAATAATCATAACAGAAATATCAAATAACTCTAATAATTTTTTATTTTTTTTATTATAAATTATTTTTTTTTTAAATTTTTTTTTTTTTTTTTTTTTTTACACACATATATGAGAAAACAAACCTATACTAACCCTACCAATCTATCTATCCCATCACCTTCACCCAGGGCCAACCTCCGCCTCTTGTCCCTCCATGAGGCCGTGCATGGGTCCCTTCTTCCCAAACCTTTGAATGCTCCATAAGCCCATTCCGCATAGGAGAGGTTGGCTAGCCTAGGCCAGCCAATGGATGCACCCACCCGTTTGTATACCTCTGTATTAAAGGGACACTGAAGCAGGAAGTGCTCCATACTTTCCAGTATGTCGCCACACTCCTCCCGGGGACAACCCCTTTCATCAGAGTTCCTGTACTTCAAGTTGTCCCTTACATACAGCTTCCCGTGAAAGCAGCGCCAAGCCAAGTCCCAAAACTTCAAGGGGATCCTTGCCGAATTTAACAACTGTAACCCCTTGTCTAGATCCCGGCTTGGGCAATCCTTAAGGGCCAGGGGCTTCCAGAAGTGGGTCAACAAGACCCTCTCGTCAAGGGATCTCCTTGACTGGGTCTTGATTTCCCTCACTCCGAAACCCCACTGGCGGATCACCTTCAGAATCGGGGTGACATAAGCCGGAAGATATCCGTGAGGTGTACGCAAATCCTTCACTTGCCCTCCTGTCTCCCACTCCTGGAAGAAAGGCCGAAACCAACCCCTGCAAGAGACTACCCACGGAGGAGCCCTCTCTTTCCAGAGGTTTGCCAGGTTGATCTTAACAAAGGTGTTCACAAGGAACACCACTGGGTTGACCATACCCAACCCCCCTAATCTCCTCGTACGGTATGTCACCTCTCTCTTGACTAGGTTCAGCCTATTCCCCCATAACAGTTGAAAGAACAGACTGTAAACCCGAGTCCAGAGAGGTTCTGGCAAGACACATACACTGGCCAAATAGATAAGCAAAGGGAGAAGGTAAGTCTTGATCAGGTTCACCCTTTCCCTGAGGGTCAAAGACCAACCCTTCCACTGGTCAACCTTCTGAGCGGCGATCGTGAGCCTGCTGTCCCAATTTTGGGTGGGATAATCCCCATGGCCGAATTGAACGCCTAGGACTTTGGCTGACGACTGGGGCTCTGGGAGGGTGTCCGGGAGACCGAAAGATGGATCACCCCCTCCCAGCCAGAGACTCTCACACTTATCCCGGTTAATCATGGACCCGGAGACTTCCGAGTAGCGTTCTACCTCCGACATCACGTATTCCGCCTCCCCTCCCGAGGACACGAAAACAGTGACGTCATCGGCATACGCCACCACCCTCAGAGTGGCTTCTGGCTCCTCCAGACTCATCCTGACTCCCGCTAACGGTCCCCGATCAATCCTCCTAATAAAAGGATCAATCGCAAACACGTATAAGAGCGGGCTCAATGGACAACCCTGGCGGACTCCAGACCCGACCTCAAAAGGGCTGCCAGACCAACCGTTCACCAGCGGGAAACTCTCTGCCCCTGCATACAAGATCTTTAACCAATCGACAAACCCTCCCGGCAGGCCATATTTCAGAAGGACTGCCCAGAGGTACTCGTGGTTAACCCGATCAAAAGCCTTTGCCTGATCTAAAGCCAGCATGTACCCCTTCCAGTTACCCGCCCTACTCTGCTCCACTGCCTCTCGGACACCGAGCACAGCACTAAACGTGCTTCGGCCTGGAACTGAGCAATGTTGGGTCTCCGAAAGGAGCCGGGGCGCAAACTGCACCAACCGTTTAAACAGTATCTTGGCCAGGATCTTTCTGTCCGTATTGAGAAGCGCTATGGGACGCCAATTCTCAATACGGCTCGGATCTTTACCCTTTGATATAAGGATCAGAGCTGACCTCCTCATTGACTTCGGCAGAGTACCTGAGGAAAGGCACTCATTGAATACCTTAGTCAAGAGGGGAACCAAGGAGTCCTTAAAGGTCTTATAAAACTCGGATGTTAAGCCATCCGGGCCTGGCGACTTCTTTAGGGCAAGCCCTTCGATCGCCAGGCTGACTTCCTCTTCTCTGATTTCTTCTATCAAAACGCCAAGAGAGAGGTCTACTCTTGACTCAGGGATGGTTTCAGCCAGGAAAGCCGAAATCCTGTCCCGATTCAGATCCTTCTTCCTCAAGAGGCACGAGTAGAAGGACTTGACGATTTCCAAGATCCCTGATCTGGACCTATCCAGAGATCCCGTACCATCGACCAGTCCCGTCACCAACTTACTTTTCACTGACATCTTACAGTTTCTGTAAGGGTCGGGCGAGCGGTACTTCCCGAAATCCCTCTCAAAAACCAAAGATGTGTGCCTATCGTACTGGCACCTCTTAAGCAAAGATTTCACCCTGGAGATATCCTCTCGGCTACCTCCAGTCGAGACCAGTTGTTCGAGTTTCCTCCTCAGACCCTGATACAAGCGGTACCTGTCCAGGGACCTGAGGCTCGAGAGCTGGCGGAAGAATTTTGCCACCCGATCTTTGAATATCTCCCACCACTCAGACTTAGTGTCACAAAGATCCAGCAACTCTACCTGACTCTGAAGGAAGTCCTTAAAGGATTGTCTCACCTCTGCTTCCTCCAGGAGGGCCGAATTTAGCTTCCAATAGCCTCTTCCCATTTGGGGGGATTCTGCAACATTCAAAGAGAACATAATTAGACAGTGATCGGAGAATTCCACCTCTACCACCTCTAAAGGTGAAAAAGTAGTCTCCTCCTTTAAATAAAACCTGTCTATTCTAGACCTAATCTGACTACCTCTATAATAAGTGAAACCACCGTGGCCTGGGGTGTGCCTAATGTGGACATCCACCAGGCGAGCCTCGCTAGCTATGCTATTCAGGGATACACTATCATAAGCCAGCCGGTTTCTGGCGCCTCCCCGGTCTTGGGACCTTGTGACTGTATTAAAGTCCCCGCCAAAGACCACCTGCCGACTCGTAAAAAGGAAAGGTTTGATCCTCATAAAGAGACGCTTCCGATCCCACCTGGTTTGGGGACCATAGATGTTTATCAGGCGAAGCTCTTGACCCTTCATGAGGACATCTAAAATCAAACACCTCCCCATTTCTAACTCAATCACTCGTCGGCTTTCTACTGGTGCGGTAAAAAGAACCGCCACTCCGCTATACGGCTCAGCCGCAAGAGACCAATATGATGGACCACACCTCCACTCCTTTTTTGCTTTATACACAGCCGCCAAATCTGGCAGCCTGGTCTCTTGCAAAAATAAAATGTCAGCTTCAACCCGGCTGAGAAAATCAAAGGCTGCAAACCTAGCCGCATCCGATTTAATACTGGCGACATTAATGGTCGCCAGCGTCAACGGAGTGAGTGCCGCCATACAGAGTGATTAAGTTAGACGGCCTTCTTCCTTCCCTTCCCCTTCTTGTTCTTCTTCTTACCCCTCTTGGGGCTACCCCCTAAGGTGGCACGATCTCTTTTGAGAGAGACAGTGGTGTCCATCTCATTAGTCACCACCGCCTCCCCCTTCGCACCACCCTTGTCATTCCCATTCCCAGTGTCTGGACCCGCCCCACCTCCTGAGGACCTTGCATCCTCACCGGAGGGAGGCGCGGGCCCTTCCAGAGGCTCCTTCTCTTGCCCCTCCGGCTCCCCACCTTGAACCTCCTCCCCGGAAGAAGAGGAGGCGGAGATCTCATCCAAGGTGAGGTACCGGTTGGAAAGATCCAGGGGAAGAGAGTCAGGATTAGAGAGGTCCAGGGGGGAGCTGGCTTTGCCTTCCACAGGCACTCTAGTCGGGCTAGATCTTTTTTTGGTCAGACGTTTCCTTCTTATTCTTTTAGACTCTGTCTCACTCCCCTCTGTTGCACTCTCGTAGCAAGAGGACAGAGTCACCTCGGAACGGTCTAGTCTCCTGAGTTCCTCATTCCCCTCGATATCCCCCAGGGTCTCAGCTCTAGGAGAGGCATTCTCTTGGGAGGGCACAGGCATCACCCCAGGACGGGGTTCCACCTGCCCCCTCTCCATCTGACGCCTCTCCCTCCGTCTCTGCTGGGACGGGCCGTCTTTTCTCTTCATCGACCCCACTGCCCTGTCGCCTTCGCCAGCACTCGCCTCGGCGGTGGGGGCCTCCCGGCTCGCCTCCGCGCGTGTACGAGCCACGTTGGCGACAGAGCGAGGCAACGACTGAACGGGTGCCCTAGCTCACCACACAGGTTGCATCTAATCTGCCCACAAGATGCAGCTAGATGGCCTTCACCCCCGCACAACGCGCACCTCTGCACTTGGCAGCTGGCGCTGAAGTGCGAAGGGCTGCCGCACTTGTAACACAGCTTAGGCTGCCCCCTGTAGAACACCATGATCCTATCCCGACCAAGGAAAGCAGATGATGGTATGTGGGAAACCGACCCCCCTGAATGTTTCAACTTAATCTGAAACGTCCAGGCACCCGACCAGATGCCAAACTCATCCAGGTTCTTGCTAGGAAGACCCTGGACGTCCCCGTACCTGCTCAACCAGGTCAAGATGTCAACACAAGAAAGTGACTCGTTACGGGGGAGAACGGTCACCTTCTTGACCTCATTCTGGCGGGTTATCGCTTGCACAAAAAACCCCTGCCAGTCCGGCTGGTCTTTTGCCAGTTCATACCCAGACCAGAAAAGTTCAAGACCCTCTGGCCGGGCAAAACTGACATCAAACTCCCGGGTGCCATACGGATGTATCAGGGCAAAGATGTCACATGCCCTGATGCCCATCCGAAAGAGAAGCTCTGCCACCCTCTTTCTGGTAGGGCACGCTTCATTGCCTCTCCACTTCAGACAGACAACATTCCGCCTGGTTGACCCGGGGCCGGTTGTGGGTGAGGACCAGGTGGTCTCGCCCCCGCCTTGCTCTCGGAAGGCACGCAGGCCATGCCTGTCTATCCAGAAGGATAGATCCACCTGCTGCCCCCCTACTGTAATGGAATTCTCCCCTCTCCTAAGAGCCTCTAGAAGTTGCCGCTGCAAGTTACCGTCACCAGACATTGGTAATAGGGAGGACAATGGGGACCGCCCCTCCCCCCCCTGCGCCGGCAACCACACCAGCATAACTTCTGCCAGGCGCAACCAACGCAGGAGGGGCAGCCGGACCGGGCCCACCCCCATCCCCCCCAGACCTATCTACAGCAGGTGCCACTCCAGACCCCTCTGAAGGGGCTACATGAGGCGCACCGGCCACTTGTACAGTGGGCGGCCGACCTCCAACATTCACCCCTCCATCAGGGCCCAGGGCAACACCAACACCACTAACAAAAACTGTATTTACACAAGTGACCACTTCTTCAGTGGCCACTACCACACTCTCCCCTCCCCCCACACACACTGCTGGGCCAGAGGGGACCGAGGTCACATTATTTGTTTTGTCCAGCATCTCCTTGCTGGACACATTTTTAACAGTCTTTTCTGATTTTTCAGTCTTTCCTGATTTTTCGGGCCGGCGGGCTGTAGAACCACTGGTCCCAGCCACGCCGGCCTTATCCACTTGACGGACAGTGCAGGAGGGAGGGGCGGTGCGCACCACACTCTCATCAGGACCGCCCCCTCCCTCTCTGCCTACACACACACTGCTCTGAGCTCTTTTCTGGACATCCGAAGCCCCACCCCCTCCACCCCTGACCACTCCCACTGCGCCTCCACTCCCCGCCGCCACGACAATACCAGCGGAAGGGACTGAAGCGGAGCAGACCGGGGCAGAGGAGACGGGAACCCTGGCAGGGATTTGGGCATACAAACTGGGAGGGGCGGAGGCAGCCACCTCGCACCCTCCCCCTGCAACTCCGGATCGGGACACCGCTGTACCCGCGGTCCCACCCCCTCCACCCACAGCCGTCCCCACCACCCCCGCCCCCCTGTCCCCCACCGCCATGCCAAAACCGGCAGGGGGGGCTGCAGGGCGCACTGGAGCGGCGAAGCAGACCGGGGCAGAGGAGGCAGACCCCAGGACAGGGATCCCGGCAACAACCTCTGCAAGGGGGTCAGTGGCAGCCACACCGCCCCGCCGCACCTCCACCCGGCACTTGTCCAGTGCCCCAGCAGAGGCGGGCGGAGCCATCCGACCACCAACCATGTCCCCCTCGCCGCCCGCCCCGGGAGCCTTCCTGTCTGGCCCCTCCAGCTTTTCCTCACCGCCCCTGTTACCGCAAACAGGGACGGCGTCCTGTGCCATCTTTGCCACGTCTTTCTCCCCACTCCTATGCACCGATCCCACAGCAGAGACCGGGCCAGGGAGGATGGTGGGGTTCGTGCCCTGAGCTGGCTTTTCAGCTGGCCCAGGGCACGCAGGGTGGGTCACATAGACATACCTCACCTCTGGCTTTAATGTCTTTGCCTTTCTCTTTTTTCCCATCGGCTCATCTTCAGGCAATTCGTCACCAAAACAAATGTCCTCACTAATTTTGGGGGACTCCAGGTGGCGTATCTCGGCCATAAGCTGCCCCCCAACTCCGCTGTTCTCACTGTACCCGCCTTCTTCGTCAGAGCTAGTGGGGGGCAGGCATACCTGCTCTGCGGTGATGCCAGTTTCCGCAGGCTGCCCCCCCATGTCCGACTCTTCCTCCTCACTAGAGGAGTCATCTTCCTGCTGCTTTTGGTTTCCAGCCATTTCATTAAACCTTTGATCGTTCATGAGTTTTTCCTTGAAGGGACCACTGTTATCCAGAATAGCCCCCATTCTTTCCTGCAGCTCTTTAATGACTTCTTTTAAGATTTTTATTTTTCTTGATATTTCTGGCCTGTTTTTTCTTTCCGCTTTGTCCACCTTCCCCCTCTCAAGCTTCAGGTTCTCCCTCACCTTCTTGAGGGTCCTATTCGCTTCCTCGTACTCCCGGAGATAGGCTGTGATCCGGGAGCTGTAAACAGCGATTAGTTCCCGGGGCTTCATGTTGCCCCAGTCAGCCTGAACCGGAACCGTCCCATCCCCAGGAGCACTCCGCGTACCTCTTGGAGGGCTACTGTCCGCCCTCCTGGAACTGCCGGCGATGGACACGGCTTCACCTCCGGGGGTTGCAGGGGCCGCTGCACCACGACTCCTGCTGGATCTTCTGACCCCCGAGGCGGGAGATGGAACTGAGGCCGGTAGCTCACCTCCCCTACCTCCCGCCGGCCTACCCCGGGAAGTAGGATCCTGGGTCTTCAGTCGCTTCATTGCCCAGGACCCTACCACCTCCCTGGGGAGAGAGGCAGGGCCTGGGCTGGGATAGATGGAAAAATCCCTGGAAGCGGCTGGACAATCAGCAGGAGCTCCTCCAAACACGACCACACCCGTCCACTGACTCCTACACACACGACCACACCCGTCCACTGGCTCCTGCACACTGATGATTACACCCAGTATACAGGACAGGAGAAGTGGTACTGTGCAGTGTGTATATATATACAGAATAAGAGCAGATACAGAGTATTACACCCAGCATACAGGACAGGAGAAGTGGTACTGTGCAGTGTATATATATACAGAATGAGAGCAGATACAGAGTATAACACCCAGTATACAGGACAGGAGAACTGGTACTGTGCAGTGTATATATATACAGGACTAGAGAAGTGTTATCCTGCAATACTTATGCAGAACAATAGAAATACAAAACACATACACAGATTCTCTATACAGAGAAAAGTATTGGGGCACAGCTCTTAATCTTTGAATTGCACTTCATTTAGTCCCGCACTGTCACAGGTGTATAACATCCTGCTCCTCGCCATGCAGTCTGTCGTTACAAACAACTGGGAAGGAATGGCTTATTTTAAGTCTTCAGTGACTGGGAAGCCTTTTGATCCCCTTTTTTCATAGCAAAAAAAACAACCAGACCAAGGGATGCAAATGAAGAAGCTCTGCCTCTAATGCCACCACATCTCACCTGCAGGGGCGCTGCAAGAAAGCTGAACACTTACTGCTAGATTACAGGCGATCGTTGTGATCTGCTTATTTTCAAAGGACCCTTCTAACAAGTAAGGATTGTCCAAAGTGGAGAACCCCTTTAAGCTATACTACTCAGATACAGCTATACACTCCAAGGTGTAAACCGACCTTAGCTAGTAACATTGTGGTTACGTCGTTGGCTCTGCCTTTTGCAATGGTTATGGGGTAATGTTTGAAATGCATGGTGTTGAAATCAAGGTAGGTATTTACCAGCAGGGGAAATACTGCACCAGATGATATATGTAACCTCTGGAAATCCACAGCCTGTTTAGTAACTCCTGTCACATTTACACATCTTTTATGTTGCAATGAAATCATATAAAGGAATTGTATGACCGAAAAAAGGTTTGAGATGCAGTTTTAGGTTGTTTTTGTCTTTTCTATGTTACAAAGGTGCTAAACAGTGGAGGCCTGGTCTCCGCCGTTAATGCATGGCCATGATTGGCAGCGACATTCTCACTGATAATGATGTGATCAACATTATTCTCACCCCTAGGGCTCGTTCACACGACTGTGCCGTTTTTTGCAGTCTGCAAGTTGCGGATCCGCAAAAAACGGATGCCTCCCGTGTGCCTTCTGGAATTAACGGAACAGGAGGCCCACTATAGAAATGCCTATTCTTGTGTGCAAAACGGACAAGAATAGGACATGCCTCATAATTTTTGCAGGGCCAACTCTTTTCCAGACCCATTGTAATGAATGGTTCCGTATACAGACTATATAAGTAACGCAAAATACGTTTGTGTGAACGAGCCCTTATTGTATACCAATAGTTTTATTTTTGTTTGTTTTTGTTTCAGTTTTTTTTAACTTTTAATCCTTTTTAACCCAACCCCTTAATACCCTTCCTACCCACCCTCCCACTGTGGTGCGTCTCTCTAAAAAAGGGGAAGTCAAGACAAAGAAATTCAACATTTCCAATCCCCCATCTCCTGATCCATTTTTCCTCTATATTTCTTTGTTTATAAAGAACCTTTTCATATCTGTTAATCTTGCTTTAACAAAGTTAAGCCATATAATCACATTTGGAATATCCCGTGAAAACCAGACCCGTGTAATCAAAAGTCTTGCCAAAAACATGACTTTTATCAAAAGAATCTTTTTATATTTATGACAGTTTACCTGGGAGAGATCCCCCAATATCCAGCATTCCACCATAAAAGGAATCACGACTTTCAATATTTGGGTAATAAAATCGCAGCCCAATATTCTTTTAGTTCTGTACAAAGCCAGAACATGTGGATAAAGTCAGCTCCTTGTGTATCACAACGTGGGCAATTAGATGTATTCCTTAACCCCTTCAGGACCCTGAGATTTTCCATTTTTGCGTTTTTTTGTTTGTCACTCCCCGCCTTCCCATAGTTCTAACTTTTTTATTTTTCCATTCACATAGCCTTATCAGGGCTTATTTTTTGCGGGACAAGTTGTACTTTCTAATGGCACCATTTACAGTTGCATACCAAAAAACAATTCCAAATGGGGTAGAATTGGGAAAAAATGCAATTCTGATAAAGGTTTTTATTTTATTTTTCAACCCTCCCATTTCTATTGGCATATAAAGCTGATCCACTTTAAGTCTTACACGCTTTCTTCCCCAAATTAGATCATTAATAATTCTCAGTTAGTTTAAAAAAATGTATCCTCAGTCCATATTGGGGAGTTCCTCAGAATATATAGGAACTGGGGTAGAATCACTATCTTAATTAGGGGTATTCTATCGGCTCTGGATAGAGGGAGTCTAAGCCACGTCACAATTTTAGCTCTCATTTTACTTATCAATGGAATCAGATTAAGGTGCAAATAATCTTCAATCTTAGGAGATATCATCATACCCAAATATTCAAAGGAGTCAGAAATCTTCAAGATATTTAGGGGCCCCTCATTGGAAAGCTAAAGTATGTCTACGGGCATAAGAGTGGTTTTTGACCAATTAATATGAAGACCTGAAACTTCACCAAAGGAATAAACTATCTGAATAATTCTTGGGAGTATAATATTGGTATTATGTATAAAAAAATAATACGTCATCTGCATATGAAGAAGTACAATCCTCCCTTCCCAGTGTCCCAAACCCTTCAATCCCAGAGTCTTGCCTTACCTTTGGTGCAAGAGGCTCGATATATATATCGAATAGTAATGGGGAAAGAGGACATCCTTGACGGGTACGTCTATTCAATAAGAAGCTATTTGTCAAACTCCCATAAATATTCAAACTAGCCTTAGGGGACTTATACAAAAGCTTAACCATGTTTATGAACCTGACTCCAAATCCCATTTTTTCCAAAACCTTCCAGAGGAATCTCCACCCTATCGAAGGCCTTAGGCCTCTTTCACACGGGCGTCATGTTTTTGGCCCGGATAAGGTGCGGGTGCGTTGCGGGAAAATGCGCGATTTTTCAGCGCGAGTGCAAAACATTGTAATGCGTTTTGCACGCGCGTGAGAAAAATCTGCATATTTGGTACCCAAACCCGAACCCGGACTTCTTCACAGAAGTTCGGGTTCGGGTTTGGGTTAGGTGTTGTGGAGATTTTATTATTTTCCCTTATAACATGGTTATAAGGGAAAATAATAGCATTCTTAATACAGAATGCATAGTACAATAGGGCTGGGGGGGTTAAAAAAAAATCTTACTTTAATCCACTTGTTTGAGCAGCCAGCATCTCTTCTGTCTTCTTCTTTGAGGAACAGGACCTTTGATGACATCACTGCGCTCATCACATGGTCCATCACACGATCTTTTCCCATGGTGATGGATCATGTGACGGACCATGTGATTACCGCAGTGACGTCACCACAGGTCCTTTTCCTGTGCACAGCAAAGATGAAGACAGAAGAGAAGCCGAGCTGCGCGAGCAAGTGGATTAAGGTGAGTTATATTATTTTTTAACCCCTCCAGCCCTATTGTACTATGCATTCATTAAGAATGCTATTATTTTCCCTTATAACCATGTTATAAGGGAAAATAATAATGATCGGGTCCCCATCCCGCTCGTCTCCTAGCAACTAGCAAATAAATAATAATAATAATAATAACTGTGCGTGAAAATCGCACCGCATCCGCACTTGCTTGCGTGGAAAACGCACAAAGAGGAACATGCTGCGATTTTCACTCAACGCACAAGTGATGCGTGAAAATCACCGCTCATGTGCACAGCCCCATAGAAATGAATGGATCCGGATTCAGTGCGGGTGCAATGCGTTCACCTCACGCATTGCACCCGCGCGGAAATCTTGCCCGTGTGAAAGGGGCCTTAGAGGCATCAAGCGACAGGATGGGAGCGGGAGACTCCCCCGGAGGATTGTATATTTGCAAACAGGCGATGCAGATTATAATGCGTGCCCTTATTGGGAATTATGGTCAGAATGTATAATTGATGTAATAACCTTAGCAAGTCTTGTAGTGAGAACCCTTGAAAGAAGCTTTACATCCGTATTCAATAAGGAAATCGGCCTATATGCCTCTATATCTAAGGGATCCTTGCCTTTTTTTTTTTATATTAATATTATTACGGCTTCTGTCATTGATTCTGGAAGGGAACCATCCTCCAAAGATTCAGTGAATACCTCCAATAAACCAGGGAGAATAACCTCCCTATATTTACGGTAGAATTCATATGGGAATCCATCTGAACCAGGGGAGGAGTTTCCCGAGCAAGCCTTTATTGCAGCCTCTAACCCCTGCAGAGAGAATTCATAATCACGGAATTCTGTTTGAGTGTCCGTTAGGACTGGTAGAGAGATGGAATCCAAATATGCATCCATCATTTCATCTGAAATATTCTTATCTGATTTATATAAATCCACAAAGTGCTTAACAAAGATTCCTTTTATAGATTCTTGATCTTCTATAATTAAACCTTCAGGTGAACGAATACCTGCTGTCTCTTTCTTTGGTCCTGATTCGAGATGACCCTAGCCAACAATTTCCCTGGGCGGCCCGATTTGGCAAAATATTTTTGTCCCTTAAAGAAGAGCTTCTGCTGTGCCTTATCCAGAAGAAAATCGGAATACACCTGGCTTGCGTTCTCCATAATTTCCCTATTTTCTTCTGTTTTATTCCTGGAAAATTCCTTGGTGGCACCTACCACTAGTTCTTTTAAATTTCTCTCTTTCATATCTTACCCCTTTCTTAAATTGGAGATGTTACTGACAAATAAGCCCCTCATAAAAGCCTTGAAGGCGTCCCATACCAATTGAGCTTTTGCTTAATTGTAATTGGTACCCCAAAAACGGACAATCTCCTGTTCCATCATTTTATGATTATCCATTATGGAGATCCAATGGGGATTTAATCTAAATTGGGGTCTTACCCAATATTTGTTATCCAGCATGGATACTTAAAGAGTAAATGGTACATGATCCGATAAAGCCCTGGCCTCGTATTTCATTCGCTTTAGGCTACTTTCACACTCACGTTTGGTGTGGATCCGCCATGTATTTGCACAGACGGATCCGTTCAGATAATACAACCCTCTGCATCCTTTCAGAACGGATCCGTTTGTATTATCTGTAACATAGCCAAGACGGATCCGTCTTGAACACCATTGAAAGTCAATGGGGGACAGATCCGTTTTCTATTGTGCCAGATTGTGTCATAGAAAACGGATCCGTTCGGATCCGTTCTGACACACAATGTAAGTCAATGGGGACGGATCCGTTTGGCTCAGTTTCGTCAGACGGACACCAAAACGGTGCAAGCAGCCTACAGAGCGGAATGGAGACGGAACAGAGGCAAACTGATGCGTTCTGAGCGGATCCTTTTCCATTCAGAAGGCATTAGGGCAAAACGGATCCGTTTTGGACCGCTGGTGGGAGCCCTGAACGGATCTCACAAACGGAAAGCCAAAACGCCAGTGTGAAAGTAGCCTTAGACATCTAAGATAGTTTTTGGCTATCAGAGCCAGATCTATCCTAGACATGGAGGTTCCAGATTTGCTTACTCTCTTTTCCCCTTCCCTAAATACCCCCATACATCAACAAAGCCTGATTCCAAACAGAATCGTGCCAAGGGGGACCCTGGCGCATGAGTATAGATGTCTCCCCCCATTGAAATCCTATCAGTTCCTGGATTAATGATACAATTAAAATCCCCATTGACTATCGAGGGACATTCAGGCCATTGAGCCATGAAAGTTAACAAACAATTAAGTACATAAAAAAGAAAAATGGGTGGAGGAATATAAATAAAGGCCAAAATACATAGTGTTCCAGCGAGCTTTCCATAAAGAAACACAAATCTACCTTGATTATCGATAGAGGATACCCGGCAGTCAAAATCAATCCGCTTATGAACTAACACGGTCACTCCTCTAGAATAACTAGAGAAAGTGGAGTGAGAAGTCTGCTTGGCCCATCACCTACCGGTCCGCCTAACTGTCTCCTCAGTCAGGTGAGTCTCCACTAAGCAGACAATCGCTAAACAAATCAAGAAACGCCTGTCTTTTTAGTTTATCCCCCAGACCCCGAACATTCCAGGTTTGGATTTTAGTCGACATCAAACCAATCAACATCTTAATCCGCCACATTACTGCACCAGATCTCTTAAACAAGACCACTCCTTCCCCCGCACCACTACCACAAAGAAGAAATAATAAAAAATAAAAAATAAAAACATTTAGGAAGCAAGTGCCTGTATGTTGTTCCGGTCAAGCCAGTCTGTCACGAGACCAGGGGTATAAAAAAACGAGTTTCCCCATTGAAAATTATCCGAAGTTTAGATGGGTAAACAAATGAGTACTTAATGTCCCTTTGTTGCAGCCGTTCTTTGACCGTAATAAACTGCGTCTCTTTTCTTGAATCTCTTTAGAAAAATCAGGGAAAAAAGGACACTTTACTTCCATTATATAGAATAGGAGGGCATTCCCTGGCCCTTCTCAAAATCATATCCCTGTCTCGTGAGACCAATATCTTTGCCAAAAGTACCCGTGGCTGCCTTCCCGGGATAGGTTTTTTCCCTGGGACCCGATGTGCTCTTTCCACCAAGAATAATGGCAAAAAATTCTCCTTTCCAAATTTCTCAAGGATTAAGGTCTGTTTCATTTCAGCTGAGCTTTTTCCTTCTGTGCCTTAGGCCTCATGCACACAACTGTTTTTTTTAAGGTCCGCAAAAACGGGGTCCGTAGGTCCATGATCCGTGACCGTTTTTTCGGCCGTGGGTCTTCCTTGATTTTTGGAGGATCCACGGACATGAAAAAAAAGTCGTTTTGGTGTCCGCCTGCCCATGCGGAGCCAAACGGATCCGTCCTGAATTACAATGCAAGTCAATGGGGACGGATCCATTTGACGTTGACACAATATGGTGCAATTGCAAACGGATCCGTCCCCCATTGACTTTCAATGTAAAGTCAGGAGTCCCTTTTATACCATCAGATCAGAGTTTTCTCCAATCCGATGGTATATTTTAACTTGAAGCGTCGCCATCACCATGGGAACGCCTCTATGTTAGAATATACCATCGGATTTGAGTTAGATCGTGAAACTCAGATCCGACAGTATATTCTAACACAGAGGCGTTCCCATGGTGATGGGGACGCTTCAGGTTAGAATATACTAAAAGAACTGTGTACAAGACTGCCCCCTGCTGCCTGGCAGGTGCTGCCAGGCAGCAGGGGGCAGACCCCCCTGTATTTAACTCATTGGTGGCCAGTGCGGCCCCCCTCCCTCCCCTGTAGTTAACACATTGGTGGCCAGTGCGGCCGGCCCCCCCTCCCTCCCCTGTAGTACTGTAGATTCATTGGTGGCCAGTGGGCCCCCCCCTCCCTCCCCCTCCTAATTAAAATCTCCCCCCTATCATTGGTGGCAGCGGAGAGTACCGATCGGAGTCCCAGTTTAATCGCTGGGGCTCCGATCGATAACCATGGCAACCAGGACGCTACTGCAGTCCTGGTTGCCATGGTTACTTAGCAATTTTTAGAAGCATTATACTTACCTGCGAGCTGCGATGTCTGTGACCGGCCGGGCACTCCTCCTACTGGTAAGTGAAAGGTCTGTGCGGCGCATTGCTTATAGCATAGACCTGTCACTTACCAGTAGGAGGAGCGCCCGGCCGGTCACAGACATCACAGCTCGCAGGTAAGTATAATGCTTCTAAAAATTGCTAAGTAACCATGGCAACCAGGACTGCAGTAGCATCCTGGTTGCCATGGTTACCGATCGGAGCCCCAGCGTTTAAACTGGGACTCCGATCGGTACTCTCCGCTGCCACCAATGATAGGGGGGAGATTTTAATTAGGGGGGGGAGGGAGGGGGGCCCACTGGCCACCAATGAATCTACAGTACTACAGGGGAGGGAGGGGGGGCCGGCCGCACTGGCCACCAATGTGTTAACTACAGGGGAGGGAGGGGGGGCCGACCGCACTGGCCACCAATGTGTTAACTACAGGGGAGGGAGGGGGCCGACCGCACTGGCCACCAATGGGTTAACTACAGGGGAGGGGGGGGGCCCACTGGCCACCAATGAATTTAAAACTGGGGAGGGAGGGGTGGTGCCCCCTCCTGCCTGGCAGCACATGATCTCTTACAGGGGGCTATGATACGCCCAATTAACCCCTCAGGTGCAGCACCTGAGGGGTTAATTGTGCGGATCACAGCCTCCTGTAAGACATCGGGTGCTGCCAGGCAGCAGGGGGCAATCATGTACACAGTTCAAAGTATATTCTAACTAGAAACGTTCCCATCACTATGGGAACGCCTCTGTGTTAGAATATACTGTCGGATCTGAGTTTTCACGAAGTGAAAACTCAGCTCTGAAAAAGCTTTTATGCAGACGGATCTGTGCCAATCTTGTGTGCATTCGTGTTTTTTCATGGACCCATTGACTTGAATGGGTCCATGAACCGTTGTCCGTCTAAAAAATAGGACAGGTCATATTTTTTTGACGGACAGGAAACACGGATCACGGATGCGGCTGCAAAATGGTGCATTTTCCGATTTTTCCACTGACCCATTGAAAGTCAATGGGTCCGCGAAAAAAAAACGGAAAACGGCAATGGTCGTGTGCATCAGGTCTTAAGGTAGACCTATAATTCTCACATTGCATCGCCTGGACCTGTGCTCCAAATCCACCAGTTTTTTTTAAGGGTAATAACATCCATACTCAGGGTGGAGATTTCAGTTTTAAATATTTTTACATCATTCTCCAGGACCCCCACAGATTTTTCTATGGTTGTAACTCGGCCGAGAGTGTCCTCCCTTATCAGCATCACATCAGCCTGGATTGCCCCAAGGTACATTGAGATATCTTAGATTAGTTCTCCATTTTTTTTTTTTAACAGCCACCAAAATTTATTTTAGTGGGGCGGATTCAACAATAGGCAAATCATTTATGACCTCTCTCGCCGTTCCCTCCTCCTGAGAATAATCATCTGCCAATTACAGTGCCACGCAGATAGCCCCCCCCCCATAGTAATAGTGCTCCCAGACTGCCTTCAATAGTAATAGTGCCCTTACAGTATCCCTAATAATGATAATGCTCCCCAAGAGTGACCCCATTAGATGTTTTGTGCAATAATAATGTCCCACAGTAGCCCCAATAGTAATTATGCCACCACGGTGCCCCCATCAGTGACAAGACCTAGAAAGGCACCCCTTTAGATCACTCTGCAGTAATAAGGCCAATCTATAAGGCACCCCTGCAGAGCCTATAGTAATAATAAACCGCCCCATAGTATCCCCAGTAGTTATAATACCCTTTATAGTGGCAAGAATATTCATTATGCCCCCCCCCTGTAGTAGCGCCAGTAGTTAAAAGCTCCCAGTATTTATAATGCCTCATGCAGTGCCCCTGTACTTATAATGCCCTCCTGCATTTATAACTCTCTGTATTATAATGCCCCCTGTAGTTCTATGACCTATATTTATGCCCCCAATAGTGCCTCCTGTATTATAATGACCCCTCAGGAGAAAGCCGATTGTGAAGTTTGTGTTGGGGGGCGTGGTGGTGGTGGCCCAGCATTGAGTAAGCTACTCTATTGGTTGGTCTTGCTTTGGATTAAATTAACCACTTGGACTTTAGCTTTGTAGCAATCCCCAATCATGTTTACCTAATCTTAATTGTTTTATAATCATCCCTGTATTATAATGCCCCCCTTGTAGTGCTCTGGCCTATATTAATGCCCCCAGTAGTGCCCCATGTATTATAATGCCCTTCACTGTAGTGCCTCAGCCTGTATTGATGCCCCCAGTTGTGACCCATGTATTATTATCCCCCCCACCTTTAAAGCTTTGGCCTGTATTAATGGCCCCAGTAGTGCCCCCTCAATTATAATGCCTCCCTCCCCATTCTAGTGCTCCAGCCTTTAATAGTGCCCACATATATTGCCGTCATCTGCAAAGCAGGCCACGACCCTCTTCACAGTAGTCCTGTGCCGGATCTCAGGACTCAGCCAGTGTCATAGGTACAAATCTGCTGACATATGACCTTTAGGGCTCATGCACATGAATGTATTTTTTTTTTTCCGTGTCCATTCAATTTATTTTGCGGCCCATATGTGGAACTATTCACTTCAATGGAAATGGAAAAAGAAAATGAATCTTTATGCATTCTGTGTCCGCATGTTCATTCCACAAAAAAATAGAACATGTCCTATTATTGTCCACATTATGGACAAGGAAAGCACTGTTCTATTAGGGGCCAGCTGTTCCGTTCCGCAAAATACAGAATGCTCATGGCTGATCGCAAAACAACAACGGTCGTGTGCATGAGCCCTTAATGAATTAACTGGTGAAAATCAGATTGAGTGACTACTTTTATGAGAGGATCATAAACCTCCTGACAAAAAAATAGGTTTAAGGCCTCATGCACACGACCATATTTTTACCATCCATGTGCTATCAGCGTATTTTGCGGGTGTCTATGGGGCCATGCACAATTTCTTTGAGGATCTATGTAACTGTTCCACAAATTGTAGAACATGTCCTATTCTCGTCCGTATTTTAGGCGAGAAATAGCCATTTCTATTGAGAGAAGTGAGGGGGAAGAAAATGCAATTCCACCACCGTTTTACGGATTTTGTTCGCACGGCATTCCGTTTGTGGCAAAACTCACCCATGCCCTTCATTCTCTGGGTCAGTACAATTACAATGATACATATATACACTGCTCAAAAAAATAAAGGGAACACTTAAACAACACAATGTAACTCCAAGTCAATCACACTTCTGTGAAATCAAACTGTCCACTCAGGAAGCAACACTGAGTGACAATCAATTTCACATGCTGTTGTGCAAACGGATAGACAACAGGTGGAAATTATAGGCAATTAGCAAGACACCCCCAATAAAGGAGTGGTTCTGCAGGTGGTGACCACAGACCACTTCTCAGTTCCTATGCTTCCTGGCTGATGTTTTGGTCACTTTTGAATGCTGGCGGTGCTTTCACTCTAGTGGTAGCATGAGACGGAGTCTACAACCCACACAAGTGGCTCAGGTAGTGCAGCTTATCCAGGATGGCACATCAATGCGAGCTGTGGCAAGAAGGTTTGCTGTGTCTGTCAGCGTAGTGTCCAGAGCATGGAGGCGCTACCAGGAGACAGGCCAGTACATCAGGAGATGTGGAGGAGGCCGTAGGAGGGCAACAACCCAGCAGCAGGACCGCTACCTCCGCCTTTGTGCAAGGAGGAACAGGAGGAGCACTGCCAGAGCCCTGCAAAATGACCTCCAGCAGGCCACACATGTGCATGTGTCTGCTCAAACGGTCAGAAACAGACTCCATGAGGGTGATATGAGGGCCCGACGTCCACAGGTGGGGGTTGTGCTTACAGCCCAACACCGTGCAGGACGTTTGGCATTTGCCAGAGAACACCAAGATTGGCAAATTCGCCACTGGCGCCCTGTGCTCTTCACAGATGAAAGCAGGTTCACACTGAGCACATGTGACAGACGTGACAGAATCTGGAGACACCGTGGAGAACGTTCTGCTGCCTGCAACATCCTTCAGCATGACCAGTTTGGCATTGGGTCAGTAATGGTGTGGGGTGGCATTTCTTTGGAGGGCCGCACAGCCCTCCATGTGCTCGCCAGAGGTAGCCTGACTGCCATTAGGTACCGAGATGAGATCCTCAGACCCCTTGTGAGACGATATGCTGGTGCGGTTGGCCCTGGGTTCCTCCTAATGCGAGACAATGCTAGACCTCATGTGGCTGGAGTGTGTCAGCAGTTCCTGCAAGACGAAGGCATTGATGCTATGGACTGGCCCGCCCATTCCCCAGACCTTAATCCAATTGAGCACATCTGGGACATCATGTCTCGCTCTATCCACCAACGTCACGTTGCACCACAGACTGTCCAGGAGTTGGCAGATGCTTTAGTCCAGGTCTGGGAGGAGATCCCTCAGGAGACCGTCCGCCACCTCATCAGGAGCATGCACAGGCGTTGTAGGGAGGTCATACAGGCACGTGGAGGCCACACACACTACTGAGCCTCATTTTGACTTGTTTTAAGGACATTACATCAAAGTTGGATCAGCCTGTAGTGTGTTTTTCCACTTTAATTTTGAGTGTGACTCCAAATCCAGACCTCCATGGGTTAAAAAATTTGATTTCCATTTTTTAATTTTTGTGTGATTTTGTTGTCAGCACATTCAACTATGTAAAGAACAAAATATTTCAGAAGAATATTTAATTAATTCAGATCTAGGATGTGTTATTTTTGTGTTCCCTTTATTTTTTTGAGCAGTGTACAACGATATATATATATACACAGTTGTGTTCAAAATTATTCAACCCCCACTGAAATTGAGTCTTTTGGCCAGTTTGACATTGATTTTGATCATTTCAGTCATCTTGTTTACAATTAAATCAAAGAGGCACTTGTAAGTTAGACAAATATAACATAACATTTATAATGAAATAACCACAAATGTCTTTTCTGTGCTCACATCATTATCAGTTTTATTCAACCCCCAAGTGACATTTAATCTTAGTACTTAGTACAACATCCTTTTCCAGTTATAACAGCTTTTAAACGTGAAGCATAGCTTGACACAAGTGTCTTGCAGCGATCTACGGGTATCTTCGCCCATTCTTCATGGGCAAAAGCCTCCAGTTCAGTCACATTCTTAGGCTTGCACGCTGCAACTGCTTTCTTTAAGTCCCACCAGAGGTTCTCAATCGGATTTAAGTCTGGTGACTGCGATGGCCACTTCAAAATGTTCCAGCCTTAAATCTGCAACCATGCTCTAGTGGACTTGGAGGTATGCTTGGGATCATTGTCCTGTTGAAAGGTCCAACGTCTCCCAAGCGTCAGGTTTGTGACGGACTGCATCACATTTTCATCCAATATCTCCTGGTACTGAAGAGAATTCATGGTACCTTGCACACGCTGAAGCTTCCCTGTACCTGTAGAAGCAAAACAGCCCCAAAGCATGATTGACCCACCGCCATGCTTCACAGTAGGCAAGGTGTTCTTTTCTTCATAGGCCTTGTTCTTCCTCCTCCAAACATAGCGTTGATCCATGGGCCCAAACAGTTCTAATTTTGTTTCATCAGTCCACAGAACACTATTCCAAAACTTTTGTGGTTTGTCCACATGACTTTTGGCATACTGCAGTCGACTCTTCTTATTCTTTGGAGACAGCAAGGGGGTGCGCCTGGGAGTTCTGGCATGGAGGCCTTCATTACGCAGTGTGCGCCTTATTGTCTGAGCTGAAATTCAGTACCCACATCTGACAAATCTTTTTTCAGTTCCTCGGCAGTCACACGGGGACTTTTCTCCACTTTGCGCTTCAGGTAGCGCACAGCAGTCGAAGTCAGCATCTTCTTTCTGCCACGACCAGGCAGCGTTTCAACAGTGCCCTTTGCCTTGAATTTGCGAATGATGCTTCCTATGGTGTCTCTTGGTATGTTTAACATCTTTGCAATCTTCTTATAGCCATTGCCCTTCCTGTGAATAGAAATCACCTCTTCTCTTGTCTTCCTGGACCATTCTCTTGACTTCAGCATGTTTGTACACACACCAGTAAATGTCTAGAAGGAGCTGAGTATCACAGTCCTTTTAAATCTGCCTAATTGGTGCTTATTATGCTTGATTGCTGCTCCTTGACATCCACAGGTGTTTTCAATACCTGATCGAAAACACTTGAATGAACCTCTGTTCTTAAGAGTGGTAGTCTTTAAGGGGTTGAATAATTGTGTCAATGAAGAAATCACAAAAAAAACATTTAATACTGTATTACAAAAACAATTGATGTCATTTTAGTTGCATTTGGTTCTTTAAAAAGTCCTTGTAAGATTTCATTCTGAACACAATTACAAATGTACACTAAATTCCCTAAAACCCTTTACAGCATTGGGGGTTGAATCATTTTGAACACAACTGTAGGTTTTTAATGTCTAAATAGTGTACTTTTTTTTTTTAACTTTGACATTTTTTACATCATCATATTCTGATCCCCATAACTTTTTTATAGTTATATCTACTGAGCTGTGTGGGGGCTCATTTTTTGCAGGACAATCTGTAGTTTTTATCGATACCCATTTTGGAGTGTGTTTGACTTTTTGATCATATTTTATGAAAATTTTGGGCTAAGAGAAGCAATGAAAAAATGACAAATTGGTCATTTTTACCCTTTTTTCTATTACGCCATTCACTGTATTTGAAAAACCTTTTTATATTTTAATAGTACAGGAGTTTTTGTTCGCGGTGATACCTTTTTATATATATTTTAACAGGTTTTTATTTTTTGTAATGATTTTGAAGCTCGTATTTGAGCCAACGAGATCAATTGTTTTAATTTTTAATTTTGAACAATCATGTATTTTAAAACTGGACTTATTACTGAGAATTGCTCATTTCTTATGATGGCCAAAATAAGAATTGCAGTTTGAATGTTCTCAGCCTCTTCAGTGAGGCTGAGGACATTCAAACCAATTACCTGCAATTGGCCGCAGGGGATGCCAGTAATACTCCCGGAAGTGATAGCTTCCAGGTTTTTGCCCATTTAGATGCCGTGATCTTACTTGATCACGGCATCTAACGCCTTTAATTACCGTGATTGGCATTATTGGCGGTTGCAGTAATTAGCCGCAAAAACAGCAGAGACCTGCCAGCCATGACCCTCGCTGCACGAGCGAGTGGGCGCCATGTTTGCCTATAGCAAAAGGGTTAAACAAAAATACGCCTATATTAGGCATATTTCTGGCGCACATTACGGCACACATGTCCTTTGCGCCGCAATCTGCGACTTTTCCCCACTTGCGCCAGGTCTAAAAAAGTGGGAGGGGGATGGGCCGGTAGAAAATGGTCTAAATGTAAGACAGCAAATAAACTGCCCCACATTAAGAAGCCGCGGTGGATCCGCCAAAGTTATGTAGAGGCCGGCACTTTTACATAACTGCGGTGAATCCACCGCCAGCGCAGACCTGCGTCTAAAACACCGGTCTTAATAAACGTGCCCCTTTGTTACCATAGTAATAGCAGCTGTCCATTTTGAAATTCTCAGCAACAGTATGGCCACATATGGCATTGGAATTGCAAGTGGAAAATCTACAGCATTAGGGCTCATGCACACGACCGTTGCCTGTTTTGCGCTGCCTGTGTGTGAATTTCGCAGAACAGAATGTCCGGCCAATAATAAAATAGTCCTATCCTTGTCCCTAATGCAGACAAGAATAGGACTATATTTTTGTGGGGCCACAGAATGGATATACGGATGTGGACAGCACCCGGCAGACTGTCCGCATCTTGGCAGCCCCATTGAAATAAATGGGTCCACATCTGACCTGCAAAAAATGCGTCTCTGATGTGGACAAAAAATAAAAAATTTTGCCCTATAAGATGCACTTTTTGTCCCCCAAAAGTTGGGAGGGGGGGGGGAATGTCAGTGCGTCTTATAGAGCGAATACTAATAAGCGCTTCCATTATGCTTATTAGTACAGTAGGACCAGGGAGCGGTGAATACATCACTCCCTGTGCTGGCTCTGTACTCATCGTTCCCTGGTCTTCTCCTGCAGGGGCTGCACGCTGTGCTGTGACCTGTACACAGTGTGAGGACATAGGTGTGCTCCGTTACCTCACACTGTGCAATGTCAGGTCACAACACAGCGCAGCAGGAAGAGCGCTGGATCTCAGGAGCAGCTGTGGCATCCAGAGCAGGAGAGGTGAGTTGTTTTACTTCTTTTTTTTTTGTCTTATCTTAGGTCTGTAACGCCTCAGAGTGGCATTACCACCTTTGCACCCCGCTACTGTCTTTATTGGTTAATCTCATGTCATCATGTGTATTTATTTCAGGTCCAAACACTGTGCATTTGCTATTTTGCAACATGTAATGTGCCTGGTTCATCAGCAGGTGGCAGCAAATACGGCAGAGCTACAGTTAGCTAGAATGGAGCTTTCCATTCCATTCTAACCCCCCTCTGTGGAGGAGTGGGCGAGTCCCACTTCCTGCAGGAAGGGTGGGGACCAGAGTTTTAGTCAGTCCAAGCTTACCCCTCCATATCAGCTTTGCTAGATATGGAGGCCACAGCTTAGAGGCTCAGGAGCCAAGAGGAGAGTTCCCTGGTCTAATCAAGAGACCGACTACAGAGAGAAGTTGCAGCATAAAGGAGAAGCTAAGTTATACAGCTACCCTGTCAGTACAGCAGAGACAGAGAGCAACAGATGTAGCAGAGTTGAGTTTGCCTGCCAGAGTTTTAATGCTAAAGCCTGCTGGGACCAAGACAAAGTTTGAAGATTGTTTCTGATGAACGTTTACCAAAGTAAAGCTGCTATTCAACTTCCTCTCAAGGTCTGGACTCAATTATTTCTTCAAACTTCTTAACTATACCCCCCTATTTGCTGCTTCGGAGCCAACGCCTGGGGTCCAGTCATATCCAGGTAGGAGCACCGTGACAAAACATTAAGGGACATTTTGGGCCACGCTATTCCACTCGGTCATTCTTACACCTGGGCACTCGGGTCATCTTAAGGGCCCCAGGGGGCAGCCCGTTGCAGGTCTATTTGGGGGTCTGAGCTGCGGTCTTTTTGGGGTCTGAGTTGAGTTCTAATTAACATAGGGGATCTGAGCTGAGGTCTGATTAAGATTGGGGGCGTGGGGGTGTCAACCCCATCTTATTTCTACCTTTGAATATTTTGCCCCTTCTCCAATCTCTGATACATGGATTTATAAGTACCTGCACCTCAAAATAATACCAACCTGAAATAACCAAATAATTCTGCCAAGCGGTGACTAAATAATGGCATAATGCGGTGAAAGAATTAAACTCTGAATGGGTAAAACTGCCATGCAGTGTTCACAGGACTTTTATGCCATACGTCACACACTTTTGTTCCCAGAAAAACAGTTTGTTAAATGAATGTCTTTGTCCGCTCTCCTTGATAGCAAGTGATGTCAAAGTAACCTACTGAATGTAGATTTGGAAAAAAACAGAGACTATTACCAAACCAATAAAAATGACGTACAGTCAGGTCCATAAATATTGGGCCATCGACACAATTCTAACATTTTTGGCTCTATACACCACCACAATGGATTTGAAATGAAACCAAGATGTGCTTTAACTGCAGACTGTCAGCTTTAATTTGAGGGTATTTACAGTTTGCATATGTGCCTCCCACTTGTTAAGGGACCAAAAGTAATGGGACATAATAATCATAAATCAAACGTTCACTTTTTAATATTTGGTTGCAAATCCTTTGCAGTCAATTACAGCCTGAAGTCTGGAACGCATAGACATCACCAGACGCTGGTTTCATCCCTGGTGATGCTCTGCCAGGCATCTACTGCAACTGTCTTCAGTTCCTGCTTGTTCTTGGGGCATTTTCCCTTCAGTTTTGTCTTCAGCAAGTGAAATGCATGCTGAATCGGATTCAGGTCAGGTGATTGACTTGGCCATTGCATAACATTCCACTTCTTTCCCTTAAAAAACTCTTTGGTTGCTTTTGCAGTATGCTTTGGGTCATTGTCCATCTGCAGTGTAAAGTGCCGTCCAATGAGTTCTGAAGCATTTGGCTGAATATGAGCAGATAATATTGCCCGAAACACTTCAGAATTCATCCTGCTGCTTTTGTCAGTAGTCACATCATCAATAAATACAAGAGAACCAGTTCCATTGGCAGCCATACATGCCCACACCATGACACTACCACCACCATGCTTCACTGATGAGGTGGTATGCTTAGGATCATGAGCAGTTCCTTTCCTTCTCCATACTCTTCCCATCACTCTGGTACAAGTTGATCTTGGTCTCATCTGTCCATAGGATGTTGTTCCAGAACTGTGAAGGCTTTTTTAGATGTCGTTTGGCAAACTCTAATCTGGCCTTCCTGTTTTTGAGACTCACCAATGGTTTACATCTTGTGGTGAACCCTCTGTATTCACTCTGGTGAAGTCTTCTCTTGATTGTTGACTTTGACACACATACACTTACCTCCTGGAGAGTGTTCTTGATCTGGCCAACTGTTGTGAAGGGTGTTTTCTTCACCAGGGAAAGAATTCTTCGGTCATCCACTACAGTTGTTTCCCGTGGTCTTCCAGGTCATTTGGGTTTGTTGAGCTCAAGTGTCATTAACATAAAATCAGATAATTCCGATACATACCTAATAGGTCTGGCACACAATGTCCCTAGTATAGACCCATAGGCACTCTGTGTACTGCTATATGGTGCCTCCATGAAGTATTCTCCCCTAGAAGCAGTTCTTTAGAGAAGGTTGCGTGCAGTTTAGGGTATGCAATAGAGCAGGGATGCCTAACCTGCGCCCCTCCAGCTGTTGCAAAACTACAATTCCCAGCATGCCTGGACAGCCTACAGATATTAGGGCATGCTGGGAGTTGTAGTTTTGCAACAGCTGGAGGGCTGCAGGTTGAGCATCCCTGCAATAGAGCATTACACAAAGGAACAGTATGGCCCCATAGCCACATATGCATAAGACAGATCCATAATACCGCCATATACTTTATATGAGATCTAGAAGCAAGGCAAGTTACACTTAGCCTTACAAATAGCCCTATTGTATTGCCTTCTGCTGAACGGACTCAAAATATTTCACACGTATGCAAAATAAACATGATCTCCAGAATAATAAACCTCAGTCCTGTTGAACTATCCACATAATGAAGGTTCGACAAAACAATATTCACAGACGACAAAAACAAGAAAATACGATACAGATTTGTGTATTTCATAGTACATTTTTAAATAAAGTGATACAAATAGGCACACCGCCATTTCCATAGTAAAGGTGTTGGCCTTAACAATCAGTCTTGGCCTTAACAACCCTAGAAGTCATCTAAATGCTTTCTCATGTATCATAGTCCTTACAGTCCCAGCCAGCCCCTAATGGTGTTCCTCAGATTTATGAGATTGACATAAATGATGGTTACTGTGATTAGGAACCACAGTATGGTCAAGACTGAAGATGCAATATTTAACGATCGGGCTCTGACTCCATAGCTTCTGGCTTCATTTGAATTTCCAGCCGACTTCTGATCCCTAGACTGGAGGAATAATGAACAAGAAATAAATATTTAATTAAGACAGTCTAATATAAGTGTCAGTACCTTGACCTCATCCAAAGTAATCTTAGCAATGCAGTTTCTTTCTTAGGGTGGGTAAACAATATGAGATTGGTGGGGGTCCCAACTCGCGTGCACCACCAAACACCAGAATGGAGTTGCAGTGGCCCCTTTTCTGCAGTCCGTACATGTGTGGCTGTGCCCGAGTCGGCGGCTCAGCTCTGGTCAATGTCGGTCACTGAAGAGAAGGGGCCTCGATGCTCCACCATTGAATGGGACTTCCACTAATCATTGTAAGTCTGGGAACACAGATCTCTTGGAGCTTGATCCTAGACAGACAATATCGCTGTGCTGGGAGCTGCTGCATGCACTGTGGTCTCCTACCATTGAAAGAAAACATTTATAATGCTCCCACTTTAATCTCGCGCATGCGCCTTTACTGTGAGTAGTGGCGCATCTGCAAATACACTCATTGATGAATCCGAACCCGAATTCGTAATTGATCCTAGGTTCTACCTTAGATAGATAGATAGATAGGTAGATAGATAGATAGATAGATAGATAGATAGATAGATAGAGATACAGTGCTGTGAAAAAGTATTTGCCCCCCCCCCCTTACAAATCTGTTTTGTTTTTGCACATTTGTCACACTTAAATGTTTCAGATTATCGAACAAATTTGAACATCAGACAATGATAACCTGAGTAAATACAAAAAGCAGTTTTTAAAAGATGATTTCATTTATTAAGGGAGAAAGTTATTCAAACCAACCTTGCCCTATGAGAAAAGGTAATTGCCCCCTAAACAAATAACTGGTTGTGCCACCCTTGGCGGCAACAACTGCAATCCATCGTTTGTGATGACTGTCAATTAGTTTTCACATCTCTGTAGAGGAATTTTGGCCCACTCTTCTTTGCAGAATTGTCTTCATTCAGCCCCACTGGAGGGTTTTCGAGCATGAACGGCCTGTTTAAGGTCATGTCTGAAGAGGGGCCAACTTTTAAATACATAAAGGGAATCAACAAGGTAAAAGAGGAGAGAATATTTAAAAGAAGAAAAACTGCTACAAGAGGACATAGTTTTAAATTAGAGGGGCAAAGGTTCAAAAGTAATATCAGGAAGTATTACTTTACTGAGAGAGTAGTGGATGCATGGAATAGCCTTCCTGCAGAAGTGGTAGCTGCAAATACAGTGAAGGAGTTTAAGCATGCATGGGATAGGCATAAGGCTATCCTTCATATAAGATAGGGCCAGGGGCTATCCATAGTACTCAGTATATTGGGCAGACTAGATGGGCCAAATGGTTCTTATCTGCCGACACATTCTATGTTTCTATGTCATGGTATCTCAATCAGATTTAAGTCTGGACTTTGACAAGGCCGCTCCAAAGCCTTCATTTTGTTTTGTTTTCATCCATTCAGAAGTGGACTTGCTGGTGTGCTTCGAATCATTGTCCTGCTCGAGAACCCAAGTATTCTTGAGCTTAAGGTCATGATCTTATGGCTGGGCATTCTCCTTCAGGATTTTCTGGTGGATAACAGAATTCATGGTTCCATCAATTACCGCAAGTCGTCCAGGTCCTGAAGCAGCAAAGCAGCCCCAGACCATCACACTACCACCACCATGTTTGACTGTCGGTTTAACCCCTTAGTGACCAGCCTGTTTTGGGCCTTACTGAGCAAGCGTTTTTCCTCCTTATTTCATCGTTGCATTACAAGAGCTATAACTATAACCGCCTATATAGTTTTATGAGGGTTTATGGTTTGCGGGACAAGTTTTTGTTCTTAATGGCGCCATTTTGGGGTATACATAACTTTCTGATTAACTTTTATGAACTCTTTCTGTGAGGGAGATGGGAAAAACAGCAACACTGCCACTGCGTTTTTATGTTATAAATTTTATGACGTTCATTTTTCGGTATGAAGAACAAAATATATTTATTCCTTGGGTCAGTGCGATTACATTGATACCAAATACATATAGTTTTTTTTTACGTTTTACTACTTTTTTGCAATAAAACCCACTTTTATTTTTTTTTTAAGAAAAAAATGTTTTTGCATTGCCACTTCCCAAGACTCATAACTTTTTTACTTTTCTTTATATGGAGTTGTGTGAGGGCTTTATTTTTGGGGGACGACTTGTATTCTCCATTTTGGAGTAAATTTAGCTTTTTGAACGCTTGTTATTACGTTTTTTCGGTGGCAACTAAGAATAAATGAGCAATTCTATCTTTTTTTATTATTATTTTTTTATGGCGTTCACCGTAGGGGATAATTTACGTGATATTTATGTAGTCCGGGTCGTTACGGATGCAGCAATACCAAACATATGGGGAAGATTTTTTTTCTGCAATTTTTTTTATTGAAAAGCGTAATTTTTTTTTATGGGATTTTTTTAATTGAATGAGTTTTTTTTAAAGTTTTTTTTACCACTTAATAGTTCCACAAGGGGACTATAACAGACAGCTTTTTGATTGCTTTTAAAATGCAATGCACTATTCCTATAGTGCATTGCATTTTAATAGCAATGCTATTCTGACATTGACCAGCAGGTTGCACCAGAGAGGCACAGCTTGCTGGAAATTACTCAAGGCTGGTCTGGGGCATACATCAGACCCCAGGCAGCCTTCACACACATCAGCACCCCGTGATCGCATTTGTGGGGTGCTGATGGGAGACAGAGGGAGTCTGCTCCCTCTGTCAGCATTTTACATGCGGCGGTCGCCATTGCCCACGACATGCAAAGTGTTAAACAGCCCGGATCGACACTTCTGCTAGTCCGGGCTGTTAGAGCAGGGCCGCGGCTCTCATGTGAGAGCCGGATCCCCGCTGCACAGGGGACCCATGCAACACTTATTTATGGCAGCCCAGTCTAAGCGGTGGCCCAGCCTAAGGCCCCTTAGTGACTGCCGTAAAAAGGCGTATGGGTGGTCACTAAGGGGTTAATGTTCATTTTCAGAAATACTGTGTTAGTTTTACTCAGATGTAACTGTCACCGCCAGTTCTGTGAGAAGGTCTGGCAGACGTCCTTCTCTACCTCTTGCATGACGTTCTTTGTTTTGGTTTCACTTTGTCATCTCCTTTCCTTCTCCCAGGTGTCACCTATTTAGATTAATCGTCTCCCTTTATATTCCCTCCCATACTGCCTCACTTTGCAGTTTATACTACTTCCTGAATGAAGTGTTCACTGCTGGAGGCTGCTGCTGCTGTTTGCTCAGATAAGGGTACTTTCACACTTGCGGCAGGACGGATCCGTCCTTCCGCTATTTCGCCGTGCCGCCAGACCGCCGCTCCGTCCCTATTGACTATAATGGGGACGGGGGCGGAGCTCCGGCGCAGTACGGCTGTTCGCGTTGAGGCCACCGGACTAAAAAGTCGGACATGCAGGACTTTTAGTTCGGCGGCCTTTCGCCGTGCACTACTGTGCAGTGCCGGAGCTCCGCCCCCGTCCCCATTATAGTCAATGGGGAAGGAGCGGCGGTCCGGCGAAATAGCGGAAGGACGGATCCGACAGGGTGAACAGCCTGTCGGATCCGTCCTGCCGCAAGTGTGAAAGTACCCCAAGTCTTTTAATGTATTGTGTTTCCTTGCTGGCTTGATTCTAGGTGACCCTGACTCCGTCCGTATTAAGTGCAGGGAGCCGGTGGTCGTGTCCCCTCACTATTATAGGGTTTTCAGGTGTCACACAGTCTTAGGTACGTGGGTATGCAATCGTCTATCATTGAGACCCTTGCATGGGCATAGCAGTCAGGGAGAGCTCTTAGGGTTTTATATGGCTCACATATATATATTAGTTTGGGATCAAGCCAGTTGGACGTTTATTCATAAGTTCCAGCTATCTGCAACATCATCCGTGACAGTAACAGAACACACACCGTCCAAAAATTTCCACTTTTGTCTCGTCAGTCCACAGAATATTTTCCCAAAAGGCTTGGGAATTATCAAGATGTTTTTTGGCAAATGTGAGACGGGCCTTTGTGTTCTTTTTGGTAAGCAGTAGTTTTCGCCCTGGAACTCTCCCATGGATAGCATTTTTGCCCAGTCTCTTCCTTTTTTGTTGAATTCATGAACACTGATCTTCGCTGAGGCAAGTGAGGCCTGCAGTGCTTTAGATGTTGTTCTGGGTTCTTTTGTGACCTCCTGTGCGCTCGTTGATTCGTTGATGTGCTCTTGCTGCAATTTTGGTAGGCCAGCCACTCCTGGTAAGGTTTATTACTGTTCCATGTTTTCTCCATTTGTGGATAATACTGTAGCTCTCATTGTTGTTCACTGGAATTGTAAAGCCTTAGAAATAGCTCTGTAACCTTTTCCAGACTGATAGATGTCAATGACTTTTTCTCATCTGTTCTTGAATTTCTTCAGATTGGGGCATGATGTGTTGCTTTTTGAGATCTTTTAGCCTACTTCATGTAGTCAGACAGGTTCTATTTAAAGGATAACTGTCATATTATTTTTTAATGTAATTGGATTGGTCTAAGTTTACCTTAGTTCCGTAGTTAATACTTTTGTATAGGTATTGAATTACCTAGTAATTGCAGCATGTTCTTTCCTCCCCCAGGCATTTCAGTGGTGCGGCTAAAACAGCGTTCCTAGGTGTCCTCCGTCTCCTATCTTCTATATAAGAAGACGGAGGTCGTAGTAGTGGGCAGTCCAGAACGCTGCGTGCGCGCTCCTGTCGGACAGAGATAGTGCCGATATTCGCAACAAAATTTGCAATAAAAATTCACGATCAACTACTCAGGAGGAAGAGGGCGTGTTTAAGTCTGGAGAAAGCCGATTGGTTGGGGTGGGGCTGCGCGTTCCCGAGATGAGCCAAATTAATTCTGGGTAGTTAGGGAGGGAGGTCTCAGCCTCAGGGTAAGGGCATCGGCGACCATCTTGAGAAGATAGTCAGAAAGAAGTCTTGTGAGGAGCGGTTGCTATGGACGGAATCTTATTAAACAAGTGGTATGTGAACACAATAATTAGTGATTAGGGATTATTACCACAGCAGCAACAACATATATGAAAATTGAATTTTGAGTGAAAATATGACGGTTATCCTTTAAGTGCTTTTTTGATTCTACAGGTCTGGCAGTAATCAGGCCTGGGTGTAGCTGGTGAAATTGAACTCAGCTTTCCAAGAACTGTGGTTAATGACAGTTAATTCATGAGGAGGGGGGGGGGCATAGCTTTTTTTCCCTTGATAAATGAAACTATCATGCTTTTTGTACTTACTCAGGTTATCTGTGACTTAGGAATTTTAGTGAACAGCAAACTAAGCTGAAGAAACCAGTGTCAGGCAGCTGCTGCCAAGGACAATAGAACTATGGGGTGCATCAAAAGGGGCATAGATGCCCGTGATGAGATCATAGCCCTGCCACTTTACAAATCACTAGTCAGACCACACATGGAGTACTGTGTACAGTTCTAACCGTTGCGCTACAATCTGCGCATGATATACGGCTAATTTTTACGTATTTCAGATAAATAAATAACCCCCTATGTTACTATGTTATTCCCCATAATGTCTTTAGTGAAGTGATCTTTGGCTATTGTGGAGCTAGAACTCCCAAAGTGCCATGACAGCAACAGGTTGGACACTACTGCTCTATAGTGTCTCTGCCCAATATCCTTTGAGACTGTAAATGTAGACAATTATAACCAAATCTGGTTCTTTGACATTATTATCACGTTGGCAGTGACACGCTTTGATTATACAAAGCACTCGCTTCTACTCACCTTGACAGAAAAGATAAGTGCAATAAATCCAAGGCAGCAGAAATTCATGTAGAAAGTGTTAACTATAGACCAGATTATGTGATCTCTCACAGGAGGTTGCTCAGATGCTGTGGTCAACTTGGTGGACTCAACTTGAATGGTTGTCTCTTTCAGAGGGATCATCTCCACCTTCAGCAACTCATCACCTTCACTGCCAACACAATTAAGGGGTGACTTAGATAAAAGTTCCTCAGCCTGCTGGGTGGGAATATATTCCTTGGTTTCCATTTTCCAAGAGCGAACAAACAGCTGAAGACTTGATGTCGGTGATACTGTCTGTAGAGATATGGAAGGTACACGATTAGAGAGGGAGGAACGTGTTATTGTGCTTTCCTTTTTGAATTTCGGGTTTTCCAAAGCCAATGATTATACATGAACACATTCTGTGCTGAAAATCGCTGGCTGCCAGATCACAAAGAAATCATGATGAAACGGAGTAAAGGGTAGAAGATAAGCTAAGGAGGAAGATTCAAAGGTAGTAAAAGACAAACACTAGGTAGATCATTAACAGACAGAAGGTAAGGGCTGTCTATGCTGTGTTTACACTACATGAAAGATAACATGGTTGTTGTGTATAATCGATAGAGCAACACAAATTACTTTAAACTATCTGACATGCTTTCAGGTATTACGTCAACCTTGAAGACAAATGACTACATCTGGAATTCAAATAAGAACGGGTTTGTCCCTCAAAATGGCCTCTTTTCTTTTTTTTTCGGAAAGGCTGGCCATACACATTAGATTAATGATGGCCAAACCTGCTGATTTTGAAGGACTGGCCAACCATTTAACGTATGTGCAGGGGGGCTCCTGACTCTTCCATGACAACATATGTCGCAGGAGAGGAGGATTGAGCTGTTAGACTTCAACATGCTTGATGCTACCACCAGAGATGTCCGACAGTGGCTTAGGGCCTTTTTACTAGCGCCGAGGATTTGGACAGTTATTAGGAATAAATGTTTGAACGAACACTTGTTCCAGATGATTGCCCAATGTAAAGTTGCCTCTGATCACCCGACAAACAAGCAACTACTTGTTCGTCAGGTCATCGCATCTTTCATGTGACACCTAAATCCATTGTTCATAGGCAGCACATCATCCTGTGTGAACAAGAATGTGCTGCTCACAAACAAGTATGGGGATGAACAATCACAATAGTTACAGTGCCTTGCAAAAGTATTCACCCCCTTGACTTTTTTCGTATTTTGGTACATTACAGCCTTAAGTTCAATGTTTTTTTAATCTGAATTTTATGTGATGGATCAGAACACAATAGTCTAGGTTGGTGAAGTGAAATGAGAAAAATATATAAATAAAACTATTGTTTAGAAATAGAAAACAGAAAATTGGCATGTGTGTATGTATTCACCCCCTTTTGTTAGGAAGCCCATAAAAAGCTCTGGTGCAACCAATTACCTTCAGAAGTCACATAATTAGTGAAATGATGTCACCTGTGTGCAATCTAAGTGTCACAGGATCTGTCATTACATATACACACCTTTTTTTGAAAGGCCCCAGAGGCTGCAACACCTAAGCAAGAGGCATCACTAACCAAACACTGCCATGAAGACCAAGGAACTCTCCAAACAAGTAAGGGACAATGTTGCTGAGAAGTACAAGTCAGGGTTATGTTATAAAAAAAAATTGCCAAATCTTTGATGATCCCCAGGAGCACCATCAAATCTATCATAACCAAATAGAAAGAACATGGCATAGCAGCAAACCTACCAAGAGACGGCCGCCCACCAAAACTCATGGATCGGGCAAGGAGGGCATTAATCAGAGAAGCAGCACAGAGATCTAAGGTAACCCTGGAGGAGCTGCAGAGTTAAGGAGCAGAGACTGGAGTATCTGTACATAGGACGACAATAAGCCGTACGCTCCACAGAGTTGGGCTTTATAGCAGAGTGGTCAGAAGAAAGCCATTACTTTCAGCTAAAAACAAAAAGGCACGTTGTGAGTTTGCGAAAAGGCATGTGGGAGACTCCCAAAATGTATGGAGGAAGGTGCTCTGGTCTGAGACTAAAATTGGACTTTTCGGCCATCAAAGAAAACGCTATGTCTGACGCAAACCCGAAAGTAAATGTGTTGGAATGGCCTAGTCAAAGCCCCGATCTTAATCCAATAGAAAATCTGTGGTCAGACTTGAAGATTGCTGTTCACAAGCGCAAACCATCAAACTTGAAGAAGCTGGAGCAGTTTTGCAAGGAGGAATGGGCAAAAATCCCAGTGGTAAGTTGTAGCAAGCTCATAGAGACTTATCCAAAGCGACTTGGAGCTGTGATTGCCGCAAAAGGTGGCTCTACAAAGTATTGACTTTAGGGGGGTGAATAGTTATGCACATTGACTTTTTCTTTTATTTTGTCCTATTTGATGTTTGCTTCACAATGAAAAGAAAAAATAATCTTCAAAGTTGTCAGCATGTTCTGTAAATTAATTGATGCAAATCCTCAAACAATCCATGTTAATTCCAGGCTGTGAGACACCAAAATACGAAAAAAGTCAAGGGGGTGAATATTTTTGCAAGGCACTGTATCTTCCATCCCCATATAATGGGAATTATTGCAACAAGTACACTGAGATTTACAGCAGCTAACAATCAGAATTCAAACCATGTAATAGAGCCCTTATCCCCCTCTCTCCATGGAGAACACGTCTGCTTGGCCGAACCAAGTGTGCATGTTTATGGGGGCAGGGGCAGAGTCAGGAAGTTTAGTTGTTGGTTAAATGAGCGTTCAGGTGGGTCATCTAAGGCTACTTTCACACTTGCGTTCAGAGAGGATCCGTCTAGTGTCTGCACAGACGGATCCGCTCCTATAATGCAGACGTTTGGATCCGTTCAGATCTTTACATTGAAAGTCAATGGGGGACGGATCAGTTTGAAAATTGAGCCATATTGTGTCAACTTCAAACGGATCCGTCCCCATTGACTTGCATTGTAAGTCTGGACGGATCCGCTTGCCAGACTGATGCATTCTGGGCGGATCCGCATCCACTTAGAATGCATTAGGGCAGGACGGATGCGTTCGGGGCCGCTTGTGAGACCCTTCAAACGGAGCTCACAAGCGGAGCCCCGACGCTAGTGTGAAAGTAGCCTAATGTATATGGCTATCTTAAAGGGAATGTGTCATCAGAAAATGACCTATTGTTTAAATCATGTTTACATATTTTTTAAGAATTTTTGATGATGTTATTTTAAATTTTCCATGTTACTTTTTATATTCAAACAAAAAACCACACAGCCCTGCAGTTCTCACACTGGCCACTAAACCTATTAATGAGCGCAACTTCTTGCTCTGTACAGGATGACAGGGGGCTACATAAATTTGGGGCCTGAGTTGCAAAATCTGTTACCGTCCCCCATCTGCCATATAGTAATACTGGTGTCTTCTTATGTGGCAGAGGGGGCTGCCCACCCCTGACAAAAGCCGTCTACCCATGAGGGTCTGCACCAAATGGAGAAGAAAAGAAAAGCGAACTACTCAAATCCGTTGAGACGTCACCTGTAAGTCACTGGATCTGTCCTTGACTGCTTCTTTAAAAAGGTGTTTTAATTTCTTTTTTAGGGTACAGCTACATAATCAGATTTCCTGATGCAGTTTTGGAAGCCAAAACCAGGAGTGAATACTTTATACTTTCTCTCCTTTTTATGGGTTTTTTCTTCTGGGATTCGCGTCCCCACCTATCCCTTGGTGGAACTGACAGGCTTATGTATTTTTTTCAACCGTATTAACTATGTAACTATATGTAACTATGATCCACTCTTGATTTTGGCTTCCAAAACTGCATCATCTGACCGTGTGGTCGTACCCTTAAAAAGTAGGGTCACTTTAAATTGATTCGGGGGGAGAGGAGCAGTTAGCCTGCTCCGCCTAGGATGCCAAAATACTTGGTCCCGGCCCTGCTATAGGCTGTCTTTCTCCAGCAGCTTCTGTGCTGTCTACAGGCTGTCATAAGACAGTCTCTAATTGCTGACGGTTCTGCAGGACAAGTATGTGTTATTTAAATGCCCGACAAGGAGATGCGACCCTCCAGCGAGAACCACTGCCCCTTCATTCTCCTTGTGGGTGCCAGGGGTGGGACGATCACATATTGATAGATAATCAAAAAGATGGGCAAAAATGTAAAATCGTTGGGGGGGAAAAACCACACACACATATCAAAGAATTAATTAAATGCCAATAGGCATCAAATCACACTTCAGTCATGTGATCCCTTTTGGTCAATCAGCAGAAAGGGAAAAGCTTTCTCTTAAGCCCCCCCCCCCCCCCCCCCCCCCAACTTAGAAGATTATGGACTTGCATGTGAGTCACTTACTTAAAAGTCTGTCAGGTGACCGAATCTGGAGACTTTGTAGCATCCCTTTAAAAAAAAGGAGCAATAAACTACAATGGCCATCTTCTTCATACTGATGAGGGACAGCTTGGTGGTTCACACGTACATGCAGATAGAAGACACATGGCGTCTAGGCTCAATTATTAGCGCATGAATAGATGCCTTCATTTCTGCATAATTGTGGACAACACACGCTTGCAAATATCTGAATCGGACTTACCTTTTGGCAGCTCTTATCTCCTACAGTCCAGAAGTCTGTGTAGATGCTGAATAGTGTGTATATGTTGACTGAAGGCAAGACTTAGACTTCTCAGAATTAGAATACAGCTCCACCCCGACTGAGGCCAAACCACTGATAAAACCATTCTACCCACAAGAACGTCATTTTGTACAGACAAAAAGGCATATTGACTGGAAAGTCACTGCTCTGTACTGGTGGAATATTATGTAACTGCTATACAGTCAACTGGTTTTTGTTAAACTGGGTTCCAAGGAGCAAACAATATATGGCAGCATGTTTTATTTGTATACCATTTTTATATTGATGGGATGTATAAGAGGAGATCTTTTGCCATTGTTTTTTGCTTTTCACTACTAACATTAATAGTCTACTTCGTTTTAGCATTTTCATTTTTCACTCCCTGCCTTTCCAGGGCCATAGCCTTTTTATTTTTCAGTTCACATAGCCATATGAGGGCTTGTTTTTTTGCCAGACAAGTTGTACTTTCTAATGGCACCATTTAACATTGCATACAATGTAGTGGGAAGCAGAATTTTTTTTGTGAAATTGGGGAAAAAAATACAATTCCATCACAGTTTTTGGGTTGTTTTTATGGCGTTCTCCATGTGGTAAAACTGACCTGTTACTTTCATTCTCCAGGCCAGTATGATTTATTTATTTATTTTATGCACTTATATAGCGCTACTATATTCCTCAGCGTTTTACAGACATTAGCATCCAACTGTCCCCAATGGGGCTCACAATCTAAGGTCCCCCCTATCAGTATGTCTTTGGAGTGTGGGAGGAAACCCACTCAAACACGAGGAGAACATAAAAACTCCATGCAGATGTTGTCCTTGTATAGTTTTTTCTTGTGTTTTAATACTGAAAAACAAAATAAAAATTTATTAAAAATATTTTTTTCTTTATTGCCATATTCTGACCTTACTTTTTTGTAGTTATGTGTACAGAGCAGTGTGCGGGATAATTTTTTGTGGAGAGATCTGTAGTTTTTATTGATACCATTTGGGTGTGTGATTATTTAATCACTTTTTATTCAATTTTATTGGGGGAGGTGAAGCGGTCATTTTGCCGTTTGCCATATAGGATAAATATTTTTTATATTTTAATAGTACAGGTGTTATCATTGATTGTAGATATTAGCCCCGGTTTGCCTTGAAGCAGGCGCGATCTTTAAAGATCCACCCAGTGCTGTACATGTATGGTGCTGGGTGGCGGGAGGGGTTAAACTTCTGGTATTTTTTATGCATAGGAGTCATGTGGGCGATCCTACTTCAAGTGGTGGCAACCAGTCCTTCTTGCATTCTAATACAGGTTGCTGACAGCCATATTAAAGCCATTCTCCGGGAATGATTTAATCACTGAATGCTGGGGACTGCCCCCTTGGCTAAACACGGTCACATTTTCATATCAGGCACTGGATCTAACAGGCCTGATTATTCGGGAATGGAGGGGGTGAAAAAGAATAAAAATGCATTGGATTACTCAGCGGAGCAGTGCCAATTCACAAAGGTATGCAGACAGGAGCGGACTGGGAATTTAAAGTGGCCCTGGAATAAAACCTAAAAGTGGCCCCATGTTGTAGGTGGGTCCAAACTGACAGAAGCGGGGCAACAAAAGTAGGCAGGGTCAGCAGTACCATAATAATACCGTCACATCTGAACCATATACCACACTGAAGCCCAATATATTGGCCCAAAAGCTGTCCCTTTGTGGTGGCCATCAATAGATGCTATTTTCTGTCCCGCAAAATACCAGCCCTCATACAGCTACATAGATGGAAAAATAAAAAAAAGTTATAGCTCTTGGAAGGCGACAATGAAAATGGAAGAAATTCGAGATTACTTACCGGTAATAGTTTTTTCATGAGCCCATGACAGCACCCTTGAGAGACCGCCTCCATCATCAGGACAGGAAACGGGAACTTACGTGGAGAGCTCATAAGGAACGGCTTTGCCCCTTTTGTATATTTACATAAGTATTTCAAATTTATGAAACAAAAAATATAGGGAGGGAATAAATCCTAGGTGCTGTCATGGGCTCATGAAAAAACGATTACCGGTAAGTAATCTTGAATTTCCCCTACGCCCATGACAGCACCCTTGAGAGACGACTAGAAAAGAACTAGCTTATGGGGAACTACCGCTTGTAGAGTCTAAATCTAACTTGTAGTGATGGAAAAAGGCTCTTGGAGACTTCCATGTGGCAGCCCTACAGATCTGTTCTCATGAAACAGAAACGTATGTGAATGAGCACCGAAACCTAAAGGGGAATCCTACCCTGCTGAGGAATAGGCTAAAAGGATAGCACCTACAATCCACCTGGCTAGAGTCCTAGATGTAACCATACTACCCCTATTTTTCCCCCTAAACTGTACAGTCTAGAGCAGGCATGCTCAACCTGCGGCCCTCCAGTTGTTGCAAAACTACAACTCCCATCATTCCCTGACAGCCTACAGCTATCATCCTACAGAAGGGCATGGTGGGAGTTGTAGTTTTACAACAGCTGGAGGGCCGCAGGTTGAGCATCCCTGGTCTAGAGGATTTCCTCCATTGACTGGTGACATTCAGATAATGTGACAGGCATCTTTTGACATCTAGACAATGTAGTTTCTTTTCTTTCTCGTTCTTAGGGGATTGACACAAAGATGGGGGAACAATATCTTGGGACCTATGAAAGAGAGAGACCACTTTAGGCAGAAACACTGGGTCTGGTTTAATAAGCACCCTATCCTCCAAGATGTTAGTATAGGGAGGGGAAGCTGAAAAGGCAGAAATCTCACCCACCCTTCTAGCTAAGGTGATGGCCACTAAGAAGGCAGTTTTAAAAGATAATATTTTAATGGGTAAATCCTGTAGTGGTTCAAAAGGAGGCTTCATTAACCTAGACAGGACTAGATTCAGATCCCACAGGGGAACAGAAGGCCTGATTACAGGCTTAATTCGAACTGCCTTACAAAATCTCCTAATCCAAGGAGGATTGGCAATAGGGCAATCTAAAAAAAGGTACTCAAAGCAGAGACCTGTACCTAAGGTTTTTATTGAGGCCTTCTTGAAGGAATTCCAGAACCTTAGGCATAGGGGGAGGACTCAAAGGATCAACAGGAGCCCCAGTAAACCTTAAGAAAGTCTTCCATACTCTAAGATAAATAGTGGAGGTTACCTCCTTACGACAGGATAAAAGGGTGGAAATGACCTCTTTGGATAGACCTCTACGTTCTAATTTTTCCCACTCAAATGCCAGGCTGCCAAGTGAAGGTTCTTTACTTCTGGATGATAGACAGGTCCCTGGAATAACAGATCCGGCCTGTCCGGAAGAATCTGTCAGGGATAGGTTTCTTAGCCAAGAGAACCAGGTCCTTCTCGACCAGAAGGGTGCAATTAGAATGAACCTCGTCTGTTCCTGCCTCAGTTTCTGCAATACCCTTGGAAGAAGTCTCAGAGGAGGAAAGGCATACAGAAGTTGATCCGGCCAAGGAAAGGAGAAGGCGTCTATCCCTGATGGAGAATCTCTTGGATTCAGAGAAAAGAAGAGACTGCATTTTCTGTTTTGCTTGGTTGCGAAAAGGTCTATGAGGATGACCCCAAAGGTGAACTATCTGGCTGAAGACCTCCTGATTCAGGCACCATTCTCCTTGATCCAAATGGTTTCTGCTTAGGTAATCTGCGACTTTGTTTTCTGTTCCTTGCAGGTGTACTGCTTTGATAAAAGAAATGAAATGAATGATTAAATAGAAAATTTCTGTGGTTAAGGACATAAGACGCTCTGACCTTGTCCCTCCTTGTCTGTTTAGGTAGGAGGCCACCGTAGCATTGTCTGATAATATCTTTACTCCTATTCCCTTTAATCTGGGCAGAAAAGCTCTTAAGGCTAGCAGAACCGATCTTAGTTCTGTGACATTTTGGGAATCCTGGCTTTCTGTTACACTCTAAACTCCCTGCAGCATCCCCCACTGACAGAACGCCCCCCCCCCCAACCAGTTGGACTGGCATCCGTGGTTATGGTTACTTGTTCTTGCAGAATCCAGGGGAAGCCCTGAGACAGATTTGAAGGCTGTATCCACCAGTTTAAGGACTGTATCCAATGTGGGGTGAGAGGAAGAGGGGTATCCAGCGGGGACAATGATCCCTGCCATTCTTTTAGGATCTGCCACTGAAGTGTCCTGGAGCAAAACAGGGACCAACCTGCTGCTGGTATTGTGGAGATTATTCTGCCAAGAACTGCCATCCCTTGCCTGATCGTTCGATTTTTTTAAGGCCATCAAGACTCGCACGTCTTCTCCTAATCTGTCTATTTCGTGCTGAGGGAGGATGCACCTTAGATTTACTGAATCTAGGATAAAACCTAGAAAGACACATTGTTGGGAAGGGGTTAGGTTGGATTTTTCCCAGTTTATCTGCCATCCGAGATTTATTAAAATGTTTACCACTTCCAGCAGACGAGAGGATAGAAGTTTCACAGATTCTGCTACTATCAGGAGGTCGTCTAAGTAAGGTATAATGAGAATGTCTTTTTCCCTTATGTGGGCCATGACCTGTACTGTACTGTAGATGATGCACCTGACCTGCCATACTCACAGCTAATCTGAGGTATTTTTGGAAATCGGCATGAAGAGGGACATGGTAGTAAGCGTCCTTTATGTCTAAGGTGGCCATTACACAGTCCTTGAAAAGATGCTTTATTGCCGACTGTACTGACTCCATTCAGAATTTTTTGTAGACGAGTTATTGATTCAAGTCTTTCAGATTTATGATCATTCTGAAGGAACCGTCCGGCTTGGGTATGAGAAAAAGGGAAGAATAAAACCCTCTTCCTTTTTCGGATTCTGGGACGGGAACTAGGACATTTTTTTTTAAAAAGGGAAAACACTTCCTCCTTTAGTGCTTGGTCTTTTACTGAATTTTGAGTCAAACTTGTAACTTTTAGCCTTTCTGATGGGGGAGAGATAAACTCTAGACGAAAACAGTCTTTCACGATACCATTTATCCATGGGCTTGCAGAATTTTTTCCCCAAGCCCGAGAAAAAAAGAGATGGTCTTCCCCCCACAGGACAGTAACAGTCATTGTTGACTAGAAATGGGCCTGAAGAGGACGGAATTCAAGAGGAAACCTTTATCCCTTCTACCCTTGTTTTCTCTCCACCTGTTTTGCTTTATTTGATTTATCGAAACTTCTCTTATTTTTTCGAAAAAACTGCTGCTTCCTAGGGGGATTAGATATGGGAAAACCCTTCTTATTATCAGAGGCTTTTTCCAAGAGGTCATCCAGAACTGAAGTGAACTGAACGGAAATTCTCCGACATAGGATAGAACAAAGTTTCCTTTTCGAAGTTGAGTCCCTAGACCATCCTTTCAGCCAAACCGCTCTTCTAGCTGAATTGGAAAGCGCAGCGGATCTGGCATTTAATCTGAATGCATCGGCCGATGCATCTGAGATAAAGTCTACCGCTTTAAGTATAGTGGAAAAAAAAACAAAAAACTAGGAGTTGGTTCCTAGAGGTCTTATTCTGGATGTGGGATTCTAAATCCTGAAGCCACAATTTCAATGACCTGGCAGTGGAGATATTAGGCTTAAAGGCCTGAGTAGAGGCCTCCCAAACTTTAAGGTACAGCTCAGCTAGTCTATCCATCGGGTCTTTTAAAGCGCCAAGATCCTCTAAGGGCAAAGCAGATCTCTAAGATTTTCGCAATAGGGGCATCTAGTTTAGGAGGCCTGTCCCAACAGGATGACTCACCTTCATCAAAAGGATATTTTCTCTTTACACTTCTGGGAATAAAAAACTTCTTATCTGGTTTCTTCCATTCATTCTGAATTAAATGCTTTCAATTTTCATTTAACAGAAAAACTCTAGATCTTTTGTGACCCAGATCCCCAAACATTATATCTTGAATGGACTTTTGTTCTCTGGATTCAACCACCTTCATCGTGGTTCTAATAGATTTGAGTAGGGAATCCGTATCCTCAGGGGAGAATAAAGGTCTATCCGAGGAAGAGCTTGAAATATCTAGGATCTCTCCTTGCTCACTCTCCTCAGATATGATATTAGAATGACCCTGCTTGCCCGTAGCTGAGGAAGGTAGGCACTTAAACATTTTGATAGAATCAGAGACCTCAGATTTGACAATCTCTTTGATGCTCTGAAGTAATGATGGGGATTCCTCCTCTACCACCTTATTAGCACAATGCTGACATAACATTTTAGACCAGGAAGAAGCATGTTTTTTCTTGCCGACGGCACTCTTTTCCTTCAATTTTAGCAGTGGCTTTCCTAGGGGCCTCTTTAGTATTCTAAAACAAAGTTAAACCCCATTAGGCACAACAGGGAAGAATACAAAAGGTGGGGATTGACCCCCTTACCCTACCAAGAATATCAGTCTGCCATCCTGGCCATCCTGACCATCCTGTACTTCAGCGTGCTGACCGCGCTCTTTTTCCATGTCTCCGGATAGAGCGTCCATATGCACTTGGGGATGCTTGCAGGCTGGCTGGGATCCTTCTGACCGTACGCTGAGAGGGAGGTCAAAAAACCCAGGTCGGGTCCCTGCAGGCGTACCAAATGCGGCCTTTATTGGAAGGATGTACCAGCTTCCCTTCCGGAACTCTGGTTAACCGGAACCAACCTGCATTCCAAATACCGGAAGTCGCGACCCCCAACTTCCGGTTCACGCATGGAGTGTGCTTAGAAAAGAAGGAAACCTCCCCTAGCTTCTGTAAGGCTACCGGAAGCTGGAAGAAAAACAGTACAGGCCCCGGAACTCCTAAACACTGCTAGGAGGATCCGGAGTGCCGGGGCTACCTCACAGTAACTCCTGGGAGTGCACCGAAACGCCAGCTTGACAAAACCAAAGTCCGAGACGCAAAAGGACGCTGCCCCAGACTTGGCAGGCGGCTCCTAGTGAAGTCTTACGCCGCACCAGGTAACCCACACTGGTAATATTACGCTGGGCTCCTGCAGCCTAATCCTTTAAGCTCTCCACCGCATGTCCTATCCTTAGGACAGGAAACAGGAACTATAGGGGCAGAGCCCCTCCTTATGAGCTCTCCACGTAAGTTCCTGTTTCCTGTCCTGATGACGGAGGCGGTCTCTCAAGGGTGCTGTCATGGGTGTAGGGGGAAAAACAATTGGTCAGTAAGGCCCAAAAGAGGCTGGTCACTAGGGGTTATTAAAGATTGGTATATTTTTATATATTTGATGTGCGGTCTGTTTTTATGGTCCTTCTAGGTTCTTGTTATGTTATAATTGTGCCTCGAGCACTGACTGATTATATTAGAATTGTACAATGGAGCCCATCTATAGGCTTCTAATATACAGGCCTATGTTCCGGGTGTATGAGAAATTTAGTAGGAATGACACTTGGTTAATTTTATCAAAATTTCTAGATAATTAACCTCAGACACTGGTTTACTTTAAAGAGGACCTTTAACTAGTTTAAAAACTAACTATATCAGTGGGCAGAGCGGTGCCCAGGGGTCCCCCTGCACTTACTAGTATATCTGGGCGTCGCTCCGTTCGCCCCGGTGTCTGCAGCTCCCTCTGTTGTACTGGGCGGAGTTTTTGTATTAGGGTTGTCCCTTGCTGCAGCGCTGGCCAATCGCAGCGCTCAGCTCATAGCCTGAGAGGTTTTTTTTTTCTCTCAGGCTATGAGCTGAGCGCTGCAATTGGCCAGCGCTACAGCCTGGGAGAAGGAGACGCCGGCAGGCTCCACCCAGTTGAGCCGAACATATGAAGATACCAGGAGAACAGAGCGGCGCCCAAGGATAATAGTAAGTGCAGGGAGATCCCTGGGCGCCGCTCTCCATGTCTATATACTTAGTTTACACTTTTTATTTTAGTGAAAGGTCCTCTTTAAATCATCACTTATTAAACTGCTTTGGAAAACTAGGGCATATGACAGTAAACCAAAAGTATAGATCAATTAATACATAGGCTTAGTTATCATTTTTATGCATTATATAAAAAGTAGAAAGTTCATTTTTTTTTTTATAAACTATGTATGCAGGCGCAGCTAATCTTAACCTCAAGTCTTGAGGTTAGTTATATTTTTTGCACACACAGGAAACACACTTAGAGTTCAAATCCTGGTAACCACAGGTCTAATGATCCAACCATCATGCTTTCATCAGGTCTCACGGTCTGAGCAGTCAGATGGCTTGAAGTTCTGCTGAGAATAAACTTTTGCTGCTTATTATCTGATTTGCCTCTTAGAATATAAGAAATCAATAGAAATGCATCGAACGCGAGTTTGGAGGCGAGGAAGTTTCAATGACCTAATGAGCTGAACAGCCTTGCAGGGATCCATGATGCTGTTTGTTCAGGTTATTAGACTCACTGTTTGGCCTCATGCACACACCGTATCTATTTTTTGTAGTCCGCAAAACACAGATACCGGCCGTGTTCATCTTGCATTTTCCCCTTCCACAGGTCCCGCGCTATCGTGGTCCGGAAAACGGATAAGTATGGAGTCAGGGTGACCACAGAGGAGACATTATCACTGATGGCCTGCTGTCACAGCAGGCGTGCACTCAGTATGACAGATAACGAACCAACCAGGCTCTGGGCGAGAGACAGGGAAGGGTCACCTCCTAGCTAATCCCTGACCTCTTTCTCTGCACTGCTCAGCCCATCTACAGATCTTGAAGGTAGATCTGAGATGTCCCCGTGCCTGGGCTGACAAAACCCTGAATTCCCTGAGATGATGAAGTGGGAAATAGGAGCAGCCTGCTCGCACAGAACCTGGATGGGAAAGATGACACAAAACAACCAACTAGAAACAACACTTATCTTCCTGAGCTGGAGCAGCCAACCTTCCTTCCTAGCTTCCAGGATCACAATAATGAATATAATCCGCTCCAGGGCACTAGGCAGAGGAGCTATTTAAACTAATGACTCCACCCAGTGCACCTGATGAGGGGTGGATCCAGCAAGACTCCAAAACAAACACTAAACTCGTGCTGCAATCCTGGCCGACCTCCGCACATCGTCAGAGTGGGGCATGACAATCCCCCCCCCCCCCCCTTCTACGGGTGACCTCCGGACACCCTGGACCAACCTTATCCGGATGGGACCTATGAAAGGCCCTCACCAGACGGCTGGCGTTGACATCTGACGCCGGAACCCACATCCTCTCCTCAGGACCGTATCCCCTCCAGTGAACCAGGTACTGGAGGGAACCCCGCAGAACTCTCGAGTCGAGAATCCTGGAGATCTCGTACTCCAAGTTTCCCTCGACCAGAACAGGAGGAGGAGGCAATGGCGATGGTACCACCGGTTTAACATATTTTTTTAGTAAAGACTTGTGGAAGACATCGTGGATCCTCCAAGTCTGCGGCAGATCAAGTCGAAATGCCACAGGATTGATCACAGCAGAAATCTTATATGGACCAACAAATCTTGGACCCAGTTTCCAAGATGGCATTCTCAACTTGATATTCCTAGTGGACAATCACACCAAATCACCCACACACAGGTCCGGACCAGTCACACGTCTCCTGTCAGCCATTCGTTTATACCTCTCACCCATCCTCTCCAAATTCCCTTGAATCCCCCGCCAGATAGAGGATAAGGCAGAAGAGAATCTCTCCTCCTCTGGCATCCCGGAGGAACCAGACCCAGAAAAGGTACCAAACTGAGGATGGAAACCGTATGCGCCAAAAAATGGCGACTTACCCGTGGACTCCTGCCTACGGTTATTCCATGCAAATTCTGCTAAGGGCAAGAACGAGGACCAGTCCTCCTGATTCTCAGCCACAAAGCACCTCAAGTAGGTCTCCAGGTTTTGATTGGTACACTCCGTCTGACCATTCGACTGTGGATGAAAAGCCGACGAGAAAGAAAGTTGAATGCCAAGTCGAGAGCAGAATGCCCTCCAAAACCTGGAGACAAACTGCGTGCCCCTATCAGAGACAATATCCGAAGGAATACCGTGCAATTTAACAATATTATCCACAAAAATCTGCGCAAGAGTCTTAGCGTTCGGCAGACTTGTTAGTGGTATAAAGTGAGCCATTTTACTGAAACGATCGACTACCACAAAAATCACTGTTCTCCCGGAGGAACTCGGTAGGTCCGTAATAAAGTCCATGGACAAATGTGTCCAAGGACGAGATGGAATAGACAATGGAAGAAGTGAACCAGGCGGTCGAGTATGAGCAACCTTAGACCGAGCGCAGGTTTCACAAGCTGCCACGTAATTCTCAATACTCTTACGCAAACCTGGCCCCCAGAACCTCCGGGACACCAGATCACAGGTGGACTTACCACCAGGATGTCCAGCGAGAACAGTATCGTGATGTTCCTTAAACACCTTGTATCGTAGGCCCTCAGGAACAAACAACCTCCCTGGGGGACACGAACCAGGAGCCCCCTCCTGAGCTCCCAACACCTCCATCTCCAATTCAGGGTACAGAGTGGAGACCACCACTCCATTCGCCAAAATCGGCGCTGGATCTTCTGAATCACCTCCCCCAGGGAAGCTGCGAGACAAGGCATCAGCCTTGACCCCTGGGCGAAAGGTAACCACGAAATTGAACCTGGTAAAAAAAAAAGTGACCATCTGGCCTGCCTAGGGTTCAGACGCTTGGCAGATTGCAGGTAAGCCAAATTCTTATGGTCAGTATACACCGTAACGGGGTGAGACGCCCCCTCCAACCAGTGGCGCCATTCCTCAAAGGCCAACTTGATAGCCAACAACTCTCTATCTCCAACATCATAATTCCTCTCGGCAACCGAGAGCTTCTTGGAGAAGAAGGCACACGGGACCCACTTGCCAGGAGATGAACCCTGTGACAGCACCACCCCAACCTCCACCTCTGATGCATCAACCTCCACTACGAATGGTTGAGACACATCCGGCTGCACCAGAATGGGAGCGGACGCAAAACGCTCCTTAACAGCCGAAAAGGCCTGCAACGCCTCATCTGACCAGACAGAGACATCGGCGCCCTTCTTGGTCATATCAGTAAGAGGTTTTACTAGGGTAGAATAATTCGAAATAAATTTCCTATAATAATTTGTAAACCCCAAGAACCGCATCAAAGCTTTCTGATTCTCTGGTCGGTCGCACTCCAGAACCGCCCGGACCTTTTTGGGGTCCATACGAAAACCGGAATCAGAAAGCATGTATCCCAAGAACGGAAGCTCTTGCACCGCAAACAAACATTTCTCCAATTTGGCATACAACTTATTCTCCCGAAGGATCGTCAAAACCTGTCTCACATGATCCTGATGGGTCTTCAGATCAGGAGAATAAAGTAAAATGTCATCCAGGTAAACTACTACGAACCTCCCCACCAAGTGATGAAAAATGTCATTGACGAATCGCTGAAATACTGCTGGCGCGTTCGTCAACCCAAAAGGCATCACCAGGTTTTCAAAATGACCCTCGTGCGTATTGAAGGCCGTTTTCCACTCATCCCCCTCCTTGATCCTGATCAGATTGTAGGCTCCTCTCAAATCCAACTTGGAGAACACCTTGGCTCCAACAATCTGATCAAAAAGATCAGAGATCAAGGGCAGGGGATATGGATCCCGGACTGTAATACGGTTCAACTCCCGGAAATCCAAACACGGTCTCAGTGATCCATCTTTTTTCTTCACAAAGAACAAACCTACTGCCACTGGAGACTTAGATGGTCTAATATGACTCTTTGCCAAACTCTCGGCGACATACTTTCGCATGACCTCTCTTTCGGGTTGAGAGAGGTTGTAAAGCCGAGTCTTTGGCAACTTGGCGCCAGGAATGAGATTAACTGGACAATCATAGTCCCGATGAGGGGGCAATTCCTGAGCCCCACCCTCCGAAAAAACATCCGCAAAATCCGAGAGATACGGAGGTAAAGCCGCAATGGACACTTCAGAAATAGATGTGACAAGACAATTGTCCGAACAAAACTCGCTCCAACCAATGATTTGTTTCGCTTGCCAGTCTATAATTGGGTTATGTCTAATCAACCATGGCAACCCCAAAACTATAGGAGCTGGCAAATCCTTCATGACAAAACAAGAAATAATTTCAGCATGTGAATCACCCACCCTTAAATGAATACCATGAACAATGTGAGTGAGACTCCTTTGAGAAAGAGGGGAAGAATCAATTGCAAAAACACGAATCTCGTTCTCTAACGTGCAAGTACTTAGTCCCAGGCCTTGAAGAAAAAGAAAGTCAATTAGGTTTACCCCAGCACCACAATCAAGGAATACATCAACAAACAAATTTTGACTCTAGCGCCACCATAGCTGAAAGGAGAAAACGGGAACTGCAGGGAGCTTGCATACCTGTCTGCTCCACCACACCATTCATACTACCAAGTGTGAGGGAGTTTTTTTTTTTCTTTTTCTCTTCCACTTGTGATTTAACATGAGGACAAGAAAAAATAAAATGACCCCTCTTTCCACAAAAGTAACATAGTTTGTGCAATTTCCTAAAGTCTCTACTATCAGAATGGCAAGAAATCTGACCCAATTGCATGGGTTCCTCCGCTACTCCAGAGTTATAAGCAATATCACCCTGGGCAGAAGAAGAAACAAAACCACACGCAGGAGGGATCCCCTGCACGGAGGGACCCTTACCCCTCTCTCGGATATGTCTATCCAACCGTATAGCCAAAGACATTGCATTCTCTAAAGTATCCGGATACTCATGAAAAGCCAGGGCATCCTTCAACCTTTCAGATAACCCCTGACAAAACTGACTACGTAACGCGGGGTCGTTCCACCCCGACTCAGTAGCCCACCTCCTAAACTCTGTACAGTAACCCTCTGCAGTATGTTCACCCTGCAGTAAGTTACGCAATTTCGATTCTGCCATCGAGACCCGATCTGGGTCATCGTAAATCAATCCCAGGGCTTGGAAAAATTCCTCCACTGACCGGAGAGCCGGAGAACCGGGCGGCAGAGAAAAAGCCCAGGATTGAGCGTCCCCTTTAAGCAGAGACATGATGATACCAACCCTCTGATCCTCATTACCTGACGAAAATGGGCGCAGTCGAAAGTACAATTTGCATGACTCTTTAAAGCGGAAAAAATCATCCGTACTCCCTGTAAATCTGTCGGGAAGATCGACTTTAGGCTCCCCACCAATTTGACCTGTACCTGATGCCAGAAACCTCTGACACTGTGTGACCGTACCAAGCAGATCCGCAACCTCTAGGGATAAACCCTGCATGCGGTCACTCAGTGCATCAATTGACGCCATCACAAAAGCGCTGAGTGATGGCAGTCACAGTATGGCGGATTATAATGTCACGGCGGGCGTGCACTCAGTATGACAGATAACGAACCAACCAGGCTCTGGGCGAGAGACAGGGAAGGGTCACCTCCTAGCTAATCCCTGACCTCTTTCTCTGCACTGCTCAGCCCATCTACAGATCTTGAAGGTAGATCTGAGATGTCCCCGTGCCTGGGCTGACAAAACCCTGAATTCCCTGAGATGATGAAGTGGGAAATAGGAGCAGCCTGCTCGCACAGAACCTGGATGGGAAAGATGACACAAAACAACCAACTAGAAACAACACTTATCTTCGTGAGCTGGAGCAGACAGCCAACCTTCCTTCCTAGCTTCCAAGATCACAATAATGAATATAATCCGCTCAGGGCACTGGGCAGAGGAGCTATTTAAACTAATGACTCCACCCAGTGCACCTGATGAGGGGTGGATCCAGCACGACTCCAAAACAAACACTAAACTCGTGCTGCAATCCTGGCCGACCTCCGCACATCGTCAGAGTGGGGCATGACACCTGCTGGTCTGGAAGCCATGGTTCTGGAATGGAGGGGGATTTTAAAAGCCCATCCATTCCAGCACCATGGTTTCCACCCCCAGCAGGCCATCAGTGATAACGTCTCCTCTGTGGTCACGCTGACTCCCTGCACTGACCTCAGTGGTGACGTATGCCTAAACGGCACATGACCACTGAGTCTCAACGGTCATGTGCCACGTTACTGCTGTGGCTAGTGAATGGCTTTAATACTTAACATGGCCACAACTGGGACATTGAGCATTTCTGATCTTCTGGGTACATAAGCCTTGCTGCTGCAATGGTGCGGCTTTCAAATGGAGACTGCATTTTTTTTAAACAGATTCTTGGGGCTCAAAACAACCATTTAGATCTCGGGCCACTTTCTCATGACAATACTTTGGTCAATATTTGTAATCCATAATCGGAGAAGAGCATCATGGAAAAAATTTGCATCTTTTCCATGTTCTATGAAACATAATTATCCCCTTGAGTTGAGTCCTAGGGATATTAATATTGGCAAAACATAAAGGTCATAATGACCAAAAAAAAAAATCCCACTAGGAACCCACCCATTAATCAGATCTTAAAACTTAACCCTGATTATGTATCTTTCATAAAACTGTGCCCAATTGTTTGTTGTTGGGACAGGCATCAATTATGGGCCCCTAATCAAATATCTATTTCAGGGAGGTCTTTTAGTATGGCGGGGATGTGCATGTACGATCTATGCAATAGATGTATTTTTTGTCTATTTATTTTTGTGTCTATTTACTTACACTTTCCCAATATTATCGATTGCAACTAGTCACAGCTGAGATCCAAGGGCTAATTAATCTTCCAGTTTTTACTTTAATGCTGCTCCCTTATATGCCACAAAAACAATCTTCTGAGTCTTGCTATGTCACCTTCTTAGACTCTATAGCCAGAATGATCGAAGAGGCTGTGATATATCCCACTGTCTGTGACTGACAATTTTTATATTTCTATATATATATTTTTTTTTATAAGTGGCTCAAAAAATAGGGGAGCAGCCTTTAAGTGCAAGGTTGCTTTGTAGCCTACAGCAGCTTAGGTGTTCTATCACTCTACTTCACGGTCCCTTCTATCTCAGGGATCGTTGGACGCATTATGTTTAATTATCCAACTGTATATATAATAGCATGCAGGCAGGTGGTCACCTTATAGCTGCTGGGATACTCTGCCCTGTTGCGCAGCGATCCCTTATGCTTCAGAGATCGCTAGAAGTGTTGTTCCTTATTAAAATATAATCACTGATAAACTGTCCTGGGCTCACCGGGGGCCAGTAGTGGCATGACCTAGGTGCAGGAGTGACCAGGCTTGCTGGGAACAGAAGTGCTAGTAGCAAGGCTGCAGCAGTGGGGGCTGATGCTCCCATACTCACCTAACTCCCATTCCCTGAAGTATGAGGTCCTGTCCAGCCTTGGCTCCAGCAGTCCTTCAGCATCCCAAACTGCTTTTTGGTGAGAGAGGTCCGATGCCAGAGGTAAAGAAGGGCCAAGGCTGGTGCGCCGTGGAGAATTTGGTGGCCCTCTGCAGCACCTTTTCTTCTGCCCTGGCTTTTAGGGCTGTTAGGGGGCATTCCTCTATGCGAGCAGGTGGGTAAATGGGGTATATTTCCACCCTGGACCAAAGTGTGTGTCTAAAACGTTAGACCGGCAGAGCAGATGTCTGCCTCCTACAAAAACTGATCAGCTCAGTGCCTACAGGATGGCTATAGCTGGTGGAAGACATTACCACGTTTTTACTTAGTGTCCACCTCCTAGTGGCAGAGGTTATACCCAAGGTCTTTACTTGTGTCCTTCACTAAATGAGACAAGAAACCTTATTTGTAGTGTTGAGCAAATCAAGCATCAGATCAGAGATCCGAAGACAAATCGCACCACTATTTTTAATGCTCTCTGAGACCTGTCTCTGTACAGCATTAAACTGTATTGTCTACATGTAGGCAAAATTCGTTCGACCCTTGAAGGCACTAGAATTAATTCAGTGATCACATCGAAGTGGTTTCCAAATTAATTCACCAAAGTGTCACACAACTTCACCTGAAACAAATTCTGCCTACACGGAGACCATACATTTTAATGCTGTACACAGACAGCATTAAAACTAAAAATGTTGGAATAGCCTTTATATCTCTGATCCGAAGCACAATTTGCTCAACACTACTTATTTGCATAAAAAGAAGCTTTCCTCAGACCAAGAGGCACATATTTTCAAAAGAAAGGCATGCTTAGGTTTTGGAGCATATACTCTATCTGGCAGAATCTGTGCTTAGAAAAAGATTGTGGAGGAAGGACTCCCTTTAAAAGGCTATGTACACCTTCGGAGGCAATTTTTTTTTTTTTTATGATTGCCTGTTACTCACTTTTGGCTTAAATTTTTTTTAATTGGCTTTTATTAAAATATTGAAGCTTTTCTGTCACAAAGGGTTAACTTTCTGTAGCTGTGAGACTGGTACTTTCATTTAATAAACCTCTTCTCTAAACTACTAAGAGGTCAAAAACACTTATCTTACTGATAAGAATGTGGCTTAAAGAGGACCTTTCACCGATTATTACACTATGAACTAAGTATACAGACATGTGGAGCGGCGCCCGGGGATCTCACTGCACTTACTGTTATACCTGGGCGCCGCTCCGTTCTCCTGCTATGCCCTCCGGTATCTCCATTCCCTAAAATATGGTAGGCGGAGTCTGCCCTTGTTCTTCTGTAGAGCTGGCCAATAGCATTGCAGAGCTCACAGCCTGTGAGAAAATAACCTCCCAGGCTGTGAGCTCTGCGTTGCGATTGGCCAGCACTAGAGCAGAACAAGGGCAGACTCCGCCTACCATAACTTAGTGACTGGAATCTCCGCCTACTATAACTTAGTGAGCGGAGATACCGGAGGGCATAGCAGGAGAACGGAGCGGCGCCCAGGCATAGTAGTAAGTGCAGTGAGATCCCCGGGCACCGCTCTACATGTCTGTATAGTTCATTCATAGTGTAATAATCGGTGAAAGGTCCTCTTTAAATAAGAACTGAGCTATAACAAGTGTCTATTGTGTCAGAGAACAGAGATAAGGAGTCTGTCAGCTCCTGGTCCGCCGGAAAAGACAGAAAATCCAAAAGGCCACCATATTTTCAATAAAGACCAATTTAAAAAATGATTTTTAGCTTAAAAGGAGTACAATGCAATAATAAAAGAATTGCCCCCCCAAAAAGTGTACATAGCCTTTAGGGCTCATGCATACAACCGTATGTATTTTGAGGTCCATAAAAAAAATATGGATGACGTCAGTGTGCATTCTGTATTTTGCAGAACGGAACAGCTGGTCCCTAATAAAACAGTACTATCCTTATCCGTAATGTGGACAATAATAGGACATGTTCTATTTTTTGCAGAACGAAAATACAGACACAGAATAACTTTTTTTGCAGACCAATTGAAATTAATGGTCCCGCATACAATTCGCAAAGAAAACAAAAACCACACACGGAACGGACACAAAAAAAAAAAGTTTGTGTGCATGAGCCCTTAAGGCCATGGTTTATTACTCCTAAGGACTATGTTATATGTGTGGTGACAATCTTACATAGCTGGAAAGAATGTCAAACTTATTTCACAAAACTTATGGACAGGCAATTATCAGGAACAAACAAAACGTTTCTGGCAATTGTCTGATTGGCAGAGGTCCCGAGTGCAACAATCAGCTGTTTGAACTGTGGCCTTCTAGCAGCTTCCCACAGACTACTGAAGCCCCTACTGCTAGCAGCTCAGCCTCATTGAAGCCTCTACTGTGAGCACCGCTGCCTTCTCAAAAAAAAAAAGCTAATCAGCAGGGGCCCCGGATGTCAGTCCCGCACCAAAAGGATAGATCAGTGAGAAAAAGGTAAAGAACCCATTCACGTATAGCAGCATTTACATGCAGCAATCACTGATTTACACAGGGCAATTATAGGGACTGTGCATTCATACAGATGCTCACCCCAATAAATGTCCCAATCCTTGGGCCTCTACAGGCTGGTAAATTTCATACGATGGAAGGACTCCAGCTAAGGCAATAGCGCAGTGTTGCATGTCATAAGGTAATGAGGCAGACACTACACGCACACATGATGGTCTTGTGGTTTTATTTACATCGACTTTGGGAAGTCTATAAAAATAATTTACATCTAAAGTTTTATTCTGCACAGTACTCCGCTTACTCACATGCAGCAGTGTAGTAGTTAGTACCGTAACAAAAGGACACCAGAAGGAGCAAAGGAAGGCATTAGAAGGAGACACGCCACACTTTAGTTTCTCTTTAATAATGCCTGAAAAAAATAATCTGATATCCCCTGCATCTCCCCTACTATTATACATTTGTATCTAATACCTCCAGCATGACCTGAGCTCATTGTTCACCAACTTCCTTCCAATAAATCCTAGTAAGTGGTGTTCGTCCCCACAACAGCATATTGGAGAGTTTCAGTGGTGGAGATGGTAGACATCCTGTCCCACTAACCTACTGATGTGACCACAGGCGGTGGGTACTTTGGTCAGCTCCCAGTCATTGGCGCATATCAATCTTCATACAGCCATATTGGATTAGCTGTTTAGTGCCCATTTTCTACACCTCCTTCTGCAGTGATGTCCTCACATTACAATACTCTTGTATTAGTTTCTTTTTACGGGTCGAGTTTAAAACCTCCCAACGTCACTGACTGTACATGTGTTCCTAGCAGCTCATCGTGAGTCCACCTTCCCTCTCAACCATTTTGAAGTCGCCCAGCCCTCCTGACATGCTTGCTTTCCACATGAAACCCTTCTAGTAAATCTGGGAACTGTGTTATCACTCCTCTATTACCACCCCCCCCCCCCCTCCTGTAACTGGATGTCCAGAGGTTACCATTCCCCTTGGCAATAGGGTATGCCCCTAGCCGTCAGCACTGAGGGATGAGACGTGCTACACTGACCAGTATAATGGGAAAGCCCAGCAGTCAATTTAGTCACATTTTCAGGAGGAGGAACAGCACAACGACAAAGTTTAAGAATCGATGCTCCAGAAATGTATTATTACGGGGAATGCAAAGAGTTACTAAAACAGGCAAGAAAGTTGACAGGTCCTGAAGACTCTCACACAAACTTTCTACATACTTTGACTTCCCCTAATATATAGGTACAGTCAGAAACAGGAGTATAGAGCAGCACTGTATTGTTTGTACTTTATGAATACTGACAGATAAGAAAAAAAAAAATATGAAACAAAGGCAAATTCAAAAGCATGCAACCCAAATACATCTTAAATGAGGTAAAAAGGAAACTATACGCATATTTTCCTTTTTATTGTAGTATGCAATGTAATGCTTAGGCACGTTGCATTGGAGACTACGCCTAAAAATTGTTGGCCTCAATCTAGAGGTAAATTTTTCCTCTTAAAATACCAGTTTAGGAGAAGTCTCACAACCCATTAGAATCTATTCATGAAATTAGACAGATTTAAAATCTACAAAAAGAGGTGTGCAAGAGGTGGACAACCCTCGTGTCAGACTGGCAACTTAACATTGCTTTTTTTTCCTGCTTCAAGAAGGCGGACTGGAGTTTTACAGGAATATAGAAACATTATAAATTACATAGAATTAGCTTTCATAATCACTACCTATGTACAAACCAGTTTCAGTCTATGGGGGGAAAAAAAAACCTGGTTTTGAACTTGTATATAAAAATAATTCACAGATCGGCACAAACAGATGTCATGCAAATTTAAAGTTTGATCTGTATATTTAGAAAAAAATAAAAAAAAAATATACACATTTATAATAAAATGCAAGTCCGCTTCTATGGGAAAACGGACAAGCATTTTATTTCACATCAAACAGAAAAAATAAAAATTGGGTAAAACTTCAGCTGAAAAAAAAATCCTGATGATTTCTTTTCTCACCTGCTGCTTTTAAAATAAGAATTACAGAGCTTATGGCTTTACATTAACAATCTGTCAGAAATGTAGTAATAAATACTTAAACTCTCTACCAATAGAATAGACATTTGATTTGAACTGAAAAACAAAAACAGAAAAAAAGAAAAACTATGTAAAAACAGCAAAAGGATATCTGATAAACTTGCTGCAAAAAACGAGGAACACTGGTGTCTGAATCACTTATGGTAACCTAAATACAATGCGAACAATTTACAGGAAGTTTTTTTTTATATCAAAGAATAATTCAGTTTGAAAGAAAAAAAAAAGTGACTATTGTACAAAGTGGAAAAAGAGTAACGCATGAACTGGTAAATACTTTGGTCACACTAATTGTCAAATAGTTATGCTTTCAAATACATTAGATCTGTGTGTATACACTTTATAAAAACTATTTTTACAACCATTTTAACCATAGTATCACTATTACTGAAGTGGTGAGTTCTCAAGTGGTGAGTCCTCATGTCGTAGGGCACCGGTTTTGTTGAATGCAATACAATATAAACATACACAAAAGTCTTATTTCTCAATGTGCAATTTTGTTTTTACACTTTCAAGTCTGTACAACACCTTAAAATCTAAGAAGGAAAAAGAAAAAAAAGTTGCTGGTCCTGATCCCTTGCAAAGTTAGTGCAGCAGTGACTGGCGTTGACAGGCTTCTGACGAAATCCTCAAGTAACTCCACTTGCAATCCCGAAGGGTAGCAGTCTGCAATCTTCAGCTGAACAGCAGGCATCACACATCATACTGGGCCGTTGCTAGACGCTCCATCCAACACAATTTGCTCAGATGTCCTATATAAATAAAAATAAATAAATAAAATAGACAGCTCAGAATTACTCCCAGTTATGACTTCTAATACTTTATTTGGACAATAAGGGCTCATACACACGGCCGTACCCCTTTTTAGGGGTCTGCAAAACAGTCACCAGCCGTGTGTTCTGCATTTTGCAGAACGGAACGTACTGCCCATAACAGAACGGCCCTATGCTTGTCCGTAATGCAGATGCAAAGGACTTTTTTTGTTGTTTGCAGGGGCATGGAACGGGCATACAGATGCGGACAGCAAACAGGTCTTATTTATATTGGGGATCTTATCTGTGGTCTTATTGGGGGTCATTCACATTGGGGTCTGTGCTGAGGTTTGATTGAGGGTCTTAACACTGGGGGAGGGGAGTCTGAGGCTGCGAGCTGAGGTCCAATTAACATTGGGGGTCTGGATTGCTGATCTGACCTGAGGTCTAATGAAAAAATTGGATTTTTGGACTTACCGTAAAATCCCTTTCTCGTTCACTTCACATGGTGCTGTGTCCCCCAGTGTATAGGCCCAGCTACCACTAGGAGGCGACACTAGATCTGAAAAGGGTTGGCTTTACCCTCTCCACAGACACTAGGCTAATCAGTTTGTACCAATAGCAGTAGGAGAGAGAAAAAAAAAAAGCAAAGAACCAACATGTCCTGGACCGGGAAAGGAAAGAACAGCACCCCAGTGACAGGAAAATAAATGAAAACAAAGGGTGGGATCTGTGTCCCCCAATGAATTGAACGAGAAAAAGGATTTTACGGTGAGTACAAAAATCCAATTTTCTCGTTAATGTCATTGGGGGACACAGCACCATGGGACGTCCCAAGGCAGTCCCTGAGGGTGGAAAGGAAATCTCATGCAAAAAGTTGGGTCCACAGGTACAGGAGAACCATGTGACCCAACAGGACCAGGAGAGGCTATAGCATGAAATGGTAGATCGAAAAATTAAGAAAGTGAGACGAGAGGCTCCAGGACCAGGAAGAGTCCAAAGAAAGAAATTATGGGAGTGCCTGGTAAAAAAAAAGGCCATATGCAAGAAAGGAACAAAGGGAAACACCCAGCTCCACCCAAGGTGGGAAAAATAAAGAATCTAGAGCAGGGGTGGCCAACCTGAGGCTCTCCAGATGTTGCAAAACTACAACTCCCAGCATGCCCAGACTGCCAACAGCTATCATTCTACAGCAGGGCATGGTGGGAATTGTAGTTTTACAACAGCTGGAGAGCCACAGGTTGGCCATGCCTGATCTAGAGGATAGGGAGCAGGGCTAGATGTCCTGCGCAAGAACCAAGAGTTGAACAAGTGCGCACTAGAGAGCCAGAGGAAGGATCTGGAAGAACCAGGGCTCCCCCTGAAGAAACAGGAAAGCAGCACAACCGGAAGGCGTCTGTTGGGAACGACCTAGCGCTCTGCATATAGAAGGATGCTCTTGGAGGAGGATCTATAATGGGACAGACCCAACAAGAAAAATTAGACCATGAGGGAACTTGGCAGGAGAGGAAATGCCTGGGAAAAGGACAGGAGCAGTCCTAAACCAAGGAAAAAAACTTCCTAGAGACAAGCTAAAGGAAGACCCTTTACATGGCCTGTCCCTGGCAAACACCATGTGAAGGCCAGGGTAGAGAGGAAACAAGGAAGCACTGGAGGCTGAACGATTGAGAGAAAAAATAGCAAAGACTCACCATGGGAAGGGAGCAAGCCTCCTTCCAAAGCAAGGCAGGTGGGGAAAAAAAAGAGAAACACCCTAGGAGAAGGTGGAAACCCCATCCTGCCAAAGAAAGTAGCCGACCCCTGGAGGAGAAGGGGGTCCTCAGTAATGGCCAGGAGAAGGGAACATAAAGACATGCTTCCCATACAAAGGGAATCGAGCCTCAGAAAAACTGGAATAAAATATCACTGTCAAATCTAAGACAACAGAAATCCCTGGCCACATGAAGTCTCAGGAAAAAAGGAACCAGTCACAGGCCCTGGTGATACAAGTGGGGACACACTCGTCTGAGAGATACTGGAGTAAGAGAGAAGACTCCAAACAGCCTAAGGAGGAACAGTTCTCAACTAGACGGAAAGCTCCAACCCAGAAGTGGCCAAAACAAATGTAACTACTAACCGGAGCAACAAACCCCCAGGTACCAGGACCTGAACCTGGGGAGACGTGAAAAGGTTAGAATTTCAAGAGGGAAACAAGCCTATGGGGACCAGGGGAGGGGGAAAAAAACAAACCGGGCCCGAAGAAGCAGCTGTCATACAGAGCAGCTTGGGACTCCAAGCAGGATTACCCAGTCAGAGGCTCAAGTAGGGTTAACAGAACTGGACCACATAAGGACAATAATAACCTGATTATCAAAGAAAAAAAATGAAATGTAGCAACCATAGGGAAAAAAAACATCAGCCATGGTTAACCAACTATCCCAAGTGTGGTGCAAGCATACTGTATAACACTGCCCCAAAGGGGCAAGTACGGCACCCTGGATTTTGTAAAAGAATCGCCAGACATCCATATGTCAGAAGAGGATGCAGAATTTGCCAGGGGAAGCCGGGAGAGACTACACTGACATGTAGAAACCAGCTACCAGCAGAGCACAATGAAACCCCCAAGGAAGGGGGAAGAAACTGATAGGTGCAGAAAACAGCAAGGCCCAAGGGGACGGCACCACTGTCATGTAGCACCACTAATCCGCGAATCTAAGGGAGTACCAAGAACACCCGGACCATGAAGAACTACGGGACCATGTCCGATACCAGAGTGAGCAGCAGAAAATTCCAGCCATCAAGTAGGTGTGTGGCGCTAGTTAGTCCTGTCACAGCCATATCAGAGAGGACATCCAGCTAAGACCAAAAAACTGCAGTAGCGGCTGGTGCTCAAAATGCTGCATATCCCTGCAGGATAGAGCATCCAGTGGTGATCCAGGTACTCTGCCAGGACTGGGCCATGTAACCCAGGCAAAAAAAGCAGAGGCAGTAACAACGCGAGTACTCCATCCATGAAATGGGGTAACGCAGCTGTGCGGAATAAAGCAGTACTTTATAGGGTTGACAAATAACAAACCTAGCATGATAGCCAACATGGTTGTCTGGAGCATAACCGGACTGAAGTCTTGTTAAATAGTGCCTCAAGCAATAAAGTAAAAATCATGCCTAGTACAGGGGCAATGAGAAGACCTGGTGCACTCAGAGGGCCTGGTTCAGGAGGTACTGCACCGGGTGTCAGATCTGAACTGGCCAGCCATATACTGGATCTAACAATTGCAACTCTACTCTGCCCAAGACGGGAAGGGAACATATGGTTACCAGGTACATACTACAACCAGGATGGTTTGTTGAATACAGCGCCTTGAGATCGTACATGTACACCGAGGACTACGGTAATGGGTGCCAGATGCACACTAGAGCCAGTAAAGTGATGAAGAGGGGCCACATGATTGCCTAGCACACATTAGAGGCAGGAAAGGGTAATGCAGGAGCCGTATGGGCCACAGATTGTACCAATAGGGCACGGTACTTGGAGATACTACAAATACTCCGCCTGAGACTAGGAGTAATCTGGCTGCATTGTTCACACTATAATGAGAGTGGAGACAGCATCTGGAAATGGTACAGGTACTCTGCTTGATAAAGGAGTAGTATGACTGCGTGATGCACACTAGAACCAGACAGGTGTGATGGCTACAGCATTTGGAGATGGTACAGGTACTTCACCCAATAATGCAGTAATATGGTTGCGTGGTGCACGCTAGCCCCAGGATGGTGTATTGGCTACAGCGTCTGGAGAAGTGATAGGGTGGCCTGGAACACTCTCGGACTAGGAGGGTGTGTTGAATATAGCCCCTGGTAATAGTGAAATTACTCCAGCTGAAAAGGAGATACATTGGAACCAGGAAAGTCTACCGGATACAGCATCTGGCAGTGGTACGAGTATACCCCTGTGAAGAAGGCGTAAATACCTGGGACACCACATAGGTGTGCCAGCGTGCTAAACACTGTGGTGGGGAAAGCACAACCTACTGGAGAGGTGCAACCAGGGGAGTGCCATCTGAAAATCAACTAAAAGGGGATACCAACCCTGGAGAAGAGAGGTTCCTCAGTGGACATTTGTCTTCGACCACCCAGAGAGATTCTGTATGGTGGAAGTCTGCCTGATGCTCTGTTCCGAGTCAGAATCGGTGCAGAGGAATCCCCCAATGAGGCAGAAGAAACCTGAAGCATTTCCCTCAGTGCTAGTCCCGTCCTGGGAGGAAAGCAGGATGCAGGGGATCAGCGGGACCTATGAGGGGAAACCCTAGGCCGCTATTGGACTCTGCCCCCTGATATGGAACGAGGCAGGAAGCAAAGGACTCCCAGGGGCGGCCGATGCTGCCGCTTGAGGGCAGGGAAGAGCGCCATAATATCATCATAGCTGAGAATGGGCACAGGCAAAGGGAGAGGTGAGGTACCCATGTGGGGAGAAGGTTACCCCTGAACAGAGTTTAGGGTAACCCGACTGAGCCCAGGATCCAGGCAGCGCATGCAGGCACAGCAACCCCCAGCCACCGCAGGAGCAGAAGCAACCCAGAGGGAGGTATGGAGGGCAAGGGGACCTGCCACACATGAACCACCGAACAGGGGCCCAAGATAATACGACCCACCAATGACGCTACATGCGGGCAGGGGGCACTGAAGTTGGGGAAAGCACCCTCTGGGAAGAAGGACATCTCGTCCTCCCACAGGAAATTCCATGCAGAACCAGACTGGACAGTAAAGGACAGACCTCTAGAAGGCCATGAGGGAGGAAACACGCCTAGAAAAAAAAAAACGGGAAGCCAGAAAAAAAATGGCAGGAAAGAGTTTATCCTATTCCCAGAGGAAGCTGGGGCTAGACTAGATCGTGTAGCCAAAAAGGCGGACTGATGCTGCCGGGTGTTGGGAAGCGGAAAAGCTTCAAAAGGCTACAAAAAAAGGGTATGCACGGAAAGGGGGTCACTCCCATTGGTGAGAAAAATTACCCAATAGAACCTCTGGATGGCGGGGGACACCGTGGGACCTGTTGAGGGGAGGAAAGGAATGCTCTGAGGAAGGAGGGAAGGGGTCATAGCGACCTCCATACAGAGAGAAAATGAGCCACACAGAGATCCTGGATATCAGGAAAAAGGTGGGAACTGGGGCAGCCTAGTCCAGGCACAAGCTGGGGACTAGAGAAATTAGGAGGCAAAGGAAGGGAAGGACGGCCAGGGGACCCTGATGGAGTATGGATGGAGTGAAACTCGCACTACAGTGGGATTACCAGTACTCCACTGCGGATGCAGTAATAGGGGGCTGGGTGACCGGTGAGGTACGCGCCCGCAGAGGGTGCTACTAAAGTGGACCTCCACGATGAAGACCCCCTGCTGCAGGATAAAACCTGCACCTGTTAAGTGAAGAAAAAAAAAGAAAAAAAAGTAGCAAGACCTGCAAGAGAAGAGCAGGTCGTGTCTGCCTCCTACGGACATTAGACTAAGGCCTCTTGCACACGACCGTGTGCATTTTGCAGGCCGCAAAAAATACGGATGACATCCATGTGCATTCCGTATTTTGTGGAACGGAACAGCTGGCCCCTAATAGAACAGTCCTATCCTTGTCTGTAATGTTGACAATAATAGGACATGTTCTATTTTTTTGCGGAACGGAAATAGAATGCACACTGAGTACCTTCCGTTTTTTTTTTTTTGCGGACCCATTAAAATGAATAAACACGGAAAGAAAATACGTTCGTGTGCAAGAGGCCTAAAACTGATTAGCCTAGTGTCTGTGGAGAGGGTATAGACCACCTGGGCAGAGCCAACCTTTTCCATATCTAGTGTCGCCTCCTAATGGTAGCTGGGCGTATACCCATGGTGCTGTGTCCCCCAATGACAAAATCTTTTTTTCTTATTCTTTTCTAAAACCTAGGTGCGTCTTATGGGCAGGTGCAAAAAATACAGTATTTATGCAATACCTGTTAAAATGAATAATTACTCACTTCTGTTCTTGACCGCTACTGTTTGGCTGTAAAGCTGGAGGATTTTCCATTGCAGAATCAAAGTTCTCCACAACATATTTACAGGCCGAGTCATTAGAGGTAGACAATTTCCCTTCCTCACTAATAAAAAAAAAAAAAGTGAAAATAATTAGAAATAAGACTTGTGTAAAATAAAGTAGTAAAACAGTAACCTCATGCACTGGGTGCCACCAATGGTAGGAAGGACAAAAACCAAAAGAAAATAACTTGCTCTGCACAAAAAAAATAAAAAAAATTTCCATGGATGCTTATGACAGAAATGGGAGAAAATGGAAGTGAAAAACGAGGAGCTTTAGGGCAATACGGGAAATGCATGGAAAACCTGCACAGTGAGGATCTTTAAAGATACATACCAATAGGATTTCAACACTCTGAAGCCAATAGTGTGCAGTGGAAAGGGAAAGGAGGAGAAGCAGGCATAAACAGAATGCTACTTAGTACATGTGGCGAGTGGTGCAGGAAGAGAAATACTACACATTGTTTATTCCCTGCAGACAGGATTATTCCCCTCTAAGGCTACTTTCACACTAGTGTTTTTTCCAGATAAGTCATGGATTTGCAAAAACGCTTCCGTTACAATAATACAACCGCATGCATCCGTCATGAACAGATCCGGTTGTATTATGTCTTATATAGCCAAGACGGATCAGTCATGAACTCCATTGAAAGTCAATGGGGGACGGATACATTTTCTATTGTGTCAGAAAACGTCTCGCTCCGCATCCCAGGATGGACAGAAAAACGCTGCTTGCTGTTTTGGCGTTTGCCTCCAGAGCGGAATGGTGACTGAACGGAGGCAAACTGATGCATTCCGAGTGGAAAAGGCTCCGCTCAGAATGCATTAGGCCAAAACTGATCCATTTTGGACCGCTTGTGAGAGCCCATGACTGATCTCACAAACTGAAAGCCAAAACGCTAGTGTGAAAGTAGCCTAACAAACATGCATGCTTAGCTGAGACGAGTGTGCATATTTACGGTGGAGCCATCAGGAGAAGCAGCTGGTGGCCAAATCGCAGCTTTCTGATGTCTTTGGCAGACTGGACAGTAACATACTTCTTCCTAAGATACCCTCTGAAAAGTTGTGTTCTCTTTATTTTATATTGAACTAGACTATGATTTGTGATCTTATAGGATAGACTTTTTTGTGGGTTTTGTTAAAAAAAAAAAAATAAACCGTCTCACTGTTTTTCTTTGAACACTGCTTTTCTTATCTTATAAAGAAAGCTATGGGGGAAACACCAGATGCAATGCAAGAACACCCCCTAAAAATACCCAGTATGTAGTACATTTCTTAATGCATGATTTGCATCCAGATGTTAACGTAAAAGGGCATCTGTCAGCAGATCTGTCCCTATGACACTGGCTGACCTGTTACATGTGCGCTTGGCAGCTGAAGGCACCTGTGTTGGTCCCATGTTAATCAAAAATGAAGTTTTAATATATGCAAATGAGACCAAGAGCAACAGGGGCGTTATTACTCCTAGCGCAGTGATGGCTAACTAACCTTGGCACTCCAGCTGTGGTGAAACTACGACTCCCAGCATGCTCCATTTATTTCTACAGAGTTCTGAGAGCAGCCAAGCAAGGGGGGCATCTTGGGAGTTGTAGTTTGACCACAGCTGGAGGGCCAAGGTTAACCATCACTGTCCTAGGGGCTCTGCTACATCCTCTGCAGAGAGCAGAGCCTCTAGGTGTAATGATAACGCCCCTGTTGCTCCTAGAGGTTCATTTGCATATATAAAAAAAAATTCTCAGCAATACAGGCACATATGAACATGGGACTATGACTACTTTCACACCTGCGTTTTGGGCGGATCCGTCATGGATCTGCAAAAATGGATCCGTTACAATAATACAACCGCATGCATCCGTCATTTACAATAATACAACCGTCTGCTCCGTTTCGTCAAGTGGACAGCAAAACGCTGCAAGCAGCCTGCAGAGCGGAATGGTGACTGAACGGAGGCAAACTGATGCATTCTGAGCGGATCCTTTTTCATTCAGAATGCATTAGAATGCAAACTGATCCGTTTGTGAGATCCGTTCAGGGCTCTCGCAGGCGGTCCAAAACGGAAAGCCAAAACACTAGTGTTAAAGTAGCCCAACACAGATGCCTTCAGCTGCCAAGCGCACATGTAACAGTTCTGCTGACCGATGCCCTTTAGAGTGAAAACACTGAAAAAAAAATACCCCCCCAAAAAAATACTCTAAAAACATGTGACATCACCCTCACGACACACTGCCTTTTGATAATAAAGACAAGCCATGTCACTTACTTGCAAGCTCAAGGTAGTTTCTATAAAAAAAAAAAAAAAAAAAAAAAAACAAACACCACACTTAGGGGTAGTGGAAGGAGAGTGCAGAGTCCTCATTCTTGAGCATGGACTGCTCCAACAGCGGATTGACAGCTCTCTCTACACTGTGCAAAAGGAGAAAGCGGCCAATCAGTGGCAGGTGGGTGGGGAGCAGACAGCTCTCAAAAATATCAAAGGGGTTTTCCGAGATTTTAATAATGATGACTACCCTCAGGATAGGTCATCTGTATCTGATTGGAGGGCGTCGGGCACCCGAGATCCCCGCTGATCAGCAACGGTGCTTGTAGTAGTGCCGTGGCCCTCTCAGTTTTTCCTAGGCCAGTGATGGCACGTTCAGCGTTCTCATGGCCTAGGCGCAGCTCAGCCCCCTAGAAATGAATAGGTTATATTCTAGATCCCAAGCACATGCCATATGTTATTGATACCAGGCACAGCCACTATACAATGTATGGTGCGGTGCTTGGTTTGCTGCGACGAGGCAGCGTTTCTCACAGGAGCGCCAGCGCCTTCTCAAACAGCTGTGTCAGACGCCCACCGATCAGATACTGATGACCTATTCACAGGATAGGGCATCACTATTAAAATCTCAGAAAACCCTTTCAAGGACTCCAGGGGGTGCACATATCGAGAGGACAAGCTTCTGATAAAGTGTGAGTTTATGGAAACTACTTCAAAGCTAACCAGTAACTGGCACGCCAATATAATCAAGGGGTCTGTCACCCCTATGCTTCTCCTGTCAGATACAGCAACATCAATCTGGTGACAGACTGCCAGTGTGTTAGTCGTCCCCTTGTATTTTTGTAGGAGAGGTCTGCAGTACTGAACGCATTAAAAATAAGGTCGACTGATTGTAATCATGACTGCTTTTCTACTTGAGATGCCTCTCCCATGATATACCCAAGAATACCAGAGGCTTTTACTGCTTTCTAGGTAGATTAGGTGTGAGGCTTACTAAAGGGGTTGTCCAGGATTCAAAATATCATACTTTGCAAAAACAGGACCACATATGTCCACACGTTGGTATCTCAGCTCCATTTAAGTGAGGATGAGCTGCAATACCATACACAACCTGTAGACAGGAGCGGTGGTGTTTCTGGGAGGAAGCAGACATTTTTCTGACTGCGGACTATAACCCCTTTAAAAGGAGGTTGTCTCATTTCAGCAAACTGCATTTATCATGTAGAGAAAATTAAAAGAAATGTGACCAATTATTTTATTTCTTCTGCCAGTTAAAACCAGATAGCAGCACACATCATTTTTTACTAATTGTTTTAATTTTCTGATTGTAGATGTTTTTATTCTATTTCCTGAACAGGATTATGGGGGCAGCCATCTTGCCCGAGCTGTTCTTGCTTTAAAGCAGCCACATGGTCCATGGACACAACGGTAAGGAAGGGACATCCTGGACTTCTATGGCAGAGTTTTCTAGGCATGCCCTGTGACGAGGTCAGAAAGGAGCAGATAAGCTGTAATATCACCTATTGTGGTGCGTTTTAGAAATCTCCTGGGCAGTTTTCAAATACGATTAGCAAATTTCTGGAAGAAACTGACAAGACCTCACATAGACGCACCCTTAACGTGAACGCAGGATATTAAGCCTTATATATACCATGCAGTCTCACTTTCAGTTTACCTTTTAAAAACTGCAGTCTCTGTTTTTGCATCAACAGTAAGGCTGAGGGTTTCCTTCATACTGCCATTCATCACAGTTTCTGTCATCTGATCGGAATTCTCAACTTCCTCTTCACCATCAGAGCTAGCGTCCATTGCAACAGTAACTATTAAAAGGTTTAAATATAAAAAATAATAAAAAAAAAAAAGCTTTGTCAGTCAGTCATACAGCACACATTTTAATTAAACCCAATCCTTTCTTAGACGTTTGGCAGAACTTGGGGAACTCCCATGTTGCAAGATATCCATTTCAGGACTGTGTAGAAGCCAGCAGAGACTGAAGGTGTATTTAGACACACTAATTATCAGGCAGATTATCGGGAACGACCGTTCCCGACAATCTGTCTGAATGTGCTGCCGATCACCCGAAGAACGAGCAAAATACTCATTCATCAGGTGATCCTGTCGCTTCTGCTGCTCCTGGGCAGCAGATCGTGTGGTCTAAACAGTGATCTGCTGCTCAGAAGCCATGATTCCATATGGGGATCACTACAGGTTCTTCTCAGAAAATTAGCATATTGTGATAAAGTTCATTATTTTCTGTAATGTACTGAAACATTAGACTTTCATATATTTTAGATTCATTACACACAACTGAAGTAGTTCAAGCCTTTTCTTGTTTTAATATTGATGATTTTTTTGCATACAGCTCATGAAAACCCAAAATTCCTATTAAAAAATTAGCATATTTCATCCGACCAATAAAAGATAAGTGTTTTTAATACAAAAAAAGTCAACCTTCAAATAATTAAGTTCAGTTATGCACTCAATACTTGGTCGGGTATCCTTTTGCAGAAATGACTGCTTCAATGCGGCGTGGCATGGAGGCAATCAGCCTGTGGCACTGCTGAGGTGTTATGGAGGCCCAGGATGCTTCGATAGCGGACTTAAGCTCATCCAGAGTGTTGGGTCTTGCGTCTCAACTTTCTCTTCCCAATATCCCACAGATTCTCTATGGGGTTCAGGTCAGGAGAGTTGGCAGGCCAATTGAGCACAGTAATACCATGGTCAGTAAACCATGCAAAATTTGCTTTCATCCGAAAAAAGTACTTTGGACCACTGAGCAACAGTCCAGTGCTGCTTCTCTGTAGCCCAGGTCAGGCGCTTCTGCCGCCGTTTCTGGTTCAAAAGTGGCTTGACCTGGGGAATGCGGCACCTGTAGCCCATTTCCTGCACACGCCTGTACACGGTGGCTTCCGCAGGTCCCGCAAGGTCTGGAATCGGTCCTTCTCCACAATCTTCCTCAGGGTCCGGTCACCTCTTCTCGTTGTGCAGCGTTTTCTGCCACACTTTTTCCTTCCCACAGACTTCCCACTGAGGTGCCTTGATACAGCACTCTGGGAACAGACTATTCGTTCAGAAATGTCTGTCTTACCCTCTTGCTTGAGGGTGTCAATGATGGCCTTCTGGACAGCAGTCAGGTCGGCAGTCTTACCCATGATTGCGGTTTTGAGTAATGAACCAGGCTGGGAGTTTTTAAAAGCCTCAGGAATCTTTTGCAGGTGTTTAGAGTTAGTTGATTCAGATGATTAGGTTAATAGCTCGTTTAGAGAACTTTTTCATGATATGCTAATTTTTTCATGAGCTGTATGCCAAAATCATCAATATTAAAAGAAAAGGCTTGAACTACTTCAGTTGTGTGTAATGAATCTAAAATATATAAAAAGTCTAATGTTTATCAGTACATTACAGAAAATAATGAACTTTATCACAATATGCTAATTTTCTGAGAAGAACCTGTATAGTGATCCGTCCTCATACTGTGAAGGAGATCGCTGCATGTAAATGCGTGGTCTTCACTGAACGAGCAGCCGACTGTCAGGGAGGAACGCTCATTTCCCGGCCGCTGCATTGCCCTGTGTAAAGCCAGCTTGACAAATAGGGTATTTAAATATAATCTTTTCTAGGTTTAGGGTTCAATTAAACAAAAAAATATTTTTTGAAATTATCCAAAAAGGTTCAAAGAAAGGAAGAACTAACGCACTAGAACACAATACTACATTTCAAGAACCCTTTATTTACTTTCAGTTTGGGCGGATGCATTAACACTCAAGGGGTCCATTGGCTCTGTACTGGTTTCCATTTCCACAGGAGAGTTACTTCTTGCAGCATCTTTTGCCCTGTAAAAATAAAATATATTTTCATGCATACATTTTTGCACTCTATAAAAACTGCACCACCAGGGTGAGGTGCAATCATATCTGCCTCTGAGCATGCTTCGTGGCAAGTATGATGCCACCTTAACAACGGTGGAATCAATTTCTCATGAGCTTGAAACAGTCTGTAAATTTGCCTCTGTTCCCAGCAGGAGTGACAAGGCACATGGCTGCGCACTGATTGATTTTTGCAGGCTGCACATTTGACAGATTCTCTTTTAGGGTGTGCACCTATGGAGCTAAGGCCTCTTTCACACTTGCGTTGTTGGGATCCGGCATGCACTTCCGTTGCCGGAGGTGCCTGCCGGATCCGTAACAACGCAAGTGTACTGAAAGCATTTGAAGACGGAACCGTCTTCCAAATGCGTTCAGTGTTACTATGGCACCCAGGACGCTATTAAAGTCCTGGTTGCCATAGTAGGAGCGGGGAGCGGGGGAGCGGTATACTTACAGTCCGTGCGGCTCCCCGGGCGCTCCAGAATGACGTCAGAGCGCCCCATGCGCATGGATGACGTGATCCATGTGATCACATGATCCATGCGCTTGGGGCGCCCTGACGTCACTCTGGAGCGCCCGGGGAGCCGCACGGACGGTAAGTATGCTGCTCCCCTGCTCCCCGCTACACTTACCATGGCTGTCAGGACTTTAGCGTCCCGGCAGCCATGGTAACTATTCAGAAAAAGCTAAACGTCGGGTCCGGCAATGCGCCGAAACGACGTTTAGCTTAAGGGCGGATCCGGATCAATGCCTTTCAATGGGCATTCATTCCGGATCCGGCCTTGCGGCAAGTGTTCAGGATTTTTGGCCGGAGCAAAAAGCGCAGCATGCTGCGGTATTTTCTCCGGCCAAAAAACGTTCCGTACCGGAACTGAAGACATCCTGATGCATCCTGAACGGATTACTCTCCATTCAGAATGCATTAGGATAATCCTGATCAGTATTCTTCCGGCATAGAGTCCCGACGACGGAACTCTATGCCGGAAGACAATAACGCAAGTGTGAAAGAGCCCTAAACCTTCTAAAATATAAACTTGTCAAAATGTAGGTATTAGGCCAAGTTCACACTTCAGTCATTTGGTCAGTTATTTTAAGCCAAAGCTAGGTGCGGGTGAAAAACAGATCTTTCCATTATACCTGTGGGCTTCACTACTGGTTTTGACTCACAATAACAGTTGGAAATAAGTGTGAACTTGGCCTTAGCAGGTTCAAATGGCTGAGCTAAGGATAAAGGGGTTCTCCGGTAATAATGACACTACTGGGGCGTGGCCTGACCGTGCACGTAGGCAGACGCACGAGGTGGAGCTCCTGACTAAAGAACTCAGAGTTTTGCATACAGAAACTAAATATATTGAAACCCCATCACCAGAAAACTCAGCTAATTGGAAGGAAGCCCAAGGATTGTTGAAGGACCATCTACAAGTTAGGGCTGGGGATAAGCAGTTTTTTTTTTTAGAACCCAAGAGTTCATTAGTGGGGAAAGCGCTGGCCATTTACTGGCCACTATTATCAAGGCACAGGCTGGTCCCTCCTGTGTGACCTCTATTAGGGACGTGCATGGAAACTTTGTTACGAGAGATATTTTAGGGGCATTTTACACTCATTTTAAAGATGTATATCAATCTAGGATGACGGTTACTGAGATAGATAGAACCCACTACTTACTAGAAATATAAATGGCTACCCTTTCCATGAAACAGACAGCTACTTGAGGAGACAATCTCATTAGAAGAACTAGAAATAGCATTGCAATCCTTCCCTAACGAGAAGGCGCCTAGAGGGGGATGGCTTGCCAGGGGAATTTTATAAGAAACATCAGGAAATTTTACACTCCTCAATGTCCAACGATGCTCTGCAGGCAGGTACCCTTCCCAGCTTAATAAGGGAGGCGATAGTGTAGGGGTGGGCGATATGGCCTAAAATCTATATTGCAATATAATTTTAAAGCATGTGCGATATATTGTTTTCTATATTGGGGGGGGGGGGGGGGGGGGGGGGGGTGTTTAAATTAAATTATTTTTTTTCACTTTTTATTTAATAACTATTAGCCTCCTTAACCCCTTAAGGACCGGGCTCATTTTCACCTTAAGGACCAGGCCATTTTTTGGAAATCTGACCAGTGTCACTTTAAGTGCTAATAACTTTAAAACGCTTTGACTTATCCAGGCCGTTCTGAGATTGTTTTTTCGTCACATATTGTACTTCATGACACTGGTAAAATGAAGTCAAAAAAATTATTTTTTTTTGCACAAAAAAATACCTAATTTACCAAAAATTTGGAAAAATTTGCAAATTTCAAAGTTTCAGTTTCTCTACTTCTGTAATACATAGTAATACCCCAAAAAATTGTGATGACTTTACATTCCCCATATGTCTACTTCATGTTTGAATTGTTTTGGGAATGATATTTTATTTTTTGGGGATGTTATAAGGCTTAGAAGTTTAGAAGCAAATCTTGAAATTTTTCAGAAATTTACAAAAACTCAATTTTTAGGGACCAGTTCAGGTCTGAAGTTGATTTGCGAGGCTTACATAATAGAAACCACCCAAAAATGACCCCATCTAAGAAACTACACCCCTCAAGGTATTCAAAACTGATTTTACATACGTCGTTAACCCTTTAGGTGCTGCACAAGAGTTATTGGCAAATGGGGATGAAATTTGAGAATTTCATTTTTTTGCCTAATTTTCAATTTTAACCCATTTTTTCCACTAACAAAGCAAGGGTTAACAGCCAAACAAGACTGTATCTTTATTGCCCTGACTCTGCCGTTTACAGAAACACCCCATATGTGGCCGTAAACTACTGTACGGCCACACAGCGGGGCGCAGAGTGAAAGGTGCGCCGTTTGGTTTTTGGAAGGCTGATTTTGCTGGACTGTTTTTTTGACACCATGTCCCATTTGAAGCCCCCCTGATGCACCTCTAGAGTAGAAACTCCATAAAAGTGACCCCATCTAAGAAACTACACCCTTCAAGGTATTCAAAACTGATTTTACAAACGTTGTTAACCCTTTAGGTGTTGCACAAGATTTAATAGAAAATAGAGACACAATTTCAAAATTTCAAATTTTTGGCAGATTTTCCATTTTAATATTTTTTTTCCAGTTACAAAGCAAGGGTTAACAGCCAAACAAAACTCATTATTTATGGCCCTGATTCTGTAGTTTACAGAAACACCCCATATGTGTTCGTAAACCGCTGTACGGGCACACGGCAGGGCGCAGAAGGAAAGGAATGCCATACGGTTTTTGGAAGGCAGGTTTTGCTGGACTGTTTTTTTGACACCATGTCCCATTTGAAGCCCCCCTGATGCACCCCTAGAGTGGAAACTCCAAAAAAGTGACTCCATTTTAGAAACTACGGGATAGGGTGGCAGTTTTGTTGGTACTAGTTTAGGGTACATATGATTTTTGGTTGCTCTATATTACACTTTTTGTGCAGCAAGGTAACAAGAAATAGCTTTTTTGGCACTTTTTTTTTTTTGTTATTTACAACATTCATCTGACAGGTTAGATCATGTGGTAATTTTATAGATCAGGTTGTCACGGATGCGGCGGTACCTAATATGTATACATTTTTTTTATTTATGTAAGTTTTATACAATAACTTCATTTTTAAAACCAAAAAAATGTTTTAGTGTCTCCATAGTCTAAGAGCCATAGTTTTTTCAGTTTTTGGGCGATTATCTTGAGTAGGGTCTCATTTTTTGCGGGATGAGATGACGGTTTGATTGGTACTATTTTGGCGTACATGCGACTTTTTTGATCACTTTTATTACCTTTTTTGGTAAGTAAGGTGGGCAAAATTTCAATTTTCTCATAGTTTTTATTTTTTTATTTTTATGGCGTTCACCGTGCGGGGAAAGTAACATGACCATTTTATAGATCAGGTCGTTACGGACGCGGCGATACCTAATATGTGTAGTTTATTTAATTTTTTTAATTTTTATTCAGTGATAAATGTTATTTTTTTTTATCTTAACTTTTTTCACTTTTTTTTTACATTTTTTTGACCCAGACCCGCTTGGTTCTTGAAGATCCAGTGGGTCTGATGTCTGTATAATACAGTACAGTACAATATATATTGTTCTGTACTGTATTTTACTTACACTGAACAGATCTATGCTTTCAGCATAGATCTGTTCAGCACCATGGACAGCAGGACGCCTGAGCAGGCGTCCTGTTGCCATGGGAACCCTCCCCGTCTGCTCAGAACTTCGCAGACGGGGAAGGGTAAGCACAGGGCTGAGGGGGGCTCTCTGGGGGCTCTCTCCCTCTCCATCGGGGGGCTGCAAAGGCACAGCAGCCCCCCGATGGAGAGGGAGGGAGCTCCCTGACCGATGACAGTTAACTTTTTCCATACAGCGGTCCGTACGGACCGCGGTATGGAAAGGGTTAAACGGCTGACATCTGCACAGATGTCAGCCGTTTATACCAGGGTGCCAGCAATGTGCTGGCACCCTGGTATACCCACTAGAAGCCAACGATCATTCATGGGGAGGCGGGCGGGGGATCGCGATCCCGCCTGCCGCAACGCCCCCACCGCATGCAACGCCCCCACCGCATGCGACACCCCCCCCGCACCACCCGCCGGCATCAAATCATGCAGGGGTGCAGGGGGGGGTGAAAAATATAGATTTTAGCCACTCTAAAGTTTCTGATCGCCGCGGTCAGGGACCGCGGGGATCAGAAACTGCAAAAAGCGCAGCAAACCGCAGGTCTGAATTGACCTGCGGTTTGCTGCGATCGCCGACACGGGGGGGGGGTCACATGACCCCCCTGGCGTTGTCACAGGATGCCGGCTGAAGGATTTCAGCCGAAATCCCGTTCCGTTTAACCCCTCGGGCGCCGGAATACAGATTTTAAGTCAGGACGTACCGGTACGTCCTGTGTCCTTAAGGACTCGGGAAATAGGGCGTACCGGTACGTCCTATGTCCTTAAGGGGTTAAGGGCTAGAACCCTTGTCATATTCACCCTAATAGAGCTCTATTAGGGTGAATAGGACTTTACACTCTCCCTGCTGCCCTGTGCACACAACAGCAGGGAGCTGACCATGGCAGCCAGCCTCTGATGTGCCCCCCCCAGTCTCTGATGTGCCCCCTCTGGTAACTCAAACCCACCCCAGTATTAATCATTGGTGGCAGTGGCCACAGGGTCCCCCTCCCCCCATCATTGGTGGCAGTGGCCACAGGGTTGCTTCCCCCCCCCCCCCAATCATTGGTGGCAGTGGGCTCCGATCGGTTACCATGGCAGCCAGGATGCTACTGAAGTGCTGGCTGCGATGGTATGTTAGCGAGCAGCATTATACTCACGCGCGCCGTGGCCGCCGGTCGCTCCTTCTCAAAAGGTCTGTGCGGTGCATTGCTAATGCTAAAAGCATTAGCAATCCGCCGCACAGACAGAAGGAGCGCCCGGCGGCCACGGCGCACGCGAGTATAATGCTGCTCGCTAACATACCATCGCAGCCAGGACTTCAGTAGCGTCCTGGCTGCCATGGTAACCGATCGGAGCCCCAGCATTACACTGCTGGGACTCCGATCGGAACTGCCCACTTCCACCAATGATGGGGGGGGACCCTGTGGGATATGGCCGGCACATTCATTGGTGGCGCAGTGGCCACAGTCCCTCCCCTCCTCCTCTGTCCTCATTGGCGTTCAGCGGCAGCCGCGCACAGTGGGGAGGGAGGGACTCCCTCCACTGTGCTGGCCGGCTCAGGAGAAAAAGTGCGTGCAGAGAGTGCGATCATATCGCGGTCCGGCGATATGGCGAAAATCCATATCGTGGCCCAAATTTATATCGCATATACCGCCCACCCCTACGATAGTGGTAGTAATCCCAAAACCAGGCAAGGACTCCACACAAGTAGAATCCTATCGGCCCATCTCTTTGTTAACAGTGGATATAAAAATCCTGGCCAACGTTCTGGCTAACAGACTGTTAAAGGTCATTCATTCTGTTATTCATGAAGATCAGTCTGGCTTTATGCCTGGCAAATCCACGTCTCTAAATCTCAGGCGCCTATTTCTTAACCTTCAGTTGGGAGGGGGTGGGGAACATGGGTGCGGTGGTGTGCTCTCGCTCGACGCTGCCAAAGATTTTGACAGAGTCAAGTGGGAATACTTGTGGGCGGTCATGACTAAGATGGGGTTTGGCCCGGGGTTCTTGGGTTGGGTGAAATTGCTGTACAATGGGCCTAGGGCTAAAATTCGGGTTAATGGAGGACTGCCTCGGCAATAGCTTTGGAGAGAGGGATGAGACAAGGGTGTCCTCTCCTGTTTGCCCTGGCTATAGAGCCCCTGGCATTATTGTTAAGAACCACGCCGCTCATGCAGGGGTTCAGAAGAGGTGAGGTGGAGGAACGAATCTCATTGTACACAGACTATATGTTGTTGTATGTGGGTGATCTAGCCTCAATTGACCCAATTACATCCATAATTTCTGAATTTGGTAGGCAATCTGGGTTGCTTATCAGCTGGAACAAATCAGTGATACTTCCGCTGTCCCCGCTTCCCCAGAGTCTGTCTAAGGCATACTAATTTGAAGTTTGTATCTTCCTTTAAGTACTTGGGAGTTGAGGTATCCACTGACTTCTACAAGTACATACAAGATAATCTAGTACCATTGCTAGCTAGGTTCAAGCTTAAAGCTATATCCTGGCATAAATTGCCACTGTCTCTGGTAGGCAGGGGCAATCTTCTTAAAATGGTGCTAATGCCACAGCTCTTGTATATACTGCATAATTCACCAATATGGATTCCTATGCACTACTTTTATAAGACACAACAAATTTTCCGCTTTTTATTATGGCAGAATAACAGGAGGAGAATAAGGTATGAGACGCTGCAAAGGGACAAGGACTCCGGAGGCCTAGCACTGCCTAACCCTCTAATATATTTTATATTGGCTCAGCGCCAACATTTTAAGGGATGGTGTGGCGCCGGGGGGGGACAGGAAGAAGTGAAGAAGTGGCAGACTGATGGAGTAGGAGTCAGCCTTCACCTCCTATTACTGGGTATGTAGCTAGACTGAATACAGTTAGATTGGCAAGCAGAGTCTACCTTAAGCGCAATAATCTCTCAAAATTTGAGGCTATCTGGGGACCCTGGATTGACAGATCTGGTCTTTGTAGTCCATGGCTGGCGCTTGCTAGGGGAGTTATGCATCTCTAGTAATGTAGGTCTCTGAGGTTGGGAGAGATGTCACTCGGATTGTGGCTTGGGGGCTGGGATGTATCGCTGTCCCAGGGGAGTAACAGCTGTCTGTAGTTCTTGCTCAGTTTTTATCCTTTTTTGTAAGGATTTTTCTACAATCTGTCATTGTGATGGTCTCTTTTCGGGGGGGGGGGGGGAGATCAGTAGTTGGGGTGTTATAGTCTACTATTGTTTGATGGTCACTTCAGTCTGTTACATTAAAAAAAAGGACCAAAAAAAAAATTAAATAAAAAAATCACACTTCATTATGTTTAAACTAGGCTTGTGAACATAATGTATATTTATTTGCCTGCCTGAAAAGAAATTATTAAAAAAAGATATTTGATTAAAAAAATTTGAATGACACTACTAAGTGCCAGGAGCCACTTACCTGCTCTCTGCCACAGCGGCCATGTCACTGCTGAAGCCAGTCATTGGCTGCAGCAGAGCATGTGAGCGTGCCTATGCTGCGCCAGAAGTAAACCACTGTGGCAACTGGAACATAGAGACGCGGAGGCAGCGCAGATGACCACTGCAGAGGAGAGCAGTTAAGTATGAACCCTTGGCTTAGCGAGGCAGGCTGCAGGCGCCTCGAAAAAAGGTTGTATTACCAGAGAACCCCTTTAAGTCAGCTTTCCTTGCTCACGGCTCTGAACAGACACCGCTTCCACAGAAATCATTGAAAGCACTTGGCTTTACACAGAGTTTTGCACCTTTTGTGGCTGTAAAGGCTAAAATGTAAAAGTTCAGAAACATCAGTTTAATACATTTCCACCCCGAGTTCAAAAATGACCAAACTGCCTCAGATGAAGAAATTGCTGATTTCATAAAGATGCCCACTACCGTTAGGAAAGAATTAGGCAAACAAGATGCAACTGTTGCACACAAACAGTTAAACTGGTCAAGGGACAAGATGCATAAGACTGCGGGTGACTGCTATATTTTAGACAGATAAAGCTTTAGGTGTAAAAAGGATTGGTAGCCAGAGGTTGCACTGTAGTCACTGTCACACTGGGCCTGTAGAAAAACGCTTGAGACTTTACTGTGACATCTGTCACAGAGACATAAAAATCCAGCTGCCAATGCGATCACTTGATCACCCTGGGTCATGCTCCCAGCATCCCGAGCAAGCAGCTGATCTCCCCAGAGGAAGCCACAACAATCACTTTGCCCATGCACTGTTCAGATGCACTATTACATGGCAAACATTCAGATCAATAGTCTTTCATGTAATACAAGGATGGCTGTAGTCTGCTAAAATGGGAGCAGTTCATACACAGCAGCTCTCCGTTGTGGCTCAGAGGGAAGTCCCTCTTATAGATGCATATGCCTCATACACACGACCATGGGCCGGCAGGGCCCGTGCTGCGGACCGCACTCCGTAGTGCTTCCATGGAGTTCCTTGCCTCCGTTCCGCACCGACTATCCGGATTGTGGACCAATTCAAGTGAATGGGTCCGCATCTGTGATGTGTGCCAGCCATTCTGGCACCGCGTGTGTATGAACCCTTATTCAAAGTGGACAACATAAGTGTGAAACGGCGCAAAAAGATGCTGGAAAATAATTGACGTCTTGAGCAAAGCCAGGTGAAGGAAATGTAAAGATTCAGGGTTGCTCTGCCGCTGGTAATTAACAATAGCCAGATCTCAATCCTCTTGTAAATGTGCTTCACGGTAAGGCCTCATTCACACCTAAATAGACCATGGTCCGTGAAAACCAAGCCTGCCGAGTGCACATCATTGCTTGCTATGACGCCGTGCGCTTCGTGCTGCTCTTCCTAAATACACTCGTATAGATCATATGAGTGAATTACTGTACTGCGGCGCGAAACGCACAACGTAATAGCAACCAATGAGTGCACCCGTGTACTCAGCAGGATGGCAGGCCGGGTTTTCACAGACCGTGGTCCAAGTATGTGTGAATGAGGCCTAATGGTGCTGCCACACGTTCAGTATTTTGATGCAGTTTTTGAAGCCAAAACCAGGAGTCGGTTTAAAAAAAATCAAAAAAAAAATCATGTATATCTGTCCTTAATACTTACTCTTTTATGATCCACTCGATTTTGGCTTCCTAAACTATCAAAAAAACTGACTGTGGCAGCACTTTAAGGTTATGGCCTAATATGCTACAAGGCAGTCTATTGCTGTAGAGGATTTAGGGCGACCACATATTTCTGTAAATTTTTTATTTTTGGTAGCAAACAAAATGCTGTTATAAATTTTTATAACAATTAAGTGTTCTCTCTTTGTTTCGTTATCAAAGACATTTAGTTATACAACAAAGTAATAAAGTGCATGTTTGAAGTTAAGTCACTTCAAAGCGTAAAGCACCTTTTAAAAACAGGATATGTTGGATGTAAAATTTAGATCAGAGATACATATTAGGGATTGGAAATAAAAATAAAAAGGAGAGACATATGCTAAGGATAGTAGAGGGGAGGGGTAAGGGGAGTATAAACAGAACAAACAACAAAAACAAGGAAGAACATAAAAGGAGTACCAGTCATTTGGCTAATTAATATGAATAGCTGTTTTAAAACAAAGGGTTGTTATCAGTAATCAGTTTAACAGACTCATGGGCGACCACATATTTCAAAGGTCATTCATCCATTTTTAGTGCAACTGCATTCCCTTCCCCTGGCAATAATGACAGTGTATATCGTTTGCATTTAGAATTCACAAGGCAGCTTTTAGGAGCACCACAAACACGCAGGATCCCCCTAATATAATCAAAAACTGAAAGGTGAAAGCCTGCAGAATTTGATAGATGTAAAGTTTAAAAGGGGTTGTCCTATCTCACCACTTCCATAGGACTCAGCACAGGACCCTAGCGGGTGAGATTATGGAAACACATGAGCGGACAGTCGATCTGCTGTTTCTGTAGCTCCAATAGAAGTGAATGGAGCTACGCAAACAGTATAGTGGCACAAGCTATGCTTCCGTAACTCCGGCTCGCAGTAAGTCCTAACGAGCCGTGGAAATGTAGAGATGGGACAACCCCTTTAAGGAAAGGAAATGTGAGGATAAGGTTAATGAATAAATCATAATTTCTTGACTTAATTTAGTAGTACTGCGAGAGACAACACTTTAGAGGGATTTTAAACCTTTGCACACTACTGTATGTATTAGGTTGGAGCACAAATGACTTAGGATTTATTAGGACCCCAACAGTCTTTGCTGCCATACTCAACTGACCCAATAGATGTGAAGTCTGTAAATGAGGCCCAACCAGTTTCTTTAGCGGACAGTGGCTCTTCTGTGCTCCATACATCAGATCCCACTGAATCCAGACCAGCTACATGTGCAGTTTCCATTGGGATATCAAAATTTGCCGGCCAGTTACTTGCTAAAAAAGGGAAAGATAAAAGTCCAGATTAATAGTTTGCAAATTTCTATTTTTTTTTTCTCTATCGTAAATGTGCATTAGAGGCATTTTAGAAATGTTAAGACCAAATAAGAACACACAGGGGTTATCAGGTTTGCTTTGAAGCACCATGTGACAGATGGTACAAAAACACTGTAGTTAACCCCTTAAGGACTTAGGACGTATCGGTACGCATGGGTCCCGAGTCCTTAAGGACCCATGACGTACCGGTACGTCATAACTTGAAATCGGTATTCCGGCGCCCCAGGGGTTAATCGGAACGGGATTTCGGCTGAAATCATTCAGCCGGCATCCCGTAACCATGCAGGGGGGGTCATTTGACCCCCCCCCCCCCCCGCATCGGCGATCGCAGAAAACCGCAGGTCAATTCAGACCTGCGGTTTGCTGCGCTTTCAGCAGTTTCTGATCCCCGCGGGCCCTGACCGCGGGATCAGAAGCTTTAGTGTCCCTAAAATATATATTTTACACCCCCCCTGCATGATTTTTTTGCCGGCGGGTGGTGCAGGGGGGGAGTTGTGGGCGGTGGGGGCGTTGCGGGAGGCGGGATCGCAATCCCCCGCCCGCCTCCCCTTGAATAATCGTTGGTGTTCAGTGGGTATACCAGGGTGCCAGCACATTGCTGGCACCCTGGTATAAACAGCTGACATCGATGATGCGATGTCAGCCGTTTAACCCTTTCCATACAGCGGTCCGTACGGACCGCTGTATGGAAAAGGTTAACAGTAAGAGGGAGCTCCCTCCCTCTCCCATCGGGGGGCTGCTGTGCATTTGCAGCCCCCCGATGGAGAGGGCCCCCAGACAGATCCCCTCCTTACCCTTCCCCGTCTGCGCAGTTCTGAGCAGCGGGGAAGGTTCCCATGGCAACAGGACGCCTCAGGCATCCTGCTGTCCATGGTGCTGAACAGATCTGTGCTAAAAGGCATAGATCTGTCCAGTGTAAGTAAAATACAGGTCAGTACAATATATATTGTACTGTACTGTATTATACAGACATCAGACCCACTGGATCTTCAAAGAACCAAGTGGGTCTGGGTCAAAAAAAAAAGTGAAAAAAGAGTATCAAAACACACATTTATCACTGATTAAAAATGAAAAAAAATAAAATTCCCTACACATGTTTGGTATCGCCGCGTCCGTAACGACCTGATCTATAAAACGGTCATGTTACTTTCCCCGCACGGTGAACGCCATAAAAATAAAAACTATTAGGAAATTGAAATTTTGCCCACCTTACTTCCCAAAAAAGGTAATAAAAGTGATCAAAAAAGTTGCATGTACGCCAAAATAGTACCAATCAAACCGTCATCTCATCCCGCAAAAATCATACCCTACCCAAGATAATCGCCCAAAAACTGAAAAAACTATGGCTCTCAGACTATGGAAACACTAAAACATGATTTTTTTTGTTTCAAAAATGAAATTATTGTGTAAAACTTAAATAAATTAAAAAAAAGTATACATATTAGGTATTGCCGCGTCCGTATCGACCGGCTCTATAAAAATATCACATGACGTAACCCCTCAGGTGACCACCGTAAAAAAATAATAAAAACGGTGTAAAAAAAGCAATTTTTTGTCATCTTACGTCACAAAAAGTGTAATAGCAAGTGATCAAAAAGTCATATGCACCCCAAAATAGTGCCAATCAAACAGTCATCTCATCCCGCAAAAAATGAGACCCTACTCAAGATAATCGCCCAAAAACTGAAAAAACTATGGATCTTAGACTATGGAGACACTAAAACATTTTTTTGGTTTTAAAAATGAAATCATTGTGTAAAACTTACATAAATAAAAAGAAATTGTATACATATTATTAGGTATCTCCGCGTCCGTGACAACCTGCTCTATAAAATTACCACATGATCTAACCTGTCAGATGAATGTTGTAAATAACAAAAAAAAGTGCCAAAAAATCAATTTCTTGTTACCTTGCCGCACAAAAAAAAAGTGTAATATAGAGCAACCAAAAATCATATGTACCCTAAACTAGTACCAACAAAACTGCCACCCTATCCCGTAGTTTCTAAAATGGGGTCACTTTTTTGGAGTTTCTACTCTAGGGGTGTATCAGGGGGGCTTCAAATGGGACATGGTGTCAAAAAACCAGTCCAGCAAAAGCTGCCTTCCAAAAACCGTATGGCATTCCTTTCCTTCTGTGCCCTGCCGTGTGCCCGTACAGCGGTTTACGACCACATATGGGGTGTTTCTGTAAACTACAGAATCAGGGCCATAAATAATGAGTTTTGTTTGGCTGTTAACCCTTGCTTTGTAACTGGAAAAAAATTATTAAAATGGAAAATCTGCCAAAAAAGTGAAATTTTGAAATTGTATCTATTTTCCATTAAATCTTGTGCAACACCTAAAGGGTTAACAAAGTTTGTGAAATCAGTTTTGAATACCTCGAGGGGTGTAGTTTCTTAGATGGGGTCACTTTTATGGAGTTTCTACTCTAGGGGTGCATCAGGGGGGCTTCAAATGGGACATGGTGTCAAAAAAACAGTCCAGCAAAATCTGCCTTCCAAAAACCATACGGCGAACCTTTTACTCTACGCCCTACTGTGTGCCCGTACAGTAGTTTACGGCCACATATGGGGTGTTTCTGTAAACGGCAGAGTCAGGGCAATAAAGATAGTCTTGTTTGGCTGTTAACCCTTGCTTTGTTAGTGGAAAAAAAATGGGTTAAAATGGAAAATTAGGCAAAAAAATGAAATTCTCAAATTTCATCCCCATTTGCCAAAAACTCTTGTGCAACACCTAAAGGGTTAACAAAGTTTGTAAAATCAGTTTTGAATACCTTGAGGGGTGTAGTTTATAGAATGGGGTCATTTTTGGGCGGTTTCTATTATGTAAGCCTCGCAAAGTGACTTCAGACCTGTAGTGGTCCCTATAAATTGGGTTTTTGTAAATTTCTGAAAAATTTCAAGATTTGCTTCTAAACTTCTAAGCCTTGTAACATCCCCAAAAAATAAAATATCATTCCCAAAATGCTACAAACATGAAGTAGACATATGGGGAATGTAAAGTCATCACAATTTTTGGGGGTATTACTATGTATTACAGAAGTAGAGAAACAAACTTTAAAATTTGCTAATTTTTCTAGATTTTTGGTAAATATGGTATTTTTTTATGCAAAAAAATTAACTTTTTTGACCCAATTTTAGCAGTGTCATGAAGTACAATATGTGACGAAAAAACAATCTCAGAACGGCCTGGATAAGTCAATGCGTTTTAAACTTATCAGCAGTTAAAGTGACACTGGTCAGATTTGCAAAAAATGGCCAAGTCCTTAAGGTGAAATAGGGCTGAGTCCTTAAGGGGTTTGTACAGGATTATAAATACGAAGCCGAATTCTTCCATAAACAGCCACTCTGTAATAGGTACTGCTGTTCAACTTCAAACAAATGAATAAGTATAAGTAGCAACACCAGATAACCCATGGATAGGTGTGGCAAACTTCATGGAAGAGTGCAGTCATGTTATTCTACTCCTGTACAACCCCTTACAGCAACCTGTCTGCTAGAATCTGCCCATGTGCATCGAAATCTAAAGATCTTCAAGAGAGGTCAGCATCACACTCCCAGGAAGCAAACCAATGTTTTAGAAAGAGGATTGTACCCAGAAGGAAACACTTTACATATATGGTGAGAAGGTAAAAAGTCTATGGGGGAAATTGCTCTGTTGATCTCAAGACCTGTGACCCAACAAGTTCTATTTACACCAACTAGCCCACCTAGATATGGGACTTTCACAATCGTCCCCAGAGGAAAAGTGGTTGGTTGCCTAAATTTTGATGGCTGTCCTACTAATTGCTAGGCATTGGGATAAAAGGAATTCCAGGTAAGGCTAATGCTCACAGCCGTCGTGTGGCCGTTCCGTGCATTGGGGACCGCAATGCACAGGCAACATCTGTGTGGCGGCCAGGAGGGATCGAGACCCATTCAACTTGAATGGGTCCATGACCAGCCTGCACCATAAAAATAACATAGAACATGTTCTATTTTTTTGCGGTGCGGAGGCACGGACAAAAACTCCACGGAAGCACTCCGTAGTGCTTCCGTGCCTCCGTTCCGCACCGCTGCTCTGGATTGCGGACCCATTCAAGTGAATGGGTTCGCATCTGTGATGCAGGGAGCACAAGGCTGTGGAAAATCTAGTGAATACTTGCTAGGAAGACAAATTTTGGTTATAGGATAATTCTAAAAAGGTTAAAAATAAAAATTTGGACGAGTTGGAACTGGTTAAAGACCCGCTAATAAGACATATTGACTTAGGTGTAAGATATTAAAGGGGTTTTCAGAGATTTTTTTAACTGATGACCTATCAGTTTGAAAAGGCACCAGTGTTCACAGTAGCGCCACAGCCTTCTCCATGCTCACCAAGTACAGCGCCACACATTGTATAGTGGCTTTTCTTGATATCCCGCTGAGCCCCATTCACTTCAATGGGGCTGAGCAGCTCCTAGGCCGATGAACATGACATTTGACCTAGGAAAAGCTGCAATAAGGCTGCGTCGCTACGACAACCATCTGTGCCTTCTCAAACAGCTGATCATCGGGGGCCCTGGGTGTCAGACTCCCAACAATCAGATACTGATGACTATTGTGAGTTTCAATGAAGATAAACAGCCGGCACTCCACTATTCATTTGTGGTGCAGGTGTCAGGGTCAGCGTCTCGCAAGCACAAAGGAAAAGACCGGCACTCGCTGAAATAGATGCAATACCCCTTTCTTTTTATTGCCACATGGAGGAACCAAGTGACGCGTTTTGACTAATCGCTCGAAACGCGTCACTCACTATCTCAGCGAGTGCTGGTCTTTTCCTTTGTGTATTGTGAGTTTCAGTCAGTTGTCTTTAGCATTCCTGAAAGAAGTGCTTTAAACTAACCTTCATTAGCATCCACCTCCATCTTGTCCTCTTGGTTGACTGTGCTAGATTCAAATAATCCCTGCTTGACGGAGTCCTCCTCCTCAGAATCTGTGCTCTCCTCACTGTCTGTGCTTCCTGAGCTATAGGAACAAATGGTTATACTGGAGATTCTCTGCATATTTAGGATAAGGGCACAAGCAACAAACGTTTGCATGGCTGCATGAAAAAAAACTTAAGGGGATTCAGAAACTGCTATCATGTTAAAGATGGATTTGGATGCGTTGGTGAGGAGCAATAAATAAAAAAGTGATATGTGAGGATGGGGACATATCTAAGGGCTAATAGGGAAGGGGCTGGTAAAGTGTCAACCTGTCAAATGGAAGAGGATGTGGAAAAGTTTCAGGGCTAAGCAGGAGTGTCATTCAGTCCTCTATGTTGGCATACAAAAAGAAGCCAGTGAACATTCACACCCAGTGCTCCAACAATCATTCTTGCAGCATAAACAAGGAGGCAATGGCATCTGAAGGGGGACCCTCTAGCTATTCTCCATTACAGAAAAGGGCTGAAAAACCAGCCTGAAGATGTCCCCCTAATCATAGGGTTGTCAAGCTGGCCAAGAAAGGGGGTTAGGATGCAGAGAGGGGATGGTTATACTTCCTGGTCTTCAGGACCATTATATACCCTCGTTTCAGCCAGGTCACCCGCTCCGCAAATATTCCTTTGGGAGGGGAAAGAATACTGGAGGGGGTGAAGGGGCACCGCTGAGTGCTGTATCCCAACGCACACGAACGGGATACATGGCTATTGTAAAAAGCCATATGACAGCCATGTATGCAATAAAGCTGCAGGAGAAAAAAAATATAAAACATTTGGGAAACCTTTCCTTGTAATGTGGCGAAAGGATCCAAACTACTACTGGTCACCATATTAAGCCTACCAGAAAGCAGCCTTAGGTTTCAGAGATTAGCACATACTTTCATATATATATCCCCAAATTCAGCAACTTTTATATATTTTACTCAACTCCTTACATATTCCTTGTAAACAAAAAATTTGGGCCACACAGTGACTTCTTGTGGCAGAAAAGTCACCCAATGTTTTTTGTTTTGTATTTTAAATTATATAGTCGATGGTGTCACACTGCTGGATTTTTGTGCAAAAGTCATGTTACAGTGCAACAGCACTGCCTATCATTACAAAAAAAACTTATGTGCGACATTTGATGCCGTATAGTTGAACACTTTGTTGCACGACACAGTGTAGCCCTAGCCTGATAGTAATGGCCTACTTTCTTTGAATATTTGGTGCATATTAGCTAAAAAAAAAAATGAAATGAATGGGAAGGTGAAAATCCACTGTGACCACAAAGATTTTTTTACCTAGTGCATAATTTTTTTTTTGTAAATCGGAGTGCCCTTTATTTGTGCTCAAACTGCTCTTAGTCTGATGTAAATTAGGAAATGTTTAGCAGCAGCTCAATCAATGGGGACCATCAATTCCATGAATCTCTCCATTTCAAATACCTGGATCTTCTTTGTGTATCTTGTGTGAAGGCAAGGTTTTTCTCCTCCCAGATATCTTCCTCATCGGATCCTCCCTCATCAAACTGTTGTATTCTTTCCTTGCAGCAAGCTTCAAACAAGGCTATGTTTGCCTAACAGAACAAAAATGTTTTCTAATTTGTCCGTGGATTTATCAAAATCATGTTTTATTATTATTTTTAAAATAAATGCACCGAATTTTGCTTGCTTTATATTTGCAGCCATTTTAAGAGCAATTTAACTTTAGATCTTTAGTAGCTGCCCTTCCCTCGGATAGGTCTGTGGAAGGTGGGGACTCTATTCTCCGATGCAGGAACTCAGACTTTAGAATGGAAATATTCCCAAGCCAATTTTGTCCAATTCAGATAGCCCATAAGTTTTTGACATGACCGATTATGCATAGGGAAGCTATTCCATGTGGGTTACACTCACTAGATATGAGAAACTCAGTCTACACATTTTCAGACTTTTTCTGGCTACGTTTCTCTCTAAAGTATGTAAGTGGCAAACAGATAACATCTACATTTTACTTACGCTTTCATTTGCATTGCGAGAGAAGTTTATGTCCGAGACACGGTCAAATGAAACACTAACAGAAAAGAGAAAACGTAAAAAAGACATTCAAAATATTAGTGGTAAATGAAACAATGTGAGCTCAATATCAGCAACACCAACTCCTAACTATACATGGAGCCATTCCTTTTCAGTGAATATCCGTTTCAGATACTGGAAAGCTGCACAACTTAGAGGAATGAAAGCACAGACATTTGTGGCACCAGGCTACGCTCACACGGCTTAAAGGCTATGTACACCATTGAGGGCAATTTTTTTCATGATTGCATTTTACTCATTGTGGGCTAAATCATTTTTTCAATTGGTCTTTATTAAAAATATTCCATCCTGTCACAAAGGGTTAACTGTTTTTCTAGCTGTGGGACTAGTACTTTGACTTTGTGTTGGTCATCTAACAACCCTTATCCCTAAAATTACTAAGAGGTCAAACTTATTTAAGCCACATTCTCATCAGTAAGATAAGGACTGAGCTACTCATCTCTGGTTTGGCTTTGTATTGTTTAAGAGCTGGCATTCCAAGCTTTCAAACAAAACCAGACTGACAGCAATATCTTCAGTACTTGGGAAGATATCACTGTTAGAAATCAGCATGCAGTGATACACCTGAAAATGAAAGTAAAAAACAGGTTTTACCTGCAATTATTCCCAACTTGATTTCTAACAGTGATATGTCCTGTTTAGCTCGGACTTTAGCTGTCATTTTGGTCAGGTATGAAAATGGCTGGAATACCAGCTTTCAAACAGGACCAGTCCCCATGCATCTAGCTGCTACCTATCAGAAGATAACAGCTAAAGCAGCCGCCCCCACTTCTGTCAGAGCCCAGCTCGGGCAGAACAGTTAAGTAGTTAATGAGTGTAAATAAAGTCAGAGCAGACATAAGGAGCCCTCAGCTCCCCAACTGACGAAAGAGAAAATCCACAGGCTGCTACTAGAGCATCTCAGCCATGTATAGAAAAAGGGAGATCCATATTTGTAAATAAAAAATAGAATTTTTTTTTACCTCATGAGTACAATGCAGTAATGTAAAAATAAAAAAAAAGTGTACATAGCCCTTAAAGTGTACCCGTCTTATTTTTGTAATGTGTAGGGACAGTAATCCTGACCATTTTTGTAATATACTTTAACCCATTCAGTACCAGCGCCGTAGATGTACGGCGCTGGCTATTGTGGCTTAAATACCAGTGCCGTAGTACTACTGCGCCCTGATAGGGCGGGTGCAGGAGCTGCGGCCGCCTGATCAGCTGCAGGGGTCTGGAAGTGACTGATAGCCGGACCTCAGCTGTAGGTGCATTAACCCTAGATGTGCCGCACGTGCAATGTGTGTAGAGGGAGGGAGCACCTATCGGGTCCCCGCGCTGCTATGACAGGGACCCGATGGCTTGGACGGCAGCCCAATGCCTTCCTTAGGGTCCATTCACACGTCCGCAATTCTGTTCTGCATTTTGCTTAACAGAATTGCAGACCCATTCATTCGCCCGGATCCGCACTATGTGCCGCCCGGATCCGCACTATGTGCCGCCCGGATCCGCACTATGTGCCGCCCGGATCCGCACTATGTGCTGTCCATCACTGCGCCTAGGCCATTTGATCAATGAACGTGACATCACTGGCCAAGAAAGTCCGCAGCTCTCACTGAAGCACAGTGGCCTCTTTAAAATGCCGACTGGTGGGGGTGCTAGCGATCAGATTAATATTGATGACCTCACCTCAGGGTAGGTCATCAGTATTAAACGCCCGTACAACCCCTTTAAAACGTGACAGAAAGCACGTCAATTTTTTGCAAGCTGCTTTCAGATTGTATGGGACGGTTTAGACAACAAATCTGCCACATGCGAATTTATCATTAGGCAAGGGCTCCGTGGTGACTTTCTGGGGAGCAACACCGCGGCCGTCCAGAGGGCTATGTTGGGTTGTTTGCATCTGTGAAACGAAGCTGGCACTTTGGAGTTGTAGTGAAGCCGTAGCCGTCGAGGTGCAGTTAAAAACAAAAATGCAGTTTTGAGGAGGTTTTCACAGGTGAAATATTTAACACCACGTGTGAACATACTCTACTAGACTAGTGCAATGTATGCCGTTACCAAATATATGCTCAGAGGCTCAGTGACTGCACAGCATCAAAAGATCTTCTACCCACCACCATCTACCCAATCACAGAAATTGATGGCAGTGAAGAATTTGAGGAAGACACAACCATTAGTATGGTTAACAGCTGTGCAGCTTGTGTTTAGCAGCATTAAGCCAGGTGCTCAAGACCTGCAAATCCATTCACCAGATGTTGATTAGTAAATGTGATTTTGATCCAAGCAGAGAAACCAGTGCAGAAGCAAGAAAAAGACCATAGCCATTACTAAAATCACCAGACCCCCCCCCCCCCCCAAGAAAAAAACCCGATGTTAAAATCACAACAGATAGTCATACTCACGTCCCAATGTCATCTTGGTCAGCAAACTTCTCATCATTGAAGCCAAACTGGTCAATAAAATTGGACGTCATTTGTTGCATCTGATAATCAGAAAAGGCCTGGCAAACCCAGGACCAACAACAGTGGTATAACATATATACTAGACTGCTCCTCAAACATGCTATTAGGTGGTTTCTCTAGACATGTGGCAAATATGGAGGACATCCTAAAAACAGACAGTGTCTGTTATTGCAGTGAAGATGCTAATTTCTAACTTTGCAGTAATAGGCATAACTCCGGTGTAATATTACAAAAAGTTAATACATTTTGTCCAATTCCCTGCTGTACAATGACTAGGCCAAAAGATAATCTGTTAATAGTGGTTCGGTCATTGGATGGTGTGAGCTAAGTGATGTTATTTCACTATGGAGGATTTGACGTTGCGGCCTAGTTATCACTGTCGACTGGTTAGACTGTGGCTGGGAACGGGGGGGGTCGGACAGACTCCTTTCTTTCTATTCTCTACATGTTCCCAAGGTGGACAAGTTACAGTAGCCTTTAAGAGCCAGTGCAACCACTGCAGCCACCTGATTTCATTAATGTCTGCCCATAGAAAAAATAAGTTCGGTACCAGCAAATGTGTTCTGCTATACTGTAGCCAAATACAAATGACCTATCAGAGATACACTGACCGCAAATGTATATCTGAATCAATTACAGGGGAAGGCAGACTACTAAATCCACGAGCCATAACGTCTGTGCTAACCTGCTGTATGGAAGAATCTTGTGAGAATCCTGGATCTTTAAACTCTATTTCATCATCACTGGAGTGGATGTGTCGCGTTGTCACCTGAGGGCGAAAAAAACCGACACATTTACAAGATGTAAGGGTGTTCGTCGCTCGTTTGTGTTCATTTTACAGCACATGCAAGAAAGGGTAGGACGCCAAAGGCACCACAGGTCCACTGCAAAAATTGGATTTTTTGTACTCACCGTAAAATCCTTTTCTCGTAGTAGGCATTGGGGGACACAGCACCATGGGTATATGTCCAACTACCACTAGGAGGCACTAGACACAAAAAGTGTTGGCTCCTCCCCGTTGGGCTATACCCTCTCCACAGGCACAAGGCTATTCAGTTTGTACCAAAAGCAGTAGGAGAGAGAAAAAAAAGCAAGGAACCAACAACTCCTGTACCGGGAAAAATCAAGAGACCAGCCCGGAAAATCGGAAGTAAAAACATAGGGTGGGATCTGTGTCTCCCAATGCCTACTACGAGAAAAGGATTTTACGGTGAGTACAAAAAATCCAATTTTCTCGTGCATGGCATTGGGGGACACAGCACCATGGGACGTCCAAAAGCAGTCCCCGAGGGTGGGAAAAGAACAGCCATGCCACCGGTTGGGCATACAGGTGCGGTAGAACCATGTGACCCAACAGGAGAAAGACATGGAATGGGCAAGAGGTTCCATAACAAGGAAGAAACCTCAAGGAAGAATCAGTGAAGACTGTCAGCACCCCAGGAAAAATGCCTGGAAGAAAATCCCAAATGCAAGAAGGCGGCAAAAGGGAACACCGAGCTCAGCCAAGGGCTGGAGAAAAAATTAGGACAGCACCGCGTGTTGGGACTACCTAACGCTCTAAATTGTCTCAGACCCAAAGAGCGAAAAAACCTGTGGCCAACCCCTGACAGGCCAGGGGAGAAGGAAACAAGGAAGTACTGGAAGCCAAACGAGTGAGTGAAGCAATAGCAAGGCTCACATGTGAAGGGAGCAGGTCTCCCCTCACCGCAAGGCAGGTGATGAAGTTAAGCGCCCTATTTAAAAGGCGAAAACCCAAGGCTGCTAGAGGAAACCGCCAACCCTTGGAGAAGGAGGGGGTTGTAGGTAAAAGCCAGGAAAAAAGAGTAAGACCTGCGTCCCAAAAACAGGAGACGAGGCTCGAGCCTCTGAAAACAAGATATCACTGTGAAGCGTAAGACCAGAGGAAACTCTGGGCATGTGAAGCATCAGGGAAAAAAGGAACCAGATACAGGCCCAGGAAATCTCAGCAGGACACACTGGACTGAAAGACATGGAAGTAGAAGGAGAGTACTCCAACAGCCTAAGGAGGAAAGGTTCTACAACAGGAGGAGGTCCCTCCCGAAGGAGACCATACGGCGGAATTGCAAACCGTAGCGCTAAACCACTCAATACCAGGTACTTGACGTGGGAGGATGGGAAAAGAGACACGAATCCCAAGAAGACCACAAGGCTATTGGAACCCAAAAAGGGAACAATCAAACAAGGCCCCGACCCCCCCAAAAAAAACGATTGTCATGCAGAACCTGAGTGGTCAAATGAACGGGGACAGGGACTCCAGAAAGGAGTACCCGGAATGGGCTCACAAGGAACCAGGAGCTGAACCACCAGAAGACAACGCAAGCCAGAAAATCCAGGAAAGGAGAAATGAAACTACCATAGGGGAAGGGACATTGGCCATGGACAACTAGCCATTCCAAGAACAGTGACTAGCAAACTGTATACATTGTCCCAGAGAGGGCAAGTACAGCAGCTCGGGATGTACCACTAAATTGACAGACATCCATATGCATAAGGAATGCAGAAGTCGCCATGAAAAAGCCGGGTGAGACTACACAGAAAAGTAGAAACCAGATGCGACCGGCGTACTGAAAACTCCCAGGGGGGAGAAAGTACCTGACAGGTGCAAACGACGGCAAGGTCCAAGGGGACTGCCCCTCTGACATGTAGTACAACTAAGCAGAGAATATAAGGGAATACCGAGAACACCTGGACCCAGAAGGAACTACGGGACCCTGTCCGATGCCAGAGCAATCAGCTGAAAAAATACCTGCCAGGCAGGTGTGTGGCGCTCAGTGGTCCTGTCCCTGACCCGTCAGGGAGGACGTCCAGCGACGAAAAATGCCGATGACCCCAGAAGGATTCCATGTGGCGGAGGACATCCAGCGATGACCGAAAACTGCTGCAGCGGCCCATGCTCACCAGCTACGTGCCCCAACAAGGTAGAAGATCCAGTGGAGATCCCTGTACTCCACCAGGAATGGGCCACTCTGTAATAGGAAACCACGCGAGTACTCCTCTATAACATGGGGTAACGCGAAGCGCAGCATACCGTAGTACCTTATAGAGATGGCAAGTGCAACGCTAGCACAAAGGCCAACGACCACCTGGCCATGGTGTAGGGAGCGTGGTTGTATGTGGACCACCCGCCGGATCAGAACAGATCAGCCATATACTGGAGCTACAAGAAGTAGCACTAGACCGACAAGGTGGGGGTTGGGCTGGCCCACCCCTGCCAGATATGGTAACCATGCACATGCAGAACCAGGATGGCCTGTTGTAGACAGTGCCCTGAGAAGTACAAGGAGACCATTGAGCACGACAGTAACGGAGTGGAGATGTATAGAAGAACCAAAAGGGTGAAACCAACATCCGCAGCACAGATTAGAACCTGGGGGCAGAAAGCACCCAGTAATACAGAAACTGTATGGGCCACAGATTGCACCATAGGGCCCAGCACTTTGAGTAATACAACCACACGCCTAAAATATAGGGAATGTGGCTGCATGTCTAAGGAGAGTGGAAACATAGCCACAACATCTGGGAATGCGACAGCATTTGGAGGGTACAGGTACTCAACCTGTAAAGTAGAAATATGGCTGCGAGTGCAGAGATACGACCAGAAAGGTGTAATGGGTACAGCATCTGGAGATGGTAGAGGTACTACCTTTAAGATCGGAGCAATGTGGCCACATGGTGCACCCTAGAACCAGAGAGGTGCAACAGCTGCCGCGTTAGCAATGGTACCTATATTCCGCCCGGGAAGGGGAAAATAGGGCCGCACGGTACCACAAAGAACAAGACAGGTGCACACTACAATCAGGTAGGTGAAATGGCAACTGAAGGAGGCCCTCTATTTCGCCTGAAAAAAAGGGAAACAGGGCCGCATAGTACACCATAGAGCCAGACAGGTGTAACGGCTGCAGCATCAGAGACGGTGCAGGAACTCTACCTATGAAGGGAGTAAGATGGCTGTTTGGTGCACACTATGATGAGGTAGGTGCAATGACCACGGCAATTGGAGGAGGCCTCAATATCTCGTCCGGTAAGGGAGAGAAAATGCCACATGGTACACCATAAAGCCACACAGGAGCAACAGCTACAGCATCAGGAGATGGTGCAGGTACTCTACCTATGAAGGGACCAAGGTGGCAGCTTGGTGCCGACTAGAAGCCGACAGAGGCAATTCTACGGCAATTGAAAGTGGCCTCTATATCTCGCCCGTAGGGAGAAATGTTGCCGCATGGAACACAATAGAGCCAGCCAGGGGTATTGGCTACAGCATCGGAGATGGTGTAGGTACTCTACCTATGAAAGGGAGCAAAAAAGTCTGGGAACAGACAGGAGCAATTGCTACAGCAATTGAAGGCGGCCTGTATATCCCGCCCGGAAGGGAGAAATAGTGCCGCATGGAACACCATAGCGCCAGCCAGAGGTATCGGCTACAGCATCAGGAGATGTGTAGGTACTCTACCTATGAAAGGAGCAAAGTGTCTGGGAACAGACAGGTGCAATTGCCAAGGCAATTGAAGGCGGCCTGTGTATCTCGCCCGGAAGGGAGAAATAGTGCCGCATGGAACACCATAGAGCCAGCCAGGAGTAATGGCTTCAGCATCTGGAGTAGGTGTAGGTACTCTACCTATGAAAAGGAGCAAGGCGGATGGAAACAGCCAGATATAATTGCTTTTCCTTACCAACCTACAGGAGGCGCTTGCCTAAGCTATCAGCTTGCCTAGAACAGGGGCCTCCTGTTATGAGGTAGAGTGGCGAACACCAGCACCAGGATGGGGACCCGGTGGAAACACTCTCAAATGTGTAGAGCATAGCCCCTGGTATAGGGGAACCAGGAAGGCTTGTCAGGTACAGCCAATGGCAGTGGTGCAGGTACTCCCCTGTTAAGGAGAAGGCGTACGTACCAGAGACACCAAGTAGGTGACTCATTATGCTAAACACGGGGACGGCTGCCTTACCTGTGCGGTTGAATACCTGTGCAGTCAGGGGAGCGCCATCCGAAAATCCCCTAGAGGGGATACCAACCCTGGGTAGGAGAGGTTCCTCCGTGCACGTTAGTCTTGACCTTCCAGGGGGCTTCTGTATGGAGGAAGACCGCCTGATGCTCTGTTCCGAGGGAATCGGTGCAGAGGTGTCCCCAGAGGCAACGGATGGGGTGACAGGAAAGGATTCGTCACCAGCCTCAGGCCTGTCCTGGGGAGGACCCGAGGATGCCGAGGAGGGGTGGAATCCTGTTGAGACCACCCGAGGTTGTACTGTGAGCTACCCCTTGCCGGAGCCGGTATCTAAGCATGCCTCATCTGCAGGGAGGACCCTGGGAGGGCATAGGTGGCCGCAATTGGATAGGTAGCGGTCCAGCGACTCCGCCAGAGATTGGGAGAGTCGGACAAGGTTCCCATGGCTTTGACAAAGAGGGAGACCATTCAGAAGGGACCTACACAAAAGAATTTGGTCAGGGGACACAATGGGGTCTGGGAAGAGGTACTGCACACAAGCAGGGACAGGCCGACCGCATGGCAGCCTTCGTAGACAGCGGACGCACGTGAAAACACGTGGCGATCCGAGGAGACCCTCATAGAGCAGCCAGCAGAGGCTGTCATATCTGGACCCGGATGCCATGTTCCCCAAAGAGGTGCTGCAGCAGCTATAGAGGCTGCAGGAGAAATGAAGCAATTGAGAGACAAAAACATAGGACAATGACTTAAAGAGGTTCTGCAGTTCTTTTAAACTGGGGATCTATCCACTGGATAGATAACCCACGTTAGACCAGTAAAGGGTGGAGGAGATAGCCCCTCCCGAGGGCCGGGCGGGGTCAGAAAAGCCCGGGAAGCAAGGAGGAGTGGCCGGGAAGATCGTGGCCTAGCAGGCCCAAAAGCCGGGGCCTCGATTTATGAGGCGGCCGGGAATGGAGCGAGGGGGGCGGGGCGAATCGCGGCCGACCGAGGGGCCTCCGGACCCACAAAACTAGGTGAGGAGGGTGGGGTGGGGGGGGGGGAGCGACGCCTGGGGGTGGGCGGAACAGGGCAAACAGAGCACCTGGAAGCCGGGAACGGGCCATGGAAGATGAGGCCTAGTCCCTACAAAAGCCGGGGACTAAAGTAGTGGGGAAGGCCCAGGAGAAGACTGTGTGGCCAGGGAGGAGAAAAAAAAAAACAACCAAGGGGGAAGAGAAAGGCGGAGGAAGATGGAAGCTTCCCAGGACCCCCAGCTAAGGTGGATCCCACCCCCCTGGCCACAGGAGGGAACCTAACCCTGGGGCAGGGACACAGGGACAGGGGTACTCACTATACTCACCATCTGATGTCTTCGGGCGCCGCAGGGTCACCCCTTCGGCAGACTCAACACGGGAACCGTGGGAAGGCCGGCAAGCCACTGCGGATGCAGTCTGTGGGGACTGGGTGACCGGCGATGGTACAGAAGTACGCGCCCGCAGGGGGGGGCAACTAAAGTGGAACACGATGGAGCCCCAGCCTGCAGCAGGTATAACGGTGGAGATCACCGAGACCTGCAGAAGAGAGAAGAAAAAATAAAAAAATAAAAAATAAACAGCAGGTCCTGCAAAAAAAAAAAAAAAAAAAAAAAAAAAAAAAAAAAAAAAAGCAGGACAGGTCTGCCTCCTACGGACACTAGACAAAAACTGAGCTGCCTTGTGCCTGTGGAGAGGGTATAGCCCAACGGGGAGGAGCCAACACTTTTTGTGTCTAGTGCCTCCTAGTGGTAGTTGGACATATACCCATGGTGCTGTGTCCCCCAATGCCATGCACGAGAAACCTGAAGTGTTTCTTGTGGAACGGTGCCACGGATTTCACTGTTACTACAATGAAATCTGCAGTGAAACCGACAATAGAATGAGCATGCCGTGGATCCGTAAATCAATTGCAAGCTCTCTTTCCTGTGCAGACAATATCCGCAGCATGTGGATGAGATTTGTAAAGTCTCATTTACTTGAATGGTACTGTGGATTTTACCTGCATGAATATAGAACCCACAGCAGATGTCAGTTTCGGTCCATTTGAGGCAAATTTCAGATGAGTGTTCATTCCGGGCCACACGCACAGTGTTTTATTTTCCAGTCTGAACTCTGCTCTTGAAACATGGACTCGTGGCATTTTAGTGATTTATAATCCTGTGGGTCCGTGCTAGGGAGGAGCAAATGGATTTGCTCAAAAAAAAAAAAAACCTTTGCTTTAATGCTGTACAGAGATCCATCTCCATACAGCATTAAAATGTATGGGCTCCAGCGAGGGAAATGTGTCATCACCGAAGTCTTGTGGGAATTCGGCTTCAGTACCGAAGCAGGCTTCGGATTCCGGTTTTTAATATGGTTATCGGTTTTAAAAAGGAGTCTTGCAAGACTTCGGTGATCAATTATTTCAACTCATCGGAGCCCATACATTTGAATACTGTACAGAGACGAATCTCCGTATGACATTCAAACAAAGTTTTGACCGAAGCGACTTCAGGTAAGGATCCAAAGCTTGCTTCAATCATCACTAGTTCCTGCCCAACCTACGCTGTAATAATTTGTACTCACATAAAGCAGCCAGTACAATTCACTACAGAAGAGATAGATTATAATGCCCCGAGTCTGCATGAATATATTCTGAGAATAGGTGATCAAATGCTGTTAATGGGAAAACTCCTTTTCGATCCTATTTGGACAGATATCCATTTTAAAAAGGTAATATTGTAGTTGGTATAAACTAACATATTAGAAAACCTGTGAAGCATAACATGTTATACAACTTGCGAGACTTGTTTCCGGGTGCCTGTATATATGATTTGCCAAATTCCAAATAAGTGGAGTCATCGCCAGCAAAAATCTATTGTTGAAACTACCGTATAGGCTTTCCCATCTGTACAAAATGACTTCACACAGGCAGTCAAATGCTGCCACGTGACAGTGGCCTTAGACTGCAGATGCGTTCCAGGCTTCATGAACACCTAAGAAATCATACAAACCATGCAGAAACCTACTAGATCTACTGTGTTCCTCTTGTTTATTTCTCCTAAGGAGCTCGTGCAAAAGGTCTCCCATTTTTCCTGAGCTTCAGTTGGCAGTTCTGTAGAGACAAGGGAAAGTGTCAGGTCACTAGCTTAAAATGGGTTTTCCAGGGGATAAATACTAATGACCTATCCAAAGGACAGATTAGCAACATCAGATTGGCTGGAATCAATTATTTGTAGGGGCAGCACTCGTTCATTTGTTATATACCAGACACAGAGCCAAGGAAGAGGCCATAGCACATAGATGCCGTATTCCTTTCAAGCAGCTGATCGGTTGGGGTCCTGAAGGTCTGACACCACAATTCTGAAGACCTTTTTGAAGCAGAAGGTCTTTAATATTTAAAGAGGACCCGTCACCGCTCCTGACAAGCCTGTTTTAATAGCTCCATGCATTCCCCATGTAATAACGATTCTGGAGAATCTATTCTTATGACTCTATACAATGCCATTCCTTTATCATTTCTACTAGAAGTTCTGAATTAATTGTTAGTCTGCAGTAAGGGTACAGAGAAGGAACCATTTGGGGGGGGGGGGGGGGGTACCTGCACAATCTGGAAATGGCAGCACTGATTGGATGGAGTCAGACTGAGCAGGTACACCCCCCCCCCCCCCCCCCAACTGGTTACCACCCCTCTGTACCCTTACTGCAGACTGCTAGCATTTTATTCATAACTTCTAGTAGAAATAACAGGAATGGTACAGAATAGAAGCTCCAAAATGGTTATTACACAGGGAATACATGGAGCTATTAAAACAGGCATGTCAGGAGAGGTGAAAGGTCCTCTTTAAAACCAGGATAACTACTAATTGTACACATAAGGGAATCAAACTACGACATGAATAATTAAACATTAGAAGAGCCATGGCAAACATCTCTGGCAGCTTCTAATGCAAGAAAATATACACCAAAGTTACTTTCTATTTAGGTAAAGGGGCATTTACACTACTGTAGGGTTGCCGGGCCCGTATTGCGGAGGGCAAACAGCACAGGGCACTGGCCCTGTGAGCCATGCATTGCGGTGCAGACCCATAGACTTCAACGGGTCCACGACCTGCAAGATGCAGCAAAAGATAGGACATGTTCGGTCTGATACATGGACACGGTGGCACTATAGATGTGTGAATGCCCCCTAAATGATTTTTTTTTTCTTCCAGTATTTCAAATCACTTTTTATTAAAATAAATAAATGTCCACACAGATTTTAGAACATGGTAAAGATTGTCAAAAACCACTGTTTCCTAACCAACTTATATTTTAATTAAGTGGAAATTTACAATGGACCCTATGCATGAACATAACCGGTAAGTGGCTGGTTAACATCGCACCTCTATGTGAATAAAACAAGTACTGAGCATCTGATTGATTCTTTTAGGCCACGTTTGTTCCGGGGAATCATGGCACATTTATCACGGCAATTGAGCTGATCTTTTACCTTTAGCATATTGAAAAGCATGGCTACAATGCTGAAAGTCACATTTAGCAAGCCCTCCAGCTACATTATCTTGGTACTTCTTGGATAGAGGGCAAAGTATTTTCACATTTCATTGTTTGCAAATGACTTTCCAATCTCATTACAGTGCAGCTACTAAACCATGCCATGTTGTACCATCCAATATGCGCTGTCCTAGTGAACACCACACACACTGCTGATGTGCAGCTTAGGCTCAATTCACATTACATTCTTTTTTGCATACAGTGACCAGTAAATGCCTAAAGCAAAAAAAAAGGTACAGCGGCCATGGACATCTATGGGGCAGATGCATGACAGGACCATTTCCATTTGTTTTATGCCTGGATACCACTTTGGAAATGGTACCAAGGGACTGGATATAGAATTGGCTCAATCAAACATACTTTACTTAGGCAGAATCCCAGTATGGTCCAGGTGGATAGGATACAACGTTCAGACAATTGGACATTTTAGTCCAATCAGCAATATAAATCTGTGGTTCAGTTAGTGAAGACCTCTGCCAGCACTGCGTTCACTACAAATCCAGAAAACCAAAGATACTTGTCATCTGTACACAGAGCATTTAACACAAACATACTAGTTTGGAAAGGCCTCCCTAAAGCCTTTACCATGAGTACAAAAAGCAATAAGATGTCTAAACAAGGGCTTTCCTAAGCAGATTTAAGGAGATACCTTTAATAAGTTGATGTGCTAGAGTACTGTTTGGCCCCTTTTCAATGCTGTGGACTATACAATTTGCTATTCTTGTCAAGTGTCCCATGTATCCGTACCGCTGTCCTCCTTCTGACCTAAGATGAAAAATAAAACCACTTTATGTACATAGACGCATCTTTCTCCATCTATCCTGTATTAGGGCTGTGAAGTCAGTAAAAATAAAAAAGGTACTAATGTTCATAGCGATAGCTCCTGCCCACGCTGCGGAGGAGATTGCTGCATGTAATATAGCAGCTGTGTCCACTGCTATCGAGCAGGCAATTGCCGGGAGGGAACGCTTCCCTCCCGATAATAGTCTGCCACATTGGGTTGTGTAATCCAGGGCTGTGGAATCGGAGATGGCTTTGTTACAGTGTGGAAATAGAGCACAAATTGCCTTACAGACTCCACAGTCCTGACCCATATTGCAAAAATGGTTTGTTTTTGCATATAAAAGATAGATCATCATCAAGCTTTCATTTTTCTGTTGCCATTGTAAGATTTAGTTTGACAGTTAAAGGGAACCTGTCAACTCTATGCTGACCCCACCGAGGGCAGTATAAAATGGTGACATAGATGCTGATCTCAGCGGTGTGTCACTCATCAGCTAAACGTAAGTGGTTGCCGAGAACCAGCATCATAATCACTGCAGCCCAGACCTGGAGAAGAGTCCGATCTACCTGAGAAGAGTCCTGGTTATTCCTAATCTCCTGCTCTCTCACCCATCTGCTGATGGTTGGCAGTTCTCTCCTAGGGAGAAAACTAGGTAGAAGACTAAGTCATCAGCAGGTGGACAGGGAGAGCAGGAATTCATGAATAACCAGGACTCCTCAGGTGGCCAGGACTCTCTTCCAGGCCCAGTCTGCAATGATTGTGATGTTGGTTTGTTTTCGGCAATCACTTCCTTTTAACTTTTAAATGACAGACCGCTGAAATCAACTCTCCTGTCTCTACGTTATGCTGCCGTTAGTATGGACAGCATAAAGTTGATGACAGGTTCCCTTTAAGTTAATGCCGCCCCCTAGTGGTAAATTACTGAACAGGCAAAAATAAACATTTACAGCATTTGAGGGAAGTTTCACACAGCATTTTGACACATTTTCAGGGGCATATTTCATAACTTTTGCATTTTTTTTCGTTCAAAATTTTCGTTTTTGGCATCAGTGGCCTTTTTATAAATATGCAGCATGCTAGCATAAAAAAAAGCCTAGGGAGAAAAAAAAAAACACCAGAAAAAAAATAAAGTGTCAAAGTAAATAATATCAAAGCTGCAAGGAGTTTGGCCTTGGTGTATTACAGTCACACCTTCAGGCCTCATGCACATGGCTGACTGGCCATGCCCGTATTGTGGGCACTAGCCGTGTGCTCACCGTATTATGGATGCAGACCCAATCTGGAAGGTGCAGAACGGAGGCACGGAACCACTATGGAGTGTTCCGTGGGGTTTCTCTTCATGCTTCCAAACTGCTCTGCGCAGTGCCAGTATAGTGTTCCTTCCCTGTGCTGGCATCAGCCTCAGGGAAGGAACTGCGCATCGCGAGATTACAGCAATCTGTGACGACAGGAGGAGATTCGGAGGACGTAGGCGGTGCTGGGCTCCTTCAGAGGGGCATGGCTGGGCACCAGGAAGGTTCATACAGTCCTTGGGCTCCTTACCACGCTCATTTACATGGATCTAAAATAATTTTTTAAACACAATAAAAAGCACACAGCCCTATAGGACCGGTATATTGCGGACAGGCTAGAGGCGATCTAGCCGTGTATGTCCGCATCTCTGTAACCTAAAACGAGGTGACAGAATCCCTTTAAAGGACCAGGCCATTTTTTGCATATCTGACATGTGTCTTTATGTGGTGATAAAACTTTAACACCTTTACTTATCCAGGCCATTCTGAGATTGTTTTCTCGTCACATATTGTACTTCATGATGGTGGTAAACTTGAGTCAAAATATTATATTTTTATTAAAAACAAATTTACCAAAAATTTGCAATTTTCAAAATTTCAATTTCCTCTGCTTTTAAAACAGATGGCGATTCCTCCTAAAATAGTTATTACTTTATATTCCCCATATGACTACTTCATGTTTGGATCATTTTGTAAATAACATTTTTTTTGGGGACGTTAGGAGGCTTAGAAGTTTAGAAGCAAATCTTAAAGAAAATTTCCAAAACCCAAATGTTAAAGGGATTCTGTCACCAGGATTAACGATATGTAGATATTTATATGTGCCCATTAGTCTTCATGCAGTGTTTACAATGATCCCTCTGTTTATTCTCTGTGTGCCTTATATTCTTATAAAAAGTGATCTTATTCATATGTCAATCACCTCTGTCAGGAGCCCAAGGGGTTGTCCCACGATCTCCTGGAGCCCAGCACCGCCTACTAAATTTATTCACTGCACTATCCTGACGTCATGTTATCTCTGCTCCGTAGTCTCGCGCAGGCGCAGTGGACACTAGTCTGCGCCCGTGCGGACTACTGGCACCGGCTTCAACTTGTCCACTGCGCATGCGCCGGCTCCCTGTGCACCCCGATCGGACAATACTTTCTCTCTGCGCAAGTCGGTCAAAATTGTCAAAGGAGCGATTGCTGCCAGAAGATTCCTCCGCCTACGACCGACTTGCGCAGAGAGTCTTTTCCAGTCTGATCAGGGTGCGCAGGGAGCCGGCGCATGCGCAGTGGGCAAGTTGAAGCCGAGGCTTACATAATAGAAACCACCCAAAAATGACCCCATTCTATAAACTACACCCCTCAAGGTATTCAAAACGGATTTTACAAACTTTGTTAACCCTTTAGGTGTTCCACAAGAATTAATGGAAAATAGAGATACATTTTCAAAATTTCACTTTTTTGGCAGATTTTCCATTTTAATAATTTTTTTCCAGTTACAAAGCAAGGGTTAACAGCCAAAACAAACGCAATATTTATTACCCCGATTCTGTAGTTTACAGAAACACCCCATATGTGGTCGTAAACCGCTGTACGGGCGCACGGCAGGGCGCAGAAGGAAAGGAATGCCATACGGTTTTTGGAAGGCAGATTTAACTGGGATAATTTTAAGTTGACATGTCACATGAGTAGAAACTAACAAAAAAGTGACCCCAGTTTGGAAACTACGGGATAAGGTGGCAGTTTTAGGGTACATATGATTTTTGGTTGCTCTATATTACACTTTTTGTGAGGTAAGGTAACAAAAAATAGCTGTTTTGGCACAGTTTGTATTTTTAGCTTTTTACAATGTTCATCTGATCGGTTAGATCACAGGGAATTTTTATAGAGCAGGTTGTTAGGGACATGACAATACCGAATATGACTTTCTGGTTGTTTGTCATAACGTCACTGAAAGTCGGGTGCAGTCCAGGAGGTACTTCCAGTCTGTGGAACAAGCGCTAAGAGGGCGGAGCTAAATTTGTCACGTAGGATCAAGGCGGATGTCGCCCGCTGATCTGAGGTCTGCAGGTAAGAGTATTTAAAGGGGTCCGAGGTAAAGTGGCCAAACATGTCTGAACTTGGTGCAGTCCAAATGGAGACATCCCAGGGGCCGAATATTGTAAGTTACTGAAAGTCTCTTGGGGAAATGGTGTATATTTTTACTTATGCTAACCCCCTAGTACCTCTGTCTTCCTTTCTTCCTGTATGCATGTAGAGTGACGAAGAGGGGGCTCAGCGAGCTAAACCTAGTCCAAAAACTAAGAAATGTGTTATATGTTCAGTAAAATTACCTGATTCATATACTAAATAAACTCCGCAAAAAATGTACTACAAATATGGCAAAGGATCTGGTTCCTTCTATTAGAGAGGAAATTAAGGGACGTAATCAAGGAAGAGATGCGAGCAGCACTTTCTAAAAATCCTATGCCTACCCCTAGTACATCTGCGTCAAAACATAGGGAACCTAAATTAGGTTACTCCAGTTCATGGTCCTCAGAGTCAGAACAAGACTCAGGTTCAGAGGGCCTTGTCGTCTCTGATTGAAAATTTAAGTTCTCTTCTCTGATACAAAAGGAGTTAGGCCACTTTCACACTCACGTTTGGTGGTTTGACTAGAACAAAGAAAAAAAAAAAAAAAGTTTTTCCAGTCCACAAAAATTATAAATTTATAAAAAGGGAATGGAAGACTTCGGACAGGAAGTTATTCCAAAACCGATGAGGCGTCACCTTCCATTTAGTGATGAAGACTAGGCATTGTTTACATCCTGTCCTAAAGTAGATGTATCCCTATCAAAATTAGTCAAGGGGACAAATGCCCTTCCATCTGAGGACATGGGGTCCCTAAAAGACCCCCATGAAGAAGAAAGCAGATTCAAGTCTGAAGACGACCTGGGAGGCCGCCGCTGTTTTACTCAAACAAATCTAGCCGCTACATCAGTTTCTAGATCCCTAAAAAGATGGTTATCACAGTCAGAATCTCTTCTAAGAGAATGGGCTACTTATGACTCCCTAAAAAGACTCCTTTACCCCCTTATTAAAAGCGGTGCACTTCTTGTCCGATTCCACAGCAGAATCAGTCAGAATAGCAGCAAGAACCTCGGGACTAGCGGTAGTGGCCAGAAGGGCGCTTTTGGTTAAAATCTTGGTTTGCCCTTTCATGGGAATTTGATGTCTGGCCAGGATTTAAAAAGCATCTTAGAGAAGGTTTCGTACTAAAAAAAAAAAAAAAAAAATCATTTCCTAGGGATACAAATAAAAGAAAATTTCCCTTTTTCGGAAGGTCAAAAAAAAGGTAGATCCTTCCAGGCCAAAAAATCTAATAGAGAAGGCCAGTGGTCCAGAGGAAAAAATAAATAAAGACCGGAAACAAAGGCTTCTTGTTTAATAAAAAAAATAAAAATGCAGAACCTTCCAAGCAATGACAGCATGCTTCAGGTGGGAGGGAGATTAAAGTTTTTCAAGAATTGGAAGAGATTACCGTAAATCCTTGGGTTCTAAATATTGTATCAAAGGGTTACGATATTTCCTTTAGTCTTCCTCCTCCCATAAATGTTTTTAGAGTAACCCCAATTTCAAAGATCGGCGGTTTTACAAGGAAAATTGGAAGAAGGGATTCAGAATCTGTTGGCTCAAAAGGCTATTGTCTCGGTTTATCTTAAAACAAAAAAAAAGGGGTCATTACTCAGGGTTTTTTTTTGTAAAGAAAACTGATGGGGATACCATCTGATAATAAACTTAAAGAGCCTGAGCAGATTCAAAATGGAAACCATAAGATCCATCATAAATCTATTAAAAGAAAGAGAATTCTTCGCATCAATAGACTTAAAAGATGCGTATTACCATATTCCGGTATGCAAAAATCTCAGAAATTCCTCCGCATAGCAGTCTTTCCGGGAAAGGAACTACGTCATTTCCAGTTTCAAGTACTCCACTTTGGTAAACACCCTTGGAGCGGAGGTGATCCCAAAGTAATGCTAGAGGTAGTCTCTCACTTAAGGAGGGACGTAACATTTTTAGGGGTCCGTCTAGACTCAACTCTTCAGGAGACTTTTCTTCCAACCCAGAAAGTCATCAGGATAAGCGAAAGTCAAAAAATTTCAAAGTCAGTCAGTATGCACAATCAGAGAGGCTATGAAGCTATTAGGCTCTTTAACCTCATGCATCCCAGCAGTTAGATGGGCCCAGTTCCACACTCAAATTCTCCAGTAATGGTTACTAGGGTGTTGGAACAGAAGTCAGGACTCATTAGAGGAGACAATTAAAATTCCCTTACGAGTAAATCAGTCCTTACAGTGGTGGAAAAATCCAGACCATCTGATGAGGTGGTTTCTTGGAAAACCGAACATCTGCAAGTTATTACCACAGATTAGAGCCTTTGGGGATGGGGAGAGGATTGCTCTCATCCCTCTTTCCAAGGACAATGGTCCAAGGATCAGAGATCTCTCTTCAAAATCAGCGGGGATTGTCTGCAGTCTGGGAAGCTATAAAGGCATTGTCCCATTACATCGAAGGGAAAGACATTCAAGTAAGGACGGACAACATGACCTAAACCATCAAGGGGGAACAAGAAGTATAGGTCTGTGTATTAACAGAAAAAATATTTTTCTGGGCAGAAGTTCACTCAAGATCCCTATCGGCAGTACACCTTAAGGGATCCCTAAATACAAAAGGCAGACTTCTTAAGCAGAAATTCACTGAGGTCAACAGAATGGAGCCTAGAAAAGGAAGTTTTTCTCCAGATTACAGGATTATGGGCTACTCCCCTGGTGAATCTGTTTGCCTCAACAAAACAAAAAAAAAAAAAATTCCCCTAAACCCCTTCGATGGGAACATAGGAGTAGATGTGCGGTCACAAAAGTTGGACTTTCAGCTGACATACGCCTTTCCTCCTCTTCATTTAGTTCCCAGGGTGCTAAAAAATATCCGCCTAGACAAGGCCCATGTGATTTTAATAGCCCCCCTGTGGCCAGAAAAGCCCTGGTTCCCTCTTCTGAAGCTCCTGTCAATTCAGAGCCCATGAATTTTTCCCTGGAGACAAGATCTGTTGTCACAGGGTCCAGTCTATCACCCCGAAGCAGAAAGGTTACATCTAGCAGCTTGGAACCTGAGAGGGTAACATTGAGGTCAAAGGGCTTAGCGGACACCATAATTATCATCATGGCGGCTAGCAGAAAAGTAGTTACTTCCAAGATTTATTCTAAGATCTGGAGAAGGTTCTGTAGTTTGTGTATTCAATCGGGGAACTCTTCTCAGATTTTCCATCCAGCCAATTTTGGGATTCTTACAAACCGGTTTTGAGGAAGGGTTGCATCCAAATACCTTAAGAGTACATATATCAGCATTAAGTTCGGTGTTTGATGAAAATATTGCGGACCACCCATGTTTTTTTTAAAAGGGGCAGATAGATTAAGACCCTTCTTAAGACCTACAGTGCCTCCCTGGGATCTTAATTTAGTTCTATTAGGTCTGACAAATCCCCCCTTTGAACACCTTTCAGAAGCCTCACTGAAGTATGTTTCTTTGAAAACCCTATTTTTAGTAGCAATTACCTCGGCACGTAGAGCAAGCGAGAGCCAAGCACTATTTTGCATAGTTTACACGGACAGGGTTGTTTTTAGATTGGATAATTCTTTCCTTCCTAAAGTCGTGTCTAATTTCCACAGACAGGAGGAAATTATTATTCCATCTTTTTGTTCAGATCCAAAATCAGAAGGGGAAGAGAAGTTTCACAGACTGGATGTGTGTAGGGCTATCTTGTTCTACCTAGAGACCACAAATCTCTTCAGAAAAACAGATTACTTGTTTGTACAATTCAGTGGGGCACATAAAGGTCATAAGGACACAAAGAATTTCTTGTCCAGATGGATAAAAATGTCCATATTGGAATCCTATAGGTCCTTAGGGGCATCTCCACCCAAGTCTTTGATAGCCCACTCTACAAGATCTGTAGCAACATCCTCGGCTGAAAGAGCAAGCGCTTCGTTACAGCAGATCTGTAGGGCAGCGACGTGGTCAAGCCCTCACACGTTTACTAAACATTACAGGGTAGATACTAGGGCTAGTCAGGAGCTTTCCTTTGGTAGGAAGGTATTGCAGGCCATAGTCCCTCCCTAAATAGGAGTATGCCGTCATGGAGGATGAAAGAGAAAAACCATATTACTTACCGGTAATTTCCTAAATAAATATATAGGTATGGGATTGTATATAGGTGAAGGTATGTGTTGGTATGAATGAAGGGGGGGGGGGGGGGGGACGACTCTAGGCCAGTGATGGCGAACCTATGGCACGCGTGCCAGAGGCGGCACTCAGAGCCCTCTGTGGGCACCCGCACCCTGGAGAAAGTCTATGGTGTACCAATATGCCTTAGACTTTTCCTGCCATTCATGTGCAGGACATGTGCACAGGCAGCACATTGAATGTAGGCAGGTTATTATAGCTAAATGATAAAGTACATGGAAGATATATGATAATGGTGTTCAGGTTAAATTGCCGTGTTGGCACTTTGCGATAAATAAGTGGGTTTTGGGTTGCAGTTTGGGCACTCGGTCTCTAAGAGGTTCACCATCACTGCTCTAGGCAGTCTGTTCAGACACTGAGGAGGAGTCGGAGGGTCAAATTTATACTTCCTGTCTCTACCTGGTTGGAGGCAGGTCATCTCTCATGGCATGCAGTCATGGAGGATTCATGAAAAGGAAATTACCGGTAAGTAATATGGTTTTGATTTTATTTTTTCTACGGCGTTCAGTTGAGGAGGTGGATCATGTGATATTTTTATAGAGCTGGTTGTTACGGACACGGCAATACCCAATATGTCAGTTTTGGGATTTTTTTATTATTATTTTTTTACTTGAAAATTATGAAAAACACTATTTTACTTTTTATTTTTGTCCCACTTTGGGACTTCAACTTCTGGGGTCTGATCCCCTCTGCAATGTATTACAATACAACCTGTATTGTAATGCATTGGCGGTCAGCTTTTATGCTGACAGCCTGCCTGTGAGACCGAGCCAAAGGGCTGGATCTCACAGGCTTCCGTAGGAGGTAAGCCCTGATGCCTATGGAAGGCATCGGGCTTGCCTTTTCTGCCATCGGGTCCCCACCACTGCAGCAGGCGGAGGGCAACCGTACCCTCTGCATGCTGAGGAGCTGTGACAGCAGCATTAGTGTCTTCACCGATGCCGGCGTATGCAGCAGGGACCCAGCTATCCGTGACTGCCAGTTCCGTGACGCTGATCGAGCGGGTGCAGCTCCTGCACCCGCCTAATCAGCCCGCCGTACATGTATGTTTCTGGTCCTTAGGGAGTTAAAGGGGTTGACCATTTATTTTTATTTTTTTAACTGCATCCCAGAGAAATCCATACTCACCGGGTTGTTAGTAACTACCTGCAGCCCTATACTGGTCTTCCAGTCTCAGGCCTGTAAACTTCCAGTTGGATAGGGTCATGTGCACCGATTCAGCCAATTAATGGCCAATGACAGACACGTTACCATTGGCTGAAGCAGCACAGAACAGGGACTAGAAGACCAGTGAAGAAAGGCAGGGAACTGGAACAAAGCTGTGCAGAGAAGAGGAGTATGGATTTTCCCAAAGGTGTTCATGGATGGGGTGCAACTTAAAAAAACAAAACCCTGGAATCATTCTTCTAGTGCTTCATACTATATGATATTTACACTATACACAAGCTGAGCCATGCTCCATACACATCGGGTGCCAGCTGTACAATACAGTCGACACTCTCCGCCAGTGTCTGGCAGAAAAATAACAGGGGTCTGATGTTTCTATGCCAGCCTTGGGCACTGAAGGCCCCCAGGCCTGACACAACAAACTTCCTGCTAAGCCCCGAAGGACTGAATAGGCAGTGCAGAGAATTTCCAAAGGCTGTAATAGCGCACTTTCTATAATTAAAGTACTTACTGTCTCTTTTCATTCAAGGCCCATGCTTCAAGTATTCTGTCTATTAAGTGGCATTTCAAAAAGAGCTGGAGGAGAATTGGAAGACAAATGAGAATATTGTGTGGAAGCAGAAGGGACAAATAGTACAAAAGCCTGAACTGGGACATACATGTTTTAATAAGATGTGGTCTCCTGCAGCATTCTGCTCACTAAGCGTGCCGTCTATATTCTCACAAGGACTAGCAAGTATCAAAGCAATGCAGATTTCCACTTGCGTGTGAAGAAAATTGTTCCATGTGTATTTAAAAAACATATCCTATCAAGAAAAGAAAATATAAAATAATGTTAATGCATAATAGAGGAAAAACACCGAAGAATTACAAGTAGCTGTTCTAACACCAGAAAAGCATTGAATAAATCAGGGAATCAGCTCAGCGAGTTCAGCCAGTAACTGTAAAACAAACTATTGTGGAATGGGGTCCTTTGATTGTACCCACTTTTTTAAAGACATAATGTACACTGAAAGCAGAATGTTGCTCTCAGCCAGGGCATAATGAAGTAGCTGACATGTGCCCTTTAAAAGGGGGTTTTACTGCACTTCCAAGAACCTAAAAAGTTATGGTGCAACTGATTTAACCTTTGGTATAATTACCAAAAAAAAATGAATAAATACTACTTACCAAAATAACTCCTATAGTGTTCAATTCAATTATCTCCATATTAATGCTGCGCGTGTTAGTCTGTAGTAGACTGGCTATTAGTCTGATCACATGTAACCGAGTATTTCCTACAGGTGGATCTAATACTCCCCATGTTGTCTTCATGACATCTGTCTATAAAAATTAGATGGAAAAAAAATGCAAGAAAAAAAAAAAAAAGATAAACGTGAGGTCATAAAAGGAATAAGAACAGAGATGTACAAATAAAAAAAAAATGTTTGTTTGACAAAAAAAAAAAAAAAAAAGTTACTTTTGGAGGGTCCAGGAGGAGCTGGTGAAAGGACGGAAGCTTTTCCTGAATGGTAGTCAAAACTGTTCTGTTAACTGAAAAGGCAGAATGGTTGAGACCTGGAGGGCAGAGGTCTATGTGCCCTTCAAATCTGAAACAAAGAAGGGAATTTATCTTAATACATATATATATTTATATATAGACTGACGCAACCCAACGTTTCCTTTGTTTAATAAAGTTACAAGCAACCAAGTAAAACAGATAAAAAGTTCCAAAAGTTAGACTGTGATAGCCACACAGTTTGAAGTTACCAATGAGTCTCAGTAATACTGCGACTTTACTGTCACCATCGAGTGCCCCTCCATGAAAACAATCCTTTAGATTTTAATGGTGTCCATCAGGATTCTTCATTAAGGTTTTCTCATGCAGACCCACAACAGGCAGACATTTAACAACGTAGACAGCAAACATACAGAATTGCTTTTCAGACCAATTAAACTTTCCAACTTACGCTGGCCGTCTAGTTTCTAGCAGAGTGAGCAGTATTTGGATTGCACTGACGATCGCAGAGTCATTCTTCTCTTTTACAAATATATTTGACAAAAGCTGTTCTAAAATTTCTTGTCTAGAAACAGATAAACATGTTAACGGCATGTAAAACCACATAGGCATACAACGATCCTAAAACTGTTCATCAGAAGTAACTTATTCCTTTAAACGGGTTCTGAAGGGGGCCTGATCTGAGGCCGATGGATGGGGTTTGTGATCTAAATCTAATTGAGCCCTTGGAGTCTGATGAAGAATGGGGGGCTGATCTGAGGTGTGACGGAAGAAAAGCAGACAACCAGAATAAGGTCAGAGATCAAACTGATTGAACAGATGGAAAACAGTCTGTTTAAGGGTACTTTCCCACCAGCGGCAGGACAGAACCGACAGGCTGTTCACTGTCGGATCAGTCCTGCCGCCGCTCCGTCCCCATTGACTAAGTGGGACGTGGGCGGAGCTCCGGTGCAGCACGGCAGTTCGCGGTGAGAGGCCGCCGAACTAAAAAGTCGGACGTGCAGTACTTTTAGTCCGGCAGCCTTTCGCCAAGCACTGCCAGGCTGCGCTGGAGCTCCGCCCCCATCCCCATTATAGTAAATGGGGACGGAGAGGTGACACGGCGAAATAGCGGCAGAACAGATCAGTCCTGTCGGATCAGTCCTGCTGCTAGTGTGAAAATAGCCTTAAGCAGACAGAACACAAGCTTAACATTGCTTGTCTAAATGAGCCTATACACTATTGATTGACACTATACATGCAATGTATCTAGGATGTTATTTTGAAATAATTCCACATAGCTAAATGAGTTTACCACAAACAATACTTCTTGCATAATTTAGAAATCTTTAAGGCCCCTTTCAGATGAGTGAGTTCCATGCATAGGACTCACACCGTGTGTCAGCCAGAGAACCCGTCCTGACCTCCCAGCACTGACGGAGGTCGCATACCATTATATTGATTTATGATGCTATGTAACCCTTACAGTTTTGGAATGTATTGGATAACACTGACATAATTCCAATACTGTAAGGGTTACATAGCATCTTAACTCAATATAATGCTATGTGACCCCCGTCAGTGCTGGGAGGTCAGGACCGGAGCTGCGAGTCCAAGGTGGGGAACTCGCTTGTCTGAAAAGGGCCTTAATGTTAGTTAAATTGCATACTTTTCTAGTGTAGCCAGAAGGGGGTCTGGTTCTGGGCTGTTCTGGACTTGTAACATCTGATCTCTGCTGAGACGTATAATTTCACAAAGAGATTGCGATGCATTTGAATGCCTCTGTAAGACAAGAAAAATTTAAAGACTATGCACAGATCTAGAAACCAAGGAATTTAAACTCTACTCCCTATTTCAGCAATGAGAAAATGGTGCTGAGCTAGGGAGTGGAGTCACGAGAAAATGCTAAATTTCTGCAAGTTTGTTTTCCTGCCTGATGGATTTTCTGTAGGCTCCTGAAACCTTATCACTTCTACAGGCAGTGTTCCTTTAAAAAGGAAGTCTGTCAGCAAAATCATGCCCACGTGAAACAGTTTAAAAATGTAGATGGATTATATATTGAAACCAACCCTTCCCTGTGATAAAAGTAAAAACAAAAAAATTTGCACTGCTGAATCCCATGCATGTACTAAAATATAAAAAGGTACTTATCCTGTATGGTGAACACTGACAAGAAAAAAATTAATAAATAAAAATCTAAATTGCCAATTCGCTGGTTTTACTTACATCCTCATCCTGAGTGGGGTGAACTAACTCTACAAGTCTCTGAATTATCTTCTCTTCATTTAGCCACTGCAGAATAAAAATTAAAAAAATACAATAAAAAGTGAATGTTTTAAAATCAAAGCAGCAAATACAGAACAGAACGATCAAATACACCAATACTTATACAAAGACTGCACTCCATCAGTCCCATAGATGTGAATGAAGGGGTGGACGCAACATGCACACTACCTCTCCATTCAGGGACAGGACTTGAGGATCCGAGCAGACACACACACACACACACATAAATTACTGCAAAAGGTGCACCACAATGATATGCAACTGACAACACATGCTAATCCCTCAGGCTGATGTTAAAAAATGAGACTTTCGCCAACGGATCACATGTGGAGGAATTGCTCCCCCGGTTATAAACACGCCACAGTGTTGGGGTTTTTGAGCATTTCCTCCCATTTAGGCCACTTTATTTTTGCGATTTTTCTTTATATGTATGGAATGTCCCATTGCGTACCGCTGTTAGCCTGTGTCACATGGCCTGTTGAAGGTGGGGCTTAAAGCCTTATCTCTCCCACTACCTGAGTGATCTCACTATGGAGGTAGGTGGGAGCTTGGCTACGAGTTGAATCTTAGCAACTCTCAGACCGTGTTCACACACCATAGGCAGTCTAGTGGTAGGACCCATGCCACACAGATACCTTGACGGTGGTGCAAAGGGGCTCAGATGTTATACAGTTACATAGTTAATACGTTTGAAAAAAGACAAGTCCATCAAGTTCAACCAAGGGATAGGTGGGGACGCGAATCCCAGAAGGAAGCGAGACTCAAGAATTACACGTTTTCATCAGCATTAATGTTGTTTACTTTTAAGAATTCATGTAAACCCTTTTTGAAACTGTCCACTGTTCCTGCTGTGACCACGTCCTGAGGAAGTCTATTCCACAGATTCACCGTTCTTACAGTAAAGAAGCTTTGACGCTTCTGGAGACTGAACTTTTTCTTCTCCAGTCGGAGGCAGTGCCCCCTTTTCTTTTGAGCACATTTTACATGTAACAGCTTTTCACCTTATTTTTTGTATAGCCCATTTAAATACTTATATAGGTTAATCATGTCCCCCCTTAGACGTCTCTTCAAGACTAAATTCAATTTTTAATCTTTCTTCATAACTAAGAGCCTCCATGCCCCTTATCAGTTTAGTCGCTCTCCTCTGTACATTTTCCAGCTGCAGAGCGTCCTTTCTATGTACTGGTGCCCAGAACTGGACTGTGTATTCCAGATGAGGCCGCACCAACGCTTTGTAAAGTGGTAATATCACATCCCTGCCCCGCGAGGCCATGCCTCGTTTAATGCATGACAGTATCCTGGAGGCTTTAGAAGCAGCTGATTGACATTGTGTGCTGTTATTTAATCTACCATCCACAAGGACACCCAAATCCTTCTCCATAAGTGACTCTCCCAGTGTTACATCACCTAGGACATATGAAGCACAGAGATTATTACTATGGGCACCGATTCCCTTTAATAAACACACTGAAGTCGGACAACCCCTTTACATTACAAGAAAGAGGTAAAGACTTACATTTAAGACGTCTTGCCTTAGTTGGGGTGGCTCAATGCACGTGAGAAGTCTTAGCAGCAAATCCATAATAGCAGAGGTTCCTATATGTTTTATGATCAAGTCAACAAAATCATCTTTTTTCTTTAAAAAGGCTACAATCTGAAAAAAAAAAAAAAAAAAACACACACGACTTTACACAGGTGCCAAGGAGTGTCCTAGAGCTAATCTCCCCCCCCCAATATCAAAGTGTTACACCGAATCCTACAATTCAAGGGGTAGTCTGGAAACAAGAAGTTATCCCCTATGCTAGAGCACAGGTCAAGGTTCATCCTCTAGGGCAGCGGTCCCCAACCGCTGGGCTGCGGCCCAAGACCGGGCCCTGGGAGATATGTTGCCGGGCCGCAGAGGAGAGGGGAGCGCAGACGCCAGGCGCATGCGCGCCCGACGCGTACATGTTGCCAACATTAGTGGAGACTGAGGGAGGGAATCCCTCCCTCCCATGACGCGGCCGCTGCAGAGCCCAATACAATGAGCGGGCTCTGAGGCGCCGCACCACTGCCACCAATGAATGTGTCTAATATTAAAAGTAGGAGGAGGGACAGGGGAGGGTTTACCGCTGCACCGTCTCAGCTAGTGTGCTCGGCAAACGGCAGCAGCGGCAGCCTCCTCCTCCTGACTGTTCTCAGACCAGTCCCAGCAGCCATTAGTGATCTGGAAAGCGCAGGTACCCACACACTGTCCCACAGATGGGGTCACCTATTATTAATCTGATGTACATGGTGCTATTACATTAGTACCCCCATGTACCTCAGATTAAAAGTGGCCCCCAAGCACAAATAATGGGCAACATTGGGTTAACCATTAATATGAGGTACACATAATGAGGTTTCTTACTATTAATGTGAGGCACATGCAGGTCCAAATTGATAAAACAATGTGCCTCATTAACAGCATGTACCTGATGCCATTAACCCCATGTTGTCCATTATGTTAAGCGGGGTACTTGACGAGGTTGCTATTAATATGTGGCACATGGTTTCATCAATTTAGACTCCATGTGCCCCACATTGATAGCCAGTAACCTTATCATACTGTAGTACCCAACACCAACCCACACATTAACCCCATGCTGCTCAATGTCCATTATGTCAGGAAGTACTCGCCGGTGTTACTATTAATATGAGGCACATGGCTTTATCAATTTAGACCTCTATTTGCTTCACATTAATAGTAAGTGACCCCATCAAGTACCTCCTCACATAATGGGGAATTGATACTTTGCAAAAAGTAAAAATTTTAAAAAAATACTCACACGTTAACCCCATGCAACATGGTTAACGTTTGAGTATTTTTTTTTTCTTCATGGTATCGAATTAGTGTTGCAACACTTTTTTTTGGAGTCACATTTAAATAATAAATGTAATCGTTATATAGTCTTATATATTTTAATATGCACCTTGTGTTTTGTCGTGCGCGTGAATCAGTCTGCGCCGACCAGCACCCCCATAAACCCCGCCCACCCCCTAAGCCCCGCCCCAGAACCCCCCCACCCGGTCCCTGGAAAAATGGTCTTACATGAAACTGGTCCTTGGTGCAAAAAAGGTTGGGGACCACTGCTCTAGGGGTCTGCCAGATATAGCTGCGTGCTGTGCAGTCCCATAGAGATGAAGGGAGCAGAAATGAACATAGCTTGACATCAGCAGCTCCAATTTATCTGAGCGCAGGACGCCCTGCGATAGGCCCACCACCAATCAGTTACTCACACAGGGAATTGGGGATAACTAACTTTTAGCCCCTTCCTCCTGCTAACCATACGGATATTCATAGGCAATCCCTTTTCTTATATATTAAAAAAAAAAAAAAATGAAGCTCCAAAATAACTTTGTCTTTTATAATCCCTGGACTTATTTAGATGACCAACTTCGCTTTACTGTTTTTTACCAATAGACAAGAAGTACGATGTATTCCATAAGCTAGCCGACTTCTTACAGAGATGTGAACTGCATAACTGTAAAATGTCATTTAAAAGTGTTTTAATATGTAGCAGTAAGCCATTACTTCAGGCTGTGATGTGAAGTAGGTCTGCCTATGACTGAACATCTAATACTGGATATAAAAAAAAAAAATATGTACAGAAGGGTGGATACACAAACAGTTTTTAAGCCAGTTTACTGCTGTATTTTATGTCCCTTGGAGGAGTTTCTTTTTTTTTCTTTTGATTTCCAATAAACTTCTCCATAGGAGGGAATAAAATACATTCAGATAAAAAAAAAAAGCAAGTAAAGTACATAATTGAAAAATGCCCCACCCAAAAAAAAAGTCAAATACATATGAATTTCAATTTTTTATAAAAAAAAAATCCAAAAATCAAGAACAACAAGTATGACAGCACCCTTAGGCCTCTTTCACACGGGCGTTGCGGGAAAATGTGCGGGTGCGTTGCGGGAACACGCACGATTTTTCCACGCGAGTGCAAAACATTGTAATGCGTTTTGCACTCGCGTGAGAAAAATCGCGCGTGTTTGGTACGCAAACCCGAACTTCTTCACAGAAGTTCGGGCTTGGGATCGGTGTTCTGTAAATAGTATTTTCCCTTATAACATGGTTATGACGGAAAATAGCATTCTGAATACAGAATGCATAGTAAAACATCGCTGGAGGGGTTAAAAAAAATAAATAAAAAATTTAACTCACCTTAGTCCACTTGTTCGTGGCCCGGCATCTCCTTCTGGCTTCATCTGATCTCTGTGCAGCAACAGGACCTGTGGTGACGTCATTCCGGTCATCACATGATCTTTTAACATGGTGATTCACCATGGTAAAAGATCATGTGACGTACCATGTGATGACCGGAGTGACGTCAAAGGTCCTTGATCCTATAATTAATGCTCACCACAGGTCCTATTCAGTAAAGGGGACAGAAGGAGATGCCGACATCGCGATCAAGTGGATTAAGGTGAGTTAAATGATTTTTTATTTTTTTTAACCCCTCCAGCGCTGTTTTACTTTGCATTCTGTATTCAGAATACTATTATTTTCCCTTATAACCATGTTATAAGGGAAAATAATAATGATCAGGTCCCGATCGTCTCCTAGCAACCGTGCGTGAAAATCGCACCACATCCGCACTTGCTTTCGGATGCTTGCGATTTTCACGCAACCTTATTGACTTCTATGGGGCCTGCGTTGCGTGAAAAATGCAGAATATAGAGCATGCTGCGATTTTCACGCAACGCATAAGTGATGCGTGAAAATCACCGCTCATCTGAACAACCCCATAGAAATGAATGGGTCGGTATTCAGTGCGGGTGCAATGCGTTCACCTCACACATCGCATCCGCGCGGAATACTCGCCCATGTGAAAGGGGCCTTAAGGTTCTGCCATCTGATACAGGAACGGCTGTAACTTCTAAATGGCCTCTGAAAAGATTTGTATGCAAGTCTTAATTAACCCCGCTGATGTGATGCGCCACACTAAGAGGTAATCATTCTGGCACATCTTCAGTAGTTTTGTGCACCAGAAAATGCAGCTGAGCACGGCAGAGCTGGCACAGATTACAGCTGTAATGTGCACCAGTTCCCTGTAAATGTGTCGGACAGAGGAAGGCCCACACATCGCCCATCCCCTCTTTTTGTAAAAGTGGCGAGCATGGCAGAAAAAGGGGATGGCGGTGAGGTAGTTGAAAATTGTATGTCAAAACAGCACTTGCCACTAAATATACGACTTTTGTATGCCACAAAACCGGCACACACTAATGATACATTCCCTCCCCCAATCGTATATATACCTGTTCAGGTTTCCGGCTGATTAAAATGCTTAAAACTTTGCTGAAGAAGCTGGCGAGCAAAGGATTCAACGGTGAATCGTTTAAAAGAAAGCTGTAAAGTCTTTTGAGTAAAGACTCGTCTTCGCCAAGTCTGTCATTTATCTGCGACACATCTGAGGTCAGTAACTCACAAGATAAATTGGGGTACCTATAGGTGGATGAAGACAAACATTAACAGCTTACATAATCAAGCAATATCAGAATCCCCTCTTTTCAGGTACGACTACACGGTTGATGCGGCGGCCAAGGCGCTTTTGCCATGCGCTTTTAAAGACCACAGAGGGAGCCTGCTCATGGTTCGGCTCCATTCAATGGATCTGCATGAAAACCCACAGCAAAAATGACTGCACGGTGCTGCGGTTTCTGCTGTGGGACACACAGAATATTTTGTTGCGGAAAAAATACTCATTGTGAACCTACCCTTAAAGGGAATCTTTCATGTGAAATTTGCGGTACAATCTGTAGGCAGCAAATTACAGAGCACGAGGAGCTGAGCAGAAATATTAGCGGGAAAAGATTCAGCAGAACTTGTAGTTCACAAAGCTAAACTTCTGGTCTTTCAATGCTTAGGAGTCCAGTGGGCAGTCCTACTCAATGACTGATAGAGATACATATAGAGAGCTGGCAGTCACTGAACAGGACCACCCACAGGACTCCAAAGCACAAAGGGCAGTGAAGTATGTTAAATACTGTCCACTCATGTTGGTTGTTATTAGATTTGGCCGTACTGCAAGTTGTGAGCACCATGTTATAGTGCGGTCTCGCACTCATGTGTCTACTATACAAGGCCGATATTCCTCCAAAGTTGATCCCCAGTCAAAACAGAGGGGATTCGGATCCATTTTCTGTCCAATACATGTGCAAAACTGGTCCCCTATATCTCAAGTGGAGACTTCAAATGCATAGTAGCCAGTCATGTAATCTTCACTAGCCAGTTACCAACACTGTGCCATAGTAAAGGGCCACTGCCTGTGTGCAAACACTTCTCTGATCAGTTTCCTCTGACCGTCATGAGTGGCTACTAAAAAAAAAAATATATTAAAAACACCCACACCATTACACAAGGCCCGATTCTGCACCCAAACTACAGCTGCAAACTCCAGGCTGATCGCAGTTTTTAGGAGCCAAAGTAACAGCATCATAGGGGCCTGTAGCTGTAATGTGGCCACATTTGAGCACCCATATTACAGCTGCATGTCCTTCTGATGCCGTTAGTTTGGGTTATAACACCCATAGTCAGACCAGGACGTGTAGCTAAATTACATTACATCATTAGCATGTGCCCATATTATAGCCATCTGGACCAGACACATTGGTACATTTAGATGAGTGCATATAGGCAATGATATGACTGAATTTAGTCATTTAAAGCTGATGAGAAACCAGCATTTTCATGCAAAAATTATTGTGCACAAATTTGTTCGCATGCGATCGTTTACTTGCTTAATCAAGGATCACCGACTATGTAGATATATTAAAGCAATCATTTACATCAACCATGGCTTTTTCATCTGCGAAATATCACATGATGTACCTTTACATAACACAATTCAATGGCGACTAACGATAGTTTATGCAAATGATTAAATTATTTCACAAGGGAAAGAACGTTCTGCACATTCGTTCAGTCGCTACACACATTTACATTACGTGATCATCCAACATGAACCGTTAAGCATTTGAACAGTAACAATTATCTGCTCATCTAAATGCGCCATCACGCGGCTCTGTTCTATCAAAGAGGGGTTATAGTGATAACATTTGGTCTACATAGTTGACTAGTCTAGAAGATCACAAGCTCTTACTTGTAGCGAATTTTCTCATCCATGTCCTGTGGAGGTTCCTCAGTGATGAACGTCACCAGATCTTCCAAACATTCAGATTTTAATAAAAACTCCACAAGTTTACGATTCTGGGCTTTGCATTCTTGCAGAATGTCCTCCTCGTCCATGAGCTCCTTTAGTGTCACCTCATCTCTTTCTAAGAGGGTGTCTATGTGAGATGAAGAATGTAGGTCGAACTTCCAAAACATACTTGGCTGACGAAAAAAAAAAGTTAAATTTCAACACATTAAGTACAAATTCTGTAGTTTTCTTAAGAGACAAACAGGTGATGCAAAACAGAGGTTTTCAGAGAATTCTGATGGCCGAGCCTCAGGAGAGGTCATCAATCAGTGGGGGGTCCAACACCCAGGAGTGCCTGACGATCAGCTGTTTGAAGAGACTGCGGCACTCTGGTGATCGCTGTGGCCTCCTCACAGCTTACCAAGCACAGCGCAGTACATTGTATAGTGGCTGTGCTTGGTATTGCAGCTCAGCCTCATTTACTTGAGTGGGACTGAGCTACACCTAGGCCATCTAGCCAATAAACAATGTCACTGGGGCACAGCAGCTTCTTCAAATAGATGATTCCGGTGGCGGGCGATTTAGTTATGGGGGTGCAGTGTTATCGCTGGGAGTCAGACCCCCATTGATCTGATACATATGACCTATCCTTAGGATAGGTCATCAATAGGGATGAGCGAATAGACTTCGGATGAAACATCTGAAGTCGATTCGCATAAAACTTCATTAGAATACAGTATTAGAATGTATTGGCTCCTATGAGCCAAAGTTAATACTTTGCGAAGCCTCACGGGACTTCGGGTAATAACACCGAATGTTTTCATCAGTGTGCAGGGAGAAGCAGCAGTGACTGTGCGGGGACCAGGAGCGGCCCGGCACATGGCGGAAGATGTTTCAGAAATCGGATAACCCCTTTAATACCGACTTAAAAAACTTTTACCGAACTCAGGCTTGGTTCCAAGGTACCACTTGGAACCGAAACAGTGTGGTAAAAGGTTTTTAATAGTAGAAATTAATTTCTGAAGTTATTACACAAAGTCCCACGAGACTTCGCGAAGTAATAACTTCGGCTTATAGGAGCCAATACATTCTAATACTGTACGGAGTGCTCGCTCTGTACAGTATTCTAACGAAGTTTTATGCGAATCAACTTCGGATGTTTCATCTGAAGTCAATTCACTCATCCCTAGTCATCAATATTGAACTCCTGGAAAACCCCTTTAATAAGCAGGAGTATAAACTAAAGGTGCATTTACACTGTGCCGATGAGCAGACAACTATAGGGAAGGCAGCGCTCCCTCCCGATAATGCCTGCTCGGCAGTGGAGGAAAGACCAGCACTTACATGCAGCAATCACCTCCACTGTATGAGGATGAGTGATGGTTACCGTTATCACTCATTCTCAGACAGATTCATTGTTTCTGGACAGCAGATCACCATTCACACAGTATGATCTGCTGCCCAGAAACAATAATTGAAGGCGTCTGTATGAAAGATGAATTCACCCGATGTTTCGCTCATTCATCAAGTGATCTGCAGCACCTTTACACAGGCAGTTTATAAGGAACGAACATTGCTAGGAACATATGTTCCCGATAATCTGCCCGACCATGGGCGGTGTAAATGCAGCTTAAGAACTCAACGAGAGCTTTAGCAACTAAAATAAACAAGCTGGAATATAAAAAAAAAAGGAAAAAAGCATTACAAAGTCCTAAAAGAGGATATGCAGAACAAATTATCATATACAAATCTTAAAAAAAAAAAAAAAAAAAAAAAAAAGCAACTAAAACAGTCACTGACCACTTAGTAGAAGTGCAAGGGGTTGAACGTTACACATAGGACGGCAGTTTTATCAGTTATTATTGAACATTCAAATTAATGGGGTTTTCAGTCCGATAAAAAAAAATATATTTTTTTTTTTACAATGGAGCTCTGGTGAACGTGTGTAGTGAGTGTGATATGTCGGTGAGCGACGACAGTATATTTGCGCTCTGTTTCCCCGGCGCGCTGACTAGCTACCGGGAGATGCAGCAGATTGGGCAGTGATCTCCTGCATCTCCCTGGCAGCTCCTAGAGGCAGTGATGGCAGCAGCAGCGCGCCGGGAGCGTCCTCACTGTTCAGTATTGAGCTGTAAAGACAAATTGGGGACGACTTCAGAGGAGGTTTTGTACTGAAAAAAGTCCAAAAAGACTGCATACTGCAAAAACAATCATAATCACATACAAATGTCACTGCAGGGTGCAATTCTGTCTGCAAGAAATCAAGATACCATTCCACTGCTTTTCACATGCAATAAGTAATGCGGCTGGTCACAGCAGCCAGTGATCTGCAGAAGATAGAGATCCTGCATGCAGATCACTCCCAGAAGATTGATTGTCATAAACCGAGTAGGGACTGTGCCTATGTGGTCTGCTGGACTGAAGGAGAACATTCCTGTTTGTAAAGGAAGTGATATATATATCCCATTAGCTTTGATAGAGGTGACCACAGATAGTGCCACGAAACCAACCTGCTTCAATTCCACATTTTTATCAAAAACTGAGAATAGACATAGGAAACAAAGAAAACCATACAGGTCTATAATATAGCTATGACTGCCCCACTGATTAAAAAAAAAAAAAAAAAGGACATTTGAGTGTTCAATCCACTGTATCCCCCACTGCCGATATGACCCCTTCAGATTTGTGTAAGTGAAATCTGCAAATAAGCAGCTGGATGTTTCCCACATCAGTAACCTTTGGCTGTAAACCCTTCCTGACCTCTTCCCTGTCCTGTTGATCGACTAGAGCTAGTGCCTGCACAGTGCCCTCCGCTGCAGTGCACAAAGGGATAAAGGGGTTTTCTGAGATTTTTCTACTGATGATCTGTCCTCTGGATAGGTCATCAGTATCTGATCAAAACCAGGGACCCCTGCTGAAAAGCTGTTTGAGAAGGCACCACCGCTCTCAGCAGCACCAGCACCTTCTCTCAGCTTACCAAGCACAGCGCCGGACACGGTATAGTGGTTGTGCTTGGTATTGCAGCTCAGCCTCAGCACATGGCCTAGGCTAAGCTGGAAAAGGCAGTGGTACTACTGCGAGTGCCGATGCCTATTCAAACAGCTGATGGGTTGAAGTCCCAGATGTCGGACCCCACCAATCAGATACTGGTAACCTATCCAGAGGATAGGTAATCAGTAGAAAAGTCTGAGTAAGGCCTCATGCACACGACCGTTGTGTGCATCCGCGGCCGTTGTTCCGTTTTCCGTTATTTTTCACGGACCCATTGACTTTCAATGGGTCAGTGGAAAAATCGGAAGATGCACCGTTTGGCTTCCGCGTCCGTGATCCGTTTTTCCAGTCCGTGAAAAAAATATGACCTGTCCTATTTTTTTCACGGACAACGGTTCACGGACCCATTCAAGTCAATGGGTCCGTGAAAAATCACGGATGCACACAAGATAGTCATCCGCGTCCGTGATCCGTGTCCGTGATCCGTGTCCGTTTTTCCTATCATTTTCAATGCAAACTTGACTTAGTTTTTTTTTTCACTTTTCATGTCCGTGGATCCTACAAAAATCAAGGAAGACCCACGGAAGAAAAAACGGTCACGGATCACGGAACAACGGAAATCCGTTTTGCGGACTGCAAAAAAAAAACGGTCGTGTGCATGAGGCCTAACTTAAATGACCATGCTCCCATCTCTGCCACACTTTAGGCCAAAACGGCTAAGGGTCCATTCACACGTCCGTTTTTTCTTTCCTGATCTGTTCCGTTTTTTGCGGAACAGATCTGGACCAGAACTGGACCCATTCATTTTCAATGGGCCCTGGAAAAAATCGGACAGCACAATGTGTGCTGTCCGTTTCAGTTGTTCCGTTCCGCATGTCCGTTTAAATATAAAACGTCCTATTTTCCGCAAAATTCGGATCCTGGTACAATACAAAGTCAATGGATCCGCAAAAAACGGAAGACATTCGGATGTCATTACGCATGTCATCCGTTTTATGCGGATTCCGTTCCTGGAAATTACATTTTAATTTTTTTATTTTTTTTTCAAAGAAATCCAAACAACTTTATTTGCTTATCGAAATTTATACATGTTTCTGTTTTTTGCGGATCCGCAAAAAACGGATGACATACGAAAACATTTTCAGGAACAACGGATCCGCAAATAACGGACCGAAAATGGGGATATAGAAAAATACTGACGTGTGAATGTAGCCTAAGGGTGGGTTCACATCATGTTTTTGCCATCAGCTTAACGTATATGTTATATATAGACACATGCACACACTGTACAGTATCAGTCTGAGGCACCCTGTATAATGTATATGTTTACATTAAACATGGTAAAAACATGATGTGAACCCAACACGTGCGACTGCAGTGTCGACATCCTGTATACTGCACATAATTCACACTGACCCCAGCATTCTCATGGCATACACTGCCGAGGGCAGTGACCGGCTGCAGCGATACACGGACGTCACCACTGCAGCCAAAACATTAAAATCAAGGCTGCTGCAGCCTGGCGGAGAAGACAAATTGGTGGCATGGATCAAAGAGGCCTCTAGAAGGAGAGTTTGTGTTTTTATTACTAATGTAACTGCCTCCCTGCAGTTTTCTTCGGCTTTGCTCAGCTTTCCTACAGTGTACAGCACAGATCTAATATTCTATGAATCCGTATGCTGAAAAGTGGAGCCGGCAAGAGACGAGAAGCGCTGCTGTGCCATGGTGGTTTAAATAGAAGGTTTAGGTACAGTTTACACTACAGCTCTGGAGATGGGTTAGAGCCTTTCATGACCCCAAAACCTCAAAAGCGATCATACAAAAGCAAAAATGACATCTAATCAAATAGATCACCCTATAGGAGGGGCTGCCCAGTTTTTGGTTAAAGGAGTTAAGCAGTGCCTACCATAGCTAGAAAATAACATATTGGTGACTTTCATAATGAATGTGGGTAAATGGATAGAACTGCCCGTCTACAGAATTGGATTCTTTTCCCCATCCCAATTATCAGACAAGGATATCATACAAAGCAAAAGGCATAGGTCAGGCATCCTCAAACTGAGGCCCTCCAGCTGTTGTAAATCTACAACTCCCACAATGCCCTGCTGTAGGTTGATAGCTGTAGGCTGGGAATTGTAGTTTTGCAACAGCTGGAGGGCCGCAGTTTGAGGATGCCTGGGAGGCTAGGCATCAGAAAGTAGGAAGATTACAATATGGAGGCAAAAGGTTAAGAATCTGAGCAGAGTAACATTCAGCTACGACAATGCAGTGAGTACATGAACGCCATTGACGTGCCTAAATGACAGAATGCAAACAAGTTAATCGCGTACATCTCAAATATATCATAAAATATAACGTATCGCTGTAGCATGAATGCACAAATAAAAACAAATTAAAAACGGAGAAGTGCTCGTACTGCTGCAAACATGTTACTGTGAAAGGTCAGAATGTTTCTTCGAGGCAAGATGACATTAGGGGGTTCTCATTCAACGGGGGCAGGTGAAGGCAAAGAAGATTAGTCCATCACATTCCAACTGAAAGCTGGGTCCCTTGGAATAAGGAAAAACAAGACTGAGAAAAGTATGATGAAGAATGATGAAAATATGAGATCTTTTTGTGTAGATTCACTGTGGAGCCACCACCAGTTCTGGGGAATTGTTTGTACAGTTCCTTGATACACCCTAAATCCATGATCGTGTGGGGGGTGCGCACACATCTTAAAAATACACCATGCATTTCAAGCCTTTTGTTTGTGGCTTTTTTATTTTGTAACAGTGTTTTTTTTTCCTGTCTTTTTTTGTTCCTATAAAAGGTGGCCATGGAAAAAACACCAGAAAATGCTACACATGCCATAAACCCCCAAAATAGTAAAATAAAAAGGGTGCATGTGCAAACTTTTCAATAACGAAATAAATTAAATTGGCCATTTTGACCAAGAAAAAAAAAAATAAACCACCTAATGCAATGCTGCAAAACGCTGTTTTATATAAGAGCCCTTAGGCTGGGTTCAGACCTGAGCGTCTTTGATATGCACGTTTAACGCGCGTTTTTTATGCACGTTTTTATGCAATAGTAAATGCGCGTTTGACGCGCGTTTGTGTGATTGACTGCAATGTCCTATGGCCACAAACGCGCTGTAAAACTCCCCAAAGAAGCTCAAGTACTTGTTTGAGCGTAGGGCGTTTTACAGCGCGTTTTTCAGCGCTGTAAAACGCTCAAGTGAGAACCAGGGCCATAGGGAAGCATTGGTTTTCATGTGTTGAGCGTTTTACAGCGCGTTTGAACGCGCTGTAAAACGCTCAAGTGTGAACCCAGCCTTAGGACTCACTTTCAAAATGAGCATTATCTGCTGCTTCATACGGCAGTCTGTAGACTGAGGGTACAACCGTCAAGCAATCAGTGACGCCGCACCCTAAAAGAAGCACTCCCATCTTTTTACCAGCGACTGTATTTGAGTTATCCCCTCCCTTCTGATCCTCAGCTTTGTCATGTGACCAACACGGAGTTTCCAAATAACACAGCATCTTGTGTGTGGACAGGATGCCAGTTTCTGTATGTATTCCTATGGGAGACTAAATGTCAGGAAGGACTAGAGAAGTAATAGACTTCCTTCCAATGCTGATCATGTGATACAGCTGAGGAACAGAAGGGAGGTTATAACTTGCAAATACAGTCACCAGTAAGAAGGTCATCTTCACTGCAGATTACAACTTTCCAACAGGTCAGAGAATAAGAATTTTTGTGACTGCTTCTTTATCACTAAGGCCGAGGTCACACTTTGATTTCCATCAGCAAATGGGAGCCAAAGTGTTGGTCAAAAAACACAGAACAGGTACAAATCTTTCCATTATACCTTTTCTTTGTGTAGACTCCTCCTGGCTTTGGCTCACAATCACTGACCAAATCACTGAAGTGTGAACTAGGCCTAATGCATATTCTGAAAGGGAGAACTTGCAGCAAAGCAAGTATATTAGAAAACTGCTGTGTAAACGATCAACTGGTGACAAAAGGGACTCCAAAGTGAAGCTACGCCTAAGGTGGCAGACTATCAAGATTAGATCGTTAAGGCTAGGTCTACATGACTGTCGCGCGACAATTTTTATAATGATAGTCTATGGTGTCGCACTGCGACATGCTGCGACTGACACGACAGTCGCAAAAAACCTATTCAAAATAGACTACCATTATAAAAATTGTCACGCCACATTAATGTCGCGCGACACATGATGCAGTGTAGTTGTGCCCTATGTGTCGCGCGACACAGGTCATCGTGTAGACCTAGCCTAAGAGTGTGACTCAGCACCCCTATCAATGTACCATTCGAAGTGGCCACGGCACTAGAGCAAGCACTGCACCTTATTACTGTTTACCAGGCACAGCTCTGTACTTTTAGTAGTGCTTGTACCTAGTAATACAGCTCCACACCATTCACTAGGATAAAGCTCAGGTGAGCTGTAATACCAGGAACGGCCACTGCTAAATGTATGGCGCTGTGCCTAGTCACCAATGGAAAGGATGCAGCACTCATCGCAGCACTGCAGCCCCACTAAATAGTCCTGCACAACCTCTTTACCTTATGATTTGACCCAAGGAAGCAGTGAACACAGTCACTGTAGTTGCTATACAAATAAGGCTACTTTCACACTGGCGTTTTGGTTTCCGTTTGTGAGATCCGTTCAGGGCTCTCACAAGCGGTCCAAAACGGATCAGTTTTGCCCTAATGCATTCTGAATGGAAAAGGATCCGCTCAGAATGCCTCAGTTTGCCTCTGTTCAGTCACCATTCCGCTCTGGAGGCGGACACCAAAACGCTGCCTGCAGCATTTTGCTATCCACCTGACGAAGCGGAGCCAAACGGATCCGTCCTGGCACACAATGTAAGTCAATGAGAACGGATCAGTTTTCTCTGACAATAGAAACCGGATCCGTCCCCCATTGACATTCAATGGTGTTCAAGACGAATCAGTCATGGCTATAAAATACAACCAGATCCGTTCATGATGGATGCTTGCAGTTGTATTATTGTAACGGAAGTGTTTTTGCAGATCCATGACGGATCCGCAAAAAAAACGCTAGTGTGAAAGTAGCCTAAGAATTAAGTGCAGGGAGTCCTGAGTTACATGTAAATGTTAGTCATACACAAGTATCTCAGTGTTATGTGAATGTAAACTGGTTATTGCATGATGAAATGAACACACCATGATAAGATGAGATGAGGGTTGGGTAGTAAATACCATGGAACAGTTTTATAAGCATTATCACGCATTTTCTTGGTCAGTAGTCATGATGGGAAGGGGGGGGGGGGGGGACGGGGGACTGCTGCAATATAAAAGATGAAGTTACCATACCTGTCGTTCCTTGTACATCTGTGGTTTAAAACCAATTTAATAAAACAGCAAAGAGTCTTAAAAATTCCCATTTAAGTTTGCAAACGTTTAAGGGGCCTAAAAAGAAAATGGTTACCTAACACTTACCTGTTAAAATGAGATAAAAGGTTAAGAAAATAAAACAATTCTTAGTATCTTCAGCTTCTGGCCCATTACAGGGTGTCCTGACTACATTAAAGAGAAATCTGTACAGAACTCTTCCTCCTAAAACAAAAGAAAAAAAATATAAAAATTAGATAACTTCGCACCATTTCCATACAGACTTTTTACACAAAGCTATAATCAATGGGAGAAAATGAGGCAGGTTTGTGCAATACCCATGCCACTGCTGTCCTAGCGCCGCTGTGTCGGATATTGCAGCTCAGCCCTGTTCATTTGAATGGGGCAGATCAGTAATATTAGATGCGGCCATGTAACAAAGGAGTCACCGTTTCTGCAGGCAAGCTGCCATGTCTACTGAATCAGCCATGTCATGTAAGCCAGGTGGAACACATACACATCGATGGAAAAAGCAAGGTCAATATATTCAAAAGTGTAGAAACTTATTATATGCATTTCAGCTTTCCATTCAGTTTTTAAAACCTGGGTGCAAAAGTGTCTCTGCATGTGGCCCAGGGCTCTGACCACATACTAGAGCTGGACATGAGGCACCCACCATGTACGGAGCAGGCCCAACCCCTGAGCCTGCTCTATACATTCCCTTGCAAGCAATGACATATGGACATAATGCACATGTCACTGGTTGTCCTACAACTCTACTGCTTGGGAGTTAACCATAGCACTTTAGCCGGCAGCTTACCTCAAGGGCCATCATTGTTCATTCTTTCACATCTGCTATTGGGGTACAGTCAGGCCACAACATACAATTAGGCCTCATGCACATGACCGTAGTTTTAGTCAGGTTAGGCCATGGTGTATGGCCTACTTAGAGGACCTTTCAGTAAAAACTAAAAACTAACTATATCAGTGGGCAGAGCGGCGCCCAGGGGGCCCCCTGCACTTACTAGTATGTTTGGGCGCCCCTCCGTTCGCCCGGTATAGGCTCCGGTGTCTGCGCTCCCTCTGTTGTACGGGGCAGAGTTTTTGTATTAGGGTTGTCCCAGACATACTAGTAAGTGCAGGGGGACCCCTGGGCGCCGCTCTGCCCACTGATATAGTTAGTTTTTAAACTACTGAAAGGTCCTCTAACACCAACAATCATTTTTGTGTTTCTCTGCCACTAGCAGCATACTAAACATGAAAACTGACATATCAGAACTGGTCATCCAGATTAAAATATGTGGATTGTCTCACGTGGATCACCTCTATGGCGAACCAAATGGTCACCAAGTAATCCTACAAAGCTGGTTTGGCCACCGCTTTCTTTAGTGCCAAACAACAAATTTAGTTTTTCTTTAATCCAGCACCTTTTTAAAAAAAAAAATAAATAAACATTTACTGGATTTTTCAGACTACAAGATGCACTTTTCCACCCACAAAAGTGAGGAAAAAGTGGCAGTGTCTTAGGCTAGGGCTACACGACGACGTGTTGCACGACAATTTTTATAATGGTGTCGACACCATAGACATTGGTGCGACAGGTCATAGTGTAGCCCTAGTCTTAGGCTGGGTTCACACTTGAGCGTTTTACAGCGCGTTCAAACGCGCTGTAAAACGCTCAACACATGAAAACCAATGCTTCCCTATGGCCCTGGTTCTCACTTGAGCGTTTTACAGCGCTGAAAAACGCGCTGTAAAACGCCCTACGCTCAAACAAGTACTTGAGCTTCTTTGGGGCGTTTTACAGCGCGTTTGTGGCCATAGGACATTGCAGTCAATCACACAAACGCGCGTCAAACGCGCGTTTACTATTGCAAAAAACGCGCGTCAAAAACGCGCATATCAAAGACGCTCAGGTCTGAACCCAGCCTTATAGTCCAAATGCTAATGGGAGCAGCACTGTGCTGGCTGTACTCACCCTCCCTGGTCTTCTCCCAGGTCCCGCTCTGCACTGTGTCCTGACCGCCTACAGTGTCAGGATGTATTGCACATTGGTGCGTCCTATGACCTGACGCTGTGTCACAGTGCAGCACAGGCCAGAAGAAGCAGTGCAGGGAGCAGCGAGTCCTAGGATCTGCAGCATGGTGGCGCCGTCCAGAGCAAACAAAGTTAGTTAATTTTTTTAAGGTCTGGTCTGATCTGAGGTCTGAATAGGGTCTGATCCAAGGTCTCATGAAGAATGGGGTCTGATCTGAGGTCTGATGGAAAAATATATAATTTTTTTTATTTTCCTCCTCCAAACCCTAGATGCGTCTTATAGCCCGAAAAATACTACATGGAGAAAAATAAAAACACCCTCTGCCCCCAATGAGAAATTCTTGAAGCCGCTCCCAAAGCAGATTTTTTTCCCTAGTCCATGTAAAAAATAAATCCATTTTTGCGTTAAACGTGAAAAGTTTGTTTGTGTGAATGTTACTTTTTCATCAAACCTGGTGGAGTAACTCGGTGAAGTAATGTGCATTTTAGCATCTATAGATGACCGATACACTCGCCAACACTCCGCTCTTCATAGACAGTAGGCAGCAAAGCGCTCGGCATGATGAAAAATGTCAGTTCTTAACTGCGACAGTCATCTCCAGATAGCAACGGGACTTGCACATTTCAGTTGATGTGCCGCCTGCAGCCTCCGCCACCTCCAGAGGGGTACAAGGGTAGCTACATGTGTCATCTAAACTAGCGTGTTAAGAAGTTTACTGTGCGTCATTATGTCGAATCACATGCTTTAATCACGGATCTCAGTTATGGAAAAGCATCATATGACTTATGCCAATATTTGGCCGCTGCTTATTGTTCTTGCATCATATGCTCCCGTATACTATTGATTTACTAAAAATTTAAGTATTGCCATTTTGGCTTGCACAGCTCACAAGCTGGGGGGGTAATTTATCAAGTGACCTGCACCACTTTGGAGGCATAAAGTCACAAATTATGGTGCAGGTTATTAGTGACATGGACTCCAGCAGTGATAGTATTTGTTTTGCTGACATCAAGCGCTGGCAGAGGGAAGTCCGGATTATTCACGAGCTGCCTCTATCTCCACGTACCCATCGCTGTTTACTAGTTTTGTTCTAGGTAAGTACTCCACATGTGGCAGATTTTACTGTAGAAATTTGTCACTGAAAATCAGTTCCATTCACCTGAATAGAGATTGCAGAAATCTATTTCCTTGCGCCAAAAGGATTCCATTTAAACAAATGGAAATAATTTCCATGCAATAAGCCCACGCCTCCATAACAAACTCTTGTCTGGCAGCGCTACCAGCATTAACCTGTGTAGGCGCCGCAAGGTAACTGTGTGCATGCAGCGTAACTATCAGGGTGCAAGACATGTATGGAGCGGGCTCAGCACGCACCCGATGTGTAAGGCTGGTGAACATGTTTGCCGTGCGGCGGCCAGATCTCAGTCACGCCCCCATTATTTTGAATGGGGCCGGAGCAGACTTCCCGCAGCACTCGTGTACTAGCGGCAGCATTTCTTATCAGTGAGATAAGGATTGAGCTATAATGAGTGTCTATAATGTCAGAGAGGAGCCCGTCTGCATCCTAGATGAAGGAAAAGACAAGAAAAAAAAAAAAAAGAAAAAAAGAGCATTTCAGCTCTGTACATAAAAAAGGATTCCATATTTTTAACAAAGACCAATTGAAAAAAACATTTTTTAGCTCAAAGTACGTACAGTGTAATAAAAAAATGCCCCCAAAGGTGTACATAGCCTTTTAAAGGATAACTGTCACATTTAGACCCTAATTTCAATTTTCATATATGTAGTTACTAATAACATGATATTCCAGAATCAGTTACTATTAGACTGACTTACCCCATATTTAATAAGATTCAGCCCTTAGCAACCAGTCTGCATAAAACTGCAATCTCACTATTCAGTTAAGATGGCCGCCACTGCCCTCACCCTGAGGCTAATCCTGCCTGCCCTCACTAGCCAGTAACAATAGCCCCCCAAAAGTGTCAGTAACCAGAGCCCTCCCCCCTAAAGGGTTAATCTCCTGCAGCACAGAGGGGTCCTCTTACCACATGTTGCTTTCATTTATACACTGAGCAGACGGAAGATCTCCCTTCCCTGGTCTGCGCTGCTCCAACTCTGTATTCTCCAGCTCTGCTGAGTGAGGGAGCGTCTGCCAAGCGCAGGGACAGGGAGAAGTGCACACAGCCCAGGCACTGTTATCAGCTGCTGGGGAGGACCTGGCTTTAATCATTTCCTTACAGTCCCTGGCTGTCAGTAATCTGACCCTGCACGCAGCGTCCTCCGTCCTTCAACAGATAGACGGACCATGCCTAGCAACCCTACTTTAAGCACAGGTAAAAGTAGGCAGTACAGGGAACAAAACTGTGGAATTAAGGGGTAATTGAATACACAGTGAAAAGTTGAAATAGGGCCACCAAGGTGATATTAATCACCACAATCCAATACTCCCAAAAAAAAATAATTATATATTATATATATAATAAAATTTTATATTTTATAATATATATATATATATATATATATATATATATATATATATATATATACACACACACATACATACACACACAGTTATCCTTTAAATGGCTTCTGTCACCCCACTAAACTTATTTTTTATTTATTTTTGGTTACTTTTAATCCCTATACTGCAATTTATACATACTGTAAATAATCATTTTGGTTCAGCAGATTATGTTAAAAACGTACTTTTAAAATATGCAAATTACCTTGCTACCAGCACGTAGAGCGGCTACTTGCTGGTAGCAGCCGCATCCTCCTATCCTAAAGACGCCCCCTCCGCATTGTGATCGACAGGGCCAGCGGACGGGATCTCTCTGCTGGCCCTGTTCGCATTCAAAATATGGCGCCTGCGCCGTACCTGTCTTCAGTCGGCGCACTGAGAGGCGGACGCTCGCTCGGCCGCTCCATCCTCAATGCGCCGATGACGTCACATCTACACCCGGCGCAGGCGCATTGAGAAGGGGGGCGCTCGCTCGGCGCTCCTTCCTCAATGCGCCTGCGCCGGGTGTAGATGTGACGTCATCGGCGCAGGCGCATTGAGGATGGAGCGGCTGAGCGAGCGTCCGCCTCTCAGTGCGCCTGCGTCTTTAGGATAGGAGTATGCGGCTGCTACCAGCAAGTAGCCGCCCTACTTGCTGGTAGCAAGGTAATTTGCATATTTTAAAAGTACGTTTTTAACAATCTGCTGAACCAAAATGATTAATTACAGTATGTATGCATAAATAGCAGTATAGGGATTAAAAGGAACCAAAAAAAAAATAAAAAAAATAAAAAAACAGTTTAGTGGGGTGACAGAAGCCCTTTAAGTTTCTCTAGTAGCAGAATCTGAATCTTCACTCAGTTTCGTCAGGCAGCTCAGCTGACGGCTCCTTATCGCTAACTTTATAAACACTCGCTATAGCTCAATGCGGTATAAGACTGGTTTCACACAGCCGGCACAGCCTTCCGGCATAGGATGACGGGAATCGGCCGGACACAAACCCAGCAGTATTTGTTTGGCTGATTCTCAACATATTTGTCTGCTTTCGGCAGGATCACCACCGAACCTCATTATGATCAATGGGACCAGACAACATTGCGGCAGCATCTGGCAGTGACTGAATGGAACAGCCTACCAGATCTGTAAACGCTAGTGTGAAGCTAGCCTAAATAAAAGTTTTAACCTTTTAGTAATTTAGGGAAGGTTTATTAGATGACCAGTACAAAGTAAAGATACCATTCACACAGCTAGAAAAACAGTTAACCCTTAGTGATAGAACAGCTGAATATTTTTAATAAAGATAGAAAAAAGGATTTTTAGCCTAAAATTTGTAAAATGCAATCATAACAAAATTGCCCCCAAAAGGTGTACATAGCCTTTAACAGGAAGCCAGTAAAAAAAACAAAAAAAAAAAAAAAACAGACTCAAATAGTATATTATTGCAGTCTATGGTAAAAGGATTGCATATCCCATAAAAATACTAAAAAGTTTATAAAGATAGAAGTCGCCCCTTTTCCAAGTTTACATATAAAAATAAACACAATTGGTCCAAAAATGTCCAAACTATTAAACTGAAAAATATCATGTATGGTCGCCGCAAAAAACAAGCCCTCACACAGCTCTATAGATTGGAACACAAAAAAATTAGTAAAACAAAAACTATAGCAATTTGTTATCGCATAAAAAAAAAAAAAAAGAAAAAAAATACAGCTCGTCCCACAAACACACAAGCCCCATACTTCATGTGAATGTAAAAGTAAAAAAAGTTATGGCTCTTGAAATGTGGGGAGGAAAATGAAAGTGAAAAGAATGAATAACCTATGTCCTGAAAAGGCTGAACAGTAAGTGCTCTGCAAACAGCACACTGAGGAGTGACAGGCGGCGCGTGAGGTCGGTGTGCCCGTCACTACTGCATTCTGCCAGCAGAGCGAGCAATATAAAGTTGATGACTGGGCTTTGGTGAATCAACCTTTGGATCATAGATCTGAAGTCGATATGTTCAAATACTTTGATTTTAATGCTGTTTCCATAAAGCATTAAAAAGTATGGGCTCCATGGAGCAAAAGTTCTTCTTGCCCGAGGTCAAGAGAGACTTAGTCTACTTTCACACTGGCGTTTTGGCTTTCTGTTTGAGAGATCTGTTTTGGACTGCTTGTGAGAGCCCTGAACGGATCAGTTTGCATTCTAATGCATTCTGAATAGAAAAAGGATCCGCTCAGAATGCATCAGTTTGCCTCCGTTCCCCTTTGGAGGCGGACACTGCTTGCAGCGTTTTGGCGTCCGTCTGATGAAACTGAGCCAAACGGATCCGTCCTGGCACACAATGTAAGTCAATGGGGAAGGATACATTTTCTATTGTGTCATAGAAAACGGATCTGTCCTCCATTGACTTTCAATGGTGTTCAAGACGGATCCGTCTTGGCTATGTTAAAGATTATACAAACGGATCCGTTCTAAACGGATGCAGAGGGTTGTATTATCTGAACTGATCCGTCCATGACGGATCTGCACAAAACGCCAGTGTGAGAGTAGCCTTACACACAAGATGCCCATCTAACATTCCCCCAATGTTCAGTGAAAACCACACACATTTGATCAGTGACTGATCTGGCGGAGATTAAAGGGATTTTCCGGGACTTTAATACAGACAACCCATCCTCTGGATAGGTCATCAGTATTTGATCGTTGGGGGTCCGTCCAAAGGTTGCAATAACGCCTGTACAAGCGTCAGACGTCTGTTGAGGACATTTTACTCCCTGGAAAAAGTCTAAGGCTTACCAATGGCTCGCAGTTATACTCAGCGCACACGTATGACTGCCTAGTTTCCATTAACAGAGGGCACAGTGGGTCTCTGCTTCTGTGACCAGTCCTGGCAGTCAGAAGACCCCTGATCAGCCACTTATACCCTATAAGTCTTTAGAAGGAGTTATCCCATCATAAAGAGAATGTCATCAGAAAATGCCCCATTGTTTAAATCACATTTTTAAAGAATATTTGATAGTTACTTTTAATTTTCCATGTCTATCTATAGTTAATCAAAACTAAATCCTGCAGTTTTCCTACTGACCATTAAGAAGAATAATAGGAGCTGCTTCTGGGTCTGTACAGATCACTTTACTGCAGTTACCTGCATATCTGTACACAGAGGTGATATCATTACAGGCAGGATTAGAATGACAGATAAGACAGGATCCCCCATTTGCAATAGGTGATTGTCACAGCTCCTCTATTCTCTCCTTGTACAATGACCTCTGCACAGGTCACAGAGGAGGCCTAGGAAACTCCCATAGAAGTCAGTGGGGTCCCCTCCTGACCATTGTGTCTATGGACCATGAGGCTGCCGTAAAGCAACTTTCTTAATGCTTTCTAAATGCCATCCTCAGGATAAATCATCAATACCAGTTCAGCTGAGGTCCTACACCCCAGCCAATCAGCTGCTTGAAGAGAAGACCACACTCCGTGTAAGCGCAGCCTTCCCTTCATTGTCTACCTGCTCGCTGTGGACATCGCAGCGGCGATCAGGTGTAATTACCAGTCATCCCATTCACTGCTATAGGACGGCTCTGTAGTGTACACTTGGATAGAAAGAATACGCCCCACTGAAGTGAATGGGACGGCTTGTAATTACACCTGATCACCGATGCGATGTCGACGGTGAGCATGCAAACAACGAAGGGAAGGCTGCGCTCACATGGAGCATGGCCTTCTATTCAACCAGATGATTGGTAGTGGTGCCGGGTGTCAGACGACCTCCTCCGAATCGATATTAAGATCCCGGAAAAGCCCTTTTTTTCTGTCTGTAAATTGATAGACATGCTGCAGATTTGCAAATCTGCACGGCACATTAGGTTTGCTGTTTTAGCTGCAGATTTCACCCTTTTTCAATGGACGGAGAGATCTGCTGCCAAACCGCATCAAATCTGCACCAAAATCCACAGTTAGAAATTACCGATTTTGATGCGGACATGGTGCAGGTGGTTTACAACATTTAAAGGGCTTGTCTAGTTTCATGATAGGTCATCAAAATCATATCGGTGGGGGTCCGGCTCCAAGCAACCTGCTTGATCAGCTGATTACAGTGGCTGCGGATTGTGCAAGTGCCAGGTCCTCTTGATTGCTTTCCTGCACGCTGTCTACTTTGTAATGGCGGTGCAGTGTAAGGGTCCATTCACACATCCGTGGTGTATTGCGGATCCGCAATACACCCGACCGGCACCCCCCATAGAACTGCCTATTCTTGTCCGCAATTGCGGACAAGAATCAGACATGTTCTATTTTTTGGCGGGGCCGCGCTCCGGAAATGCGGAAGCGGAGAGCACATAGTGTCCATTCCTGCCCCATTGAGAATGAACGGGTCTGCACCTGTTCCCAATATTGCGGAACGGATGCGGACTCATTTGTGGACGTGTGAATGGACCCTAACTGCAGTTCTTCATCCCATTCACTTCAATGGCAGAAGAAGCTGTCATTACACTTCACCAACCACTACAAAGTAGACAGCGTGCAGGAAAATGACGAGGACACAGCGCTCAGACAAGCATGGCAGCCCTTCAAACAGCTGGTAGGCGGTGGAGCAGGACCCCCACCTGGTGTGATATTAGGGACTTATCCTGAAAATAGGTCATAAATATCTTAAAACCGTACAACTCCTTAAAAATATAAATTGCACACAACAGATTTCTATTATGCTGAAAATCTGATCCGTCACATCGGACATCTTCAGCCACTAATGGTTTGTTTTTAGAACAGGCAAATTAAAGGGGTTTTCCAGGATTTTGGCCCGTTTTAAATAACCCCCACAGCATGCAGTACCCAATAAATGAAGCATACCTACCTGTGGCTCCATTCCACCACCTTGGCTCTGCTAGATGACCCTCCTGTCCCCAGCTTATTTACTGCTGGTTGAGATACAGACAAGTCATGCGTGCTGCTGAGACCAATGAATGGCCTCAGTGGTGACATGCCACCAAGCAGCACATTACGGCCTGGTCACATGCAACTTGGGGAAATGTGACCGCTGAGGTCAGTCATTGGCTGCAGTGATGCAAGTAACGATGTCCATACCCTGGCCAGAAACAAACACTGAACGGGGATAGGAAGATCACCAGCCAGAGCAGGTAAACCTGACCCTTTCATTAGGCAAAACTCACAAGTGGGGCTAATGGAAAAGGGTCAAAAACCTGGAAAACCACTTTAATGGCAGACCTAATGGTATTGGATTTCTTCGCCTTCTCTCTTCCATTTCTAGTTTTAAAGGTTTATGGTAGTTATCGGCCAAAAACATGCAAGATTCAATTCAAGTGAATAAGGCTACTTTCACACCTGCGTTAGGGGCGGATCCGTCTGGTGTCTTCACAGACGGATCCGCTCCTATAATGCAGACGCTTAGATCCGTTCAGAACGGATCCGTTTGCATTACCATGAACAAAAAAAATAAAAAATAAAAATTTCTTTTTTTTTTTCATGATAATGCAAACGGATCCGTTTTGACTTTACATTGAAAGTCAATGGGGGACGGATCAGTTTGAAAATTGAGCCATATGGTGTCATCTTCAAACAGATCCGTCCCCATTGACTTGCATTGTAAGTCTGGACGGATCCGTTTGCCTCCGCACAGCCAGGCGGACACCCGAACGCTGCAAGCTGCGTTCAGGGGTCCGCCTGCTGAGCGGAGGCTGAACGCTGCCAAACTGATGCATTCTGAGCGGATCCGCATCCACTCAGAATGCATTAGGACTGGACGGATCCGTTCGGGGCCGCTTGTGAGAGCCTTCAAACGGAACTCACAAGCGGAGCCCCGAACGCTAGTGTGAAAGTAGCCTAAGGATGACCTGCAGCAATGCACAATGGGCCCAAGCACAGAAATATCTGAAGGGGTCACTATAGTGCTACAGCTAATTCATTCTAGGGATACACCACAGCTTTTTATAGCAGTTTTGTCTCAACCGCTCTAATTACAGAGGTCACATGACCCACATTTGACAAAGTCTGTGGCAATTGTCACACAAATTAGGTTTGCGTCACCATTGCTCTTGTTGCACCCAAGCTCTGCTCCTTTATCACTGTCTGGCCCCATCAATACAAGCAGCCAGGGAGAAAGGAGCGGAGCTTGGGTGCAACAAGAGCAATGGCGATGCCCCAAATGCCTAACTTTCATAATAGAAAAAAGCATAACTCGGGAATGGAGGCTCGGCTAAACAAATTAAACTGTGTTAATCAGTTGACGCACAGCTATGTGTCTATGTAAAATACAACTTGTACCACAAAAATATTGGATTACACATACCGGCAATCGGTTTTCTTTGAACCTATGACAGCACCCCTGGAGAATAGGCAAGAATTTGTCTAGGGTGGGACCACAGCCTGAAGTACCTTACGACCAAAGGCAAGACCTTCATTAGAAGGTAACTGTAGTCCATAGTGCCAAAAAACATATGTGGAGAGCTCCAGGTAGCCGCTTTACAAATCTGTTCTTTAGAGGCAGAAGCTCTCTCTACCCAAGACGTGGAAATGGATCTCAGAGTGGGCCCCAAACTCCGAGGGTGGATCAATCCCCTTAGAAGAGTAGGCTAAGGAAATGGCCTGTCTAATCCACCTAGCAGTAGTGTGAGAAGAGGCTGCAGATCCCTTCACTCCCTGGAGCAAAACCAGCAGACGTGAAGAAGATCTCCAAGGTTGGGTGACCTGCAGGTATTGCAATATACATCTCTTAACGTCTAGACAGGGGTACTCCGATTCCTTTTTATTTTTAGGGGAAGCACAGAATGAAGGTAACACTATCTCCTGAGAACTGTGAAACCGTGAAGAGACTTTTGGTAAAAAAAAAAAAAAAAAAGAGGATCAGGAGAAATCAGTAGCCGATCTTCCAGGACCACCAAATAGGGAGGGTCAATAGAAAGAGCAGAAATCTCACTAACTCTTCTAGCCGAAGTAATGGCCAGAAGGAAAGCAAGTTTTAGGGCAGTCAGGTGCAGATTGTTCACCTCTGGGTTTAAAACTGGACCCTGGGACAGAAGCTCCTGAGACTCTGGCAGCACCCATGGTGTTGCTATCGACATCTTACGGAGCCAGGAAAAAAAAACACTTCTCAGCCAAAAGGGAGCTAGAACTTACATTGCAGGGCTCCAGATGGCGACCAAAATGGTCGCAAATGCGACCTAGAATTGCTAAATGGCGACAAGACTTTGTAGTCTTGTCGCCATTTGCGCCTAGACCCGCCGCTGCTCTGCCGCTTTCACAAACTGACATGACACGCGCTGCTCTCAGCGCGGCCATGTTCTCAACAACACAGGAGAAGGAGGCGGTCCCTCCCCCCTGTACTGCTGCTGCCACCACCAATGGGCTGATAGCAGGGAGGAGGAGGGGAGGGGCTATGGCCACTGCACCACCAATGAATATCGTTTATGCTTACAATACAAACGCAGGCTGCCATGCGGGTGCCGGACATATCCCATACCCGGCACCCAGCCTCTATGACTGCGCGCTGCGATCCGCCGCTATTAACCCCTCCGGTGCAGCACCTAGGGGGTTAATAGCGGCGGATCGCCTCGCGCAGTCATAGAGGCTGGGTGCCGGGTATGGGATATGTCCGGCACCCGCATGGCAGCCTGCGTTTGTATTGTAAGCATAAACGATATTCATTGGTGGTGCAGTGGCCATAGCCCCTCCCCTCCTCCTCCCTGCTATCAGCCCATTGGTGGTGGCAGCAGCAGTACAGGGGGGAGGGACCGCCTCCTTCTCCAACTGCGGGGACGCTTACGGTATATTTCCCTATCGCCGATGTTGCATGCACCGACAATGAGGAGGATGAGCGTCGGCGCCGACGATACGAGATGGATGTGTCACATTTGGCATACGTACGCCGTTACGGGGTATGCAGTTATGTCTACTGTACACAGTATGTGTGTGGCCTCATGAAAAATACATTAACCACGCGTGTGCTGGCGGAGGAGAGCGAGGGTGGCTCCTCCACAATTCATCCCAGCTGCCAAACTGTTTGGGTTCTGGGATTTACTGGCATTTCATTCAGCCAGAGTAATAGGTGCCAGCTATCCCGGGGCTCGCAGTGTACAGCAGGATGCTGCATGCGTGTGCCCTGTCTGTGTGCAGGCGTCTTTGTACCTCAATATTTATATGCGGTTCTCCGCCATGCACTGTCCATTGGTACTATACTGTCTCTACTCATGACCCATTACACATAGGGTTAATCTATACCGCCATCTGCTTCTGTGCCAGTGTGGAAAAGTACATGGGCTGTCACCCATGTGATGCCCAAGCTCGGTCCTCGCCCCGTAGGTGTCCTGTCAGTGTACACCAAGACCCGTGTTGGTCAGCGCCGGTGGCAACTTCTGATTTTGATGCACACGTATACCCAGAGCTCAGGCGCATCCCATGTGCTGCCTATAGTATGCCCCTTGTAGTGTACCCATCCACAGTATTATAAATTAGAATCATTGGTGGTGCAGTGCCCCCCCCCCCTCCCCCAAGTATTATCATTGGTGGCAGTGGCAGTTCTGATCGGAGCCCCAGCAGTGTGATCCTGGGGCTTCGATCGATTACCATGGCAGCCAGGACGCTACTGAAGCCCTGGCTGCCATGGTAAGCTCCCTGCTGTTGAGTGCACAGGGCAGCAGGAATAGTGTGAGGTCCTATTCACCCTGATAGAGCTCTATCAGGGTGAATAGGACAAGGGATGAAAGATCCCAGGTTCTAGTCCCTAAGGGGGAAATAGGTATTAAAAAAAAAAGTAAAAAACACCAAAATATTACTTTTAAATCACTCCCTTGCCCAATTTTACTTATAAAATATATAAACAATAAAAAAAATTACATAACACCACAGTGCAATTTGCCATTTTTTTGTCACCTTGTCCCGACAACAATTAGGATCGGACTGTTCTATTATGGTCCAGACGTTCCATAAAATGTGGAATCCACACAGTTTTTTTGGTGTTTTATTTTTTTCACGTGGTATCGAGTATCGCAATACTTTTTTATGGTATCGAAATCAAGTCAAAATTATAGTATCGTGACAACCCTAGGTAAGACATGTTTTTTTTATTTTTATTATACCATAGTTATATGTATTATAAATTTGGCGACAAAAATTTCAATTTGGCGACTAAATTTTTCAGGTTAGGAGCCAATGGCTCCTTGATATTTTTTTTAGTCTGGAGCCCTGCATTGGCCGCCTCCTCAGTTTTTCTTGAGGACTTTTGGTAACATTATAGTGGGGGGAAAGGCATACAGAAGGCCCTGCCTCCAAAATGGAGCCAGCGCATCCACAGCTCTCGGATGCTCCACTTTAGAAAAGGAAAAGAAGACTTCTACCTTCCCGTTTGCCCTGGTGGCAAAGAGAACCATCTCTGGACTACTCCATAATGCATCCACCTGATTGAAAACCTCCTGATCTAAGGACCACTCTCCCTGGAATAGTTGATGACGACTGAGGCAGACCGCTTTCACGTTGTCCGAACCCCTGAGATGTACTGCAGAAAGAGATAATAGAGCAGCTTCTGCCAGGATGAAAATCTGATGGGAGAGAGACATTAGGCCCTGAGCTCTTGTACCTCCCTGCCGGTTGATATAGGTCACCGCTGTTGTGTTGTCCGAATAGACCCTTACATTGCTGCCTCTGATGGGTGGGAGACTCTGTACTAAGGCCGTCCTGATTGCATCCAATTACCTGAAATTGTGCGAATGGGACAGAGATTTGCTGTCCCAAATCCCCTTTAATAGCAGGGACCCCACATGGGCTCCCCAACCGGATGAGCTCGTATCCATGGTTAAAGAGGTATTCCCATCTCCTTGATCATATTTTAATTTGTTATTGAAGCGCCTGTGATCATTTTTCTAATTATGTTCCTTTAACAAATCCCTACCTATCTTGGCAAAATTCGTTCACTCCTACCCCACTGTTGTCTTCTGGTAACCACTAGATGAGGCACACAAGCGGTGGCCGTATCAGTGGGCAGCGCCTGTGCAGAACACAGTCTTCCCCCGGCCGGGGCGCGCATCCAGTGCTCCAGACTAAAAAAAAATACCTAGTAGCCATTGGCTCCTGAACTGAAAAATTTAGTCGCCAAATCGAAACCGAATCAAAATTTTGGCATCGTGACAACTCTACGCCGATCAGATCGGCGTAGGGTTGTTTCAATACCAAAATTTTGATTCGCTTTCGTCACCATAAAAAAGTATTGCGATACTCAATACCACGCAAAAAAAAAAAAAAAAGCCGCGTGCATTTCGCATTTTATCAAACGTTCGGCCCATAATAGAACAGTCCTATCCTATTTTTTGGGGTGACATGGTGACTAAAAAATGGCGAATAGCATGGTTTTTATTTATTCATGTCTGTTACGGCACTCACTGCATAGGAGATATTTTTTAATAATTTAATAGTTTGGACTTTTCGGACGCAGTACTATGTAATATGTTTATTTATTGTTTAAATATTTTATACGTAAAATTGGGAAAGGGGGGGGATTTAAACTTAAATGGGTTCTGCACTTTCATTTAACTGATGATCATCCTCTGGATAGATCAGCTTCTGATCGGCGGGGGTCCGACACCCGGGACCCCCGCCGATCAGCTGTCCGCATGACCAGCAGAGAGACGGATCCGTCCTTGCAATGCATTTGTGAGATGGATCCACATCCGGATGCGTCTCACAAATGCTTTCAGTCACATCCAGATCAGCAGATCCGGCAGGCAGTTCAGACTAGGGTTGAGCGATATACCGGTATCACGATATACCGCGGTATTAAAAAAACGGCGATATCGCCGTTTCGTAAATACCGCGGTATTTCGTGACGTCATAGAAGCGGTCATGTACGCTGACCGCTTCTAAATCTGCGGCCGCCCGCCCCAGCATGAACCGATACGGGACATTTGCAGAGTACTTCTACTCGTGCAAATGCCCCTGATACCTGCTGGCCGCTTGCGGTGGCTCTCTCAGCAGTTCGGCCGGCGTGGGGGAGGGAAGGAATTCTGTGACTCGCATTTCCTGCACCTGACCTCTGATAGGACGCTGTGATCCGCGCAATTAACCCCTCAGGTGATCACAGCGTCCTCTCAGAGGTCGGGTGCCGGGAATGTGGGCAGTGCCCCCCTCCTCCCTCCCTCCCCAGTATTAATCATTGGAGGCCACAGGGTCGTCGTCGTCCTCCTCTTCATTGGTGGCAGTTTGCAGTTCCGATCGGAGTCCCAGCAGTGTAATGCTGGGGCTCCGATCGGTTACCAAGGTAGCCAGGACGCTACTGGAGCCCTGGTTGCCATGGTATGTTAGTGAGCAGCATTATACTCACGTGAGTCGTGGCTGCCGGGCGCTCCTTCTTCTGTCTGTGCGGCGCATTGCTAATGCTATAAGCCTTAGCAATGCGCCGCACAGACAGAAGAAGGAGCGCCCGGCAGCCACGACGCACGTGAGTATAATGCTGCTCACTAACATACCATGGCAGCCAGGGCTCCAGTAGCGTCCTGGCTACCATGGTAACCGATCGGAGCCCCAGCATTACACTGCTGGGACTCCGATCGGAACTGCAAACTGCCACCAATGATGGGGGGAGGAGGGGGACGACGACCCTGTGGCCTCCAATGATTAATACTGGGGAGGGAGAGAGGAGGGGGGCACTGCCACCAATGATGGGGGGACGACCCTGTGGCCTCCAATGATTAATACTGGGGAGGGAGGGAGGAGGGGGGGCCCACTGCCACCAATGATGGGGGGGGGGGGGGGGGGGGGGGGGACGAGACCCGGTGGCGACTGCCAGCAATGATTAATACTGGGGGGAAGGGGCACTGACACCAATGATGGGGAGGGGGACCCTGTGGCCACTGCCACCAATGATTAATACTAGGGGGGGGGGGGGGTTACCAGAGGGGGCTGATAAGAGGGAGAGGCTGGGGGGGCTGATCAGAGGCTGGGGAACTGCCCGTCTGCCCCCATACAGTGTAACGTCTCCTTGTGGCTGCCCCCATACAGTGTAACGTCTCCTTGTGGCTGCCCCCATACAGTGTAACGTCTCCTTGTGGCTGCCCCCATACAGTGTAACGTCTCCTTGTGGCTGCCCCCATACAGTGTAACGTCTCCTTGTGGCTGCCCGGTTGCCCCCATACAGTGTAACGTCTCCTTGTGGCTGCCCCCATACAGTGTAACGTCTCCTTGTGGCTGCCCCCATACAGTGTAACGTCTCCTTGTGACTGCCCCCATACAGTGTAACGTCTCCTTGTGACTGCCCGGTTGCCCCCATACAGTGTAACGTCTCCTTGTGGCTGCCCCCATACAGTATAACGGCTCCTTGTGGCTGCCCGGCTGCCCCCATACAGTGTAACGTCTCCTTGTGCCCCCCCCCCCTATACAGTGTAACGTCTTCTTGTTGCCCCCCATACAGTGTAACGTCTCCTTGTGGCTGCCCCCATACAGTGTAACGTCTCCTTGTGCCCCCCCCATACAGTGTAACGTCTTCTTGTTGCCCCCCATACAGTGTAACGTCTTCTTGTTGCCCCCCCATACAGTGTAACGTCTCCTTGTGGCCCCAAGTGTTTTTTTCTTCTAAATGGGCATTTATCGCGATATATATCGTTATCGCGATAAATTTCTTAATATCGTTATCGTGGGAATATTTTTGATATCGTCCAACCCTAGTTCAGACACTGCTGCAAGTGTGAAAGTAGCCTTAGTGTTTTTTTTTACCTACTATTAGCCCCCTTAGGGGCTGGAACCCTTGTCCTATTCACCCTTAGGCCCCTTTCACATGGGCGAGATTTCTGCGCAGGTGCAATGCGTGAGGTGAACGCATTCACCCTCACTGAATCCGGACCCATTCACTTCTATAGGGTTGTGCACATGAGCGGTGATTTTCACGCATCACTTGTGCGGTGCGTGAAAATCGCAGCATGCTCTATATTGTGTGTTTTTCAAGCAACGCAAGCCCCATAGAAGTGAATGGGGCTGCGTAAAAATCGCAAGCATCCGCAAGCAAGTGAGAATGCGGTGCGATTTTCACGCATGGTTGCCAAGATGAAAGTCTATTCACTGTGTTATTTTCCCTTATAACATGGTTATAAGGGAAAATTATAGCATTCTTTATTACAGAATGCTTAGTAGGTCAATTGAGGGTTAAAAAATAAATAATTAACTCTCCTCCTCCAATTGATCACGTAGCTGCCGGTCTCCTGTTCTTTCTTCAGGACCTGTCAAAGGACCTGTGGTGACATCACTGTGTTCATCACATGGTACATCACATGATCCATCACCATGGTAATGGACCATGTGATGAGCTCAGTGACGTCACCACAGGTCCTGCAGAAAGAACAGGAGACTGGCAGGTCCTGAAGAAAGAACAGGAGACCTGCGCGATCAATTGGAGGAGGGGAGTTAATTTTTTTTTAACCCTCATTGGCAATGCGCCACCAATGTTTATTATACTGGGGTGGGGGGGGGGGGGGGGCACGGTAACTGACCTGTTAATACAAATACAGGAGATGGGTGCCGGAATCAAATAGCCGGTGCAGTTAACCCCTCAGGTACCGCACCTGAAGGGTTAACTCAACTGCAGCAGATCGCAGCTCCCTGTCATAGAGGTCGGGTGCCGTTTATTTGATTCCGGCACCCACCTCCTGTATTTGTATTAACAGGTCAGTTATCTTCATCGGTGGCGCAGTGGACACAGCCAGCCCGCCCCCCCCCCCCCCAATATAAAAAGTCTTGTCGCCATTTTGGTCGCCATCTGGAGCCCTGACATCGCTGTCTTGAACGTGCACGCCACCGCAGCATGCGCGGCTCTGTACTATACTCTACCAGGAAGAAATCATTGTGCAGCGAGAGGCACGAATGAACACGCAAGGACTGAGTTCTCAGTGTGATGTCATAAGGAGGCGTGGTCAGACTTCACACAAATTGCCTAAGCCCGCCCAGCCTTAGAAGCAGGAAACCAGGAAGTGAACGGCAGAGCTGGCTGCAGGTGAGGAGGAATTAGCAAGATGGGGAAACCCTTTTAAGGGGAGAACCGACTCCCTGGTCCAAGGAACTCCACTCTCGATTTTTTTAGATCCATCCACCACCCCAAGGATTCTAAGGTTTGAGAGGATAGAGATATCGCCGAGTCCAGAGAGGGGAGACTTCCGTCCCAATCTCGCAGGATCTGAAGCTGAAGCCTTGAATGGTACTGGGCCCATTCCACCCCTGGAAAAGTGGCTGTAATGAGACCCAGTACTGACATGGCCCCTCTTATAGTGACTGACGGAGACGAGAGAAGAAGCTGAACTCTTGATCTGATTAGTAAAGTTTTTTGCAGAGGTAGCAGGCACTTCTGGGAACTGGAGTCCAAAATCATTCCTAAAAAAACTGCATTTCTGGCCTGGGCATAAGCAGGATTTTTTAGGTTTATCTCCCCTCCCAGCTTCTCTAGAACTTCTCTCAACCAGGCTATCTGACCCTGAAGAATTTGACTTGACTGGGCCACCGGCAGAAAATCATCTATGTAAGGTATAATGATGATGTCCTTCTCCCTGATGTGGGTCATCATTTCCGAAACGATCTTTGTGAAAACCCTCAGACCTTGAGCGAGGCTGAAGGGTAATGCTCGGAAATGAAGATGCAGAATCTCCCTTTCTAACCGAACTTCTACCCTCAGGAACCTCTGGTGGCTGAGATGAATGGGGACATGATAGTACGCATCCCTCAGGTCTACTGTGGCCATAAAGCAAAACGGGAAGAGATTGTTCACTGCTGACTTGATCGACTCCATACGAAATCTCTCGTGCTGCAGAAATTGGTTCAAACACTTCAAGTTTATTATAGTCCGAAATGAGCCATTTGGTTTTTTGACCAGAAAGTTTAATAAAACCCCGGTCAATCCCTGCTCTGGGACTCTTACCAGCACCCTTTTGTTCTATCAAAAAACTTCTGCGACGATGGCAGATCGTTTTGCAGAATCTAAACGCTAATCTGTAATTACAAATTTCCCTACTGAAAAAATCTTGACATTTTAATTTTAGGCCCTCCCCCATCACAGAATGTATCCCAGGACTGCTGGAGATCTGCCACTGAGGTGCAAAAAGACCTCCGACAGGTGCTCTAGCGTCATTGGAACCGTTTTGTGGTGTCCGACACTGAAAAAAGAAACCCCTTACTAGTAGAGGGAAAGCCCTTCTTTCTGTCCGAGGCCTTCTCTAGTAAGTCATCCAGGACAGGCCCAAACAAAAACTCCTTGACAAGGGATAACACAAAGTTTTGCCTTTGAACTAGCATCCCCATTCCAGCTTTTCAACCGAATAGCCCGCCGGGCAGAGTTGGATAAGCGGAAGCCCTAGCGGGTAAATCTTAAGGTATCCGCAGAAGCGTCAGCTAAGAAATCCAAGGCATTACTTATAACAGGGAAGGAAGACAATAACTGCTCCCTAGGGGGGACCCCCCCTTTAATGTGAGCCTTTATCTACCCCATCCACACTTTTAGTTATATGGCAACAGACGTAGCGGCGATAGCAGGTTTAAAAGCCGCCGCAGAGGTTTACCAATTTTTCTTTAAATAAACCTCTGCTCTCCTATCCATCGGGTCCTTGAGCGAACCCATGTCCTCAAAGGGGAGAGCGGCTTTTTTTTTTTTTTTTTTTACATTTTGCTACTGGGGCATCAAGCTTTGGGGCCCTATCCCAGGGGGCAGACAACTCCTCAAACGGATACTTCCGCTTCACCGAAGGAGGGACAAAAGACTTCCTATCCGGCCTTTTTCATTCTCTGGCAATCACATCCTGAAAGTTCTTATGCACATCAAACACCTTCCTCTTCCTGGGAGCTGACCCTTCAAACAGTCCTGGACTGAATGTTGTGGCCTCTGATCGCCCAACCCCATAGTTGCCCAAACCGCCTCTACTAGGGAATTAGTATTTTCCCACATGAAAAAGTGGTCTCCCTGCAGACTCGTCCTCAGAAGACTCGTCTGTTGACCCCCACTCTCGTTCTTCCAGACCAGAAAGTATCTCACTATCGCTGGAGGAGTCTTTTGCAGCAGCTGCTGAAGTGGGGCGGTGCTTTCTCAGACCGCTAACCGACTCCCTGACCTCTTCACGTATCATCTGTTTTATGCTGCCCACAAAAGATGGAGCTTCCTCTTCCATTAATTTGCTGATACACCTCTGACATAGGGGTTTTGCCCAGGCAGAAGGAAGCTTCTTCTTACACACACCACATCCCTTCTCCTTTACTCTGGAAGTCTTCCTACAAGACTCCTTTAGACCTAGGCAACAGAAAATGACCCCATAAGCATTAAAATAAATAATATATGCTGGGATATAACCCCTCTTACCCCACCGTGGTACCGATGTATCATTGGTGGTCTCAGTGGGATCAGCGTGCTGAGCCTGCTCCATGTTTCATACAGCCAGAATGGAGGAACTGCCACTCTTCTTCACCCAGCGCGACAGTGAGCCGGCTGGGCTTTTCTCCTCGGCGGGCGCTAGCCAGCATTCCTCCCCTTCCGATCCGCAGTGTCAGCTTCCTATCACTGCAGCAACCCGGAAGTACTCGCAGATCATCGCACAGGCCTGCGGCCGAACATGCGAACACGGCCGCAGAGGTTCGCAGGAGCCCAAGGCAGCCAGACCCTCCGAGGAGGACGGAAGGGGTAAGGACAGAGAAGGGAGCCCAGACTTCTGCAGCAGCTCCAAGAGGAGACTTACACCACACAGGGTAACTCTCCACACACTATTTTTTATAGTCAGGGCCCCCACAGCTCTTTTCTTGATATCCAGCAGATCTGATTCCCTCCTGCCCCATAGGACAGGAAACAGAACTGGAGATAGAGGGGATGATCCCTCCTTTAAAAGGGGGTTCTAGTTCCTGTCCTGAGGAGGTGGAGGCGGTCTCTCCAGGGGTGCTGTCATAGGTGATAAAGAAAACAAAAAAGATTTAAAAGATTCCAGCTCTTGGAGTGCTACACTAGAGGGGGGTTTGTGTCCTCAAAGGAGTGATAAGTGATCACTGGAAGTCTGAATGCTGGGACCCCCAACGATCACCCCCTGTAATCACCCCCTGTAAGAGTGTTAGTACAAATGCGTGACCACAGCTTCATTCCCAGTCTATAGGGCTCACCGAGACAGTCGAGCCCTGTCCTCTGCTTCCTAAATACAGTCATGTGACTGCTGCAGCCAATCACATGTCACAGCGTTGACCACTTGAACTAATTGCTGGCTGTAGAGGGTCATGTGTCCGTGGCAAAAGAGAGCAAGAAGTAGAGACTGTTAGAGCACCCAGGAAGCTGTACAATGAGCGCGCCAAAGTTTGCATAACTCACTCAAATGTACCTCCAAGGAACAGACAAACTGCACAGTGCTCTCAGGTCCTTATGCACAGGACCTTGGTTAGGTCTGCCCCTTTAAAGCGCAGCCGTTTGGGCTACAGAGCTCTCCTTCCTCCCAATTCATAAACAGCAAGTTGCCCATTCCAAAGTTTTTTTGTCAAGCCAAAACCCAGCACTCATACTGGAAAGAAGCCGGATCCCTGCTGGATCCCATTGTATGGGGTAAGGCGGTGAACTGCAGTATCTGGCAATGATGGATTCGGTGAACTCTGCCTGCCAAATCAAGATACCGAAGACATGAACTTAGCCCTTTTTCTACTACTTGGCTGCTTGACTGAAGAGCTGATGCTGCTGTAATCACAGGACCTTATTAGCAAGTTTAACATCTGAACGCAGAGAGCATATATATTAGCTATATGGCATCTTTCTGAAAGTAGGAAGTAATGGGCTGCAGTAACAAATGTACTTCTACTCATCTACAGAACGAATGATGCAGCCTAAGGGTCCATTCACACATCAGTGTGTGTTTTGCGGATCCACAAAACACGGACACCAGCAATGTGCGTTCCACATTTTGCGGACCACACATCGCCGGCACTAATAGACCATGCCTATTCTTGTCCGCAATTGTGGACAAGAATAGGGAATGTTCTATTTTTTCGGGAACGGAAATGTGTACCCGGAAGTGCGGGTCCGCATTTCCGGATCAGGGCCACACATCGTGCGGCCCCATAGAAATGAATGGGTCCGCAATTCCGTTCCGCAAAATGCAGTACGGAATTGCGGATGTGTGCATGGAGCCTAATAAACAGCATTGCACATGGCTACTTTCACACTAGCGTTTTGGCTTTCCGTTTGTGAGATCCGTTCAGGGCTCTCACACGCGGTCCAAAACGGATCAGTTTTGCCCTAATGCATTCTGAATGGAAAAGGATCCGCTCAGAATGCATCAGTTTGCCTCCGTTCAGTCACCATTCTGCTCTGTAGGCTGCCTGCAGTGTTTTGGTGTCCATCTGACTAAACTGAGCCAAACGGATCCGTTCTGACCCACAATGTAAGTCAATGGGGACGGATCTGTTTTCTCTCACACCATCTGGTGCAATTGAAAACGAATCCATCTCCCATTGACTTTCATTGGAGTTCATGATGGATCCGTCTTGGCTATGTTACAGATGATAAACGGATCCGATCTTGACGGATGCATGCGGTTGTATTATTGTAACGGATCAGTTTTTGCAGATCCATGATGGATCCGCCCAAAACGCAAGTGAGAAAGTAGCCTAAAACTACACTCCTTGTCCCTCATCCTACAGATGACGTCCGTGTGCTTTACGTATTTTGCGGAACGGAACAGCTGGACCCTAATAGAACAGTACTACCCAGTGCTCCAGACTAAAAAAAATACCTAGTAGCCATTGGCTCCTGAACTGAAAAATTTAGGAGCCAAATTAAAAGATTTTAGTCGCCAAATCTAATCAAAATTTTGGTATCGTGACAACGCTACGCCGATCAGATCGGCGTAGGGTTGTTTCGATACCAAAATTTTGATTAGCTTTCGTGACCATAAAAAAAGTATTGTGATACCCAATACCAAGCGAAAAAAAAATAAAAAAACACCAAAAAAAGCCGTGTGCATTTAGCATTTTATGAAACGTTCGGCCCATAATAGAACAGTCCTATCCTATTTTTGGGGTGACAAGATGACAAAAAAAAGCGAATCGCATGGTTTTTATTTATTTCTGTTACGGCGCTCGCCGCATAGGAGATATTTTTTTAATAATTTAATAGTTTGGACTTTTCAGACACAGCGCTATGTAATATGTTTATTTATTGTTTATATATTTTATATGTAAAATTGGGAAAGGGGGGATTTAAACTTATTTTAGGGTACTTTCACACTAGCGTTTTTCTTTTCCGGCAGAGTTCAGTCACAGGGGCTCTATACCAGAAAATAACTGATCAGGCATATCCCCATGCATTCTGAATGGAGAGCAATCCATTCAGGATGCATCAGTTCAGTCGTTTTGACCGATCAGGCAAAAGATAAAACCGCAGCATGCTACGGTTTTATCTCCGGCGAAAAAAACTGAAGACATGCCGCTCCGTCTGTCCGCATGACAAGTGGAGAGACGGATTCGTCTCGGGGGCATTGCGGCAAACCCACGCAGGTAGGTACGCAATTGCAGTCAGTTTTGACTGCGATTGCGTTCAGTTTTTATCGCGCGGGTGCAATGCGTTTTGCACGCCAGTGATAAAAAAAAAACTGACTGTGGTACCCAGACCCGAACTTCTTCACTGAAGTTCAGGTTTGGGTTCAAGGTTGTGTAGATGTAATTATTTTCCCTTATAACATGGTTATAAGGGAAAATAGCATTCTTAAAGCAGTTGTTCGTGCAACCCGGCTTCTCTTCTGTCTTCATCTGTGAGGAAAAGGACCTGTGGTGACTTCACTGTGCTCATCACATGATCCATCACCATGGTAATGGACCATGTGATGAGCTCAGTGACATCACCGCAGGTCCTGAAGAAAGAACAGGAGACCGGCAGCTACACGATCAATTTGAGGAGGTGAGTTAATTGTTTTTTTTAACCCTCATTGGCACTGCGCCACCAATGTTTATTATACTGGGGTGTTGGGGGGGGCGCACGGCGCCACCAATGTTTATTATACTGGGGGGGGGGGGGGTGGCACTGCGCCACCAATGAAGATAATGGACCTGTTAATACAAATACTCTGACATGGAGCTGCGATCCGCTGCAGTTAACCCCTCAGGTGCGACACCTGAATGGTTAACTGCAGCAGATCGCAGCTCCCTGTCAGAGGTCAGGTACCGGCTATTTGATTCCGGCACCCGCCTCCTGTATTTGTATTAAGAGGTCCGTTATCTTCATTGGTGGCGCAGTGGACACAGCCTCTCCCCTCCTCCCGTCTTTCTTATTGGCAGCAGTAGCACAGGGGGGAGGAAGAGACTCCTTCTCCACTGCGCTGCTGTAAACATCGGCGGCGGGGCAGATAACTCATCTCCTGTGCCCGCCGCTGTATTCAATGGCAGAGCTGCAGCAGCGGGTCTAATCGCAAATGGCGACAAGACTAAAAAAAAGTCTTGTCGCCATTTGTAAATTCTAAGTCGCATTGGCGACATTTTGGTCGCCATCTGGAGCCCTGCTAGCCTCATCCGTAATGCGGACAATAATAGGACGTTCTATTTTTTGGCGGAACAGAAACGGAATGCACACGGAGTAACTTCCTTTTTTGTTTTTTCAGACCCATTGAAATGAATGGTTCCCTATACGGTCTGCAAAAAATGAAAAATAAATAAAAAACAGAACGGACACGAAAAGAAAATACATTCGTGTGCATGAGGCTTTAGGTTGCGGATTTAGAAAAATCACACCAAAAGCAGCAATATGACTGATGTGAATAATCCCTGAGGCCACAAGCACGTGCAGTAGGGCGGGTGGGGAGAATTTATCTTCCCAAGACACATTTCCAACATAATAGTCGCAAACTCAGTGTTTTCTACTTTATAAAAAGCAATGTGACGCAAGTGGTATTTGTATATCACCGTCATTTTCCAACAACGCGTCAGGAGGCTTAGGGTCCATTCACACGTCCGCAATTCCGTTCCCGAAAAACATAGAACATGTCCTATTCTTGTCTGCAATGGCAGACAAGATTAGGTATTTTCTATTAAGCGCCGGCGATGTGGGGTCCGCAAAATTCGGAACGCACATCGCCGATGTCAGTGTTTTGCGGATCCGCAAAACACACGGACGTGTGAATGGACCCTTAGAGGGGTATTTTAGTTGAAGTTATTACCTATTAGATCGGTGAGAGTCCTACCACTGGAACCCCCACTCATCTGAGAACCTCTGCAGACCCCCTGAAAAGAACAGAGGTGGTCAGGAATGCACGTAGCCACTATTCATTTCTATAGGAGCTCCGGAGATAGGCGAGCGCTGTAATCTTTCTCCGGAACTCCCATAGAAATCAATAGAATGGCTACACGCATGTGCGACTGACTTGTACGTTCTTGACAGGGGGGCTGCAGGGAGTACGTTCTCGTGATCGTTGCGGTAGGGAATAATGTCAACCAACCGGAATACCCCTTTAAGGAGTTATCTGGCATCAATGAAGACAAATCTACTACAGCTCTGAGATGGCTTTGAATTCTATTTAGGCACAGGTACTGCCAATTTAGGGCACATGCACGCGGTCGTAGCCATTTTTGAAGCGCGCAAAAGACGGATACCGGCCGTGTGCGTCGCGCATTTTGCAGAACGATATGCCCTGCCTTCTATAGAACTGTCCTATCTTTGTCTGCCAAACGGACAATAATTATTTTGCGGAGGGGCTGCGAAACAGACATACGGATGCGGACAGCACACAGTCCACATCTTTTGCGGCCCCATTTAAGTGAATGGGTCTGATCGGCAAAAAACGCGGATGGGATGCAGACAAAAATCACGGTCGTGTGCACGAGCCCTTATGATGAGGTCTACGCCTTGTCATAAATTAGCCGCAACCTCCGGCAGAGCAGGGGACATCATAGACAAGCGTAAAACGTCGCTCTATGATCCATCTCTTCCACATTGGGCACAAAGGGGGAGATTCATCAAAACTGGCTTACCTGCTCATAACCAATCAGATTCCATCCTTTATTTTTCAGAACTTCTTTGGAAGATGAAAGCTGGAATTTGATTGGTTGTTATGGACAACAAATTTGCACCTATGTGTGGACTTTCCACGCAGAAAATCCACAGCGCTATACAGCACCAGCTAAGGGTCTATTCACACATCCGTAAGTGTTTTTGCGGATCCGCAGAACACGGACACCGGCAATGTGCGGACCGCACATCGCCAGCAATTGTGGACAAGAACAGGACATGTCCTATTTTTTTCGGGAACGGAATAGTGGATTTTTTTTCGGGAACGGAATCCGCAATTCCTGATACGGGCAGCACATCATGTGACCCCATAGAAATGAATGGGTCCGCAATTCCGTTCTGCAAAATACGGAACAGAATTGCGGACGTGTGAATGGACCCTAAGGGGGCGAGATCTTCAAAATCTCGTCTACACTGTGCAGAAACGTTCCACACAAATTGAACTGCAGATTTCTAAATCCCCAGCGTGTCAACTGTTTGTGCAGATTTTTGGCAACGCAAAGGGTGTAATTTGGGGTAAAATCTGCAAGTAACACATGCGGATTTGATGCCCAAACAAAGCAAAAATTTAAACGAAATTCTGCATAAAGAACACTGCCGTGTGCAGGTATCCTAAGGGAATGGTCACGACATAATCCGCCACGTATTCCACGGCTCCACTGTGGTTTGTGCAGTGGATTTTCATGTGGACCCCGTTCTAGGTTTTGCTCCATTGAAAACAATGGCAGGCCGTTTTAGCGCAGATGGACACCGGTTTTTCAGCAGTGAATCCTCGCTGAAACCCCTCGACCCGAAATACTCCGTTTGAACACACAGAAGCCTACGTGGCCTCCTCCAGGGGCACTTTATCGGTGGGGTAGGTACGTGCCAACTGCTCAGACTTTTTGGGACCAGTTTTGAGCCAAGCTGCTTTTGTTTGTGACATTCCCAGTCAGATAAAAGTTTTGCATGCCGCACCAAGGCGGCGGGATGACGCGGTCAGACAAACGGTTGCCGCGGCCCGACAGTAATAAGGCATCAATTTCAATGATAAAAGGCGGCCATCTGAAAAGGCACTAATAAATTTCAATGGAAATGAATGCCGGATACGGCAAGTGTTCAGGATTTTTGGGCCGGAGAGAAAACTACAGCGTGCTGCGGTATTTTCTCAGGCCAAAATACGTAAGAGGGACTGAACGGATCGCTCTCCATTCAGAATGCATTAGGATAAAAGTGATCCGTTCTTTTCCGGTATTGAGCCCCTAGGACGGAACTTAATGCCGGAGAACAAACGCTAGTGTGAAAGTAGCTGCCGAGAACCAACATCACAATTACAGACTGGGCCTGGAAAAGAGTCCCGGCCACCTGAGAAGAGTCCTGGTTATTCATGAAGTCCTGCTGATGACTGACAGGCTTCTACCTAGTTTTCTCCCTTTCTCTCTAGGAGAGAACTGACAATCATCAGCAGATGGTGAGAGAGCAGGAGATTAGGAATAACCAGGACTCTTCTCAGGTAGATCGGACTCTTCTCCAGGTCTGGGCTGCAGTGATTATGAGGCTGGTTCTCAGCAACCTCTTACTTTGATGAGTGACACACCGCTGACATCAGCATCTATGTCACTATTTTGTCGGTGAGGTCAGCATAGAGTTGGTGACAGGTTCCCTTTAAGTCACCAAAAATTAAAAATAAAACAAAAACAACCCACCACCTGCCATCCCCAGGTGGCCCCACATGACTGCTCGGCTCCACACAACAGGTCCTGCTTACAGGGACGGTCTCAGGACCTGACAGGAACACACAGGGAGGACACCGCCATCTCCATGACCTGTGACCCGGCAGGGGGCTGTCACCACAACACCCGGAGAGCAGGCCTCACACGGGGCCTACCAAGCCAGGCTCCCGAACAGCTGCCTCAGAGGAAGGACTCCCCTCCCCTCCTCCATACCCAGCACCACTATCGAAAGCTCTGCCCTGCGCCCCTCATAGGAGAAGTTACCCACCGGACGACGGACGCGTTCCCGAGCCAGCACCGAGCCCTCCCGTCAACCCGGAGACGTAATGATCAAGCAGCCACCTATCGTTACCTTATACGACAAAATAACCCAATCCAGTCAGGCGGGAAAATTGCTCAGCACTATAGTCGACTTTTCAAGATGGTGGACATATCAACTCTTGCAACCCTCCCCCTCCTCCTCCAGGGGACGCCTCTAGCCAATCAGAGGAGAAAGCCGACCTTCGCCTTTTAGACGTCAGCGGTGATTGGACGGAGTCGCCGTCGATCAATAACGTCCGCCTTGTTGTGCATTCACCGCGGCCGCGGATAGGACGTTGTGGCTGTCAATAGCGTAAAAATGCGTGACGAACGTTCTCGACACCTCATTGGTCGCCGTTCAACGGAGTCTAACTTGAACTCTGCCAATAGCCCGTTATGGCCGACGCGGCGACAGCCTCCCAGGCCTTAGCAACAACGCTGCTCTCTAGTGACTGACAGCTCTCTCGGCCAATAGCTTGACGAGAGTTTTTCTCAGCCACCAATTAAAATGCGTCGTTGACTGGACGCGTAAACGAATGGCCTGGCTCGGAAGGCGGGTGGTTATGGTTCTGTATCGGGGCAGAAGTGAAGTGAGGGGGGGGGGATGGGACTCGTCGGGTTCCCGTCGCTTGGATAGTCACCGTCCGGGTCAGATAGAATAACGAATTGTCGCCTGCGACAATATACTGCGTGTGTGATAGTGTACATTCACAGCATTGCTTAAATTACCAGTGGACTGACAGATAAACCCCGTCTGTGGTGAGACCCTGTGTGACGTATGGGGAAATGTAGGGAGGAACCGCTGAGTGCTGTGAGCGGGGAATTAGCTCAGATGGTAGAGCGCTCGCTTAGCATGCGAGAGGTAGCGGGATCGATGCCCGCATTCTCCACGACTCTTTTTTTTTTTTTTTCCCTTCACTTTTTTAATTAAAAATTTAATTTTCATTTAAAAATTTTCATTCGACGTTGAAATCTTTTACTCTGTTTTGCCCCATTTTTGCAATATTCAAACCTTTTCTTTTTTTCTGTCCTATAAAGGTATAGTCACACATAGCGACTGAGACACACGGAAATTCTCTTCTTTTATTTTATTTTGGGCTGCAGTTTTGCAATGCTGTGTTTATATAATTTTTTTTGTTACAGGTAAAACATTAGTTTTACTTGTTTCATCCAATGTCAAAATTGCAGAAAATCACGGTATAAAAAGGTGTTTGTTTTTTTTGTTTGTTTTTTTCCAGATGCAGTTTGGTCCACGTATGTGTGAATGAGGCCTTAACCACACTTCAGCCGCTATGTGCGAATACAGCCTTAAAGGGGTATATTCCCATGTCAGCTTTTCATGGCTGAGGTCGGAATGCCTATTCAGGAGGCAGGGGATTCCGCTATGCTGTTTCCGTAGCAACCATTCACTTCTAGAGGAGTTACGAAAGAGCATGGCATGGCCCGCTCGGCTGTTCCCGTGGCTCCAGCCACCTCTGCTCATCTGAATATAATGATACCTTTCACGTATCGATCAGTTGTTTCATTCTAGAGAAAAAGTATTTTTAATAATCCATAGGCAAACAAACAGTTAAGTGCACAGAGGGCGGGTCCAAGCCTCTGTGTGCACCCTTGCTCCGCCTACTTCCTCTACCAGGCCCTCCTTCTTTTTCGTGACAGGAATGGAGTTCCAGCAGTACTTACTCTACTGTCATGCTGCTGATTCCGCAGTCTCAGCCGGCTGCAGGCTTGTCGCTTATCAGGATGACCCTGTTGCCAGTCAGGTGGTCACATGATCACAACCAAAAAAATCGCAGAATCGGCGTTGTGATGCTCAACATATTTGCCGGGTTTCGGGCCAATCTCTACCTGTCCCCATTATAGTTAATGAGGGTGGACGGCAGTGACAGATCAAACCTTACTGAAACAGAGAAAGGAAACTCCCTTTAACAAGCAGCCATTTTTAAAGGGCATCTATCAGCAGATTTGTACCTATGACACTGGCTGACCTGTTACATGTGCGCTTGGCAGCTGAAGATGTTTTTTGTTGGTCCGATGTTCATATGTGTCCGCATTGCTGAGAAAAATGTTTTATTACATGCAAATGAGCCTCTAGGAACAACGGGGGCGTTGCCGTTACACCTAGAGGCTCCGCTCTCTCTGCAACTGCCGCTCCCTCTGCACTTTGACAGAACCAGGTATGATGAGGTTTTCACTGCCTGGTCCTGTCAATCAAAGTGGAGAGGGCATAGCAGCAGCCTCCAGGTGTAACGGCAACGCCCCCATTGCTCCTAGAGCAGGGGTTCACAACTCGCGGGCCACATGCGGCCCCAGAGCCAAAGCTTGCGGCCCCCGTCCTCCTGGACAGAAACACCGATGATGGCGGGATTAGCTGTGTTTCTGCTCTGAGCGCCGCACCACAGAGCATTACAGCTCCTGCTCCCGCATTGAAGCAGGACGGGTCCACGAGACCCGAGGAGAAGGCAGAAGCAGTGTATCAACGCTTCTGCTTTCTCCTCAGATAGGTGAGCGCTGTGCAGGGTGGAGCTGGGGGCAGAGGAGCGCAGAGCTGCAAGGTCAGGAGACCCTGCTCAACCCCCACAGCAGGCCAAGTTCCCTGTAACTGGGGCTCCTTTGGATGCAAAAAAATCTCCTATTGTCTCCCAAAGGTGTTTCAGTGACCTCTTGGGGACAAACTATGTGGGAAAAATATATAAAAAAACGAAATTAAAAAATTATTTTAAAAAAAATAAAAACAAAAAGATATATTAAAACACAATTAAAAGAAAAAAAGAAATAAAATATCATGTGGCAAAAAAATAGAAAATTATAAAAAAATAAAATACAAATAAAAGGAAAAATTGTTAAATATAAGAGTGTTTACTGTCCCCCAACAGGCTTTTTATGATCCCTTGGGGGACATTTTATGTGGCAAAAATATATATAAAAAAAAAATAATACTAAATTATTTTAAAAAAAATTATAAAATACAAATAAAAGAAAAAGTTCAGAGTAATAGAGTGTTCATTGCCCCCCAACAGCCTTTTTTTTTACCTCTTTGGGGACATATTATGTGGCAAAAATATATTTAAAAAATAAGTAATAAACCAATTATAAAAAAATAATACAATAAATTATTAATAAAATACAAATAAAAGGAAAAAGTAAAAAATTAACAAAAAGTGTCAGTGTCCCCCAAAGGTCTTTTTATTACCTCTTGGGGGATATATTTTGTAGCAGAAATATATTAAAAGTTAAGTTAAAAAAAGATAAAAAAATAATAAAATACATAAAAGAAAAAGAAAAACACAGCAACCAAAACCGTCACCATTATCGCCCCATTCACGTGAAACCATACATATTATATAACAAAACGACCAACACGACCTCTGGATAGATCATCAGCATCTGACCGGCGGGGGTCCGACACCTGGGACCCCCGCCGATCAGCTGTTTGAGAAGGCAGCGGCGCCGCGGCCTTCTAACTGTTTACCGCAGTCCCAGTGACGTCACGACTTGTATCAACTGGCTTGGGCGGGGCTAAAATCTGTTCACTTGAATGGAGCTTAGCCCCGCCCAGGCCAGTTGATACTAGTCGTGTTGTCACTGGGCCAGCGGTAAACAGTGAGAAGGCCGCGGCACCGCCGCCTTCTCAAACAGCTGATCGGCGGGGGTCCCGGGTGTCGGACCCACGCCGGTCAGATGCTGATGATCTATCCAGAGGTCGTGTTGGTCGTTTTGTTATATAATATGTATGGTTTCACGTGAATGGGGCGATAATGGTGACGGTTTTGGTTGGTGTGGGTGTTTTTTCTTTTATGTATTTTATTTTTTTAAATCTTTTTTTAACTTAATTTTTAATATATTTCTGCTACAAAATATATCCCCCAAGAGGTAATAAAAAGACCTTTGGGGGACACTGACACTTTTTGTTAATTTTTAACTTTTTCCTATTTGTATTTTTATTAATATTTTAAACTTTAAAGAATAAGGAGCTATAGTTTGAAGAAAAATACTTTTTTAAAATGTTTTGTGCAGTTTTTCTCCCAAAACTAAAAAATAAATTATAAGGCCCTATGTGTCAAGTAAAAAATAGTTTCAAAAATTATTTTGGTAGCCCAACGCATAAAACCTGTGGTACCTTGGAACCAAACCCGAGTTCGGGAAATGTTTTTTTACAGTATAAATCAATTTCTGAAGTTATTATGCGAAGGCTCACGAGACTTCGCAAAGTAATAACTTCGGCTCATCAGACCCAATATATTCTAATACTGTACGGAGCGCTCGCTCCGTACAGTATTGAAACAAAGTTTTATGCAAATCGACTTTGGTTGTTTCTTCCAAAGTTGATTCGCTCATCCCTACAACCCACATAATACCATGTAAGTGCCAAGACAGTGCTTACATACACAATCCACATAATGCTACAAAATAAGATGTAACCTTCAATGCCATTTAAAAGAGTCCATATAATAGTGTCACACAGTTGTCACAACTTGTTGCATTTATACTGCCATATAGTTGACTTGTAATACCACCACACTTTGCTTAATAATACAATATAATATCACTTTTATTTACTCCTGGAACCCAGTTTCCAACCCCTTAGGGCTCATGCACATGAACATGAGCCAGCCGTGCCCGTATTGAGGCTCACAAACAGCGGTTCCGCAATATACAGGCAGCGGCCATGCGCGTGCAGTATCATAGATGCAGACCCATTCGCTTGAATGGGTCCGCAATCCGGAAGATATGGAGCAGAGGCAGGCCCGGTGCTATAATAAGGCAGACCAAGCGGGCGCTGAGAAGGGGGGGGTGGAAAAATTAAACTTTTTTTTTTCATTAATCACTTGCATGCCACCGGCCTCCTGCGGCTGTTCTCCTCTGTGTGGTGGTCCTCATATGCTCTCTCTGGGCTCCCGAGTCCTGACAAGTTTTTTGAGGACCTTTCCCACTCTGCCAATCAGTGGCCGCAGCTGTGTCACGTGTCAGGGCAGTGATTTCCCGCTGAGCCAATCACTGGTCTGACACATGACACAGCTGCAGCCACTGATTGGCTGAGTGGGAAAGGTCCTCAAAGTCTTGTCGGGAGCACAGAGAGAAGATACCAGGACGACACAGAGGAGAAGGGGAGCTGCTGCAGACAGGAACAGGCCCAGGTGAGGAGCAAAATGTTTATTTTTACACAACATTAATAGAGGGGGGAAATGTGCCACAAAGGGGGTGATGTGACATGGAGGGGAGAAATGTCACATCACCCCCCTATGTCACATTTCTCCCCCCTCCATGTCACATTTCTCCCCCCTCCATGTCACATTTCTCCCCCCTCCATGTCACATTTCAACCCCCTCAATGTCACATTTCTCCCCCCTTCATGTCACATTTCTCCCCCCTCCATGTCACATTTCTTCCCCTCCATGTCACATTTCTTCCCCTCCATGTCACATTTCAACCCCCTCAATGTCACATTTCTCCCCCCTTCATGTCACATTTCTCCCCCCTCCATGTCACATTTCTCCCCCCTCCATGTCACATTTCTCCCCCCTCCATGTCACATTTCTCCCCCCTCCATGTCACATTTCAACCCCCTCCATGTCACATTTTAACCCCCTCAATGTCACATTTCTCCCCCCTTCATGTCACATTTCTCCCCCCCTTCATGTCACATTTCTCCCCCCTCCATGTCACATTTCTTCCCCTCCATGTCACATTTCTCCCCCCTTCATGTCACATTTCAACCCCCTCAATGTCACATTTCTTCCCCTCCATGTCACATTTCTTCCCCTACATGTCACATCACCCCCCTATGTCACATTTCAACCCCCTCCATGTCACATTTCTCCCCCCCTTATGTCACATTTCTCCCCCCTCCATGTCACATTTCTCATCCCCCTCCATGTCACATCATGTTCTCCTTTTTACATCACCCCCACCGAGTGGTGGGGAAGGCGCCAAAATGTAGCTTCACTTGTGTGTGCAAAAATCCTTGCACCGGCCCTGAGCAGAGGCACAGAGCGGAAGGCCATGGAAGCACTATGGAGCATGCTCTATTTTTTAGTGGTGTGGACAGATCGTGGCCCCATTTAAGTTGAATGGGTCTGCATGCATCAGCGCAAGCCACACGGACGGTCCCTATGTATTGGGGACCGCCCCCACCTCATGTCTCTTTCCTTCACTGATTGTAAGCCCTTGTGGGCAGGAAACTCACTCCTTCTGTATCTTAAAGAGGTTCTTCAAGACTTAAATTTTGATGACCAATCCTTAGGTAAATGATCAATATTGGATTTGGGGGGGGTCCCTGCTAATCAACTGTTTGAAGGGGGCATGGTGCTCAGATGAGCTCTGTCGCCTTCAAAGTTTACCAAGCACAGCGCCATACATCTATAGTGGCTGTGCTTGGTATTGCAGCCCAGTACAATTATGGGGGTGCCCATACTGATCAGATATTATTGACCTGCCCTTAAGGTAGTGCTTTCAATATTTAACTCCCGACAAACTACTTAAAGGGGTTTTCTGAGATTGGCCATCAGTAGTATCTGATTGGTGGGGATCTGAATCTGAGCACCTCTGCCGATCAAGCTGTTTAAAGCAACTGCGGCGCTCTGGTGTGCGCTGAAACATCTAGTCCAGTGATATCATGTTGAGCGGTCACGTGGTCTAGGCGCAGCTCACTCCCATTCAAATGGATGGGCCTGAGATGCAATACCAATCACAGCCACTATACAATGGATGGCGTAGTGCTTAGTAAGCTGTGAGGAGACCACGGTGCTCACCAGAGCCCCACAGCCTCCTCAAACAGCTGATCGTAGCGGTGCCGGGTGTCGACCCCCCACAGAACTGATATTGATGAACTATAAAAAAAAAAACGGAATAGACACGGAAAGAAAACATGTTTGTGTGCATGAGGCCTAAAACAAATGCTAATAATACTTTTCCATTCAGGACTGTAGGAAAGCTGAGTGAGCTGTCATGGCTGCCATATCGGTTACGCAGCTTTCTCTGGAAAGAAATATATATAAAAAATGGGTAAGTGAAATTCCAGACAGAAAAAGACAACTCGGGGACATATTTACTAGTCATACGTTTTCCTTAGTAAATGAAGGGCTATATTAAAGGGGTTGTACAGGATTAGAAAACATGGCTGCCTTTCAGAAGCAGCAACGCACTTGTCCATGGTTGTGCCTGGTGAGCTCCATTGAAATAATGTTGAGCTGCAATGCCAGACACAACCTGTGCACAGGCGTGGCGCTGTTTTTGCAAGAAACCAGCCATATTTTTCGAATCCTGTACCGCCCCCTTTAACTGACAAACCTCGGGAGAGATTTATGAAACTGTCTAAAAGAAATGCTTTTTTTGTTGCCCGTAGCAACCAATCACAGCGCAGCTTTTATGTTTTGAGAGCTGAATATGAAACAAAGTTGCACTGTAATAGGTTGCCACTGGCAACACAGAGTTTCCCATACCTTCCCCTCTGCTTCATGATGCCGAAGCTTCTGGCCCCTGATCAGACATGACCCGGCTCATCTGGCTATGATTAAAATATCAAAGCACGCTAATGAAGGCAGCGCTACATAGTGTCATTTTATGTTTTGATTGTTGCAATTTCCTGTAGTGGGATTTGAAGTCGCTGTTTACCACTAGGGTTTGTTGATGCGGTTGCTAGCTCATCCTGTTAGATCATTGTTATTGGTCTACCGTTGCCTGGTTACCGCCCGGGTTTGGAGCTGTTGTCATGGTAAACCATGATATCACAAGTGTGACTTCCACGTTCCACTATCTGTGTACTAGTTTTTGGCTCAGAGGGGCTGTATTAGATAATTTTCAGATGGTGCTGTAACATTAATATTAATATACAAAGTATCCGGCACATTTACTTGTGTATGTTTAGTTTTATAGTGCATTTAGACACATTTGGGCTGTGAACCACTTTATACGTCAGGAGGGGATCCACGTATTCTTCTTCAAAGAGGTTTCTGAACATCCTTGCAGAGATGGCAGCTGCATGCAGATCTCGGCCTCACTGACAGTTTATTTTACAGCCCCTGCCTTCCTCATCGCTGTATGTACAGGGTTTAATGAGCAATGCATACATAGATCAAGCAGCAACCATGCCACTTCCTGCTTCAGTCCTAGAAGTCATGTGATCACCAGGTAATGCAGGAGCTGCTGGGTCTTAGCATGTGCAGATCAGCGCTTCAGCTAATATGTCAGCCCCAGTTACAGCAAAAGTCTGCAAAAAACTAAATGTACTGTTATACTGTTCCTCAAAAGTCTTTTATGACCTTATGGAGGGGCACAAAGTGTACAATAAAAAAATAATGATCATTGATTTCTAATATTAATCTGTTTTACCTTAGTCCTAACAGCAGCATAAGAGTACGTCTTTCTGCCCCAGTGTACTAGTAGGATAGGTGGGATTTTTAATTGAATCTAATTAATTAGAGACCCCTGAGCCTATATAAGGATAGCCCCCGCTACCATGTGTTTATTATAAAGAAATAACATACTTGGGGAGGGAACATACTGCTTTTAGGACTAAGGGAAAACAGATGCCGGAAGCTACATGATTGCCATCCAGCCACATGATTACTGTCCTGCAAATCAGCAGCGGCTTTAGTTGGCAAATATGCTGAGAATTGGCCCGGATCTCTGCCGGTCCTCAGTTTCTAGCAATAACCCGACAGGCTGTTTGTAAGTGATTATCTGGCGGTGTAAAGGTGACGGCAAACGTTCGTCGGGTAATTGGATGTTTTGTGTAGGCACCTAAATTATCGTATGCTGGCAGCAGATTGTGCTGTGTAAAAAGCCTCTGCTGTCAACAAGCAACGAGCCTGTATGGGGACGAGCAATGGTATTAGCGATCATCATACTCAAAAAGCTTCCTTCCCAACAATCGCCTGCAAAATTGGCCAGGGTAAAGGTCATCAGGAGGCTGATAATCTGTGGCTTGGAGATATCCATTCCCTGAGTAGACTCCTTTGATACTTGTGTAAGCTTTTTATGTGGATTGAGACCTGGCTATGACAAGGTCTTCATAACTATGTCCAAAGGGCCACTACATTGTCCAGTCGAGTCTCCCCAGGTCCTGGCAGAGTTGCATGCTCTAATCACACACAATTTGCACTGGGGGGGTCTTCAGACATATCCTTGACTCATCTGAATGAGCTGGGAATAAAATGACCTTTTCATGGATTGAAAACCAGAGTGTGGCAAGGAGAACCTTCAGGCTGTCAGACTGAACCTCCTCAGGTCTTGGCAGAGTTCAGTGCCCTAGACACACTCAATCTGCAGTGGGGGAAGTCTCCAGTTACACCCTTGCACGCTCGCTCACTTTGGGGGACCTGTTCTAGAGATAGGGGCATGTCCCAGAGGTGGGACCCACTCAAATCTGACAATGGTGGCATATCCTAGCCATATGCCACCAATGTGTGAGATGGGCCAACTCCTTTAAGCTTTTGACGTTTTTTTTTTTTTTTGCATCTTACCATCTCTTACAATAAAAAACTGTGGTTCACACCATTGTTTAGAAAAAAAAACGGCTAAAGTCCATAATAACTGTATGCAGTATGGAAAAATGCAAGTGATTTCAATGGTATTTTTCAGTGAGTAGAAAACTTCTGAGGAGATTTGTGTGTGTAGGGGCCCTGTTACTGTGCTCATCAACATGACACCATCGGACTAGAAAGAGGAGTACCGCAGCGTCTTCAAACAGCTGATTGGCATGGATGCCAGGAGTCAGATACCCATCAATGACATATTGATGACCTATTCTAAAGATAAGACCAGAACAGGGTAAATTGTTGTAATGTTATGTTCCTAAGTGAAATGTTGTGATTTACTATATTTGTCTACCTAATAGCCCTGTATGGACAGTTTAGGGTTAACACCTTGGCTCATCCCCTTAGGTTGCCAGGAGATGGATCTAGGTCCACTTCCTGGCTGAGAAGTGAGAGTCTAGCTGAAGAAGAGAGAGGACCTACTTGTGCGAGCTCCTCAGACCTAGACCTGAGCTCAAAGAACCTTCATCTCTACCTTCAATCTACGGCCACTTTATCAAAAGTGTTCCAAAGAGAAGAAGTCAGAAGGTCCAGAATCTGCAAGGTTGTGCATTGGAGTCAGACAGCAAGGTATTGTGCACGTTTATGACAGATAGAGTTCGCTGCTGTGAGAGGGAACATTTCTAGTGCGCCCTTCCACACTTGGAGACAGATTGGCTAGCCATGCCTTAAATCTGCACCCTTCAGTCCAGGAATTTGCAGAAACATTTAACAAGAACTCCATTGCATGCCTAAGATTCTGCAGAGAGACTTTAAAGAGAGACGAGAGGTACTACAACTTCCATCATTGCTACTGTCCATACATTGTTATGGAGGAATTGTTCTACGATCGACTTGGAACTGCCTTGTTCTTGTCTGATGTCCTACTACTCCTATTCTGAACTTTAGTAAAGAGAGATTTATTTATTTACACAAACTGGCCTGGTTACTTCACCATTTGACAGCCATTGCACCTGCCTTGCACCCAGACCAAAACCTAACATCAAGGGCACCCACCTGGCAGAAGCCCCAACACCAGGGTGTTCCAGTCACTAACAGGCCCCAGGAAAAGCCAGAGGGGTGATTGCCTCTATGATCTGGGAGTACTACAACCAACCTCAGTCAGGGCCCCAACCATCACTCCTATTTTCCACTCACTCCTCAGCGGACACCTGCACTGGAAAAGCCCTTTTAACCTCTGTATCTATGAAGAATAAGTAAATGCCAAGCGTATTGTAAACCTCCATGGATTGGAAGAGATATTTTTCAAGTAAAGATCAACTGTGAGTTAAAGGGGTTTTCCTGGCTCCTGATATTTATGACGTCCTCAGGAAAGGTCATTAGTATCTGATTGGGGAGGGTCCAACACCCTGCGCCCCCACCCATCAGCTGACGCTGGAATTAGCACTCAAAGTATAGTGGCCACACTGAGTTACGGCATTGAATGGGAGCTGAGGTGCAGTAACCCATCACAGCCACTACACTTTTAATGGCGCTGTGCTTCCTGTTGCACTAATCGCATATTAATGACCTATCCCGTGGATAGGTCATCAATATCAGGAGCCTGGAAAATCCCTTTAAAACTGCCCCTGCATCCTGTGTTTTCATGTTCCTGCTTCTATGAGATAGATCTAAGATAAAATCTGGGAACTGCCCCACTCTTCTATAACATCTACTCCAGGAAGCAGTAACCACATGTGCAGAGGCTCCACCACCTTTATTTGTGTCATCACAATGGGGAGGAGATCAGTATCGGGCATTGTGAGGGGCATGATTGCGGACTACCAGTTCTGCCCCAAGCACCTACCACCTCCAGGGTCTCCACTTATTTAAATATGTACATTCTCAAGTTTCCAGGCCCTAAATATTGAGGATCTATTACCCCTCTCCCCTAATCTCTATGGTGCATTATATTAGCCCTATACAATAACACATCCCAATACAAGTTCCAACCCTTGCATATAGTAGCACTGCTTTCCGTCTTTCCTGGTCCCATATAACTATTTCAGAAGGGTTTGGTACATAATATTATTCTGGCTGCCACGTTCTTAATTCCATGGCTGTTTAGGTCACAGGAACCTCCTATTAGGCTCCAATGTGCTGATACTTTGAAATATCTCACAAAGCATACCTCCCAACCATCCTAGATCCGGCAGGACAGTCCCGGATTTCATTGGCTATCCCGTGGTCCCGGTACGGGGCAAAGTATGTCCCCCTCTCAGGAAGCTGTCTCTGCTTTCATAGGAAGCAGAGACAGTTGCATGTAATGATGAAGCAGAGAGCTGTCCGTTGGCTCCCTGCTCCATCATTCCTCCCCCTGTCTGCGTTCCACACTGCTGGTCTGTGCAGGGGGCGGAGCAGTCCGGGAGTCAGCTGTGCTCCTCCTCTTATACAGACCAGCAGCTCAGAGTATCCTGCTGCTGCTGGGGAATGAGGTGAGTATGTGGAGTTTATTTTTTTTTTTAAACTTACTGTGAGGGGGCACAACTGGGCATAATACTGTGAGGGAACACAACTGGGCATAATACTGTGAGGGAACACAACTGGGCATAATACTGTGAGGGGTCACAGCTGGGCATATCATTGTGAGGGAACACAACTGGGCATAATACTGTGAGGGGTCACAGCTGGGCATATCATTGTGAGGGAACACAACTGGGCATAATACTTTGAGGGGTCACAGCTGGGCATATTATTGTGAGGGGGCACAACTGGGCATAATACTGTGAGGGGTCACATAACTGGGCATATTACTTTGAGGGGGAACAACTGGGCATATTACTGTGAGGGGACACAGCTGGGCATATTACTGTGAGGGGGGCACAACTGGGCATATTACTGAGAGAGGGCACAACTGGGCATATTACTGTGAGGGGTCACAATCCTGGGCATATTACTGTGAGGGGGCAAATATCAGAGCATATTACTGTGAGGGGTCACGTAACTGGACATATTACCGAGAGGGGACACATATCTGGGCATCGTACTGTGAGGGGGCACATATGTGGGCATAATCTGTGAAGGGGTCACATATCTGTCATAATTACTGTGTGGTGGCATAAAGGGGGAATAATTGCTATGTGGGGGCAGTTAAGGGACTGGGTGGGATTAGGTGTATAGTTATATTTTGGGCGGAGTTAGAGGTGTGGCCTAGTGCGTAAAAAATTTGTCAAGGCGCGCTTCGTGCACCGCACATTGTGTTCCTCTTCCTTCTTTTCATAAGTTGAGGTATGATAAAGCTCATAGGATATGGTTGGCATGATCCCACTTCAGAGACTCTTAAAGGGAACCTGTCACCTGGATTTTGTGTATAGAGCTGAGGACATGGGTTGCTAGATGGCCGCTAGCACATCCGCAATACCCAGTCCCCATAGCTCTGTGTGCTTTTATTGTGTAAAAAAAACGATTTGATACATATGCAAATTAACCTGAGATGAGTCCTGTATGTGAGATGAGTCGGGGACAGGACTCATCTCAGGTTAATTTGCATATGTATCAAATCGTTTTTTTTTACACAATAAAAGCACACAGAGCTATGGGGACTGGGTATTGCGGATGTGCTAGCGGCCATCTAGCAACCCATGTCCTCCGCTCTATACACAAAATCCCGGTGACAGGTTCCCTTTAAGGATTTAGAAATTGTTTCCCTTTATTCTTTTTAATGCTTTATTTTAAACCTTGAAAGATGTTATTTAGCTTATGTCATACTTCTTGGCCTTGTGGGGTTGATCTCACTTTGATTGTTACCGATTTCATGTACTGATGTTTTTTGCTTTCAATAAAAATGAAGTTAGGGCTCTCTTTTGTTTTAGATGTATGACCTCTGGGACACCCCACTGGGGCCTGTTCTAGTGATTTATCACAGTCCCATTGATTATACATTTATCAATGCACGACATATAGAAAAATACAATCTACAAGAGCAGCAGGAGGTTCCTGTTTTCTGTCTACATTATAGCTATATTATACATTGCCACTAGATGGCAATACTGACATAGAATGAGGTAAAAGGGTTTTTTCCAGGACTTGCTTATTAATGACCCATCCTTAGTATAGGTCATCAATATCAGATCGGCGGGGGTCCAAGTCTCACCACCCCCACCGAGACAGTTTTCACAATCTCCAGAACCATGCATTGGCACCACACAGTTCCATACACTGTAATCATGCCAGAAGCTGTGTCATTCCGGTGCCTGGCTCCAGTGCTTGTGGAAACAGCTGATCAGAGGGGGCACTGGAGACGGATCCCCACAGATCTGATGTTGATGACACTATCCTAACTATAGGCCATCAATAAGCGAGTCCCAGGAAACCCTTTTAAAGGGCCACTAACTTGTGTGTACATTAAGTAACTTTTTTAAAAATAAAGTAAAGCGTTCCTGGTGCAACTGTAATTGCAGAAGATACATTTTTGTCTTCCTGTACGCTAATCAGATTGAAAGTCTACTAAATAGGCAAATAAAGAACATATCTACAAGGACCTGTCATGTCTGTTCAGTAAATGTATGTGCAGTGGGTGGGTTTGGGGTAGCTGTCAAGGTATTGCTACTCTCTGGAAGGGATGGTAAGGCATGGTGCACCCCAATGGGAAAAAAGTCCGGAGAGTAAGGGTCTGCAGTAAGCAGGGTGCTTCTTTACTGGAGGAATTCAAGTGCAAACCAATCCAGGCAAGGCACAGGGCTGGATCCTCCAGTGTCCTCCCTGGCAGAAGAAGGGTTTGTTGCTGAGGAAAGGTCTGAGCTAGCTGTCCCCCTCTCTCTGTCGAAAGGCTGCTGGCCCAGGGTCTGTGGCAGACCGTCTCATTATCTTCTTCTGGTCATTCAAGTACTCTGCAATACAGTAGGTTTCCTATTTTGTGACGATCATTTTCATATATGACATGTATAGGTTTGAGAGAACAGGGCGACTATGGTGACGGTTTCTGCTTGCGACTGCATTATTATTATTTTTTACATTTTTTATTTTTTTTTAAACTAATATTTTAATTTCTTTTTGGCACATAATATGTCCCCCAGGAGGTCATTAAAACACCTCTGGAGGACACAGACTTTTTTTTTTAATGACTTTTTTTTTTAACTGTTTCCACTGTAACTGGGGCATCCACAGAAGCCCCAGTTACAGGGAAAAACAGCCCCCCTGTGGGGGCATGACACACAGTCAGAGCTGATCAGGGTCTCCTTAGACCCTGCAACTCTGCCCCTGCTCCAGACATAACAGAGGAAGCGGCTGCCGCTTCCTGCTCCCACCACCGTGCGCTCGTTCAGCGCTCTCCTGCCGGCACAGGAGAAGGCAGGAGCAGTAATAAACTGCTCCTGTCTTCTCCTCAGGGTCCCTGCTGTGTATGTCAACTGAGACCCGACATGCTCCTGCTAGATTGCAGGAGCTTTAATCCCAGCACTGATCAGCGCTGGGATTAAAGCGCTGCATGCACGTGTATATACGTGCTATCTGCACTGGGCATGTTTTAGGGCACTACATGTGTATTTATCATGAAGTAACAATGTTTTGTGGGTTCATGTGCTTTAGGTGGGGTCGGCAATGACATACTCTCAGACTGCGAGGGTTAAGGCCCCTTTCACACGAGCATGATGGATTAGGTCTGGATGCGTTCAGTGAAACTCGCACCATTTTGCAAGCAAGTTCGTCAGTTTTGTCTGCGATTGCATTCAGTTGTTCAGTTTTTTCCGCGCGGGTGCAATGCGTTTTGATGCGTTTTTCACGCACGTGATGAAAAACTGAAGGATTATAAATAACATCTCTTAGCAACCATCAGTAAAAAACGCATTGCATCCGCACTTGCTTGCCCCATTCACTTCTATGGCCCCTTTCACACGGGCGTTGCGGATTGGGGCCGGATGCGTTCAGGGTGCGTTCAGGGAAAATGGTGCGATTTTGACACTAAAACAAGTCAGTTTTCACTGCATTTGCGTTCCATGTTTGCGTTTTTTCCGCGCGGGTGCAAAACATTGTAATGCGTTTTGCACGCGCGTGAGAAAAATCGGCATGTTTGGTACCCAAACCTGAACCCAGACTTCTTCACAGAAGTTCGGGTTAGGTGTTGTGTAGATTGTATTATTTTCCCTTATAACATGGTTATAAGGGAAAATAATAGCATTCTGAATACAGAATGCATAGTACAATAGCGCTGGAGGGGTTAAAAAAAAATAAAAAATAATATAACTCACCTTAATCCACTTGATCGCGCAGCCCGGCTTCTCTTCTGTCTTCTTCTTTGAGGAATAGGACCTTTGATGACGTCACTGCGCTCATCACATGGTCCATCACATTATCTTTTTACCATGGTGATGGATCATGTGACGGACTATGTGATGTGTGCAGTGACGTCATCAAAGGTCCTTTTCCTGTTCACAGCAAAGATGAAGACAGAAGAGATGCCGGCTGCGCGATCAAGTGGATTAAGGTGAGTTATATTAATATGTGTTTTTTTTTTACCCCTCCAGCCCTATTGTACTAAGCATTCTGTATTAAGAATGCTATTATTATAAAATAATAATGATCGGGTCCCCATCCCGATCGTCTCCTAGCAACCGTGCGTGAAAATCGCACCACATCCACACTTGCTTGCGGATGCTTGGGATTTTCACGCAGCCCCATTCACTTCTATGGGGCCTGCGTTGCGTGAAAAACACAGAATATAGAACATGCTGCGATTTTCACGCAACGCACAAGTGATGCGTGAAAATCACTGCTCATGTGCACAGCCCCATAGAAATGAATGGGTCCGGATTCAGTGCGGGTGCAATGCGTTCATGTCACGCATTGCACCCGCGTGGAAAACTCGCTCGTGTGAAAGGGGCCTATGGGGCCAGGGCTGCGTGAAAAACGCAGAATATAAAACATGCTGCGTTTTTAACGCAACGGAGAACTGATGCGTGAAAAAAACCGCTCATGTACACAGACCCATTGAAATGAATGGGTCAGGATTCAGTGCGGGTGCTATGCGTTCACGTCACACATTGCACCCGCGCGGAAAACTTGCTCATGTGAAAGGGGCCTAAAAGTCCAAACAATGTTTATTTTTCCTCATAAACATGATAGGCATTCAGCAGAACACAGGGCGTCTAATGTACCCCTCACTTGGGGTGAAGCCACAGCGTATAAGTCGTAACAAACATCAAAGAAAACACCATCCCGCCTGGGCGCTAACTATATGGAGAGTTTCACTCTTTCACTTACACTTCAGCAAGTCAGGAGGATGAGGCTTTACATAGCGACATGGTCAAACAGTCACCAGGTGTAATGACCCAGAGTGGCATTACCACCTTTGTCTGACCCCCACTGTCTTTATTGGTGTGTCATGTGTCATCTCCTATATTTATTGCCATTTCCCGCAATATGTGTGTATGTATTTCCTTACAAACTAATGTTCAAGTGTACTGTGCCTGGTTCACCAGCAGGTGGCAGAAACATTGGCAGTGTTAGTGTCTCTGGAGAGGAACCTTTTAGTTCCCTTCCAACCCTCTCTAGAGAGGGAGGAGTTAGTTAGTTAGTTAGTGAGTAGTCTAGCTTACCCTTCCTAAGGGGAAGGTTGTGTGTCGGCCAGCAGAGCGCTGCCTGCTCTGCTGGGCCTGCGGGCCCTGCCTGCAAGTTCTACATGGTTGCTTGTCCCCTCCTGGGCTTGCATTACCTACAAATCAAGCTAAGAGAGCTTGAAGCCAGGAAGAAGTTTTCCTAGGATTAAAGTAAGAGACAGACTACAAACAGCTAAGTTCCAGCAAAAGAGGAAAAGTTCCTATTTAACCCAGCCAACATAGTAGAGCTGAGAGAGTACAGATGCAGCAGAGATGAGAGTGTTTGCCTGGCAAAGTTAAGTCAATACCTGCTGATGACCAAGAAAAAGTTTGGAAACTGTTTGGATTACCGTTTATGCCAAGTAAAGCTGTGTTCAACATTACTACAAGTCTGGACTCCATTATTCCTTCATCATCCAAGTTATTCATCCCTTTTTGCACTGCTTCGGACAACCACGTTTAGGATCCAAGGATATCCGGGTAGGAGCACCGTGACACGTGCATACACCATCAGAGAAGATTGTAGGTCACTCTACACCACTCTGGCAATCCTACACCTGGGCACCAACACTACCATCTATAAAGGGGACTCCATGTCCTCGTTGCTTAACTGCAACTGGCGTCACAACTACTTGCTCTGTAAGAGGGACACATATCGTAAAAACCTCCTAAGGGGCAAGGAATACCCCAGACGCTGGCCCTAGTCCGATGCACATGTACTGACACTGCCTGGGGCTCTGAGGCCTCTATTGATTCCCAGTAATGATCCCAGCAGCCACACATGACATTGTCTCAGGCTGGGGATGGTACTCGATTGGTGGCGGTAGCGGCATATCCCACTGCCAAACCTTGTGCCACTCCATTAGAATCCAGCCCATGAATTCTTAAACAACCTGGCTCAGCAAACTAGGCTTTGCTGAAACAACATATGTAGCTTTCTGGATTCCATTTTTACCTCAGCTGAGCATTCGGGGTGAGATATACACCCTCTCCAGTACTTGGCCACACACTTTGTCACAAATGCTAAAGGAACTTTTTAAAACAATTCTCCACTGTTCCTCCTGGATAGTTATGAAAAAAGTGACAACTGGGCATTACCGTTCGTCTTGTCAAAAAGGGTATGTCCTTACACAGTCGGCCACTGATTGGACAGTATCATAGTGTGTAGGGGTACACCCTCAGCTAGCAACACCTGGTTGTCGATTTATTCATAAATGTCTAGAAGGAATTGTACAGGAATTGTATTATTGGCAAGAATAGCTATCTCTCCCGACTCCCCAATGTAGGTATTCGCTTGGTTCGGCCAAATGCGTATGTGTTTTTAAAAGGGGAGAGTAAAAAGACTCTTCCAAACACCTCTGGCAGCAAATTAGCTCCTGGAAGGGCATCAGGATTCAGTGTTAATATGAAAAAAAAAAAAATAATTACAATTTTAAAATATTAAAGTTCTGAAAGTTTGGCACATTTCGGTGCAAAATGGAGCATTTTAGGCCATGCTTTTTCCCATTAAGCCCCTCTTCTTTTCAACTAAGGCCTTGTTCACATCAGCGTTCAGCCTTTCTGTTCTCCTGCTCCGTTATAGGAGCAGGAGGACGGATTCGGCTCATAACGGAGCCTACAGACCCCATAGACTATAATGGGGTCCGTTAGGTTTCCGCTCATTTGTCTCCGCTCCAAAATCATCTTCTGAGCGGAAACCTAACGGACCCTATTATAGTCTATGGGGTCTGTAGGCTCCGCTCGACTCAGTTATGCGCCGAATCCGTCCTTTCCGTTCTCCTGCTCCTATAACGGAGCAGGAGAACGGAAAGGCTGAACGCTGATGTGAACTAAGCCTTAGCCATGCACTACTGTCAAGCACAGCGAAAAAAACAATGGTAGTCTGTGGTACATTGGGAAAACCACATGGGACGTTAAAACACGTCTAAACCAGCATAGATACACAATTAGGAAACAGAAATTGGACTTACCTGTGTCAAAGCACTTCAAAGATGCAGGACACACTGAGCATGATTTAAGATTTTGAATATTAGAACAAGTATCAATGTCCAGAAGAGGTTGGGACAGGATTATGCAATTGAAAAGGAGAGAGCTATATTGGATTTTTGAGTTACAGACTCTCAAACCCAGGTCTTAAGGTAATATGAACATCTCCCCTTCCTTGAGTCCTTCCCACTAATCTCTTGTACGGTTTTTACATGTGCAACATTACTATTCATTCAAGTTTTTTAGTAGTTTTTCTGTTTTCATACAGATGAATATACCAATGTTGATACTAATGGATTGCCTCCTTGGAAGCCTCAAGACAGCAGGACCAGACAGGCTGATGCGGATAATTTTTAATTTTTTTTGCTTTTTATGTGAATAAATGTAATGGGACGTGGGATGCCACAATCAGGAATAGACCCTATTTATCATAAAGTGAGGTCACAGACTTATCGCCTACTGCCCTTATTATGGGGGCGATGTGTTTGGCCACCTTAGATTTAAATATATAGCCTTTTGAGGATGGATGTTATTTTCAAATATGGGGCAGATTGATCCAGGAGTGGGACAGAGATGCATGGTCACGTAATAGTGACATTAGCATTTTTTCACTAATTTTTGAGTGCTGCCTTCGCTCTTTTTTGTTATATTCGGCAAGACCTTGGTCCCTGGTCTTTTGAAGGTATTGCACCGCCAATTTGTTTGTGTGCTGCTCTTTGACTTTTTTTGTTTGTCCAAAACAGTAGATACAGTCCTGATCAAAAGTTTAAGACCACTTGAAAAATGGCAAAAAAATCATATTTAGCATGGCTGGATCTTAACAAGGTTCCAAGTAGAGCTTCAACATGCAACAAGAAGAAATGGGAGTGAGACAAAATATTTTTTGAGCATTCAATTTGTATGAAAACAACGAATAAACTGAAACAGGCTGTTTTTCAGCTGATTAAAAGTTTAGGACCACACCTCCAAAAAAAAACTAAACCCCCCCAAAACAGAAATCCAACTTCCAAACATGAACTCAGTAATGAGTAGCTCCGCCGTTATTGTTGATCACTTATAAAATTCGTTTTGGCATGCTTGATGCAAGCATTTCCATGAGGTGAGTGGGAACATTTCTCCAAGTGGTGAAGACGGCCGCACAAAGGCCATCTACTGTCTGGAACTGTTGTCCATTTTTGTAAACTTCCCTTGCCATCCATCCCCAAAGGTTCTCAATTGGATTTAGATCAGGGGAACACGCAAGATGGCCATAAGAGTGATGTTATTCTCCTGGAAGAAGTCCCTTGTCCTGCGGGCATTGTGTACTGTAGCGTTGTCCTGTTGAAAAACCCAGTCGTTACCACACAGACGAGGGCCCTCAGTCATGAGGAATGCTCTCTGCAACATCTGGACATAGCCAGCGGCCGTTTGACGCCCCCTGCACTTCCTGAAGCTCCATTGTTCCACTGAAGGAAAAAGCACCACAGACCATTATGGCATCCCCTCCACTGTGCACGTAGAAAACATCTCAGGTGGGATCTGCTTGTCATGCCTGTAATGTTGGAAACCATCAGGACCATCAAGGTTACATTTTTTCTCATCAGAGAATAAAACTTTCTTCCACCTTTGAATGTCCCATGTTTGGTGCTCTCTTGCAAAGTCCAAACGAGCAGTTCTGTGGCGTTCAAGGAGACGAGGTCTTCGAAGAAATTTTTTGTTTTTAAAGCCCTTCAGTCTCAGATGCCGTCTGATGGTTATGGGGCTGCAGTCAGCACCAGTAAGGGCCTTAATTTGGGTCGAGGATCGTCCAGTGTCTTGACGGACGGCCAATTGGATCCTCCGGCTCAGTGCTGATGAAATTTTTTTGGGTCTTCCACTTGATTTTTTTGTTCCATAACCCTCAGGATCATTTAAGAAATTCCAAATTACTGTCTTACTGCATCCCACCTCAGCAGCGATGGCGCACTGTGAGAGACCCTGCTTATGCAGTTCAACAACCCGACCACGATCAAAAAGGGAGAGTTTTTTTTTGCCTTTGCTATCACAACGTGTGACTTCCTGACAGAAAATGACAATGAATCCACATCTTTGCACAGATTTGGCCTTTTAAAGGCATGTGGTCCTAAAATTTGGATCAGCTGAAAAACTGCCTGTTTCAGTTTAATCGTTATTTTCAATTAATTGAATGCTCAAAAAATGTTTTGTCTCACTCCCATCTCTTCTTGTTGCATGTTGAAGCTCTACTTGGAACCTTGTTAAGATCCAACAATGTAAAATCAGATTTTTTTTGCCATTTTTTAAGTGGTCTTAAACTTTTGATCAGGACTGTATATGCACTGAATTGTGCCACATTTTGTGTCAAGGTTGAGTCACAAAAACAACAGTAAATCTTGGCCATTATTTTTACTATCAAAGTAGCTGAAATTTTATGTATTTTAGGTGGTAACTGAGTGGGGTGTTTTCAGCTTATCTTGACGGTACCCCTGATTTCAGAACATACTATCTGAAAATTGTACATCACTTTTAATGTATGTGTATTCATCTTTTCTTAGTACACAAATATATTCAGCACCCTTCTCTGCACTGCAAAGTATTGATATTGGGGTGAATAAATACAGTGTAGTTTCTTCCAGCAGTTTAATATACTATAATGAGATTTCAGTCAAGTAAGACCTTTCTCAAGTTTTTTTGTCGATTCTGGAAGGTCTAATTAAAAAATCTACACTAGATGGACAAACATATAGGCACACACCTCTTGATCATTGGATTCAGGTGTTTTATTCAGTCCTATTGCCACAGGTGTATAAAATTCATGCTTTTGTGAATGAATGGGTCATTCTAAAGTTTTCACCGAATTCCAGCGTGGTCCTGTAATAAGATACCACCGTTGCAACAAGTCAGTTCATACAATTTTGTCCCTTATAAATATTCCAACTGTGAGTGGTGTTATTTTAAAGTGCAAATGTTTAGGAACCACAACAAGTCAGCCACAAAGTGGATACCAAGTAAAGTTACAGACCGGGATCGCCAAGTGCATAAAAGTGCACAAAAGTCACCAACGCTCTGTTAACTCCATAACTGCAGAGCTCCAAACCCCCTCTGGCTTTAACATCAGTACAAAAACTGTGCACTGAAGGCATCATAGCATGGGTTTCTTTGGTCAGGCAGCTGTATGTAAGCCTCCAAGCTTCAGATGGAATGATCTAAAGAATGCCACACTGGACTCTCGAGCAGCAGAAACACATTCTGTGGAGTGAGGGATCAAGCCTCTCTGACTGCCTATGCCTGATGGATGAGTTTTGGTTTGATGATTGCCAGAAGAACGTTGCCTGATTGCAAACTGCATTGTGTCAACTGTAAAGTTCGGTGGAGAAGAGATAATGATATGGAGTTTTCCTGGAATTCTCCTGGTATTCACCCTTTAACCCCTGTTCAGGAATCTGGACTTTGCTGCAGTGGAGCCACCAGGCTGCTACCTCTTGGAGCAGTCCTGATGTGGTTGACAGCTGACCCCCAAGGCCAGAGCAACAGGTGTGGAGCACCAAAGGATCAGGCAAAACTCATAGTCAGTAACAGGCCAAGGTCAGGCAGAATTCATGCTAATACGTGGAACAAGTCCAAGGTTGGCAGCAGAGAATCACTATGGTAAATATTTACTTCAAAGACCCTTTGGACCCGGGAATTAAATATTGCCGTTCAAATAGCCTAAGGCTAATAGGTTCCTGTTTCTGGTCTAATTTAAAACGTAACATTTATTTCATTTTTATTAAAAGAGGTATAAACGGGAAGAAAAAAAAAATTGTTAAAAATGGGGTGTGGCTGGGCTCTGCGGCAAGGCATAATGTAATGTCTTGTTAGTGAGATACTTTACCAACAGACACTTGCCTCTATATTCTCTCTCTATCAGTATCTGGGGATAAGATGTTTTCTCAGTTCTCAACTTTCTGACTATTTGTCCTTTAGATATTGAGATCTTAACTCTATATCCCTATATATTGTGATTAGAGGAGCGCTGTTGTCTGGTATTACTTGCCTGTCCCTACATTCATTAGTTTTCACCTATAAATCGATTCACCCTGCCGCTTGTGTCCGTATACTAAGTGTCTGCAGTACACTGAGACACGGTCACTAAGTCGCAGCCACACTTAGCCTAAAACCTAAATTGCAGCTCCCCCGACATGTTTCACCACTACTGTGGCGTCTTCAGGGGAAATGGAGCTACTAACAACACGAGCGTCATTTAAACCAGTGTTTATAACTACTATAGGCGGGTCTTTTCTCTTCTGATCTCCAATGAGCGAACAGCGCTTGTGTGACAGCAATGCAATCTGGCCAATAGATCTCAGTCTAAGCGATTCGTCGATCATGAGTGTCACCAATACCTTCAGAGCATATGAGCCTGCGTAAGAACTTTTACCTTCGTATCAACGTATTTCGAACATCTGCGCATGTCCTGTAGGCCGCATGTCCTGTAGGCGGATGTCCTGTATGTCTCTCCATCTGCGCTTACCTCCCGATTCCATCTCCGAAAAAAACTAAGTGGGGGCGCATACTGTTTCAGTTTCCAACTCCAATATCAGAGTGAGGGCGCATGCTCGAGGACTTAGGAAAAGATTTTGAAAAGTTTCCTACAGCGCATGTCTTCTGACTTTATCTACTATTCAGAGGTATCGCTAATTGTTACAGCGCATGTCTTCTGACTTAGTCTACTATTTTATGTTATCTTTCTCAGCGCGCATGTCTTAAGTCTTAGTTTTTTTTATACAGAGAGTGCAGTATTATTAGGCAAGTTGTATTTTTAAGGATTCATTTTATTATTGAACAACAACCATGTTCTCAATGAACCCAAAAAACTCATTAATATCAAAGCTGAATATTTTTGGAAGTAGTTTTTAGTTTGTTTTTAGTTTTAGCTATTTTAGGGGGATATCTGTGTGTGCAGGTGACTATTACTGTGCATAATTATTAGGCAACTTAACAAAAAACAAATATATACCCATTTCAATTATTTATTTTTACCAGTGAAACCAATATAACATCTCAACATTCACAAATATACATTTCTGACATTCAAAAACAAAACAAAAACAAATCCGTGACCAATATAGCCACCTTTCTTTGCAAGGACACTCAAAAGCCTGCCATCCATGGATTCTGTCAGTGTTTTGATCTGTTCACCATCAACATTGCGTGCAGCAGCAACCACAGCCTCCCAGACACTGTTCAGAGAGGTGTACTGTTTTCCCTCCTTGTAAATCTCACATTTGATGATGGACCACAGGTTCTCAATGGGGTTCAGATCAGGTGAACAAGGAGGCCATGTCATTAGATTTTCTTCTTTTATACCCTTTCTTGCCAGCCACGCTGTGGAGTACTTGGACGCGTGTGATGGAGCATTGTCCTGCATGAAAATCATGTTTTTCTTGAAGGATGCAGACTTCTTCCTGTACCACTGCTTGAAGAAGGTGTCTTCCAGAAACTGGCAGTAGGACTGGGAGTTGAGCTTGACTCCATCCTCAACCCGAAAAGGCCCCACAAGCTCATCTTTGATGATACCAGCCCAAACCAGTACTCCACCTCCACCTTGCTGGCGTCTGAGTCGGACTGGAGCTCTCTGCCCTTTACCAATCCAGCCACGGGCCCATCCATCTGGCCCATCAAGACTCACTCTCATTTCATCAGTCCATAAAACCTTAGAAAAATCAGTCTTGAGATATTTCTTGGCCCAGTCTTGACGTTTCAGCTTGTGTGTCTTGTTCAGTGGTGGTCGTCTTTCAGCCTTTCTTACCTTGGCCATGTCTCTGAGTATTGCACACCTTGTGCTTTTGGGCACTCCAGTGATGTTGCAGCTCTGAAATATGGCCAAACTGGTGGCAAGTGGCATCTTGGCAGCTGCACGCTTGACTTTTCTCAGTTCATGGGCAGTTATTTTGCGCCTTGGTTTTTCCACACGCTTCTTGCGACCCTGTTGACTATTTTGAATGAAACGCTTGATTGTTCGATGATCACGCTTCAGAAGCTTTGCAATTTTAAGAGTGCTGCATCCCTCTGCAAGATATCTCACTATTTTTGACTTTACTGAGCCTGTCAAGTCCTTCTTTTGACCCATTTTGCCAAAGGAAAGGAAGTTGCCTAATAATTATGCACACCTAATATAGGGTGTTGATGTCATTAGACCACACCCCTTCTCATTACAGAGATGCACATCACCTAATATGCTTAATTGGTAGTAGGCTTTCGAGCCTATACAGCTTGGAGTAAGACAACATGCATAAAGAGGATGATGTGGTCAAAATACTCATTTGCCTAATAATTCTGCACGCAGTGTAGAAACAGAGTGGGTGCACATGTCTTCTGACTTAATCTACTATTCAATGTTATCTTTATTGATGTGCATGTCTTAAGTCTTAATTTTTTGATACAGAGTGGAGGCGCATGCGCTAGAACTTTAACTCAATCCTATGTCTTCAGAGTATATTGCACATATCTTAAAGCCAACGCTGCGCATATGTGCTAGCTAGGTCATCAGTAGACTTGAGGACTGATATCCACTGTGCATATCTACTGGCTTTATTTCTTTCTGAGAGTTTTCTATCCTACTGTAATGTTCATTAGTCTCATAATATTTAATCTATGAGTGGATAATTAGTCCATTTTTTATTTAATTTTTTAAAAACTCTATGACTAATGCTGACTGTAGGTAAATATTGGCCTTCTTCTTCTTTCTTCACTGTTGCTTTTTCCTGTGTTGTATTGATGTTGTAATCTAGTATTCTAGGTTTTCTTCTGTTTTAATAATATCTTATTAATTCTTAGATAAATTCCGTGAAGGAAAAACCTTCATTCAATCCATATGGACTCATAGTATTTAATCTATGGATCCAGCGAGCCTCACTTTGTAGGAGTTTCTTGTCTAGATTACCCCCTCTTGGTCCCATGGATATTTTTTCAATACCCCAGAAACTTAGAAGGGAGCTCTTGTTGCCATGTATATATTTAAGGTGTCTACCTATAGGGGTGTCTTTGTCGGTTTCAATTGTACTCAAATGGCCTGAGATGCGGCGTCTCAATTCCTGTATAGTTTTACCCACATATAGTTTAGGACATGGACAGGAGGCTATGTAGATGACCCCCTGTGTTCTGCATGTAATGAGTTGTCTAATTTCATATTCTTTTTTATCCCCAGGGTTGATGAACTTTTTTATCCGGGGTATATACTTACAGAAGGAGCAGTCTCCACATGATGATGAGCCCCGATACCTCTCCCTTGTTTCTCCAGTCCGAATTCTCTCCTCCGCTAGATGACTATGAACCAGTTGGTCCTTCAGATTTGGGCCTCTCCTGTATGTTACAGATGGATTTGGGGTAAGTACCATACCTAGGTCTCTGTCAGATTGTATTATATGCTAATATTTCTTAAGGATACGACATATCTCTCTATTATATCCATCGTATGTCCCTATGCATCTGATGATTGCACTATTTTTTGATGCTGTTGTCTTTAATAAATCTTCTCTATCCAACCTCTTGGCTCTGTTATATGCATTTTTTAGAGGCCTAGTTGGATAGCCTCTCTTTCTGAACCTTTGGAACAGTTGTTCGCTTTCTTTACTAAAAGAGGTCTCATCGGAGCAGTTACGGCGTGCCCTCAGGTACTGGCCCGTCGGAATTCCCCTTTTCAGGGGGGACGGGTGCCAGCTATTCCAATGTAAATAGCTGTTTGTTGCAGTGGGTTTTCTGTGAACCTCTGTGATCAGGTGTCCATCCTCTGCTTTCTTTATATTTTTAAATCAAGGAACACAATCTCCTTATCCTGAATTTCATAGGTGTATTCCATTCCTATATTATTATTATTCAGTGTCTGAGTGAAGTCTTGAAATAGTGAATGGCCCCCGTCCCATAGAATGAGCATGTCGTCGATATATCTGCCCCAAAATATAATGTGGCAGACATACGACGACATCTCTTCCGTGAAAACATAATTATTTTCCCACCACCCTAAAAATAAATTTGCATACGTTGGGGCACATGACGTCAACATCGCTGTCCCATTGATTTGTTTATAGTGTCCCTGAAAAATGAAAAAATTGTGCTTCAAAATAAACTTAAGTGATGACAAAACAAACTCATTGTGCTTTTTGAAATTTTGGCTCCTTGTGTTAAGATAATATTCAACCGCGTGTATTCCTAGTGAGTGCTGGATATTACTGTAGCATGCTACGGTTTTATCTCCGGCGAAAAAAACTGAAGACTTGCCTGAATGCCGGATCCGGCATTTTTTCCCATAGGAATGTATTAGTGCCGGATCCGGCATTCAGAATACCGGAATGCCGGATCCGTCCTTCCGGTCTGCGCATGCGCAGACTGAAAAAAAGGTGAAAAAAATAAATGCCGGATCCGTTTTGCCGGATGACACCGGAAAGACGGATCCGGCATTTCAATGCATTTTTTCGACTGATCAGGCATTTTTAAGACTGATCAGGATCCTGATCAGTCTTACTAATGCCATCAGTTGGCATACGTTTTGCCTGATCCGGCAGGCAGTTCCGGCGACGGAACTGCTTGCCGGATCTCTCTGCCGCAAGTGTGAAAGTAGCCTAAGTCACTGAAAAAAGGTGATAAGACATTCTTCAGATACATAAATTAAAACAAGGAATTACCAAATTAAAAACAAAAGAAGGAAGGTATATGGAAGAAGATGAACTAGCTGACAGCCTCAATAAATACTTCTGTTCAGTTTTTACAAAGGAAAATGAAGGAAAAGGACCTCAGTTAGGAAGGAAGACTAATTAATCTTTTGATGCATGTGTCTTTACAGAGGAAGAGGTTCTAAGTCAGCTGTCTAAAATTAATACATATAAGTCACAGGGGCCTGATGGGATACACCCAAAGCTATTAAAAGAGCTTAGCAGTGAACTAGCAAAACCATTAACAGATTTATTTAACCAATCACTGATAACAGGAGTCGTCCCAGAAGATTGGAAATTAGCAAATGTTGTACCCATTCACAAGAAAGGTAGTAGGGAGGAATTGGGGAACTATAGGCCAGTAAGCCTGACATCAATAGTGGGGAAATTAATGGAAACCATACTTAAGGAGAGGATTGTGGACCATCTAAAAATAATCTTATTGATTTTTTTGATTGGGTGACTAAAATAATAGATGGAGGAGGTGCAGTAGACATCGCTTATCTAGACTTTAGTAAGGCTTTTGATACTGTCCCACATAGAAGGCTTATCAATAAATTGCAATCTTTGTGCTTGGACTCCCATATTGTTGAATGGATTAGGCAGTGGCTGAGGGACAGGCAACAGAGGGTTGTAGTCAATAGAGTATGGTCTTGTTACCAGTGGAGTACCTCAGGAATCTGTTCTGGGACCCATATTGTTTAATATCTTAATCAGCGAAATTGCAGAAGGCCTCGATGGTAAGGTGTGTCTTTTTGCTGATGACACAAAGATTTGTAACAGGGTTGATGCTCCTGGAGGGATACACCAAATGGAAAAGGATTTAGGAAAACTAGAAGAATGGTCAGAACTCTGGAAACTGAAATTTAATGTGGATAAGTGCAAGATAATGCACCTGGGGCGTAAAAACCCAAGGGCAGAATATAAAATCAGTGATACAGTCCTAACCTCACTATCTGAGGAAAGGGATTTAGGGATCATTATTTCAGAAGACTTAAAGGTAGTCAGACAATGTCATAGAGCAGCAGGAAATGCTAGCAGAATGCTTGGGTGTATAGGGAGAGGCATTACCAGTAGAAAGAGGGAGGTGCTCATGCCGCTCTACAGAGCACTAGTGAGACCTCATTTGGAGTATTGTGCGCAGTACTGGAGACCATATCTCCAGAAGGATATTGATACTTTGGAGAGAGTTCAGAGAAGAGCTACTAAACTAGTACATGGATTGCAGGATAAAACTTACCAGGAAAGATTAAAGGACCTTAACATGCATAGCTTGGAAGAAAGACAAGACAGAGGGGATATGATAGAAACTTTTAAATACAAAGGGAATCAACAAGGTAAAAGAGGAGAGAATATTTAAAAGAAGAAAAACTGCTACAAGAGGACATCGTTTTAAATTAGAGGGGCAAAGGTTTAAAAGTAATATCAGGAAGTATTACTTTACTGAGAGAGTAGTGGATGCATGGAATAGCCTTCCTGCAGAAGTGGTAGCTGCAAATACAGTGAAGGAGTTTAAGCATGCATGGGATAGGCATAAGGCCATCCTTCATATAAGATAGGGCCAGGGGCTATCCCTAGTATTCAGTATATTGGGCAGACTAGATGGGCCAAATGGTTCTTATCTGCCGACACATTCTATGTTTCTATGCTACACGATGGTAGACATGGCCCTCTCCCAACTTTTTTATATGATTTGCTGCCATCAAGTTCTAAATTAGTTAATTTTTTTTTCATGAAATGTCTCACTTCCAACATCTTATCTGTGTTCTATGTTCGATCTTGAATAGAATTTGAGTCTATGAGATTTGCACATCATTGCATTCTGTTTTTACTTACGTTTATTTACATTTTACACAGCGTTCCAATGTTTTTGGAATTGGGTTTGTATTTCCTGAACATAATTATGGGGTGGCCGACTTTCCTGAGCTGCTGTTAACAGCATTTAAACATATGCTTTACAGCAGCCTCATGGACCATAGACACAATAGACTAAAGATGGTCATTGACTTCTATTGACTTCTATGGGAGAATGTTTATGTTCTGTAACTTGAGCAGGGAGGGAGAGCAGATAGGCTGTGGCCTACGTGTTATCTACGGTATATGCAGGTGTTATGTTTTATTTTAATCCTGCCTGTGACAATGATGACTCATGAAAAGTGATCTGTACAGAACAGGAACTGTTGGCATATGATTGGGCAGAGACACAAAAATGGCAACAAATTGAAAAAAAGATAAATGCCACTAGCAAAAACGCTTGCATTTTATAATTAAAAGAGACTTTCAGCTAACATCTGCAGCTGGGTTTAAAAAACACAAAATACAAATACCTAGGGATTTTTTTCCACTACTAGAAGTGATGGAATATCTATGGGATATTATACTTCCTAATTGGTGAGGGTCTTTCCTGCACGGTGACACATCAGATTTCTCACTTCCTTTCTCTTAAAGGGGTTGTTTATTTATTCATTGCGCTTATATAACGCTACTATATTCCGCACCCCTAGCATCACGCTGTCCCCAGTGGAGCTCACAACTGATAGTCCTCTATCAGTATGTCTTTGGAGTGTGGGAGAAAACCGAAACACATGGTGGAAACCCACACAAACACGGAGAGAACATACAAACTCCATGCAGATGGTGACCTTGGTCAGATTCGAACCTAGGATCCCAGCTTTTTTAGATTTATATCAAGTTGACATATCAGGGGGCATGTCCATTGTGCTGCACCTCTCTCCCTATATGCGGTCATCTCAGTGAGCCACACAAAGAAATAAGAAAAAAGAACAAAAAACAGGTGGCAAGAGGAGAAAAAAGACAGGAGGCAGCGCCTCATGGGTGGTGCTGTTTGGTTAAGGAAATGACATAAACAATAGTTGTGCTTACCATTAGTTGTTGTGAAGAGTCACAACAGCTATATTTCACTTTGCTGATAATTGCCCGATCAGCATGCGGGATGCCTGCGTTGTTGCATTGGTTCCTACCGGTGCCGGAGATACGGTCATCGGGATGAAATGATCAGTAGCGAATAGAAGGAAAAAAGTGGAACCTCTATATCTGCGCTTTTAGTAGGAGTCTGGTACCAGGTAGGTATTGGTAAAAGCAGACGATGATTTATTTTCAGTCAATGTGTTAGGTATTACTGTCCTGATGAAGGGGCGTTCTGCCCTTGAAACGCGTTGACTGAAAATAAATCATCGTCTGCTTTTACCTATACCTACCTGGTACCAGACTCCGATATAAAGGTTCCATTTGTTTTCCTTCTCTTCTCTACTGAAAAAACAGGTGGCGCTATACAGATACATTTTATTGAATAACTCAGTGACTATGCTAAATTTGTAATTAAAAAAGTATTCAGTTCCAGGTGAGGTGCTGATTTGAAAACTGTAGAATATTTTTCATGGGACAATCCCTTTAATTTCCAACTCCACCCATCCATTGGTTGAACTTGATGGACTTGTTTTTTTCTTTATGAAAGGCCAAGGTAGGTGCTTTCTATACCCATGCAACAAAATAGTGCAGCATGCCACACAAAAACATGCACTAGGTTGTGGTCCATCGCAGGTCCCCTCCGTAAGAGAAGGGCCCCCCATAAACCATTCCTAGTCCCTCTTGGCCAGAAGGCTCCTGCAAAGGTCCAGGACAAGACCTCAGAGGTTGCCCATAATGGCGCCACTACCCTGAAAAGTCCTAGTGACAAACAACGTGGAAAGTGAATAAAAAAATAAATGTGAATGTATGCTGATATATAGCCCAGACATCCGTCCGGAATTATAAAAATTCCTCCTCCTTATGCCAGGCTGGAAGGCCGGGCAAAGAATAGAGGTGAGTGCGCTCAAAATGTGTGAAAGAGAAGGCAAATGTGCCGTCATTCAGTGGGGTCCCACCCCCAGCGAGTTCAGGCCCCCCCAGGGTCACCACTCCTGGGGCACTTCTGGAACTTGGGCTTTCAAACACATCTCAGCCCTGGCTTCGATTTGGTGGTCCCTTGTTCATCTAGCATTGGGTGCATTGGCCCCAAGCCGTACACCCTAGGGATGACTGTGTGGTTCTCTGTTCTACATCCTGGCAGTGGCTCTGAACCATCAGGACACTGATAAGAACAGATACTACACTTGATCATATCAAAAAGGCCGAGAAGCGAACTTGGTGGGCTTGTGTCTATTTTCAACCGTATTAACGATGTGATACCAGCTATGCATGAAAGTACTACATAGGCCCAGCGGGTAACAATCTCCTTGTGGAGAGTGCCTGGTACTGGCTCGACTATAATCCTAAATGAAGTATCAAGGCCTTTTTATAAGGTTGATTATTGACGTATAGGATAGCTACCTTCCAACTGGTGACACCACTTCCTTTTCTTTCTTTTTTTTGTTGTTGAAAGGGCTATTTTTGCATATCCAGGCCCATTCACTTGAAAACAGTGTCTCTCGCTCTGTCAGACCTGGTTTTCCATGCATTACATGGATGGTTATTCATGCACTTATTTCCCAGTACCCAACACCCACCCTTATTCCTCCAACTACCACCCTCCCAGGACTACACTAGGACTATGAAGGTAAAACAGCATGCTGCAGCATGTAAAGCAACATTTCTCTTGCAGTAAGGAGACACGGCTTCCCCTCGTAATTAAAAATAATTGTAGGGTGTACGAGAAGCCAGAGCTTAAAAAAAAAAAATTATGTAACTCCTGAAACTTTCTGAAAGCCCCATTTCCAACTCTTCCAAATCAGTTTTGAAGTACAGGAGTTTCCATTGGCTGTTGACACTGAAATTAGATTTTTTCACTTCTAGTCTCCAAATGTTGGAGTCTTAAAGGGCCATACCCATCTCAGATATTGATAGTATATCACCAGAATATGCTACCAATGTCAAATAGATGCGGTTCCGCCTCTTGGATCAGCTCCTATCTCCAAAACGGGGTCCTCGAAGAGAAGGAGAATGCACCATACATGCGTGGTGGGCTCTACATTCAATGCTATGGGAGTTCCAAAAATCGCTGAGTCCCATAGCGATGAATAGAGAGCTCACCATGTATGCACGGCCACCTCTCCATTCACAGCTATAGGACTGCTGGAAACAGCTAAGCCACCACTCAGCTACTTTCAGAACTCCCGTAGCTGTGAATGGAGGGTGTCTGCACTTGCGCTGTGTGCTCTCCTTCACTTTAGGGAGCCAGTTCTGGTAGTAGGAGTGAGTCCCAGAGGTGGCATCCACGTCTTTTAGAGAATGGTGGCATATCCTAGGGGCCACCAAGGTCTGAGATGGGAATACCCCTTTAAGTCAATCAGATATCCCAGGGGCAGACACAGAAGGCCTCCATGCTAGAACAGCATATGGGCCTAAAACTCTTCAATAGCTCATTATTATACTGTATCCTTCTAACAATCCATCAGTAATTTGAGAGCTATGAAATCCATTAACTCAGTCCCTAACATGCAATCTATTAGACAGTAGGAAGCTGTTTTTTAAGTGTGACGGTGGTCCCCATTGCCTACTGGGCCCCTGTGTAGCCGCACTTGTTGCGCGATGTGCAGCTGCCAGCAACTTGATAGTTCTCCGTAGACGTCAATCAGGAGACCAGAGCATCTGCGCTGACAAACAGGACAAAATAAAAAATAACGTAAGTCACCCAAAGCTTGGAAGTTCCATAATATGGTTGTATTTATTGTGTTCTGTAACCACTAGTAACCAAATGTTTTATTTGTACATAAAACATATTAATTTCTTTAACAACAATAGGAGGAAGGAAGGAATTCAGAAGAATAAACTAAAAAAGTAGCATTCTTAAACAGATATGCATTACTGCATGTTCACCACCAGGGGGTGACCCAGTCCATACTATAGAATTTAAATGCTCAGAGCATCTGTAGAGTGCAGGAGCATCGGGGATAAACAGACGTAGACTGGGTTGCAGTTGACTCTTTTCTGAAGAGGATGAGGTGGCAACTTCAGAACAATTTGGTGTTTAGACTTTGCATAGACTAGATGCAATCTTTGGGGATGTCTGCTACATTAATCCAATTTGCTTGTATCTCCAGCAGTAGTGTGGCTTGTACACTCCTGAGCTCCATACGTGGTCAGCTGCCGTGGTATCCAGATGGTTCTGACACTTTGCACAAAGACCATGAGGTTGCAACTTCTCCTGTCGCGGCTTTGGTCTCCTACTTTGGCTGCCCTGGTGCCCAGGTTCTGACTGTGACTGAGCTATAATATCTGGGGTCACCAACTAGAATTCCCAGCAGTTTCGGTGACACAACAAACTGCATGCATATGGATGAGAGCATCCTGTGCCTCATGGAGACTGCATCCTTCATGTGCCCCTGCGAACATGAAGATGCAAAACTGACCTGCTGAAAAGAAGACTGGTGTTTGTGGAAGTAGCTGTTAGTAGATCTTGTAGTGGAGGTCTCAGGGAGAAGCCTGCAAAAAGCAAGGGGACAGCAAGAAAACAGCAAAGGACGATCTTAACAGACATTGCAGGTCCTGTCACATGTTGTTTGGTGACATCGTTATGTGTTTTGAAGTTCTGGGCCCTGGAAAATGGTCTGTTATGCAACAGGGTGTGGCGGTGGATTCTCTAAGGCCTATCCATTTTATGTGGAGCATAGGGTCTACGGGATTATATGTTCTTTTTTTTTATTTTTTTATTTAATACATAATTTTATTATGACCAACCAAATACACATGATTGATAGCGCAATAAATAAAAACGCAGTTAAAAGACATAACAGGCTGGTGGTGCGTGGTCAGCAGAGCATTACATAAAATATGAGTGCAAAAAAAAAGAAAAAATCAAATCAGCAAGACGTTTAATACACCGTACTATATTGCCAGCGGGTATAAACACATGTGATGCGGTTAAAGAAAAACACTGCAGGCGTCCAACATTATATATGTGGAAACCACATGCAGTGTTCAAGACATGTGCACTTAAAGATATATAGGCATCAACATGAGTTACCACCAATAGTAATACCGTGAAGCTAAGTGTTAGTGCTGACCACACAACAGTCCACAACCAACACAGGTTTACAATCAATTCATTCATATAGTGTCCAAAAGAAAGATTGTTCATAATGTACATTGACATTTGCCCCCTCATTTGCCTGTTGTTGCTCTATTTTCCCCCAGTGTCGCCAGGAGCGCCGCACGGCCAAAAAAAAAAAAAAGGAGTCCTCTCCTGCATAACGGAAACGGGACGGATCCATTATGCAGGCCATAGACTTCTATTATGACGGAATGAATAACGAAATCCCTTTAAAGGCATTCCTTTATGCATTCCATCATAGAATTGCGTTATGGTCCGTGGTAATGGAATCCATAACGCAATTCTGCTTTTACCCCCAAACGAAGCGTGAACGAATTTCATACCATCTCATCCCTTCTAATGATAGTATTTAAGGTATTTTCAGATAAAGCAACTCCAAAATATTACAGCCAGGTACCAGTACCTCCTAATTTGACAACTCCTCTAATCAATTGACTTTTATCTGGTGTCTTTCTATGTGCAGAGAGGCCTATGGGCTAGGGTGCAGCTACTACTTTGCTATGCCCGTGGTAATTGGGCCACCCTTGACAAATGTCCCCAATCACAGTGTTTCAGTGGGTCCATGAATAAGAAATGTACACCACGGATATCTCGTTATTTCTTCTCTGGGAGTAAAAAAAAAAAGTCAGGAACTAAATTTTTTGAGGGGTTATGAGGGGGTCATGCGCTGCTTTCAAATCCAATAAAAGTGTAATTTTGCCATTCAGAGAGTTTATCCTCATACTTCCCAACCATTTCATCCTCCTGGGTCAATGTATCAGGTATATTGTTTTTGCCTCCTCCTGCACTCTTTTTGTACAAGTGGTGAAGGAGGAGGAAAAGGGGAAAAAGTCTCAATTTGTGCCAAAAATGTTGACTTTTCTACTCAAGAAAACTGGCCTACAACTTTGATACAATTCTTTCACTGTCTAGTACGTTCGTCCAGTATTAGGCCTCTTTCACACGACCGTATGGCTTTTTCAGTGTTTTGCGGTCCGTTTTAAACGGATCCGTTGTTTGTTTCCGTTGTGTTTCCGTTTCCGTTCCGTTTTTCCGTATGGCATATACAGTATACAGTAATTTCATAGAAAAAATTGGGCTGGGCATAACATCTTCAATAGATGGTTCCGCAAAAAACGGAACGGATGCGGAAGACATATGGATGCATTTCCGTATGTGTTCCGTTTTTTTTGCGGACCCATTGACTTGAATGGAGCCACGGAACGTGATTTGCGGGCAATAATAGGACATGTTCTATCTTTTAACGGAACGGAAAAACGGAAACGGAATGCATACGGAGTACATTCCGTTTTTTTTGCGGAACCATTGAAATCAATGGTTATGTATACGGACCGTATACGGAACGCAAAAAACGGCCCGTAAACGGGGGGGAAAAAACGGTCGTGTGAAAGAGGCCTTAGAAAGTGTCTGAAGGTGTTCCATAGTGCATGGAATTGTAGGAGGACAGGACAGATTAAAAAATACCAAAAAAGTTAGAAGTCGGCTGTAGCTTTTGACCAGTGCTGGTCTGGTGTCCTCAGCTTCACAGCCGAGCCTGTGGACCCCTCTCTGGTACCGGACTTTGTGGAGGGATTAGCTGCCAATAGTAACATTCAGTGGATTCTAGACACAATGTAGATATGAGAGTGGAGAGAGAAATATCCTTTCTACATGTTTAGAGTAGAAGTATAATTTATCGTGATCTCACCGCATCCTGATCGTGTTTTGTTATGATTTGCGACAGGACATTAAACAGAGGATCAGAACAATGCTTAAAAGGACAAACTAATTGAAGAGCAAGATAAATGTACACGCCACAGTCCTCAGGGAACCCAGCAAAGAGAAACCACTCACAGATGGAATGGAACTAAGCACAACATAGAAAAATAACATGTCTACATATTATTAAAGATGTACACTAGGAGTACAGAGAGGCATTGGAGAGAATCCATTGTGTCCAAAACTGCCCTGCTAAGTTATTTTGCAGTTAATATCAGGAGAAGTAAAGATTTCTAAGACCACAAAACGCTCAAATGTGACATATCATCTATACACAAAGAGGTTCTGCAGAAGACGTGGTTGTGATGTGGTAAAACTGGAGCATGATTAGGCAAGGTCCCTGATGGTGACTGTCTGGCAGGGGGGATAGTTCTTAACACAGTAAAAAAAAAGGCTCATTGAGACGGCCGTATGCTGTCCGCAAAAATGCAGATCCGTTTTTTTGCAGATTAGATGCTGTCCCATTCACTTCTATGGGGCCCTTTTCTTCCATTGCAATGCTCAGCAAAAAAAATGAAACATGTCCTATACTTGTCAGTGAAAATCAGGACATGGCCCTATTGAAGTCTATGGATCAGCAAAAAAACTGAATGCAATATGTTTTTTTTTGCGGACATACTGAACTGTCCGCCAAAAAACGGATCCGCATTTTGAGGACAGCATACGGCCGTCTGAATAAGCCCGAACATAGTTCAGAAGGCTGAATAAAGACATCCGTCAATCCAGTTAGGTCGTCGTGCAGAGGCTCGTAACTCTGTACCCCAAAACCTCAATAACCTGATGGCTGCCCTTCAAGAAGAGTGGGGTGCCATGCCTCAGCAGACAATAAGTAGACTTGTGAACAGCATGAGACGTCGTTGTCAAGCTGTAATTGATGCTTAAGGCCACATGACAAGTTATTGAGACACTGACATTTTTGTGGCGGTATACCCAGCACTGGTGTTGGCTTTTGTTTCAATACATTTTTTGAGATGAGGAAATCACCATTGCTGCTTCTACTCAAATGCCGGACTTTCATGATATAATATCACTAGAGCGTGAACTTTTTACGTTTTCCATAAATTTCACCCAAAAGCCAAATATCCCTAACTTTTTGTGAGTACTGTATATTGAAGAGAATAGGGCCCAATACTTACCCCTGAGGTACCCCACTAGTGACAGTGACCCAATCTGAGTGTGTACCGCTAATAACCACCCTCTGTTTTCTATCACTCAGCCAGTTACTTACCCACTTACAGACGTTTTCTCCCAGTCCGAGCATTCTCATTTTATATACTAACCTTTTATCTGCTTTGGAGAAGTCCAGATATACGACATCCATTGACTTACCCTGGTCAACTAAGCAACTAAGACCCAAGCACAGCTCAGTTCTTCAACTCAGCTCACTTTTACTCCAAGGAGCAAGGTGGTTACTCACAAAGGAAGGATATGCTTATTGGTTTCACAATGGGGAGAATTCTTGGTTGTAGGTTCTTGCAAACACCTAAAGTGGTTGGCTGTGGTGTCCTCCCCTTTAAATGGCTCTCTCGCAGTCTCTGGCTGCAGCTTGTCAATACCCAATACTCACAGACAGGGGTTTGATGACTCACTTACACCCAGCATGGTATCACCTTGAGTCTTGTTAATGACTTCAGCTTCCTTCAGTCTGTGTCTTAGGTCACACAGCCTTCCTTACACTACTGCGGCCTCAGATGTCTTGGCCCACTCCTGGCATGTTCACCTGACAACACTTTACAGTCTTTGCTACTTCTCTGGATCAGCACAATGCACCCCAACCTGCTGCCACCTGGTCTGCATCACAGCTACTCCCTGACCCAGCTGCTACAGAGGCTGCTTTCCACCGCATGTATAGGACCAGTCATGTCTGGCACCAAGGGCATCTGCTTTTGTAAACTACAGTTGGTCTTGTCTCCTGAATATGCAAATGTGATGTCCTCTTGTCTGAAAACTCCACACAAAGTATACAATGCTGCTTCAGAAATGCATATAGGGCCATTGGCAAGAGACAACCACCCCAGGCTGTCTACAGCAGCATGCCCTGTGTCTCTCTCACTTCAGGACCTCTTGAGGAAGAACATATGTAGTGCCCTGGAGCAAGGGTACTTTGAAGTATGGACATTTGCTTATTTTCCCTGTGCAAAGTCATCAACTCCTAACTTTATTTCACTTTAACGTCTTAACCTGCATTGACTTATACTATGTAATATAGGTCAATGCTGAATTTTATATGTATGTTGTGATATATATCCTGTTCATTTGCACTGTATTTGCGAGGCTCTGTGGAAAGAGTTAATGAACACTGAGAGACTTTTGGGACTTTCTAGCTAATAATGAGACGCTAGTAATTTTCCACAGCTACCATAGGGTTTAAAAAAGAGCATGTTTTGGAGGAAAAAAGCCAGACTTGTTTACCACCAAAGTCTCGTTTAGCTATATTTTTGTGTCTGAAAACTTGTTTGTGTCTGGAAAAACTGCTGTGTCATTGTCACTGAGTATCATTGAAGCTCTAATGTAAGCCTATGAGAGACAGAAAGTGTAACAATGTATCTGTTTGTGCTGAGTTTCTCCACTCCTCCCACTAGAAGAGTCTAGTTCAGCCAGAAAGTTTATATAAGGAGAGCAGTCAGAGCCCCTAGTGTTCTGCAGTTATTGATTAGTGCTTGGAGGGGAAGACTCTGCCAATCTGCATAAGTAACTTGAAGAAGACTCTGAGATGGGGACACTGAGCCACAGACCATGGGTCACCAACCCTGTGACCAAGGAGCCACCTGGACTACTGAGGTACAGACCGTGGGCCTCCAGCCTTTGGCCAGGGTACCAACCTTCTGAAAGAGAAAGAGGGACAGCTAGCTCAGACCTTTCCCCAGCATCAAACCTTTCTTCTGCCCGGGAGGAGACTGGAGAAGCCAGCCCTGTGCCTCGCCTGGATTGCTTTGCACCTGAATTCCTCCAACATAGAAGCACACTAGTTTACTGCAAACCCTAACTCTCTGGGCTTATTTCCCATTGGGATGCACAGTGCTTTACCGTCCCTTCCGGAGAGCAGCAACACATGGTGACACCTCAACGGTGTCGGGGGGACCCAGCGTAGCGTTGGGGCCACCGCAAACCTCGCCACTGGACATGTAACCACAGGTCCTGAAGCATATGACACAATAGTATCACATCTAAACATGCAATGCAACAGGGGCATCTAGTGGCCAAAGTGAAACACTGCAGCACATACAAGCATCAGCATTATTAAAAGGAGTCTGTCACCAACCTGACCAGTTTTAAACCAATCACATAGTTCAGTGGGACACAAAGACATGACACAGATGTTACCTTTGTTTAGTTTTTCAGATCCTCCACATTGCCAAAAAAGTAATTTTTATCATATGCTAATGAGCCATCGCAAGTGCCCAGGGGCAGAGATTTTGCTGCAAGTGCCCAGCCCTGTGTCTGTGTGACATCATATTTCCCTGTAGCCCCTTCACGCATCACCCCCGGGCCCGGTTATGCAGTGCACATGTGCCAGTTACTGATGCAAATTTGGAGTGACAGAAGTGGTGCAGCACGAGCAGACAGCGGTAACCAGCGCATGCGCACTGCATATCTCTGTGCCTCTGTCCACAGTGGGCAGTGCACTGCGCATGCCTGGGCCTGGCCGTGATGCACAAAGGGGTTATAGGGAAATATGATGTCACACAGACACAGGGCGGGCCGGAGAACACTGAGGGGTGGAGATAGGCACGAATAAGGCAGGGGTGCACTTGCAGCAAACTCTCTGCCCCTGAGCACCTGCGATTTGGAGGATTTGAAAACCTAAATGGCAACATCTGTGTCATGTCTTTTTGTCCCTTGAACTATGTGATCGGTTTAAAACTGGTCAGGTTGGTGACAGACTCCCTTTAAGCTCTTTTGCTGAAGCAAAATAAAGGGGTTAAAGGGGTATGCTGGCTGTCTGAAGTTTTCCCCTACCCACAGCACAGGGGATAACTAGGTGCATGGAGGGGGCGATGCAAGCATTTTTTAGCGGGCATCTCGTTCTCCCTGGCTGTGAGCTATCCAATCATAGCGGACCGCGTCACAGCCAAGAAGAAGGTGAGCTGTTTTTTTCTTAATGGTTTTGACGTGGCCCACTGTGATAGGATAGCTCACAGCATCCGACAGAATTCATATACTCCCCAAAAGGCATTTGGGGGGCATGTAAATTTATTAGTGCTCCTAAGGGCTCATGCACACGAACGTATTTTTTTTCCGTGTCCGTTCCGTTTTTTTTCAATGGGTCCGCAAAAAAACCGGAAGTTACTCTGTGTGCATTCCGTTTCCGTATGTCCGTATTTCCGTTCCGCATTATGGACAAAGATAATACAGTTCTATGAAGGGCCAGCTGTTCCGTTCCGCAGACCGCAAAATACATACGGTCGTGTGCATAAGCCCTAACACAGTATTGCTTATTTATGCCACAAAAAGTTTACTGTTTTTATCACATTAAACTAGTCTCTTGGGGCTAATGGGTTGCAAGAAGGGGCCCTCCCCTCTATTTATACCCCTAAACAAAAGGTAATACATATGCATTTAAACCAATAATTACATTTTAATATATATACACATGGGAAGAGTTATCAATGCTTTTACACTACGACAGTGGTGCACAAAAAAGTCACAAATTATATTTGCTGCATAATTTGTGAGATTTTGAGCTTCTCGACACTTTTTAATAGTGTTGTGGAAAGGTGCAGGTCTACCACGGCCTGCCAGATTTACTATTAGTTACCCCAGAAACTGGCATAAATTGTAGCTTAAAGGGGTTATCCCATGATTAATGTAAAAAATGAGAATCAGATATCATACAGGGAGTGCAGAATTATTAGGCAAATGAGTATTTTGACCACATCATCCTCTTTATGCATGTTGTCTTACTCCAAGCTGTATAGGCTCGAAAGCCTACTACCAATTAAGCATATTAGGTGATGTGCATCTCTGTAATGAGAAGGGGTGTGGTCTAATGACATCAACACCCTATATTAGGTGTGCATAATTATTAGGCAACTTCCTTTCCTTTGGCAAAATGGGTCAAAAGAAGGACTTGACAGGCTCAGAAAAGTCAAAAATAGTGAGATATCTTGCAGAGGGATGCAGCACTCTTAAAATTGCAAAGCTTCTGAAGCGTGATCATCGAACAATCAAGAGTTTCATTCAAAATAGTCAACAGGGTCGCAAGAAGCGTGTGGAAAAACCAAGGTGCAAAATAACTGCCCATGAACTGAGAAAAGTCAAGCGTGCAGCTGCCAAGATGCCACTTGCCACCAGTTTGGCCATATTTCAGAGCTGCAACATCACTGGAGTGCCCAAAAGCACAAGGTGTGCAATACTCAGAGACATGGCCAAGGTAAGAAAGGCTGAAAGACGACCACCACTGAACAAGACACACAAGCTGAAACGTCAAGACTGGGCCAAGAAATATCTCAAGACTGATTTTTCTAAGGTTTTATGGACTGATGAAATGAGAGTGAGTCTTGATGGGCCAGATGGATGGGCCCGTGGCTGGATTGGTAAAGGGAAGAGAGCTCCAGTCCGACTCAGACGCCAGCAAGGTGGAGGTGGAGTACTGGTTTGGGCTGGTATCATCAAAGATGAGCTTGTGGGGCCTTTTCGGGTTGAGGATGGAGTCAAGCTCAACTCCCAGTCCTACTGCCAGTTTCTGGAAGACACCTTCTTCAAGCAGTGGTACAGGAAGAAGTCTGCATCCTTCAAGAAAAACATGATTTTCATGCAGGACAATGCTCCATCACACGCGTCCAAGTACTCCACAGCGTGGCTGGCAAGAAAGGGTATAAAAGAAGAAAATCTAATGACATGGCCTCCTTGTTCACCTGATCTGAACCCCATTGAGAACCTGTGGCCCATCATCAAATGTGAGATTTACAAGGAGATAAACAGTACACCTCTCTGAACAGTGTCTGGGAGGCTGTGGTTGCTGCTGCATGCAATGTTGATGGTGAACAGATCAAAACACTGATAGAATCCATGGATGGCAGGCTTTTGAGTGTCCTTGCAAAGAAAGGTGGCTATATTGGTCACGGATTTGTTTTTGTTTTGTTTTTGAATGTCAGAAATGTATATTTGTGAATGTTGAGATGTTATATTGGTTTCACTGGTAAAAATAAATAATTGAAATGGGTATATATTTGTTTTGTTAAGTTGCCTAATAATTATGCACAGTAATAGTCACCTGCACACACAGATATCCCCCTAAAATAGCTAAAACTAAAAACAAACTAAAAACTACTTCCAAAAATATTCAGCTTTGATATTAATGAGTTTTTTGGGTTCATTGAGAACATGGTTGTTGTTCAATAATAAAATTAATCCTCAAAAATACAACTTGCCTAATAATTCTGCACTCCCTGTATAGTACATAATGATCTCTTTCTACAAAGCTAGAACCAGCCCTGTACCTCACACGGATCCAGAGATCTCCTCATTCATTGCTCCAATTTCTCTGCTAGATTTATTCCATGCTGGCAGTTCAGGTATTGTGCACTTTTTCAGGGGGTTTATCCTGTCTGATGGAGCTGGTGGCAGTAAAAGGATGGAGCGGAGCATGTGTGTCCACCTCAGGAAGGTGGACAGAGTAATGAGGAAAAGAGCCAACAACAGTTGGCGCTATACAGATAGATTTCATTGAATAACTGTCACGGCGCCGTCTAGGAGGCGGGCACGTCCGGAGCGCGCGCGCATCATCAGTGCGTCCAGCGTCACCCGCGCTCCTGATAATACTATGTGTGCATCTATCTGCATTCATGCTAATGGTTTTAGGACTGAGCACCGAGCTGATCACTCGGTGCTCGGCTGTGTTGTCTGTGTGGAGTCATGTGACGCTGGCCACGTCACATGACCCTCACTCCCCACTATAAATACAGGCAGCCTGCTGGCCACAGATTGCCTGTTATTTAGGTTCCACCTGCGATTTTGTCTTTCCTGGCGTACTTGCCTCCTGCTGAATTCCTGACGATCCTCTGCCTGCTCCTTGTGTACTTTGCTGCTCTCCTGGTATTCTGACCCCGGCCTCCTCCTGACGATCCTCTGCTGACTCCTTTGGTACTTCACGACTCTCCTGGTATTTATGACCCCGGCTTCTCCTGACAATTCTCTGCTTGCTACATTTGTACTTTGTAGCTTTCCTGGTATTGACTCGGTCCGTTCACGTTCTGTTGTTTGTCTGTCTGTCATCCCTGCACTTATTCCAAGCTAGGGATTGCCGTCCAGTTGTCCCCTGTCATTAGGACTCGCGAGGCAAGTAGGCAGGGCCAGGGGTAAGGGTGGAGCGCAGTGGTCACTTCCCTGCCCCTGTGTGTGTGTGTGTACGTGACCGTTACAATAACTCAGTGGCTATGCTACATTTCTAATCACATGCAAGCATTCCTTCCCAACAATCTGCTGATCACTAGCGGAGAAGACCACTGCATTTACATGCAACAATCTCCTCCAGCTCCTCCAAAGTATGGGGAGGAGCGATCGCTACAGACATACAGACTCATTGTTTCCTGGCAGCAGGTCATGTTTACACAGCATGATCTCCCACCTGGAAGCAAGGATTTTTTGTGCACAAACGATCCAATTACCCAATGAACGAGCGTTTCACTCGTTCATCGCGTAATCGACTGTGCATTTACACCGCCAGATCATCGCTAACGAGCGTACTATGATCTGTTCAATTCTCGTCCTGTGTAAAGGGCCCTTTAGGGATAGTTAGTTAACATAAACAAAGCCATTGTTCTGGGTCAGATAACCACCAGGCCACATTCCAGAGTGGTTAACTCAAAAGACATGCATACTCCACACTGGACATCCTTAGGAGGAGGGGCTATAAGGTGTAAACCTTTGTGCCCAAAGACAAAGAACTCAGCTCCAATGAGAACATCCTCCAGGTAGGATGTTGTAGGTCACTATCTCTCTCTTGTATTACCATGGGACATCAGCCATGTATTACGTGGATAACGTGGCGATAAGAGCTCCCCCATTGTGTTGCAAAGCCAGGTGATTGATTCTTATTCACCTTTACTATTCTGTATGTGATTTGTCTGTTTTATATATTTAACCAAACTTAGTAAATATTTTTATCACTTAGCCTGTCTAAGCCTATTTATTTTCAAATCCTCAAATCCATGTTAAAACAGTACATGGTCCCATTCATTTCTGTGGGTCAGCAAAAAACATGGACAGCACACGGATATCACTCATGTGCTGACCACATCTGTGTGGCCATTCTGAAAAATATAGAAAATATCTTTTTTTTAGGAAAAATAGCCAGTTCTAAGGAAGGGAGTTGGAAAATGGTGGCATGCATCCGTATTTTGCAGAAATGGCTTGTGGACCGCAAAACAGATATGGTCGTGTGCATCTAGCCTTAGGCATATATCAGGTAAAAACAGCTATGTGTGCATCTTAAAGTCCACAGCACACATAACCGGTCTGCAATCCTACACGTGAACTCAGCCTTTTCCATGTCTTGGCTTTCTTTCTTCAGTTATAGATAATGAGACCCTTTTATTGCTTTTTTTTTTTTCCCTAAAGACATCTGCAAAACATTCTCAGCATGCTTACCCAGAGATACAGCACCCATTTTGTCTGTCTATATGGATACCGCCATACAATCGAGGTTTTGTATTGTGTGTATGTGTGTAATTGGAGGGGAAGGGGGGGTGCAAAGCCGGAAGGCCGAAAATAGGTTTAGTTAAAAGCCTCTTGTGTGGACACTGCGTGATCCACACACTGAGAGCAAGGACTGGGCTGGAGTTCATTTTACCAGTTGAGTGAAATGGGGTCTGCAACAAGTACAAAGGATAATGCCTGGAGCAACGGCCTGCTGATTCCTTCCAGATGTGTTCCCAAGCAAACAAATAGTAAAAAGTGATCATGGTAGTAAGTGCAGAGAGATGGGGGGAGGGGATGACTTCTCTCTCTACCATAACAAACCTTACAGCCAAGTGCAGATAGCGTCGGAGCCCTTGAGACCTGGCAGAACATCATAACCTTATAGGATGCAGCATGACCATGAACACAAATATGGCTCTTCGTATTGTGCATCTACTATGAGCTGAAATAGCTTCAGGGACCACATAACTCAAAGATTTCAGCAATTTAGGATGATCTCAGATCACTCAGTCATTTCTATCTCACACGTATGGGCAGGGTTCTTTTCTAATGTTTCAAGCCTACGACGTAGGTCAGGGCCAGATGTCAAATGTAGACATACAGTACATTCGTGCATCGACCAAGTGATGTCAGGCTGGACTTTTTTCAGGTTTCAGGTTCAGGTTTCCATCATTTGGCAATTTGTGCAAGCCCACCGTGTTGGTTTTTTGGCCGATCATAATCTTTTATGGAAAATAAATAGGTTGAATCAATAGATGACTTAAAGGTGTTATCCCATGATTAATGCAAAAAAAATTAAAATCCGACATCATACAGCACATGACTATCTCTTTCTAACAAAGCTAGAACCAGCCCTGTACCTCACATGGATCCAGAGATCTCCCCATTCATAGCACCATTTGAGGTGCTAGGTTTATTTCAGGTTGGCAGCTCAGGGGGTGTGGCCTGTCTCAGGGGACATGTTCTATGCTGCAGCTCTTTCCCTATCATAGCTCATCCAAACATGTTGGACTTTGTCGTAAGTCGCATGTTGCCCGCGACATTTACTCCATTGACTTCAATATAAGTCACGTGTGGCATGCAACTCACCTGCGACATGCCTGCAACTTGCACGTGACAGCAAGCCGAAGACAAGTCGCACATACTTTTGTGTCGTGTAGGGCTGTGTAGCCCCAGCTTGTCACAACATCTAACGGAAGACATGGCTGGTGGCAGTGACGAATGAAACTGAGCATGTGCGACCACTTCAGTAGTGGACAGAGAAATACAGAAAAGAATAAACAGTAGGTGGCACTGGCACTATACAGTTGCATTTCATAGAATTAATGAATGGCTATACTAAGTTTTTAATTACATTCTAATACAAAAAGTGTTCAGATCCAGATGCAGGTTTAAAAAAATATAATATTTTTTTGGGGGACAACCCCCTTAGGCCTCTTTCACACGACAGTATGGGTTTTTCAGTGTTTTGCGGTCCGTTTTAAACGGATCCGTTGTTCCGTTTTTTGTTTCCGTTGTGTTTCCGTTTCCATTCCGTTTTTCCGTATGGCATATACAGTATACAGTAATTTCATAGAAAAAATTGGGCTGGGCATAACATTTTCAATAGATGGTTCCGCAAAAAACGGAACGTATACGGAAGACATACGGATGCATTTCCGTATGCATTCCGTTTTTTTGCGGACCCATAGACTTTAATGGAGCCACGGAACGTGATTTGCGGCAAAATATAGGACATGTTCTATCTTTCAACGGAACGGAAAAACGGAAATACGGAAACGGAATGCATACGGAACACATTCCGTTTTTTTTGCGGAACCATTGAAATGAATGGTTCCGTATACGGACTGCAAAAAACGGCCCGCAAAACGAAAAAAAAAAATGGTCGTGTGAAAGAGGCCTTAAAGGGATATTCTCATCTCATACATTTGAAACATATCCACAGGATATGCCTTAAATGTCCGACAGCTGCGGGCCCCAATTATGGGATCTGTACCTACCTCAAGAACGGGGCTCCGTCTTTTGGTCTCGCTGACATATGAGGCCGTCTAAACAGATTCTGTATGGGGACAAATGATGGCATTAGCGATCGCTCCTCCCCATACCGTGGAGGAGACCTCTGCATGTAAATGAGGCTGTCTTCTCCACTGACGAACAGGCGCTGGCCGGGAAGGAATCGCCTGCTAAATTGACCTTTATTTAGCATTATCAATGGGGGACAAAACTGAACTGAACGAAATGGAGAGCACCAGTACGTACGAACGCGCTGTAAAATGCCCTACGCCCCAAGAAGTACAGGAGCTTCTTTGGGGACGTATGGTCGCGCGTTCCCGTACATAGACTTCCGGGAACGCGCGACAATGGGCGTTTGCTTGTTGCCGGCCTCGAATAGGAACGCCCGATAAACTCGTGCATACAGAGCGCTCCATACAGTACGCTCAGGTGTGAACCCAGCGTAAAACATAATAAAGAGGATAGGTCATCGGTAGAAAAAACTCTCCGAAAATCCCTTTAAACTCGAGCAATTACTATTTAGCAACAAGAAAGCAACCTCTAACCATTTTTGTTTCTCTGCAGGAGGTAACTTTTTAGGTTTTCAGTGTTAAGGATACTTGTTTGTGTTACATTAGTTCAGTGATGGAAAGTTTCGAGGGGGGATACAAAGTCGCACACAATCATTTCTAAACACGCACTACATAGAAGCACAAACACACACACACTTGCGCAGAACAGATAGAGACACACGCAATCTTGGCACATCGGAGAGTGTGACATCTGGGAGCGGAGAGAGAGATCTGCATCTGGCAAAGCTTTCTATCCGTTCCCAGATGTCACTGTGGGGCCACTTCCTTCTTACTATGATGTGAGGGGCTCCTATCCCATCAAATTCATCAGCAGCAGAGCAGAGAGAGGGAGAAAGTGAGTCAAAGGAGGGAGAGCTGAAGAGAGGGGAGGATGGAGAGTTTTCGAAGGTGATAGTTTGGGATGGGACGCCGCTAAGGACACGCATTAGGGAAAAAGGGAGGCTAGAAGAAAAAAAATATCTAATTAGAGATAGAGAGAAGACAGAAGGTGGCTGAGAGAAGGCCAGAGTCAGGACCGAGTCAGGACACAGGAAAGGGGTCAAGGAAGCTCAAGCAAGAAGCAGAAGTTCTGTAGGTTTCAGAGAGTGGACAGAAGTTTTTTTTTTTTTTCCTTTTTTGTTTTTTGGAGTAAAGGTGACAGACCCAGAAAAGAGAGGAGAGACAGCGGACGGAGATCCCACTCACTATTGGTCTCTGCTGGATATGGGGCTGGTTCGAGGGCTCATCATGATCCCATTTTGGATGAGGCTGTCCTGCATACTCCTCCTAACTGCTGGAAAAGAAGGGAGAATTTACAACGGGAGGAAGAAGCCGCCAGCACTGACAGCACAGAGGTATATTGACACAGCAAGACTGACTCAGAGAAATTCTGAGACGAGTATCCCCGGGCATGCGCAGAGACCGAGGGGGGCTGCATTACATGAGGATGGTGCTTTCCACTCGTGCAGTGCACTACACCCAGACATGGCTGCGCTAAGGGCATTGTACCTCACTGGAACCATCCATGGTATTATAATACATTGCATCATGTACAGAAAAACGACATTACAGGATGATGGGAGCAGGAGACCTTCTACCATATAAATTCCTGTGACTGCTTGTGTTATGGGGGGACTCTGGCTTGCACAATGTACTGTAGCTGCTACTGTGACTAGGGGTGCTGTGTTCTGGCATTGCTATCCTTGCAGGCACTGTTTTGGGGCCACTGCAATGAGGACACTGTAGCCGATACTGTATAAAGAGCTCTGTTATTGGGTGCACGATAGGTGACTCTTTGGAGGGGGCTATATTGCACTGTGGCTGATGCTATAGCAAGGTAAACTGTGGCTGCAATGTTACTAAGCATGGTAGCTGGTTCGGTGGCTGTGACCAGCTGCTGCTGTTATGGGGCACTGTGGTTGGTACTGTTATGGGGGTACTATGTCTGGTAATAGCATTTAAGCACAATGACTGGGACCTTAGCAAGAGGAAATGTGGGTGCAATGTTAGGCGCTTTTCACACGGACGAGAATTCCGCACTGGTGCAATGCGTGAGGTGAACGCATTGCACCCGCACTGAATCCATACTCATTCACTTCAATGGGGCTGTGCACATGAGCGGTGATTTTCACGCATCTCTTTGCGTGAAAATCGCAGCAAGCTCTATATTGTGCGTTTTTCACGCAACGCAGGCCCCATAGAAGTGAATGGGGCTGCGTGAAAATCGCAAGCCTCCACAAGCAAGTGCGGATGCGGTGTGATTTTCACTCATGGTTACTAGATGACGATGGGATGGGGACCAGATCTGTATTATTTTCCCTTATAACATGGTTATAAGGGAAAATAATAGCATTCTTAAAACAGAAAGTAAATTAGGGATGGAGGGGTTAAAAAAAATAAAAAATAATTAAACTCGCCTTATCCGCTTGTTCGCGCAGCCCAGCTTGTCGTCTTTCTTTTTCTTTGAGGACCTGGGAAAAAAGGACCTTTGGTAACGTCACTGCACTCATCACATGGTCCATCACCATGGTGATGGACCATGTGATGAGTGCAGTGACGTCACCAAAGGTCCTTTTCTCCCAGGTCCTCAAAGAAAAAGAAAGACAAGCCAGGCTGCGCGAACAAGTGGATGAGGTGAGTTTAAAATAAAAAAAATTTTTAACCCCTCCATCCCTAATTTACTCTGTATTAAGAATGCTATTATTTTCCCATATAACCATGAAAATAATAAAATCTGCACAACACCGATCCCAAACCCGAACTTCTGTGAAGAAGTCCGGGTTCGGGTACCAAACATGCCGATTTTTCTCGCATAAAAACGCTTTGCACTCGTGCGGAAAAATCGCGCATTTTTCCCCGACCGTGTGAAAGAGGCCTTACAAAGCATGGTACCTGGTGCTGTGGCTGTAACTATTAGGAAGTACAGCTGCTGCTGCTATGGGGCACTGTGGTTGGTACTGTTATGAGGGTACTATGTCTGGTAATAGCATTTAAGCACTGTGGCTGAGATTTTAGCAAAAAAATGTGTCTGCAATGGGGCTTGTTATCTGGCTTGTGTTAGGTACTGTAACTGTTCCTATTGTGGGGTGCAACGGCTGTTCTTATGGGGCACTGTGAATCAGACTTTTATGGCAGCACTGTTATCTGCGCTGTTACAGGGGCACTGTGGCTGCCACTGCCATGTACCACCGTAGCTGGCAATATTAGGGAGCAATGGATGGATGCACAGTGCATGGCCCAGTCATGAGAGCTATCTAGCTGGCATGTTAGGAGCAGTACTGTGGCAATGTTATCTGGGCACTTTTGCTGGCTTTCATATTATCACTGTATATGCAGGGGTGCACCACCAATGAGGCCAGGTGAGGCGATCGCCTCAGGCCGCACCAGGTAGTGTTACGGCTGAGGGTGGGGGAAACCCTCAGCCGTGCGGTATCAAAGATAAGGGTAGCTGCTTGGCCAGGACGACAGGATCAGGTCACCTCCTAACGCGTCCCTAATTCTGACCCTGACTCCTAACTGTATGAGCCGACCCTGATGGTAGGAGGGCTCATACTCCGGAACCTAGGGTCCCTACTAGCCCTCAGGATAGCCCTGTGCTCGGAGCAGGGTAAGACAACCTGTTCCTCCTAGGCACGGACGAACAGGTGTCTCACTGGCCAAGCTGCACAGGAAAGGGGAAACATAAACAGCATATGGCAATGGCAGGTAGTCAAACTAGTACCACAGCTACCTGCCACAGACACACAGCCTGGAACCCATGCATAAGTGCTGCAGTCCACAACAACATAAACGGACACAGCACACACCACACATCACACAGGAAGCCAGGACCATAAGCTGCAATAAACATAAAGACACCACAAGACATAGCATAACATCAGAACATCTATGCCTAGACATACTTATAACCACAAGGGTGGCCCTCACTGGACAGGTGGAGTAATACCAGGAGGATGACTTCAGCAAACAGCATAGGTGGAGTACCCCTCAGCTACTGGCATCCAGCAGGAGCTAAATAGCCCCAAGTAGCCACACCCACACACAGACACACCCAGTGTTCACACACAAAGAAGGGAGTTAACCCTTCCTACACCAGGCAAGGAACAGAAAGCACTTAAAGGGAAAAACACCCATAAACCACACAGACAAAAAGCACACCTACAAAGACAGGTTGCCAGGAGCAACCTCGTGCACTTCACAGCAAGCTGCCTAGCAACAGCTCAGGCTGCTATGCTGGGAATAAAATCATGTTGCCAGCGGCAACCACACGTGAGGCAAGATACTAGGAGCCCTCACCATGTGGTTGACAAGAAAACCAAAACCGCAGGCAACTGCATGCGGGTCCAGGAGTCACGACCATGACCATGGTCGTGACAGGTAGGGGCAAGAGGGGGGCAGCTGAATGGCCATGGACTGAAGGGAAGGGGTTAGTTAAAGGAATTGGCATTGGGAAGGGGAAGGGGAGGCACCATTTCAGTTTTTGCCTCAGGCAGCAGAAAGGCTAGGTGCACCTCTGTGTATATGCCACTACAATTAGGGCACTGCGCCTGGCATTTATACAGGACACCATGGAGACACCATGGCTGAGGATATTACAGGTGTTTTGGGGCAGGCATTGTATACAGGTGCAATGTGTACGTCTGCAATGTTATGAGGGCACTGTGGCTGTATAGGAGCACTTGTTTACTGCTGTGAATAACTCTGGCTGGCACTGTAATGGGCACTGTAGCTGATTCTGTAGGGAGACTGTGGCTTGCATGGTGCACAGGGACAGGCTGTGATAGCTGAAAAAATGCTATAGTGCACCTCCAGTAAATTTCCAGTAGCAATGATGTCCTCCACTAAGTCCTACTACATGCATGGAACTATACCTATACTGCCATATACATACCTATTACTACAGACTGGTGCATACATACAACCAGGCACTGTATAGACACTACCCTACAGCTGCCCATACACAGGAGATTTTGATTAATTGTGGTTGGCATCATTTGTACAACCAACTTCATCAGCAATATTAAAAACGGGGGTGCTGTCATCATGCCATACACTTCAACCGTCTAGGGACGAAATTTCCAGCCTGACAAATTAAAGGGGTTTTTCGGGATTCATATGCTGATGGCTTATCCTCAGGATAAGTCATCAATATCTGATTGGTGAAGGGGTCCAACTCCTGGCACGCCTGCCAATCAGTTGTTTGAAGAGGCCACGGCCTCTTCCTAGGCCAGTGGCATCACATTTTTTGGTCACATGGTCTATGTGCAGCCCAGTCCCATTTAAAGGACTTGTGTCAGGAAAAAAAATCTTCTACATTTTTCAAACCAGCACCTGGATCTGTGAGCGCTGTATCCCTTCCAAATAGCTGATCGGCAAGGGTGCTGGGAGTCTTACCCTCACCGATATTATGTTGATGATCTACTCTGAGGATAGGCCATCAGTATTGTATTCTCGGAAAACCTCTTTACATTTTGGCAGACAGAAAACAATGGTTAAAGATAGCCCACCAAAATGTCCAAAATCATCTGACTTTTATCTCATGTGTATAGAAAACTTAAAAATGTCATTGTAATCAGGTCTATACGTACCACATTGTGTGGAAGATATGAGTTTGCTTTTCAAAGTACGGCACAATCCAAAGTCAAAGATCTTGCAATGCACGGTGTGGCCGTGGCTTAAAGCTGCTGCTCGACGATCCTCAGTGGTGCTTCCCAATGAAATAAATAGGAGTCTGAAAGGACGCGGCCACCGGTGAATTTAAGCACAGCGGTCCGTGACAGAATTCCGCTGGAAAATCGTCGTATGATCGTCTCCTAACAATTCACATCGCAAGCATGGCGCAAAATGACGCATCTCCAGTCGTGTCCCTTTTACCACCCCTTTTCTGCTGAGCCACTCCCCCTCGGTAGTAACACTATATGATACACAATACTACACATTATACACCTATATATAATACATAGTAACATAGTTTATAAGGTTGAAAAAAGACATTTGTCCATCCAGTTCGGCCTGTTATCCTGCAAGTTGATCCAGAGGAAGGCAAAAACCCTGTGAGGTAGAAGACAATTTTTCTCCCTTTAAGGCTGGGTTCACACGAGCGGATGCCGTGCGTGCCATCCGCTCCGTGAAAGAGTTCCAAGACCCGATGCAGACTGCAGAGGCACGGAGCATTAACATGACTGATAATGCTCTGTGCCTCTCTGTGATCTCTTTACTACGAAATCACAGTGAGATAAAGTTGTCACTGTGATTTCGTAGTAAAGAGATCACAGAGAGGCACAGAGCATTATCAGTCATGTTAATGCTCCGTGCCTCTGCAGTCTGCATCGGGTCTTGGAACTCTTTCACGGAGCGGATGCCACGCACGGCATCCGCTCGTGTGAACCCAGCCTTAAAGGGAGAAAAATTGTCTTCTACCTCACAGGGTTTTTGCCTTCCTCTGGATCAACTTGCAGAATAACAGGCCGAACTGGATGGACAGATGTCTTTTTTTTAGTCAGGCATCAGACTAACTCCCTGGATCAACGACCCCTCTCTAGTAGCTATAGCTATAGTAATATTACACTCCAGAAATACATCCAGGCCCCTCTTGAATTCCTTTATTGTACTCACCATCACCACCTCCTCAGGCAGAGAGTTCCATAGTCTCACTGCTCTTACCGTAAAGAATCCTCTTCTATGTTTGTGTACATAATACTGTACATCTTTAAATACACATACACATGTAGTACACACTCATACATACTCACTGAACTAGAGATGAGCAAATCAATTCTAACGCATCATCTCTACACATGACACACATATACACTCACCTAAAGAATTATTAGGAACACCTGTTCTATTTCTCATGAATGCAATTATCTAGTCAACCAATCACATGGCAGTTGCTTCGATGCATTTAGGGGGGTGCTCCTGGTCAAGACAATCTCCTGAACTCCAAACTGAATGTCAGAATGGGAAAGAAAGGTGATTTAAGCAGTTTTGAGCTTGGCATGGTTGTTGGTGCCAGACGGGCCGGTCTGAGTATTTCACAATCTGCTCAGTTACTGGGATTTTCACGCACAACCATTTCTAGGGTTTACAAAGAATGGTGTGAAAAGGGAAAAACATCCAGTATGCGGCAGTCCTGTGGGCAAAAATGCCTTGTGGATGCTAGAGGTCAGAGGAGAATGGGCCGACTGATTCAAGCTGATAGAAGAGCAACGTTGACTGAAATAACCACTCGTTACAACCGAGGTATGCAGCAAAGCATTTGTGAAGCCACAACACGCACAACCTTGAGGCGGATGGGCTACAACAGCAGAAGACCCCACCGGGTACCACTCATCTCCACTACAAATAGGAAAAAGAGGCTACAATTTGCACGAGCTCACCAAAATTGGACTGTTGAAGACTGGAAAAATGTTGCCTGGTCTGATGAGTCTCGATTTCTGTTGAGACATTCAAATGGTAGAGTCCGAATTTGGCGTAAACAGAATGAGAACATGTATCCATCCTCTGATGGCTACTTCCAGCAGGATAATGCACCATGTCACAAAGCTCGAATCATTTCAAATTGGTTTCTTGAACATGACAATGAGTTCACTGTACTAAAATGGCCCCCACAGTCACCAGATCTCAACCCAATAGAGCATCTTTGGGATGTGGTGGAACGGGAGCTTCGTGCCCTGGATGTGCATCCCTCAAATCTCCATCAACTGCAAGATGCTATCCTATCAATATGGGCCAACATTTCTAAAGAATGCTATCAGCACCTTGTGGAATCAATGCCACGTAGAATTAAGGCAGCTCTGAAGGCAAAAGGGGGTCCAACACCGTATTAGTATGGTGTTCCTAATAATTCTTTAGGTGAGTGTATATACACATTACACATACATATACAGTAGAAACACATCACACATACTTACCTTACCTGTCACAGTGGGGAGGAATCTATGGTGAGCAGATCAAAGCCCACTTCCTGCCGGAGCTGCTCTCTGCACCTCCCCCTCCCTCTCCTGTCTGTTACAACAGAGCTGCTGCAAAAATCAAGTTACAACAGCCGGTAAGATGCTCTGGCAGAAGAGGAAGGAGAAGAAGGGGGAAGGCAGGAATTTCAGACAACTTCATCCTGTGCTCCTCTCTATATCCCTACCTCACTATGTCCAGGGCTAATGCCCAGCCTGGCCCTTCCCCCTTGGTATGTGTCTGCCCAGTGGTCATGCTGATCATATTAATAGCGTTAATACGGAGTGTCTACTGTTTGGGTCTTTCGGCTTCTCAAAAGCACATAGGACGGTTTCTTTCTTTTTGTTGATGACATTTTAAATGGAGGCCTCCTCCCCAAATATCATTAATCAGATAATTTTTATTAAAACATTTTACAATGAACACAATTCTCCCTTTAAACATACAGTATATAGTTAATATAGCGTTGACATATTTTGCAGCGTTTTACAGACATTTCATCAATTGCTGTCTTCATTTGAGCTCACCATCTAAGTTCTCTATCAGTATGTCTTTGGAATGTGGAAGGAAACTCATGCAAAGACCTCTTTCAGACGGTCAGTATTTTTCCATCAGTATTTGTAAGCCAAAAACAGGAGTGGGTCCAAAACACAGAAGAGGCACAAATATTTCTATTATACCTTTTCTCTGTAGGTTCCACTCCTGGTTTTAGCTTACAAATACTGATGCAAAATACTGACGGTGTGAAAGAGGCCAATCACTGGGAGAACGTTGTGTTGGATTTGAACCTAGGACACCAGCACGGCAGGGCACTAGTGTTAACTACTGAGCCTCCTTGTTGATATACTGTATATGTATTAGATATAATGTTAAAACCGCTGACTGGTAAAGTAACATTGATTATCTTTTGACAGTCAGCTATTGAAGTTGATGTTTTGGAAGTAGGAAAAATGGGCAATCGTAAGGATCTGAGCAACTTTGGCAAGGGCTAAATTGTAATGGCTAGACTTGGTCTGAGTACCTACAAGATGGCAAGATTTGTCAGCGGTTCCTAGTACCTTCCAAAGCTGTTCAATGAAGTACAATCTGTGAACAAGTGACAGGGTCATGGGCACCCAAGGCTTATTATTGTGTGAATCATATGAATCAATCCGTCTCATCAACAAGAGTTCTTCACCTAAAAAGAGCTGTTACCACGGGTGAAGAAGCTTCCGCTTGATTGACAGGACCAGACATCCTGTCCAGCCCTGAAAATCGGGCTCCTGCGTAAAGCGACCTGAAGGGGAAGGATGGGAGGAGTGGTCGTGGCTATAATGGTGGTAGTAGTAATCATGGTGGCAGTCCTCACCCTAGCCATGCAGTGAATGGAGAGCGCCATCTTTCTTCCCTCAGGGCACACCTTTGACTTGGGGTTCCTCCTCGGTGTAAGGTGAGGTGCCCTTGATGATGAACGGTTGGCAGGGTTCAAAAGGGTACGTGTAGGGCTGGCAGATGGTGGAGGCAATGACCAGACCCAGTTTAGTGATAACAAAGAACAATGTCTTTACTGAGGATGATGAGAGTTGCAGTACAGATAGCACTAGCAGCAACAAGCACAATTGTGAGGTTTGACACAGAGCTTACTTTTCCCAATGGCTGTGTACAGGCAACAGCAATGATGGTAGTAGTAGTCACTGAGTCTTTCTATAAACGCTTTACAATCTTCCCAAATTACAACAGGTGCGATATTCGGTTCATGTTAACCCTTTCTGCAGTTCCCAGGCTGAGAGGTGCAGCATTTAGATCCAGATGGCCAGTATGTCTCAAAGTGTGGTGACGGTGGCAATATATACCCTTTCCACAGCAGTAAAGTCTTTCTGTCATAAACAAGCAAATACCTTGCTGTCCTTGTCGTATCCTTGTATAACCCTTATGGCTCTGGACCCTCTAAGTCTCTTTCCTCCAGGGGTACTCTGATAAAGTTGCTTCTTTGGCAGCTAGAATCTCAGAGAGAAGGGTTCTCCCAACTTAGGCCTTGGGTCTGCAAGAGCCTTCTCATGAAGATCTTGTCTATAGCTCTGCTAAAACTCTCCTTACTTGCCCCCAGGAGGACCTGGTCTATCACCCTGTTAACCTAACTAGTCTGAGAGTATTAACCATAAATTGCCCATGCATTGCTATTTAGGATACACAGTACATAAAGAAAGAAGTACTTCAACAACAAATCACAACATTTGAAGAGCACTTGTCAGCAGGATCCACTCTATTAAGCCAGGCATACTATCTTGTAGGGTTGATTCTGCTGATTAAAATGATACAAGTCTTCTGAAAATCGATTGTGGCATCCCCCCAAAAAATACTTTTATGCTTTATGCAAATAAAGTGCACTTAGGGGAGTGGTCTAGTACCAGCTCCTCAGATTTGCAATGTTGGCCACCCCCTTGGTGCATTGAAGCCCTCATTTGCATAAGGAATAAAAGTCTTTTTTTTTTTTCTTGGGAAGCCTCAACCGATTTTCACAAGACAGGTATCATTTTAATCAGCAGGATCAACTCTACCAGGCAGTATGCCTAGTTTAAAAGGATTGATCCTGCTGACTGAAGCAACATTAAAGTACCTCTGCTTAACCCTATCCATTGCTGTATACATTGGTTCTTGCCGGAACCCAGCACTCATGTTAGAAAGCGGTTAGCAACAATATCCAACTACACCAGATACGGTGGACTCTGGCAGTCTTTTTTCTGCCAGATCAGTTAAAGGGAGTTGTGACCCTAACCCAGTGGCATAGCTAGAAATGACTGGGCCCCACAGTATATTTTTGAATGGGGCCCCCCCAGGGATGGACTGGGACAATAAAGTGGCCCTGGACTTCAGCCAGACCGGCCCACTTTATTTTTCCCAAACACACTCAAAAAAGGGGTTATGTCTCTTCAGCAAGTGGCATTTATCTTGTAGAGAAAGTTAATACAAGGCACTTACTAATGTATTGTGATTGTCCATATTGCTTCCTTTGCTGGCGGGAGTCATTTTTCCATCACATTATGCACTGCTCGTTTCCATGGTTTTGACCACCCTGTAATCCAGCAGCGGTGGTCATGCTTGCACACTATAGGAGTAGCCGGGATTGTGGGAGTGCACATAGTTTGGTGCTTTTTTCGACCACCAATGCTGGATTACAGGGAGGTCGTAACCATGATGACGAGCCATGTATAATGTGCTGGGAGACATTTTGTCTCTATGGCACTATCTGCCCTAATAGTGATACAGTGCCCACATAGAGCACGATAGTGCCCTCCTATTCACAGAAAAATAGCGCATTTGTACCCATATAGTACCTACCTAGGTGCATAGAAAGTGCCATACTTTGGCTCTATGTCGGCACTGTATGACTGTGGCCAAAGTACTGTAGGTTTTCACTTTAGGTAGGTACTGTATGGCACCATAAGCAAGAAATACACCATTTATCTGTGCATAACATGGCGCTATCTGAGCACTGTATGACCGTGGGAAGACCTGGGCATACTATGCTCAGATAAGTTGTGTATTTAGTGTCTACAGTGCCCACAAAGTGCCATATCATACCTACCTAGAGCTAAAACGTGGGCAGAAAGTGCCATACTTTGCCTATAATTATACTCTGTCTACACAAGTATGGCGCTTTCCGAGTATGGGTTCTATATGGCACTATGTGGGCACGACAGGCACTAAATGCGCCATTTATCTGTGGATAGTATGGCACTATCTGCCCACAATCATACAGTGCCCACATAGAACCAAATATCGCTGTACCCACACTATTATATGGCAGTGCCTAGAGCGCCATATGTTGACTATGTGGGCAGATAGTGCCCTACTATGCCCAGATAAATAGTGCCCTTAGTGACTGCAGTGCCACACTGTACCCACCTAGAGCCAATCTGTGCACAGAAAGTGCCATACTTTGTCCACAGTGACAAAGTGCCCTTTCTGTGCACAGTCTGGCTCCAGGTAGGTATTCTACTACACGTGGGGGCACAGCGCTCATCTCTTTAGTAAAGAGTCTTTACTACCTTACATTCAGCTCCCGCCTCCAGCCTCCAGTAACAAGTGCGGGCGGCAGCGCTCACTCACTGACGTCACGCGCCTGCGCCGCCTAGTGGGAGGAGCAGGCGTGTGACGTCAGTGAGTGAGCGCCGCCCCCACACTGCCTGCTGTTACTGGAGCTTTACCCCCCTGATGGCGGCCCTGGCCGGCCCATAATTCGATCGGCCCACCGGTATTCTCCCGGTACTCCCGATGGCCAGTCCATCGCTGGGCCCCCCTCCCCAGGAATTTTTTTCGCAACTCCTTCCTTTCATGCCGCCCCATTCCTGTGGCTAGTAAAGATCGCTCTCTCAGACCAGGCCCGGCAGCTGTTCCATCCGTTTTATACACTGTCTATACTTTTATTGCGTAATACTGTTGAGGGGGCCCTGACAAAATCTTTTTAGTCCTCCTCCTCCTGGATGGGCCCTTTTGGGGTCAGGGCCCCAAAGCAGCTGCTTCCCCTGCTTCCCCTATAGTTACGCCCCTGCCCTAACCCTAATGGACACGTGAGTATCCGTTTCTGGACCATACAGCAGTGGAAGAAGGTGAGCTGTTCTGATAAATCATGTTTTCTTCTTCATGATGTCGACAGCTGGGTGCATGTGCATCACTTTACTGGAGAAGAGTTGGCACCAGAATGTACTATGGAAGGAAATGTTCAGTTAAAGGGGTTGTCCGAGTTATTTTTTTGTTCTTTATATGCTCCTAACTAGGCAAATATAACAACTTTACAATTAACTCACTTTATCTGCCGTGCCTGGTTTATCAGATTTGACTGAGGGTCACATGACCTGTGATGTCAGCATCTCTCCCTGCTCTGATAAAGTTTGTTTACAAGCCTCTAAATGAGACATCACTGTGCTGGCCACGCGCCCCTTCACTGCCGGGCTGTCTGTTCTCTCCTAGGATTCTTAACCCCTTCAGCTGCACAGACTGTGTAGCTGCAGGCAGTGACAATTCTGGGCACAGGAGCTGACAGACTAGAGAGAGCATTGCACAAGAAGGTAGGGGGAAGATCCTGTGTGTATTAGCAGTGTCATTATACAGATGGGACATGTAGTTCTACACTTACAAGTTGCTGTTGATTCTCCCAGCACTCAGGACAGCTCTTGTATCCACTCCCTCAGCACTGTAATTATACAGCTGGGACTTGTAATCCTACACATACAACATGCTGCTGATTCTCCCAGCAGGCAGAAATGTCACTCAGGGCAGCTCTTGTATTCACTCCCTTAGCAGAGCAGGGGGAGGGGCAGAGATTGTTTTTATTGCATGTAAACAAGGGCCAGAAAAGAACCAGGGAAATGAGGAAATATATTTTTTTTTTTGCATAAAACTTGCTTAGCTTAGTTATATATTGCTGCCCATCAGATTTTCAGTACTATATATATATTTTTTTTATAACCCTGTCAACCCCTTTAAGAATCCATGGATCCTGGCTCCACATAGATGTTGCTTTGACCCAGCTCCAATGCCCTTCAGAAATGGAGTATTGTGGATGTTTGGTAGCTTGCTTGTCAGTGATAGTCTGCATACTACAGTTCACATTGCCACACTTTTAGAAATCTATGGTTTGTCTATTGCTTATTGATATTACTTTTTGAGTGTGTTATACTTTATATCTGTGTGACCATATAATCACCATGACCAGAGCTTGAAAGGCTAGCACATTAACAAAGAATACCAGCATTGACTGTCATGATCACATGGGTTAAAGGCTATGTCGCAAACAAATTCTTATTATCGTCCCAATGCATCTAAATTGAAACATGCAGCAACTTTACAAGAGGTTTTAAGTAAAAATTATCCATTGTTTTGTTTTATTTCTAGATTCACTATTGTTTTGTTTCCACGCCCCTCTGCAGACCTATGTGTCTCCACGGTAACAGACAACAAACAAACCTGGTAGTCTGATCCTGTAGACATAGTCACTTCCATCGGTTCTCTACTTCTACCTAACATACTAAATGTCAAAAAAATGTTGGCAACAGATGGAAGGGAGTATAATCTCAGGACTAGTAGCATGTTAGCTAGGAGATACATAGTTCTGCAGAAGAGCTGTAGCAACAAAACAATAGTAGATTTAGAAAACCTATTGCAAATTTGATTTATGCTTTCATTTTAGATGCATTGGGGCAATACAAGATTGGCTTATGAAGGTAGACATGTCCTTTCAGGAAGACATATCAAGTAGCTAAAGTAAAAAATATTTTTCTAATAAAAATTCATATCTGTTTTTTTTACAACTATTTTATTTCTTCCTCTATTCTACAGAATGCGTTCTGGACCTCATGTGTGTTTCTCAGCTATGGGAAGTGGGTGTTGTCCAGGTTGGACATTATCTCCAGGCAATGGACTTTGCCTCCAGCGTAAGTCTCCTGCGATTCAAGATCACTAAATGTTTTGTCAAAGATATATATTTATAGTTCAAGAAAAATGGCGGCACTGGTTTAAATGAATGCAAAAATAGGGTGCACGTCCCAAGGGGAGTAGGCTTCTTCCCCTAAAGTACAAATCCGGAAAAACGAGCGGCACTCCAATAGATGTAAGTAAGTGAACCTTTATTCACCCAGGTGGTGCAACGTTGATTGGAGAGCCGAAACGTTGCACCACCTGGGTGAATAAAGGTTCACTTACTTACATCTATTGGAGTGCCGCTCGTTTTTCCGGATTTATATATATATATATATATATATATATATATATATATATATATAAAATGTAAAAACGGGCAGCACTCCAGGAGATAAAAAATAGAAAAATACTTTATTTACCCACAAAGCTCATGCAACGTTTCGACTCTATACAGGAGGAAGGCTCCTGTATAGAGCCGAAACGTCGCATGACCTTTGTGGGTAAATAAAGTATTTTTCTATTTTTTATCTCCTGGAGTGCTGCCCGTTTTTACATTATATATATATATATATATATATATATATACAGTACAGACCAAACATTTGGACACACCTTCTCATTCAAAGAGTTTTCTTTATTTTCATGACTATGAAAATTGTAGATTCACACTGAAGGCATCAATACTATGAATTAACACATGTGGAATTATATTCATAACAAACAAGTGTGAAACAATTGAAAATATGTCATATTCTAGGTTCTTCAAAGTAGCCACCTTTTGCTTTGATTACTGCTTTGCACACTCTTGGCATTCTCTTGATGAGCTTCAAGAGGTAGTCCCCTGAAATGGTTTTCACTTCACAGATGTGCCCTGTCAGGTTTAATAAGTGGGATTTCTTGCCTTATAAATGGGGTTGGGACCATCAGTTGCGTTGAGGAGAAGTCAGGTGGATACACAGCTGATAGTCCTACTGAATAGACTGTTAGAATTTGTATTATGGCAAGAAAAAAGCAGCTAAGTAAAGAAAAATCAGTGGCCATCATTACTTTAAGAAATGAAGGTCAGTCAGTCAGCCGAAAAATTGGGAAAACTTTGAAAGTAAGGGCTATTTGACCATGAAGGAGAGTGATGGGGTGCTGCGCCAGATGACCTGACCTCCACAGTCACCGGACCTGAACCCAATCGAGATTGTTTGGGGTGAGCTGGACCGCAGAGTGAAGGCAAAAGGGCCAACAAGTGCTAAGCATCTCTGGGAACTCCTTCAAGACTGTTGGAAGACCATTTCAGGGGACTACCTCTTGAAGCTCATCAAGAGAATGCCAAGAGTGTGCAAAGCAGTAATCAAAGCAAAAGGTAGCTACTTTGAAGAACCTAGAATATGACATATTTTCAGTTGTTTCACACTCGTTTGTTATGTATATAATTCCACATGTGTTAATTCATAGTTTTGATGCCTTCATAGTCATGAAAATAAAGAAAACTCTTTGAATGAGAAGGTGTGTCCAAACTTTTGGTCTGTACTGTATATATATATGTGTAAAAACGGGCAGCACTCCAGGAGATAAAAAATAAAAAAATACTTTATTTACCCACAAAGGTCATGCAACGTTTCGGCTCTATACAGGAGCCTTCCTCCTGTATAGAGTCGAAACGTCGCATGACCTTTGTGGGTAAATAAAGTATTTTTCTATTTTTTATCTCCTGGAGTGCTGCCCGTTTTTACATTTTTGTTTATCTGGATTGGCTTATATCCATATTGGGCCCGTGCACCCTTTACATGTTTACACCAAGCACGGTGCTTTTTATTATATATATATATATATATATATATATATACACTGCTCAAAAAAAAAAAGGGAACACAGAAATAACACATCCTAGATCTGAATTAATTAAATATTCTTCTGAAATACTTTGTTCTTTACATAGTTGAATGTGCTGACAACAAAATCACACAAAAATTTTAAAATGGAAATCAAATTTTTCAGCCCATGGAGGTCTGGATTTGGAGTCACACTCAAAATTAAAGTGGAAAAACACACTACAGGCTGATCCAACTTTGATGTAATGTCCTTAAAACAAGTCAAAATGAGGCTCAGTAGTGTGTGTGGCCTCCACGTGCCTGTATGACCTCCATACAACGCCTGTGCATGCTCCTGATGAGGTGGCAGACGGTCTGCTGAGGGATCTCCTCCCAGACCTGGACTAAAGCATCTGCCAACTCCTGGACAGTCTGTGGTGCAACGTGACGTTGGTGGATAGAGCGAGACATGATGTCCCAGATGTGCTCAATTGGATTCAGGTCTGGGGAACGGGCGGGCCAGTCCATAGCATCAATGCCTTCGTCTTGCAAGAACTGCTGACACACTCCAGCCACATGAGGTCTAGCATTGTCTTGCATTAGGAGGAACCCAGGGCCAACCGCACCAGCATATGGTCTCACAAGGGGTCTGAGGATCTCATCTCGGTACCTAATGGCAGTCAGGCTACCTCTGGTGAGCACATGGAGGGCTGTGCGGCCCTCCAAAGAAATGCCACCTCACACCATTACTGACCCACTGCCAAACCGGTCATGCTGGAGGATTTTGCAGGCAGCAGAACGCTCTCCACAGCGTCTCAAGACTCTGTCACGTCTGTCACATGTGCTCAGTGTGAACCTGCTTTCATCTGTGAAGAGCACAGGGCGCCAGTGGCAAATTTGCCAATCTTGGTGTTCTCTGGCAAATGCCAAACGTCCTGCACGTTGTTGGGCTGTAAGCACAACCCCCACCTGTGGACGTCGGGCCCTCATATCACCCTCATGGAGTCTGTTTCTGACCATTTGAGCAGACACATGCACATTTGTGGCCTGCTGGAGGTCATTTTGCAGGGCTCTGGCAGTGCTCCTCCTGTTCCTCCTTGCACAAAGGTGGAGGTAGCGGTCCTGCTGCTGGGTTGTTGCCCTCCTACGGCCTCCTCCACGTCTCCTGATGTACTGGCCTGTCTCCTGGTAGCGCCTCCATACTCTGGACACTACGCTGACAGACACAGCAAACCTTCTTGCCACAGCTCGCATTGATGTTCCATCCTGGATAAGCTGCACTACCTGAGCCACTTGTGTGGGTTGTAGACTCCGTCTCATGCTACCACTAGAGTGAAAGCACCGCCAGCATTCAAAAGTGACCAAAACATCAGCCAGGAAGCATAGGAACTGAGAAGTGGTCTGTTGTCACCACCTGCAGAACCACTCCTTTATTGGGGGTGTCTTGCTAATTGCCTATAATTTCCACCTGTTGTCTATCCCATTTGCACAACAGCATGTGAAATTGATTGTCACTCAGTGTTGCTTCCTAAGTGGACAGTTTGATTTCACAGAAGTGTGATTGACTTGGAGTTACATTGTGTTGTTTAAGTGTTCCCTTTATTTTTTTGAGCAGTGTATATATATATATATATATATATATATATATATATATATATATATATACAGTCCTGATCAAAAGTTTAAGACCACTTGAAAAATGGCAAAAAATCATATTTTACATTGTTGGATCTTAACAAGGTTCCAAGTAGAGCTTCAACATGCAACAAGAAGAAATGAGAGTGAGACAAAACATTTTTTGAGCATTCAATTAATTGAAAAATTGAAAATAACGATTAAACTGAAACAGGCTGTTTTTCAGCTGATCAAAAGTTTAGGACCACATGCCTTTAAATGGCCAAATCTGTGCAAAGATGTGGATTCATTGTCCTTTTCTGTCAGGTAGTCACACATTGTGATGGCAAAGGCAAAAACACTCTCCCTTTTTGAACGTGGTCAGTAGTGTTGATCACGAATATTCGAATTGCGAATTTTAATCGCGAATATCGGCACTTTGAGAATTCGCAAATATTTTGAATATCGCAAAATATATTCGTAATCGCGAATATTCGATTTTTAAAAAAATACCAGTTCTTAGTACCAGAGTTTTATGCGAATTTTCGCAATCAAGAAAATAATGCCTGGAGATCATGAATTCGCGAATTCTCGAATATATTTGGCGAATATTCGCCCAACTATTCGCGAAATATCGCGAATTCGAATATTGCCCCTGCCGCTCATCACTAGTGGTCAGGTTGTTGAACTGCATAAGCAGGGTCTCTCACAGCACGCCATCGCTGCTGAGGTGGGACGCAGTAAGACAGTCATTTGGAATTTCTTAAATGATCCTGACGGTTATGGAACATAAAATTCAAGTGGAAGACCCAAAAAAATTTCACCAGCACTGAGCCGGAGGATCCAATTGGCTGTCCGTCAAGACACTGGACGATCCTCGACCCAAATTAAGGCCCTTACTGGTGCTGACTGCAGCCCCATAACCATCAGATGGCATCTAAGACTGAAGGGCTTCAAAAACAAAAAACGTCTTCAAAGACCTCGTCTCCTTGAACGCCACAGAACTGCTCGTTTGGACTTTGCAAGAGAGCACCAAACATGGGACATTCAAAGGTGGAAGGAAGTTTTATTCTCTGATGAGAAAAAATTTAACCTTGATGGTCCTGATGGTTTCCAACGTTACTGGCATGACAAGCAGATCCCACCTGAGATGATTTCTACGTGCACAGTGGAGGGGGCGGCATAATGGTCTGGGGTGCTTTTTCCTTCAGTGGAACAATGGAGCTTCAGGAAGTGCAGGGGTGTCAAACGGCCGCTGGCTATGTCCAGATGTTGCAGAGAGCATTCCTCATGACTGAGGGCCCTCGTCTGTGTGGTAACGCCTGGGTTTTTCAACAGGACAACGCTACAGTACACAATGCCCGCAGGACAAGGGACTTCTTCCAGGAGAATAACATGACTCTTTTGGCCCATCCTGCGTGTTCCCCTGATCTAAATCCAATTGAGAACCTTTGGGGATGGATGGCAAGGGAAGTTTACGAAAATGGACAACAGTTCCAGACAGTAGATGGCCTTCTTGCGGCTGTCTTCACCACTTGGAGAAATGTTCCCACTCACCTCATGGAAACGCTTGTATCAAGCATGCCGAAACAAATTTTTGAAGTGATCAACAATAACGGCGGAGCTACTCATTACTGAGTTCATATTTGGAAGTTGGATTTCTGTTTTGGGGTTTTTTTTTTTTTTTTGGAGGTGTGGTCCTAAACTTTTGATCAGCTGAAAAACAGCCTGTTTCCGTTTATTCGTTGTTTTCATTAAATTGAATGCTCAAATTTTTTTTTTGTCTCACTCCCATTTCTTCTTGTTGCATGTTGAAGCTCTACTTGGAACCTTGTTAAGATCCAGCCATGCTAAATATGATTTTTTGCCATTTTTCAAGTGGTCTTAAACTTTTGATCAGGACTGTATATATATATATATATATATATATATATATATATATATACACACACACACAATTTTCAATATATTTAATTCTATGTGTATATATATATATATATATATATATATACACTGCTCAAAAAAATAAAGGGAACACTTAAACAACACAATGTAACTCCAAGTCAATCACACTTCTGTGAAATCAAACTGTCCACTTAGGAAGCAACACTGAGTGACAATCAATTTCACATGCTGTTGTGCAAATGGGATAGACAACAGGTGGAAATTATAGGCAATTAGCAAGACACCCCCAATAAAGGAGTGGTTCTGCAGGTGGTGACCACAGATCACTTCTCAGTTCCTATGCTTCCTGGCTGATGTTTTGGTCACTTTTGAATGCTGGCAGTGCTTTCACTCAAGTGGTAGCATGAGACGGAGTCTACAACCCACACAAGTGGCTCAGGTAGTGCAGCTTATCCAGGATGGCACATTAATGCCAGCTGTGGCAAGAAGGTTTGCTGTGTCTGTCAGCGTAGTGTCCAGAGCATGGAGGCGCTACCAGGAGACAGGCCAGTACATCAGGAGACGTGGAGGAGGCCGTAGGAGGGCAACAACCCAGCAGCAGGACCGCTACCTCCGCCTTTGTGCAAGGAGGAACAGAAGGAGCACTGCCAGAGCCCTGCAAAATGACCTCCAGCAGGCCACAAATGTGCATGTGTCTGCTCAAACGGTCAGAAACAGACTCCATGAGGGTGATATGAGGGCCCGACGTCCACAGGTGGGGGTTGTGCTTACAGCCCAACACCGTGCAGGACGTTTGGCATTTTCCAGAGAACACCAATATTGGCAAATTCGCCACTGGCGCCCTGTGCTCTTCACAGATGAAAGCAGGTTCACACTGAGCACATGTGACAGACGTGACAGAGTCTGGAGACGCCGTGGAGAACGTTCTGCTGCCTGCAACATCCTCCAGCATGACCGGTTTGGCATTGGGTCAGTAATGGTGTGGGGTGGCATTTCTTTGGAGGGCCGCACAGCCCTCCATGTGCTCGCCAGAGGTAGCCTGACTGCCATTAGGTACCGAGATTAGATCCTCAGACCCCTTGTGAGACCATATGCTGGTGCGGTTGGCCCTGGGTTCCTCCTAATGCAAGACAATGCTAGACCTCATGTGGCTGGAGTGTGTCAGCAGTTCCTGCAAGACGAAGGCATTGATGCTATGGACTGGCCCGCCCGTTCCCCAGACCTGAATCCAATTGAGCACATCTGGGACATCATGTCTCGCTCTATCCACCAACGTCACGTTGCACCACAGACTGTCCAGGAGTTGGCAGATGCTTTAGTCCAGGTCTGGGAAGAGATCCCTCAGGAGACCGTCCGCCACCTCATCAGAAGCATGCACAGGCATTGTAGGGAGGTCATACAGGCACGTGGAGGCCACACACACTACTGAGCCTCATTTTGACTTGTTTTAAGGACATTACATCAAAGTTGGATCAGCCTGTAGTGTGTTTTTCCACTTTAATTTTGAGGGTGACTCCAAATCCAGACCTCCATGGGTTGAAAAATTTGATTTCCATTTTTTTATTTTTGTGTGATTTTGTTGTCAGTACATTCAACTATGTAAAGAACAAAGTATTTCAGAAGAATATTTAATTAATTAGTGATCTAGGATGTGTTATTTTTGTGTTCCCTTTATTTTTTTGAGCAGTGTATATATAATATATATATTATGGTCATGCAGGTGGAATACTGGTGGAAGGAAGGTATATTTCACCCAGATTTCTCACCTGGGTGAAGTAAGTGTAATCTAGGAAGTGCTGTGGCCTGAACAAACTTAGTTGTTTAGGCAGGATTTTTTCTGAAAATACTTGGGGCCTGGATTATGCGGAACGATTGATAAGGTTGGTAGTGGGAGCAACCGTTCCCTCCCTTCCAGGCCAGCTTGTTGGTGTTCCCTGAAACACCTGAAAGCAGTTAACCTTGTTAGGTTGCTATATAAAGGGTTATGTAGCTCACTTAGGAGAGGCCTGCAAGGAGAGCACATGGTGCTAGGACTACTGAGGACCAGTGAGCAAACCACATGCCGTGGGAACGACAGCGTAACAGCTGTAGCCTAGGTGAGACAAACTCTTTATGTTAGTAGTTAGTCCTAGATGGGAAGGTTTTTGTTTTTGTGATTTGTTACTGAAATACTGGAATTCCTGGGTTCCACTAAAGAAAGCATGTGTTGATTTAAACCTCATGAAACTGGATCCTAATAAAAGTGACATGGACTTTATGCCATCTGTACCTCTGTGAGTGTTCGTAACCATACGCTACCCCCCACAGGCTTACAATATATAATTGCTGTTTGCTCATTTTGTAATAAAAGTAATTTTATTTCAATTGGCCTTTATTAAAAATGTTCAGACCTTTTTTAGGTACAGGGGTTAAAAAATCAGTCTACATTGTATCACTTCTAAGTCCCAGACATCATATGTGAAACCTTATCTTTGATCTCCTCACCTTATAAACACTAATTGAATCCATATTCTCATCAGTTTCATAAGAGTTTAGCGATAATGAATGTTTATGAGGTCAGGAGATCAAATATATGGATTAACATAAGCCATCAACTGACAAATAACAGGACTGATAAATGAGACTCTGCAAACAGACAGATTTTTTTTTTTTAACCCTTGTATCTCAAACATGGCTGAACACTTTTCATAAAGACCAATTGAAAAATTAATTTTAGCGCAAAATTAGTAAAAGGCAGCCATAAAAAAATTGCCTAAAGTTGTCCATAACCTTTAATGTGTGGCCACCTTAATATGTATACATAGAGGGTGTGGGGGAGGAGGGGGATGCAACTGCATTTTTTCTGTCTCTGTGTGTGTGTGAGAGTTGATGGGGTGGAGGGGGAGATAAAAGGAGACATCTGACTGGTTCACAGTGCTGAGCTCGGCACTAGCATCACACCAGGGTAAGCCCACCCACTCAGCGGGCCAGGAAGGAAAGAAGTGGTCATTTCCAAAGTATATGCAGAAGAATAGAAAGACTCAAAACATAGATTAGACCAAAATTTGCATTCTTAGATCATCAAAATAACAGTGACTTATTTTTATCCTGTAGCTCTGTGTGCTTACGGCTGTGGCAGCGGGTTCTGTATCGCCCCCAATGTGTGTTCCTGCAGAGATGGCCATCAAGGCATCACCTGTACTGGTAATGAATGTATTACTTATACCAACGTGTATTCTGTCTAGCCACTAAGCAGACCAAAACCTTTAAAGTAATGTCTCATTTCAGATCATTATATCATTGAACGGGAACTGGAAGATAAAGGTATGTGGCACACCTAAAATAGTGAAAAATAGGAACTCCCATCTAAAAAAACTGTATAGAAACTATAATGTTAGATTATTGTTTGCATGGACACGTGTAAGAAGGCTTGGTTGGCCAGCCTAAGCGCTGCTTCCTGATCCACCACTAATCCAGTAACTATCAAAAGTGATTTCAATAAGGTTCTTTATACATGGTAGCTCAAATACAAAAAGTAAAAATGGGAAAAAGGTGGAATATACATGTTAATTATATATATATATATATATATATATATATATATATATATATATAAAAAACACATAATAGGAAAAAAAGAGAACATGAACACCAATTATAGGTGCAAGAAATACCCACGGCCCAACCAGCTATATGTTAGGAGGCAAGTAAGTTGTCCAATATGACATGGTGCTGCAATATCCAAAAAGAAGAACCACAGAGCAAAGAAAAATATGTGAAAAATCTATTTTAGTTATAGATACAAGAAAATGAGGTCCCTTAAAGAGGACCTTTCACTAGAATAAAAAATGTAAACTTAGTATACAGACATGGAGAGCGGTGCCCAGGGATCTCCCTGCACTTACTATTATCCCTGGGCGCGGCTCCGTTCTACCGGTATAGGCCCCCGTAGCTTCATAGTTAGGCTCCACTGGGTGAAGCCTGCCGGCGTCTCCTTCTCCCAGGCTGTAGCGCTGGCCAAACGCAGCGCTCAGCTCATAGCCTGAGAGAAAAAAACACCTCTCAGGCTATGAGCTGAGCGCTGCGATTGGCCAGCGCTACAGCCTGGGAGAAGGAGACGCCGGCAGGCTCCACCCAGTTGAGCCGAACATATGAAGATACCGGAGCCTATACCAGGTGAAAGGAGCGGCGCCCAGGGATAATAGTAAGTGCAGGGAGATCACTGGGCGCCGCTCTCCATGTCTGTATGCTTAGTTTACATTTTCTATTCTAGTGAAAGGTCCTCTTTAAGGCCTAGTTCACACAATCTTTTTTCTTTTGCGAGTGTACGGGATGTTTTTTTGTGTTCCGTGTACAGAACCTTTCATTTTAATGGTTCCGCAAAAAAAACGGAATGTACTCTGTATGCATTCCGTTTCTCTCCTTGGGAGAACTACAGGCGGTCGCGCAGGAGGCTCGGGCCTCTTCGGCGCCCGGACCGGATGGGCTCCCGTATGGCATATACAAGAGCCACGCGGGGGTCCTCCTGCCCGGGCTGCTACAGGTCCTGAATGAATCTAGTAAAGGTGGAAAGCTGCCCCCGTCTTTGACGGAGGCAACTATCACGCTTATTCTGAAAAAGGGGAAAAATGGAAATAAAGTTGAAGCCTACCGCCCTATATCACTGCTCAATGCAGATTATAAAATAATTGCAAAAGTTCTGGCCAACAGGCTAAAAAAAGTAATAGCTGGCCTAGTTCATACAGATCAGACAGGGTTTATCCCCGGGCGACAGATCCAGACCAATATACGTCGAACCATTCTCAATATCCAGATTTGGGGGGGGAGAGGACCGCTCCATCCTCTCTTTGGACGCCGCTAAGGCATTTGACCGGGTGGAGTGGTCCTTCCTCTGGCGGGTCATGCATAGGATGAACCTGGGTCAAAAATTTATTGCATGGGTCAAATTGCTATATAGTGGGCCGACGGCCAGAATTAATATTAATGGGGGTCTTACCCCTGCCTTTTCCCTAAGGCGGGGGACACGACAGGGGTGCCCACTCTCTCCACTCCTCTTTTCAATCTTTATGGAACCGCTTGCTTGTAGGATACGGGCCGAGCCTAGTATCGTGGGATTCGGTGGCAGGGGGATGGACGACAAGATCTGCCTGTATGCAGATGACGTATTGCTCTATCTGAATGACGGGTGGCGAAGCGTCCCTGCCGTTATGCGAATAATAGAGGAGTTTGGTAGCGTCGCCGGGTATGAGATTAATTGGGCAAAGTCCGTCCTCTTCCCCCTTAACCGGATGCCTCCCGTAGGCGGCCTCAAGGTCAGAATCATTGCCCCAACGGACCACCTAGAATATCTAGGGATAAAAATTGGTAGTACCATTGGGGATTACAACTCATTAAACATCACTCCCCTAGTGGGGAAAATAAGGGAGAAGATTAGGGTTTGGCAGAAACTCCCGCTTTCCCAGATCAACATGATTGCGCTGATTAAAATGGTGCTGTTGCCCTGGATATTATATACGGTCAGCTCTTGCCCTGCTTGGATTGAAGATAGTGTTTTTAATCTGATTGATCGATTGATTAATGACCTGATATGGGGCAGGAAAAGGGTCCGCATTAAGCTACAATATTTACGACTGGCTGTAAGTAATGGTGGCCTTGGCCTGCCTCATTTTCAGAGTTATTACCTGTGCTCACAACTACAGTGGTGTATCAATATGGGGGATGGAGTATTAATAGCTCATATTATAGGAGAATGTCAGCAGTCCACATATAACATATTTAGCATATTGGAATCCGGACTCCTGCAGCGTATGGACCAGTCTTGTCCTATTGGTTCAGCGCTGCAGAAGGTCTGGAATAAAACCAAGGAACTTTCCCAGGCTCCTCAAATTTTGGAGTTTACTCCGCTATGGGACAACCCTGCACTAACAGAGTTTTTTGCCCTTAATGAAAAGGAATATTGGACTCGGAGAGGCATTACGCTATTTTCACATATATGCACCAAAGGGAAAATTAAACCGATAGGGGAAATGTTTCCTCATACATCAATTACAGCATTAGAACATTATAGATATTTTCAATTACAACATGCATTCGCATGCACGCTTAAAAAAATGCACTGGGAAACAAGCACCCAGAGATTCTCACTATTTTGTTATAACACAGTTGGGAAAAAAGTTAGGGTCTCACTACTTTATAGGAGATTTATAGAGGAATTAAGCACGCTCACTAAATTCAAAAGTGTAGATAAATGGAACGCAGATATAGGGGAATGTAATTCTTCACAATGGCGGGAAATATATCAAAATATTAAAAAGGCCTCCCTCTCACGACAGCACCGTTTGACTCAATTTAAAATAATACACCGATTATATGTTACTCCGAGTCTCCTATCCAAAATATACAGTAATAAGGGACAAGAATTCAGTTGCTTGAAATGCTCTCTTGCAGCCGCAGGGTATGTACATATGTTGTGGGACTGCCCAGTTATTAAGAACTTTTGGGATAGTATATTTCAAGAGTTGGTGGCACTAACTGGGAACAACCCCCCTCTAACTGCTCAAGTAGCGATACTTGGACTGCTTCCCCATCAATACAAAAATAAAACTCCTAAAAGTGAGCAGGGCTACTGGCTGAAGGGACTTCTATTGGCCAAGGTAATAATTCTGAGGCATTGGGTGAAAGATAGTCCACCAACAAAATATGAATGGCAACGCTTGATGGCAAGAGTAACAGATTTTGAATGTATGAAACGGCGAGGGGTGAAATTCACAACAGGAATAGGTGTATAGATAGGAGATATGATTGAAAGAGATCCATTACCGGACTGGAACTGATGACCCACCACTTCGTACTTCTTAAATTTAACCTCCCACATCAACAAATAAATTTTCAATAATCTTTAAATAACAAAATAGAATTATAATTCGCAAAAATCAAATAGGAATTGGTCCTATGATTGTCTGGGAAATACCCTCTTAGAGGGGTGTGAGCAGCCCGCCGCCCCTTGTCGTGGCGGCCGTACCAGGCCAGGTACGTTGGGGGGGGGGGGGGGGATGGGTGAGGGGGGGAGCTTTTGGGGGGGGGGCGGTTTTCTACTTTGATATGAGTGACAGAGAATTGGGATTAAACCGGAGTGTTTTTTTTTTATATTGAAGTCTATATGTATATATACACAGCTCGCTATCAAGGGAAATACTGCATAAATGTATCTGTCGTGTGTACCCATTCTCTGTGACCAGATACTTTTTTTATATTGCTTTGTTCTAAGAAAAAAATTAATAAAGATATTTAAAAAAAAAAAAGATAGAACACGTCCTATTATTGCCCGCAAATCACGTTCTGTGGCTCCATTCAAGTCAATGGGTCCACAAAAAAACAGAACACATATGGAATGTACTCCATATGTCTTCCGTATCCGTTCCGTTTTTGCGGAACGATCTATTGAAAATTTTATGCCCAGCCAAATTTTTTCTATGTAATTACTGTATACTGTATATGCCATACGGAAAAACGGAACAGAAACAGAAACAACGGAAACAAAAAACTGAACAACCGATCCGTGAAAAACGGACCGCAAAAAACTATAAAAGCCATACGTTCGTGTGAACTAGACCTAAGTCTGGGTCCACTGGTACCCCCACACATATCACATACTCCCCAGCTTCTTAAGGACTTCTTATGTAGGACAACATGATTTTAAACAGCCTTTGTGTGTTAGGCCTATCACCCAGTTAAGCCAATACTCTCTGCTCTGCACCTATGATGGGCAATCACCCCGAAACAGCTGTCCGCAGATGAGATGCTGGTTTATTTAATATCCGACTTAATATCTCAAGGCCTGTTTAAAGGTTCAAACATTGACTTATAGGATATCTGCCTTACATCTAGTGGCATTAGAGGCAGAGCTTGTTAAGAGCTCATTTCCATCCCTTTCTTTCCAGAATTCCAGAGGAGCATGTATGGCCTATAAGTCTCCTCACACCGATTAAGGCTCTCACTTCCTAAGGAGAGATATTACACCCCAATTCCTAGCATTTGCAATGGTCTGAGTTCTGTGACTGATACCCAGGGCCAGTGCAAGGATTTTTGCCAATTCAAGCGAAGCTACATTTTGCCCCCCCCACCGCAGCTCACCTGGCCCTGGTCCTGTCTGCAGCAGCTGGCTTCTCCTCTGTGTGGTCCTGGTATTTTCACTCTGCTTCAGACAATCGCTGGTTTGAGGACTGTATTTTTTGCCCTATAAGACCCACCGGCCCATAAGACACGCCTAGGTTTTAGAGGAGGATAATAAGAAAAAAATATTTTCCATTACACCTCAGGTCAGACCAGCAATCAGACCCCCAATGTTAATTAAACTTCAGCTCACAGCCCTAATCAGACCCCCAATGTTAATCAGACCTCAGATCAGACCCCCAATGCCTCAGATCAGTCCCCCATGTGTCACGACTGTGACTGATCCAGACAGGTCTGGGAGGAGAAGGTCGCAGCGACTTGCTACTCGCGATAGCTTGTGAGTTTGCTCCGTGGTTCAGGGTATGTCATCTGGGTTTTGCCTTGTGAACCTTTTTGTCCTGACTGGGAGTTTGTAGGCATCCTTCTCAGGTGAGTCCTGTCTGCCACTCCCAGCTACTATATTAGTTTCACTTTCACTTGCAGTCATTGCCAGATATAGTCCTTACTACCAGTGCTACTCTGACCTTGGAAGGAGATCGTTTGATGGTGTTGCTGTGGAGCTCTTGTCCGGCGTGGACTGTCGTGTTTGGGATCGCCTTCTCTGCTCGTGACTGGATAAGTCTATCACTGCCATAGTTTGTTTGTTGCTGCCTTCCCCTGTTGTTTTCCTAGACGTGAGTGATGGTGACTAGCGCTCCCATCGGCCTTTCCCCAGTCCAGTCTAGTTAGGGCGACTGAGGGTTTTAGGCATCCTGCTCGCCGCACGGGTTCACACCCCGTCTAGGGTATCAGGGCAGACAGGTGCCAGCTGAGGGTTAGTCAGGGGTGGCCATTCTATTTCCCATCCGTAGATAAGGGTCCCCCTTCCCCTCTGTCTGGTGCGACACGACTGCTGCTGGGATAGCGGTCGTGACAGTATATCTGGCCTTTTAAAAAAAAATGTGACCTTTCTTTCTTTTTTTTTTTTTTTTTTTTTCTGCTTGCTGTTTTGCTTTGTATTTTGTCTGTTCCACTATGGATCCGGTTTCGGTTTTGGCGAAACAATTACAGGGGTTATCCCTTGAAGTGGCAGGATTAAAAGCAACAGTGCTGCAGCAGCAATCCTTGGGTTCCACCGTTGCTATGGGTAACCAAGGTACTCCTGATCCAAAAGTGGCTTTACCTGATAGGTTCTCAGGAGGGAGAGACCAATTTGTAACCTTCAGAGAAGCTTGCAAATTGTTCTTCAGGTTACGCCCTAGATCCTCCGGCGGTGAGGAACAACGGGTGGGCATTGTAATTTCTCTCCTGCAAGGAGATCCGCAGGCTTGGGCTTTCTCCCTACCATCAGACTCTCCGGCCTTACGATCAGTGGAGGAGTTTTTTGAAGCCCTGGGTCTCGTATATGATGACCTGGACAGGGTCTCACTGGCTGAGTCTAAGCTACGTAGACTTCGGCAAGAGAACTGGTCTGCTGAACTATATTGTTCCGAATTCCGTAGGTGGGCTACTGATACTTTATGGAACGACTCGGCCCTTAGGAGTCAGTTCTGCCAGGGGTTGTCTGAAAAATTAAAAGACGCGCTGGCGGTATACGAGGTCCCTGGGTCTCTTGAGGCTGCTATGTCTCTGTCCATAAGAATCGACAGACGACTCAGGGAGAGACTATAAAATTTTACGGAGGCCTCTATAGGGCAGGGATGGGTCTGTTATGGTCCAGTCGAACCAATGCAAATAGGGGGCGCCACTAGACGGGTGAATCCTCCTAAGTTCCGCCGTAGGTCAGAGGTTTGTTTTCGTTGTGGGGGGAGGGGTCATTTTGTAAAGGTTTGTCCCTCAGAACCCAAGAGACCACAAACTAAGGAGCCGCCGGAAATCTAGAGTCCCCAGATTGTGCGGAGGAGAACAGTCTGGGCGTATTCGTTTCCTCCATACGCATGTCTCAGTTTTTGTTGTCCGCTACCGTTGAGGCGGGCAATAAGACTGAGATCTGTTCCGTTTTCTTGGACAGTGGGGCGGGGGTCAACTTGGTGGATTCACTGTTTGCTCAGGCTCTGGGTTTAACTCCGGAACCGGTATGCAGAACTATTCCTGTGTTTGCCATCGACTCCTTCCCTCTTACTCAGAGAGAGTTAACTCAGATCATCCATAATATCCATCTGCAGGTAGGGGACCTCCATAAAGAGCATATCTCTTGTTATGTCCTGGACGGTCTTCCGGCTCCTATGGTATTGGGGCTTCCCTGGCTGGTGACTCACAATCCAGTGGTGGATTGGCAGGCCGGGGAGATTGTGGAGTGGAGTGAACATTGTAAGGACAACTGCTTGAGTAGTAGGTGCTCTACACTCTCTGTAACATCTTTACCTGCCTTTCTGTCAGATTTTATGGATGTGTTCTCTGAGAAGGGTTGTCAGGGGTTACCACCTTATCGTCCATATGATTGCCCGATTAATCTATTACCTGGGGCAAAACTACCTAAAACCCAGTTATACAATCTTTCCGGCCCGGAGAGGAAGGCTATGAAAGATTATATTTCGGAGAGTTTGGCTAAGGGACACATCAGACCCTCTTCTTCACCTGTGGCTGCAGGGTTCTTTTTCGTTAAAAAGAAAGATGGGGGCCTACGTCCTTGCCTGGATTTCCGGGAATTAAACCGGATAACTATCCGAGATCCCTATCCTCTTCCTCTCATTCCCGACCTCTTTAATCAGGTTGCTGGTGCTAAATGGTTCTCCAAAATGGATCTCAGAGGAGCCTATAACCTGGTTCGCATCAAAGAGGGGGATGAGTGGAAGACGGCTTTTAATACTCCGGAAGGGCATTATGAAAATCTGGTCATGCCATTTGGTCTTACTAATGCGCCTGCGGTATTCCAACATTTTGTCAACGATATTTTTAGTCACCTTATCGGGAGATTTGTTGTGATATATCTTGATGACATCCTGGTCTATTCCCCGGATCTGGATACACATAAGGTCCATGTGAGACAAGTGCTGCAGATATTAAGGGCCAACAAATTGTTTGCTAAGTTAGAAAAATGTGTGTTCGCTGTAAAAGAACTGCCATTTCTGGGGTATGTGTTGTCAGATTCAGGTTTCCGCATGGATCCAGAGAAAGTCCGGGCGATTATAGACTGGGATCTGCCTGAGAACCTGAAGGCATTGCAACGCTTCCTGGGGTTTGCCAATTTTTATAGAAAGTTTATAAAGAACTATTCCTTGGTGGTCAAACCACTGACGGACATGACCCGAAAGGGATCCGATTTTTCCAAATGGTCACATGCAGCCAAAACTGCCTTTGCATCTCTGAAGGAGAGATTCACCTCGGCCCCTATTCTCGTACAGCCAGATGTCTCGCTTCCTTTTATTGTAGAGGTTGACGCATCAGAGGTGGAGGTGGGAGCGGTACTATCTCAGGGCCCGTCCCCTGGTGAATGGCGTCCGTGTGCTTTCTTTTCGAAGAAATTGTCTACTGCAGAAAGGAACTATGATATTGGCAACAGGGAACTTTTGGCTATTAAGTTGGCTTTTGAGGAGTGGCGTCATTTTTTGGAGGGGGCGGTTCATCCCGTCACGGTGATTACTGATCACAAAAACTTATTGTATCTGGAGTCTGCTAAACGTCTCACCCCTAGACAGGCTCGGTGGTCGTTATTTTTTACTAGGTTTAATTTTGTAATAACCTATCGCCCGGGGGCAGAAAAATACTAAGGCGGATGCATTGTCTCGAAGTTTTCCTGGAGGGGGTGATGTTGAGGTACCAGAGCCCATTTTGCAAAAGGGGGTGGTAGTCTCTGCATTACACTCAGGTTTGGAGGGGAGGGTGTTGGAAGCTCAGGGGGACGCCCCGGCCTCCTGCCCCTCGGGTAAACTGTTTGTGCCAGAAAATTTACGACTGGAGATACTAAAAGAACACCATAACTCCACACTGGCAGGACACCCAGGTAGTAGGGCAACCTCTGAGTTAGTGTCTCGTCGGTTCTGGTGGCCTAAATGGCGCCAGGAGGTGTTGAATTTTGTGTCTGCATGTGCTACCTGTGCTCGTTCTAAGGTAGATCATACTCGTCCGGCAGGGCGTCTTTTACCTCTGGCCATCCCCAACAGGCCTTGGACGCACCTGTCAATGGATTTCATTACGGATCTACCAGTATCAGCGGGGAAGACTGTTATTCTTGTAGTTGTTGACAGATTCAGCAAAATGGTGCACTTTATTGCTCTTGCCGCATTGCCTAATGCTAACACACTGGCTCAGGTTTTTATTGACCACATCGTGAAGCTTCACGGGGTCCCTTCCGATATTGTTTCGGATCGTGGTACCCAATTCGTTTCTAAATTTTGGAAAGCTTTTTGTTCTCGTTTAGGGGTTCATCTGTCGTTTTCTTCATCTTTCCATCCACAGTCCAACGGTCAGACTGAACGTACCAATCAAAACCTAGAGACATATTTGAGATGCTTTGTTTCCGAAAATCAGGAGGAATGGTCATCTTATTTACCGTTAGCCGAGTTTGCCATTAATAATCGTCGTCAAGAATCCACCGATAAGTCACCATTTTTTGGTGCGTATGGTTTCCATCCTCAGTTTTATACGTTTAGTGAGGGGGGGCTGTCTGGGATTCCCGAGGAGGAACAATTTGCGTCTTCACTTTCTTCAGTGTGGCAGAGTGTGCAAGAAAGTTTGAAGAGAATTGGTGGTAGATACAAACGTGCGGCTGATAGGAAGCGCTCTGAAGGTCCGGACCTTGGGGTGAATGACTTGGTGTGGTTGTCTACCAGAAATATCAAGTTGAAGGTTCCCTCGTGGAAATTAGGTCCGAGATTTATTGGTCCTTATAGGGTAATTAAGATCATTAACCCGGTGGCTTTTCGTCTGGAGCTACCTCAGACTCTAAGGATCCATAACGTCTTCCACAGATCTCTGCTTAAGAGATATGTAGAACCTCCTGAACTATTGCCACTACCGCCTCCACCGGTGGTTGTTGATGGCAGTCTTGAGTTTCAGGTAGAAAAGATTGTTGATTCACGATATGTTCGCCGCTCTCTTCAGTACCTGGTGCACTGGAAAGGTTATGGTTCCGAAGAGAGAATGTGGGTTCCAGCATCAGAGATAAAAGCGGACAGACTCATTCGGGCTTTTAATAGCTCCCATCCGGAGAGGCCTGGTCTTGAGGGTCCAGGGGCCCCTCGTAGAAAGGGGCGTACTGTCACGACTGTGACTGATCCAGACAGGTCTGGGAGGAGAAGGTCGCAGCGACTTGCTACTCGCGATAGCTTGTGAGTTTGCTCCGTGGTTCAGGGTATGTCATCTGGGTTTTGCCTTGTGAACCTTTTTGTCCTGACTGGGAGTTTGTAGGCATCCTCCTCAGGTGAGTCCTGTCTGCCACTCCCAGCTACTATATTAGTTTCACTTTCACTTGCAGTCATTGCCAGATATAGTCCTTACTACCAGTGCTACTCTGACCTTGGAAGGAGATCGTTTGATGGTGTTGCTGTGGAGCTCTTGTCCGGCGTGGACTGTCGTGTTTGGGATCGCCTTCTCTGCTCGTGACTGGATAAGTCTATCACTGCCATAGATTGTTTGTTGCTGCCTTCCCCTGTTTTCCTAGACGTGAGTGATGGTGACTAGCGCTCCCATCGGCCTTTCCCCAGTCCAGTCTAGTTAGGGCGACTGAGGGTTTTAGGCATCCTGCTCGCCGCACGGGTTCACACCCCGTCTAGGGTATCAGGGCAGACAGGTGCCAGCTGAGGGTTAGTCAGGGGTGGCCATTCTATTTCCTATCCGTAGATAAGGGTCCCCCTTCCCCTCTGTCTGGCGCGACACGACTGCTGCTGGGATAGCGGTCGTGACACCATGTCAGCCATCATGCCCCCCATGTCAGCCATCATGCCCCCTATGTCAGCCTTCATGCCCCCCATGTCCCATTTTTTTCCCCCTCCATGTCAAATCACCCCCTATGTCACATTTCTCCCCCCTCCATGTCACATTTCTCCCCCTCAAGGCCTCAATGTCACACATTTCTCCCCCCTCCATGTCACATTTCTCCCCCCTCCATGTCACATTTCTCTCCCTCCATGTCAAATCACCTATGTCACATCATCCCCCCCCCCCATGGCACATTTCTCCCCCTCAATGGCATTGCCACTGGCACAGACTATTCCTCCCCCATTAATGTTGTGTAAGTAAAGTAAGTTAATAAACATTATGCGCTCTGCGTGCCTGCGCTCACCTACCACTCGAGTCGGCAGTCTGGCTGTGTGTGACTCACGGACTCACAGCATGAGTCACCACCAGCTCCCTCCAGTCCCTGCTGTTGCCCGCCACCACGGGCCGCGGTGCCACTCGCCATGCCAGTCACACCCCGTGACCGGGCGTGCTCACTCACGTGCTGCGCCTGCTCTGTGAGTGAGAGCTGCCGCCGGGGCCGCACACACGGCACACATGCACGCAGCGCAGGCTGGGGTGGGCACCCTGCGGTGCAAGAGCTACTCGGACCCAGAGTACTTGCACGCAAGTGAATTGCCTTATGGTAGCGCCGGCCTGGTGATACCCAGGGAAAGAACCACCTGGATGTCACAATTCACCTACTGCACCCCGCTTTTCTGTGAACTAAGGGTAAGATAAATTAGGTTTCATGGGTAGATCTTTGCCCAAAATGAGCGCCAGTGATGATATAGCATGTCAATTGCTGCTCGTTTAGCTCCATTTACATGGAGCAACCGTTGGCACTGTACGTGCCCTAACAATTGTCTGGGCAACAGAGTTCCATAATTGTGGACAGCACATTCCTGTCTACACATAGCGAAGTTTTTCCAAAAACCGAAGAATTTTAATGCCGCCTAAAAGATGCAGTCTCCTAGTTATATGCCTTTAATATCTGTGATAAAACAATCCATTTAGGTGACAGATGAGTGAATTTCCTAAAATCCATTTTGGGTCTGATTCAGTGGAATTGGCTGTCAGATACCATTTGAATAAATTTGGCTTGAGTCAAAGTGCCCCATTGTCCAGAAAAGTCATGTATGTTAACGCCAAGACAGTATAAGGGCTTGTTCACGCGACCGTAAGTATTTTACGGTCTACAAAAAAATGGATCCGCAAAAAATACGGATGACGTCCGTGTACATTCTGTATTTTGCGGAACAGAACAGCTGGCCCCTAATAGAACAGTCCTATCCTTGTCTGTAATGCAGACAATAATAGGACATGTTTGCAGAACGGAAATACAGACATACGGAAACGGAATGCATACGGAGTACCTCTTTTTTTTTTTTTGCGACCCTATTGAAATTAATGGTTTCGTATATATTTGGCTAGTAGTTGACACGAAGTCTTGATCGCATGTGAGCTACTCTTTGGATTCTATGACCCAAACATTTCTTACCTTCCAGGTTATTCCCTTACCTGTCTATCTGCAATGTGTGAACAAGGCTGTGCAGTTATCAATGGCGCCACTGTGTGTAGCTGCTTTCATGGTTACTCTCTTGGAAAAGATGGTAAAAGCTGTTATGGTAGGTTCTTTCATTTTACTGAAAATAGTGAATTATCTGTCAGCAGATTTGTACCTATGACACTGGCTGACCTGTTACATGTGCGCTTGGCAGCTGAAGACATCTGTGTTGTTCCCATGTTCATATGTGTCCGCACTGCTGAGAAAAATGATATAAAGAATATAAAACTACCAAACAACTCATTTTAATATGTACAAGCAAACAGACTTGTAACAGTCACATAACAGATACTGTAAAATCAGAAACCAAGTCAGATCTCAGCTCAATATTTTAAAGTAAAATAGGGAACATATAGGGACGGGCAGAAGGTAGGCTAAGAAAAGGAAAGTGTAAAGATCCCTGTCAGATCCAATTATAGTCAAGGCTAGTCTTGAACTGGTGAATGGTGAACTCCAGCAGAACAGTCACCATTTAAGGCAAGTATGATCCTACCCTTAGTCATCCATTACTTCATTCTGAAGAAAAATTACTTTTAATCCATAAACAAACGAACAGTTAAAGGGGTTGTCCCACGAAAAATATTCTGCAGTTTTTAAACCACCAGCTGGATCGGAATGCTTTTGTAACTGTATATAATTAAAAATGTAGTATAGCTACTGAGTTATTCAATAAAATGTATCTCTATAGCGCCACCGGCTGTTTATTCATTTTCTTATTTCTCTGTCCATCTCAGTGAGGTGAACACACATGGTTAGTTCCATCCTTCCACTGTTTCCTGAGCTGTGATAGGGAAAGCTGTAGCAGAAAGGATATGCCCCTGAGCTGCCAGCTTGATAGAACATCAGTCAATGGGGGGATCTCTGGATCCACGTGAGGTACAGGACTGGATCTAGCTTATTTTTTACATTAATCATGGGATGACCCCTTTAAGTGCACCAAAGACAGACCCACGCCTTTGCTCCTCCTACCTCTCCTTCTTGATTAATAGGCCCAGGAACAGGTGACAAGAAAAATGGTGACACCCAGTTATCCATGTATTCATACCTTACCAGGAGGAATAAAAGAAACACAAAAGGGCTCATTCATCAAACTGGTGTAAAGTAGAACTGGCTTAGTTGCCCATATCAACCAATCAGATTCCACCTTTTATTTTTGACAGCTCCTTTGGAAAATGAAAGGTGGAATTTGATTGGTTACTATGGGCAACTAATGCAGTTCTACTTTACACTAGTTTGATAAATGACTCCCTCAATCTCCGAATGGTTGGAGGTTTTTAGGTATTCTTAGAACTTATTCTAGTAAACTGTTCCTCCATGACCCCAAATGTTCTAGGAAAAATGCTCCTGAATTATTATTTTATGGACAATTCAAGTTTTCACTAAGACAGACATGTCGGAAAGCTGACAGATCATCATGATCCTTGTTGTATGTTCTTATGATTTATATCAATTTACTGTTTGCTTTTGTGTCAGATGTTGATGAATGTTCTCGACCTCAAGCCTCAAGTCTTTGCCAACAGCAATGTAAGAACAACGTAGGAAGCTACAGATGTCTGTGCTATTATGGATATCAGATTTCTCCCAATGGCCGCTCATGCGTGCCTATAAAGCACCCCAACACAATTGCTGGTAAGACTTATGAGTTCAACTAATATTAGACGTTTTAATGCAGCGTATTATTACTGCAAGTTATGGAATTATTGATCTTGGCAAAATGTGAGAGTTCTGGGGGTCATTTATCAAACTGGTGTAAAGTAGAACTGGCTTAGTAGCCCATAGCAACGAATCAGATTCCTCATTTCATTTTACAAAGGGGCTGACCAAAATGAAAGGTGGGATCCGATTGGTTGCTATGGGCTATAAGCTACTTTACACCAGTTTGATAAATGACTCCCTCTATCTCCGAATGGTTGGAGGTTTTTAGCTATTCTTAGAACTTATTCTAGTAAACTGTTCCTCCATGCTACTCATCACAATCACATCCTAGTATATCTGGTGAAGCACTTTGATGTTAAAGGGGTTGTCTAACAAAAGATGTTCTACAGTTTTGTAAACCAGCGCCTGGATCTGAATACTTTTATAATTGCATGTAATTAAAAATGTATTATAGCCACTGAATTATTCAATACAAACTGTATCTGTATAGCGCCACCTGCTGTTTGCTTTTTTCTTATTTCTTTGTCCTGCTCACTGAGATGTCCGCACATGCTCAGTTTCAACCAACTTGTGATAGGGAGAGAGCTGCAGCTGAATGGACACCCCCCTGAGCTGCAGCTGAATGGACACACCCCCTGAGCTGCAGATAGTTAGTGGTAGATAGTGTAGGTTAGTTAGTGTAGCTGATATCTTCCAGTGTAGGGTGTTAGGTACATTAGTTAGTTAGCTCAGTCATATAAATACACTCACCTAAAGAATTATTAGGAACACCATACTAATACGGTGTTGGACCCCCTTTTGCCTTCAGAACTGCCTTAATTCTACGTGGCATTGATTCCACAAGGTGCTGATAGCATTCTCTAGAAATGTTGGCCCATATTGATAGGATAGCATCTTGCAGTTGATGGAGATTTGAGGGATGCACATCCAGGGCACGAAGCTCCCGTTCCACCACATCCCAAAGATGCTCTATTGGGTTGAGATCTGGTGACTGTGGGGGCCATTTTAGTACTGTAAACTCATTGTCATGTTCAAGAAACCAATTTGAAATGATTCGAGCTTTGTGACATGGTGCATTATCCTGCTGGAAGTAGCCATCAGAGGATGGAAACATGTTCTCATTCTGTTTACGCCAAATTCGGACTCTACCATTTGAATGTCTCAACAGAAATCGAGACTCATCAGACCAGGCAACATTTTTCCAGTCTTCAACAGTCCAATTTTGGTGAGCTCGTGCAAATTGTAGCCTCTTTTTCCTATTTGTAGTGGAGATGAGTGGTACCCGGTGGGGTCTTCTGCTGTTGTAGCCCATCCGCCTCAAGGTTGTGCGTGTTGTGGCTTCACAAATGCTTTGCTGCATACCTCGGTTGTAACGAGTGGTTATTTCAGTCAACGTTGCTCTTCTATCAGCTTGAATCAGTCGGCCCATTCTCCTCTGACCTCTAGCATCCACAAGGCATTTTTGCCCACAGGACTGCCGCATACTGGATGTTTTTCCCTTTTCACACCATTCTTTGTAAACCCTAGAAATGGTTGTGCGTGAAAATCCCAGTAACTGAGCAGATTGTGAAATACTCAGACCGGCCCGTCTGGCACCAACAACCATGCCACGCTCAAAATTGCTTAAATCACCTTTCTTTCCCATTCTGACATTCAGTTTGGAGTTCAGGAGATTGTCTTGACCAGTACAACACCCCTAAATGCATTGAAGCAACTGCCATGTGATTGGTTGACTAGATAATTGCATTAATGAGAAATAGAACAGGTGTTCCTAATAATTCTTTAGGTGAGTGTATATGTATATAATCCAGATAGTTAGTGGGAGATAGTGTGGGTTAGTTAGTGAATAGTGTAGCTGATAGGTTTCAGTGCAGGGTGTAGTGTAGGTTAGATAGAGATATAGTATAGTGTAGCCTTTTGCTGTCTGTTTAGTCTGTGGAAAAAAAACAAACAGAAAAAAAAAAAAAAAAGGCTTTGCCTGTGTTTTAGTGTAACAGTTTTAGGGTTTTGTTTGTTAGGGAGGAATTATTGTCTGCATCTTTTGTCTGTGAAAAAAACAAAAAAAAAAAAAAAGTTTTAGTGTTACTGTTTTAGTTTTTTTTGTACTAGGGAGGGATTATTGTCTGCGTGTTTTGTTATTGAAAAAAACAAGAAATAAACAAAAAAAAATACATTTTTGCCTGTGATTTAGGGTTTCGTGTCTATTTTATTTAAGTTTTGCCCCATTGTCCTCAAGCCAATAAAGTTTGGCCAAACTCCCTCATTATTTTCTTTCTCTATTTTTTTTTTTTGTGTTGTTTAAAAACTTTTTGGTTTATTGTAAATTATTAGTCAAAATCATGAGTGGCTGTGGTCGTTCCGGCAGCTGTGTTCGTGGTAGGAGAGTTGGTTCTAGTGCTGGACCGCTGCCAGCATGGGGCCGCTCCTCTACCCACGGAGTGGTGGGCGCCGGTGGCAAGGGTGTCCGCCTGATCCGTGATTTTTTTGGGGCGTGGCAGCCACCCCATTTTACCTCAGGACGCCGAGGCTGTGGTCTCATTTGTGACCCAAGCCAGTGGCACGGAGTCCTCTGCCCCGTCTCTCAGCTCGCCGCCTCCTGCAGGACCAGCCCCCAGCCCCCGATGCTGTTTGACTGCGACAGTGAGAGGTACATCTTGGCGGTGGTAATGCAGGAGAGTGAGCTAGAGCTTGGTCTGGATGGTCAGGACCTTTTGGAAGGGATGGAGAAGAAGGAGGGGGTACCGCCCATCAGTGCCCCAGTGGCATCACTTCCAACTGGTGCGGGTGGTATCAGCCACAGAACCCCCACACCTAGTCAGACCCAGTCGTCAGTGAGGGGGACAGCGGAGCCAGGTCAGGGGCTCCACGTCTGCTGTTCCCCTCAGTCAACCACTGGTCGACCTTGGGTCTGACATTACAGGTGATGAAGAGGAGGGTGATTTTGAATAGGTGCCACCTCCCTTGTCAGGTGATGGCAGCACTGATGAGGAAGGTAGGCACCCAAGGCAAATGGTGCGCGAGGGCACCAGGGAGCTCAGTGGCAGGGGCTCCACTGGTAATGGCAGCAGGAGGTGGCAGCAGCAGGTGCCGGCTCCACATGTGCGCACCAAGCCCGAACAGGCGCAAGCCAGCACCACCCCATCTGACAGGAGGTCGGTGCGTAAGTCGCCTGTTTGGGCTTACTTCACCTTGGCAACAGACAATGTGACAATTGCCATCTGTCAGCTGTGCCATGCCAGGGTAAGGAGAGGGAGGTCTGTTGCTCGGCTGGGTACCACTGCCCTTACTCAGCACCTGAGAGTCAACCATTGGCGGGAGTGGGAACAGATGCAGGGTGGTCGTAGCAGCGCCAGCAGCAGTGCGCAGGGGACAGCAGCTCCTGCCACTGTCCTGCAGCCACCCCACCTCCTTCCAACAATGCATTTCCACTCCCCTACTCCCTCTCCTATAGGTACTGGTACCGGCAGCCAGACCTCTGCCTCCTCTGCACCCTCCTCTACCGCCTCCACTGCCTTCCAGCGCCAGCCGTCGGTTGCTGATGCATTTGAACGCAACGCGCCCTACGCCCCCGGGGACCGACGCTTGCGTTCACTCAATAGGCTTCTGGCAACATCTCGCCCAACATCTGCTGCCCTTAAATATTGTGGACTGCAATCCATTCCGGCAGTCCGGAGCAGGCCCAACCCAGGTGGCGTGTCCCCAGCTGCCATTTCTTTGCCAGGACCGGCATCCCTGCCCTACACCAGCACATTGTGCAGAATGTATCCCTGTCGCTGGATCACGCTGTCAGCGACAGGGTGCATCTGACAATGGATGCTTGGACCAGCAGACATGGGCAGGGACGATATATAAGCTTTACTGCCCATTGGGTGTCCCTCCTACGCGCCGGGGAGGGATCATCAGATGTGGCGGCATCTCAGTTTGTGGTGCCAACCGGGGTGTCCAGGGGAGAACTGCTGCTCTCCCTCAAGCCACTGTCTCCACCGCTGCTGAGCCCGCCAGCAAGCGTCCCCGTAGCTATGCTAGTTTGGGGCACGTCCGCTGCCAGGCCGTGCTCCAGCTTGTGAGCTTAGGGAAATGGAGACACACTGGACCTGATGTTCTGGCCGTCCTCCAGGCTCAGGTCCACAAGTGGCTGACACCCCGAAGGCTCCAGGCAGGTATGGTTGTCTGTGACAATGGCAGCAACCTTCTCGCTGCCCTCCATGCTGGCAGTCTAACACATTTGGCCTGCATGGCACATGTCCTCACCCTTGTGGTACAGAAGTTCCTACGCACATACCCAAGGTTGAGCGACATCGTGCCAAGGGTACATAGGATTGCCACCTCCGACGCTCCCCAACCGCGTCCCTGTCCAAACTGCAGCAAGACAACAGTCTGCCACCTCACAGGCTGATTGTGGACAGCGTGACGCGGTGGAACTCCACCCTCCACATGCTGGAGAGGTTGTGGGAGCAGCGATGGGTGGTGAAAGAATACCTGCTGGACCAAGGCACTTCTGGGCCATCACACCCACTCCCCTACATCACCAATGCAGAGTGGGGCAGATACATCAGGTCTGCCACGTGTTGGCCCCATTCGAGCAGGCAACCAAGATGGTCAGCTGGGAGCATGTCAGCCTCAATGACGTGCTCCCCATAGTGTTCCTGCTGGACAAGACAATAGATCACCTGCTCGAGGCTGGGGAGAGTGCCTTGGCGGAGCAAGTAGAGGCAACAATGCTCCACCAAGACCAGGCCTAGGACGAGGAAGAATTTGTTGAGGAGTTTGCCGACGTCCAGGAGTCTGGGCCTGGTCAGGAGGGAGAGCCGGTGCGGGGGGCACCGTTAGTCCAGGGGTGTTCCGGGCAGCCAAGAAGAGTCACAGCGGGCCGTCCTCTTCCCCATGGCTGCCCACATGCTGCGAAGCCTCAGGAGGGACCCCCGGATCAGAAAAATTAAGGAGATGGATGAGTTTTGGTTGGCCACCCTTTTAGACCCTTGCTGCAAGGGGAAACTGGAGCAGTTCATCCCAGCCAGCTGGAGGGAGGCCCATATGCAAAACCTGCTCCTCCAGCTGGAGCAGGCAAGCCCTCATCCTCATGCTCCAGTTCTCCCTGCCCATCTCACCCAGCCCATCTCACCCAGCAGGTGGCTGGCCCAAGCAGCTCCAGCCGAGCAGGTGATCTTATGGGTGAGATGAGGTTGTTCTACCACTCTGCGCGATCCAGCAGCAGCAGCAGCAGTCACCACCTCCAGCTGGCCCGCATGGTGCCAGACTAAATGGGGTCTGTCGGTGCTTCCGACAGCATGAGCACCAACGACCCCATGGAGTACTGGGTTGCCAGGCTGGACACCTGCCGTGAGCTCGCTCAGTATGCGCTGGAAGTACTGTCTTGCCCCCCCCTTCCAGCGTACTGTCTGAGCGGACATTCAGCATGGCAGGTGGGGTGGTCACAGACAAGCGGACCCGTCTGTCCACTGACTCCGTGGACAGACTGACATTTATCAAAATGAATGAGTCCTGGATCAAAAGCAACGTCTTGGACCCCGCTGTCAGTTCCGGGCGCTGAAGGGTCCCTTGTCAATCCCTCTCCTTGGCTTTCCCTCCCAAACTTTGTTGTTTTTTAACTTTTGTATATATTTCTTGATGATTTTAATTATTTATGTATAGATGAAATTTTTTATATATTTATTTATTGATAACTTTTTTATATATATTTCTGTATTGATGAATTTACTTATGTATTTATTGATGATTTTATTTATTATTTATTTATGGATGAATTTTTTAATATATATGTATTTATTGATGAATTTATTTATGTATTTATTTATTGATGACTTTATATATTTCTCTATTGTTGAATTTCTTTAAATATTTTTTTGACGACCAATTTTAAAAAAAAAATCTAATCTTTCAGTTTATTTATCTTTTTTTTCATTAATTTATTAACCTCTTATTTATTCATTCATTCATTCGTTCATTCATTTAACTAATTTTAGAAATATATATGTATATATACTACACATTAAGCCCGTTTGAATAACGGGCGCTAGAACAGTAGTGCATAAACATTAGTAGGAACATTATATCTTAAATGTCAAGGGAACTTTACCACATTGACTTTTTGTGTCGAATAACTCAATTCAATTGATTAATCTTTTCAGCCCTAATATAGTGTAACCCTTAGTCCTCTGTGTGATCTCTGGACACTGCCCTCCATACATAAACCATATTGGAAAATAGACCTCTCAGATACCAATTGGCACACAGCGCTCCACACACTGCCCACTCCAGTCCGCTCTCAGTTTCCATATCAGGCACATCGAGTCTAGAGAAGAACACTGCGGTAACGCAGCCTGCCACGCCGTGTGCTGATTCCTCCAAGCCAGAGGGCAGCAGGACTGGAGTGGTTTAGCAGTGGCTCTCTCATCCTCCTTTTGTCTGTGAAGAGTCATGGTTACAGACGCTCGCACAACCCATACATGATCAGCCCCACAAACACACCGGGTTCCAGCCATCGGCAGCACCCAGCCGTCCTCTGCCCGTCAGAGCACAGAAGCCAGTGAGGAACCAGCTTGCCTCAGCCCGGGAGTGGATGTGTCCCCAGCTCTGCGGCCGGCATCAGTTGAACCGAAAAAAATCATGTTTTAGTGTCTCCAAGTTCTGAGAGCCATATTTGTGTTTTTTTTGGACGATTGTCTTAGGTAGGGGCAAATTTTTTGCGTGATGAGGTGACGGTTAGAGTGGTACTATTTTGGGGGTCATACACCTTTTTGATCGCTTGGTGCTGCACTTGGTGCCAAAAAAATGGTTTATTTAGCACAGTTTTTTTATTTTTATTTTTTTACGGTGTTCACCTGAGGTTAGGTCATGTGACATTTTTATAGAGCCATTCGATATGGATGCGGCGATACATAATATGTCTACCTTTTGGGAAAAGGACGCTTTATTTTTACATTTTTCTAATTTTTTGGGAAACCTTTAATTTTTTTAGCTTTTTTTTCTGTTTATTTTTTGTCCCCCTCTGGGGCTTAAACTTTTGGGGGTCTGATCCCCTTTACAGTGCATTACAATACTTCTGTATTGTAATGCACTGGCTGTGAGTGTATTACCAGTGTAATACAGGGGGCTGGATCTCACAGGCCCTCCCGGAAGGCATCGGGCTACCTTCCCTTCCATGTTTGAAGCTTACACGTGCCGCGGTCAGCGCTGACCGCGGCCGTGCAGGGGTTAATTTGCCGGCATTGGTGATTTCATCGATGCCGGCGCATACAGCAGTCGTCCGGCTATCAGTGACTTCCGGACCCCTGCCCCCGATCGGGTGGGTGCAGCTCCTGCACCCGCCCGATCACCATGCAGTACATTTACGTCACTGGGATGTAAGTCACATCCAGATCTGACGTACATGTACGTCATCAGGCGTTAAGGAGTTAAGTGTGTGATGTATCTAATGTAATGATGTACGGGGCCTTTTACTGGAATACAGAATGATGATTGCAGTTTATGTATATATATATATATATATATATATATATATACACTCAACTAAAGAATTATTAGGAACACCTGTTCTATTTCTCATTAATGCAATTATCTAGTCAACCAATCACATGGCAGTTGCTTCAATGCATTTAGGGGGGTGGTCCTGGTCAAGACGATCTCCTGAACTCCAAACTGAATGTCAGAATGGGAAAGAAAGGTGATTTAAGCAATTTTGAGCGTGGCATGGTTGTTGGTGCCAGACGGGCCGGTCTGAGTATTTCACAATCTGCTCAGTTACTGGGATTTTCACGCACAACCATTTCTAGGGTTTACAAAGAATGGTGTGAAAAGGGAAAAACATCCAGTATGCGGCAGTCCTGTGGGCAAAAATGCCTTGTGGATGCTGGAGGTCAGAGGAGAATGGGCCGACTGATTCAAGCTGATAGAAGAGCAACGTTGACTGAAATAACCACTCGTTACAACTAGGGGTGCACCGAAATTTCGGCAGCCGAAAATATCGGCCGAAAATGCACCTAATCCACTTCGGCCGATATTGTTACATATCGGCCGAAAATATGGGGTGTGGGATTTGTCACCCACCATCTGCGGGCGGGCGCCGGGCGGGCGGTTTACTTTGTCACTGCATCTTTATTTTACCTTACAATCGTGAGGCTCCAGTAACTAACAACTCTGCAGGCAGAGCGGAGGCCGGCGTAACGTCACTTACTCACGTGACGCGCCTGCTCCGCCTCCTTCATTCATAAAGTGGGCGGAGCAGGTGCGTCACGTGAGTAAGTGACGTTACGCCGCCCTCCGCTCTGCCTGCAGAGTTGTTAGTTACTGGAGCCTCACGATTGTAAGGTAAAATAAAGATGCTGTGAGCAGCAGGGCCGGGGCTGTTATGGGTAGGGGGGATCGGTCTATGGAACTGCTATGGGGAGGGGGGATCTGTGCACTGCTATGGGGAGGGGGGGATCTGTGCACTGCTATGGGGAGGGGGGATCTGTGCACTGCTATGGGGAGGGGGGATCTGTGCACTGTTATGGGGAAAGGGATCTGTGCACTGTTATGGGGAAAGGGATCTGTGCACTGTTATGCCCATAACAGTGCACAGATCCCCCTCTCCATAACAGCGCCACCCACAGATCCCCCTCTCCATAACAGCGCCACCCACAGATCCCCCTCTCCATAACAGCGCCACCCACAGATGAATTTCATTCATGAAAAAGAATTATTAATAAAATCATTAAAAAAAAAGTATTTTAAAAGTATTTGGGCAAAAAGGCAGTTTCGGTTTCGGTTTCGGTTTTCGGTCAAGGGCATCCTGAATTTTCGGTTTCGGTTTCGGACCAGAATTTTCATTTCGGTGCACCCCTAGTTACAACCGAGGTATGCAGCAAAGCATTTGTGAAGCCACAACACGCACAACCTTGAGGCGGATGGGCTACAACAGCAGAAGACCCCACTGGGTACCACTCATCTCCACTACAAATAGGAAAAAGAGGCTACAATTTGCACAAGCTCACCAAAATTGGACTGTTGAAGACTGGAAAAATGTTGCCTGGTCTGAGTCTCGATTTCTGTTGAGACATTCAAATGGTAGAGTCCGAATTTGGCGTAAACAGAATGAGAACATGTATCCATCCTCTGATGGCTACTTCCAGCAGGATAATGCACCATGTCACAAAGCTCGAATCATTTCAAATTGGTTTCTTGAACATGACAATGAGTTCACTGTACTAAAATGGCCTCCACAGTCACCAGATCTCAACCCAATAGAGCATCTTTGGGATGTGGTGGAACGGGAGCTTCGTGCCCTGGATGTGCATCCCTCAAATCTCCATCAACTGCAAGATGCTATCCTATCAATATGGGCCAACATTTCTAAAGAATGCTATCAGCACCTTGTTGAATCAATGCCACGTAGAATTAAGGCAGTTCTGAAGGCAAAAGGGGGTCCAACACCGTATTAGTATGGTGTTCCTAATAATTCTTTAGGTGAGTGTATATAAATATACTCACACACACATACAGTACAGACCAAAAGTTTGGACACACCTTCTCATTCAAAGAGTTTTCTTTATTTTCATGACTATGAAGGCATCAAAACTATGAATTAACACATGTGGAATTATATACATAACAAACAAGTGTGAAACAACTGAAAATATGTCATATTCTAGGTTCTTCAAAGTAGCCACCTTTTGCTTTGATTACTGCTTTGCACACTCTTGGCATTCTCTTGATGAGCTTCAAGAGGTAGTCCCCTGAAATGGTCTTCCAACAGTCTTGAAGGAGTTCCCAGAGATGCTTAGCACTTGTTGGCCCTTTTGCCTTCACTCTGCGGTCCAGCTCACCCCAAACCATCTCGATTGGGTTCAGGTCCGGTGACTGTCGAGGCCAGGTCATCTGGCGCAGCACCCCATCACTCTCCTTCATGGTCAAATAGCCCTTACTTTCAAAGTTTTCCCAATTTTTTCGGCTGACTGACTGACCTTCATTTCTTAAAGTAATGATGGCCACTCGTTTTTCTTTACTTAGCTGCTTGTTTCTTGCCATAATACAAATTCTAACAGTCTATTCAGTAGGACTATCAGCTGTGTATCCACCTGACTTCTCCTCAATGCAACTGATGGTCCCAACCCCATTTATAAGGCAAGAAATCCCACTTATTAAACCTGACAGGGCACACCTATGAAGTGAAAACCATTTCAGGGGACTACCTCTTGAAGCTCATCAAGAGAATGCCAAGAGTGTGCAAAGCAGTAATCAAAGCAAAAGGTGGCTACTTTGAAGAACCTAGAATATGACATATTTTCAGTTGTTTCCCACTTGTTTGTTATGTATATAATTCCACATGTGTTAATTCATAGTTTTGATGCCTTCAGTGTGAATCTACAATTTTCATAGTCATGAAAATAAAGAAAACTCTTTGAATGAGAAGGTGTGTCCAAACTTTTGGTCTGTACTGTATATATATTTCTGTGTGTAAAATACACAAAATCAGCTGGTTACATCATACATCTGTACCTCGCTGTGTGCATAAATATATATATATATACTCGCAAGGTAGAGATGTATGATGTAACCGGCTGATTTGCTACATGTCACACCAGTTAATAAGTAATCATTTGTAAAGGGATTAAATACTTATTTTCATAACTGTATATATACATTACAGAATGTTGGAGAGAGATACAAAAGTAATTTAAGCATTGTACCTGGGCATATTCTGTCCCGGATCTCTCTGATCCGATCCAAGTTCCGACGCTTCAAATCGGACCATTTTTTCAATATGGCCATCGGAGGGTTATGGACCTTAAATTTTCTTTTCAGCTTGGGCCGGATCTCACTCACAATGGCCTGCTTCTCTGCGTTGGCCCGGCTCTGGTCATAGCCCCACTCCAATATGCGCTGCAGGATAAAGACGAAGAATATAATCCCAATTTTTTAAAATAATAAGTATTGAAAATAATGTCCTCAACAAAACATCAAAAAGTATTTAAGTCTTTGAACGGGAAATATTAGATTTAATGTTACCGTTATAAGATCGGATTGTATTGCGATTGTATGTGTGTGGGGTCTGAGCAATCGGATATTGGCCAGCTGAGCAGAGATGTACCTGTCTAGTGAAGTGACGGTATGGTATGGGGTGTACAGCTGGTTCGCCTCCCCGTGGTGCACCCTGGGTAACTCTAAAGGAACCAGCAAATACTGGCGGTAATACAAAGAAAGCTTCTCCTGAGTCCTGACCAACAGGACACAAACACTAATCTATAGACTGTGTTTGTGTGAGTGTGTGTGGGTATATAGTGTGCAGCAGGAAAATGGATGTGCAATGTGCATGTGAGAGATATTTCTATGCTGTCCATACATACATGCTACAGACATAGTGGTGTGATGTCACAACAATACTTAGTGCACCAATCAGCAATATCTACTTAGACCTGATAAAATGTGAAGTTGTATGTATTGCGAAAAAACATTCGCATCATAATTGGCGATTTTCGCAATTCTGAATATTTTATAACACTCTATCTGCATATAAAGCGATTGTTCTGACATGCTTGTGAAATGTAATCAAATACACTGCTGTAATGTCAAATTACTTACAGTGATCATTAGTTCTTCCTCACTGTCGCGAAAATTGCTTCCCACCATCTTTTCCAATCTTTTCAAACTTCGGGTAGTTTGAAAACAGTTGCGGAATTAGGCCACGCCCCTTGTGAATGCGCATTAAGCGAATTTTAGTGTACGAAGATAGCGAATTCGCGAATATATGACAAATATTCACCCATATATTAGTGAAATATCGCAAAATCGAATATTGCCCCTGCCGCTCATCACTAATAGACACATGCTGTGGTTCACCTCACTGAAAACCCTTTTTTTTCTTTTGTTGATCCAAGGCTCCATTCCCGAGTTATGGCACTAGTTCTAAAAATGCAAATTATGCCTTTGGTGCAATGAGGGTGTCATTATTGGCCTTGTTGCACCCAAGCTCTGCTCCTTTATCTGGCCTGCCCCTCCCGCGCTGCTTTGTCACTGCCTGGCCCTGTCATTCAAAACTGCAAGTGAGGGGCCTGGTCACAGAAATGAGTAGAGCTTGGGTGTAACAAGAGCAATGGTGATGCCCTCAAGGCCTAATTTTTTTTGCAGTGCGGAGGCACGGGGAGAAACCCCACAGAAGAGCCTGTAGTGCTTCCGTGGGATTCCGTGCCTCCGTTCCGTACCACAACTTCTGGATTGCTGACTCATTCAAGTGAATGGGTCCGCATTCGTGATGCAGTGCAAAAATGGCCGGGGCCCGTATATTGCGGATCCACTGTTCGTGTGCATAACCCTAATTGTGATGCATCTGTGCAGATCCATGTGCCAGAAGTGAAATCTAGTTTTCCGCTGCACTTCTCTCCCTACCCCACTTTTTTATGGTGATCACTGAGTAAAACCATAAAAAGACTTACAAACATTGTACAAGCATTTTTGTGCAAGTTGGGGTTTATGCAAAAATACGTGTCTTTTTGATACCAGAAAACTGGAATGATAAATGTACCCCTATGTATTCCAACGTCCACCCCCCTACAAGTGGAAAAATGCCAATTCCAGGTCCTTATCCATTCCTATTTCTTGGCCTTAGATCGATATAATCCTGCCACTAATATTTATGTTCCAGGTCAACATCGTAGGTGTGATAGATATAAGCCATAAGGCTACTTTTACACTAGCGTTTTTCTTTTCCGGCGCTGAGTTCCGTCCTAGGGGCTCAAACCCGGAAAATAACTGATCAGTTTTATCCTAATGCATTCTGAATGGAGAGTAATCCGTTCAGGATGCATCAGGATGTCTTCACTTCAGTCTTTTTGACTGATCAGGCTTTTCAGAAAACCGTAGCATGTTGTATTTTTACCTCCGGACAAAAATCCTGAACATTTTGACTGAACGCCGGATCCGGTCTTTTTCCCATTGACATGCATTAACGCCGGATCCGGCGCTGTGTGTTCAGTCAAACCGGATCCGGCTTTTGCATGTTAAACCCGAAAAATGTGAAAAAAAAGTTAAAGTCCATAAATGGCGGATCCGTTTTTTCCAATGCATTTTTTCATTGTGATCAAAATCCTGATCAGGATTCAAATGTTATCCGTTTTCACACGTTTTTCCGGATCCGGCGGACAGTTCCGGTGTCGGAATTTAACGCCGGATTAAAACAACGCTATTGTGAAAGTAGCCTAAGTGTGTATAGTTTCTGGCTCTATAGGTTCTGGCACCTTCAAAATACTAAAGAACAGGTAGTTTTGGGACTTTCTAAACCACTGATTAGTATACATAACCATAAATACACTTAAATATTAATTTTATAGATTTTATAAATAAAGAAAATAACCTCTTTCTTATAGTTTTATCAATTTGAGCAGAGCAATATCAAAGGAATCCAATAAATTTCCTTACCCAGACATTTTGGACATTTACCTGTTTCTCTCTTTCCTATACCATAGAGGAACTTTTTTGAAAGCTATAATCTGTGATTTATCATGAACTGAGTTGTTTTGTGAGAATAGATCCTGGCCAAATGAATGGCTCTACTATAGATCTTCACCCATTGTGATTTAGTGATATCTCCAAGGTCTAATTTCAATTTTTCCTGGGAGTTAAATGTGATCCCCCCCCCCCCCCCCCCCCATTCACCTCTAAGCAAATTTTGGAGATAAACTCTTTGCCCTTGGGCACAAGGTTATCAAGTCTATTGTTTTATTAAAATTGTAAAAATAATTTGGAAAGTGACAAGGAAATTAAGAGTCTGCACTCTGAAATTTAACCCCTGTAACAAAAACTGCTGAAAAGTCTTAATAAGGACCAACTGCAAAAATGATTTTTAGCCTAAATGAGTAGAATGCAATAATAAAAAAAAATAATTGCCCCCGAAGGTGTGTATAGCTTTTAGGTGTAGGGTGATCCTGTAGTCATATACACTTCCATCTATCACCTACTTTGTGATAACCTACCAAATGTAAATTAGAAAGAATTGGGGGACAATGTAAGGACACGATACTACAGGATCAGACTATACTGTGCTTATGTGTAGTTTATAACCACGGAGACACCTTGGTCTGCATTGGAGCTGTATGCACAAAATAGGATATTCTTAATCAAGACTTTTTGAAAAGGACACAAGAATACAGGATCAGACTACACTGTGATTGTGTGTAGTCTGTAACCATGGAAACACCGTGGTCTGCTGTATACACAAAACAGAATACTTTTAATCAAGACTTTTTGAAAAGTTACTTTTTTATATATATAATTTAGAGGCTCTTGAACAAGACAGCATTTAATATTGTATCTAGTTTAAGAGACCAGTCACTGTCTTTGCTGCAATTTATTGTTCAAGATGTTGCATGTCAAGACAAACTTTCAGGTCCTAAAGAGCAGTGTAAATGTGTATCTTTACATCTGATAAAAGGAGGAAACCAGAACGTTCTGCAAACATCTGTATCCTGGGGGCACTGGTTCCCTGGTGGAGAGCAGATGTGCACGAGTGCTACGAGATGTCTCCTAATGTCAGACATTAAAGACCAGGCTCTGGATAATTCTTTTCAGCTTTAGCTGATAGCGGAGAAGGAATGTGAACACATACATATGTCCAGCATCAGTCTAGTATCACAGTCACTGTCATGTAGAGGAAGACGTTAAAAATAACATAATGTTTTGTCATTATCTCACAGCGAGACAAATGTGTTTATCCCCAAGTCTGTCAATCTTCATATGTAATCTCTACCCCCCCCCCACTCTTTCTATGTATTAATTATAGTCAGATGTGATACAAAGCAGCAATGAGCTTGTTTTCTATTATAGAACATAGCTTTTATTTGCATCCAGATTAGAGTTGTCCAGTTAAAGGGACACTTTATAAAGCACTCTATACAGGACCCCCATCAGTTACATATATCGTCTCTCACTATGGAGGACCAGTCCTGTAATGCATTAAGCAGACAACCCTTTCATTTGGATGGACATTGAGTAATGCTTCATTTCCCCTGTGGTGGTGCTGCAGGAAAATTGAATACTGGAGTTCCCAACAAGTTAAAAGCTATGTAAACCCTTGGGGGCATAAAAATATTGAGCCGTTCTGTCACAACAGGTTACTTGTTTTTCTAGCTGTGTGAATCATACTTTTTACTTTCATTTTGTGTCGGTCATCTAATAAACCTTATCTCTAAATTACTAAAAGGTCATAAAGACTTATTTAAGCCACATTTTTATCAGTAAGATAGAAAATTAACTATAATAAGTGTTTATAAGGTTAGAAATCAGACATAAGGAGCCATCAGCTCAGCTGTCTGACAGAACAGAGTGAAAATTCGGATCTTGCTACTAGATAAATTAAGCCCTGTACAAAGAAAGGGGCTCCAGATTTTTTTATAAAGACCAATTGAAAAAATGATTTTTAGCTCAAGATGAGTACATGTCACGGATGTACCGAGACATACGGATGTCCCCGTGACAGTGAGTGGCAGGAGATCTTTGAGACTGGCAACACGTGGATTGATTTGACATGTTTACCTTGTGAATCAATAGGCGTCTGTGTTGTTTCTGGTACTGGCCTCACCCTTAACCTCCAGGTGTTGCTATTGTGGTCATTTAACTTTCCATATTTATAGTTGTTTCTCCCACAATGCTGTGCAGTTTATAGCTTAATTTGGACCTGTGGATAGCTGGTGATTGGATCTCGGGTGAGATCCTGGTGCTTCCATAGCTTCTTGGAAGTTAAGTGTTACCATACCCCTTTGTATTTTGGCTTTTGTGTGGTGCATTTCCCTGTTGTTTTGTATTAGGCCTTAGGGAGACTCATGTTCATCCTTCCTTTTGGAGGAACAGGATGTCTAATACCAGTCATTAGTACCAGGGTCCTTTAGGGATAGATAGAACTTTAGGTATTCCTGTGTATGAACTCACCTCCCTCGGGGGTCTGTTCATACTGGTAGTTAGTCCGGCCTTTGATTAGGGTTTTCACTATGATTTGTCTATCTTCCTTCCCTAGTTTTCAGGCCTTATTTCCTTTCCCCCTTTGCCTCCTATGTTCGGTGTGGGGTTTCCCTCCCACACTAGAGCGTGACAGTACAAAGGTGTACACAGCCTTTAAAGTCGATCTCTTTCTGAAGGACCTTTCTGAAAATTAGGGGCTGTCCAAAGCTGAGAACCTCTTTAAAAATTGAAAGGATTTCAGCTGAAGGGAAAATTCACAACCATATGTATAGTTCAAAGAAGGGGTGCACAACCAGTTCTGGTCGGAGGACTACACGCTCACTTTGAACCACTCCCAAGGGTTTCAATAAAACTTAAAGGTTAAGAAGGCTTTCTGGGTCAATTTTGTTTTTTATTGCATTCTACTCATTTTGGACTGCAATTAATTTTTTTAAATGGTGTTTATTAAAAATGTTCAGCCCTTTTCTCTATACAGATGCCAGTCTCTGTGTATTTGCAGAGTAGCGGGCTCTCTGTTCACAGTGAGCCCTGTCAGATAGAAGCCTTGACGTTTCATGTGTATCTTTGAATTCCTGACAGCTCACAAACACTCTTTTAAGCCATATTCGTATCAGGTTGATAAGAAGTTAGCTTTAATGAGTGTTTATGACCTGTCAGTATTTCAGACATAAGGGCTACAGAGCAAGCCGTCATCTGAAAGGACTCAGTGTAAAACAGACAGTGACAGTCTGCATATAGACTAAAACTCAACCCTGTAGCACAAAAACTGCCTAACCTCCAATCAGCAGTCCAGAAAGGAGGAAACCTTAAGGCTAGGGCTACATGGTGACAGCTGTTGCAGCCAGCATCTGAGTAGGGGTGATCCCATAGAAATTAATGGGGTTGCCGCTACAGTCGCAAGGAATCCAACACTATGATCTATGGGATCACTGCTACTCAGCGATCCTGGCCGCGACAGCTGTTGTTCGACCAGTGTTGCTTTGTAGCCCTAGCCTTATGAAAGTGGGCTAATGTTTCACAACCCCCATTTGCAATAGTTAGAGCTGCATGCATAGAAAGCTCCCTTAAAAGGAAGCTGTCACCGGGATTTTGTGTATAGAGCTGAGGAGATGGGATGCTAGATGGCCGCTAGCACATCTGCAATATCCAGTCCCCATAGTTCTGTGTAAAAAACCTAACCTACATATGCAAAAAAAAATTAGATGAGTCAGAGCTTGTAAATATGACTCTTCTCTGGTCACACAAGTAAGATATGACTCTTTTATGTTAATTTGCATATGTATCAAATCTGATTTTTTACACAATAAAAGCACACACAGCTATGGGGACTGGATATTGCGGATGTGCTAGCGGCCATCTAGCAACCCATGTCCTCAGCTCTATACCCAAAATCCCGGTGACAGGTTCCCTTTAAACTCATGCTCCTTGTAGTGCCAAGAATAGGTCAGGGGGTCCCATTCTCCAGATATATGGAGGACTCAAGATGGCCACACAGTACACCATTAGTAATTATTGCCCCTGCTCCTAAACTCTGACTTGGAAAGTAGGCACACACATAGACATGCATTTCTGGATCCAGATTGTGCATCCCTGGTCTAAGGCATAGACCAACAGCTATGTCATATTCTACCAGCATGTGGCATCTAGAGAGAAATTCCTTACTTTTAGGCCTTGTTCACATTTCCGTTTTTCATTGATATGTGCTGTCCACATTTTCTACAGACAGTATACGTACTCATTGAGTTTAATACTTTTTTTCACATGTCAGTATTTTTTTTACTGACCACGGGTCAGTGAAAATAATCACGGAGATATGCACTACTTTGGTCCGTGATGTGGACCAAACACTGAAGTCTATGGATCCATGAAAATCAAAGAGACAACGTGAATGGCATCTGCGTTTGGTCCGTTTTGCACTGACCACTGGTAGGAGATGCTTTTGAAATTAGTGTCCATGGAATACGGATGACATACGGCGTGCAAAAAATGGACACACCAACCAAGCACAGATTCTTCACGGCCATCTTCATGGATGGACTGATTTTTTCATGGATGTCAAAGGGACATGGGGATGTGAACAAGGCCTTATGAATATTTTCCCAGGGCTGGCCTCAGTTTAGAGCACCTTCAGTACAATCTAATGAAGCCCTCTTCATATAGCATACCATATCATCTCGAAATCACATATTATAGAGCGCTCAAAGGACATGGTTTAAAGTGTCTAAATAAAAATACCCCATCAATATACTATGGAACAAAGCTCCACCCTGTGTCGCTGCCCTTCCATGGGTTCAGACTCAAGTGTGGGATCATAGGTACAAACTCTGGGTGACCAAACCATCAAAACCAGTATTATCCCCCTCAGTAAGGACAGGTGATGCACCCTGTGTGACAGCACAGGCCATTTACCAATCTGGCTGGCTCCGATGCTACAACAGGTCTTCCATACTGATCTTGAAAGAAATACAAATTCTGACCACAAGGGGTCAGTGCACACTAGCTTTAGATTTACATTCACATAATCAAAAGCTTAACATATAGTTACATAGTAATACAAACGCCTGCTACTATATACCAATAATATTGTTTCAATTATGTTATAGTATTTGCAAAATACACTACTCACAAAAAGTTAAGGATATTTGGCTTTCAGGTGAAAATAATGGAAAAGGTAAAAAGTTCACACTACAGTGATATTATATCATGAAAGTCGGGCATTTAAGTAGAAGCAGCAATGGTGATTTCCTCATCTCAAACTATTTATTGTGGTGGGTATACCCGCACAAAAATGTCAGTGTCTCAATAACTTGTCATGTGGCCTTGAGCATCAATTACAATTTGACAACGACGTCTCATGCTGTTCACAAGTCAACTTTTTGTCTGCTGAGGCATGGCTTCCCACTCTTGAAAGGCAGCTCTCAGGTCATTGAGGTTCTGGGGTGCAGAGTTACGAGCCTCTACACGGCGACTCAGCTGATCCCATAGGTTTTCAATGGGATTCTGGTCTGGAGAAAGTGCAGGCCACTCCATTTGAGGTCCCCCAGTCACCAGCAGCCGTTCCCTAATGTTGCGACCTCGGATGAGCTGGTGCATTGTCATCCATGAAGATGAAATTAGGCCTGTGTTGTCCATGCAGAGGCACAATGACTGGATTAATGATGGTATTCCAGTAGTATGGTCTTGTCACTGTACCATTCACAAAGTGTAGGGCAGTTCTGTATTGACTAGACACACCTGCCCACATTGTAACACCACCACCACCAAAGGCTCGTCTGGTGACAACAGTGGCTGATGCATAGGGCTCTCTTTGATGTCTCCAACATTGTTGGCGTCCATCATTTCTGCTCAGCGTGAATCGACTTTCATCAGTGAACAGCACTGAGGCCCACTGGTCCCTTGTCCAGCGTAGATGCTCCCTGGCCCATACAAGACGATGATGCCTGTACCTGGTGGTGTGGTCAGGTACCCTTGCAGGTCATCTAGCACACAGACCGTGCTGATGTAAATGGTTTTGAATGGTCTGACGTGACACTTTGGTGCCTCTCACCTCTCTTAAATGTTCCTGGAGTTGTGTAGCATTCCTCATCCGTGTGGGATGTGGCCAAAGGACGTCCACTTCTATGCCTTTCTGTGACACTTCCAGTCTCTCTGTATCTCTAATACAACCTGCTGATGACACTCTCTGACATTCTACGCTCAGTGGCCACTTCCATCTGAGAACATCCTGCTTGAAGCCTCGCAATGGCAAGGTAATGTTCATCAATTGTTAGGTGTCATCTTGGTCTCATGATGTCAATATGTGAAAACCATGATGAGGAGGACTGTTTAAATACCAATTCTAATTGAACCAGGAAATTTATTGGGCGATTCATGGATGAAACACCTGTTGTGAATTTTGCTATTAAGCTCCTTGTTAAAGAACAGCAAGTTGTGCAAAAAGTACTGAAACACTGAACAGCCGAACATGTGCATTCAAAGGTTTAGAGAAGGTCACATTTAGTTCACCTGTAAAGATTAGAGTGCATTTTAGGTTCATCCTGAAATTTCTCCCACAAGGCAAACATCCTTAACTTTTTGTAAGTAGTGTATATACAGTATATAGCTGAAACAGCCTCTTTAAGAACAAACTGCTCTGTAGTTTCTTTTTTTAAAATGGCCAGAAAAATGTTCACTTTTTGGCAGCAAATGCCTGCAGGTGTGTGTACACATATACACACACAACGCCTGGGGTCACCTGATCCTTCTTCTTTATCTCTCCAGTCTTCAGGTGTGAAAAATGGCTCAAGCCATTTTGAGAAATTACCCGCATACAAATGCCCAAAATTCTGATTTGGTCCTAATTTTTTGAAAAGTCGTATTGAATTTGATTAGTTTAGAACTGATTCACTCATCTCTAATATTAGCTAATTAGAACCAAATTGTGTATTCAGTGTGAATTCCCAAAAGCCGGGCAGTTGTGTGAGTTGCCATTAATAATGAATACTGAGCAAACAATTATGTTCTAATTAATTAAAATTCTTCTGCAGCTTATATGGCCACACTGTGCATCCCAACTGCAGCACGGCGGCGCCATGTTGCTGTTCCCATTTGCCCATCTAACCATACTGCTCCTGCAAGATATTCACCTTGTATCCCTGCATCTTCCTCAGTGATCAGATCTTGCTTCTTATTCCTTTTTATTACAGCTTCTGCCCCATGCGGAGAATACGGCTGTGAGTTAAGTTGTAACGATGGCGGCTGTGAACACATCTCCAGGGTTTGTCCTATTGGATTCAGAATGACAGAGACAGCTAATGGAGTGACCTGCACAGGTAACCCAGAGTCCCTTTCTATACATGTGTATGAAGCTTGTGGGCACCTGTTTTATCGTTCAATCATGTTTCATCCAGACATTGACGAATGTGCAGCGTCTTCCTGTAAAGGGACATGTCTCAATACTGAAGGCGGGTACATGTGTGACTGCAGTCCCGGGCTAAAGCTGGCTGCTGATAGGAGCACTTGTATAGGTAAGAAATTATGTGAAAGTGACAATATAAGTAACGGCCATCACATGGCAAATTTTTACAACCAATGAAAGTCTACAAGGCTATTCAAATGACAACTTTTTTAAAAGCTATGTACACCATCTTGCATTTTACTCAGTTTGGGCTAAAAATCATTTATTCAATTGGTCTTTATTAAAATTCATTTTAATGGGTTCGCGATCCGGCCGTTCTGCAAAAAGATAGGACATGTTCTATCTTTTTGCAGGAACGGAAGTACGGGACGAAACCCCATGGAAGCACTCCGTAGTGCTTCCGTAGGGTTCCGTTCCATGCTTCCGTTCCGCACCATTCCGCATTTCCGGATTTGCGGACCCATTGAAGTGAATGCGGAATGCACACAGAACGGTTTCCGTGTATTGCGGATCCGCAAATGCGGTCCGCAATGCGGCAACGGAGCGTGTGCAGGAGGCCTTACTTTGTATCATCTAATAATCTCTAAATTACTAAAAGGTCATAAACACTTATTTAAAGGGTTTCTGTCACCAGAAATACCTAAATTAGACTGGCTGACATTAAACTAGCCTATTCCTAGTTTTATCCATGCTTCCGTTATTCCATAACTGTAACTTATAATATAATACGCAATTTAGCCTCTAGGAGCAAGGGGGGGGGGGGGGGGGGGGGCGTTGCTCCTGCTCCTAGAGGCTCAGTTCTCCCACCTCTGTCACCTCCTTCCAAGTCTTGATTGACAGGGCCGGGCAGCGTTCACATCCTCCTGCCGGCCCTGAGTGCATGGTAAATCTAGGCGCCGTGCCTTTAGTATTCGCCGCAGGCATAGTGAAGGAAGGACGCTCACTGGCTGCCGACTTCCTTACTGCGCCTGCGCTGAATACTGAACGGCACGGCGCAGGCGCGAGATTTACCATGCACTCAGGGCCAGCAGGAGGATGCGAGCGCTGCCTGGCCCTGTCAATCAAGACTTGGAGGCAGGTGACAAAGGTGGGAGAACGGAGCCTCTAGGAGCAGGAGCAAAGCCCCCCCCCCCCCCTGCTCCTAGAGACAAATTTTCATATATGTAAAAGTTAGTTATGGAATAACGGGGGCATGGCTAAAACTAGGAATAGGCTAGTTAGATTCAACTGACATTAGCACATCGCTAATGTCAGCCAGTTTAATTTAGGTAATTCTGGTGACAGAAACCCTTTAAGCCAGATCCTTATCAGTAAGATAAGAATTGAGCTATAGTGAGTGTTTATGAGGTCAGAGATAAAGAGCTGTCATGTGAGTTGCCTGACAGGAAACAGCAAAAATACAGATCCTGCTATTCGAGAATCTCAAGGCTGTACAGAGAAAAGGGCTTAAATATTTTAATAAAGAAATGATAAATGATTTTTAGCTCAACATGAGTACAATGCAATAATAATAAAAAATGCCCACAAAGGTGAACATAGGCTTTAAGGACCAGTGAATAGCTGCCGTCAAAATATAGGACATGTCCTATTTTTGGCCGTTTTCAAGGCTAAATGGACCCCATTGAAATCAGTGCAACCGTTAAAAATGAATACTAGGGAAAAAAATGGCCCTTCAGAGGTTAAAATAGAATTTAAAAAAACTCACCTCAATCACCTGCATGTGCGGGGACACTTGCTCTTCACCGGATGCAGCAGGACCTGTGCTCCCAGCGTGATGGCGTCACTATGCTGGGAGTGTCAGGTCCTGCTGTGGAGCTTCAATTTATAACACTGATCCATTAGCCACCAGCGGTACCATTATTAACCCACTAGATACCAGGGACAACAGTAGAGACTATTATTTCTTCTACTATTCTTCTTATTGCTATTTCCATAATCATTAATATCATAATAATACAGTATTATTTACCCACTAGACACCAGGGATATGAATGCACCCTACTGGACCTTGGGGATACCATAGATTATAAATCAGTAGTTTTTCTCTATTACTATGGCATTACCATTACTTCTAATTCTTTGTCTGACGTTCTAACTAGGGATGAGCGAATCGACTTCGGATGAAACATCCGAAGTCGATTCGCATAAAACTTCGTTCTAATACCGTACGGAGCAGGAGCTCCATACAGTATTAGAATGTATTGGCTCCTATGAGCTGAAGGTATTGCTTTGCGAAGTAAAAAAACTGTTGGAACCGAACCAGAGTTCGGGAAATGTTTTTTTACAGTACAAATTAATTTATGAAGTTATTATCCGATGTCTCGCGAGACTTTGCAAAGCAATAACTTCGGCTCATCTGAGCCAATACATTCTAACACTGTACGGAGCTCCTGCTCCGTGCAGTATTAGAACAAAGTTTTATGCGAATCGACTTCGGATGTTTCATCCGAAGTCGATTCGCTCATCCCTAGTTCTAACCCAAATGTGTGTTTGCAATGTGCTGTAATAACGCTGAATCATGTATGTACTCTCAGCAGTCGCCTGATAGTCGCCTGTTCTTCCATGCTTCCAGATATTGATGAGTGTTCGGTTCATAGATCTATTTGTCAGCACAGATGTAAAAATGTTCACGGGAGTTACAGGTGCTTGTGTGGAGCTGGGTTCACCCTACTGAGCAATGGACACACCTGTGCAGGTAATCTCATAGATTTTATATATATATTCCTTGTACTGACATTACGTAACATTCCTTGATGTTTCAGTGTCTCCCTATAATACATTTTAGTGATTTTCTTCATGTTAAGGGTCCATTTACACATCCGTGTATGTTTTGCGGATCCACGGATCCGCGGATCCGCAAAACACGGACAGCGGCAATGTGTGTTCCTCATTTTGCGGACCGCACATTGCCGGCACTAAGAGAATATGCCTATTCTTGTCCGCTGTTGCGGACAAGAATAGGACATGCTCTATTTTTTTCAGGATCGGAATTGCGGACCCGGAAGTGCGGATCCGCAATTCCGGATCGGGGCCTCACGTCGTGCGGCCCCATAGAAATGTATGGGTCCGCAATTCCGTTCCGCAAAATGCGGAATGGAATTGGGGATGTGTGAATGGAGCCTAAAGCTAATATCAGACACTGAACAGTAATTGTTGGTAAAGTTAATTCTCCCACTGCATTACTGGAGGTCAGCTTAGGCTACTTTCACACTCGCGTTTTGGGCAGATCCGTCATGGATCTGCAAAAATGGATTAGTTACAATAATACAACCGCATGCATCCGTCACGAACTGATCCGTTTGTATTTTCTGTAGCATAGCCAAGACGGATCCGTCATGGACTCCATTGAAAGTCAATAGGAGACGGATCCGTTTTCTATTGTGCCAGATTGTGTCAGAGAAAACGGATCTGTCCCCATTGATTTACATTGTGTGTCAGGACGGATCCGTTTGGCTCAGTCTAGTCAAGCGGACAGCAAAACCCTGCAGGCAGCGTTTTGGTGTCCGCCTCCAGAGCGGAACGGAGACTGATCGGAGGCAAACTGATGCATTTTCCATCCTGATCCTTTTCCATTCAGAATGCATTAGGGCAAAATTGATCCGTTTTGGACCGCTTGTGAAAGCCCTTGACGGATCTCACAAACGGAAAGCCAAAACGCGAGTGTGAAAGTAGCCTTAGCCGTTACAGGATTAGTGATATGTATTTGCAAGCAGGGGCGGATTGGCCATAGATCCTACGGGGAAATTTCCCGGTGGCGAGCCACCCAGGCCCTTCTCATGGCCGCCAGCCAAGTACATAAGGATGTGATTCTCTGCTATGCAAGTAGGCCAGTAGCCGCAGGTGCCGTCCTGAATTCAACTGTATTGACGTCCACAGGATAGTGATACAGTTGAATACTGTGGGGCAGGTGTCCGTCTTTTGTGCTGCACTGTGGTATTCGGTTCAGCTGGGGTGGTATATTGCTCTGCACTATGGTATTGTTGGCACTGCCTAATTATGTTGCCCTGCCTTCTGTCAATTTAGACCTGCCTGCACATGGGGCCATTTTTGTACATGCTCTGCCATTTTTGTCCCTCACTGGAGCAGAAAAACTAAAATAATGGAGTGCTGGATCCTTTCTATAATGGACACCAGTAACACCCGGCAGATAATGGGTCTGTTGGGTTTCCAACGGAAAGAATAACACTGAACGCTGAGCAGTTTTTTCCCGGTAAATATAATGGGAGTTCCGACAGAGGTTCCTGAACTAAGCCTTTCTGATACACAAAGGCCTTGATTTATCCTGACAGGTGTGTGCTGAGCTGGTCTTGATAGGGCCTGTGCCGCTGGAGTAGTATCAAACTACTGTAAAGTAGAACTGGCTAAGTTGCCCATAGCAACCAGATTCCACCTTTCATTTTTCACAGCTCCTTTGGAAAATGAAAGGTGGGATCTGATTGGTTGCTATGGGCAACTAAGCCAGTTCTACTTTACACCAGTTTGATAAATCACCCCATTCATTTAAGACAAGGTGCAGACCTCGTTATAAATTAAATGCGTCCTCCTGGAGTCCCTGCTCCAGACTGTAATCTATGGCAACTCGGAGCTACCGTAGATTTCAGTAATTATTTACGCCAGTTTCTGATAAATATGTCAGGACTGATGTCCCCGCCCATACCCCACCCTTGCCACACTTCCTTTTTTGGAAACTGGCGAGGGTGGTGTCAAGATGGAAGTTGCAACTAAAAAGTCACTTTTTAAGGCCTCATGCACACGACCGTGCTGTTTTTTGCGGTCCGCAAACCGCTGATCCGCAAAAAACAGAAGCCGCCCGTGTGCCTTCTGCAATTTGCGGAACGGGCGTCCCATTGTAGACATGCCTATTCTTGTCCGCAAAACGGACAAGAATAGGACATGCTATATTTTTTTTGCGGGGCCTCAGAATGAAGCAACGAAGTGCTGTCCGCATCTTTTGCGGCCCCATTAAAGTAAATGGGTCCCCACCCAAGCCGCAAAAACTGCGGCTCGGATGTGGACCCGAACAACGGTCGTGTGCATGAGGCCTAACTCCAGTTTCTGGCATAGGGGGAATGATCAATTCCCCCTAAAGTCTCTTCGACTATCCCGTAAAAACTAAAAAAGTCCGCGCTGCAGACATTGACAGATTCCTAGCCGGCTGTCATATGTCCTATACCAGTGGTGGCGAACCTATGGCACGGGTGCCAGAGGCGGCACTCAGAGCCCTCTTTGTGGGCACCCGCACCCTGGAAAAAGTCTCTAAGGTGTACCAATATGCCTTAGACCTTTCCTGCCATTCATCAGCGCAGGGCGCACTATGAACAGCACAGGCAGCTCATTGAATGCAGTCAGGCTATTATAGCTACTACATGATAAAGTACATGGAAAATATACTATATTGGACTGTAGTATTCAGATTAAAGGGGTTATTCCCATTTTAACCAAGGCAGCCCCCCTGACTTGAGCATCGGAGCAGTTCATGCTCCTCTGCTCTCCTTTGCCCTGTGCTCAATCGCGCAGGGAAAAGGCATTTTGTGGAGTTCCAGTGACGAACCGAGCTCTCCATAGGGCTGCAGGCGGAGGCTTCTGCCCAGCAGTGAGCCTGGTGACATAACCGGCACTGATGGGCTGGCTTAAGCGCTTCCCTAGCCTGTAAAACGGTTAGGGCAGCACTTAAGCCCGCCCATCAGAGCCGGTGACATCACCGAACACACTGCTGGGCTGAAGCCTCCGCCCGGCTGTGTGTTATTGTAAATAAAAGAGCCCTTGCCCTGCGCGATCCAGCGCAGGGCAAGGGAGAGCATCGGAGCAGGAACTGCTCCAATGCTCAAGTCAGGGGGGCTGCCTTGGTGAAATTATGGGTATGTCCAGGGTCAGCTCTGAACCCGGACAACCCCTTTAAATTGCCGTGTCGGCACTTTGCGATAAATAAGGGGGTTTTGGGTTGCGGTTTGGGCACTCAGTCTCTAAAAGGTTCGCCACCACTGTCCTATACTGTAGCTCTGCTATTACCCGCATTATAGGTATATGTTCATGCTGTTCTTGCTGAGTAATAAGTCGTATTCCAACTTGGGTAACTCAGTATATCAGTTCCAAAACCTCTTCGTTCCATAAAGAAAAACAGAAAACCAAAAAGTTTTATATAATTATCATATCTTTAAATTAGGTTTAGCTAAAGTGTAAAAATCGGTTTATGGGTTTCCATATTATATATTTAACTGCTCTGCTGCCTGGAGATTTCCACACTTATAGCAAACACAAATAAAACCTAAACCTTAAAACTGAAAAAAAAGGAAGGGTTGGGGTGCCTCCACCAATCAATTAGAGTAGGTCATCAATATTTAAGTCCCAGACAACCCCTTTAATTTGATAGCAAACTCTAAGCTCATAATACCTGGGATGCGACAAGTCACAACTCACGATGTATTACATTGGTCCTTGGCGCTGAAAGGGTTAAATGGGTTTTGTCCCATGAAAAATATTCGAAAAAATATTTTCAAACCTGGGTCTGAATACTTTTGTATTTTCATCTAATTTAAAATTTAGCATAGCCACTGAGCAATTCAATAAAATGTATCTGTATAGCGCCACCTGCTGTTTGCCCTTTTACCCAAATTCTCTGTTCAGCTCACTGAGGTGGACGCACATGCTCAGTTCCATCCTTCAACAGCCACCAGCTTCAGCAGAAGGAACACTCGCCCTGAGAAGGTGCACACCCCCTGAGCTGCCAGCTTGAAATAAATCTAGCAGAGCAATTGGAGCAATGAATGTGGAGATCTCTGGATCCATGTGAGGTACAGGGCTGGTTCTAGCTTTGTTAGAAAGAGATGGTCATGTACTAGATGATGTACTCATCGGATTAAGACAATCACTTTGTAAAAGGAAGACGCCCCCAATGATCAGCTGATCACAATAGATCTAAGAATGTATTACTGATAGGCTACTTTCACATCTGCGTCTTCCTTTCCGTTTTTGAGATCCGTCAGAGGAGGAAAATACTTCAGTATTGTTCCCATTTATTGTCAATAGGGAAAAAAACGAACAAACCGGAACAGAGAGCACCAGAATGCATTTCGTTCCGTTTTGTTGCGCTCCCATGCCAGATGCCTGTCTCGTCTAAGTCTTCCAAAGAAGGGGCCATTAGGATGACCCCCTCTTCTATAATTTACATACACCCTCCTAGAACAAAAGTTTAGACCAGGCAGCCTCAAACTGCGGCCCTCCAGCTGTTGTAAAACTACAACTCCCACAATGCCCTGCTGTAGGCTGATACCTGTAGGCTGTTCGGGCATGCTGGTAGTTGTAGTTTTGCAACAGCTGGAGGGCCGCAGTTTGAGGATGCCTGGTTTAGACAATTCCTCCAGTTCCTACAAGTACATAGTAAATCCAGTCGGCACTCAATCGAACTACAGGTTGCAGTGGGAAGGAGCAAACTCCACGTGGAATATATGAAGAAATCTCGGCAACCGAATCTTGCTTCAATCGTGTTCTTTTATTATTCTTATTTATTAAAGAACACGATTGAAGCAAGATTCGGTTGCCAGGATTTCTTCATATATCCTACAAGAACATAGACAGTCTGTTCTGGGTTTTGTATTCATATGCTCATTAAGATAACACTGTTGTAATCTTTTGGTTCCTTTCAAGACATCAATGAATGTCGCCGACCAGGAACTTCCCATCTTTGTCAACACTTCTGCCACAACACACAAGGAAGTTTCTTCTGTTCCTGCCAAAGTGGCTTTGCTCTTAGTTTGGACAGAATGTCTTGTGTTGGTAAGTAATTTGTGGGAAAAGTCATGTTTAGGGCTCTACTAGATCATGATTATTTATGCTGAAAGTGGTTGACTTATTGCAACATTGTGTTTGTGAATTATACCGCCTGCAGTGCAACTTACCTTTGTAATGACACATTACATAAATATGTAACTGCCAAAAACCATAGGGATATTGGGTTGGAAACCTTTTAAGACTTCATCTGTCACTTCTAGATCTGGAAACCATCCCTTTAGTTTTAAAGAAGATCCATCACAAGGAAATTCAATGTTAAACCAGGCACAATGGGGGTCATTTACCCTTTTCATATGTACATTAATAATAATAAATAATAATAATAATTTACTAAGGTCCCTATGTGCGTTATTAGCACCAAAAAAGTCAAAAGACTTGTTTTTTCAGACTTTTTTATATGCCCATACAACGATATTTTGTTGCATGGGGATTTTTTAAGCTGTCCTCGTCACTTGCGGGCGTGGTGGGGACCCGGGGCTGGGAGATCAGAAGTAAAAGTTGGCAAAAAACTATTAGGCCTCTTTCAGACGGGCGTTGCGGGAAAATGTGCGGGTGCGTTACGGGAACACCCCTGATTTTTCCGCGCGAGTGCAAAACATTGTAATGCGTTTTGCACTCGCATGAGAAAAATCGCGTGTGTTTGGTACCCAAACTCGGACTTCTTCACAGAAGTTCGGGCTTGGGATCGGTGTTCTGTAGATTGTATTATTTTCCCTTGTAACATGGTTATAAGGGAAAATAATAGCATTCTGAATACAGAATGCATAGTAAAACAGCGCTGGAGGGGTTAAAAAAATAAAATAATTTAACTCACCTTAGTCCACTTGATCGCGTAGCCGGCATCTCCTTCTGTCTTCATCTTAGCTCTGTGGAGCAACAGGACCTGTGGTGACGTCACTCCGGTCATCACATGATCCATCACCATGGTAAAAGATCATGTGATGGATCATGTGATGACCGGAGTGACGTCACCACAGGTCCTATTGCTGCACAGAGATCAGATGAAGACATTTAAATTTTTATTTTTTAATCCCTCCAGCGATGTTTTACTAAGCATTCTGTATTCAGAATGCTATTATTTTCCCTTATAACAATGTTATAAGGGAAAATAATAATGATCGGATCTCCATCCCGATCATCTCCTAGCAACCGTGCGTGAAAATCGCACCGCATCCGCACTTGCTTGCAGATGCTTGCGATTTTCACGCAACCCCATTCATTTCTATGGGGCCTGCGTTAAGTGAAAAACGCACAAAGAGGAGCATGCTGCGATTTTCACGCAATGCACAAGTGATGCGTGAAAATCACCGCTCATGTGAACAGCCCCATAGAAATTAATGGGTCGGTATTCAGTGCGGGTGCAATGCGTTCACCTCCCGCATCGCATCCGCGCGGAATACTCGCTCGTGTGAAAGGGGCCTTACACTCACAGTTTTTAATTTCAGGTGCATGGACTACCGGAGGATGCACCTAATTTATGATGCGTTGTGCGTCTCATCATAAACTAGGCACATCCTCCGGCAGTACAGAAAGGAATCGAAGATCATTGTGGTGTTTGTAAATGACCCCAAATGTCATGCATGGGCTAGTTCAGCTGAATGTAATGATACATTTCACTTAGTGATCCATTGCTTCATACCAAGGTGGACTCTGCACCATTTTTCTTCCTGCTTCCTTTGTCAGCCCTTCCTTCTCCTTCTTGATTGACAGGGTCCTGGCAAGATGACTATGTAGTAACCTGGCCTGGTCAATCAGGAAGGAGAGGGAATTACTGGTAGAGAAAGCAGGAGCAGCAGGGGTGCACATAGCGGCTTGGGCTCGTCCTCAGTGCACTTAAGTGCTCATTTGCATATGATTAAAAGTTATTTTTTTCAGAATGAAAAAAGGATCACTGTAAAAGGTATTTTTAGGTTTAGCTGAGCTGGCCCTACAAGGCATTGCACCTGGTTTAAGAATTAATTTCTTATTATTTCTAATTACCCTACCATGATTAAAGCCTCTAGGCTAGCCATTTGAAAAAGCTGGACATCACCAATATACTAGAGTGAAACCTTTCTAAAGGGCCACCACTTTGAGAAGACAACCAGTTCAGTAAGACTACATTTCCTACGACAGGTTTTCAGTTCCATCATATCCTATCTATACATATTCTTTGAGAGGATGGAGTGAGCTCCTGAGGAACTGGTGCAGAGGATGGGAGTGGTAGTGGTCCTGATGAGATGTGTCATGGTGTACTCCATCAGGCCATTGCTCCCTGGGGTTCAGTGCAGCTAAAGTGTAGATTGTCGAATCAGACCAGAAGTAAACGTATAACAGTCTCTCTTTACTTAGAGCAAAATGTAACCTGTGGCACATCCAGCAGCAACAAATACAAAGTGCAGTTTCTCTAGCTCCAGATGTGGAGGTATGGTGGCTGGTTGGAGGGCACTACCAAGCACTTGTGGATTTAGGTGTCCACTGTAGTATAGGCTTAAGGTTAGTCTGGCCTAGTGATGGTTTAGGTAGGTGGTGGTGTCTGAGCTGTTGTCCCTTACTTTGCACTAGTGTCTGTAAGGGTGGGTTCAGATCAAGTCCGGTAAAAAAACATATAGGTTTTTGTGTGGATGCCAATGTATGGCATCAGTCTGAAGCATCCATTTAACGTATACGTTAAACAGATGGGGAAAAAAGTGATGTGAACCCACCCTAAAGCTATATTTTGCTGATCACTCTGCTGTCTCTCAAGTGTTTTCTTGAGGCAGGATTAAGTCCTTCTCAGGGGAGAAGAATATCTGGTACCTCAGTTTCCCTGTGGAATGTTGGTCTCACAGGGGAATAAGATACGGTTGCTGAAAGTGGAAGCTCTGTCATGTGCTTCCTCACGCCCCCCCTAATCAGAACAGGAATTGTCTATTTTCTCCTCTCTTTGTCCCATTAGACTAGAACTCACACTTCTGGCAGGAAGCAGGACCCGCCGACTCGTACCGAGGGGGAGGAACCGAGTGGTTAGCCCTGTTCCTGCCAACCATGACCCCCTCTGCTGGAATAACTAGTATAAACATAAAAATACAATACATTACATATGAAACATTAAACAACTGCAGACACCCCCAGGCCTGGCGTACTTCGGGACCACACCGCTAGAAGACCAGGTTCCAAATAAACCTCACTTGTCTAATGAGTATCCGCAGAGTGAACAGATGTAAGGGCATGTTGTGTCTATAACTAGACGTATGAACTAAATTAAAGAGGACATGTGACCTCTCCTGACATATATGGAACATCTATTCTTATGACTCTATTATGTGTCATTCCTTTAATATTTCTGCTAGAAGTTATAAATGAATTACCACCAGTTTGCAATGAAGGTCCAGATGGGTGTTACCAGTTGGCAGTGTGTCCCTGCATAGTTTGACACTATCAAATCAGTGCTACCATTGTCAGACTGTGCAGGGACACACACCCAACTGGTAACACCCATCTGGACCTTCATTTCCAGCTAGTAGTAATTCATTCATAACTTCTAGCAGGAATAATAAAGAAATGGCACATCATAGAGTCATAAGAATAGATGCTCCAGAATTGTTATTACATGGAGAATGTAAGTAGGTAATAAAAGAGGCAAGTCAGGAGAGGTGACAGGTCCTCTTTAACATGGTATATGAGTACTGTATGTTTGTCTCCTAGATGTGAATGAATGCCTGCAGAATACCACCCTTTGCTCCTCTGGCAGCTGCATCAATACTCTAGGGTCTTATATCTGCTCCTGTCCTGCTGGGTTTCTGTCCATCAATGGTGGTTGTACAGGTAACACCTTCTATTAGAACAGTTTACCTTGACCAAATCAATATCTGTGAAGGTGAAATATGGTAATATTTTGTCTCTCTATATGCTTCAGCAATTGAAGTGCAGACGGTTGGCTTTCTACAGGCAGTGCACAATTTTCCACAGATTAAGCCAACATACCCATCACCAATAAGCCTTGGCACACCTGTAATCACTGCCCCCCAGACTACCATAGCCACCACTATCCTAGCAGAGACCACCACCACAATGCCTACCTCAAAACCACAAGCTGCAACAGAAAATCTGGATCCTTTGCCGCCACCTCAACATCTCAAAACGGGTCATTCGCCATTAGCTCAAAAATCCTCAGGGATCTCTCATATGCCAATGCAAGAACATATAGTATTCCCGACTGGAGCTCCAACTACCCTGCAGACAAATCTACACTGCTGGCACAACAAAGAATTACAACAGACGGGAAGCTCATGGACCGAGGAAAAATGTATGGATTGCACTTGCCAGGTAGGTGCCACAGTTTGCAGATTTTGTCTTCTAGTGCAGTTCATAGAATTATGGTCTCAAATAATGTATGTTGCAGGAAGGTACCGTATCCTGTGAAAGAAGAATATGTAGCCCAAACTGCTCACATCCAGTCCTGCACCCAGACAGCTGCTGTCCGACATGTGATGGTGAGAAGACGTAGAGCTCATTAAAGTCAGATCTTTCCGATGTGCTCAGTAATTGATCCATGTTATAAGATTTTCTTTGTCTTGAGGCAGCTAGTATAAATTTGATTAAACCTTCTAAGACTTGGACTGTTGACCATCATACATGGAATTTTTGTGGTCTGTTACAGGGTGCTTCTTTGAAGGGTCCTCAAGAGCAGATGGAGAACTGTTCCCCAACTCCTCTGATAACTGTACAATATGTATTTGTTTGGTAAGTTATTGAGAAGAAAAGCGCCAACAAAAAGTGTTAAATGTTCTTTCCTGGACGCCCTACGGCACCACAACTTTCGTGACTGTGCTGCCTATGGACTACAGGAAATGGGAAATTTCAGGTAAATAAATGTTCATTTTCCTGGACATCCTACTGCAGCATAGTCACAAAAGTTGTGCTGCCTAGAGACTATAGGAAATGAAAACTTCAGGTAAATAAATTTTCGTTCTCTTCTTGATACTTTCATGCTTTTACTTACCTAACTTCTAATCTCCCTATCCATTTTACACTCTATAATTGACTTCATAAATGTCAATAGAAGGAAACCTTCAATCTATCATTAGACTACAAGTAGGTTTGGTTTCAGTACTATCTCTATACTGACAACACCCAGAGTTGGACAAGATTTGACAATATGTACACCTTTGGGGGCATTTTTTTTTAAATTACTGCATTGTACTCCTTTTGAGCTAAATAAATGGGGACATCCTAAAACATTTAATGTACCATAATGTGTGTAAACCTCAATCAATTGCCTACGTTCCCAGCTTCCCAAACCTACCCTGGAAGTTTCATGGATTTTGGCTACCCACAAGGCAAATGAGTGACATTAAGCTTGTTTTTTAGGGAGCTTAATGTGGCTTAACGTACAAAAAACAACTCAGATGTTCACCAATTTCCCCCAAACTTCCCATCCTACTAGATCCTCTCTATGCCAACATATTCTGAAGATTTGGGGTCATTTGATAAAACATACCAAAAGTTATTCACATGAAACTATTTTATTTCTTTTTGAAAACATTTAGCTTAATGTAAAAAGAGCTTAATGTACCATAATGTGCATAAACCTCAATCAATTGCCTTGAAACGTTGCACAACCTAAGATCTCAGCTTCCCAAACGTATCCTGGAAGTTTCATGGATTTTGGTTACCCACAAGGCAAATGAGTGACATTAAAGGGGTATTCCTATCTCAGACAATGGGAGCATATCACTAGAATATGCCCCCATTGTCTGATAGGCGAGGGTCCCACCACTGGGACCTGCACATACAACGAGAACGAAGCTTGTTTTTTAGGGAGCTTAATGTGGCTTAAAAAACAACTAAGATGTATAGGAGCACAGGCTGACACTGGGTATTAGAGCAACAGCTGAATAGTGATAGGCATGAGATCTTCAGTAGGAGAAACACCAGACTTGCTCCTGAGTTTCATTTTTAGTACCATGTACCTTCGGTAAACATCCAGGTTCTCTGGTCATCCTCCTCAATCAGCATGTGAGGCCTCCTGTAGGCTTCAGTGCTAGTCAAACTTTTCCTACACTTGAGCATTCCCATCCTCAGACCAAACCTGGAGAGAGATTGAACTAAGACCTGGAAAAAGATGGTAATCGCATAAATATATATTATAACTAGCCTTGGTAGCAGGGTGCACATGGGAAGGCTTACAACAATAGAAAACACTAAAAATCCCCAGCACACCTGCCAGCTGGCCTGCAACAAAACAAATTACCCTGTCTAACAGTATACATTAAAAGCTGAGGTTTTAGTTGCACAAACCTTTGGCCAAAAATATGTAGAAGCCACACTGCCACCATCAAGGCACCTAGGTAAAGTGTGGTCCTAGCTCTATTTATATGAGTCTCCAAATGGGAGCATATTGATTCAGTCAATAAATTAAATGCAGGTGTACCTGTAGGTAGCCTACTTCTCCTCACAAGGTGCAGGGACTTATTGGAGGCCCAGCAACCACAGATGCATGCTGGGATCCCCAATGCGTCACCTCATCCAAGATAGACTAAGACCTGAGCCAGAGCTATGGCTAATCCTGCGGCTACCTTTGTGAATAACCCTTTACATTTCTAATAGCCGCTGCACAAAAGGTACGGTTAGTAGGGGCTATGCGAGCCTAACGTCGATTAATAAGAGAACTTAGGTTGTGCAAATTTTGAAGGCAATTAATTGAGGTTTATGTACATTATGGTACATTAAGCTCTTTTTACATTGAAGGGATTCTGTCACCAGGATTAACGATATGGAGATATTTATATGTGCCCATTAGTCTTAATGCAGTGTTTCCAATCACCCCTTTGTTTATGACCTGTGTGCCTTATATTCCTATAAAAATCGATCTTATTCATGTCAATCACCTCTGTCAGGAGCCCAAGAGGTTGTCCCACGATCTCCTGGAGCCCAGCACCGCCCATCGATCCGGAGCCCAGCACCGCCTACTACTTTATATTCACTGCACTATCCTGACGTCATGTTATCTCTGCGCCGTAGTCTCGCGCAGGCGCAGTGGACATTGTAGTCTGCGCCCGTGCGGACTACTGGCATCGGCTTCCACTTGTCCACTGCGCATGCACTTGTCCACTGGGCACATATAAATATCTCCATATCGTTAATCCTGGTGACAGAATCCCTTTAAGCTGTTCACATTAAATGTTTTAGGATGGTAATAAAATAGTTTAATGTGAATAACTTTTGGTATGTTTTCTAAAATGACCCAAAGTCTTCAGAATATGTTGGGATAAAGAGAGTCTTGTAGTATAGGAAGTTTGGGGGAAATCGGTTAACATCGAAGTTGTTTTTTGTACGTTAAGCCACATTAAGGTTTGGGAAGCTGAGCTCTTAGGTTGTGCAAAGTTTCAAGGCAATTGATTGAGGTTTAGGCACAATATGGTACATTAAGCTCTTTTTACATTAAGCTAAATGTTTTTGAAAAGGAATTAAATAGTTTAATGTGAATAACTTTTGGTATGTTTTATCAAATGACCCAAAATCTTTAGAATATGTTGGCGTAGAGAGAATATAGTAGGATGGGAAGTTTAGGGGAAATTGGTGAACATCTGAGTTGTTTGTTGTACGTTAAGCCACATTAAGCTCCCCAAAAAACAAGCTTAATGTCACTCATTTGCCTTGTGGGTAGCCAAAATCCATGAAACTTCCAGGATAGGTTTAGGAAGCTGGGAACTTAGGTTGTGCAAAGTTTCAAGGCAATTTATTGAGGTTTAGGTGCATTATGGTACATTAAGCTACATTAAGCCATTTTCCATTATTTGTTTTAGGATGTCCCAATGAATGTTTTTTTTTTTATTGGTCTTTATTAGAAATGTGGAGCCCTTTTCTCTGTACATGGCTGAGTTTCTCTAGTAGCAGGATTAGTGTTGAGCGAACTTGTGGTTTCAAGTTCGGCATACAAGGTTCAGGTTATCTAAGAATTCCGTTATAGATTCCGCTACCACGGACCATAAGTTATGGTCCGTGGTAGCAGAATCCATAACGAAATTCTTATATAACCCGAACCCGAACTTTGTACGCCGAACTTGAAACAACAAGTTCACTCAACACTAGGCAGGATCTGAATTTTCTCTCTGCCCAGTCAGCCAGCTCACCTGACGGGCTCCTTATCTATGATCTCTGACCTCCTAAACACTCATTATAGCTCAGTTCTCATCTTACTGATAGTAGTGTGGCTTAAACAACTGTTTATGACCTTTTAGTAATTTAGAGATGATGTTTATTAGATGACCGCACAAGGTAAAAGTGAAAGTACAATACACACAGCTAGACAAACGGCTAACCCTTTGTGACAGAATGGCTCAATATTTTTAATGCCAATTGAAACAATTATTTTTAACCCAAAATGAGTCAAATGCAATCATTTAAATTAAAATGCCTCTGAAGGTGTACATAGCCTTTAAGGTCCTATATACACAGATGGTGGGCCCTCAGAATCATTGGGCCCAAGAGACTTCAGTCTAATGCTGATGACATACCTCATCCTGTAACATCCCTCCTGCAGTACATCAAGACACTCGTGATTGTCTGTCCGCTCTCTCTAACATCAAGTCCTCTCTCTATCTGAAACTGAATCTTTCAAAAACTGAACTACTGTTTTTTTCTCGTCTACTAACCTACCTAAACTTGATGTTTCCATCTCAGCGTGGCACTATCATAAGACCTAGGCAGCACACCTGCTGAATTCACTTTAAGCAAATCTTTCAATAACCCTCTACATTCAATCATTCGCCTGTTCATGCCGCCTACACCTCAAAAACATCTCTAGAATCCGTCCTTTTCCTTAACCCCTTCCCGACATCCAAGGTACATGTGTGGTCGATGTTGGGTCTTTAAAGATGGCGTCTACTGCGATCTGGGGCACTTTAGAAAATGAAAGGTGGAATCTGATTGGTTACTATAGGCAACTAAACCAGTTTTCCTTTACACCAGTTTCAATAAATCTTCCCCTAGATGTCTCCTGGTTAACGGAAATGTGTCACCAATAAAAAAAAAAATTCTGCCATTTAAAACCAGATAGTAACACATCTCCTTTTTTCCAAATTCTTTTTATTTTCTGATGGCAGATTTTTTATTCTATTTTCTGAACATGATTAAGGGGGCGGCCATCTTGCCTGGGCTGTTATTAACAGCATTTAGAAAGCATTAAGAAAATTTCTTTACAGCAGCCCCATGTTCCATAGACACAATGGTCAGGAGGGGACCTCAGTGACTTCTAAGGGAGAGTTTTCTAGGCATACACCTGTGACCTGTGCAGAGGTCATTGTACAAGGAAACAACAGATAAACTGTGACTAACACCTATTGTGAATGGTGGATCCTGTCTTATCTATACACAGAGGTGATATCAATACAGGCAGGATTACAATGACAGATGAGCAAGTAACTGCAGTAAAGTGATTTCTACAGACCAAGAAGTGACGTCTATTTTTTAGGCTTAGTGGCCAGTGCGAAAACTGCAGGAGTTTTTGCCTAAATATAGATATTGACATGGAAAATGAAAAATAACATCACCAAATATTCTTTAACAATATATTAAACATAAAAATGTGATTTAAACAATCACTCATTTCTCTGATGACACATTCTCTGTAATGACTGTTATTATTGCAGGCTGGAAATATCACCTGTATTCCTCCCGTGTGTCCACCTGTTTTATGCGCTGAGCCTTTCATGTCAGATTGCTGCTTGCAGTGCCCAGGTTTGTACCAGGTTGTATATAACAGTATAACTGGGAGGGTAAAAATCTGTACAGTCAGGGTTCATATGCATACGAAAAGAAACTATGACCTGTGGGAACTAATCATAAGCTGGCTGAACTTTACATGGGTTTTTTGACCCATTCCGTAGACTGTCCCTAATTTTCAGAAACAGTCCCCACAAATTTGGATTGTCATGGGCCAAATATGAGTGGGGCTTGTGTAAGCGCCACCCATACACGAGTGGTCTCCTGTTACGGGTTTTCCCATTTTGGGGCTTACATGTTACCTACATGTCCCAAATTTACCGACTGCTGATATTGCAACTGAACCTCATACACTTGAAAGGGGATTAGCTGTAATACCAGATACAGCCAATAGAAAAGAATGGCGCTGTTTCTGAAAAAAAAAAAAAACCTAGACCCTTATTTTTGAACTCGACAAGCCCTTTACAGGGGTTGTCCCATGAAAACAACTTATTCCATGTACACAGGATAGGGCATAAGTGTCTAATTAGTGGGGTTCTGATCACTGGGGCCCCCACAATCACTACTACAGGAGTCTGTTTCCTGTTTGAATGGAGCGCAGCCATGCAGGTGCTGTGACACCAATTGTTTTATGTAATGTTATTTGTATTTTATATTGTGATGTAATGTACAGTATATCAGCAATGATAAGAAATGGTTTGTATTAGGAATGGAACTTAACATTCCATTCCTCCCCTCTTGGTTGGCTGGTCCAACCTTCTGCCAGAAGGGGGAGCTCTAGAGAGTTCCAGAGAGAGCTAGCTCGGCTAGTGAGGAGTGAGGAAGCATGAACATCTGCTCCTGCTCCATGGTTCTTGAGGGCCACAGAATCAGCTTAACTATTAGGAACACTGCTCCAGTGAGACTAAAGACAAAGGACCATGGAAATTCTTCACAGCTACATTCAGTGGGGTGACCAGAAACTATAGCTTTACTGATCCTGCTGCAAGTGAGGAACAACACATTAAGACACCCATCACCATAGCACAGCTCGGGCATACTCAAAAGCCACAGATGCCAGTTTATAGCTGTAGTAAAGGGAAATCAGGAGAGGGAGAAGAGTACCCTACAGTTCTATTATCTACCATCTTGCCTACCACCATATCTCATCAGTTGGGGATAGAGATATTGCACCTGGTACAGATGAAAGCTGTACTGTAATTCACCCTTTGCACTTAGTAAAGAAAAAAAACCTTGTTGTTCTTCTACATCTACCTGATTCTTTCACACAACCTTTTCACTGCACCAAAGCCCAGGGGTGACAGCCTGAGGGAGTATACCATGACACAACATCTCATCAGGGCCACTACCACTCCCATTCTCTGCACTGGCTGCTCAGTGGCTTGCTGCACATGCCATTCAACTCTATGGAGCTGGTGGAGCTAGCCAAGTACAACCGCCAAGCTAAAGCTGAATGGATGCATGCACATGTGTGTTTGCTGCTCCATTTAAATGAGAACCATGGGCCCCCATTCAAATGATCAGCAGGGAGCCCGGCAGTCATTCCCCACGGAGCAGGCAGTTATCCCCTCTCCTGTGTATAGGGGATAAGTTGTCATAGGACAACCCCTTTAAACATAAGACAATCTGAACACTGTTAGAGTCCTTCTATCTTATACAGTGACCACTGTCTTGCATACTGTACTTTGTAGATGGGTGTGAATTCCAAGGAAACTTTTATCCGCACGGTGCCAAGTTTAGCCGGGATGAGAATGGATGCACCTCCTGTGTGTGCCAGGTCTGTACAAACACTATTCTTTTTCCTATGTGCATATTCTTCATTGTAAATATTGCCTAATGTCTTTTATTACATCTATTTTTCTTTAGAATGGAGCAGTAGAGTGCTCATTTGTCCCGTGTCCCAGCTTAGAATGCCCGAGAGAGGATTGGGTGCTGGAGGCTGGAGAGTGCTGCTTCAAATGCCAGGAGCTGCTACAACACACAGGTATGGGGCATTCAGGAGAGAAAGGAGGGAGAAGCCGCAGAAGGAGGACCCCAAGATATCTCAGTTTTGTTAGCAATACATATTTGTGGCTCATAATAGGCCCTCAGGATAGGCCATCACTATCCAATTGATGGAGGCTCCAAAACCCCATGCCCCACTGTTCTGCATTAGCTCCGCCACTGGAAGTCATTGCCTAGACTACTCGGCTCCGTTCATTGTGCAGTGGCTGGAGCTGGTTAATGCAGTGGTGCTCCGTTCACTTCAATGATGGCAGCGATGTAGTAACCAGCTGTGTCCACTGTGCAACAAAGATGTGTAGTCCGATGCTGGGGCTACTGCAGAACAGCTGATCGTCAGGGGTGTGGAGTGTCAAACCCCTACCAATCTGATTGTAAAGCCCTATCCTGACGAAAGTCCATCACTTGTAAAAGAGTGGATATCTCCTTTAAAGTCTATACTGCACTTAGGACCTTTTGTACAGTGTATAGGAATGCTTATTGTGTAACTCCACCGCTGTATCTATAGGATGCCCATTTGATGATAATGGAATTGAGATTCCTATCGGGCAGATCTGGTCCCCTGGAGATCCCTGTTCCATCTGCATTTGCCAGGTAAGTTCAAACACCGTCTTGTGGGCAGCACAGTGGTTTAATAATCAGCATGGTTGCCCTTTAGTGCTTTGGCTCTTGAAGGAAACATCTACATGGAGTTTATACAATACATTTGGAAAGACTCTTCCACGTTTTCACATTTTGTTATGTTGCAGTCTTGAACTGAATTAAAATCCCATTTAGAAAACATTGCTAATTTATTAAAAAGGAAAAACTAAAATCTCGCATTAACATAAGTGTTCAGACCCTTCATTCAGGACTTGAAGCATCTTTGTTGGTGATTACAGTCTTCAGTCTTATTGAGGATGATGCCACAAGGTTTTCACACCTGGATTTGGAGATTTTCTGCCATTCTTCTCTGTAGATCCTTTGTAGATCAAGCTCTGTCAGGCTTAATGAGGACTGGACAGCCATTTTTAGATGTTCAATTGGGTTAAAGTCAGGGCTCTGGCGGGGCCACTCAAGGACATTCACAGTTGTCCCCAAGCTACTCCTGTGTTGTCTTGGCTGTGTGCTTAGGGTCATTGTCTTGTTGGAAGGTGAACCATCGGCCCAGTCTGAGGTCCAGAGCAATCTGGATCAGGTTTTCATGAAGAATATCTCTTTGCTTTGCTCCATTCAGATTTCTCTCAACTCTGACCAGTCTCCTTGTCCTTGCCTCTGAAAAATACCCTTACAGTATGATGCTGTCATCACCATACTTCACTGTAATGTTAATACTGGGCAGGTGACAAGCAGTGCCTGGTTTCCTCCAGACATGACGTTTAAAATTGAGGCCAAAAAGTTCAGTCTTGTTCCATCAGACTAGAGAATCTTATTTTTCACCTTTAGGTAGTTTTTTATTGTGCAAACTTTCATGTGTCTTTTACTGAGAAGAGGCTTTTTTTTCTGGCCAATCTGCAATAAAGCCCAGATTGGTGGAATGCTGCAGTGATGGTTGACCTTCATCTTGATCTGCACACAGGATCTTTGGAGCTCAGCCAGAGTGACCATTAGGTTTTCAGTGACCTCTCTTACCAAGGCCCTTCTTCCCCAAATACTTAGTTTAGAGGGACGGCCAGCTCTAGGAAGAGTCCTGTTTGTTCTTGAGAACTTTCAGTGCAGCAGAAATGTTTTTGTACCCTCCTCTAGATCTGTCCTCCACACAATCCTGTCCTCCTCATGGCTTGGTTTTTTGCTTTGATATGCATTCTCAGCTGTGAGACCTTATGTAGATGGGGCTGTGTCTTTCCAAATCATGTCCGCTCAACTGAATTTACCACAGGTGGACTCAAATGAAGGTGTAGAAACATCTCAAAGATGATCATGAGAAATGGGTGGCCCCCAGAGCTAAATTTCAAGTGTCATAACATAGCCTCTAAATTCTTACTGTACGTCCATGCAAAATGTAAGTTTTTAATTTCTAACCAATTCACAAAAAATTCAAAAATTCTGTTTTCGCTTTCTCATTATGGGTATTGAGTGTCGGAAAATGTGATTTTTTTATTTTTCTTTACATATTTTTTTTATTATAGCACAAGACTGCAACATAAGAAAAAGTGAAAGGGTCTGAAGACTTTCTGCTTGCACTGTATGTTCTCTTTGGCCACTTTCAGATGAGCGTGTGTCACGCTCCGGACTCGCAACACAGCACCCGTCCTGAACTTGCAGCACTGCCAGGATCACATAGCATTATATTTATTTATGATGCCATGTAACCCTTACAGCTCTGGAATGTATTGGATAACACTGACATAATGCTGTCAGTGTTATCCAATACATTCCAGAACTGCCAAGGTTACATAGCATCATAAATCAATATAATGCTATCTTACCCTGGCAGTGCTGGAAGTTCAGGATGGGTGCTGTGCTGAGAGTCCGGAGCGTGACACTCGCTCGTCTGAAAGCGTCCTTAGCCTGGATTTCTTCCTAGTTCTCCTAGTTCATTCCACACTCCAAAACCGTACTGACACCTTGATTGGTTTCCTATAAAATTTGCCCCATTTTGTGTTTGAGATAGGGAAATTAAGTTGTGATGACAATCTCTGTACAGCTCTACAAAATATGTTGGCGCTAAACAAGCAACCGCTATAAATGAATTAATCTGATAGTGGTATGTTACAGTATTACTGCTGTTTCATTTCTCATTTATTGTTTTTATGCAATGATCTTGGAGAAGAATGTCCACCACATACAGTCATTTCTGTTTTGCTTGGATCTAGGCAGACGGCTCCATTGTGTGCAAGAAGACAGATTGTGTGGAAACATGTCCTCACCCTATCATGGTACCAGGACAGTGCTGCCCTGACTGTTCAGCAGGTAACATGCATAATTTCTTGGTGTCCAATAAAGCACCTAAAGAGTAATGGCAATCTGTTGCCCAGGAACAATGCAGCTGTATGAGGATGAGTGATCACAGTAGTCATACTGTGGAGCTGATCGCTGCATGTAAATGCAGTACTTCACCCCACTGAACAAGCAGACGACTGTCGGGAAGGAACGTTTTCTCCAAGGCAATCGTCCGCTTCTCGCCCCATGTAAACTCACCATTAAAGTTGCCGATCTGAATAAGAGCATATACACAAATGGAAGAGCTCTTTAGTCAAGACTGTTGATAAAGTGCCTTCATTTTTTATTTCACACGCACTGGAGCCATAAAAACTGTTGCCTGGATCTCAACAATTAATGTTTTTTGGTTTCCTATATTATACAGAATCATGTTAAATAATATATTTTTCTTACAAATTTTTTTTTCAAAGGTTGCTCTTACGGAAGGAAGACCTATAGGAATAACGAAAGCTTCCCTTCATACTCGAATCCCTGCCTTACGTGTATTTGTTTGGTAAGAAGCCTTGGGGTAGTAATAATAATACGTTCTTAGAGTGGATGAATGTGTGTATTGGAATTCACAATCCTAGGATGGTATGAAAACAGGTACATTATCTTTATAGGTGGGTACTGTTGCTTGCTCGCCTATTGAATGTGCGCCCACCTGCACTTACCCCTTCCATGATGAAGGAGAATGCTGCCCTGTATGTCGAGGTAAGAACTATCTTCTACCTTCTGTCTCTTATCTGCTTTGGGTCCATGACATGAACCTGTTCGTACCCATGCAGATTGCACATACGATGGAAGGAAAGTACTAAACAGGCAGACTTTTTCACTGGAAAGCGAACCTTGTACCAAGTGCACTTGTCAGGTGAGTCGTTGTTTTATTAGATATTCACCAAACTTGAAGTCAATCAAGTAGCTGAACACTCATTCATTGGACAGCTATCACACCCAGTCCCCTCATACCCCTTCCATCTCAGGTTGGCCAAGCAAGCATGTGTTCTCAGTAGGAAATGGAGAAAGAAGCCACTGCCGGACTCCTCTGGCAGCAGCTTATCTCTCTGAAAACAAAATAAACTGCTCAATCTCATATATTGGTGGTATATGGTGGCATATGCCAGATAGGTTTGCGTCTCAAGCCTGGTACCCGCTCCTATCTCCAGAACAGACCTCCCCCCCCCCCCAAAATGAATGCAAGTGCACCACTCATGCATGGCGTGCTCTCCATTGACTTCTATGAAAGTTCCGAAAATAGCCAAATCAGCTATATTTTTGGAACTTCCATAGAAGTAAATGAAGAGCGCACCACGCATGCATGGCCACCTCTCCATATGCCTTTATGAGACTGCTAGAAATAGCCAAGCCAGTGCTCAGCTATTTTCAGAACTCCTATAGAAGCGAATGGAGGGTGGACACGCTTGCACTCTCACAGTGTGGGACCCACACCTATCTGACATTGCAGGCATACCCTTTCAATATGCCACCAATGTATCAGATCAGACAACCCCTTTAAGTCCCTCAACATCTGGTAGAGGGGGAGACTCAGAAGGCCACCATGCAAATTAGATGGTTGCCCAATCCCGTGGAAATTGGAAAGTTCAGCTGACATACATCTAATGTGTATGACCACCTTAAGCTGCTGTGGCAATCCGTCCAACATCAATAGTATAAGTGGGTATGTCAGTAAATTCGACATCACAAATATACGCTGGTATGCCAATAAATCCTATATACAGGGAGTGCAGAATTATTAGGCAAGTTGTATTTTTGAGGATTAATTTTATTATTGAACAACAACCATGTTCTAAATGAACCCAAAAAACTCATTAATATCAAAGCTGAATATTTTTGGAAGTAGTTTTTAGTTTGTTTTTAGTTTTAGCTATTTTAGTGGGATATCTGTGTGTGCAGGTGACTATTACTGTGCATAATTATTAGGCAACTTAACAAAAAACAAATATATACCCATTTCAATTATTTATTTTTACCAGTGAAACCAATATAACATCTCAACATTCACAAATATACATTTCTGACATTCAAAAACAAAACAAAAACAAATCAGTGACCAATATAGCCACCTTTCTTTGCAAGGACACTCAAAAGCCTGCCATCCATGGATTCTGTCAGTGTTTTGATCTGTTCACCATCAACATTGCGTGCAGCAGCAACCACAGCCTCCCAGACACTGTTCAGAGAGGTGTACTGTTTTCCCTCCTTGTAAATCTCACATTTGATGATGGACCACAGGTTCTCAATGGGGTTCAGATCAGGTGAACAAGGAGGCCATGTCATTAGATTTTCTTCTTTTATACCCTTTCTTGCCAGCCACGCTGTGGAGTACTTGGACGCGTGTGATGGAGCATTGTCCTGCATGAAAATCATGTTTTTCTTGAAGGATGCAGACTTCTTCCTGTACCACTGCTTGAAGAAGGTGTCTTCCAGAAACTGGCAGTAGGACTGGGAGTTGAGCTTGACTCCATCCTCAACCCGAAAAGGCCCCACAAGCTCATCTTTGATGATACCAGCCCAAACCAGTACTCCACCTCCACCTTGCTGGCGTCTGAGTCGGACTGGAGCTCTCTGCCCTTTACCAATCCAGCCACGGGCCCATCCATCTGGCCCATCAAGACTCACTCTCATTTCATCAGTCCATAAAACCTTAGAAAAATCAGTCTTGAGATATTTCTTGGCCCAGTCTTGACGTTTCAGCTTGTGTGTCTTGTTCAGTGGTGGTCGTCTTTCAGCCTTTCTTACCTTGGCCATGTCTCTGAGTATTGCACACCTTGTGCTTTTGGGCACTCCAGTGATGTTGCAGCTCTGAAATATGGCCAAACTGGTGGCAAGTGGCATCTTGGCAGCTGCACGCTTGACTTTTCTCAGTTCATGGGCAGTTATTTTGCGCCTTGGTTTTTCCACACGCTTCTTGCGACCCTGTTGACTATTTTGAATGAAACGCTTGATTGTTCGATGATCACGCTTCAGAAGCTTTGCAATTTTAAGAGTACTGCATCCCTCTGCAAGATATCTCACTATTTTTGACTTTTCTGAGCCTGTCAAGTCCTTCTTTTGACCCATTTTGCCAAAGGAAAGGAAGTTGCCTAATAATTATGCACACCTGATATAGGGTGTTGATGTCATTAGACCACACCCCTTCTCATTACAGAGATGCACATCACCTAATATGCTTAATTGGTAGTAGGCTTTCGAGCCTATACAGCTTGGAGTAAGACAACATGCATAAAGAGGATGATGTGGTCAAAATACTCATTTGCCTAATAATTCTGCACTCCCTGTACATAAAATAAGTAGGTATGCCTACAGTAAGTAAGTATACCAATCCTTTCAACATAGTTAATATTAGTGGGTATATTAATACATCCAACATCGATAGGAATTACAAGTGGGTCATACATGAAAAAAATATGTAAGGATAAAGTAATTTTTCTAAAACATTTTTCTTTTTTTTTTCCACGAGGACGGTGAGGTACAATGTGAGTCCATCTCCTGTTCCATCTCCTGCTCCCATCCGTATACTTTTCCTGGAGAATGCTGTGCAACCTGTGAAGGTACGGACTGTTAAGTGCCACTTTTAAAGTTCTGTCCGTATGTTCTGTGATAGATTTGCTGTACTGTCTTGTGGTTTATATATGCTATACTACTTTATATACATGATCTTCATGCTGGAGAAATAGGCACTAGTGAAATTATAATTTCTCTCTATCAGAATGCGCCTTTGAAGAACATGTTCTGGAGAATGGAGGATCCTACATGCTGAAGGTTGATCCATGTGTTGTATGTGATTGTTTTGTAAGTATTCAGCATTTTCCATCAAAGTTCATGAAAGTTTCAATACTCATAGGTTGGACCAAACCATTTAGTCTTAGTCTTAGACAAATTACATCCTGCATAGTCATGAATAGGATATAGTGATGGTTATACTGCATTTCTTCACTAGGCTGGAAATGTTCATTGTGAAGAAAGGGAAGGTTCTTGCACACCATGTGACCAGAAGTTTCAGGATTGTCTGAATGGTATGTCAACTTTGACAAGAATTTTATGTAAGTTTCTAGATAGTCTATGATAATGTATTTTTCTTTCCTAGAAGTCCCAGGCTCTTTCCACGTTAAGCAGTTGCAATTCTCCCAGCAAGATACAATAGTACGAAAAGACAACTTTCCAGTGAAGTTACTGAGTGTGACCGACCCACCCCCACCTAGCCGACTGTCCTTAAGCTTAAAACTGATGTCAAGGAGGAGCTCCATAACTGCATCCACCGCCACGGCTCTTTCCAGTTTTGTTTCTCAAACAGAGGTCCCAAGTCAACACTCTTTTTATCATAAAAAACAGAATGACCATGACAAACCTCCTCAAAACCTCAAATCAATGTCTCTACAATCTGAACTAAAATCAGATGTTGAGCCAGATACAAAGGTTGAACCAATATCTCATGGTGACCTCATGAAAACTAATTATGTGTCTGTTTCTACCTCAGCTGTATTTTCTACTCAGCCTGTTGCCTTCTCAGGTACCACCAGAAGACCTTTGCTTTCAGCAAGTCACTTTACCTCAAAGATTTATGATCACATTGTTACCATTCTACACCCTAATGGCCTGTCTCAAGGATCTTCTGAGCCATCTGTTTTACCATCATCTTCCACTAGTTCCTTTCAACAATCAGCACAGGTTTCCATGCTTACAACCTACTCTGGAGCTTCTGTCAGAGAAGAAGAGCTTCGTGAATCTTCACATAATTTTGGTAGGTCATTATCTTTGACGGATAACACTGATATGGCTTCAGTTACTTCAAAACCTCCAAGTGGCATTGTCTTTACATCAACTCATTCTGGTAATCTTCAACATTGGACATATAGCACAAGGCTTAAGCTTTCACTTCCAGATTTGGAAGAAACCAAGCTGACATTTTACGAGACTGAACAACCTGGAGGTAAAATATATTGCAGAATTTTACATTTGTTGATGTTTAATAGTATAATTATCCTATAGAAAAAAGTGCTATGTGGAATAAGTAGTACTAATAAAATTATAGGGGTGGATAATTAATAAAGAAGCTCATCATTAATTGGCATATTCACAGCGAGTTCTCTTCTATCAGGACAAGGATCTGATGCTCAGTGACATCACACATGAGTCACATGGTGATGTTCGCATGCATAGCAACACATTAGAGCACAGTCTCAGGTCCGAGAGCATGACCTCTCATGCATGTGCACACATGAGTCATAAATCATAATGAGAAGCACCAATCCACTAGAGGGCAGCACAACCATAAAACAGATTTACATCAATAATTAGCAGATTCATGCAGAGGCCATGATTAATAGAAAAATATGGTAGACAACACAAAAATAAATAGAGAGATACTATGATAAATAATAGAGAATATGAAATCTAATGTCCAAATAATAAAATATATGAATATAAGTTGATAAATGAAAAAGAAAAATGAATAAAAAAGAAATAAAATAAATAATAATAGTAAGTAAAAAGTGTAAACTTGTTTAACGAACGTGAAAAAATTGATGTAAAAATGTGCAAAAATATATACAACAAAATGTAAAAATAAAATATGAAACCTAGGATGAATGTGACCAAAAATGTAGGGAAAAATACAAAAGTGACAAAATAAATAAGTAAAAAAAAAAATGAAAAATTCCAAATAGAAAGAATATGAAAAAGAATATGAAAAAGTCAAGTGAAATGAGCGTAAAAAATATAATTATAAAAATAAGTGTGAAAAGGAAAAAAGAAAAAACTATTAAAATCATGAAAATTTAAAATAACAAATATGAAGCACCAAAATCCATATGTGCTAACTTATCAAAGGGATGCCGCATGCCGCAAAGCCCAGACCCTCATTTAGACAAGTGTTTGTTGGTGCCTGACCCATTTAGCCTCATCTTTGTAAAAGTTAAAGGGTTTATCCAAAATCTATAATGCCATCCATATGCCTGGGCCCCTCACAGAGGTTGTACTTACCTCGCTCCCTGGCACCCGCGTCGCTTCTGATACCGACACAGCCACTGCTGCATCACCCGCGATGCTAGAGAGGCTTGGTGAGATGCAGCAGCGGCCGTGCCGGTATGAGAAGCAACGTGGGTGCCCAGGCATATGGGGGGGGGGGGGGCTCTTGGATAACCCCTTTAACGCTTGCCACTTTATTATTTACTTGCACTAGCATACTGGGTTTACATGAACTGTGATTGTGCATCTTTCTATTTCAACCTTTGCTTGCACCATGTATTCAGCAGCCATCTGCACTTTACACTTTATTATTTACTTGCACTAGCATACTGGGTTTACATGAACTGTGTTGTGTATTTGTATGTGATGTGAGACAGTGACAGGAAGAGTGATTGATGGCAGGTATTTTCCCCCCAGAATCCTGTCATATGCAGCTTAAGCTCCAGGTAATGCCCAGTATGTAGTGGAAAGCCCAAGCTTTCCTGAGGTGGCTTTGTAGAAAAGGGCCTGGAGTTTTGGATTGGGGAAGAGTTGGGCGGGTTCCCCAATCCACAGTCATCTTCTGGTACAGATCTAGCCCTCTGCCTGAGAGTCTGGGCCTGGGAGCTGGATTATACAGTGCTGCCCATAATTATTCATACCCCTGGCAAATTTTGACTTAAAGTTACTTTTATTCAACCAGCAAGTAATCTGTGGAGGGAGCTAAAGATCAGGGTGATGGCAAGAAGACCCTCCAACCTGAAAGATTTGGAGCTCATTGCTAAAGATGAATGGGCAAAAATACCTGTGGAGACCTGCAAAAAGCTGGTCTGCAATTATAGGAAGCGTTTGATTGCCGTATAAAGGCTTTTCTATTGATTATTGAGAAGGGTGTGAATAATTTTGCACTGGACACTTTTTGCTCAAATGTAAATAAAAGTTGAGAAATGTTTTTTCCCCCACAATAATGCCTCTTGTACATCGTCTTATTATCTTTTGGGAGACACCTATGTCATTTCTCGTCAAAAAATTACTTGCTGGTTGAATAAAAGTAACTTTAAGTCAAAATTTGTCAGGGGTATGAATAATTATGGGCATGGAACTGATATGCTGGTGCTTGTGATTAGCTTGCTGTGGTGAACTTCAGTGCAGACAGTACCGTATCTAGGACAGTTAGTGAAACACTCTGTAGTTAGTGCTCAGACGAGCAGGATTTGTTTTGTGTTTTGCCTGAAATGTAAAGGCCCTTTATTTTTTCTTGAAACCACAAAGTGGAACTTTGTCAGGACTTCATCCCGTGTGTCACTGTCTCTGACTGTCCGCAAGCCGGCCAATCCTTCCTCTATCAGAGCTAAATCCCACAGTGGATATATGCACTTTTGCCTATTATGAATTAGAATTTTTTTGTATTTGTTCTTTGATATCCCATTTACATGTTTTTTTTTTAATGGTGTTAGGGGGAGGGGTCTCTGTCTGGTTTTACTGGGTTTTATTTCCTGAATTCTGCACTTTTTTTTTAATGTTTTTAATATTATGCATTATAAAGAATATAATTTTATTGGTATTACTTGTTCCACGTAGCACGTTTTTAAAATATGTAGGATAGGTATTCGTGGTATTACCTGCCATTTTACCAATAGATACAATTGGTAATTTTGATGTTTAGGGTTCTTTTGGTCAAATTGTTTTTTTTTGGTAGTGTTAATGGTATAATGGTGGCAGTAGATTTGATGCATTATATCCCTATTGAGGCAAGTATTGAGTAAGGAACGTTGAAAAAAATATGTAAGTGGACTGAAACCCTGTTAAGATCCTCCACATACATACTCACTGACCGCCCCTAAACAACCGCTATGTGGGTACAGCCACACGGTCAGGTTTTCTGATGCAGTTTTAAAAGCCAAAGGAGTGGATCATAAAAGGAGAGAAAATACAAAGGACAGATACAACTTCTCTTTTTTGAATTCACTCCCATACTTAACAATGTTTTAGCTGGTAAAATAAGGTCATCTAACGCAGTGTTTCCCAACCAGTGTGCCTCCAGCTGTTGCAAAACGACACCTCCCAGCCAAAGGCTGTCCGGGCATGCTGGGAGTTGTAGTTTTGCAACAGCTGGAGGCACACTGGTTGGGAAACACTGATTCTAACGCCCCAACCCCCGCAATGGATCGCCCATTTGTGGGCATGGTTTATGTTAGCCCCAGCCATTTTGGGCCCAGGACAGCACAGATTTGTAAGAACTGTCTCTGAAAATCCGGCCGTACCCTTAGAAAAAACCTTATTGTGAAAATTTTGTGAAATATATGTTCCATGTACTTTACAGGTTTCAACCTTCTGTTCTTCCTTGTACTTATATGTATTACAACAATTCGTACTGCTTGTGTGCGTATTCACGGAAATTTTGAAGACTGAGTGCAAATCATGTTTTTTCTTTTCTTTCCTCAGATTGCTTGCTAAATTACCGAATATTCACCAATGGCTCTGTCTACATTGCTGACTTGGACTACTGCCTGCATTGTGAATGTCTGGTAAAACTCAGCCTACAAAGAGGCTCCAATAATCAACCATAATGGCAGAGACATAACTTCATGGGTTCTCCCAGTGCAGTACTATTGTCCCTGGTATCTAGTGGGTTAATAATGCTATCTCTGGTGCCCAGGGGTATACCTTGAAGCTACAGGGCCCCAATGCAAAGCCAGTAGCAGGGAGCCCCTCACATAGCATGTGTTTGGTGTCTTCATATGTCGTAGCATGGTCTTTACGCCCAGATGCAATAGCCACCACATCTCCCCCTATAGATACGCCCTACATACCGGTCCATAAACAAACAAATTAATCAGTCTCAAGACTAGGGATCAAACATCATGTGTGCTTGTGTCTGAATGTTAATGTTACTTACAAACTTTAATTGTTATCTAGGCAAGACGTTCAGCTTCAGGGAAATGTTGTATTACTTGGCAGCTTATAAAGTGGCTCTGGCTTATAGCATGGCTCTATTCTGGTCCTAAACCTTCTGGGTGGAAATTCTCTGATTGGGTTGTCCACTTTGTACAAGAAGAAGTCGCAAAATATGGACCATATCACTGCTAAGATCCCCAATGATCAGTTCCAATCTGTGAAGAACCTGACAGCAAGTGTCCCCTTCCCCTGCAGCACCACCATAGGAGATAAGAAGAAATACACAGTTTACATCTAAAACCATGGGCTGTATGTCTTATAGGAAACCATCTTTGTATCTACTCTCTGATGAGGTTCCTAATTAGACAAAACTCCCTCTTAACTCCGAATTCACTAATATAGTGTTTGACGTGTATTTCTAAAGAAGACAGCCTCTTTACTGATCCATTCACAAAGCATTTGGGTCCAAAGTTTAGGAAAACTTAGATTCGCAACTAATCCAAATTTCAGAATTTTGAGTTTCAGCTTTTCCTAAAATGGCAGCTGCATGTTACAAAGTGAAAGTAAGAAGCCTGGGAACCTGAGATCCCCCATAATGCCATGCAGCCAGCCAATCCACAAATAGCTAGCCCCTGTGATGTCACAGCCCTATAAAACCCTCATCCCGCACGGTCTCCACCATTGTCCTGTGGGATGAGCATAGGGAGAGACGTGGCAGCGCTCATGCACAAGGGACAGTGCTGTTGAAAATAATTAATAGAAGAATATTGGAGAAGGGAGAGTGCAGGGAGAGTACAGGGAGACTACAGGGAGAGCGCAGAAGAGTGCATGGAGACTTATTCTGCATCTGTTTTATTTATTTATTCCTACATCAGCCGTAAATGTAATTGAAAACCAATAAGATGCAAGCCTTTATTATTCTGGTGCCAGCATGCCAACCAATACCACCCAGTCTGCACCCCTTAGAGGGGCCAGGTCTTAATGATGACCATCCTCATCTTTTGATGGCTTTACTTCTTCAAAATTATCCTTCAAACTCTCCATGTCCTATAAAAGTCAGCAAGATGCAGAGAAAGGAGGAGCTGGATGTTCCTGATGACAAATTCTCATCGATATTAGATGAGGTGGAAAAGGAGGAAAAGCAGATGTATTAAAGAAGGGCTCCCCCCTGTAGGACAGGAGAGCGGTGGGGTTGGAGAAGTGGGTATGCCACAGCTGATTAATATTCTGTGTTTACTTCAAATAAATTGCAGGTGCTTGCAGGCAAGAATAGCAATAATATGCATATCGTGCCCTCACCTAACCAGCCAAACCTGTTTAAAGGTGCCGTGCGGCCATTAACAATGAAGGACTATACAGTGCGGTCTTCATTATTAAATGAAATTGATCATTGGCCGCACAATTCTTCACCGCAGCATGGCTGCAACCCCCGCCCACAGTATGGCCACTCCGTGTGCCTGTGCCCAGCTACCAGGCGCACAAACAACAGGTCAGCCAGTTCCATAGGTACAAATCTACTGACAGATGCCCTTTAATACTCCACCTATGGGTGCATATAATGGTCATATTGTTTTATCAATAGCTAACTTTAAGATGCAGTTTTCCGGTTCCCTTTCAGAAGGAGGAAATCTTTTGCAATGCACCAACATATTTGTCCAGCGGGCTGTGCTGTCAGGGCTGTGATAACATCCCAGTGGATTCCTGCTCTAAAGAAACAAACCAGGTAACTGCCCTCTTTTAGATTATGATGATAATGAGAGGAGTGGTGCTTTCATCTATAACTGAATAAAGTATGCGAATATATGAGATTGTCATCTTCTGTAAAGATTAGACTGATTTCTCTTAGCATAAAATTATTATTATTCTGAAGGAGTATTTGCACTGAGGAAATAATCAGGGAGCGACCATACATATTGTGCAATTAAACCATAAACCATAAAGAAAGTTGTATGTCTCATAAATTAATTAAAATAGCTCTACCTTTGGACATAGCTATAGGGTTCAATTGTAGTAGTCATGCTCAGGCTCTGGTAACTGAAGGAACCTAAGGATCCCATCTGCCACATATGAAGTTGTCGGTATTATACATTGGTATGATGGTAGATGAGAAATTCAAGTTACACTTCTACCACTTTATTACCGTAAGTGTATCCTCATTGCCAAAGTAATCACTGTAATTAAGAGTGCGAATAGATAATGATATAGTCTGATGAAAGCACGTTGGTGCTAAAACGCGTCACTATGCTGTAATATGTGACCAATACATTTACTGTACTAAAGATATCTACTGTGAAGTGCCGTTTTTTTTTTTTTTTTGCAACATTGTAATTAAGAGTGGTCACCTAAACTTTCTATGTGAGTTGGTATGGGCTTCCAATAAGGAAAAAGAATAGTAGATGCTTGTGAACAGCATCTGACTGATGTCCCCTGGGCCTATACACCTCTTTGTATACAGGACCTTAAGAGCCCTTTTTTATTAAGGGTATATTATTGTCAGAGCTTGGGCCCACTGGAGGATCCTCAGGTACTCTGGTGGGCCAGTCCAACCCTGCTTGTGACACACTTATTGGAGATGACTGGGTACGTTGAGCCCTCCTTGCACATGTGCACCATAGTATCCCCATGATCTACACTTCTGATCAGTGGATTGCTGTCACGGATGTAGTAGGGGAGAACACCAAAAGACAACAAGAAGGAAGGGGAAAGACACTAGGCCTCACCGCTAGGGAAGGAAAAGGGTCACCACCTATAAAACCCTGCTCCTGGCCCTAACTCCTATCCGTATGGGCACCTCTCGATGGTAGAGATACCCATACACAGGAACCTAGAAAACCCTGGTGACCCTCAGATGCCCTAAAGATAATGACAGGGCTGAGACCACCCGTTCCTTCCCTGGTGAAGGAACTAGCGTCTCACTAAGGCCTAGTAAACAACCGGGGGCGGGGGGATACAAAACACGACAAGCGGAACACTTAACTTCAGAGGATGATGGATGAACAGGACTCCAGCTCTTCCAAGACCAAATTAAGCTATCCCAAGCAAGGAGTGATGGGTAAAGTCAGACTAAATAGGGTGAGGTAAAGGTCACATGATCCACACCTGAACAGTAGGTGTGGACATACCAGCAACACACAGACAAAGTGAAACCGAAAGAGGCTGTCAGATCACTAATGCGTAGATAATCTTTCAGACCTTCTGAGACCTGTCACAGATGTGACAATTGCATTGGCTAGATTATATGTCTTTGAGTAGCATTACGCATGTCCATCATATTGTTCTTCTGCAGATTCAGACAGAACGAGGGGAAGGATTTGAGTTCTGTAAATGTCAAGAAGTAGCCCTTCAATGCCACTCATGTTCCTCCAAACATGGATGCGGCAGGGAAGCCACCTCACAAAGTTCAGAGTCAGGTAAGTGCACACATTATTAGCAAAATTGTAATCCTGTTTTTAAGGTCATAACAGAATATGTAGTGCAATGAATGCTAGGAGGTAATGTGATCAAAGAGTAAAATGTTTGAGTTGGGTTCTTCATAGAATTGATAATATCCTAACATCACTTAAAAGAGCTTTTTAAAGATGTATGAAAGTCATAGATCATATTGGACACCCAACAGGAACACTCACAAAGGTACGCAATTTATTGCTGTGCCCCAATGTATAGGAAAAAGCAGTATGCAGCAAGTACAAAAAAGGTATACTGATGTATATCGTCCCACCAAGGGAATCAAAATATGGAAGTGTTTGACATATATGCTGGGAATTTTTCCTGGCACATACCCCAAACATAGTGCTCTGTGCACAGAGCCTAACACATTACCTTTAGCAGAAATAGCTTCGACAAAACATATATTTCTCAACAGAATGCGAAAAACATACAAGTGGCTGTAATATTATAATTCCAAAATGTCTGGCATGTCTGTGTATTGGTCTAAGTAATAGTAACATACAAGTTGGTTTACATAAAGGAGATACTAGTCAGTTATGACTGGGATATTTGGTGATCTCATGGTTGAAACAGCTGACCATTTTAACTTTGCTTTCAGATCAAAACCCTACAAACCCGAGGAACTGGGTACCGTTAGTTATTTTTAACAAGCCTAAGATTGTGGATGAGAATTTGAGGCCTTGAGAACTTGACGTTTAGAAGATCCAGGATTAAATATACCAGACCTGTTATTAACTTCTGATGTCAGCTTCTTGAAGGTTCTTCGTCATTCCAAAGGTGAGATCATCTGAAAAATGACCATGCCTACCTGATGTTAGTATCTGCAGTTTCCAACCCAAAGCTTATTAGATGTTTAGGTAGTTACTAGCAGCCATGTGAATTACCTATAACCAGTGTTTTTCAGGATTTATCCTACCTCTCCTCTTCCTTCCTTGTCCTTATTATGAAGACGTCATGTATATATTAGTTGCCCTACTTGATGGATATGTGTCTTTTTTCTAGTTTTGTTTAGTACCTACTGTCTATCTACACATTTCTATTCTTTTTTGTTTTTGAACAGTTCTCAGAAGTACAAAGCATGGTTGACAGTACATACGACATGTCCCGTCCCAATAACACAGCTGACATTTACATAAGTACTACTGGAAAGCAGTTTATTATTTTGTTCATGACTGATACTTGATGTAAGAAGTTACTGCTGTGTCCTGGGTGAAGAAGATATACAAGGTAGTACTACTGGATGATGAGGACAAAAAAAGCCAAAAGCTTTCCATTGTTCGAAAATGGTTTCAGAGAGCACTTTTGAGTAGAGTTGAGCGAACCCAAACTGCAAAGTTCGGGTTCGTACCGAACTTTGCGAAATCGGGTACCCGGACCCGAACCCGGACTTTTTTACTGAAGTTCAGGTTGGGGTTCGGTGTTCGGGTGATTTTATTATTTTCCGTTGTAACATGGTTATAACGGAAAATAATAGCATTCTTAAAACAGAATGCTAAATAAAATTGTTTACTGGGGGCTAAAAATAAAAAATAACTCACCTCATCCACTTGATCGAGCAACCTGTATCTTCTTTTCTTCAGGACCTGCAAAAGGACCTGCGGTGATGTCACCGCACTCACCACATGGTGAGTGCGGTGACGTCACTGCAGGTCCTGCTGAATGAAGATAGAAGGACCTGCGGTGATGTCACCACGCTCACCCCGTGGTGAGCGCGGTGACGTCACCGCAGGTCCTTTTGCAGGTCCTGTAGAAAAGAAGATACGGGCTGCGCGATCAAGTGGATGAGGTGAGTTTTTTTTATTTTTAACCCCTCAGTAGACATTTAATTTAACATTCTGTTTTAAGAATGCTATTATTTTTCCTTATAACCATGTTATAACGGAAAATAATAAAGTGAAGTTCGGGTCCCCATAGACTTAAATTGACTTTCACCTGAAGTTCGGCCGAACCCGGCGAACCCGATATTCCACGGGTTCGTTTAACCCTACTCTTGAGTAAAGCTTCCAGACAAGGCCAGAGGGCAAAAGAAGCAACTGCCCAGGAATCTCCATCTCTCAATTTCCTTTAGTCACTTCCTAGACAAGTCATAGACGTTTGAAAACATTTCAGTATATGTGTCCAATCATATCAGCATTAAAGGGGTTGTGCAGCTGATTAGAATTTTTAAAAAAGGGTCAAAATGGTGTCAAATAATAAAACAAGTTCACCTTACCAATCCCTACCATTTCAGTTCTTATACGTTCCAGGCACCCACTGGTCTCTACTTCTCTACATTTTGGAAATAATCTCCCAGCCAAGTAGTGACCTGTTGCAGACAGTAAGTGGCTGAGCAGTCATTTCCTGTTTGTCAAGAGGGAGCTGGAAGTATAGACCAGCGGGGGACTTGGAAGTATCGGAATGGGAGCGATAGGGATACGTAAGGAAAGTATGAATTGTTTTTTTTATTTTACAACATTCTGAGCCTTTTTTTTTTAACAATTTTAATCAGCCAGACAGTCCTTTTTAATATGTACAGAAAAGATGGTGTGGATAAAATATCACCACACATTGATATGTACAGAGAAAAGTAAGGAGATGGAGAACTATCAAGTTAGGTAAGTATATTGAAAAGTAATTTTTGGATATTTTGCCCCAATAAAGTCACTTTGAATTCTAAAAAAAAACATTTAAAGAGGATTTGTATCAGCCCTAGTAAACTGGGCATACCTATTTGTTCCAAATCCATTGAGCCATTCTAGGGGGAAAAAAGCTTTATTTTATATGCAAATTAGATTTTTAGAGTACTGAGGGCAATCCTCTAGCCCCTTGGTGCACCTCAGCTTCTCGGCTGTCCAGCATTTGTCATGCCCCTTGACTGACAGGGCCAGGTATCATCATTTTCCTCTTGCTTGGCCCTGCAATCCTGTGCATGTGCTGTAGATTCTGTTATTGGAGCATGTTATTGGTAGATCTACTTCAGGTTTCCCTACTGCCAAGATGATCACTGGGCATGCGCTGACCATAGAGTCTATAGCACGTGCACAGGATTACAGAGCTAAGCATGAGGACAATGATGATGCTTGCCCCTTTCAGTCAAGGGGAGGGTGTGTGAAAATGTTGCTGAGCGGAGGAGCTGAGGAGCACCGAGGGTCTAGGGCACATCCCTTAGTGCACATAGGATAAAACTCTTTTTCTCTGATTTTGAGCGAGGAGGAAGAGCGCACTATGTGAGTGCTTCTCTCTCCTCAATCTAGCGATCAAAGGGGGTCTCGGAACCCCACAGATCAAATACTTTGATATGTTGCTATGACATGTCTAAAGTTTTTTAAAGTTATTTTTTTTTTGTTTGGTGACCCTTAACCACACAATATATGACATCTGAGAGGGATCCCCACCAATTTTTTTTGTAAAGGAGCTCCCAACAACCTTGATCTGACCTTGCTTCCAAAGGAAAAAAGTGACAACCTTCATGGTCACTGTGTTTCTGATCTGTTTTCATCTCACCAAAAGGCATTAGGATTAGTTTTGTGCACCATATTTATGTAAAAGTGGCCAGTATTTTCTGTATCTTCAACCACATGTGTCTTGCAGTCAGCTCTCCATGTTCTACCACTCTTCAGTAGATGCACTGACTTGACATGCGGAGCCACCTATAGTAAACATAGAGTAGTCCTAGTAAAGATTATAAAGTATATCTGCTGTATGGAAAAAAATGGATTTTTTTAAGTATACAAGTTATATGTGATGTGTATTAAGTGTTTGTAAAATAAAATTCATATTTGATAAGATAATAAAGCAAAACAATTACTTGTGTTTAAAAATAAATGAAAAAGATAAAATTTTAATGTTGGAAACATTTTAGTTTTGCATTTAGTGGACAGTATAAATAAAGATTTCCTATAGTTTGATATAAACAGGAATCAAATAGCACATAAAATAATATACACCAACATCTGATTATACAGCCCCCAGTAGCAAACGGTAGATGTACAGTATATTGTTGTTTTTTTTCTGCATGCTGCTTAAAGGGTTTCTATCACTTGGTATGACATAATTAGCTGTCAGACACTAGCGATCTGCTAGTGTCTGCTCTGGCCAACCATCCTACTATAATCACTTGTGGGGCAGCGGTTTTGCTAAAAAACTAACTTTTATAAATATGCTAATGAGCCTCTAGGTGCTATGTGGGCGTCATTAGCACCTAGAGGCTCCGTCTACCTTCATACACAGCCGCCGCCCAGCGTGTGCCTCCAGCCCGCCCATGTCCTCCTCCGTGTGATGCAGCGGACGAGTTCTCACGCATGCGCCGTGCGCGGCTGTATTCGGCGCATTTGAGATCTCAGCTCGGAGCGGTCAGACATTCAATGCGCATGCGCGGCTGTATTCGGCGCATGCGCATTGAATGTCTGACCGCTCCGAGCTGAGATCTCAAATGCGCCGAATACAGCCACGCACGGCGCATGCGCGAGAACTCGTCCGCTGCGTCACACGGAGGAGGACATGGGCGGGCTGGAGGGACGCGCTGGGCGGTGGCTGTGTATGAAGGTAGACGGAGCCTCTAGGTGCTAATGACGCCCACATAGCACCTAGAGGCTCATTAGCATATTTATAAAAGTTAGTTTTTTAGCAAAACCGCTGCCCCACAAGTGATTATAGTAGGATGGTTGGCCAGAGCAGACACTAGCAGATCGCTAGAGTCTGACAGCTAATTATGTCATACCAAGTGATAGAAACCCTTTAAAGGATTATTCCCATCTCAGACATTGTGGGCATATCGATATGCCCCCAATGTCTGATAGGTGCAGGTTCCATCTCTGGCAACCCCATCTCATGCTTAGAACGGAGCCCGCAAAGTCCCAGAGTGCAGTCACTGCAATGAAGAAGATGAAGAAGAAGATGAATATAGACCATTCCCATTTCCTGGAAGTTCCTCCTTCACCCAGGATCAGCGAGCAGGACTAGACATGATCATGTTCTTGTTTCCGCAGATACGGCTTTGGGAGTTCCTTAGTAGGTTGTAAGACATTATAATAACTTGCAAACAGCAAAAAGAAAGTGCCACTTTAAGCATCTAGGAAATGTAACATCTCTCAGCCGGGTCAACACCATTAGACCTGGCATACCGCCTGGTAAGGTTGATCCTGCTGACTAAAATTATACCTGTCTTGTGAAAATCAGTTGTGCCATTTCCAAGAAAGAAGACTTTTATTTTTTTTAAACAAGTTAGACTTTCAGTGCACTGGGGGGCATGGCCAACACTGGAAAGTGGAGGAGCTGAGTTGTACTGAGGGGTTATGTTAAAACTGTTTTTATTTAATGCTCATGCATGCAACATGTGAACATAGCATTTGTTCATACATGTGAATTGTATATATAACAATAACAATAAAATAAGTATATAATAACGGTACAGCCATATTCAAAAAAAAATGTGGTTCGGCCAGTCTTAGTCAGGGAGAACCGTGCTATAGAAGGGACAGATAGTGTAGGGAATTCAATTTTATTTTTTGGTTAGGCAGGGTTGGGGTTAGAGACCCAAAAGTCGTTTTAAGGACTATTATTGTATCTGGCAGCAATATATACTATTCGCGCAACCTGCGCTAAATTGCGTGCAATTGATAGAGACCCAAAAGTCCTTTTAAGGACTATTGTTGTATCTGGCAGCAATATATAATTTTAGCGCAACCTGCACTAAATAGCTTGCAATTGTTTGGCCGCTGCAGACAGCGACATTATCTGCGCTACATCTCCTGTGCGCAGCCTAAAAATATCTGTGACATCCAGTGTACTTTTTCCGTAGATGGTGTCCACTGCAGACAGTTACATTACCTGCACTACATCTCCTGTATAACGTGTGCGCATCCTAAAAATATCTGTGACATTCAGTGTACTTTTTCCGTAGACGCTGCGGACAGCGGCATTATCTGCGCTACATCTCCTGTTTAACGTGTGCGCATACAAAAAATATCTGTGACATCCAGTGTACTTTTTACGTAGACGGTGTCCGCTGCGGACAGTTACATTACCTGCGCTACATTTCCTGTATAACGTTTGCGCATCCCAAATAGCTGTTACATTCCCTGTAATTTTTTATTAGCCGCTGGTGACAGCAGCGACATTACCTTCGCTACATTTCCTGTATAACGTTTGCACATCCTAAATAGCAGTGACAATCAGTTTAATTTATTTGCGCATACACTTACAAAACCTGCGCTACTGTACGTGTGACATACTTGCAATCATATACAGTATACCATTTAATATGCAGAAGACGAACAGTAAGGGATGGGGAAGTGGCCGTGCTGCTGATGGTGCACGCAGAGGCCGTGGCCATGGGTGCGGTGAAACTGTACCTGCTGCCAGAGCACAAGAAACACACTCCACAATACCTAGCTTCATGTCCCAGTTTGCAGGGCGGCGCAGGACACCACTCTCAAAGTCAGACCAGTGCGACCAGTTGGTCGGTTTGATTGCAGCAGATAATGCTTCCAGTCGGTTAAGCACCACCCTGTCTTCCACAAAGTCCAGTCTCAGTAGCCAAGAATCTGGTCAACAGAATCCTCACCCTGATCTTCCTTCCTCCCACCATGGAGAGTCTTGGCAAACAAGTGATCCCACACTCGGATAGTCTGAGGAGCTCTTTTCATCTCCATTCCTTGATTTGGGCCTCTCGCCAAGGCCGCTTGAAGAGGGACATGAGGAGATTGTGTGAACCGACGCCTAAACTCTTGAGCATCCACAGTCACAAGAAGATGACGGTGGGGAACGGCAATTAGTGTTTCATGAGGTGGATGATGATGAGACACAGTTGCCAATAAGGCAACGGCAATAAGTGTCTCAAGAGGTTGATGATGAGGATGAGACACAGTTGTCAATAAGTGAGGTTGTTGTTAGGTCAATAAGTCAGGAGGATGACCAGAGTGAGGAAGTGGAAGAGAAGGTGGTGGACGATTAAATCACTGGGAAAGCGGCAAGCCTGGGAAAGTGGCAAGCCGAGCAAGGACAGCAGTACAGAGGGGGAGGGATCCGCAGCACCGCAACAGGCTGGAAGAGGCAGTGGGGTGGCAAATGGGAGAAGGCGAGCCACACCAAACAGGCCCGGAACTGTTCCCCGGAGCAGCCTCTTGCGGCAATCTCCCTTGCCAAGGGGTAGGTGTTCCACAGTCTGGCGCTTTTTTGAGGAAAGTGCGGACGATAAAAGAATTGTCCTTTGCAACCTGTGCCATACCAAAATGAGCAGGGGTGTGAACACTAGCAACCTCACCACCACATGATCCGCCACATGGCATCAAAGCCCCCTAATAGGTGGGCTGAACGCCTGGGTTCACAATTAGTGTCTGCGGGTCACACCACTGCCTCCTCTTCCCCTGTGTTACGTGCTGGCCAATCTCCTGTTCAAGACACAGACCCGGATGCCTCCCACCCTGCACCTGGACCTTTGCAAGCACCATCAGCTAGCACATCCACTTATGTGTCCTAGCGCAGTGTACAGATGTCCATACCCCAGGCCTTAGAACGAAAACACAAATACCCAGCCACCCACCCACAGGCCACAGCACTAAATGCGCACCTTTCAAATTGCTGGCCCTGGAAATGTTGCCATTTAGGCTTGTGGACACTGAGGCTTTCCACCACTATTTTTCACGGTGTGTCCCCGTTTTACACCAGCATGTGTCCTGCGACATCACCTGTGCCCTGACCAACGCAGTTATTGGGAAGGTCCACTTAATGACTGACACATGGACAAGTGCTTGTGGCCAGGGACGCTACATTTCCCTGAAGGCACACTGGGTGAACGTTGTGGAGGCCAGGAGCGAGTCGTACCCTGAGATGGCACAGGTGCCACTGATGCCAAAGATTGCGGGCCCCACTTCCATCAAGATTTATGGCACCACCTACTATAGTGGCTGCAACCCCCCTCTCCTCCTCCACCTCCTCCACCACTTCCACCTCTGAATTCTCATCTTGCAGAACCAGTCAGCCATCAGTCAGTAGCTTGAAGCAGTGTATCAACGCAGTGGGGAAGCGGCAACAGGCCAAGCTGAAACCAATATGTTTAGGTGACAAACAGCACACCGCCGCAGAGCTGTGGCAGGGTATAAGGGACCAGACTGAGCTGTGACTCTCGTCACTCAACCTAGAGCCAGGCATGGTTGTGTCTGATAATGGCCTTAACTTGGTGGCGGCTTTGGAGCTCGGCAAGCTCACACACATATAATGCCTAGCCCACGTGTTCAACTTAGTTGTTCAGTGGTTTCTCAACACCAACCCCAATTTGCCTGAGCTACTGGTGAAGGTGCGCCACGTGTGTGCCCATTTCCGAAAGTCATCTACAGCTGCCGCCGGTCTGGCAATGCTGCAGCAATGCTTGCAATTGCCAGCTCACCGACTGTTGTGTGACGTGAGCACGTGCTGGAACTCCACGTTCCACATGTTGGCCAGTCTTTGTGAGCAGCAGAGGGCAGTAGTGGAATACCAGCTGCAACATGGTCGTCGCCTTTCCAGTCAGCTTCCGCTCGTCACAAGCGACGAGTAGACATGGATGTCTGACCTCTGTGAGGTTTTACGCAACTTTGAGGAATCAACACAGATGGTGAGCACCGATGCCGCTATTATCAGCGTAACCATCCCACTTCTGTGTCTACTGAAAAGCTCGCTGCTCACAATGAAGGAGGACGCTTTGCATGTGGAAGAGGTGGAAATGGGGGAAGACAGTACACTGGGTCATAGCCAGACCACCCTCCGTTCGTCTTCTCAGCGCGAATTGGATGATGATGATGAGGAGGAGCAGGAGACGGTTGCCTCCGCTACAGAGGGTAGTACCCACAGCAGGTTTATTCCATCTGTTCAGCGTGGAAGAGGACGAAGAGGATGAGGAGATTGCAAGTCATCCTCCTGATGAAGACAGCGAAGTCTTGTCTGTTGGGACTCTGGCACACATGGCTGACTTTATGTTATGCTGCCTTTCCCGTGACCCTCGCGTTATACACATTTTGGCCAACACCGATTACTGGTTGTTCACCCTTCTCGACCCCTGCCACAAAGATAACTTCTCATCTCTCATTTTTGTGGTGGAGAGGACGAGCAAAATGGTGCAATACCAGAAGGTCCTTGTGGAAAAGTTGCTCCAAAAATTTCCAGCTGACAACGCTGGCCGCAGAGTACGTAGTTCCTTGGGCAACCAAGGAGGGGAGATGAGGGGAACACACAGCAGTTCCAACAGAGGCAAGGCAACACTCTCCAAGGCCTGGGACAGTTTCATGACACCCCGTCAGCACCCTCACCCTGATGCGCGGCCTAGTGTCACAAGGAGAGAAAAGTTTTGGAAGATGGTGAAGGAGTGCGTAGTAGACCGTGTCAGCGTCCTCAATGATCCCTCTGTGTCTTGCAACTATTAGGTGTCCAAGCTGGACACATGGCACGTGGAAGTGCTGGCCTGCCCTGCCGCCAGCGTTTTGTCAGAGCGGGTATTTAGTGCTGCTGGGGGCATAATAACTGATAAGCGCATACGACTGTCAACTGAAAATGCTGACAGGTTGACTCTTATCAAAAGGAACAAGGCCTGGATTGCCCCTGACTTCTGTACTCCACCAGAGGAAAGTGGCTGAACATAAAGGCACTTTAAATGTGGCTTTCATGGTGTATTGAATACACTGTATTCCCATGCACCCTTCCACCACAAAAAAGGGTATATGGTTCAATCTTCCTTTTCTCGTCCTCCTCCATCATATCAACATGGTTATTAGGCTGTCCTCGCTCCTAATGTTTTAGGGGGTCAGCTCAGCAGCAGGCCCTCAACCATAATTTTTTCCATGGTCAGCTCGGCAGCAGGCCCTCAACCATAATTTTTTCCATGGTCAGATCAGCAGCAGGCCCTCGCCCCTAATGTTTTAGAGAGTCAGCTCACCAGCAGACCCTCAACCATAATTTTTTTGATGGTCAGCTCAGCAGCAGGCCCTCACCCCTAATGTTTTAGATGGGCAGCTCAGCAGCAGACCCTCACCCCTAATGTTTTAGATGGTGAGATCAGCAGCAGGCCCTCGCCCCTAATGTTTTAGAGGGTCACCAGCAGGCCCGTACGCCTAATGTTTTTGAGGGTCACCAGCAGGCCATTAATCATAATTTTTCAAGGGTGTGCTTGATGCCCGCCTTTATGTGTAATAAAGGGTGTATTTGAGTGCCGGTTCCTTGTAATTCTTGGCAGCCCTTTGACTTAGTGCATAGACTTTATGAGTGTAGGAGTCCCACTACCTGAACAATTGTACCACAATGTGAATGAGGCCCTCCTTTATGTGTTATACAGGTTGTATCGGAGTGCCTCCTCCTTGCAATTTTTGGCAGCACTTGCACTTTATATACAAGTAAATATACATGAAAGAATGTTTCCTAACAATTTTTCCTCTAAAATCGATTTTATCTTCGGTTTTGTGCGTATTATTTTACAGTCTGTAAAAGTGGCGTACTACTCGGACAACATCGTTCCCAGCAGCGACCTGGGAGTCCAAGATGCATCCAGACATCCTCCCCATGCTGCTCCCGAACCATTTCAGTGGTGTTTCCATCTATTTCTGACCTTTTCCTGTGAACCAGACACCCTCCCCTCTTCAAAGCAGGGGGTGTCTGGTTTAATGCTCAGGTTCTCCCATTGACTTCCATTGTGCTCGGTAGAGCAGCGGAGCATCCCGAGGTGTTCTACTCGAGCACCCAAACACTTTGGTGCTCGATAAACACTACTCTTAGTAGTTTAGAGATATGGATTATTAGATGATCTGCACAAAGTGAAAGTGCCAGTTACACAGCTAGAAAAACAGTTAACCCTTTGTGACTGAACATCTCAATATTTTTAATAAAGGCAAATTGAAAAAATGATTTTTAGTCAAAAATGAGTAACATGCAATCATAAAAAAGATTTGCCGCTGAAGGTGTATATAGCCTTTAAATAAATAGAAGTCTTTTTTGTCAGGAATGCTGCAACCGTTTTTACAAGACAGGTATCATTTTAATCGGGCAGTATGCCTGGTTTAATAAGGTTGACAGTTGATCTTGAAGGGGCATTGCTGCACACAAAAAAGACTCCCAGCAGCTGCATATTTTGTAAAAAATAATAAAGCTTATACTCTTATCGTCTCTGCCATTCAGATTGGTTCCGTTTTCCCTGTTGCACAAATCCGCAGCCAGTGATTGGCAGGCATTTCCTGCCATGTAGAGACAGGAGTAATAAGTGGAGTGCAGCCGGGACCCGCGCACCTTCAGAACGCCAGGGGCAGGAAATAGGCAAGCTAATTATAAGTTTTGATATTTTTTTTAAACTTGGTGACAAGTGAAAATTTGAAAACACAAAAATAAACTGTTTGTGGTCCTGGACTGGGGTATTTCTGCTATCATTTTTCACGGGGAAAACAGAATCCCATTTTGCCAAATGCTTAAATGCTGACCGGCAACATGTGACACCAAGTCATCCTCTACTCTGTACACATCCTCCTCTACACCATTCTTTTTATTTCCTTTTCAGGATGTCTTATAATGGTTCTGCCTCTAGATTTCCCTGCCACAGGCAATCTGAAATTTTTCAAATCATCAAGCTTTCAAATTTTTATAGTTCATTTACTTCCTAAATGCAAAACAGAGCAACTTCCTAAGCAGTCGCCATTAAACATTCCTACCACTTTGCTTCTGTGGAGTGTGTGTACATCAGTCACCTAGCTGCTGCAGCTTCTGAATCTGATATAAACCCGTCAGGGCTCTGTCTATGATGTCTCTCTGCTCTTTTCCAAGAGGAAGACAGCAACATCCTGGAAACACAAATCTAGTATATATTACCAGGAGAGGAACATTCACAGGAATAGGTTGGCAACTGAGTATCAGAGTATCTAAAAATGAATATAGGAATGAAGATGCAGCCTGAAACTTAGTGAAACTTTTCCTTGTAAATTGTATCTATAGCTTTTCAGCAAACCACTAAATGTAAATGGAATGCATGCCTACATGTACAGTATTCAATAACCAAATATCAATAAATGCATACATATAAACAGTATGGCAACACATCCATATATAATGCAAATAATCTTTTTTTTTAGAAAAAATGCAATTTCACAAATGCTAAAAACTATAAAAAATTGCAATAATATGCCAAAAGAGAACTGATCCTGAATTATATAGGATTGGTGATCCTCACAGGGACTCCTCCTTATATGGCCAACATGAAACTCAGCCCAAAATGTGCCAACATACATATAATAATCCCCAAGAGAAGTTGTGCAGTACAAAAAATTATGGCTGCAGTAGTTCCCTGACAATCTATCTCTCATTGGCAGCAGTACTCTCCTCTGATATTTTCCTGTCTGAACCCTGCTACTCAGGGCACGTTTCTACAACGCTTTGACTAAAGATTCCTGCTCTATACCCTATCGCAGGTTAGCACCGGTGCACACTCACAGTTCTGTAGATAGCTGGGCCGAGATCGGTCATGTCACATTCTTCCATGAGGTACCTTCTTGTCTTGGTCTGGTACATAGGAGCAGGTGTCGTCTGGCTCCTGATACAGTCGCTTGCTTATCGCAGCGCGTTGTCTTTTCCTCTCTCCCTCTCTAGATTGCAGGTACAGAAATCCACATGAGTTCAGCTCTGCCAGAAGTCCCTCATCCTCTGCCACGGTCCCGCTAACCTATAGCACGTTAGCCAGTCCCGTGTCCTGTCACAAGTCTCTCAATTTGACGATATCGCTCTTCTCAGAATCACTTTTTAGTCTCTGTGGCTCTGTCCAACTGTAGCCAGACTCTCAGCTCACCACCAGCCAGGAAGACACACACCAGACAAAGCCCAGGAACTTGAAACTCCTCCTACATCCTCTGGAACAAACAACTTCATTTCTTTCTTACCCAAAGACACAGCGGCCTCTTGTGGCTGAAAGAAATTATCACAGTCTGTGTAAAACATTATCACTAGCAATTCAATGTAACTTGGTAATTCTAGGGCAGGGGTGGCCAACCCGCGGCTTGCGAGCCGCATGCGGCTCCTTGCGCCTTCATTTGCGGCTCACAGGAGAGTGGTGCGGCCAGCGATTACTCTCCTCTCTGCAGCGCGTAAGTGAAGCAGTGGAAGGTTGGAACAAGGCGGAAGAATGGAGAGAACTCAGAGCGCCGAGAGAGGGCATGTGACTGAGTCACTTACTGCAGCCCCGCCTCCTCCTCCGGCAGAGAAGGCGAAGCTGCAGTGCTTATCCCCGCCACCAGCCGCCGATGTGCCCATCCACGGCCCTACACCCCCATCTGTGAGTATGTTTGTGTGCAACCTAATGCCCGCCCCCAGTCTTCTCAGTGCCAGCCCAGCAGCAAGATTCATCAGACCGTATGAGTGTTCATCTGAGCATGGGGTGTCATCTGAGCATATGGGCGGTCATCTGAGCATATGGGAGGTCATCTGATCATATGGGCGGTCATCTGAGCATATGGTCGGTCATCTGAGCATAAAGCGGTCATCAGAGCACAAGGCGGTCATCTGAGCATGGGATGTTATCTGAGCATATGGGCTGTCATCTGAGCATATGGGCGGTCATCTGAGCATATGGGTGGTCATCTGAGCATGGGCGGTCATCTGAGTATGGGGCGGTCATCTGAGTATGGGGCGGTCATCTGAGCATGGGACAGTAATCTGAGCATGAGCGGTCATCTGAGCATGGGGTGCTCATCTGAGCATGAGCGGTCATCTGAGCATGGGCGGTCATCTGAGCATGGGCGGTCATCTGAGCATAAGGCGGTCATCTGAGCATAAGGCGGTCATCTGAGCATGGGGCGGTCATCTGAGCATAAGGCGGTCATCTGAGCATGGGGTGTTATCTGAGCATATGGGCTGTCATCTGAGCATATGGGCGGTCATCTGAGCATATGGGTGGTCATCTGAGCATATGGGCGGTCATCTGAGCATATGGGCGGTCATCTGAGCATGGGGCGGTCATCTGAGCATGGGGCAGTAATCTGAGCATGAGCGGTCATCTGAGCATGGGGCCCTCATCTGAGCATGAACGGTCATCTGAGCATGAGCGGTCATCTGAGCATGGGCGGTCATCTGAGCATGGGCGGTCATCTGAGCATAAGGCGGTCGTCTGAGTATAGGGCAGTCATCTGAGGGTGGGGCGGTCATCTGAGCATGGGGCGGTCATCTGTGCATGGGGTGTCATCTGAGAAATTTTGAAACACATTGTGAAAAACAAAGATTGCCAGAAGTCTCACTAAAGCGGTCTACACTACACGTAGGAAAGGTGGTTTAAATGCACTTTTAAATGTTTGATAACTCAATTGCAGTAATACTGTCGTGTGCACGCATATTTATGTAAACGGATTGCTTGTGGCTCCTGGCAGTCATACGATTTTTTTTTTGTGGCTCTTTGTGTCTGTAAGGTTGGCCACCCCTGTTCTAGGGGCTGACCCTCACAAGCCTCCCTACTTAACGGTGGCCGTCTTCGGCCTTGCTATATAGTCCATGAGAAAGGAATGGTTAATACAACTTCTAAACGGCAGTACAACATTGTCCACAATACATACAGGTGGACCAAACAAACTGATCGGCATCATACCTGTTTCGTGGAACCCCTGCAGTAAGCCTACTGGATCTCCGGAGGTCTAGACTATCTGTTAAGACCTGACTCTTCCCACTGGGAGCTGCCAACCTGAATTCATCCACTACAATAGGAGATTCTGATGTGGTCGAGGGTTCCTCCTCACTGCGAGCCGGTACTGGTTCTGTGGCAGGAGCTTCATCACTTGCGGCCGGGGAACTTTCCTTAGTGTTAGGAACGGTCCACCAGTCTTCACTATCATTTTCATTGGGGATAATAAGTTCTGAGGATTGGAGAGAAGGAGGTGTCCTCTGAGCAGGTGTGGGATCTTCAGACTGGCATGGCCATAGCATATTCCCATGTATAGTTCTTGAGGCAAGCTCCTAATTTTCAACCCATACTTCGTAGACCGGACCATTGGGGTACACTCTCTTGATTACTTTGTATGGCTGTACTTCCCAATGCTCGCTCAACTTGCCTCTGGGAGGTGGTGTTGCTAGCGGTCAGGTTCCTGACCCAGAGAGCGTTGAGGAGGACACCAGTGACTTGCAGACACTACTCGATGATGATGAAGCCGATCGCACTTGGTGAAGAAGGGGCTTTATCATCATCGGGAGAAGAGGGTGGCAGCTTGCCCACGAGGCAGCGGCTGAGTCAGCAATGTGGTAGCATGGCTGGGAGTCAGCAGGGGGGCATCAGTGGGAGGTCGGCAGCCAAAGGGGCCCGGGGTAGACCACCAGCTTCGCAGCAGCCTAGTTGCCCGGAAAGGAGTGGTGCACGGGTTCACGCAAGCAGAGGCACTAGCAGTCAGTCAGTGCGGATTGTTGGGGGGAAAATCAGCTACTCAGCGGTGTGGCAGTTTTTTGTCAAGACTCCGGAGGAGGTGAACATGGCCATATGTCGAATCTGTGGGCAGAAGGTGAGGCGAGGCCAGGGGGCCAATGTTGGCACCACTGCCCTGCGACAACATATGCAGCTACACCATAAAGTGGCCTGGGACAATCGTGGCTCTGATGTGGTGGTCCAGCCTGCCGCAGCCACCACTGCATCACCTAGTGGCACGCACCCCATTGCAGGCAGTCAAGGCTCCACCGGCTCAGCAGATGGGAGCTGTCTGTCTGTCCCATCGTCTGCTGGTCCTGAAGCTCCTGTTCCTCATCCTTCTACTCCTCATCAGTCATTCCGCCAGCAATCAATCACTGAAGCGATTGCCAAGAGACAGCAGTATGCATGCACGCATCCAAGAGCGCAGAAGCTGAATGTGCTCCTGGCCAAGTTGCTGGTGCTGCAGTCCCTCCCTTTCCAAGTAGTGGACTACACACCATTAATAGAACTGATGTCTTGTGCCGAGCCGAGGTGGAGAGTCCCAAGCCGTCATTTCTTTTCACAAAAGGCAGTACCAGCCCTGCACACGTATGTAGAACAGAAGGTGGGCCAGTCCTTGAGCCTGTCTGTGTCTGCCAAAGTGCACGGAAGCGCCGACGTGTGGAGCTGTAACTACGGTCAGGGACAATACATGTCCTTTACGGCCCACTGGGTGACTGTCGTTCCTGCACAGCCACACCAGCAACTTGGCCAGGTGACGCCGCTTCCGCCTCCACGTTGTCACACTATTTGTCCTGCGACAATGTCCACCTCTGCCTCCTCATCCTCCACCATGTCCTCAGCCTCCACTGCAGGGACAAGTCACAGTGCCCCTCCAGCCTACCACATGTGCAGGGCACGGCGGTGTCACGAGGTTCTGCACCTGGTTTGCCTGGGCGAACTGAGTCACACAGGGGAGGAACTGCTCCGTGTCCTTCAGAAAGAAATCGACTGCTGCCTTTCTCCGCGACAACTGAAAATCTGAACCATGGTGACCGACAACGGGAAGAACATGTTGTCGGCGCTGCGTCAAAAAAGGCTTAACCATGCACCCTGCATGGCACACGTGTTCAATCTGGTTGTCAAGCAGTTCCTGAAGTCTTCAACTCATCTGCAAGACATCTTAAAAATGGCCAGGAAACTTTGCATGCACTTCAGCCACTCATACACCACAAAGCACAACCTCCTTGAGCTGCAGCGGCAGAACGGCATCCCCCAACATAGGCTGATATGCGACGTTTCCACCCGTTGGAATTCCACCCTCCATATGTTGGACTGACTGTACGAACAGAGAAAGGCCATCAACGTTTTCTTGATGATCCAAGCGGATATGAGTACTCCCCTTTGTAACTTTTATGTCAGCCAGTGGCAGCTCATGTGTGACACCTGCCATTTGCTCATGCCCTTTGAGGAGGCCACGTTATTTGTCAGTCGCCAGGACTACGTGATGAACGCCGTCATTTCACTGCTTCATGTCCTGGTACAGATGCTGGTGAATATGGCTTGTCAGGGGACTGGAGACGTGGCACCTAGATCTCACGGCCACATGAGCCCTGTGGGAGCTGAACTGGAAGAAGAGGAGGGGGAGGAGGACATTGGAGCACAGGCAATATGTAGCCAATTGAGTGGTTTTTCTACTGCGGTGTCAGGAGAGGAAGAGCAGGAGCAGCCGGAGGAGCTACAGGGCAATGAGGACGACGAGACAGAGGACCCAGACACACCGTGGCAGTATGCAGTGGAGATGGATGCAGGGAATTCCTCAGAGTCACTTGCACAAATGGCCCGCTGCATGCTCACTTGTTTGCGTAGCGACAGCAGAATTGTCACCATTCGGCAGAGGGACGACTTCTGGCTCTCCATCATGTAGGACCTTCGCTACCATTCCAAAATGGGGGCCATTTTTAGACCCACTGAGAGGGAGGACAAACTGAAGTACTACAGAGACATCCTATGTCAAAAAAGTCAATGTGCATAACTATTCACCCCCCTAAAGTCAATACTTTGTAGAGCCACCTTTTCACACCAATCACAGCTCCAAGTCGCTTTGGATAAGTCTCTATGAGCTTGCTACAACTTACCACTGGGATTTCTGCCCATTCCTCCTTGCAAAACTGTTCCTGCTCCTTCAAGTCGGATGGTTTGCGCTTGTGAACAGCAATCTTTAAGTCTGACCACAGATTTTCTATTGGATTGAGATCTGGGCTTTGACTAGGCCATTCCAAAACAGTTACATGTTTCCCCTTAAACCACTGAAGTGTTGCCTTAGCAGTGTGTTTGGGGTCATTGTCCTGCTGGAAGGTGAACCTCCGTCCTAGCCTCAAATCACGCACAGAGTGGTACAGGTTTTGCTCAAGAATATCCCTGTATTTAGCACCATCCATCTTTCCCTCAACTCTGACCAGTTTCCCAGTCCCGGCTGCTGAAAAACATCCCCACAGCATGATGCTGCCACCAGCATGTTTCACTGAGGGGATGGTGTTCTTTGGGTGATGTGATGTGATGGGTTTGCGCCAGACATAGCGTTTTCTTTGATGGCCGAAAAGTTAAATTTTAGTCTCATCAGACCAGAGCACCTTCCTCCATACATTTTGGGAGTCTCCCACATGCCTTTTCGCAAACTCACAACGTGCCTTTTTGTTTTTAGCTGAAAGTAATGGCTTTCTTCTGGCCCCCCCGCCATAAAGCCCAACTCTATGGAGTGTACGGCTTATTGTCGTCCTATGTACAGATACTCCAGTCTCTGCTGTGGAACTCTGCAGCTCCTCCAGGGTTACCTTAGGTCTCTGTGCTGCCTCTCTGATTAATGCCCTCCTTGCCCGGTCCTTGAGTTTTGGTGGGCGGCCGTCTCTTGGCAGGTTTGCTGTTGTGCCATGTTTTTTCCATTTGGTTATGATAGATGTGATGGTGCACCTGGGGATCATCAAAGATTTGGATATTTTTTTATACCTAACCCTGACTTCTCAACAACATTGTCCCTAACTTGTTTGGAGAGTTCCTTGGTCTTCATGGCAGTGTTTGGTTAGTGATGCCTCTTGCTTAGGTGTTGCAGCCTTTGGGGCCTTTTAAAAAAGATGTGTATATGTAATGACAGATCATGTGACACTTAGATTACACACAGGTGACATCATTTCACTAATTATGTGACTTCTGAAGGTAATTGGTTGCACCAGAGCTTTTTATGGGCTTCCTAACAAAGGGGGTGAATACATACGCACATGCCAATTTTCTGTTTTCTATTTAACAATAGTTTTATTTATATATTTTTCTCATTTCACTTCACCAACTTAGACTATTGTGTTCTGATCCATGACATAACATTCAGATGAACAAAACATTGAACTTAAGACTGTAATGTAACAAAATAAAAAGGGGGTGAATACTTTTGCAAGGCACTGTAGATCATCCATCTCCACACCATGTCACCATGCCACTCTGTGTCCGCCTGATGCTTCCATCTCCACACTATGTCACCATGCCACTCTGTGGTATCATGCAGCTGCTGTTGCTGCCATCTCCACATTATGTCACCTTGCCACTCTGTGGAATCATGCTGCTGCTATTGCTGCCATCTCCACACTATGTCACCTTGCCACTCTGTGGAATCATGCTGCTGCTATTGCTGCCATCTCCACACTATGTCACCTTGCCACTCTGTGGTATCATGCTGCTGCTGTTGCTGCCATCTCCACGCTATGTCACTGTGCCACTCTGTGGTATCATGCTGCTGCTGTTGCTGCCATCTCAACACTATGTCACGTTGCCACATATTTTTATCATCATGCTGCTGCTTAAAAGGCCTTAGGCTGATCAACCACCCAACCATCCAATTTAGGTTTTGGAACCGACAAACCCAGCTTGCTTTTAAGGGGTGCATTAATCTGCAGGTTACCGTCGTACAGCTCTACAGATAACTTTCCATCTGCGTCTTTTTCAACAATCTGTGCCCTCAGTCTTTTATCCTGACTCTGTCATTGTGCCACTCTGTGGCCTCCTCATGCTGCCGCCACCTACAGACTCTGCCATTGTGCCACTCTGTGGCCTCCTCATGCTGCCGCCACCTACAGACTCTGCCATTGTGCCACTCTGTGGCCTCCTCATGCTGTCGCCAACTCCAGAATATGTCATTGAGCCACTCTGTAGCCTCCTGATGCTGTCGCCAACTCCAGACTCTTTCATTGTGTCACTCTGTGGCCTTCTCATACTGCTGCAAACTACACACTGTGTCATTGTGCCACTCTGTGGCCTCCTCATGCTGCCACCACCTCCAGACTCTGTCATTTTGCCACTCTGTAGCCTTCTTGACGCTAACATGGACCTGTAAGACTGAGTTAATACTTGAGTTATTTGGTCAGTTTTAGCCCCGTGACTGCCCAAATAAGTGAAGTGTGCAGTGATTCTAATAGCGACGCCTGTCATCTGTATGTCATCCTCACTGACAGTATTATTTCACAAAACCCAGCACACTCCCTATGCGTGTTACTGCAAGGCACAGTGTTCTACATCCATATAAAGGCTCTCTGCAGCCCGGTAATAGCCATTTTTTCAACGCGATTCGCCTCGAATAAATTCGGATCGAAGCAAATTTTTTTCAGGAAATTCGGCAAACCAGCCGAATCGAATTTTTTTGAAATTCGCTCATCTCTACAAATAATGTCAGCGTCACACTGACATATATAACTATGAGTAAATGCATGGTTGACAGTGTTAACAAACAGTGTCTAAAAATACACTGCATCGTCGCATGCATTATGCATTTTCATATTAGAAATCTTCTAAAAATTGTCCCTTATTGGGGGCAGATGGGGTTTAACCACTTCAGCCCCCCTAGCTTAAACCCCCTTAATGACCAGGCCACTTTTTACACTTCTGCACTACACTACATTCACCGTTTATTGTTCGGTCATGCAACTTACCACCCAAATGAATTTTACCTCCTTTTCTTCTCACTAATAGAGCTTTCATTTGGTGATATTTCATTGCTGCTGCCATTTTTACTTTTTTTGTTATTAATCGAAATTAAACTATATTTTTGCAAAAAAATGACATTTTTCACTTTCAGTTGTAATTTTTTTTAAAAAAAACGACATCCATATATAAACTTTTCTCTAAATTTATTGTTCTACATGTCTTTGATAAAAAAAAAATGTTTGGGCAAAAAAAAGAAGGTTTGGGTAAAAGTTATAGCGTTTACAAACTATGGTACAAAAATGTGAATTTCTGCTTTTTGAAGCAGCTCTGACTTTCTGAGCACCTGTCAGACAGTACAGACAAACACAGTACAAACACCCCACAAATGACCCCATTTCGGAAAGTAGACACCCTAAGGTATTCGTTGATGGGCATAGTGAGTTCATAGAACTTTTTATTTTTTGTCACAAGTTAGCGGAAAATGATTATTTTTTTTTTTTTTCCTTACAAAGTCTCATATTCCACTAACTTGTGACAAAAAATAAAAACTTCCATGAACTCACTATGCCCATCACAAAATACCTTGGGGTGTCTTCTTTCCAAAATGGGGTCACTTGTGGGGTAGTTATACTGCCCTGGCATTTTAGGGGCCCTAATGTGTGGTAAGTAGTTTGAAATCAAAATGTGTAAAAAATGACCTGTGAAATCCTAAAGGTGCTCTTTGGAATTTGGGCCCCTTTGCCCACCTAGGCTGCAAAAAAGTGTCACACATCTGGTATCGCCGTACTCAGGAGAAGTTGGGCAATGTGTTTTGGGGTGTCATTTTACATATACCCATGCTGGGTGAGATAAATATCTCGGCAAAAGACAACTTTTATACAAAGTTGGCATTTGACCGAGATGCGCAAAGGGGCCCAAATTCCTTTTATGAGGGCATTTTTAGACATTTGGATCCCAGACTTCTTCTCACGCTTTAGGGCCCTTAAAATGCCAGGGCAGTATAAATACCCCACATGTGACCCCATTTTGGAAAGAAGACACCCCAAGGTATTCAATGAGGGGCATGGCAAGTTCATCGAATTTTTTTTTTTTTTGGCACAAGTTAGCGGAAATTGATTTTTTTTTGTTTTTTCTCACAAAGTTTCCCTTTCTGCTAACTTGGGACAAAAATTTCAATCTTTCATGGACTCAATATGCCCCTCATGGAATACCTTGGGGTGTCTTCTTTCCGAAATGGGGTCACATGTGGGGTATTTATACTGCCCTGGCATTTTAGGGGCCCTAAAGAGTGAGAAGAAGTCTGGAATATAAATGTCTAAAAAATGTTACGCATTTGGATTCCGTGAGGGGTATGGTGAGTTCATGTGAGATTTTATTTTTTGACACAAGTTAGTGGAATATGAGACTTTGTAAAAAAAAAAAAAAAAAAAACAATTTCCGCTAACTTGGGCCCAAAAAATTTCTGAATGGAGCCTTACAGGGGGGTGATCAATGACAGGGGGGTGATCAGGGAGTGTATATGGGGTGATCACCCCCCTGTCATTGATCACCCCCCTGTAAGGCTCAATTCAGACGTCCGTATGTGTTTTGCGGATCCGATCCATGTATCCGTGGATCCGTAAAAAACATACGGACATCTGAATGGAGCGTTACAGGGGGGTGATCAATGACAGGGGGGTGATCAGGGAGTCTATATGGGGTGATCACCCCCGTCATAAATCACCCCCCTGTAAGGCTCCATTCAGACGTCCGTATGTGTTTTGAAGATCCGATCCATGTATCTGTGGATCCGTAAAAAACATACGGACGTCTGAATGGAGCCTTACAGGGGGGTGATCAATGACAGGGGGGTGATCAGGGAGTCTATATGGGGTGATCACCCCCCCGTCATTGATCACTCCCCTGTAAGGCTCCATTCAGACTTCTGTATGTGTTTTGCGGATCCGATCCATGTATCCGTGGATCCGTAAAAAACATACGGACGTCTGAATGGAGCCTTACAGGGGGGTGATCAATGACAGGGGGGTGATCAATGACAGGGGGGTGATCAGGGAGTCTATATGGGGTGATCACCCCCCTGTCATTGATTACCCCCCTGTAAGGCTCCATTCAGACATCCGTATGTGTTTTGCGGATCCGATCCATGTATCCGTGGATCCGTAAAAAACAAACGGACGTCTGAATGGAGCCTTACAAGGGGGTGATCAATGACAGGGGGGTGATCAGGGAGTCTATATGGGGTGATCAGGGGTGATCAGGGGTTAATAAGGGGTTAATAAGTGACAGGGGGGTGTAGTGTAGTGGTGTTTGGTGCTACTTATTACTGAGCTGCCTGTGTCCTCTGGTGGTCGATCCAAGCAAAGGGGACCACCAGAGGACCAGGTAGCAGGTATATTAGACGCTGTTATCAAAACAGCGTCTAATATACCTGTTAGGGGTTAAAAAAAATCGCATCACCAGCCTGCCAGCGAACGATCGCCGCTGGCAGGCTGGAGATCCACTCGCTTACCTTCCGATCCTGTGAACGCGCGCGCCTGTGTGCGCGCGTTCACAGGAAATCTCGCGTCTCGCGAGATGACGCATAGATGCGTGACTCTGCCTGGAGCTGCCGCCTCCAGGAACGCGATCCTGCGTTAGGCGGTCCAGAGGCGGTTAAGGACCAGGCCACTTTTTTGCATATCTGACATGTGTCACTTTATGTGGTGATAATTTTAAAACACTTTTACTTATCCAAGCCATTCTGAGATTTTTTTTCTCGTCACATATTGTACTTCATGACAGTTGTAAATTTGAGTCAAAATATTTCATTTTTATTTATAAAAAAAATACCAAATTCAGGCTACTTTCAGACTAGCATTTTTGCTGAATCCGGCAGGGTTCAGCAAAAACGCTTCCGTTACTGTTAATACAACCATCTGCATGCGTTATGAACGGATCTGGTTGTATTATCTTTAACATACCCAAGACGGATCCGTCATTCACTCCATTGAAAGTCAATGGGGGACGGATCAGTTTTCTATTGTGTCAGATTGTGTCAGAGAAAACGGATCCGTCCCCATTGACTTTCAATAGAGTTCATGACGGATCCGTCTTGCTCCACATCCCAGGATGGAAAGCAAACCGCAGCATGCGGTATGAGAACGGAGCATTTTGGAGCATTCCGTTCTGTTCAGTTACGTTTTGTCCCTATTGACAATGAATGGGGACAAAACGGAAGTGTTTTTTTCCGGTATTTAGACCCTATGACGGATCTCAATACCGGAAAATATTAACCATAGTGTGAAAGTAGCCTTACCAAGAATTTGGAAAAATTTGCAATTTTTTAAATTTCGATTTCTCTGTTTTTAAAACAGATAATGATACCTCCTAAAATAGTTATTACTTTACATTTCCTATATGTTTACTTCATGTTTGGATCATTTTGTAAATTACATTTTCTTTTTTTGGGGACGTTAGAAGGGTTAGAAGTTTAGAAGCAAATCTTAAAGTTTTTAAGAAAATTTCCAAAACCCAATTTTTAAGCGCCAGTTCAGTTTCTAGCTTACATAATAGAAACTGTGACGAATACCACCCCTCGTGCCCACTTGACGTCACCTACGTCGAGCTCACGAGAGGCAGTATGGTCACTTGTTACCAAAGCGTGGTACAGTTTACACAGACACCTCCTGTCCACGCGGGCACAGAGAGGCAACAAGCTGAGAGAGCCTTTTCACTGCCGCAGTGAAAACAGCGCTGTCTCAACCCGGGTATCTGCCACCAGCTTCTCGTTTGATATAAGCCCGGTCCGCTAACGGGATTATATAGGGCAGTGGCGGCGAACCCATGGCACGGGTGCCAGAGGCGGCACTCAGAGCCCTCTCTGTGGGCACCCGCACCCTAGAAAAAAGTCTAAGGTGTAACAATCTGCCTTAGAATTTTTCTGCCATTCATCAGCGCAGGGCGCACTATGAATGGCACAGGCAGCGCATTGAATGTGAGCAGACTATTATAGCTACATGATAAAGTACATGGAACATATACTATGCACTTTGCGATAAATAAGTGAGTTTTGGGTTGCATTTTGGGCACTCGGTCTTCAAAAGGTTCGCCATCACTGATATAGGGTGAGAAACCAACCCGGGGTAGCTTATAACTAGGCTGAAACACGGACGTGGGGATTTGTGATCGAGATACAAGATAGCACAAGATTAAATTATACATTTAATCGCCTTAAGGGCACACTAGATGACACAATATACACAGAGAATATATACAGTGGTCTGGGGTTACAGATACCTGTGATATAGGTACAACAGGGTTAAGCAGAGCAAAAATCTGTTACCGGGTAAGATGAAAGTTACTTTGGGTTATAATGGTGGAATAGTCCTTGGCTGCAGTCACGTGGGGGCAGTGATGTCAGCTGGTTCCCAGTCTCTCCAAACACATTGGCACGATGTGACCCCCTTCAGAAAAGACACGCCCGCTTGCTGGCGCAAGCCTTTTAACCTGTAGCCGGTCCCTCCCCTCCCGGCCTTTGGGAGAGGTCCACCCCCCCCCTCTTGCTGGGCTGGCAGCAAATGACCCACAAAACTCTTTAGGGTTCATAGCTCCAGGCCAGAAGGTCACAGGGGGATGGTTCTGGGACCAATGGATCTGCCTGGGTTCCGGCTACAAGTAGAGTCCAAGCATGGTACCGTTATTGGGTTTCTGTGGGGAGATATGTATATCTCCCCTCCCGGGCATCCTAGCATCAAGCCAGGACCACGTAGATGGTTGGCTTTGCCCCAGGATCGCAAAAATATAACCGAATTATGCCTGGGATGGACGGACGATTCATAATTCCTTATGAAATGTAGGTTACAACATGTCTGGGAGGTATGATTGATCCTGGGCAAGGGCTGAGAACTCCTGCTGGGGGTTTTCCTGCAGGATTAGCTTGCCTCCAACCTGGCTGGTTGAGGTGTGACTTTATCCACCTGGGGCCTCCTTGAAGCCTGGACCCCTGGGGCTTCCTCCCTTGCTAGCTGACATCAGATGGCTGGGGGGTGAGAACATATTTTGCATGTACACTGACTGTGTACATGCCAAAGGGTGAATCAAATGACAATCAGGGCTGCCAATAAATGATAATCCATATTCCTCACAGAAACCACCCATAAATGGCCCCATTTTAGAAACTACATCCCTCAAGATATTCAAAACTGATTTCACAAACTTTGTTAACTCGTTAGGTATTTCACAAGAATTAAAGGAAAATGTAGATGAAATTTCAGTTTTTTGGCAGATTTTCTTTTTTAATCAATATTTTTTTCTGCTAACAAGCAAGGGTTAACAGCCAAACAAAACTCAATATTTATTACCCTGATTCTGTAGTTTACAGAAACACCCCATTTGTGATCATAAACTGCTGTACGGGCACACGGTATGGCACAGAAGGAAAGGAAAGCCATATGGTTTTTGGAAGGCAGATTTCACTGGGATAATTTTAAATTGCCATGTTACATTTGAAGACCCCCTGATGCACCCCTAGAGTAGAAACTCCAAAAAAGTGACCCCATTTTGGTTGCTCTAAATTACACTTTTTGTGAGGTAAGGTAATAAAAAATAGCAAAAATAGTTTTGGCACAGTTTTTATTTTTTGTTTTTCACAATGTTCATCTGACAGGTTAGAACATGTGCTATTTTTATAGAGCAGGTTGTTACGGACGCAACAATACCAAATATGACAACTTTTTTTGGTTGTTTCAGTTTTACATAATAAAGCATTTTTGAAAAAAAAATATTTTTTAGTGTCTCCATATCCTGAAAGCCATAGTTTTTTTTGGGCGACTGTCCTATTTAGGGTCTCATTTTTTGCGGGATGAGATGACTGTTTGATTGGTACTATTTTAGGGTGCATATGACTTATTGATTGCTTGGTATTATACTTTTTGGGATGTAAGGTGACAAAAAATGGCTTTTTTGACACTGTTTTATTTTAATTTTTTGGGGGTTTGGGGTTTTGGGGGGTTAGGTAATGTGATATTTTTATACAGCAGGTTGTTATAGATGCGGCGATACCTAATTTTCCAATTTTATGTGTTTTATTTTGGAAAATAATTTATTTTTATTTTTTTACTTAAAACCTTATTTTTTTTATTATGAAAAACACATTTTTTTTTTACATTTTTTTTTGTCCCACTATGGGACTTTAACTGCTGGGGTCTGATCCCCTCTGCAATGTATTACAATACAACCTGTATTGCAATGCATTGGCTGTCAGCTTTTATGCTGACAGCCTGCCTGTGAGACCCAACCTAAGGGCTGGATCTCACAGGCTTCAACAGAAGGCAAGCCCCGATGACCTCAAAAAAGCGATTCACACCAGACATCCTAAGAATATTGCTGGTGTGTGTTTTCTATAGGGCAGGGCAGCTGTAACCAACACCTCCAATCTCATCTCATTGATTGGACTCCAGTTGGCTGACACCTCACTCCAATTAACTCTTGGAGATGTCATTAGTCTAGGGGTTCACATACTTTTTCCACCTGCACTGTGAATGTTTACATGGTGTGTTCAATAAAAACATGGTAGCATTTAATGCTTTGTGTGTTATTAGTTTAAGCAGACTGTGATTGTCTATTGTTGTGACTTAGATGAAGATCAGATCACATTTTATGACCAATTTGTGCAGAAATCCATATCATTCCAAAGCTTATAACTAGGCTGAAACACGGACGTGGGGATTTGTGATCGAGATACAAGATAGCACAAGATTAAATTATACATTTAATCGCCTTAAGGGCACACTAGATGACACAATATACACAGAGAATATATACAGTGGTCTGGGGTTACAGATACCTGTGATATAGGTACAACAGGGTTAAGCAGAGCAAAAATCTGTTACCGGGTAAGATGAAAGTTACTTTGGGTTATAATGGTGGAATAGTCCTTGGCTGCAGTCACGTGGGGGCAGTGATGTCAGCTGGTTCCCAGTCTCTCCAAACACATTGGCACGATGTGACCCCCTTCAGAAAAGACACGCCCGCTTGCTGGCGCAAGCCTTTTAACCTGTATCCGGTCCCTCCCCTCCCGGCCTTTGGGAGAGGTCCACCCCCCCTCTTGCTGGGCTGGCAGCAAATGACCCACAAAACTCTTTAGGGTTCATAGCTCCAGGCCAGAAGGTCACAGGGGGATGGTTCTGGGACTAACGGATCTGCCTGGGTTCCGGCTACAAGTAGAGTCCAAGCATGGTACCGTTATTGGGTTTCTGTGGGGAGATATGTATATCTCCCCTCCCGGGCATCCTAGCATCAAGCCAGGACCACGTAGATGGTTGGCTTTGCCCCAGGATCGCAAAAATATAACCGAATTATGCCTGGGATGGACGACGATTCATAATTCCTTATGAAATGTAGGTTACAACATGTCTGGGAGGTATGATTGATCCTGGGCAAGGGCTGAGAACTCCTGCTGGGGGTTTTCCTGCAGGATTAGCTTGCCTCCAACCTGGCTGGTTGAGGTGTGACTTTATCCACCTGGGGCCTCCTTGAAGCCTGGACCCCTGGGGCTTCCTCCCTTGCTAGCTGACATCAGATGGCTGGGGGGTGAGAACATATTTTGCATGTACACTGACTGTGTACATGCCAAAGGGTGAATCAAATGACAATCATGGCTGCCAATAAATGATAATCCATATTCCTCACAGAAACCACCCATAAATGGCCCCATTTTAGAAACTACATCCCTCAAGATATTCAAAACTGATTTCACAAACTTTGTTAACTCGTTAGGTATTTCACAAGAATTAAAGGAAAATGTAGATGAAATTTCAGTTTTTTGGCAGATTTTCTTTTTTAATCAATATTTTTTTCTGCTAACAAGCAAGGGTTAACAGCCAAACAAAACTCAATATTTATTACCCTGATTCTGTAGTTTACAGAAACACCCCATTTGTGATCATAAACTGCTGTACGGGCACACGGTATGGCACAGAAGGAAAGGAAAGCCATATGGTTTTTGGAAGGCAGATTTCACTGGGATAATTTTAAATTGCCATGTTACATTTGAAGACCCCCTGATGCACCCCTAGAGTAGAAACTCCAAAAAAGTGACCCCATTTTGGTTGCTCTAAATTACACTTTTTGTGAGGTAAGGTAATAAAAAATAGCAAAAATAGTTTTGGCACAGTTTTTATTTTTTGTTTTTCACAATGTTCATCTGACAGGTTAGAACATGTGCTATTTTTATAGAGCAGGTTGTTACGGACGCAACAATACCAAATATGACAACTTTTTTTGGTTGTTTCAGTTTTACATAATAAAGCATTTTTGAAAAAAAATTCTTTTTTAGTGTCTCCATATCCTGAAAGCCATAGTTTTTTTTGGGCGACTGTCCTATTCAGGGTCTCATTTTTTGCGGGATGAGATGACTGTTTGATTGGTACTATTTTAGGGTGCATATGACTTTTTGATTGCTTGGTATTATACTTTTTGGGATGTAAGGTGACAAAAAATGGCTTTTTTGACACTGTTTTATTTTTATTTTTTGGGGGTTTTGGGTTTTGGGGGGTTAGGTAATGTGATATTTTTATACAGCAGGTTGTTATAGATGCGGCGATACCTAATTTTCCAATTTTATGTGTTTTATTTTGGAAAATAATTTATTTTTATTTTTTTACTTAAAACTTTATTTTTTTTATTATGAAAAACACTTTTTTTTTACATTTTTTTTTGTCCCACTATGGGACTTTAACTGCTGGGGTCTGATCCCCTCTGCAATGTATTACAATACAACCTGTATTGCAATGCATTGGCTGTCAGCTTTTATGCTGACAGCCTGCCTGTGAGACCCAACCTAAGGGCTGGATCTCACAGGCTTCAACAGAAGGCAAGCCCCGATGACCTCAAAAAAGCGATTCACACCAGACATCCCAAGAATATTGCTGGTGTGTGTTTTCTATAGGGCAGGGCAGCTGTAACCAACACCTCCAATCTCATCTCATTGATTGGACTCCAGTTGGCTGACACCTCACTCCAATTAACTCTTGGAGATGTCATTAGTCTAGGGGTTCACATACTTTTTCCACCTGCACTGTGAATGTTTACATGGTGTGTTCAATAAAAACATGGTAGCATTTAATGCTTTGTGTGTTATTAGTTTAAGCAGACTGTGATTGTCTATTGTTGTGACTTAGATGAAGATCAGATCACATTTTATGACCAATTTGTGCAGAAATCCATATCATTCCAAAGGGTTCACATACTTTTTCTTGCAACTGTATAAGCTATAACTATGGTGATGGATCATGTGATGGACCATGTGATGAGCGCAGTGACGTTACCACAGGTCCTTTTCCTCACAGCAGTGATGGGAAGGGCACACCTGTTCTTCCCTTCAAGGTACTCTCTGGTTTAGAGGTCTTCCTGCCTGATATTGGTTGAGGTGCCCATGATGTTGATGGTTTTGAGGTACAAGGCAGGGTCTCTTGGTGGAGCTACGGATGTTGATATAGTATAGCGGTTCAGGAAATAATGAAGCAGAGCAGCAGAACGGCTCTTTACTGGAGGATTAGGTTGAAGCAGATCAGTTACAGTTCTCAGCATGCAATGGACTGGCAGGCATTACACAAATGCACTTTTCACAGTTCTTACAGGTAAGACGACTGCACAAGAACTTAACAGGCCAAGGTGTTCCTTTTAAAATTACCTTACATTGCACTTCTCTAGCTGACTTGTACATAAGCATCCAGGCATGAGTTAGAACACTTCTCTTTTAAGTAATGCAACCACAGAGTGGACCCTAAACATCTGGCTATGCTCCTCACCTTTTCAGAACAGGTTGCCGCACTTACAATGTACACATTCACAGTGTCCTCTGCATGATGTTGATTTTTTTATGCTGGTGATTAATTCTCTCTTGGTGTGTCCAGGCACTTGAAGAAAACTCCTGAACATGTGGCAACGAAGACTAAATGGTCCTTTTTATGACAGCTATTCTCCAAAAACTTTAGCACTAGATTCCCTCATCTCCCTCATCATCAGGCTGCTTTTCTAAGTAAAATTCTTTTCTGGTCTTGCCCTGGCTGGCACTTAGTTCAGGGCTGGCTGTTTGGTCTGCTATCCCATTTTGCATCTGCTTTCTCTGTTGATTAACGAGATGAGCGTATCAAATCCAACAAAGTGGATAAATTCTATTGGCCGCAAAGCAGAATTTCCTCATGCTTCATGGTAGCGAATCGATTTAACCTGAAATAGTGTAAAAAACAAAACAAAAAAATCATACTTACCTCCTCCATTTGCTCGCGATGGGACGGCGGCCTCCATCTTGATTGAAGATCTTGGCCAAAATCCTGTGCGTGGTGACATTACCACGCCGACCTCGCAAGATTTTGTGCGAGATCTTCAAGCAAGATAGCGGGGGCCAGCCCGTCGCGAGCAATTGGAGGTGGTAAGTATGATTTAAATTTTTTTCTTTTAATTTTAAACTGTATTATTAATCTCAGATGCCACGATCGTGTATGAATGCGGCATCTGAGGGGTGCAATTAAGGGGGGCGGCGCTATCGCAACTCTCTGTCATTGCACCCGCTACTTTACAAAAAAATGTGATTCGTGACAAAGTTATTCGTCATGAAGTGAATTTTTTTGTAAAATTCGGCAAAGCAGCCAAATCGAATTTTCCAAAGGTTCGCTCATCTCTATTGGCTAGGCTTAAACTGACTGACCTGTTTCTAAAATGTTCCTCCTCAATAAGGTGACACCAGCTCCATGTAGTGGTGGCTGTGAATATAGCCTATTAATATCTGGTGTAGAAATAAATATATATATATATATACACAAATGCATTTACAATACGAAAATATATTTTTGACCCCAATTTTGCAGTGTACCACTGCTCTGCAGTTGGACGCTGCATATTGTCTTAGAAAAAGTATACATGGGAAAATGCTAAAGCAAAACATGAATGCATTTCAGTGGGAAAATCTATCATATTGTTGGAAAAATCTGTCCTGATCGCAAAAGAAAATTGGTGTCAAATTAGTCAGAAAATCTTTACATAGAGTGCTGCCTTAAAAAAGTGCCATGGCCATTCCTCCTGCAGCTATGCTCTATGTATTACACAATAATCACTGTGATCTGTAGACCTGTGTGGGAGTTAAGCCTTAGGCTGGGTTCACACCTGAGCGTTTTACAGCGCGTTCCTACGCGCTGTAAAACGCTCAATAGGCAAGAACCAATGATTCCCTATGGGCATGGTTCTCACCTGAGCGTTTTACAGCGCGTACGAACGCGCTGTAAAATGTCCTACGCCCCAAGAAGTACAGGAGCTTCTTTGGGGCGTATTGTCGCGCGTTCCCGCCCATAGACTTCAGCGGGAACACGCCTAAATGGGCGTTTCTTGTTTGCTCATTTAAAAACGCGCGTACGTGCGCGCGTTTCATCCTTGACAACAGACCACTCCTAGGGCTGCACGATATATCGAAAAAATAATCGAATCACGATAATCGCCAAATTCGATATGGCGATTTGACCGACCCTAAAATGCTGCGATTATATATGAAGGGGCCCCGCGCACATAACTGGCTTTGTGTGTAAAGTATTTTACTACTGTCTGAAACAAGCTCTCTCCTATTGATAAAATGGCCAGCCTCTGTACTCACTTTCACTATGAATGCACTGCAGCGAGCGGCAGCGGGCTGGCCGGCCGGCGCGTGACTGACGTCACTTAGTAACGCTCCTGCTTCCTGAATTAAGTGGGAGGAGCGTTACTAAGTGACGTCAGTCACGCGCCGGCCGGCCAGCTCGCTGCCGCTCGCTGCAGTGCATTCATAGTGAAAGTGAGTACAGAGGCTGGCCATTTTATCAATAGGAGAGAGCTTGTTTCAGACAGTAGTAAAATACTTTACACACAAAGCCAGTTATGTGCGCAGTTTAGGACACATGAGGGGACACATAGGGCCATGAGAGGAACCAGCATAAGATGCTATATGTGTGTCTTATGCTGGCACCCCTCATGGCCCTATGTGTCATAGCACACATCCCCTATAACAGTGCCATCCACAGATCCACCCCATAACAGCGTCATCCACAGGTCCCCCATAACACTGTCCTCCACAGATCCCCCATAACACTGTCCTCCACAGATCCCCCATAACACTGTCCTCCACAGATCCCCCATAACAGTGTCCTCCACAGATCCCCCATAACTGTGTCCTCCACAGATCCCCCATAACTGTGTCCTCCACAGATCCCCATAACAGTGTCCTCCACAGATCCCCCATATAACAGCGTCATCCACAGATCCCCCACATAACAGCGTCATCCACAGATCCCCCACATAACAGCGTCATCCACAGATCCCCCACATTACAGCGTCATCCACTTCATTTTCATTGGATGCCTCTGTTGTCAATCACACAAACGCGCGTATTACGAGCGTTTCCTAAATACAAAAATGCCCCAAAATACGCCTCAAAAACGCCTGATAAAAACGCCTGTAAAATGCGCATACCCAATACGCTCAGGTGTGAACCCAGCCTTATGTTCTTAAGGCTGTTTTGTAGGTATGGATCAACGCTTTCTATTACAGCTTTCATCAATGGAGGTGGGAGGGGGAGGGCAAGATCAGGACTATCAGCAGTTGGGTTAATATCGGAAGAAGGGGTAGAGGGAAAAGTGCCAGGGAGGCTAGTCCTGAGCTGGAACGCCCTAGTAAATATGCCTGTTTGGCTGATATTAGGGATGAAAGCCCAGGGCCAGTACCACTGCAGCAGGGCATTTCTCCTAGCAACCAGGAGGATGACCGCTGCAGGAAGGATGGGAGAAGGAGGGCAACAAAGGTTAGACAGATGCTGGTGGCAGGGAATCTATTATTAGGAGGACAGACAGGGTCATCTGTCGCCGAGATCGTGAATGCCGAACAGTGTGTTGTCTTCCGGGTGCTCGGGTTTGGCATATTGCAGATTGGATTGACAGATTGCTGGGTGGGGCTGGGGAACACCCGGCGGTCATGGTACACATTGGCACCAATGACAAAGTCAGGGGGAGATGGAAGGTCCTTAAAAATGATTTTAGGGAACTAGGAGAGAAGCTCAATCCAGGACCTCCAAGGTAGTGTTTTCAGATATACTACCAGTGCCCCGAGCGGCACGAGAGAGACAACGGGAGCTTAGGGAGTTAAATAAGTGGCTCAGAAGCTGGTGCAGGAAGGAAGGGTTTGGGTTCATGGAGAACTGGGACGACTTCTCTGTCGGTTACAGGCTCTGCAGTAGGGATGGGCAGTACCTTAATGGAGAGGGTACAACTGCCCTGGAGCAAGGCTAAAGGAGCTTTTAAACTAGGATCTGGGGGAGGGTGGGTGGTCATACTAATAAGGGGGTAGATAGAGAGTGGGATATAGGAGGGGAGAGTGTGGATTTAGTGGGGGCTGGGGTTGGTGTGGAAAGTAGGGAGAAGACTGGGCAGAACTGTACACCAATGAAAAATAGAGCTGCTGGGAACAAGAACCTGTTACATACAAACATCAACCAAAACCCAAAAATCACAGATATTCACTTTACAGGTAATAGTCATTTAAAATGTATTTTCACAAATGCCAGAAGTCTAGCTAGCAAAATGGGGCAGCTGGAGGCTATGGTACTAGAAGAACACATAGATGTAGTTGGTGGGGCTGAGACATGGTTGGACTCTTCGCATGACTGGGCTGTTAATATTGAGGGTTTTACAATATTTAGCAAAGACTGGGTTAATAGAAAAGGCAGTGGCGTGTGCCTGTATGTGAGGAGTGATCTGAAGACAAGTGTGAAAGAGGCAATTGTGGGTGCGGATGGTGAGTGTGGAAACCTTATGGGTAGAAGTTCAAAGGGATATAAACACTGAAAAAATAATACTTGGTGTAATCTATAGACCCCCTAACATCACAGAAGAGATAGAAACGCAACTGTATAACCATAGAGTGGGCGGCACAGGCTGGTACAGTAGTCATAATGGGAGATTTTAACTTCCCAGACATTGACTGTGGACATGATTCTGCCTCAACCGCAAAGGGGAGAAGATTCCTCAACTTGCTGCAGGACAACTTTATGGGCCAGTTTGTAGAAGCCCCCACTAGGGGCAATGCTTTGTTGGATCTGGTAATTTCTAATGATGCAGAGCTTGTTGGAAATGTTATGGTTCGAGAAACACTAGGTAATAGTGACCACAATTAATTAATTAATTATATTCCCCCTACACTATACGAAGCAAACTCTGTCAGGCAGAGCAAAGACACTGAATTTTAAAAAGGCTCATTTCCCTGGGTTGAGGGCAGCATTTCAGGGAAAAGAATGGGAGCAGTTACTGTCACATAATAATGGGAGAGCTTTAAATCCACATTGAGTAATTGCACAAAAAAATGTATTCCTTTAGGTAACATGTATAAACGGCTAAAATTAAACCCCCATGGCTTATAGCTACTGTAAAAAGGGCAATAAAAGACAAAAAAGGGGATTTAAAAAATACAAATCTGAGGGGTCAGCTGTAGCGTTTGAAGATTACAAAGGGCTTAAGAAAATATGTAAAAAGGAGATAAAATTTGCAAAAATACAAAACGAACAGCAGGTGGCAAGAGAGAGCAAAACAAATCACAAAAAAATTATTGAAATATATAAACGCTAAACAAAACCAGGTCCGACCAGGTAGGTCCCCTAAATAATGGTAAAGAGGGGGTAGTCACTCAAGATAAGAAAAAGGCAGTGTTACTAAATGTTTTTTTTAGCTTTATATATACAAAAGAAGAGAAAGGAGCTGATATATGTGGTGCTGAGGCTGTTAGTACAATTGGCTAACTGTAGATATGGTCCAAGATAAGTTAAATAAGGTAAATGTGAACAAGGCTCTGGGTCCAGATGAAATGCACCCAAGAGTTCTTAAAGAGCTCAGTACAGTCATTACTGTGCGCCTGTTCATAATTTTAAAAGATTCTCTAGGTACTGGTTCAGTGCCAAGTGATTAGCGCAAGGCAAATGTGGTGCCCATACTCAAAAAAGGATCTAGGTCCTTCACAGGTAATTATAGACCAGTTAGTTTAACTTCTGTTGTGGGAAAAATGTTTGAAGGACTCTTAAGGGACTATATACAGGAGTATGTTACTGTAAATAATTGTATAAGTGATAACCAACATGGGTTTACCAAGGACAGAAGTTGTCAGACTAACCTGATTAGTTTTTATGAGGAGGTGAGTAGTAGACTGGACAGAGGGGCAGCTGTGGATGTAGTGTTTCTGGATTTTGCAAAGGCTTTTGATACTGTCCCTCACAGACGTTTAATAGGTAAAGTAAGGTCTATAGGCTAGGAAAGTATAGTTTGTAATTGAATTGAAAACGGGCTGAAGGACCGTGTCCAGAGAGTTGTGGTCAATGATTCCTATTTAGAATGGTCCCGATTATAAGTGGTGTACCCCAGGGTTCAGTGCTGGGCCCTCTATTATTTATTTAATTTATTAATGATATAGAGGACGGGATTAATAGCACCATATCTATTTTTGAAGATGACACTAAGCTATGTAGTACTGTACTGTAATATGTCCATAAACTACAAGCTGACTTGAAGACTCTGAGTGATTGGGCATCAACTTGGCAAATGAGGTTCAATGTGGACAAATGTAAAGTTATGCATCTTGGTAGTAATAATCTCCGTGCTTCATATGTCCTAGGTGATGTAACACTGGGAGAGTCACTTATGGAGAAGGATTTGGGTGTCCTTGTAGATGGTAGATTAAATAACAGCATACAATGTCAATCAGCTGCTTCTAAAGCCTCCAGGATACTGTCATGCATTAAACGAGGCATGGACTTGCGGGGCAGGGATGTGATATTAACACTTTACAAAGCGTTGGTGCAGCCTTATCTGGAACATGCAGTTCAGTTCTGGGCACCAGTCCATAGAAAGGACGCACTGCTGCTGGAAAAAGTACAGAGGAAAGCAACTAAACTGGTGAGGGGCATGGAGGGTTTTGGTTATGAAGAAAGATTAAAATAATTTAATGTATTTAGTCTTGAGAAGAGATGTCTAAAGGGGACATGATTAACCTATACAAATATATAAATGGACCATACAAAAAATACGGTGAAAAACTGTTCCATGTAAAATGCCCTCAAAAGACAAGGGGGCACTGCCTCCGACTGGAGAAGAAAAAGTTCAGTCTCCAGAAGCGTCAAAGCTTCTTTACTATAAGAACTGTAAATCGGTGGAATAGACTTCCTCAGGACATGGTCACAGCAGGAACAGTTGACAGTTTTAAAAAGGGTTTAGATGAGTTCTTAAAAGTAAACAACATTAATGTGCAAGCAACGGGCGCCTCCCCCCAGGGCCCCTTAAGAGAGAAAAGTACTTGTTTTTGTGACACCAGTTGCAGTGAAGCAACAAAGGCACAGGGCCCCTTTTAGTGATATGGTAGATGGTACCCAGGTGTAGGAATGCCAGAGTGGTGTAGGGTGGCATAAATGTCCCTTAATGTTGGTGCACGTGTCACGGCGCTCCTACATGGATACATTGGACCCCAGGCGTTGGCTTCGAAGCAATGAAAAGGGGGGTTGTTGATGAAGGGGATGATGAAATAAATTGAGTCCAGACCTTGTGATGAAGTTCAATAACAGCTTTACTTGAATACACAGTTCTCTACCAGTTTCAGGCTTTGTCTTAGTTTCCAGCAGGCTTTGACATTAACTGTGGTAGTCAAACTTCTCTCTGCTACACCTGTTTCTCTCTGGCTCTGCTGCACTGACAGGTTGGCTGTATACCTTTACTTTAGCTGTAGGCTGCAGCTTCTTTCTTTAGGCTGACTCTAGATTTGTTCAAGGAAAACTTTACTCCTGGCTTGTGGCCTCCATAACCAGCAGCGCTGAAGGTGCTCCACCTGGCCTAGACAGGGCTCATTCAGCAGGGACATGCACCTGCTGACTTCCTCTAGCAGGGGTTAAGCTAAACTGACTTCTAACTTGAACTCCACCCTCCCTGCAGTAAGTGGGACACGCCCACCACACCACAGAGGGGGGTGTTCGAATGGAAAAGAAAGCTCCATTCTATGTAACTATAGCTCTGCCTTATAGAATAAAATTAACTGGGCACTCTCAGGATATCTGAACCAATTGAAATTTATTAGCATATATTACAATAGCACTGAACAACAGTATATATTGGTGGTAATAATAAACACTATATAACAATATATTAAAAAACACACAACATGCAGTAATATCATGTAAAACAACTGGAAAATAGAGATCTAAAATGTGATAAAAATCGAGGAATAAAATTGGAATACTCGATAGTAAAATGATCGTATAAATATTCAGCCGAATATTTATATGGGAAAGTCACCTCGGATACTGGTCGCAATAAACGGTGTCCTCTAATATTGTCCTATTCGATTGAATCACAGGGGTATCCAAAACTACGGTCCCAATACGTGGTCCACTGAACCAACTTTAAGCGGCGTCCCGCTTATCACATCCACCAGCAGCGTCTCACTGGACTAAAAGTCATATGAATAAAATCGCTGGATAAAATCAAACGGTCTTACCGTCTCCCTTGATAGTTCAACGAAGGTAATAGTATGGTCCTCTGAGTCTGATCCTGGTTTTGGGAATAGCCTATTCACTATATAAGAAAAGACTAGCCTAGACAGGACCCCAGAAACTTGGACCGCTTGGGAATCTGGAGAATCTACTGGATATCTGTTAAGAAGGAATCGTCTGTCACACGAATGGCTCACTTGGAATACAACCTGTAAGGCCTGAGTCCATGTGGAAGGCCTGAGCACATGTGCCAAACAATTGCCAGTGTGCAAATCTATTGACGAACTATCGGACTACAGACTCAGAGGACCATACTATTACCTTTGTTGAACTATCAAGGGAGACGGTAAGACCGTTTGATTTTATCCAGCGATTTTATCCAGCACTTTTATTCATATGACTTTTAGTCCAGTGAGACGCTGCTGGTGGATGTGATAAGCGGGACACCGCTTAAAGTTGGTTCAGTGGACCACGTATTGGGACTGGACTTGGATACCCCTGTGATTCAATCGAATAGGACAATATTAGAGGACACCGTTTATTGCGACCAGTATCCGAGGTGACTTTTCCATATAAATATTCTATTTTCCAGTTGTTTTACATGATATTACTGCATGTTGTGTGTTTTTTAATATATTGTTATATAGTGTTTATTATTACCACCAATATATACTGTTGTTCAGTGCTATTGTAATATATGCTAATAAATTTCAATTGGTTCTGATATCCTGAGAGTCCCCAGTTAATTTTATTCTATATTTATTACTTCTGGGAGTGGACAGGGTGAGTCCACCCGGCTGAGTGCACCTCTTGGGGCTGTAGTTACTCTTGTGCGTTACATTTCTTTTTCTTTTTCTATAGCTCTGCCTTGTATGCTGCCATCTGCTGGTGAACCAGGCATATTACATGTGAATATAACAGTTAGATAACAGATTATAAATGCACATTGTACAGGACCTGGAAATAAATACAGAGGATGACATTAGGTTACCCATAGGAGATAGTAGTGAGGTGCAGAAGTGGTAATGCCATTCTGGGGCATTTCATACACCCTTACTTACAAACCAAGCCGCCCTCGGCTTGTGTTTAGGGTATATATGCTCTAAGGGTACCTGGGAAAAATGTAGTTCTGCATGAAAATACACAGACATAGACTGACATATAAGACAGCTACCTATGGATTCCTGCCTGAGTAGTGGGGCTAACCACATTTTTCGCTGTCAGAGTGAACCGAACAAATACTGCACTAAGCACTTAATACTCCACAACGTGGCCACAATCGTATATGGTGCATGGGGGTGTCATATACTGTAATCCCTCCACATGCTATGATACGCCTGCAAATAGAAGGGTGGCTTCAGCCTGTATTCTCTTCCTAGCACCAAGGTCTAGTCATGCTTTACGCTTCGTCACCTTGATGTCTGACCAGGTAGCTTTTCACACATTTTCCTAGGCTTGGCAATGCACAAGACCTAGGAATACATACAACCTTGGCAAAGCACAAGGCCCTAAAACATACAACAACCAGGAGGATGAGGCAGTGCTCTCCAATCTCTCCCGACATACACTCACCTAAAGAATTATTAGGAACACCATACTAATACGGTGTTGGACCCCCTTTTGCCTTCAGAACTGCCTTAATTCTACGTGGCATTGATTCAACAAAGTGCTGATAGCATTCTTTAGAAATGTTGGCCCATATTGATAGGATAGCATCTTGCAGTTGATGGAGATTTGAGGGATGCACATCCAGGGCACGAAGCTCCCGTTCCACCACATCCCAAAGATGCTCTATTAGTTTGAGATCTGGTGACTGTGGGGGCCATTTTAGTACAGTGAACTCATTGTCATGTTCAAGAAACCAATTTGAAATGATTCGAGCTTTGTGACATGGTGCATTATCCTGCTGGAGGTAGCCATCAGAGGATGGATACATGTTCTCATTCTGTTTACGCCAAATTCGGACTCCACCATTTAAATGTCTCAACACTAATCGAGACTCATCAGACCAGGCAACATTTTTCCAGTCTTCAACAGTCCAATTTTGGTGAGCTCGTGCAAATTGTAGCCTCTTTTTCCTATTTGTAGTGGAGATGAGTGGTACCCGGTGGGGTCTTCTGCTGTTGTAGCCCATCCGCCTCAAGGTTGTGCGTGTTGTGGCTTCACAAATGCTTTGCTGCATACCTCGGTTGTAACGAGTGGTTATTTCAGTCAACGTTGCTCTTCTATCAGCTTGAATCAGTCGGCCCATTCTCCTCTGACCTCTAGCATCCACAAGGTATTTTTGCCCACAGGACTGCCGCATACTGGATGTTTTTCCCTTTTCACACCATTCTTTGTAAACCCTAGAAATGGTTGTGCGTGAAAATCCCAGTAACTGAGCAGATTGTGAAATACTTAGACCAGCCCGTCTGGCACCAACAACCATGCCACGCTCAAAATTGCTTAAATCACCTTTCTTCCCATTCTGACATTCAGTTTGGAGTTCAGGAGATTGTCTTGACCAGGACCACACCCCTAAATGCATTGAAGCAACTGTCATGTGATTGGTTGACTAGATAATTACATTAATGAGAAATAGAACAGGTGTTTCTAATAATTCTTTAGGTGAGTGTATATTAGCAGTGGGTTACCCTTGAAGATCTGCTTGTGACTTACCACTTGGTTCCCCCTGTGTAGAAATACAATACCATGTATACCTAGGCTATCTAGCTAACACAAAGCAAAGTAATAACCATTAGTATTTAATGTCCTCAGATGCAGTCCATATGAGCAATAACAATGTTAGACTTGCTTGTGACGTACCAGATGTCCTCAGAGGCAGTCCATAAAAGCTAAGAAGTAAGGTGCTGACTATCTGGCTAACGGTATAAAGTCCATAGTCCTTATAAAAGTGCATAATATCACATTGTTGTACCCGTATAGGAGTCCAGACAATGGGCTAAAGTGCTTAAACATTACTGAAACACAAAAGATTAGTGCAAATTACAATGCAAATAGATAAGGCAAATATATACCAATCAGGTAGTGCAATAATGCAATCAAATCACATTTGAGTCCTTTCTTCAGTGCTTGAGTATCCCTTGCAAACTAGAACAAAAGTGCAAAAGAGTCCTTTGTAATCCATGGGCAATAACGTAAAGTCACTATTTGTAATCCAAATGAGGTAGTAATGAAATATTTGAAATCCACATAAGGCAATAATGTCATTTTTAATGCACATTGGTATAAAAAAAGCAGCACAGGTCATGAGAACCCTTTTGACACAAGAGGGCTCCTAAATAACCTGAAAAAAAGGGGGAAAAAAGGGAGTGGGCACTGTTGAGCACAACTTGGATGTAGATGAAGATGGGGGTAACTGACAGTTGGGGGGACCAACAGGCCCTCACCCTTCAGGAACAGTCCACGCCGTGGCTTCCAGAAGTTCTGGTTTCTTTAAATGGAGATGTTGAGGCTCCTTAGGGGAAGGACCTTAGATCTTCCTCGCTGCTACTACTGCTAAATGTCATCAATGGACAGTCCTGCCTTTTGTAATCCAGTCTGGCTTGTGTAGTGGAGCGCCACTGCCCTCCTGTGGTGGAACTCATTATGGACCGTGTGGTTACACCCCTCATCTGGGCCGCAACTTTCTGTTTGACGGGTCCGGAATCTCCTGCCAGGCAAAATGGATCCAGGACCTCAGGCTGTCTTGGAGCAGGTAGACAGTCCTCCTGATGTGGTGGCGAATCCTGGGCCGCTCTCTCCCTCGCCACGGTTATTTTCCAGGGTAGTTGATAAACAACTTTTGGGTTGACGGAAACAATAAAGGTGGACATACAGCCCATTTGACAAGTAGGTGTTGGTGGCACAGGTAGTCCTGGGATGAGTGGCTCCGACTGAGGCCGTTCGCGGAATCGCAGCACACCATCTGCCGACTCCTGCAGTCAGCGCACGCTCCTGACAGCAGTTGGGTCCTCCTGCCATGTCTCCGTGCCGTCACGGGTACCAGGTGTTTCTTCATAAGGGCCACAGCCACGGCAAATGGTCCCTGGAGGAACTCCATGGGGGTGTACTCCACAACGCCCCCATTGTAGAGGCTGTGTCTTGCCTGCGGCAGGTAATGACGCTTCATGGAGCGGCATCCCACAAAGAGTTCCCGTCCAGTTTTCTCATCCAGGAGGAAACCACTGCCTCACTGGACTGAGGACCATACTACAGAGCCTGTGCTCCACTCCAGGAGAGGATCTCGAGGCTGCGGTCGGTCCTACACTCGGATGGCCCAGTCCTCGATAGCTCGCTTATATTCCCACATATTTCTAGCATGGGCGGTCATCTCCTTGGACCAGAGGTGTAACTAGAACTGACTGGGCCCCACAGCAAATTTTTGTACGGGGCCCCCCACACACACTTACACGCTTCTTCACAAACCGCCTCCTCCTGTGCAAGCCCCTCTTATATGGATATTTTGTGACTTTTTATTATACTGTATTTACTGTCATTTTTAGCACGACTTTGAATTTTAACATTTACAGTTGCTGACAGAGTTTGTATTCAACTCAACCCCTTTAAAACCCGCGCTGCAATTGTAATAGACCCGTCTGATTTACTTCTACATATCCACAAGTATTTTAGCCTCTGTACCTTTCATACTGCAGCCATGGACGCTCCACATACATGGACGCAGTCATACACGCAGTCTCCACATACATGGACGCAGTCATACACGCACTCTCCACATACATGGACGCAGTCATACACGCAGTCTCCACATACATGGACGCAGTCATACACGCAGTCTCCACATACATGGACGCAGTCATGCACGCATTCTCCAGATACATGGACGCAGTCATACACGCACTCTCCACATACATGGACGCACTCATACACACACTCTCCAGATACATGGACGCAGTCATACACGCAGTCTCCACATACATGGACGCAGTCATACACGCAGTCTCCACATACATGGACGCAGTCATACACGCAGTCTCCACATACATGGACGCAGTCATACACACACTCTCCACATACATGGACGCAGTCATGCACGCATTCTCCACATATATGGACGCACTCTCCACATACATGGACGCACTCATACACACACTCAACATATACATGGACACACTCATACACACACTCACCATATACATAGACGCATTCATACATGCGCTCACCATGTACATAGATGCACTCATACACACACTCTCCACATACATGGACGCACTCATACACGCACTCTCCACATACATGAACGCAGTCATACACACACTCTCCACATACATGAACGCAGTCATGCACGCACTCTCCACATACATGAACGCAGTCATGCACGCACTCTCCACGTACATGGACGCAGTCATACACACACTCTCCACATACATGAACGCAGTCATACACGCACTCTCCACATACATGGACGCAGTCATGCACGCATTCTCCACATATATGGACGCAGTCATACACGCACTCTCCACATACATGGACGCAGTCATGCACGCATTCTCCACATATATGGACGCACTCTCCACATACATGGACACACTCATACACACACTCAACATATACATGGACACACTCATACACACACTCAACATATACATAGACGCATTCATACATGCGCTCACCATATACATAGATGCACTCATACACACACTCTCCACATATACATGGACGCACTCATACACACACACTCTCCACATACATGGACGCACTCATACACACACTCTCCACATACATGGACGCACTCATACACACACTCTCCACATACATGGACGCACTCATACACATACTCTTCACATACAGGGGCGCACTCATACACACAGTCACCACATACATGGACGCACACATATACAATACACATATATAGACACCCAGCTTTCCTGCTGTGCCTCTCCCCCATACTCTAATGCCTTTGCACTTGTGCCATGCAGGATAGCAGGGAAGCTGGATGACATTTTATGATATAATTCACCCAGCTTTCCCACTGTACTGCATGTCACATGTGCACAGTCTGGGAAAGCTGAATATAACCCCAGTTCCCCTGCCACTCACATCACTGGTGCAGTTGTGGCAATGCAACTGATGTTCAGCTTGCCGGGCATGGAAGGTTCAAGCTGCAGGAATCGCGGGTAGAAAAGGGGGCGGGGCTATTATAGCTCCGCCCACATCGGGCTGTCCTGTTGCTGGTCAGTGTCCATCATAAGAACTGAGGAGGGGGAGAGGCAGAGTGATGTCCCTGATGTCAGGTCAGAGGTGCAAGTGCAGGAGAAGTCAGCTGCTCTGACAGGGGCCCGGGGTGACGAAGTACAGTGACTGCTCCCGGGCCCCTTCTGAGCTCGGGCCCCGAAGCAGCTGCTTCCCCTGCTTCCCTGATAGTTACGCCACTGCCTTGGACACAATTCGGTTGAGGCCTTCAAAGGTGCCTCTCTTCCTGGGTGGCGGAGTGGTTGCTCCTGCCGCCCCTGCTACGCCAGCCGACACAGGGAATTACACCTCTTTTTCTTTCAGGGGTCGCTGCACTTGGGAGATGCGTATCTCCTCTAGGGCTGCCTTCATCTCGGGCACTTCATCTCCCCAACAGATGCCTCCCCAGTCTGAATGCCAAGGATGCACCATCTTGACTCCTCTTTCTCTAGCGCAAACTGGTGATGAAGGAGGGGCTTTAGGGGTGGAGCTTCCACTTCCTTCTTTGGCTGTACTGGGTTGTTCCCTGTGGGCAGGGCTGGATTTTCCCGATTTAGGCTTCACACTAGCGTTAAAGTTTTCCGGTATTGAGTTCCGTCATGGGGGCTCAATACCGGAAAAAACGCATAAGTTTTATGCTAATGCATTCTGAATGGAAAGCAATCCGTTCAGTATGTATCAGGATGTCTTCCGTTCTGTCCCTTTTATGGTATTTGGCCGGAGGAAATACCGCAGATGCAGTATTTTCTCCGGCCAAAACTCCGGGACACTTGCCGGATTGCCGGATCCGGCATTAATTTCCATTGAAATGTATTAATGTCCGATCCGGTACCAAGTGTTCAGGAAATTGACGCATTGACGGATCCGTTTTTCCAAATACACCGGAGAGACGGATCTGGTATTTCAATTCATTGTTATAATGATATGGAAACAAATTATATCAGTTTGCATACGGATTTACGGATTCGGCAGGCAGTTCTGGCAACGGAACTGCCGGACGGATTCTTCTAACGCTAGTCTGAAAGTACCCTTAGATAGGGGCGTTCCTTTACTTTCCTGCTCTAACTGTACCAGAAGAAGATGCGCCATTACTGGTAAAAATGGCGATTTAACCCTTTGGATGCCGGCGCACACAATTTTGCTCCTGTTGCTCAGCAGCAAATTCAATAAAGTCATTTTTTAAGGGTATGTTGTCAATTCTGTAGGCATTATAATCCAAGAGAATACAGATTTATCCTGTTCGGATCCTGTTCGTGATGCCAAAATTGCAATGGGCACCTCCCCCCAGGGCCCTTTAAGAGAGAAAAGTACTTGTTATCGTGACGCCAGTTGCAGTGAAGCAACAAGGGCACAGGGCCCCTTTTAGTGATATGGTAGATGGTACCCAGGTGTAGGAATACCAGAGTGGTGTAGGGCGGCCTAAATGTCTCTTAATGTTGGTGCACGTGTCACGGCGCTCCTACCTGGATACGCTGCACCCCAGGCGTTGGCTTCGAAGCAATGAAAAGGGGGGTTGTTGATGAAGGGGATGATGAAATAAATTGAGTCCAGACCTTGTGATGAAGTTCAATAATAGCTTTACTAGAATAAACGGTTCTCCAACAGTTTCATGCTTTGTCTTGCTTTCCAGCAGGCTTTGGCATTAACTGTGGCAGGCAAACTCCTCTCTGCTACACCTGTTGCTCTCTGGCTCTGCTGCACTGACAGGCTGGCTCTATATCTTAGATTTAGCTGTAGGCTGCACCTTCTTTCTTTAGATTTGTCCAGGGAAAACTTTACTCCTGGCTTCATAGGCTTCCAGCTGTGGCCTCCATATCCAGCAGAGCTGAATGTGCTCTAGCTGACCTATAAGAGAGAGAGAGAAAGTATGAGGGTCAGACGGATCTATTGGAAGGGATTCCACTAGATCTGAAAGACTTGAGGCGCCTCGGGTTTATAGGAGTGGGGTGGAAAGAAAGTTGGGTGCTAAGTACTAGAGGCTGCTCCGGGTTTAGTCAGGTCGACAAGGGTGTCTGCCTGTATAGAATATGGTAGTATGCCAAAATAGGGGGATGGGGGTGGAGATACCCTCCAGGTCTCACCTATTTTTGAATAAACCCTTTTGGGCGCCAGTAGTGGTCGATTGATAATGGTGGATTGGTGTCGAGCTACTTAAGTGTGTAATAGGTTTTGCATCAGCGTTATATTTGTAAAAAAAGGAGTGAAGGTAAAGGGATGTGTATAGAGATAAAAATGTATATATATATATATACATAAATAAAAAATCTGCATAAAGGATCAAATGATGGTACACATATGTATATTCTGCCGAAAGGATAAAAAGAATAAAAAGGATTGTACACATAGGTAGGATCACTGCATACCGTCTCGAGTGCCTAAGAGACCGTGTTCTTCAGTATCGTACACAATATAGTGTGGTACAGTTAGGCAAATCAATAGGTAAAAATTTGGTTTAAAAGGGTACCAATACATATATTAAAATAATGTGGTAACGTGGGTACATTTACTCACTTCATGAGGGGGGCGGTTTACCAGGATAAGCATAATACACCCGTAAACCGAGTACCCCCCCAGCCTGGATCGCTTCTAGAGTTTTAACGGATGAAGGCAGCCAATCACACGGGTGCTTCTCTTCAAAGGTCTTTATTGCATGTACATATAAATCTGGCTCAACGCGTCTCGGGACAGGCACGTCCCTTCCCGAAACGCGTTGAGCCGGATTTATATGTACATGCAATAAAGACCTTTGAAGAGAAGCACCCATGTGATTGGCTGCCTTCATCCGTTAAAACTCTAGAAGCGATCCAGGCTGGGGGGGTACTCTGTTTACGGGTGTATTATGCTTATCCTGGTAAACCGCCCCCCTCGTGAAGTGAGTAAATGTACCCACGTTACCACATTCTAGCTGGCCTAGACAGGGCTCGTCCAGCAGGGACGTGCACCTGCTGCCTTCCCCTAGCAGGGGGTAAGCTAGACTTTCCCCTAAAAGGGGGTAAACTCAACCTTACCCTAGAAGGGGGTAATCTAAACTGACTTCTAACTAGAACTCCACCCTCCCTAAAGCAAGTGGGACACACCCACCACACCACAGAGGGGGTGTTAGAATGGAAAAGAAAATTTACAAATGGTCCAGAGGACCAATGGTTGTCTCTTAGTTACATGTGCTACTAATATCTCATCCTAAAACATAACTGCTGGTCGCCCTATAGAGAGTGCTAGCACTGTTTATTTGCAGTGCAATGTTAACATGGAGACTGCTCAGCAGTGTTATCTATATTCTTTTGGCTAGAACTCTTCTAGATTATACAGATACTATAATGCAGCCACATTTAAGGTGCGCGCGCTGCTTAAAAAACATTTCACAATGTCACTCCGGGGCGTTACAAATGATTATGAAAACGTGTAGAAATCTGAGTCTCACTTTCTTCTGGGATTCGCGTCCCATGGTTGAACTTGATGGACTTATGTCTTTTTTCAACCGTATTGACTATGTAACTATGTAACATCGGATTATGGATTGTCTGCAGTACTCACCAATCAAGTTTGCTATGTTTTAACACTGGTTTGCCTGTTTTATAGGAATTTAAATTTAGCTTTTTTATAGTATAGATGTTATGACGTGTGAGAAAATGGAAGCACCTCCATAGTTTATAGCAAAGAAATGGGCGTCACTTGTAATAAAAACCTGCAAGCCTGCCTGTTGGAACTGGAACTTTTATAAGGCTGGTAAATAGCAGCACGTACAAAAGGTCAAATACACTGCCACCAAAAAAAAAAAAAGGTCACACACTCCAATATTTAGTTGGACCGCCTTTAGCTTTGATTACGGCACGCATTCGGAGTGGCATTGTTTTGATAAGCATCTGCAATGTCGCAAGATTTATTTCCATCCAGTGTTGCATTAATTTTTCACAAAGATCTTGCATTGATGATGGTAGAGTCTGACTCTGACTGAAAAATTCTAAATGGGGTTAAGGTCTGGACTCTGTGGTGGCCAATCCATGTGTGAAAATGATGTCTCATGCTCCCTGAACCACTCTTTCACAATTTGAGCACGATGAATCCTGGCATTGTCATCCTGGAATATGCCCGTGCCATCAGGGAAGAAAAAATCCATTGATGGAATAACCTGGTCATTCAGTATGTTCAGGTAGTCGCTGACCTCATTCTTGGAGCACATACTGTTGCTGAACCTAGACCTGACCAACTGCAGCAACCCCAGATCATAGCACTGCCCCCACAGGCTTGTACAGTAGGCACTAGGCATGATGGGTGCATCACTTCATCTGCCTCTCTTCTTACCCTGATGCACCCATCACTCTGGAACAGGGTAAATCTGGACTCATCAGACCACATGCCCTTCTTCCATTGCTCTAGAGTCCAATCTTTATGCTCCCTAGCAAATTGAAGCCTTTTTTTCTGGTTTTCCTCACTGATTACGGTAGTGGTTTTCTTACAGCTGTTCAGTCCCAATCCCTTGAGTTCCCTTCGCATTGTGCGTGTGGAAATGCTCTTACTTTCACTATTAAACATAGCCCTAGTTCTACTGTTGTTTTTTTTCGATTTGATTTCACCAAACGTTTAAGTTATCGCCGATTATTCAGGATTTTTTTCTGCCACATTTCTTCCTCGAATACGATGGGTCCCCACTATCCTTCCAGTTGTTAATAATGCATTAGACAGTTCTTAACCCAATTTTAGTAGTTTCTGCAATCTCCTTAGATGTTTTCTCTGCTTGATGCATGCCAATGATTTGACCCTTCTCAAACAGACTAACATCTTTTCCACGACCACGAGATGTGTCTTTCGACATGGTTGTTTAAGAAATGAGAAGCAACTCATTGCACTATTCGGGGTTAAATAATTTGTTTCTAGCTGAAAGATAATCGCCCATGAAGTAATTATCCAATAGGAGGCTCATAACTATTTGCTTAGTTAAATCCAGGTGGCGACTTTTTTTTTGGGACAGGCAGTGTAATTCCCAGTTGCTCATAGACATTAGATGTTAGAATCCACCAACAATCAAATGTCTAAATGTCTATTCTCCTGGATAAAAGAGAAAAACGATCCAGCACTCCTATAATTTTTGAGCCGTCGGTTCTTTTATTACGGTGATAAAAATTCGTACAGTGGTACAACCTCCATTAGTGTCATTTATTGACTGCGAATGACACTAATGGAGGTTGTACCACTGTACGAATTTTTATCACCGTAATAAAAGAACCGACGGCTCAAAAATTATAGGAGTGCTGGATCGTTTTTCTCTTTTATCCTTGTCTCAAGAGGTCTCACCATGGTTTCCTGTGCACCCAAGGACTGCAACACATGTGGCAGGTGAGCTGGTTTACCCTCCAAGTCTATTCTCCCGCTCTATTCTATAATTTCTAATGAGATGAGCGGCACCAAAAGGGGCTGATGTTGTGTTGAGCGCGAATATTCGTATTACGAATTTTTATCGCAAATATCGGCATTTCGAGAATTCGCAAATATTTAGAATATAATGCTATATACAGTATTCATAATGACAAATATTTGTTAGTTTTTTTGTTTGTTTTTTAACACAATACACATCAGGTGATCATCCCTCCCTTCGTCTAGCTTGTGGGCCAATGAGAAGGCTTTGTCACAGCTTAGCAACATCCCTAGCAACCAATAGAAAAGTTGCCTACCCCTTACTATATGACAACCTCCCCAGCAGCTATTTTCTAAATTTTCTTGCAGTTATGAAAGGGACACCAGTGTCATTGCTGTGCTTTGTTGTATTGCATTAGACAGTTAACTTATATATATAATACAGATAGTTAGTAGGAGATCAGTGTAGGTTAGATTGATCTATAGTGTAGCTGATAGGTTCCAGTGCAGGGTGTTAGGCAGTGTAATAGGTTCTGCTGTCCATACATACATGCTACAGACATAGTGCTGTGATGTCACAAGTTGCACGTATTGCGAAAAAATATGCGCATCATTAATTTCCGAAAATTCGCAAGTGCAATTATATTGGAGCACTCTATCTGCATATAAAGCTATTGTAATGTTCTGCCGTGCCAACCATTTTCTCCAGTCTCAGGAAACTTATACCAGCTTGAAAAATGTAACATAAGTGACCCACGCCTGTATTTCGCGAATATTACATTGCTGATTTTCGCAATCAAGAATAAAATCTCGAATACTCGAATTTGCGAATATATGACAAATATTCTACAAAATATTTGCGAAATATCGCAAATTCGAATATTGCCCCTGCCGCTCATCACTAGTCTGATGGACACTCATCAACCGCAGCCTCCACAGAATGGGGTAATTCGGCATCATAAGTGATAGATTGAAGCAGTCGTCTTAAGGCAGATATAATATACCGTAAATGGCAATAGTTGGTACTCCACTCTAGATATATTCAGGTGCACGGTGATGAGATAAATACCCAATTATATCAGATGCTGTAAAATCACAGCACTTAAATTATTTTCAAATTAGAGGGTTTTATTCCATCCTTGGATTGCACATATATTTAATTGCGGCCAACGTTTCGAACAAACCTGGACCTTATTCACAGCAAGACAGAACGGGAGTACAGGATGGCGTTGTGCTGGATTTACACTGGGCAATTGTCAGGCTGATTATCAGGAACGAATGTTAGTATGAACGCTCGTTCCCAATAGTCGATCTGTGAAGAGGTGCCGCAGATCACCCGATCAATGAGCAAAAGGGTCGTTCATCGGGTGAATTCATCGTTCATGGGCAGCAGATACTCCTGTATAAACATCGACCTGCTTCAAGAAATAATGAATCTGTGAGAGGATGAGCGATGGCAGTAGCGATCGTTCGTCCTCATATAGTGGAGATGATCGCTGCATGTAAATGCATCTCTTTACCTCCATTGACGAGCAGGCGGTTATCGGGAAGGGACTGTTCCTTCCTAATAACTTCCTGCTCATCAATGGTGGTAAAGAGGTTGCAGAATTGCCTGTTCAGTCAGCGTGTGTAGATGATCTTTTAGCATCAGGTTCATGGGAGGTATGATGTGATGATGTTAGTAACAAGGAACTTGGGGAGTTAAGTCTAAGGAATCTTCCGAAGGTCAGGTTTATGCTGCAGATTTTTTGTTGTGGATTTGAGCGTTGAAAATCCGCATTGTATTACATTCCCAGCAAAGGATTTTACAAAATCCCGTCTGCACAATGTGGAAACAATCCTCATTGAAATCCACACGTACTGTAGCATTTTCCGTGTTGCAGAATAAAACTACAGCATGTTATGCTGTAGATTTCATACTTTGAAATGTCGAGTGAAATCTGTGGGGTCCCCACAATATTTATGTTATAATTCTTCCATTGTGTAAAATCCTCAACAGATCCATCCCATACATACCAAAAAAAGAGTTCTCCTGTTTTAAAACTGGCGTTTGCACAAATCGTGACCTTAAAGGGGTTTTCTAAGAGGTTTTTTTATTGATGACCTATTCTCTCGTCAGGAAATTTATATATACATGGACTCTCTAAATAAGTACATCCTCTGGATAGGTCATCAGTATCTGATCAGTGGGGGTCTGACACCGGGGACAACCGCTGATCAGCTGTTTGAGAAGGCACTGGCTCTCGCAATAGCGTTGTGACTTTCTCATATTGTTGCCTGGGCCATGTGACATCACGTTCATCGGTCACATGGCCTAGGCACAGCTCACCCCCATTGAAGTGAATGGGCTGGGCTGCCATACCAACCACAGCTGCTATTAATTGGACAGCACTGTGCTTGGTGAGCAGAGAGAAGGCCGCGGCGCCGCTGCCTTCTCAAACAGCCTATTGGCAAGGGTCCCAGGTGTCTGACCCCCACCTATCACATGCTGATGACCTATCCAGAGGATAGTGATAGCAGTGTTCAGAGCATAACTCACTAGCGTGAACACATACACTGGAATGCATCAGCCCATCACGACCTCAGATCCACTTTGGTCATCCGAACAGTGAAGAAAAGCAGATTGACGGCAGCATCTCCAGAAACTTAATTTATTCAAAGTGGGTCCACATGACATGTGCAAAGATCGCCAATAAAGTGCTGCAACGTTTCGGCTAGCAAGCAGCCTTTGTCAAGTATGTCAAGCATCTAGAGGATAGGTCATCAGTAAAAAAAAGTCTCGGAAAGCCCTTTTAATTATGTGTTTAAAATTAAAGGGACTTTATACAGGGAGTGCAGAATAATTAGGCAAATGAGTATTTTGACCACATCATCCTCTTTATGCATGTTGTCTTACTCCAAGCTGTATAGGCTCGAAAGCCTACTACCAATTAAGCATATTAGGTGATGTGCATCTCTGTAATGAGAAGGGGTGTGGTCTAATGACATCAACACCCTATATTAGTTGTGCATAATTATTAGGCAACTTCCTTTCCTTTGGCAAAATGGGTCAAAAGAAGGACTTGACAGGCTCAGAAAAGTCAAAAATAGTGAGATATCTTGCAGAGGGATTCAGCACTCTTAAAATTGCAAAGCTTCTGAAGCGTGATCATCGAGCAATCAAGCGTTTCATTCAAAATAGTCAACAGGGTCGCAAGAAGCGTGTGGAAAAACCAAGGCGCAAAATAACTGCCCATGAACTGAGAAAAGTCAAGCGTGCAGCTGCCAAGATGCCACTTGCCACCAGTTTGGCCATATTTCAGAGCTGCAACATCACTGGAGTGCCCAAAAGCACAAGGTGTGCAATACTCAGAGACATGGCCAAGGTATGAAAGGCTGAAAGACGACCACCACTGAACAAGACACACAAGCTGAAACGTCAAGACTGGGCCAAGAAATATCTCAAGACTGATTTTTCTAAGGTTTTATGGACTGATGAAATGAGAGTGAGTCTTGATGGGCCAGATGGATGGGCCCGTGGCTGGATTGGTAAAGGGCAGAGAGCTCCAGTCCGACTCAGACGCCAGCAAGGTGGAGGTGGAGTACTGGTTTGGGCTGGTATCATCAAAGATGAGCTTGTGGGGCCTTTTCGGGTTGAGGATGGAGTCAAGCTCAACTCCCAGTCCTACTGCCAGTTTCTGGAAGACACCTTCTTCAAGCAGTGGTACAGGAAGAAGTCTGCATCCTTCAAGAAAAACATGATTTTCATGCAGGACAATGCTCCATCACACGCGTCCAAGTACTCCACAGCGTGGCTGGCAAGAAAGGGTATAAAAGAAGAAAATCTAATGACATGGCCTCCTTGTTCACCTGATCTGAACCCCATTGAGAACCTGTGGTCCATCATCAAATGTGAGATTTACAAGGAGGGAAAACAGTACACCTCTCTGAACAGTGTCTGGGAGGCTGTGGTTGCTGCTGCACGCAATGTTGATGGTGAACAGATCAAAACACTGACAGAATCCATGGATGGCAGGCTTTTGAGTGTCCTTGCAAAGAAAGGTGGCTATATTGGTCACTGATTTGTTTTTGTTTTGTTTTTGAATGTCAGAAATGTATATTTGTGAATGTTGAGATGTTATATTGGTTTCACTGGTAAAAATAAATAATTGAAATGGGTACATATTTGTTTTTTGTTAAGTTGCCTAATAATTATGCACAGTAATAGTCACCTGCACACACAGATATCCCCCTAAAATAGCTAAAACTAAAAACAAACTAAAAACTACTTCCAAAAATATTCAGCTTTGATATTAATGAGTTTTTTGGGTTCATTGAGAACATGGTTGTTGTTCAATAATAAAATTAATCCTCAAAAATACAACTTGCCTAATAATTCTGCACTCCCTGTATCTGTCATCTAGTGTCATTCTATCATACTGTTGTGGGGGCCGTGTCAAAGTCTTAGGCCCCTTTGACACGGGCGACTTTTCCGCACGGGTGCAATGCGTGATGTGAACGTATTGCACCCGCACTGAATCCGGACACATTCACTTCAATGGGGCTGTGTACATGATCAGTGATTTTCACGCATCACTTGTGCGTTGCGTAAAAATCGCAGCATGCTCTATATTCTGCGTTTTTCACGTAGCGCAGGCCCCACAGAAGTGAATGGGGCTGCTTGAAAATCGCATTGCATCCGCAAGCATTGCGAATGCAATGCGATTTTCACGGATGGTTGCTAGGAGATGATAGGGACCCGAACTTTATTATTTTCCCTTATAACATGGTAAGTAACATGGGGCTTGAGGGGTTAAAAAATAATAAAATATTTAATTATTCACCTCATCCACTTGATCGCGCAGCCCGGCTCGTCTTCTTTCAGGACCTGGCAGGAAAAGAACCTTTGGTGACGTCACCGCGCTCACAACGTGGTGAGAGTGGTGACGTCGGAGAAGGTCCTGCTGAATAGAAATCTTCTATCTTCATTCAGCAGGACCTGCGCCGACGTCACCACGCTCACCACCAGGTTGCTAGGAGATGTTCTTTGTAAACTTTTAGTTTTTTATCACGTGCATGAAAAACGCATCAAAACGCATTGCACCTACGCAGAAAAAACTGAACGCAATCGTAGACAAAACTGACTGAACTTGCTTGAAAAAAGGTGCGAGTTTCACTGAATGCACCCTGAACGCATCTGGAGCCAACCCGTATCGTTCGTGTGAAAGGGGCCAGCCATTCCCGTATTGCGGACTGCATATGCGGATCAGCAATAAATGGGCACCCTTCCGTGTGCATTCCGCATCACGGATGTGGACCCATTCACTTCAATGGGTCCGCAAATCCGGAGATGCGGAAGGGTGCGAAACGAAATCACGGAACGGAACACTACATAAGCACTACACAGTGCTTCCGTGGGGTTCCATTCCGCACTTCCGTTCCACCAAAAGATAGAACATGTCCTTTTTGCAGAATTGTGCTTTCCTGGGTAATATACCCGGAGAGGTGAACATGACATCACACTACATTGTATGTACAGCACAGTATGACCCCTGCTGTAGGATAGGCGCCCATTCTATGTATTGCTGCAGGGCTGACACCGACTGTAGGCTGTCCCCATGGTCTGAGCCCCTGGTAACCAGTGGAGTAGCTAGAAATGACTGGGCCCCACAGCAAATTTTTAGACGGGCAGGCAGGCGTCATACAGTGGCATCTGATTCTTTAACATACATGTGTTTTTACTGGACTATGACGTACACGATACAGAAATGCAGTACTCCACGTTCTTGTATCCTGCACAATCCGGTAAAAAAAACATGGATACTTTTTTTTTTTTGCAATGAAACTCTATGGTGAACGGATGTCACTGTCATGGCATCAGTATGAGGCATCCAAATACGTTTTTTTGTATATATTAAACGGATGGGAAAAACGTGATGTGAACCCAGCCTAAGGCTACTTTCACACTAGCGTTCGGGGCTCCGCTTCTGAGCTCCGTTTGAAGGTTCTCACAAGCGGCCCCGAACGCATCCGTCCAGCCCTGATGCATTCTCAGTGGAGGCGGATCCACTGAGTATGCATCCGCCTGCCAGCGTTCAGCCTCCGCTCCGCTCAGTGAGCGGACACCTGAACGCTGCTTGCAGCGTTCAGGTGTCCGCCTGGCTGTGCGGAGGCGAGCGGATCCGTCCAGACTTACAATGTAAGTCAATGGGGACGGATCCGTTTGAATTTGACACAATATGGCTCAATCTTCAAACGGATCCGTCCCCCATTGACTTTCAATGTAAAGTCTGGACGGATCCGTTCAGGCTACTTTCACACTTAGAAATTTTTCTAAGTTATAATGCAGACGGATCCGTTCTGAACGGATGCAAACGTCTGCATTATAGGAGCGGATCCGTCTGAGCAGACATCAGACGGACCCGCTCTGAACGCTAGTGTGAAAGTAGCCTTAAATGTGGGACAAAAATGTGATATGAACTAGCGGTGCATTGTACAGTTGTTGAAAAAACCATACTCGCCTGCTCCCCGCCGCTCCGTGATCTTCCAGTCCCCATTCTGGCCTCATACTGGTGTCCCCAAGCTGCACATGGGCGCTCAGAGGAGTGTGGCATCAGATGGATAGGGGGCCTAGAGGGCAGGGCATCAGATAAGTAGGGGGCCCAGGACTGGGGGGGGGGCTTCTGAAAGGACAGCAGATGAATGCAGCTGGAGGGGGGGGGGGGGGGCAAAGGACAGCAGATGAATGCTGGGGGGGGGGGGGGGCAAAGGACAGCAGATGAATGCAGCTGGGGGGGGGGCAAAGGACAGCAGATGAATGCAGCTGGGGGGGGGGCAAAGGACAGCAGATGAATGCTGGGGGGGGGGGGCAAAGGACAGCAGATGAATGCAGCTGGGGGGGGCAAAGGACAGCAGATGAATGCAGCTGGGGGGGGCAAAGGACAGCAGATGAATGCTGCTGGGGGGGGCAAAGGACAGCAGATGAATGCAGCTGGGGGGGCAAAGGACAGCAGATGAATGCAGCTGGGGGGGGGGGCAAAGGACAGCAGATGAATGCAGCTGGGGGGGGGCAAAGGACAGCAGATGAATGCAGCTGGGGGGGGGGGGGGCAAAGGACAGCAGATGAATGCAGCTGGGGGGGGGCAAAGGACAGCAGATGAATGCAGCTGGGGGGGGGGGCAAAGGACAGCTAGGGTTGGCAGGGATAAGCCTGGAATGTATGGGCTCCTGATAGTGACAGGCACAGGCTCTTCTTTCTGCAGCACTTCCTGTCTCCCCTCTCCCTCCTGTTACTGCCGACTACAGAGCAGTCTCTGTAGCAGAAGCTGGGCTGTACTAATAGTTAGGAGAGGGAGGGGAGACAGGATCTCTTTGTAGCACCCTGTACTGAGCCCTGGCTGCACTATTAAGCAGCCAGGCTCCTCTATTAATGGTCCGTGCTGATGGGCGGGGCTTAGCTCCCTGCTCTGCTCCGAGGACGTTCTAAAGAAGCAGTGAAGTGAGTGTAGAGGGGGGTGTGGCCAGTCTGACTGTTTACTACTGCTCCGGGCCCCTTGTCAGCCCGGGCCCCGAAGCAGCTGCTTCCCCTGCTTCCCTGGTAGTTACGCCACTGCTTTGACCCCTTTGTTCATGAGTCTGGGGAATACTTTATAGAGCAACTACAGAAACGGGCAAAAGCAAAATTAGCAGATAATTTCACCACATTGCAGGACAGCTATGTGCACCTTTTCTTTTCTCAGAAATGTTAGTTTATGCTGTGCTAGTTTAACATCCTCTTTGTGATAAGACACTGTCTCGCTTCTTTGTGGTTTTCGCTCGAATTATGTGACGCTCACGACTGCCGGATGTCTGACAATAAAATTCTGCACTGATTCATATGAGCAAGGGTATTCGCTGCAAACCATTTTGCACCTCATCCCCGATACTCTCTGGGCCAAAGGACCCCAGGATATCGGACGCCTAAATGTCCCACCAGTCACTGTGACCCTAAAGGACGCCAAAGTCCTACCATACAAAGAGACTGGACCCAGTAGCCAGGGCAGCCCCTTCCTGTGTCAGAGCTGTACATGCAGCCAGTGCCCTGCTGGACACCACTTCTGATGTGGTACTAGGCCACCCACTTACTATCCTAGCACCACATGACATTTCTGCCATTCTCCAACAAACACAACCTAGGCATCTGACTAATCAACATCACCTACAGTTGCAAGGCAGCCTGCTCCTACGTGATAATGTCACTATTCAAAGATGTCACATCCTCAATCCTGCTGCTCTTCTCCCTCTTCCAAAGGGGGAATATAATGGAGAATCTGAAGATTTTATTGATCTACAGGCCGAAGAGGATCTTCAAGAATAAGAACTATGGGATTCCTCTTACTCAATTTAGGCTGAAGTAGGAATGCCACCATCAATTCAGGACACTCCATTACTGAATCCACACTGGACTCTCTTTGTGGACTGCTCAAGGTACGCCGATGACAAGGGGAAGTTCCATACAGGCATGGCAGTCACTAGTGAGCATGAGGTGCTGTGTGCAAGACAATTGGGCCCAGATCAGTCAGCACAGGAGGCTGAACTCATTGCTCTCACTGAAGCCTGCCTCATGGCAAAAGACTCAACTGCCAACATTTACACTGACTCTAGATATTCCTTTGGAGTAGTTCATGACTTTGGAGTAATATGGAAGGCCCGGGATTACATCACGGCCGCAGGAACCACAATCAAGAATGCTTCAGCAGTAACGGCTCTAATGGCAGCAGTACTCCTGCCCACCCAAGTGGCAGTGATTAAGGTAAAGGCTCACACTCGAGCTGACACCTCTGAAGACAGAGGAAATGCCCTAGCTGATCAAGCAGCAAAGCAAGCAGCAATGAAAGAGGAAGAAGAACAAACCTCACAAGTCTTGATGGCAACAGAGTCCACAACAGACCTACAGGTAACACAGAAACCAAAAGAGGTCTCCTGGGACCTGCTAGTCCAGTTACAGAAGCAGGCCACGCCACAGAAAAAAAGAGAAAGAATCTGGACTGTGGAAGTAGAGTATGTCTGCCCAAAGCTCTCTATCCTCTGATAGCTTCAATAGCTCATGGGCCCACCCACCAATCTAAGACCATCATGAAAGAACTAATTGTCAAAATATGGGTGGCCCCAGGGATAACCCCTGTCCTGGTGAGGCATACTCAGTCTTGCCTCATCTGTGCGCAGTGCAACCCGGGAAGAACTGAACCTACACCAACCAAATGTCTCCCCAAAGTCCAGTACCCTTTCCAATGGATTCAAATTGACCACATCCAGATGCCAATGTGCCAAGGGTTTCAATATGTGCTAATAGTGGTAGACTTGTTCTCTGGGTGGCCAGAAGCCTACTCCGTCTGAAATCAGACAGCCACAACAACTGCTAAGAAACTAATGTAGGAAACTGTTTGTAGGTTCGGAGTACCTGAGGTTATTTAAAGTGATCAAGGCCCAGCATTCACTGCTAGCTTAACCCAAGAAGTCTGGAAGATGGTAGGGTCACACTTAGCCTATCACACGCCCTACAGACCCCAAAGCAGGGACAAAGTCAAACGACTGAACGGGGTACTGAAGTCCAAGATGCTAAAAATGACTAGGGAGACAGGGCTCAGTTGGGTACAATGCCTGCCAGTAACTACATAGTTTTCCCTTAAGGTGTCAGGATGCAGTGTTTTACTCAATAAATCAAACCTACTAATGTCCCATGGACTAAATTACACCTCTTGATCCTGCACCTGTTTATTAATAAAACTTAGCTTTTATTTATTTATTCTATCTAATATATTTCTAAAAAGTGCTTTTAAAAATTGCCAGCTAGTTTCAGCCTGCACTTCTAAATGTTGTTTCAGTTCCTGCTCTAATATTCTAGCTAGGACTGTGACATTGTTACCATTGCTGGCTGCGCGCTGCCAGTATAGTTTGTAGGTACAATGTATCTTTTACTAGTTATGGAGTCATCATGCTATTGCTTTGCTTGAGGCTATGCTGAATTAAAACATATGAGCAACGCTTCCCCCCTCCCCCCGACATGTTTCGCCGAGTACCGGCGTCTTCAGGGGTTAGGGCAGAGTGTGAGCGTGCTCTCTGTTCGGCTCAATTTATCATCTCTGTTTGCATATCGTCATTAGAGCGCGTTATTGTCTTAGCCAATAGGGGTATACTCATCAGTGAACTTTCAATCCAATTGGTAGCGATTACTAGCCTCGCCCTCTGCTGTCATCAGCTGTTCAACCTGACTCTTCTGGTTGGTTCCGATCAATACATGTAATCAGTGAGCGCCGCGCATGCTACAGAGACTTAGACTCTTCTCTCACCGTCCGTGTCATTGCGCATGTCATGGGAGTTAGAATTCTTCACTTCCATGTCTTTACCGCAAACCGCGCACGCGTTGATACTTAGTTGCTTGTGCTAACATTTGTGCCAAGGCGCATGTCACTGGACTTAGTCTCCTTTTGCTAGCATTTGTGCCAACCTGCATGTCACTGGACTTAGTCTCGTTTCGCTAACATTCGTGCCAAGGCGCATGTCACTGGACTTAGTCTCGTTTTGCTAACATTCGTGCCAAGGTGCATGTCACTGGACTTAGTCTCATTTCGCTAACATTCGTGCCAAGGCGCATGTCACTGGACTTAGTCTCGTTTCGCTAACATTCGTGCCAAGGCGCATGTCACTGGACTTAGTCTCGTTTCGCTAACATTCGTGCCAAGGCGCATGTCACTGGACTTAGTCTCGTTTTGCTAACATTCGTGCCAACCTGCATGTCACTGGACTTAGTCTCGTTTTACCGTTTAGTTGCACTTGCTTGTTTGCGCATCCTATACATTCCGCGCCTGCGCCACCTCTTAGTGGAATTCCTTATTCTTCATGCTAATGCGCATGTCTCTGGACTTAGATCTCTTGCACAGATTATTATGTATATGCCTACCTTACAGCTGAGTTACTGGCACTTAACATTAGTACCACTATGCATATAATGGAGCTTAATATCTCTCACTAACAAGTCACTATCGTTGAGACTTAGTTGTTCGTACTACTACTCTAGTTGAATCGCATGTCAGGGGACTTAGTCTTCATCACTATAAGATTATAGTGATCTATATTTAGATGTATTCTTTAGGGGCTTTGTGTTTCTCACTGATAGAGTAGGATTAAAGATCGCGCATGTATTATTGAATTGTCCTATATCATTATGTCCTTTAGTTGAATTGATTAGCCTATTAGTTACTTTTAGGCCACCATGTTTATATTGTCTTCGCCGAACAATTTCTCTGTTTACGCTTGATTTTTATATCATTATAATAAATTCTTTCTTTACAGTTTATTAAATCGTTTTTATTTTCATTTTCTCTCTTAGAAGGGGGTCAGGCTACAGGAAGGACGAATACAGTAGGTGAAACCTTCATTTAGGCCTCTTGGGGATAGACTGTTTAAACGGTAGGTCCATTTTGTCTCCTCTTGCTGGAGAATTCTGTCAATATCTCCTTTACGTGGACCTGATTTTATTTTAGTCACTCCCCAGAATTTAAAGTTGGTATTATTTCATTTATGTTTTTCTCTCATATGTCTGGCTAGGCTTGTATCTTCTCCTGAATTGATACTGCTCAAGTGTCTCGAGATCCGTCTTCTTAGTTCTTGAGTAGTTTTCCCTACGTACAGTCTGGGACAGTCACATTTGATAATGTACACTACTCCTTTTGTTTTACAGTTTATGTAATCTCTTATTTCGTAGTTTCTCCCATCAACTGGATTTTCAGAAGTTTTTGTAACAATCATTTTTTTTTATGGGGTTGATAGTGACTATGCACTAGCATCTCTCTCATATTTTCTTCCCCTTCTATAGGTTATTATAGGGTATCGGGGTATCACTTGCTGTATATCACTGTCTGCTTGTAAAATATGCCATTGGCGTCTCAAAATCTGCCTATGTCATGCTCAGTATGATATGTTCCTATGCAGTGTATAGTTTTATCTTCTCCTTTTTGGATCTTACCCGTCAGCAATTCTAGTCTTCCCCTCTTTTTGGCTTTTTTGTATGCTTTATGTAAGCACTTTTTTGAGTATCCCCTGTTTTGGAAGCGTGAGTACAGTGTACTACACTCTCTTTCAAATGTGTAACGGGGTTCCGAAGGTGCACTCGGTCCCCCATTAGCCGCAGACCTGCTGCTTAGCTTCGGGAGCGAGGATCTGTGTTTGACCTCGTTCCCAGGGCGCTAGCCTTGAGCGCCGAGCTGATCACTCAGTGCTCGACTGGTTGGTCCTTCGGTCATGTGACGCTGGCCACGTCACATGACCCTCACTCCCCACTATAAATACAGGCAGCCTGCTGGCCACAGGTTGCCTGTTAATTTAGGTTCCACCTGTGGTTTTGTCTTTCCTGGCGTACTTACCTCCTGCTGAATTCCTGACGATCCTCTGCCTGCTCCTTGTGTACTTTGCTGCTCTCCTGGTATTCTGACCCCGGCCTCCTCCTGACGATCCTCTGCTGACTCCTTTGGTACTACACGACTCTCCTGGTATTTATGACCCCGGCTTCTCCTGACAATTCTCTGCTTGCTCCATTTGTACTTTGTAGCTTTCCTGGTATTGACTCGGTCCGTTCACGTTCTGTTGTTTGTCTGTCTGTGATCCCTGCACTTAGTCCAAGCTAGGGATTGCCGTCCAGTTGTCCCCTGTCATTAGGACTCGCGAGGCAAGTAGGCAGGGCCAGGGGTAAGGGTGGAGCGCAGTGGTCACTTCCCTACCCCCTGTGTGTGTGTGTACGCGACCATTACAAAATGCTTCCTCAGTAGAGCAGTTCCGCCTGGCTCCAAGATACTGCCCCACTGGAATTCCTTTTTTAAGGGGTTCAGGATGGAAGCTTTGCCAATGCAAGAAATTATTGGTGGATGTTGGTTTCCGGTATATCTCTGTTTGGATGCTGCCGTCAGGTTGCAATAGAATCTTGAGATCCAGGAAGTTGAGTGTATTTTTCTGTATTTCTGCTGTAAAGGTCATTCCAATTTGATTGTTATCAAGATGGCAAAAAATTTGTGAAAAAGTGCTTCTGTGTCTTCCCAAAAAATCCATATATCATCGATATATCGACCCCAAAATAAAATGTGTTAAGTGTATTTACTGTAAGTGTCCGTGAAAACTATACGGTCTTCCCACCACCCTAAAAAAAGGTTAGCAAAACTTGGTGCACAAATCGTGCTCATAAGCGGTACTGGTTGTCTGTAAATAATATTTTCCATTGAAAATAAAATAGTTGTGCTTCAACAAAAATGCCAAAAGTGTTAAAACAAAACAATTGTGCTCATGATATTGTACCCCTTTTGTGTTAAGGTAATGTTCAACTGCCTGTATACCCAGGGTGTGCTGAATGCTAGTATATAAAGCTTCAACATCCAGACTTGCTATAAATGTTTGCGGATTTACCTGCATCTGCAAGATATGAGGGTAATGATTTAACAAATGGGGAGATTACTTGCTCTACATATTAACTAATACCCTCACACAAACTCTGGTTACCTGAAACGATGGGTCTACCTGGAATAGGTTCTCTTTGTTTATGTATTTTGGGTATGGCATAAAATGTAGCTATGGTAGGACGTGGTCTGAAAAGTATGCTGAATTCTTCCTTGGTAATCAGATTCCTATCTTTAGCACTTTTTAGTGGTTTTTTTAAGTCTAGTACAGTTTTTTCAGTTGGATCAGCACTCAGCTTTTTGTATATGCTTTTTTCTTTCAGCAGTGTCATTACTATTTTTTCATAGTAGTCTTTTTCCAATAAAACTATGTTTCCCCTTTTGTCCGAGGGCTTTATTATGAGGTTCTCGTTTTCTGCTAACTCTTTCATTGCTGCTTGTTCTTCTATAGTTAGGTTGCAGAATGTATTGTTTTTACGTACTTAAATTTTTTGTAGGTCTCTCGTTACTACATCCACAAAGGTTTGGATGTTTGCATACTTCCCAAATGGTGGAGTGAATTTGGATTTGGGAGTCAGTGTACTGAAGGGGGGGCTTGGGGTGACTATTTCTCCTTCGCTCTCCTTCATCCGGAGTTCAAGTGTCTCAATGGCTGCTCTCTCACGTTTTTGTATTGTTTCTGTTTCATACTCTTTGGTTTTAAACTCTTTGTGTAAGGCTAGCTTTCTAGCGAACTAATTTATGTCCTTTACCCATAGAAAACAGTTAAACTGCGGGGCTGGTGTGAATGATAGACCTTTGTGTATCAGACTTACATGTTCAGGCCTTAGTTCTATATTAGTTTTATTAATAATCTGCATCGCTCCCTCAGTGTTTCCATGACATAATTCATTTGTTCTTTGCTTCACATCTTTTGGTTGTAGCCCCATTAGTCCCTGTCTCTCAACTGTACTCCCATTCCTAAAACACTCACTGGTGTCATAGCTAGGGGTGGTTGAATTGTGTTTGTTGCTAGTGATGTAGCAGAGGAAGATGATTGTGGAAATTGTGAATATTGTGCTACCATACTTGATGATGGTTCTTGATTCCTTATGCATTTAGAATTTTCACTGGTATTAGGATTCAGATTTGAGGGGGGATTTTTTGGAGGATTTTTTCTCGGTGGATAGGGTAGTCTATTTTTTACTTTCCTCTTTGTACTTGCCTTAGATTGTGTGTAGTTAGTTTCCACTTCTGATATCTCAGATTCTGAGATATCAGTATATTCCCTCCAATTGCCCCTTGTATTGTATGGAAAACGTCCACCCTGTTTCTTCAGGTATATATTGCCTAGGTCAAAGTCTTTTTTGTCTCTATTGTATTTCCTATGTTTTCGTTCTTTAATTTACCCCTGAAGGCTCTCTACGTTTTTTTGTAATCTAGATTCGTAGTCTACAAAGTCTACTTTTGTTCTAAATGTCTGGATATCCTGGATCTCTTTTTCCAGTTGTGTGGTAATTTTTGCTAATGATTTTTGTTCGTAATCTAGTAGGTATGCCTGCATACGTAGAGAGTTATCAGTTAAGAGTGTTTCCCACCCGTTTATAAAGTCACTGTCTTCTTGATGGGAATTAGGTGTAATGTTCACTATCTGTACACTATTTTTTGTTGGATATATGTGTCTAAACTGGCTATTTCCCAGACTGCATGAATGTATCGTTTGTACGTTTTGTTAATTCCTTTGAATGCTTGAGTCGATAGGTAGACTCTCGGTAGAAAAAACTCTTCCGGCTTCAGCCAGAAGCATTTGTGTTGTAGTTTGATTGGAGAGAAAGCCTGCCAAAACCTATAGTTGCTATAACCTCATATTGTTATTCACAATAGTCCTTCCTGTAGCTGTTCACCCCAAGTAAAGAGAGATAAGGGGAGATTGGTGGGGAGAGTAATCCCCAATTTTTACTAATAACTACTTAGTTTTCCCTTAAGGTGTCAGGATGCAGTGTTTTACTCAATAAATCAAACCAGCTGTAAGGTAGGCATAGACATAATAGTCTGGGCAAGAGATCTAAGTCCAGAGACATGCGCATTAGCATGAAGAATAAGGAATTCCACTAAGAGGTGGCGCAGGCGCGGAATGTATAGGATGCGCAAACAAGCAAGTGCAACTAAATGGTAAAAGGAGACTAAGTCCAGTGACATGCGCCTTGGCACGAATGTTAGCAAAACGAGACTAAGTCCAGTGACATGCGCCTTGGCACGAATGTTAGCAAAAGGAGACTAAGTCCAGTGACATGTGCCTTGGCACGAATGTTAGCAAAACGAGACTAAGTCCAGTGACATGAGCCTTGGCACGAATGTTAGCAAAAGGAGACTAAGTCCAGTGACATGCGCTTTGGCACGATTGTTAGCACAAGCAACTAAGTATCAACGCATGCGTGGTTTGCGGTAAAGACATGGAAGTGAAGAATTCTAACTCCCATGACATGCGCAATGACACGGACGGTGAGAGAAGAGTCTAAGTCTCTGTAGCATGCGCGGCGCTCACTGATTACATGTATTGATCGGAACCAACCAGCAGAGTCAGGTTGAACAGCTGATGACAGCAGAGGGCGAGGCTAGTAATCGCATTCGCTACCAATTGGATTGAAAGTTCACTGATGAGTATACCCCTATTGGCTAAAACAATAACGCGCTCTAATGACGATATGCAAACAGAGATGATAAATTGAGCCGAACAGAGAGCACGCTCACACTCTGCCCTAACCCCTGAAGACGCCGGTACTCGGCGAAACATGTTGGAGGGCAGCATTGCTCATATGTTTTAATTCAGCATAGCCTCAAGCAAAGCAATAGCATGATGACTCCATAACTAGTAAAAGATACATTGTACCTACAAACTATACTGGCAGCGCGCAGCCAGCAATGGTAACAATGTCACAGTCCTAGCTAGAATATTAGAGCAGGAACTGAAACAACATTTAGAAATGCAGGCTGAGACTAGCTGGCAATTTTTAAAAGCACTTTTTAGAAATATATTAGATAGAATAAATAAATAAAAGCTAAGTTTTATTAATAAACAGGTGCAGGATCAAGAGGTGTAATTTAGTCCATGGGACATCAATGCCTGCCAGTAGCACTATTTTCAGTTAGACACACCCCTAGGCCCCCACACAAACTGACCCCATATGAGATCCTATTTGGGACAGGTCCAAGAATGGGACAGTACTTTCCACAGCAATTGCAAATGCATTATGAATCTGTTGCAAAATATGTGATAGCATTGAGCAAACAATTGTCTAACATATATGCACAAGTTCTCTCTTCCATTCCAGATCCAGACTCCCTAGAAGGAAGCCACACTCTTAAACCTGGAGAGTGGGTGGTAGTCAAGAAACACATCAGAAGCACCCTCGAACCAGGATACGAGGGACCCTACCAAGTGCTGTTGACTACCCCAACTTCCGTGAAACTCGAAGGGAGACCCACCTGGATCCACGCCTCACATTGTAAAAGAGTAAAAGCCGTCCTGACGACCCCAGAACAATAAGCCATGGGGATCCACCTACTTATCATGACTTTGACCCATATACCAAGTTAAATCCAGTAAAGCTAAGGATAGGGAAGTGTCCTTGCCTGTCGCAGGGTGGGCAGATGCCCCATGGCTCATGATAAGCAGATCAGGACCCTCGGAAGATCATAGCTCTACTCCTTGGCAAGAGGGACACTGGGCTAATGTCACATGTTTTCCTAGCTGGGCACACTGTTATTGTCTCCAAGTACAAACCAAAGGTATGACATTTAGTCCACACATACACTCAGGTTACAATGACTCAAAAACAGACAGCCACGTGCAGTGTATTGGTGTAGATGCTGTGAATGGAAAAGACCTACCCTGTATCCACCGTACTGTACAGGACATTATCACAGGTATATTAGCTAACAACACCGAAGGTCAGTTAAAAGGATATGAGCTGGCAAAAGGGATAAAATTTGCCAAATTAATTACCCAATTGTTCAATAGCACAGCAGTGGCAGTTCCAGAAGACATATACTTAGTTTGTGAACACAAAGCATACAAATGGTTATCCGAGAATGTCACAGGACTGTGCACCATCGCCAGGCTTACTCCTGCCAGCTTTATAGTACCACAGTCTGAAATTGACATAAATGCTATTCCTAAACACACCTTGTACCGTAGGGCCAAAGATAACACACCCAGACCAAACGGTAAGCCACATGTTGTAGATATGAGCATTTCCAATAAAATTCTTAGTAGCCTTTTCATATATCCCATGATAGTGCAGATGTGGGATCATTTGGTGGTGGCAACTGATTATCTAGATGATCAAATATGGGAAGTGATGAGACTTATGAATACCTTGAACATCGTGCAGAACCAGTTGATCATTGTCACCAACCAACACACATTAGTACTAGACTATGTTACAGCCAAAGATGGAGGTATGTGCCAGGTTGTGGGACCCGCTTGTTGCCATTACATAGACCCGCAGGGTAATTTGCAAGTTAAAGTGGGTCTAGAGAAAATGGCAGATCTATGGGATAAATGGCTGGACGCACATAAAGCTGATAAAGATACATGGTGGTCTGATACCTTCTCCTTCCTTAACCCCGCCAACTGGTTTAAAGATATTGGGGGTTGGCTCATGGGAATTGTCCAAGCAATATTACAGGTAGCTCTAATACTATTGGTGATATATATATAGTAATTAAGCTTGTTCTTACTTGTGTGACCCGCCTTTTAAAAACAGAATGAAGAAAACTGATGAACAACCCATCATGCTCATGTATGGTGATGAGGAAGAACAGAAGGAAACATCGTTCAACACAGCTCCCCCTCCTCACTATGATGCCTGGTTGAGATAGGGTGAGATGAATCCCAGGGTATTACCACAAGTCCGAGCAACCGGGAGCCTACCTAGAAGGGGTGGGTTGTCGCCACTGCGGGTGAAGAGGATACGAATGGTATGCCAAGGGGATTCGCTAGGCAAGGGAAAGTCTACAATGAAGTCTCCAAGGGGGGACTGTTATGGAATATTGAGACAAAATGGATACTTGCTTGTTGAAGACTATACTGTAGTTAAAATGGCGGTCAGGTACCCAGCCAACACCTATAACAAAGAATCTTGTTTTCTGCTTTATTATGTGCCTCGAGACAGCTCAAGCAAGCAGCTTCACCCACCTGGAAGGGGGGGGTGAACCTCCTCTCGCACACAGATGTGACAGAAAATACATAGCTTATAGCACATACTAAAGACATACGCCACACTGCCTCCCCGCATTTTCCTGTTCTACATTTCCTGTTAATATATAACTGTCTGCTGTGCTGCAATAAACCAGAGATATGCTTTGACTCCCACCTGAGTGGTCAGTGTCATTTCTCTCCAGGCCTGTAAACCTACTTCTATCATTTGGACCATCTCATCAACTTTACTGACCATTGATCAGATCCAAAACACACTCCGCTTTATATATTAGACTATATTAGAGCATCCGTTGGCATGCCCGTTCTAATTCTCTGCCTGGTTTTGCAACATACAGTATTTCCTTCCTCGCAATGTGAAATATCTATCTCCACTTGTCTTCACACACGTTGTGAAACTCTATAAGAAAGCGCAAAGACATTGTACCTCCTCTTTAAAACTGTAGAGGAAAACACAGAATTTCAGGACTGCGCAGTGGATTCAAAGGTTTCTTATGTCACAGACAGGTACGTACCTTGCTTTATATAGGTTTAGCTACTGGAGGCATTACAATACAGGCAAAGATCTTTTCTTGACTGGTGGGTAGTCAAACTTTATGCTCCACAGACAGGAATCTCCCAGCATGTGTTTGAAATAGGATCGTATTGATGGAATCATATTTTCGATCATTGTACTTTTTCAAAAAGTTGTTAAGGTAGCTAATGTGCCTAAATACTGGCGTTATAAACTTGTTTTTTTTTTTTAGCATTCTGATTAACGTCAAATAGTGACACATGGAAAAATATGTTAAACATATCCCGCCATCGGCTAATCAACTGTATACCCCATGCGGTCAGCAGTCGCAAGCAGCAGGACATGTTTTACATGTGGTCGACCGCACAATTATAAGGCGCAGTCATCACAATTTTGAAAGTCCCAGGTCTGTCTCAGAAACCTATTTTCCCATTGACTTCTATTGGGAAAAGAGATGCAATCTGCATCATGACAAAATGACAACTGTGCCGTGGGGCCATAAGCCTTATACACACGACCGTATTTTGTATCTGCATTTTTTTGCAGATTGCACCAGACCCAGTGGGGTAGATTTACTATGCAAAATGCAGCCAAAAATTTAGTACTTGGTGTGCGCCATGTTTATGATGAATTTAAGGCCTCTTGCACACGACTGTATCCGTTTTTTGCTGACCCATTGACTTCAGTGGATCTCTGGTTGCATTTGCAGGTGATGAATAGGACATGTTCCATCTCTTTGCGGAAAGGACACATGGATGCAGACCGCACACGGATGACATCCGTTTTTTTAGTTTTTGGGTGGACCCATAGAAATTCTTAAGTCCATGTGCAAGCCGCAAAAAATGTAAATGGGACACAGATTCACAATATGGTGGTGGGCATGAGGCCTTACAGACATAGACAGATTTCACACCTTTTTTGACAGCTTTGAAAAAATGTCTACGAAGTAGCCATGAGCAGATAGATGATCCATTTTATTTGGGTAAAAAAAACAGCAGTCAAGAGGCAGTGTATGTTTCATGTGTCAGAAGCAATGGGGGAGGTGAATTGGGGAAGCTTCAAATAATCCCGGAAATAATCTATTTTAATGGCTACACATTAGATGTGCAGTATTTCATGGATTATTATTACACTCTATGGGCCAGATTTATCATTACTCTGACAGCTCACTCCACTTTCACATATGGCTAAAGTCAGTTTTAGCCAAGTCAGATTTATGATCGGCCCTTTAAGACTGTAATAAATGTGGTTTGACGGTAGCAGTTTATCCGTCAGTAAGCAGCTTTACAAAAGTCGCACATCTTTATGAAAAAGTCGCATGTTCTATTAACCACCTCAGCCCCCAGTGCTTAAACACCCTGAAAGACCAGGCCACTTTTTACACTTCTGACCTACACTACTTTCACCGTTTATTGCTCGGTCATGCAACTTACCACCCAAATGAATTTTACCTCCTTTTCTTCTCACTAATAGAGCTTTCATTTGGTGGTATTTCATTGCTGCTGACATTTTTACTTTTTTTGTTATTAATCGAAATTTAACGATTTTTTTTGCAAAAAAATGACATTTTTCACTTTCAGTTGTAAAATTTTGCAAAAAAAACGACATCCATATATAAATTTTGCTCTAAATTTATTGTTCTACATGTCTTTGATAAAAAAAAAATGTTTGGGTAAAAAAAAAATGGTTTGGGTAAAAGTTATAGCGTTTACAAACTATGGTACAAAAATGTGAATTTCCGCTTTTTGAAGCAGATCTGACTTTCTGAGCACCTGTCATGTTTCCTGAGGTTCTACAATGCCCAGACAGTACAAACACCCCACAAATGACCCCATTTCGGAAAGTACACACCCTAAGGCAGTGATGGCTAACCTTGGCACTTCAGCTGTGGTAAAACTACGACTCCCAGCATGCTCTATTTATTTCTATAGAGTTCTGAGAGCAACCAAGCAAGGGGGCATCTTGGGAGTTGTAGTTTTACCACAGCTGGAGTGCCAAGGTTAGCCATCACTGCCCTAAGGTATTCGCTGATGGGCATAGTGAGTTCATAGAACTTTTTATTTTTTGTCACAAGTTAGTGGAAAATGATGATTTTTATTTTTTTTTTCCTTTTCTTACAAAGTCTCATATTCCACTAACTTGTGACAAAAAATAAAAACTTCTATGAACTCACTATGCCCATCACGAAATACCTTGGGGTCTCTTCTTTCCAAAATGGGGTCACTTGTGGGGTGGTTATACTGCCCTGGCATTCTAGGGGCCCAAATGTGTGGTAAGGAGTTTGAAATCAAATTCTGTAAAAAATGACCTGTGAAATCCGAAAGGTGCTCTTTGGAATATGGGCCCCTTTGCCCACCTAGGCTGCAAAAAAGTGTCACACATCTGGTATCTCCGTACTCAGGAGAAGGTGGGGAATGTGTTTTGGGGTGTCATTTTATATATACCCATGCTGGGTGAGAGAAATATCTTGGTCAAATGCCAACTTTGTATAAAAAAATTGGAAAAGTTGTCTTTTGCCAAGATATTTCTCTCACCCAGCATGGGTATATGTAAAATGACACCCCAAAACACATTCCCCAACTTCTCCTGAGTACGGAGATACCAGATGTGTGACACTTTTTTGCAGCCTAGGTGGGCAAAGGGGCCCATATTCCAAAGAGCACCTTTCGGATTTCACAGGTCATTTTTAGAGAATTTGATTTCAAACTCCTTACCACACATTTGGGCCCCTAGAATGCCAGGGCAGTATAACTACCCCACAAGTGACCCCATTTTGGAAAGAAGACACCCCAAGGTATTCCGTGAGGGGCATGGCAAGTTCCTAGAATATTTTATTTTTTGTCACAAGTTAGTGGAAAATGATGATTTTTTTTTTTTTTTTTTTTCATACAAAGTCTCATATTCCACTAACTTGTGACAAAAAATAAAAACTTCCATGAACTCACTATGCCCATCAGCGAATACCTTGGGGTCTTTTCTTTCCAAAATGGGGTCACTTGTGGGGTAGTTATACTGCCCTGGCATTCTAGGGGCCCAAATGTGTGGTAAGGAGTTTGAAATCAAATTCTCTAAAAAATGACCTGTGAAATCCGAAAGGTGCTCTTTGGAATATGGGCCCCTTTGCCCACCTAGGCTGCAAAAAAGTGTCACACATCTGGTATCTCCGTACTCAGGAGAAGTTGAGGAATGTGTTTTGGGGTGTCTTTTTACATATACCCATGCTGGGTGAGATAAATATCTTGGTCAAATGCCAACTTTGTATAAAAAAATGGGAAAAGTTGTCTTTTGCCAAGATATTTCTCTCACCCAGCATGGGTATATGTAAAATGACACCCCAAAACACATTCCCCAACTTCTCCTGAGTACGGAGATACCAGATGTGTGACACTTTTTTGCAGCCTAGGTGGGCAAAGGGGCCCATATTCCAAAGAGCACCTTTCGGATTTCACAGGTCATTTTTTACAGAATTTGATTTCAAACTCCTTACCACACATTTGGGCCCCTAGAATGCCAGGGCAGTATAACTACCCCACAAGTGACCCCATTTTGGAAAGAAGAGACCCCAAGGTATTCGCTGATGGGCATAGTGAGTTTATGGAAGTTTTTATTTTTTGTCACAAGTTAGTGGAATATGAGACTTTGTATGAAAAAAAAAAAAAAGAAAAAAAAATCTGCATTTTCCACTAACTTGTGACAAAAAATAAAAAATTCTAGGAACTCGCCATGCCCCTCACGGAATACCTTGGGGTGTCTTCTTTCCAAAATGGGGTCACTTGTGGGGTAGTTATACTGCCCTGGCATTTTCCAGGGGCCCTAATGTGTGGTAAGTAGGTAAATGACCTGTGAAATCCTAAAGGTGCTCTTTGGAATATGGGCCCCTTTGCCCACCTAGGCTGCAAAAAAGTGTCACACATGTGGTATCGCCGTATTCAGGAGAAGTTGGGGAATGTGTTTTGGGGTGTCATTTTACATATACCCTTGCTGGGTGAGAGAAATATCTTGACAAAAGACAACTTTTCCAATTTTTTTATACAAAGTTGGCATTTGACCAAGATATTTCTCTCACCCAGCATGGGTATATGTAAAATGACACCCCAAAACACATTCCCCAACTTCTCCTGAGTACGGCGATACCAGATGTATGACACTTTTTTGCAGCCTAGATGCACAATGGTGCCCAAATTCCTTTTAGGAGGGCATTTTTAGACATTTGGATACCAGACTTCTTCTCACGCTTTGGGGCCCCTAGAATGCCAGGGCAGTATAAATACCCCACATGTGACCCCATTTTGGAAAGAAGACACCCCAAGGTATTCAATGAGGGGCATGGCGAGTTCATAGAAATTTTTTTTTTTTGGCACAAGTTAGCGGAAATTGATATTTTACATTTTTTTCTCACAAAGTCTCCCGTTCCGCTAACTTGGGACAAAAATTTCAATCTTTCATGGACTCAATATGCCCCTCACGGAATACCTGGGGGTGTCTTCTTTCCGAAATGGGGTCACATGTGGGGTATTTATACTGCCCTGGCATTCTAGGGGCCCTAAAGCGTGAGAAGAAGTCTGGAATATAAATGTCTAAAAAAATTTACGCATTTTGATTCCGTGAGGGGCATGGTGAGTTCATGTGAGATTTTATTTTTTGACACAAGTTAGTGGAATATGAGACTTTGTAAGAAAAAAAAATAATAATTCCGCTAACTTGGGCCAAAAAAAATGTCTGAATGGAGCCTTACAGAGGGGTGATAAATGACAAGGGGGGTGATAAATGACAGGGGGGGGTGATCAATGACAGGGGGGTGATCAATGACAGGGGGGTGATCAATGACAGGGGGGTGATCAGGGAGTCTATATGGGGTGATAACCACAGTCATTGATCACGCCCGTGTAAGGCTTCATTCAGACGTCCGGATGCGTTTTGCGGATCCGATCCATCTATCAGTGGATCCGTAAAAATCATGCGGACATCTGAATGGAGCTCTACAGGGGGGTAATCAATGACAGGGGGGTGATCAGGGAGTCTATATGGGGTGATCACCACAGTCATTGATCATGCCCCTGTAAGGCTTCATTCAGACGTCCGGATGCGTTTTGCGGATCCGATCCATCTATCAGTGGATCCGTAAAAATCATGCGGACGTCTGAATGGAGCTTTACAGGGGGGTAATCAATGACAGGGGGGTGATCAGGGAGTCTATATGGGGTGATCACCACAGTCATTGATCACGCCCCTGTAAGGCTTCATTCAGACGTCCGGATGCGTTTTGCGGATCCGATCCATCTATCAGTGCATCCGTAAAAATCATGCGGACATCTGAATGGAGCTTTACAGGGGGTTGATCAATGACAGGGGGGTGATCAGGGAGTCTATATGGGGTGATCACCACAGTCATTGATCACGCCCCTGTAAGGCTTCATTCAGACGTCCGGATGCGTTTTGCGGATCCGATCCATCTATCAGTGCATCCGTAAAAATCATGCGGACATCTGAATGGAGCTTTACAGGGGGTTGATCAATGACAGGGGTGTAATCAATGACAGGGGGGTGATCAGGGAGTCTATATGGGGTGATAACCACAGTCATTGATCATGCCCCTGTAAGGCTTCATTCAGACGTCCGTATGCGTTTTGCGGATCCGATCCATCTATCAGTGCATCCGTAAAAATCATGCGGACATCTGAATGGAGCTTTACAGGGGGGTGATCAATGACAGGGGTGTAATCAATGACAGGGGGGTGATCAGGGAGTCTATATGGGGTGATCACCACAGTCATTGATCATGCCCCTGTAAGGCTTCATTCAGACGTCCGGATGCGTTTTGCGGATCCGATCCATCTATCAGTGCATCCGTAAAAATCATGCGGACATCTGAATGGAGCTTTACAGGGGGGTAATCAATGACAGGGGGGTAATCAATGACAGGGGGGTGATCAGGGAGTCTATATGGGGTGATCACCACAGTCATTGATCATGCCCCTGTAAGGCTTCATTCAGACGTCCGGATGCGTTTTGCGGATCCGATCCATCTATCAGTGGATCCGTAAAAATCATGCGGACGTCTGAATGGAACTTTACAGGGGGGTGATCAATGACAGGGGGGTAATCAATGACAGGGGGGTGATCAGGGAGTCTATATGGGGTGATCACCACAGTCATTGATCACGCCCCTGTAAGGCTTCATTCAGACGTCCGGATGCGTTTTGCGGATCCGATCCATCTATCAGTGGATCCGTAAAAATCATGCGGACGTCTGAATGGAGCTTTACAGGGGGGTGATCAATGACAGGGGGGTAATCAATGACAGGGGGGTGATCAGGGAGTCTATATGGGGTGATCAGGGGTGATCAGGGGCTAATAAGGGGTTAATAAGTGACCGGGGGGGGGGGGTGTAGTGTAGTGTAGTGGTGCTTGGTGCTACTTTACTGAGCTACCTGTGTCCTCTGGTGGTCGATCCAAACAAAGGGGACCACCAGAGGACCAGGTAGCAGGTATATTAGACGCTGTTATCAAAACAGCGTCTAATATACCTGTTAGGGGTTAAAAAAAACACATCTCCAGCCTGCCAGCGAACGATCGCCGCTGGCAGGCTGGAGATCAACTCTCTTACCTTCCGTTCCTGTGAGCGCGCGCGCCTGTGTGCGCGCGTTCACAGGAAATCTCGCGTCTCGCGAGAGGACGCGCCGGCGCGTCCAGGAGGAATAAATCAACCACCTCCAGGACGCGTCTGTGCGTACAGCGGTCCGGAGGTGGTTAAAAAGTCTCATAAGATAAGCATGGTCCTCACTGGAGTGAAATTGCGACTTTTTTGCGACTTTTTAAATAGTCCCAATAGTAAATCTGTCTAGAGATTCATTTACATAAGAAAACACGCCCACTTTCAGGAAACTGGCAAGCATAGAGCAGAGCAGAAAAAAGTCGCAAATTTGTGCGCAGTTTTAGCGTTTGGGACTTTTTTGGGGACTTTTTCACTCCATTATTCTGACCTGAGCTAATGATAAATCTGGCCCAATGATCTAGCTACAAGTGAGAGCATATTTTGGCTGAATTATAGGCCTTTAGGACAACTCCATCCTTTTTGTTTTTTTCATCATCGCAAATGTTTTTTAATTTTTTCCTGAATATGTCGTTGTACAAGGCCTTGGGCCAGATTTATCATCACTCTGACAGCTCACTCCACTTTCACATATGGCTAAAGTCAGTTTTAGCCAAGTCAGATTTATGATCGGCCCGTTAAGACTGTAATAAATGTGGTTTGACGGTAGCAGTTTATCCGTCAGTAAGCAGCTTTACAAAAGTCGCACATCTTTATGAAAAAGTCGCACGTCTTTACAAAAAAGTCGCATATTCTATTAAAAAGTCTCATAAGATAAGCATGGTCCTCACTGGAGTGAAATTGCGCATTTTTTTGCGACTTTTTTGCGAATTTTTAAATAGTCCCAATAGTAAATCTGTCTAGAGATTTATTTACATAAGAAAACACGCCCACTTTCTGAAAACTGGCGAGCATAGTGCAGAGCAGAAAAGAGTCGCAAATTTATGCGCAGAAACTACGGTCGTGTGCATCAGCCCTTATATAGTTTTTTTTTATGTTACTGCTTTTGCACAATAAATACACAATTTAAAAAAAAATTATTATTTGTTTTTGTGATGCAACTTTTTAATTTTTAAATCAACGTAGCTATGTGAGGGTTTGCTTTTTGCAGGATGAGCTGCAGTTTTTATTGGTACCATTTTGGGGTTCATAAGACTTTTTGATCACTTTTTGGCTACATGCACACGAATGTTGTTTATTTCCGTCTCTGTTCCGTTTTTTTTGTGGATAGGATGCGGACCCATTCATTTCAATGGGTCCGCAAAAAATGCGGACAGCACACTGTGTGTTCTCCGCATCAGTATGTCCGTTCCATAGCCCCGCAAAAAAAATAAAACATGTCCTATTATTGTCCGTTTTAGGCATTATTACAATGGATGCGCAAAAAAAATGGATGGCATACGGATGTCATTAGTTTTTTTTGTGGATCCGCAATTTGCGGACTGCAAAACACATACGGCCGTGTGCATGTAGCCTTTATTCCACTTTTTTCTTATGCGTAATCACTTTTGTACAAAATAATCATATTTTTTCAACTTTCTTTTCAGAGCCATTACTTTTTTTATTTTTTCTCAACAGAGCTGTGTCAGGCCTTGTTTTTATCGTAACGAACTGTTTTGTAGTTTCATTGGTACTAGGGATGAGGGAATCGACTTCGGATGAAACATCCGAAGTCGATTCGCATAAAACTTTGTTTTAATACTGCACGGAGCAGGAGCTTCGTACAGTATTAGAATGTTTTGGCTCCAATGAGCCGAAGTTATTGCTTGGCAAAGTCCCGCGAAACTTCGCGCAATAACTTCAGAAATTAATTTGTACTGTAAAAACAACATTTCTCGAACTCGGGTTCGGTTCCAAGGTACCACTTGGAACCGAACCCGAGTTCGGGAAATGTTTTTTTACAGTATAAATTAATTTCTGAAGTTATAACTTTGGAGCCAATACATTCTAATACTGTACAGAGTGCTTGCTCCGTACAATATTCAAACGAAATTTTATGCCAATCGACTTCGGATGCTTCATCCGAAGTCGATTCGCTCATCCCTAATCAGGACTAGCTAGTTCCAATTGCGGCCATTGCAGCTATAGATGATAGCCAGCTCTTGCTGACAATGGCATGCGCACAACTGCTGTGTCTGCTTTATCCTTGAGTTGTAACTGTACATTGAAGTGCAGGAAGCTAGTCTTCACCTCTACCGTATGTAGAGTTACTTTATGGTGCAAGAAGAGGTTAATGTTAGATGAGTTTTATGCTTGTGTTATTGTATAAATATAACCTGGATGATTTGAACATGGAATTATTACTTACGATATTTTGAGAATTATGAGATATATGATGCAGACACAGCCCCTGCAAAAGAGTGGAGTTGTTTCTGGGTAGAACAGCAACTTTTTTTTAAGGCTGGACAACCTTTTTGACCAGGAGGAGTCCACGGGATATTCTATAAATGCCTGAAAGAAGCGGGTCCACCATTCTGGACCCACTCCTTTCGCCTTTGGTCGCTTTGAATAAAGAGGTAGTCATACACACAGGGCACTCTCCATTCGTTTTTATGGGAAACAGCCAAGGAACAGAGGACTGTGCAAGCGCTGCCCAGAGGTGGACCCTCTGTGGATATGCCAATGTCTAAAATGGAAGAGCCCATTTTGGTTGCCCTCTTGTGGTGCCACACCCAATAGTGTAGGAAACAATTTGAAAGTAGTTACTTTGAAGTTGGCAAGTAGGCTTACACATTTTGCTAAAAATGTATACTAAGAATGTTTACTAATGTTTACTACATGTTTAGCAGCGATGGATCAATATACATCATGGGGACGTGCCAGGGGCGGGCTGGGACAGGGGGCAGGGAGGCAATTGCCCCCCAGGCCGCCCTAAAGCATGTTAAAAACGGGCACTGGGCCGTCTTTAACAAATAATAATTATATATTTTTTAACTCCTCAGGGCCGCACCGCCGATCACTACAGGCGGCGTGGCCCTGGTTCTAGTTTCCGGCGGCGGCGGTGGGGGGTCAATAGGAGATGAACGCTTCCATTGTGGAAGCGCTCATCTCCATATTCATCTGTATCGCCGTCCTCAGGACAGCGATACAGATGGCTGTGCTGCGGCAGGGGAGGGAGGCCTATCAGAGGCCGGCTCAGGCAGCGCAATGACGTCATTATCATCGCGCTGCCTAAGCCGGGCAGCACACAGCAGGGACACAGGCCAGAAGAGGTCTGCATCGCATCACTGCTGATGAAGGTAAGTATTAGTGTTTTTTGTTTTTTTTTCTTTGCGGGGGGAGCTGGCAATATGGGGGCATCTGGCATTTCTTACAGCCCCATTTTTTTTGGGGTGGCAATCTGGGGACATTTATTTCTTGCCCATTTTGGGGGGGCACTATGGGGGCATTTCTTACTGGCACATTATGGGGGGGCACCATGAGGGAGAGGAGCACTATGGGGGCATCTGGGGGCTCTAAAGCGGCTTTTCTTTTTATTGGCACACTATGGGGGGCACTATAGGGGAGAGCGGCACTATGGGGCATATGTCGGCACTATAGGGGCATTATTTGGTGGCACTATGGGAAAGTGGGGGCTCTAAATGGGCCTTTTTTATTGGCCCATAGAGAGGAGCACTATAGGAGCATCTGCTGGGGGCACTAAGAAGGGGCATTTTTTTACTGGCATATTATGGGGGACACTATGGGGAAGAGGAGCACGATGAGGGCATTTACTGGGGCACTATATAGGGGTATTTTATACTGGCATACATTATGGGGACATTAGCTAAACTGTGGGCACTAAGCGGGGGTATTTCATGTACTGTCATATTATAGGGAGAATTATTACTACTAGGGAGTATTATGCGGAGCTTTACTACTACTGGGGGGCTATGAGGAACATGATTACTAGTATGGGCACTATAGGGGCATTATTGCTACTAAGTGTGCTCTGGCAGACAATTATTTCTATTGGTGGGGTTTTGGGGAGCACGGTTACTTTGGGGGGCACCCTGGCACAGTATCAGCTTAGCACAATTATTTTTGGGGGACATTATCTTTATACTATTAGTGTCTGGGCAGTTATTTTTTAGAGCACTGTGTGCCAATAATTGTTGAAGGGGGCACTATCTGTGTGGTAGTAGTATTCCCAGTGGTACTGTTTCTGCAGTATAGTATTGGGGGCACTATCTGTGTGGTAGTAGTATTTCCATGGGGACTGTTTCTGCGGTATAGTATTGGGGGTGTCAGGAAAGGGTGTTCAGAAGATGTGAAGATGATGGAAATGTGGGAAACTAATGTCTGTTTGTCAATCTCTGCAGAGACGGGAGATGGCAAAAAAATCATCATGGCGGTCTGGTCTGAATGGCGAAGATGAGGAAAGAGAACGTCTACAACAACGGTGACATCACTGGATGTAAGAGGTATGTGGCGCTATGTAGGAGAGGAGATGCTCCTCCCCCTGCCATTTTCAGAAGGAGGATTCAGAGCTGAGTGATGACGGTCAAGGGGGGCAGCAGGCCATGGGCGGGTGGCAGATGGTGGGGGGAACCACAGGCCTTGAGCAGGATCTGGGGAGGGAGGAGAGCGGAGGAGCTTCCTGGCTGTAGCCGGCTGTTTATTGTATAATGTGAAGCAGGCAGTGCAGCCAGGACAGCCCTCCCCTCTCCGTATGATGTGTAGAGACAGGCCGCAACTATAGAATTTCAGCTGTACAGTGTTTGTTGGGCGTGTCCTATTATATGTAGGAGGGGCTTTTAATAATAGGCGGGGCTCAGCAGTTTTTCCATTCCTACAGGGCTTTTAGAAATGGCCAGGCAAAAGAATTGGCACAGCACGCTACGCGTGCCGCATTTTTAAATATGAAGGGGGCTTTGAAAAATGGACGGGCAAAAGAATTGGCATAGCGCGCTACACGTGCCACATTGGGGGGCAGAAAATGCAATGTGTTCCTGTATAAAAGAAAATAAAAGTCTGCAAAATAAAAATGGCCCACTTGACTGGATTTGCCCCCCAGGACTAAGGCTGCCAGCCCTCCCCTGGGACGTGCGGTCCATGTTTTTTTTTCATACAGTTGTGCTTGAGGCCTTATAGTCAAAAATAACATATATAGTATTACTGGGCCAAGTGTTTTATTTTCCAAAGTGTTGAATTGGTTGTGCTAATTTTTATGGCAAAGAAGAAACGTGTTGTATGAACAGGTATGCAATTGCAGGTCAATAGCCCACCTCCGAGTGACAGACACATACCTCACATAGGTGGTTTTTATAGCTTGCTTCTCCAGTGCAATAAGCGCTATAGTATATTCAATCGTAGTCTCTCCTATAAAAGTAACACGTCTGAAAAAGAAAAAGAAATGTATATTTATAGTGACAGTTTTTTTTCTATTGTATAAAAAGAAAAAAAAAAAAGGTATTAAGGTACTTTCACATGGAGTTGTAAGGGTGCAGCTCTTTATCACGCTATAGATCCTGTTAGCCTAATCCAGCGGACAACCCTAATATGTGATTATTATAAATCGAAATTAGCATGCAAATGAGAAATAGATATTAACGTTTGGATTTTCATAACTTAATATTAATGAACAAAAATAAATATTGGTATAAAAACAAAGCCATGTGAAAAATCAAATCAAATAGACATGAGCAAATTCCCTGAAATTAGTTTTTGTTCAGATTTGTTCAACATCAGATTAGATTCGGTCAGTATAAATTTGGACAGAATTGAAAGTGGTCGATTGGAGGACGAATCCCATAAGTTTCAGATTTGCTGAAAATCGAAGATTTAGGAAAGTTTGTAATGAATTACATTTGTGTAGAATTAAATCGCTTATCTCTACTAACATCAGTTTAAATGCATTAGTGTGAGCCGGTAGCCAATCTTTTCTTCACCCAGGGCCCAGATTCACTTCACTACCATAGCCCTGTATCTTAATATACTATTATCAAGGCAAAGTGTCTTGGTACTCCCTAACACCCAGCACCCACAGCATTTGCTCCACCAGCTGCCACTCAGCTATGCCGCAGGGTCAGCATATACTAAAAATGGCTAAACTGTATGGCTGCAGTATAAAAACACATTTTACATTCATCTTATTAGAAGGGTTTTCTGATAAAGCTGATAACAGGGTTTTGCACAACTAGAATCACTGGCGATCTATAACCTGTAGGAGAACTGAGTGTCCAATTTCCCTGCAGTGCCACCACATGAGAAATGAGGCTTTGCATAGTTCCCATTCAAATCAATTGGTTTTCTGCGTAATGCATGGGCAGGGTGTGCTCTATTGTAGGCACTTTCTACTCTACTAATTCAGAATTCCCTGAATAGGCACCCTGAGGTACACCAAAATAAGACAATTCAAATTTCATATTTTAGAAAAATTTAATAAACAATCTGTTTTTACTGTGTTTTACAGCTGGTCAGAAGATGAACAGACTCTGCAAGCAGCTGATGGCTTCTGCCTGTCTTTTTTTGTTGGTCCTTTTCATTTTATTGTGGCTCTCCAAGTACATCTTCAGTATAACCCAAGAAAGAGAAAGCTATCCTATACAGGTTGGCAAGAACCAACTTCTCATTGTTGTCTGGACTTGGCCTTTTGGAGAGGTATTTCCTTTGGACACATGTCAGTCAATGTATGGCATTTCAGGGTGCATCTTAACAGCAGATCGTAAGATGCTAAGCCGAGCAGATGCTGTAATTATCCATCATTATGACATCATGACTAATAAAGACCTACCTCGGGGAACAAGACCACACTACCAACGTTGGGTTTGGTTCAACATGGAGCCTCCCACTATCACAAAAAACCTTCATATGTTAGATAACATCATAAACCTAACAATGACTTATCGAGAGGACTCTGACATTTTTCTTCCTTATGGTTTTCTAAAACCACTGAAGGAACCACAGATGTTTTCAATACCATCCAAGTCTAAGTTAGTTTCCTGGGTGGTTAGTAATTGGTACCCAAGCAATAGGCGTACTTCTTACTATGAGGAGCTGAAGAAACACATTCACATTGACGTGTATGGAAAGCGTCACCAGATGCTAAGCTGGGATGACTTTTCTAGCACCATTTCACAATATAAGTTTTATCTCGCATTTGAAAACTCTGACCACAAGGATTATATTACTGAGAAGCTGTGGGGTAATTCTTTCAATTTAGGGGTCGTTCCTGTTGTCCTTGGAGCTCCTCGTAAAAACTATGAACGCTTCATCCCTCCTGATTCCTTCATTCATGTGGATGATTTCTCTAGTCCTAAAGAGCTGGCACTGTTCCTGTTGGAGTTAGACAAAGACAATGCAAGATATAAACAATATTTTAAGTGGCGATTGAATTATGTTGCAGTTAGAGAAACAGGTTGGGATAATCATTACTGTAAAGCATGCCGAGAACTACAAAAAAACTATTGTATTAAGGTTATTCCCAGTGTGAAAAAATGGTTCCTTAGCTAATGTTTCAAAGAAACACAGGTCCTCTCAAAAAAGAGGGTCAATATATAAGGAGTAAAACAGAATTGAAAATCTGGATCCAAAGTGTTCTAGTTCAGACTTGAGTGAGAGGATGTTTGAAATAGTTTTCCAACCTATAGTATATGGCTATAGGTTACCCTATTTACTTAAATGGCACCTGTCACCATGATCAACCGTATTAAGCCTAAAATGAGTCCTTTCTTCCTGCAATCGGTGTTACAAATGTAGGGAAATAATTACTTTTAGTATTATGTAAATGAGGTGCTTGGAGGCCTAGTCCCTCGAAGCACCACATTACCTCTGTCTCTTCCTATTGCCACTGCCCCCTCCCAGTGAGATTGGCAGGGCCAGGCATCCTCTCTGATGCCTGCTCTGATGCCTGGTCCTGAAATGTTATGCTTGCGCCAGCAGCAATACCATCAGCACATGTGCAGTGAAGATCTCAGAGTGGGGATGACCATTCTGAGATCTTCACTGCGCCCGAGCATGCCTGAGAGTTCAGGGCCAGGCAATCCCACAGGAAGAGGCGGAGGTGAAGTGGTGCTCCAGCTGGCTGGTCCAGCCCCTTGCTGCTCCAAGCTCTTCATTTACCTAAAACTAAAAGTAAGAATTTCTCTGCATGGGTAATACTGATTGCAGAGAGAAAGGACTCACTTTAGTCACCATGATCAACCCTAAAAGGCAATATGCCTGGTGAAATAGGGTTGATCATGATAACAGATGCTCTTTAAAGGCTGCGCTAGAGGGAAACATGTAGCTAGCTAGGTTTTCCTTCCTTATGGCAAAGATTTAGTGCTGCTACCCAGCTTGACAACTCAATTTTTCATTTGGGTTATCTTAGTTTCAGGTTGACTACAACTTTTGTTTACATTCAACCGAGCATTTGAACTGGTCTCACCTAATGCATGGCAACTCTTTATGCCTTTAAAATGTTATACCTAGAAGCCATTAAAAGTATATGTTTTTTTGAGGCTCCAGGATCCTGACATATCCTAATAGGATAACTGACTCTTCACTTGCTGCCTAATATATCTTACCACTTCACAGGTGCCATCGTAATAGGTTCATCAATGAACCTAGAGGACATAATTTTAAATTAGAGGGGCAAAGGTGTAAAAGTAATATCAGGAAGTATTACTTTACTGAGAGAGTAGTGGATGCATGGAATAGCCTTCCTGCAGAAGTGGTAGCTGCAAATACAGTGAAGGAGTTTAAGCATGCATGGGATAGGCATAAGGCCATCCTTCATATAAGATAGGGCCAAGGACTATTCATAGTATTCAGTATATTGGGCAGACTGGATGGGCCAAATGGTTCTTATCTGCCGACACATTCTATGTTTCTATGTTTCACATTGAGGGTCCATTCACGCGTCCGTTTTTTCTTTCCTGATCTGTTCCGTTTTTTGCAGAACAGATCACGACCAGTTCTGGACCCATTCATTTTCAATGGGTCCTGGAAATAATCGGACAACACAATGTGTGCTGTCCGTTTCCGTTGTTCCGTTCCGCATGTCCGATTAAATATAAAACTTGTCCTATTCTTTTCCGCAAAAATCGGATCCTGGTACAATACAAAGTCAATGGATCTGCAAAAAACGGAAGACATTCGGATGTCATTACGTATGTCATCCGTTTTATGCGGATTCCGTTCCAGGAAATTACATTTTTATTTTATAAACTTTTATTCACTTTTTTTTTTTTTTTCAAAGAAATCCAAACAACTTTATTTGCTTATTGAAATTTATACATGTTTCCGTTTTTTGCGGATCCGCAAAAAACGCATGACATACGGATGACATACGGAAACATTTTCAGGAACAACGGATCCGCAAAAAACGGACCGAAAATCGGGATATAGAAAAATACTGACGTGTGAATGTAGCCTAAGGCTGGTCATTGTTGTTTCATCTGGATGGTTTATATGGTTAATAATCAGCCTTTACCACTTTTCCATTCAACTCTTCCAACTGTATAACTCCCAAAATGCACTGCAACAGCTAATTCTATCTGTTTTCAATTAACATGGAAGCTATTTTGCTGGGTTTTCTCAAACAGGTATATGGTTTATGTAAATAAAGTTTATTCATTTTGTAATAAAAAGTTATACAACTTTCTGTTAAATGTTATTTTTGTTTGTTTCTATGAATTGAGACATGTGACTGTGGTGGCCAATGATTGCCTGCAGTGGTCACTTGTCCCTGTGTCGGAATGACATCATTGCAGCAGGAAGAGGAGAACAGCAGGGGATCGGGCAGCCTCAAAATGGGGGAAGCAATAAGATAAGTGTACATTTTTGATATATTTACACCAGGCTGGGCAGATTTATTATATTATAACATTCTTATATATACAGTGGATATAAAAAGTCTACACACCCCTGTTAAAATGTCGGGTTTCTGTGATGTAAAAAAATGAGACAAAGATAAATCATTTCAGAACTTTTCCCACCTTTTAATGTGAACTATAAACTGTACCACTCATTTGAAAAACAAACTAAAATCTTTTAGGTGGAGGGAAGAAAACAAAAAAAGCTAAAATAATGTGGTTGCATAAGTGTGCACACCCTCTTATAACTGGGGATGTAGCTGTGTTCAGAATTAAGCAATCACATTCAAAATCATGTTAAATAGGAGTCAGCATACACCTGCCATCATTTAAGGCTACTTTCACACTAGCGTTCGGAGCGGGTCCGTCTGTTTCATCAGACGGATCCGCTCCTATAATGCAAACGCTTGCATCCGTTCAGAACGGATCCGTTTGCATAACTGTTTATTTCAGATCTGATTTTTCACTTCGGAAAACTCAGATCCGACAGTATATTCTAAACACAGAAGCGTTCCCATGGTGATGGGGACGCTTCAAGTTAGAATATACTGAGAACTGTGTACATGACTGCCCCCTGCTGCCTGGCAGATGCTGCCAGGCAGCAGGGGGCAGACCCCCCCCTCCTGTATTTAACTTATTGGTGGCCAGTGCGGCCCCCCCTCCCCAGTATTAATTGTAACCAGTGCGGCCCCCCTCCCTCTATATTCATCGGTGGCCAGTGCGGATATTAAATATGACCAGTGCGGTCTCCCCCTCCCTCCCTCCCCAGTATTAAATATGAGCAGTGCGGTCTCCCCCTCCCTCTATTCATTGGTGGCCAGTGCGGATTCAAAGTATTGTGATCAGTGCGGCCTCTCCCCCCCCCCCCCCCCCCATCATTGGTGGCAGCGGAGAGTACCGATCGGAGTCCCAGTTTAAATCGCTGGGGCTCCGATCGGTTACCATGGCAGCCAAGACGCTATTGCAGTCTTGGCTGCCATGGTTACTTAGCAACAAATAGAATCATTATACTTACCTGAAGAGCTGCGATCTATGTGACCGGCCGGGAGCTCCTCCTACTGGTAAAGTGACAGGTCTGTGCGGCGCATTGCCTATAGACTGCAATAGCGTCTTGGCTGCCATGGTAACCGATCGGAGCCCCAGCGATTTAAACTGGGACTCCGATTGGTACTCTCCGCTGCCACCAATGATGGGGGGGGGGGGGGGGTCGAGAGGAGAGGCCGCACTGATCACAATACTTTGAATCCGCACTGGCCACCAATGAATAGAGGGAGGGGGAGGCCGCACTGCTCATATTTAATACTGGGGAGGGAGGGGGAGACCGCACTGCTCATATTTAATACTGGGGAGGGAGGGAGGGGGAGACCGCACTGGTCATATTTAATATCCACACTGGCCACCGATGAATATAGAGGGAGGGGGGCCGCACTGCTTACAATTAATACTGGGGAGGGAGGGGGGGCCCGCACTGGCCACCAATAAGTTAAATACAGGAGGGGGGGGGGGGTCTGCCCCCTGCTGCCTGGCAGCACCTGCCAGGCAGCAGGGGGCAGTCATGTACACAGTTCTCAGTATATTCTAACTTGAAGCGTCCCCATCACCATGGGAACGCCTCTGTGTTAGAATATACTGTCGGATTTGAGTTTTTACGATGGTATATTCTAACATAGAGGCGTTCCCATGGTGATGGAGACGCTTCAAGTTAAAATATACCATCGGATTGGAGAAAACTCCGATCTGATGGTATAATCCTGACTTTACATTGAAAGTCAATGGGGGACGGATCCGTTTGAAATTGCACCATATTGTGTCAATGTCAAACGGATCCGTCCCCATTGACTTGCATTGTAAGTCTGGACGGATCCGTTTGGCTCCGCACGGCCAGGCGGACACAAAAACGCTGCAAGCTGCATTCGGGTGTCCGCCTGCTGAGCGGAGCGGAGGCCAAATGGTGCCAAACTGATGCATTCTGAGCGGATCCGCATCCACTCAGAATGCATTGGGGCAGTACGGATCCGTTCGGGGCCGCTTGTGAGAGCCTTCAAACGGAACTCACAAGCGGAGCCCCGAACGCTAGTGTGAAAGTAGCCTAAAGTGCCTCTGATTAACCCCAAATAAAGTTCAGCTGCTCTAGTTGGTCTTCCCTGAAATTTTCTTAGTCGCATCCCACAGCAAAAGCCATGGTCCACAGAGAGCTTCCAAAGCATCAGAGGGATCTCATTGTATAAAGGTATCAGTCAGGAGAAGGGTACAAAAGAATTGCCAAGGTATTAGATATACCATGGAACACAGTGAAGACATCATCAAGTGGAGAAAATATGGCACAACGGTGACATTACCGAGAACTGGACGTCCCTCCAAAATTGATGAAAAGACGAGAAGAAAACTGGTCTGGGAGGCTACCAAGCAGGGCTGGACTGGCCTGCCGGGATACCGGGAAATTTCCCGCTAGGCCGGCAGGCCTGAGTGCCGCAAGGCCGCGGCCCTGGTGACAAGTGGGGGCGGCCGCGGCCGGCGGCAGGGCAGAGCAGGAGATGAGCGCTCCATTGTGGAAGCGCTCAGGACGGCGATACAGATGCCTGTGCTGCGGCAGGGGAGGGAGAGGTGTGTCCCCTCCTGTTCCTCTGATAGGCTGCCGGCCTAGTGCTGGCAGCCTATCAGAGGCCGGTGCAGGTGGCACAATGACGTCATCATGCCGTCTGAGCCGTATAGCGAAGGACACAGGCTGGAAGAGGCCTGCATTGCATCGCTGGAGGTAAGTATAAGTGTTTTATTTTATTTTATATATAGGTACAATACTGGGCTGGCACATGATAAGGGGGGACTACTGGGCTGGCACATGATAAGGGGGGACTACTGGGCTGGCACATGGTAAGGGGGGACAACTGGGCTGGCACATGATAAGGGGGGACTACTGGGCTGGCACATGATAAGGGGGGACTACTGGGCTGGCACATGATAAGGGGGGACTACTGGGCTGGCACATGGTAAGGGGGGACAACTGGGCTGGCACATGATAAGGGGGGACTACTGGGCTGGCACATGATAAGGGGGGACTACTGGGCTGGCACATGATAAGGGGGCTACTAGCACATAAGGGGGGCTACTGGCACATAAGGGGGACTACTGGGCTGGCACATGATAAAGGGGGCTACTGGCACATAAGGGGGGCTACTGGCACATAAGGGGGACTACTGGCACATGATGGGGGGGCTACTGGCACATGATCAAGGGGGCTACTAGCACATAAGGGGGGCTACTGGCACATAAGGGGGACTACTGGCACATGATGGGGGGCTACTGGCACATGATAAGGGGGGCTACTGGCACATAAGGGGGCTATTGGCACATAAGGGGGGCTGCTGGCACATAAGGGGGACTACTGGCACATGATAAGGGGGCTACTGGCACATGATAAGGGGGACTACTGGCACATGATAAGGTGGACTACTGGCACATTATAAGGGGGGCTACTGGCACATGATGGGGGGCTACTGGCACATGATCAAGGGGGCTACTAGCACATAAGGGGGGCTACTGGCACATAAGGGGGCTATTGGCACATAAGGGGGACTACTGGCACATAAGGGTGACTACTGTCACAAAAGGGGGACTACTGGCACATGATGGGGGGGCTACTGGCACATGATAAGCGGGGCTACTGGCACATAAGGGGGCTATTGGCACATAAGGGGGACTACTGGCACATGATAAGGGGGACTACTGGCACATGATAAGGGGGACTACTGGCACATGATTAGGGGGACTACTGGCACATAAGGGGGGCTACTGGCACATAAGGGGGGCTACTGGCACATAAGGGGAGGCTACTGGCACATAAGGGGGGCTACTGGCACATAATAAGGGGGGCTACTGGCACATGATAGGGGGGGCACTCTGGCTACTGGCACATGATATGGGGGGGCTCTGGCTACTGGCACATGATGGTGGGGGGGGCTCTGGCTACTGGCACATCATTGGGGGCATCTATGGGGCACATCTTACTGGCAGATTATTGGGGGGCACTATAGGGGCATCTACTGAGGCTAAAAAGAAGGGGTATTTTATATGGGGGGCTCTGTATAGGGGCATTTGATACTAGGACACATTATGGTGGGTACTATGGGGAAGGGGGGGGAGAACAATGGGGGTCATCTACGGGGGCACTGAGAAGGGGTATTTTATATTGGCACATTATGGGAACATTAGCTCAACTGGGGGCATAAGGGGTATGTTTTGCACATTATAAGTAGAATTATTACTACTGGGGGGGCACTATGGTGGGCTTTATTATTCCCCCATGGTATGACCCCTTAGTAGCAGCACCAGCCTCTCCCTGCTCTGCTATCCCTCTGCCCCTTCTCCAAATCCTTATTATGAAATCTTTCTCATTATGATAAAACACAACATCAGCTCTGCCGAGCCCCCGGCCAAGTGCTGAAGTGGTGTCCGAGATCCCTAAGGGCCAAACCAAGTAATTGTAAGTTTTTATGTGAAATATGTTTATGTTTGTAGTTGATCTTTATTATCGATTTTACATTGCAGATTTATTTATTTTTTTGCAGCATATGGGTGAGATTTTATAAATATTTTTATTATTTGGTCGAAAGGCTCATTGGGGGGGAGGGGGGATTGTAACAGGACTGCCGTAGAATATCTAAAATAGCTGGTCAAGTAAAATGTTGCATGCAACAATCATTAAATAGCGCCAAAAAATTGAACCATAATCTTCACAAAGTGAAAATCGAAAAGCTTTATTGATAATATATAATAAATACATACATAATAATAAAAGGCAGCACAAAGGTGGAACACAAAGATGAGGAACAGGACCCAAGGAGGGACTGAGTGGTCAGCACACCAAAGAGCAGGGAAAAAATGTAAGATGAAAAACACCAAGGCACCTCTGGACAATAAGCCCCAAACAGACTGCAATGGAGGAAAATATGAGGATAAAAAGACTTGGTGATTAGAAGGAATAAGCATACCTTGAATGGTGTGTCGATCTCTCAGCCACCTCCTGACCCAACGCCGTTTCGTCAAAAACCTGGCTTCTTCCGGGGATAATTGGGTGGCAATCATTAAATAGGTGGCCAACAAAAAAAGGGCGGGTCAAAGGGCGTGGTAAAACACTGTCTGAGCATGCTGAGAGTTGTAGTTTTGCAACAGTTGGAGGCATCCTGGTTGGGAAAACACTGTGATAATATGAACAATGGGGGTTCTACAAAAGAGCTATCGTGGGGCAAAGTTCATATTCGTGTTTACCCACGTGTTTTAAAATGAATGCTTTCTCCTATTATAAACAAGTAAATAATGACGCAATGCTGTGGGGCTGGTGTGCAACCTTTTCCAGGGCTGGTTTTACCTGCTACCAAGAGGCCTACAGCAACATTAAAGGAGCTGCAGGAATATCTGGCAAGTACTGGCTGTGTGGTACATGTGACAACAATCTCCCCTATTCTTTATATGTCTGGGCTATGGGGTAGAGTGGCAAGACGAAAGCCCTTTCTTACGAAGACATCCAAGCCAGGCTACATTTTGCAAGAACACATCTAAAGTCTCCCAAAAGCATGTGGGAAAAGGTGCTACGGTCTGATGAAACCAAGGTTGAACTTTTTGGCCATAATCCCAAAAGATTTGTTTGGCCTAAAAACAACACTGCACATCACCAAAAGAAACACCATACCCACAGTGAAGCATGGTGGTGGCAGCATCATGCCAAGGGGCTGTTTTTCTTCAGCTGGAACTGGGGCCTTAGTTAAGCTAGAGGGAATTATGAACAGTTCCAAATACCAGTCAATATTGGCACAAAACCTTCAGGCTTCTGCTAGAAAGCTGAACATGAAGAGGAACTTCATCTTTCAGCATGACAACGACCCAAAGCATACAAGGAATGGCTTCACCAGAAGAAGATTAAAGTTTTGGAATGGTCCAGTCAGAGCCCAGACCTGAACAGTGGCGGATCCAGAGACTTATCTCGGGAGGGGCACTTACAGATTATTTTCTGTCCGCCGCCACAAAACAATGGTGCTTATAGAACAGACTACACAGTGTAGAGGTATACTGTATATTGTGTGGCACAGTGTAGAGGTATACTGTATATTGTGTGGCACAGTGTAGAGGTATACTGTATATTGTGTGGCACAGTGTAGAGGTATACTGTATATTGTGGGGCACAGTGTAGAGGTATACTGTATATTGTGTGGCACAGTGTATGCTATATGTGTATAATAAACATATTTCACATGAAAACTTACAATTACTTGGCTTGGCCCTTGGGGATCTCGGACACCACTTCAACACTTTGGCCAGGGGCTCGGTGGAGCTGATGTTGTGTTTTATCCTAATGAGAAAGATTTCATAATAAGGATTTGGAGAAGGGGCAGTAATAAGTGCCCCCAATCATGTACCAGTAATAAGTGCCCCCAATCATGTGCCAGTAATAAGTGCCCCCAATCATGTGCCAGTAATAAGTGCCCCCCAATCATGTGCCAGTAATAAGTGCCCCCCAATCATGTGCCAGTAAAATGTGACCCCTCATCATGTGCCAGTAACAAGAGCCCCCCAATGTGCCAGTAACAAGAGCCCCCCCTAATGTGCCAGTAACAATCCCCCCCCCTAATTTGCCAGTAACAAGAACGGGGGGCTCTTGTTACTGGCACCTTAGGGGGGGGGGGGCTCTTGTGTGTCAGGGGCAGCTAGTGCTCGCTGACACTGTTTACTTAGTGTGGCTGTAAAGCCAATCCAGGCCGGTTCTTATTGGGAGCAGCCAAAGAGCAGGGTGGGTGGCTGTTCCCCACGTCCAGGCCAGGTTTTGGGCTGGGGTTTTAAAGCCCAGCCAGCAGCTCGGCTGGGGGTGGAATGAACCCCCAGGTGATAGTGGAGATCTGTGTTTTGGGAGCTGAGGAGTTCTGCCATACTGCAAGGCTGAGAGCTGCACGAGAGCTGCCAGTTGGAAGCCAGGCGCACTAAAGCCTGCTGTGGACTGCCAGGTGAAGTGTTTTTGAGTTCTGTAAACTTTTTCTCTGTGAATTAACACCAGGGCCCTGCCAAGTATTGTGTTTCTTTTCTGCCTTTTTGTGTGAATATACACTAACTTTTGCTTTTCAAACCGTGGTTTTGCCTCTGTATTGCGTCCGCTTACCCTGCCTACCAGAGCAAATCCCTTCAATTGGTGGCTTGGAGCGGGCAAGCGCAGTGATTTTTGGTTTGCACACGGTTGTATGTCATTTATCAAACCGGCTAGATTAAAACCGAAGTCTCTGAACCACCTGTGCCAGGTGGAGGTGGGAGACACTCCAGCGGAGGCTCTGTTGGACTCAGGAAGTCTGGTGACCCTGGTAAGGGCTTCCCTGGTACGCTCCGCTGAGTACACCGGCCGTAAGGTCGGAGTCATGTGTATACATGGGGACTTAAATGACTATCCTACTGCTATGGTATCCACGAGGTGGCTGTTGCAACCAACCTACATTATGAACTTATAGTAGGGAGAGACTTCCCGAGTTTCACGGCACTGTGGCCTGTTCCGAGAGTGACTGATACGCATGAGACAGATGTAACCCTAGCAGAGTGGCCCGGCTCAGGGGGGAGACCAGAACCCTGGGAACCTGAGTCAGAAGGGCCAGCAGTAGGGGTGACCGCCACTTCGGTGGAAGAGGAGGGGACATCCCTGCTGAGTGTAATGGTGGGAGACATGGAGGACTTGCCGCAGGGGGCCTGAGCTGGCAGACCTCAATGTCTCCGGGGATAATATTGGTACCGCGCAACACCGGGATCCAACCTTATCCCGAGCCTGGGAAAATGTACTAATAATAGATGGTGAACCACAACAACCAGGGGCAGAGTCAGTGTTCCCCCGTTTTGTGGTTCATCAGGATATGTTGTATCGGGTAAATCAGCTGCGAGGTGAATCCGTTGAACAGTTGGTGGTGCCCCAGGCTTATCGCAAACTCATGTTAGAGTTAGACCACCAGCATGTTCTCGGGGGTCATCTGGGAATGCAGAAAACACAGGACCGGATACTACAATGGTTTTACTGGTTCAGTGTGTTTAAAGAGGTGGACGAGTTCTGTAAGTCTTGCCCGACCTGCCAGGCAACTAGCCCCCAGCACCTTTTTCGCAGTCCCTTTGTACCTCTCCCGATCATCGATGTACCGTTTGAGCGAATCGCTATGGACTTGGTAGATCCTGTACCGAAGTCCACTAGGGGACACCCACACATTTTGGTTGTCCTTGATTACGCTACTCGGTACCCGGAGGCAGTGCCACTGCGACATACATCGGCAAAACTTAGAGCTAAGAAGCTAATGGAGATGTTCTCCGGAGTGGAGCTACCTAAAGAGGTTCTGACTGACCAGGGGACCCCTTTTATGTCCAAGGTCATGAGGAAACTCTGCAAGTTGCTGAGTATTAAACAGACAGACTGGTTGAAAGGTTTAACAAAACTCTAAAAACTATGTTAAAAAGGGTGGTGACCAAAGATGGAAAGGATTGGGACCTTCTTCTGCCCTATCTCATGTTCGCAGTGCGAGAGGTGCCCAGGCCTCTACTGGGTTCCCGCTCTTCGAATTGCTATATGGCAGACATCCTCGTGGCTTGTTGGATGTAGCCCTGTCCCGAGAACACTGTCTGGCGTGTGTTCACCCCCTAAGGGTTGAACAAAGGGGTGAGGTATGTAGGAAGGCGCAGGGGTCCATCATTGACGGAAGGTACGTGTCACCGAGGTTCCTGGCCTCGGTGAGATAAGAATCTGTAATTTTGTGTGTCAGCGGCAGCTAGTGCTCGCTGACACTGTTTACTTAGTGTGGCTGTAAAGCCAATCCGGGCCGGTTCTTATCTGGAGCAGCCAAAAAGCAGGGTGGGTGGCTGTTCCCCACGTTCAGGCCAGGTTTTGGGCTGGGGTTTTAAAGCCCAGCCAGCAGCTCAGCTGGGTGTGGAATGAACCCCCAGGTGATAGTGGAGCTCTGTGTTTTGGGAGCTGAGGAGTTCTGCCATACTGCAAGGCTGAGAGCTGCATGAGAGCTGCCAGCTGGAAGCCAGGCGCCCTAAAGCCTGCTGTGGACTGCCAGGTGACGTGTTTTTGAGTTTTGTTGACTTTTTCTCTGTGAATTAACACCAGGGCCCTGCCAAGTATTGTGTTTCTTTTCTGCCTTTTTGTGTGAATAAACATTGACTTTTGCTTTTCAAACCGTGGTTTTGCCTCTGTATTGCATCCGCTTACCCTGCCTACCAGAGCAAATCCCTACAATGTTGGAATAAAAAGTCTCTTATGGTATTTCCTTTTAAAGTCGAGGTAAACTTTAAATTAGTATTTGGCTTACCGTCTGGTGTCTGCTGTCTCCCTGTTGCTTGAGTGGAGCTTTAAATGTCTGCCGGCTTATTTGATCGCTCCTTCCAACAAGCTGGTTCAAATTTCGCGGGAGTTCCAAAGATCTCGGGAGTTGACACTATGTTCCGCAATTTCCTTCGGTGCAGCTTTTCGACGATAAAAGTAGTTGTTCCTTTACAGTAAAAAAAAAATTCTTTCTCTGTATGGCCATACAGTTTTATCGGAGGCTTCTCAATACAGGTACATCACTTGTTTCACCATACGCGTTTCAGGTAGATTCGCTCTCCCTTCCTCAGTGGTCAAGTGTCTGCCTGCCTGGCCTCCATTTTTATCCATTCCTTAATTACTTCCCAACTCTCAAACACCTGCTGTTCATGGTGTTCCCAATTGGTCAGGAAATCCTCCCACATAATCAGGGGATAATTCTATATAGCATTGAAATTATTATATATTTTTTTTCTACTTGCAGTTTCCATGCGTTTTTTTGGGGACACATGCGTTTTTTTGCCCAGATGTCCCAATTGGTGTGATATACTGATGTATGAAGTATAAACTTAATATCTAATTGCTAACACTTATAAAATCACATTTTAATGATAAAATATTATTAAACAAATTATTTAGATTAAAATCCGGATATAAAACTATAAATACTCCCCAACATTTATAATGGCCTAGCATGAGACGTGCTGTCGGCCACAAGACACCCAACCTACATGAATCCAAAAATCTCCAACTCCGAGTTAAGACCTTTCGGTTGTAGAGATCCAAATTCATAAATGCGTCTGTATCACGGTCGGCGTGACTATCACATACGTGACACAGAGGGAGGGAACAAGGAAGGCCCTGCCCAAGTGAGAGGGAAGGTGGTGACCCCTGACTCACCTAGCGGCTGGCACCTGGCTGCCCTGACGTCCCTAGACGGGTTCCTCACCCGTACGCCGATCACGTGCCTAAAGCCCTGGCTTTCCCTAAGCTGAGCCCTAGATAGTGAACAGGGCGGTGGGAACACTAGTCCGCACCACTAGCTCTAAAGGAAAACACCAAGGGAAGGACAGACAATACAAACTCAACATATAATCCCAGGTGGGCGACAACAGGAGACAACAAGAAGCCCAACAGGGATCCGGAGGGTAGCACTCTGGAACGACAACCAGGATACGCAACTCCAGTGGGTCAGTATAGATGTCCAGGCAGGAAGCTCTATAACTGGCAACTAGAGAAGTGTGAGGGGAGAATATAAGGAGGTTGGGAGTGGCAGACAAGAAACAGCTGAGGAGGAGAAGCTACGGATCCCTGATTGGGACAAAAAGGATAGCAAGGCAAACACAGAAAACAATCACTAAGAAACAACGTGATCTTTAGATATAGAGCGCGCAGCCACCCGCTGCGACCTCCTGACCCCGGGTATAACGGAGTCAGACGTGGCTCTTGATACCCTCGTGACAGTACCCCCCCTTTCACGAGGGGCCTCCGGACACTCAGGACCAGGTCTCTCAGGATGAGAGGCATGGAAAGCCTGAATTAACCTGTTGGCGTTTACCTCTGACGCTGGAACCCACATTCTTTCCTCGGTACCGTAACCCCTCCAATGCACCAGATACTGAAGAGAGCGGCGGACCCGACGAGAATCAACAATTCTGGCTATTTGAAACTCCAGATTACCATCCACAATAACAGGAGGAGGTGGCAGCGGTGATGGTTCTAGAGGTGGAACATACTTCTTGAGTAACGATTTATGGAAGACGTTATGGATCTTAAAAGTCTGAGGTAGCTCCAGGCGAAAAGCCACAGGGTTAATGACGGCTACTATTTTATAAGGACCAATGAACCTAGGGCCCAGTTTCCAAGAGGGAACCTTCAACTTAATATTTCTAGTAGACAACCACACATAGTCATTCACCCCTAGGTCCGGACCTGGCGACCGTTTCTTATCGGCCATGCATTTATATTTACCACTCATCTTTTTCAAGTTAACTTGCACCTTCTGCCATACCGATGAAAGAGATGAAGAAAACCTTTCCTCTTCGGGAACCCCAGAAGACCCCCCCTCTTTGAAAGTACAAAATTGGGGATGAAAACCGTATGCACCAAGGAATGGTGACTTGCCAGTGGACTCCTGATAATGATTATTTATGGCAAACTCAGCTAACGGTAAATATGATGACCACAACTCTTGGTTTTCAGACACAAAACACCTTAAATATGTTTCTAGGTTTTGGTTGGTACGCTCAGTCTGTCCATTCGACTGAGGATGGAAAGCTGAGGAAAAGGACAAGTGTACCCCCAAACGGGAACAAAAAGCTTTCCAAAACTTAGAAATAAACTGGGTTCCCTGATCCGAAACCACATCGGAAGGGACCCCGTGAAGCTTCACGTTTTCACTGATAAACACCTGAGCAAGAGTTTTAGCATTAGGAAGTGCGGGTAGCGCAATAAAGTGTACCATTTTACTAAACCTGTCTACTACTACCAAAATAACTGTTTTACCCACAGATAACGGTAAGTCAGTGATGAAATCCATTGACAGATGTGTCCATGGCCTATTGGGGATAAAAAGCGGCAATAAAGACCCTGCTGGACGTGTATGAGAGACTTTCGCGCGTGCACAAGTAGAGCAAGTAGACACGAAATCCATTACATCATGACGCAACCTTGGCCACCAAAAACGACGAGATAATAGCTCCAAGGTTGCTTTACTACCCGGGTGCCCAGCAAGTGCCGAATTATGATGTTCTTTTAATAATTCAAGACGCAGGTTTAACGGTACAAACAATTTCTCTGAGGGGCAAGAGGCCGGGGCGTCCCCCTGGGCCTCTAACACCTTTCCCTCTAGAACAGAGTGTACAGCAGAGACAACCACTCCTCTTTGTAAAATAGGTACCGGATCACTAACATTACCCCCTCCAGGGAAACTACGAGATAACGCGTCTGCCTTGGTATTTTTTGCCCCAGGACGATAGGTGATTACAAAGTTAAATCTGGTAAAGAATAGCGACCACCTAGCTTGTATAGGGGTGAGACGCTTAGCCGATTCTAGGTACAGAAGGTTTTTGTGATCCGTAATCACCGTGACGGGGTGGATTGCTCCCTCTAAGAAGTGACGCCACTCTTCAAGCGCCAGTTTAATCGCCAACAGTTCCCTATTTCCAACATCATAGTTCTTCTCTGCAGAAGATAATTTTTTGGAAAAGAAAGCGCAAGGGCGCCATTTGCCAGGAGACGGACCCTGAGACAATACAGCCCCCACTCCCACCTCTGACGCATCTACCTCAACAATAAAAGGCTGGGAGACATCAGGTTGAATTAGAACAGGTGCCGAGGTAAACCTCTCTTTTAGAGAGGAAAATGCATTTTTAGCGGCGTCAGACCATTTGGAAAAATCAGTCCCCTTCCTAGTCATGTCGGTAAGGGGTTTAACGATCACTGAATAATTTTTAATGAACTTTCTATAGAAATTTGAGAAACCCAAAAACCGTTGTAGGGCTTTAAGGTTCTCAGGAAGATCCCAATCTAAAATTGCCTGGACCTTCCCAGGATCCATACGGAAACCTGAAGCAGATAATAGATATCCCAGGAACTGTATTTCCTGAACGGCGAAGACACATTTTTCAATTTTCGCATATAATTTATTCGTCCGTAGGACCTGCAGTACTTGCCTGACATGCACCTCATGTGTTTTCAGATCAGCCGAATAAATTAAGATATCATCTAGGTATATGACTACAAACCTGCCGATGAGATGACTAAAAATATCATTAACGAAATGTTGGAAGACAGCGGGGGCATTGGTCAGACCGAAAGGCATAACTAGATTTTCATAATGCCCCTCAGGGGTGTTAAAAGCTGTCTTCCACTCATCCCCTTCCCTGATACGAATCAGATTGTAGGCCCCCCTAAGATCAAGTTTGGAGAACCACCTAGCACCCGCAATCTGATTAAAAAGGTCAGGAATGAGAGGAAGAGGGTATGGGTCTCGGATGGTTATCTGGTTTATCGGAAATCTAGGCAAGGACTCAGGCCCCCATCTTTCTTTTTAACAAAGAAAAACCCTGCAGCCACGGGTGAAGAAGAGGGTCTGATGTGTCCCTTAGCCAGACTCTCGGAGATATAATCTTTCATGGCTTGTCTCTCGGGACCCGAAAGATTATACAACCTGGACTTGGGTAATTTTGCACCGGGAATCAGGTTAACCGGGCAATCATAAGGACGATGAGGTGGTAGCTTCTGACAACCCTTTTCAGAAAAAACGTCCTCAAAGTCCGAAATAAATGTAGGTAGGGAAGCTATGGAGGCGATTAAGCAATTGTTATTTAAGCAATTCTCTCTGCAATGCTCACTCCACTCCAATATCTCCCTGGCCTGCCAATCCACCACTGGATTGTGCGCTACCAACCAGGGAAGACCCAATACCACAGGAGAGGGAAGGCCCTCCAGAACGTAACATGAAAGACACTCATTATGGTGGTCCCCTACCCGAAGGTGTAAATTATGAACAATGTGGGTGAGGTTTCTCTGAGACAGAGGAGCCGAATCTATAGCGAATACGGGAATAGGTCTCTGCAGCGTACAGAGAGACAAACCCATAGTGCGGGCAAAATGGGCATCTATCAAATTTACCCCTGCTCCACTGTCTAGAAAAAAAGAAATAGACTCCGTCTTAACACCAAAAACAATAACCGCTGGTAACACAAATTGAGATGTTCGTATGGAGGAAACGTATACCCCCCGGCTGACATCCTCCGCACAGCCTGGGGTTAGTAGTTTTCCGACGGTCTTTTGTTTTTGAGAAAGGAGGGACAGACATTAATGAAATGACCCTTCCCCCCACAGAAAAAACAAGCCCCCCCCTACGGCGAACCTCAGGAGGACGGACCTGACGAGAAGTTCCGCCTAGCTGCATAGGCTCATCTAAGTCAGTACAGACTAATTGTTGTTTGGGAGAGGTAACCAATTGCTCAGGAATTTTCGATCTCTCCCTAAGACGCCTATCTATTCTGATAGAGAGGGACATAACAGCATCAAGGGAAAGGGGGGTCTCATACAGCGCCAGTGCATCCTTAACCCTTTCAGATAACCCAGAGCAGAACTGACTCCTGAGAGCCGGGTCGTTCCACTGAGTATCCGTAGCCCACCTACGGAACTCTGAGCAATATTCCTCTGCTGACCGATCTCCCTGTAGGAGTCTCCGTAACTTCGACTCAGCCAGGGCGACTCGGTCAGGGTCATCATATATGAGACCCAAAGCCCCAAAAAATCCCTCCACTGACCGGAGAGCCTGGGAACCAGGGGGTAACGAGAACGCCCAGGATTGTGGGTCCCCCTGAAGCAGGGAAATGACATTACCTGAGGAGTAAGGGCGCAACTTAAAGTATAATTTGCAGGCCTCACGGAACGTCGCAAATTTGTCCCTTCCCCCAGAAAATCTGTCAGGAAGAACAACCTTGGGTTCTGTAACAACCTGGTTACCCATAGCAACCGCTGGGGGTGCGGTCTGCTGCATTTGCTGCTGTTGTTGGAGGACAGACGACCTCAATCCTGCCACCTCCAAAGACAGGCCTTGAAGCTGTTTTGCCAAGGCAGCAATAGGATCCATATTGGATTCTAAGTAGAGAAAAAAAAACTACCAAAAAATTTTTATTTTATTTTTTTCTCAAAAAGTAAAGGCCAGTTATAATATCACATACGTGACACAGAGGGAGGGAACAAGGAAGGCCCTGCCCAAGTGAGAGGGAAGGTGGTGACCCCTGACTCACCTAGCGGCTGGCACCTGGCTGCCCTGACGTCCCTAGACGGGTTCCTCACCCGTACGCCGATCACGTGCCTAAAGCCCTGGCTTTCCCTAAGCTGAGCCCTAGATAGTGAACAGGGCGGTGGGAACACTAGTCCGCACCACTAGCTCTAAAGGAAAACACCAAGGGAAGGACAGACAATACAAACTCAACATATAATCCCAGGTGGGCGACAACAGGAGACAACAAGAAGCCCAACAGGGATCCGGAGGGTAGCACTCTGGAACGACAACCAGGATACGCAACTCCAGTGGGTCAGTATAGATGTCCAGGCAGGAAGCTCTATAACTGGCAACTAGAGAAGTGTGAGGGGAGAATATAAGGAGGTTGGGAGTGGCAGACAAGAAACAGCTGAGGAGGAGAAGCTACGGATCCCTGATTGAGACAAAAAGGATAGCAAGGCAAACACAGAAAACAATCACTAAGAAACAACGTGATCTTTAGATATAGAGCGCGCAGCCACCCGCTGCGACCTCCTGACCCCGGGTATAACGGAGTCAGACGTGGCTCTTGATACCCTCGTGACAGTCTGGATTCTATCCTAGACATCTGTCTAATAAAATCACTGCCTCTCCAGTGTTTCTCCACCTTCTCCAGTGCCACAAACATCAAACTGGATGGATCCTGGTTGTGTACGTCTTTATAATGTTTTGATAGGGAATGTTTATCGTACCCCTTCCTGATGTTAGCAATATGCTCGGCCACTCTTTTTTTGAATGGTCTCTTAGTGCGTCCGATATATTGTCTATTGCAAGGACACTGGAGAAGGTAGATAACTCCACTGGAGTCACATGTAAGACAATCTTCTATCTCCCAATTAAAATCATTCTGAGTCGAGGGGACAGTCGTCGTCAGGCGGGGTTTCTTATTCATTCTACAACCCATGCACCTTCCACATTTATAAAAACCCTTCAGACTCAGCCAGGTTCTTGAAAGACTCAACTTGTTCTGTTTCCAAGGTTTTACAGTAGGGGCCACCTCAATACCTAGATTAGGTGCCCTAGTGAAGGTAATCGTCGGAACAGTCGGAAGTAGATGTCCCACAATTTTGTGATTCAGCACGTGGTGCCAATGGGTTTTAATAATTTTCTGAATCTTCCTATAGTTCTCATTTAATGGAAGAACAACCCTAATAGCTTCTTCTTTGTTTTGTGTTTTACCTTTCTCATTTTTATCTTTGTTGACTTCCTTCTCAAAAAACTCTCTTCTATCTAGTTTCCTAATTTGATTCAGTGACTCCTCCACTAAGTTTTCAGGATATTCCTTTTCAATAAATTGTCTTTTCATCTCAATGGCCTCTATCTCAAAAGTGTGTCCCTCTGTGCAGTTCCGCTTTATCCTATGGAACTGACCAGAGGAAACATTTGTCAGCCATTTTGGCAGGTGACAGCTAGAAAAATCAATATAGCTATTTCTAGCTGTGGGTTTGCGAAACGTCTCACATATGTATTTATTACCAGATTTTGTGATTAGTAAATCCAAGAATTCGGTGCTCTCCTGTATGTTTGAGGTAAAGACCAAATTTAAGTTATTAATACTAATTATTTCTAGGAATTTTTCCAATTCTTCTTTACTTTGTTTCCAGATGAAGATCACATCATCTATGTAACGGTGCCACAGGGCCAGATCCGTCCCCAGCCTTGGCTTGATGTGGTTATATTCCCACTCGGCCAAGAATAAGGCATTGATTCAACAAGGTGCTGATAGCATTCTTTAGAAATGTTGGCCCATATTGATAGGATAGCATCTTGCAGTTGCTGGAGATTTGAGGGATGCACATCCAGGGCACGAAGCTCCCGTTCCACCACATCCCAAATATGCTCTATTGGGTTGAGATCCGGTGACTGTGGTGGCCATTTTAGTACAGTGAACTCATTGTCATGTTTAAGAAACCAATTTGAAATTATTCGAGCTTTGTGACATGGTGCATTATCCTGCTGGAAGTAGCCATCAGAGGATGGATACATGTTCTCATTCTGTTTACACCCAATTCAGACTCTACCATTTGAATGTCTCAACAGAAATCGAGACTCATCAGACCAGGCAATATTTTTCCAGTCTTCAACAGTCCAATTTTGGTGAGCTCGTGCAAATTGTAGCCTCTTTTTCCTATTTGTAGTGGAGATGAGTGGTACCCGGTGGGGTCTTCTGCGGTTGTAGCCCATCCGCCTCAAGGTTGTGCATGTTGTGGCTTCACAAATGCTTTGCTGAATACCTCGGTTGTAACGAGTGGTTATTTCAGTCAACGTTGCTCTTCTATCAGCTTGAATCAGTCGGCCCATTCTCCTCTGACCTCTAGCATCCACAAGGCATTTTTGCCCACAGGACTGCCGCATACTGGATGTTTTTCCCTTTTCACGCCATTCTTTGTAAACCCTAGAAATGGTTGTGCGTGAAAATCCCAGTAACTGAGCAGATTGTGAAATACTCAGACCGGCCCGTCTGGCACCAACAACCATGCCACGCTAAAAATTGCTTAAATCACCTTTCTTTCCCATTCTGACATTCAGTTTGGAGTTCAGGAGATTGTGTTGACCAGGACCACACCCCTAAATGCATTGAAGCAACTGCCATGTGATTGGTTGACTAGATAATTTCATTAATGAGAAATAGAACAGGTGTTCCTAATAATTCTTTAGGTGAGTGTGTTTATATATATATATATATATATATATACAGTTGCAAGAAAAAGTATGTGAACCCTTTGAAATGATATGGATTTCTGCACAAATTGGTCATAAAATGTGATCTGATCTTCATCTAAGTCACAACAATAGACAATCACAGTCTGCTTAAACTAATAACACACAAAGAATTAAATGTTACCATGTTTTAATTGAACACACCATGTAAACATTCAGAGTGCAGGTGGAAAAAGTATGTGAACCCCTAGACTAATGACATCTCCAAGAGCTAATTGGAGTGAGGTGTCAGCCAACTGGAGTCCAATCAATGAGATGAGATTGGAGGTGTTGGTTACAGCTGCCCTGCCCTATAAAAAACACACACCAGTTCTGGGTTTGCTTTTCACAAGAAGCATTGCCTGATGTGAATGATGCCTCGCACAAAAGAGCTCTCAGAAGACCTACGATTAAGAATTGTTGACTTGCATAAAGCTGGAAAGGGTTATAAAAGTATCTTCAAAAGCCTTGCTGTTTATCAGTCCATGGTAAGACAAATTGTCTATTAATGGAGAAAGTTCAGCACTGCTGCTACTCTCCCTAGGAGTGGTGGCCGTCCTGTAAAGATGACTGTAAGAGCACAGCCCAGACTGCTCAATGAGGTGAAGAAGAATCCTAAAGTGTCAGCTAAAGACTTACAAAAGTCTCTGGCATATGCTAACATCCCTGTTAGCGAATCTACGATATGTAAAACACTAAACAAGAATGGATTTCATGTGAGGGTACCACAGAGGAAGCCACTGCTGTCCAAAAAAAACATTGCTGCACGTTTACAGTTTGCACAAGAGCACCTGGATGTTCCACAGCAGTACTGGCAAAATATTCTGTGGACAGATGAAATCAAAGTGGAGTTGTTGGAAGAAACACACAACACTATGTGTGGAGAAAAAGAGGCACAGCACACCAACATCAAAACATCATCCCAACTGTGAAGTATGGTGGTGGGGGCATCATGGTTTGGGGCTGCTTTGCTGCGTCAGGGCCTGGATGGATTGCTATCATGGAAGGAAAAATGAATTCCAAAGTTTATCAAGACATTTTGCAGGAGAACTTAAGGCCATCTGTCCACCAGCTGAAGCTCAACAGAAGATGGGTGTTGCAACAGGATAACGACCCAAAGTATAGAACTAAATCAACAACAGAATGGCTTAAACAGAAGAAAATACGCCTTCTGAAGTGGCCCAGTCAGAGTCCTGACCTCAACCCGATTGAGATGCTGTGGCATGACCTCAAGAAAGCGATTCACACCAGACATCCCAAGAATATTGCTGAACTGAAACAGTTCTGTAAAGAGGAATGGTCAAGAATTACTCCTGACTGTTGTGCACGTCTGATCTGCAACTACAGGAAACGTTTGGTTGAAGTTATTGCTGCCAAAGGAGGTTCAATCAGTTATCAAATCCAGGGGATCACATACTTTTTCCACCTGCACTGTGAATGTTTACAATGTGTGTTCAATAAAAACATGGTAACATTTAATTCTTTGTGTGTTATTCGTTTAAGCAGACTGTGATTGTCTATTGTTGTGACTTAGATGAAGATCAGATCACATTCTATGACCAATTTGTGCAGAAATCCATATCATTCCAAAGGGTTCACATACTTTTTCTTGCAACTGTATATATATATACTGTATATATATATATATACAGTACAGACCAAAAGTTTGGACACACCTTCTCATTCAAAGAGTTTTCTTTATTTTCATGACTATGAAAATTGTAGATTCACACTGAAGGCATCAAAACTATGAATTAACACATGTGGAATTATATACATAACAAACAAGTGTGAAACAACTGAAAATATGTCATATTCTAGGTTCTTCAAAGTAGACACCTTTTGCTTTGATTACTGCTTTGCACACTCTTGGCATTCTTTTGATGAGCTTCAAGAGGTAGTCCCCTGAAATGGTTTTCACTTCACAGGTGTGCCCTGTCAGGTTTAATAAGTGGGATTTCTTGCCTTATAAATGGGGTTGGGACCATCAGTTGCGTTGAGGAGAAGTCAGGGGGATACACAGCTGATAGTCCTACTGAATAGACTGTTAGAATTTGTATTATGGCAAGAAAAAAGCAGCTAAGTAAAGAAAAACGAGTGGCCATCATTACTTTAAGAAATGAAGGTCAGTCAATCAGCCACAAAATTGGGAAAACTTTGAAAGTAAGGGCTATTTGACCATGAAGGAGAGTGATGGGGTGCTGCGCCAGATGACCTGGCCTCCACAGTCATCGGACCTGAACCCAATCGAGATGGTTTGGGGTGAGCTGGACCGCAGAGTGAAGGCAAAAGGGCCAACAAGTGCTAAGCATCTCTGGGAACTCCTTCAAGACTGTTGAAAGACCATTTCAGGTGACTACCTCTTGAAGCTCATCAAGAGAATGCCAAGAGTGTGCAAAGCAGTAATCAAAGCAAAAGGTGGCTACTTTGAAGAACCTAGAATATTACATATTTTCAGTTGTTTCACACTTGTTTGTTATGTATATAATTCCACATGTGTTAATTCATAGTTTTGATGCCTTCATAGTCATTAAAATAAAGAAAACTCTTTGAATGAGAAGGTGTGTCCAAACTTTTGGTCTGTACTGTATATACTGTATATATATATATATATATTTCATTTTCAAGCAGAAGAGGTCGGTGCAATTACTTCTGAGCATTTTAAAATCCTAATCTACTGTTCCCCAAGCAGTGTCTGCCACAGGAGAAATGCAAGGCCAGATGTGGCCTCCCTGGTAATAAGAGCTGAACGCTAGTGGTTAGAAAAGTCATAACTATTGATCACTGTGCCGGCTTCTATTCAAAAAGCAGTTGTCACCATGAGGCAGTCCCTTCCCACATCCAGACATAATATTACATCAAAGGCCTTAAGCAGTTCCCCTTCAAGTCTTTTTTAGCTCACTCCTCCTGCAGTCTTAGTGTAGAGCAGGGATCAGCAACCTCTGGCACTCCAGCTGTTGTGAAACTACAACTACCAGCCTGCTCCATTCACTTCTATGGGAGATCTAAGAACAGACAAGCAATTGTGTATGCTGGGAGTTGTAGTTTCACCACAGATGGAGTGCTGATCCCTGGTGTAGACGTTCTTTATTATGATAGAAGTCATGATTTGTTTTCTTTGTAAGTTAAAGGGTTGGTCCAGCCTTAGGGCTGACAACCCGTATCTAACCTGGGTGGCTGGGCCACCTGACATTCAAAAACTGTACTCTCCTGTTCACAGTCCTGTCACTGCTTCTTTCCTAGCCACTTCCAGCCCCCACAGGACCAAAAGGTAGCTTGGTCCCATGACCGCTTCAGCCAATAACAGGCCTTAGCAGTCTTGAACAATACAACACAAGTGTGACATATCGTTCAAGCCAATGTGACCACTGATGCCTGTGATTGGCAGCAGCAGTCACTGGACCAAACCCCTGAGTAGTGTTTTTTGTTGTTGAAGGGCCCAGGTTAGGACCATAGTAGTTGTTGGCTCCAACGCCGGATAACTATTTTAAAGGGAACCTGTCACCAGGATTTTGTGTATAGAGCTAAGGACATGGGTTGCTAGATGGCCGGTAGCACATCCGCAATACCCAGTCCCCATAGCTCTGTGTGATACATATGCAAATTTACCTGAGATGAGTCCTGTCCCTGACTCATCTCAGGGTAATTTGCATATGTATCAAATCGTTTTTTTTACACAATAAAAGCACACAGAGCTATGGGGACTGGGTATTACGGATGTGCTAGCGGCCATCTAGCAACCCATGTCCTCAGCTTTATACACAAAATCCTGGTGACAGGTTCCCTTTAAGTCATAGCTGGCGGTTTCTGAGATTCTAGTGGTGTGAGCAGCTTCAAAAGTGGACCTTCCCATCAGGAGTCTAGTGATTGGCATAGCGGTTCCAAGCTATGCTGTTTTTAATTAAAAGTTTCTTATTAAATTTCATTGTTTTAAGTTTAGTAATAGCTGTGGTTGACCACAATACAGGAAAATAATTGACTGTGTCCCTGTGTTTATTTCAAGGGGTGTTACATAGCAGGAGGTTATGTTGCTATAACTCTGTCTGCCTGATTTGCAGATACTATCAAAGGACCTGGGCTGTTATATAACAAGGTTTACAGATCACAATGATACTCGGGGATCACACTGTTTTAGACGTTATATAGCTGAGAGTAGAGATTTCTGCTTAAGGTGCCAGAGAGTAGTTGTCAATCATAGTAGCGCTCCCATGCAGCATCTGAGGCTTTAAAAAAAAAAAAAAGACAGTACCTATAAGCAATATTATCTCCCCACTGAATTTTTTTATGGTTTTTTTTTGTATTACAAAATTTAAAAAGTGTATTTTATTGCACCTTGACAAAAAAATATTAAATGTAATCTTTACAGAGTGATCTACATGTGCTACAATGTTTAAAACCAAAAAGTTGAATGCATAATTAAAATCAATGGATACCCGCGCTACCTCATTCAAGTGGAACAATAGAGTTATAATGTTCTAGCACTGAGTAACACTCGTGTGAGTGTGTCGCTGCTGGTCTACAAGAGGGATAAATTGCCTAAACCCTAAATAAATATATTGATAAAACAAAAGAATATGTAGACCGCGCTGAGTGAACAGTGTCAAGTATTGAGTCCCGTAAATAATGCTGCATCGAATGAAATCATACCCCCAACTAAGTGCACACCACTGTTCGCTGAATCAAAGTACACTCCTAATCCAAAATAATCAACCTGGTAGACAATAGGTTTGCAGGTTGATACTGCAAGAGATAGTAACTTGCCTGTACTGGACCGGTGCACGGGATCCCCGCTGTGGTTCTCAGTAGTGCTGCTGGAGTGTTGCTGGAGTATTCGTATCTTCAGGTTTCCTCTACAAGCGCGCGCAGTCCCGGCCGGTCACACTAAGGATGAATGCCTTCTCGAACCAAAAAACTGCCAACGCGTTTCGAAATTAACGAATTTCTCCCTCAGGGATGGTCGTTGGTTATTTTCTCTGAGAATAAATAGGCGTCCGTTCCCATGGTTACCAGTTCTCCAGTCATTCTCTAAATTGCAGACTACCGACGTACTAAATGTCCTCTGTATTTATTAGACCAAATTTACGATTCTATTTGCTGATGTTTTAAACATATGACAAGGAGAGTATATTGAAATTCATTAGCTAAGTCCGTTTATAAATTATTTTATATCTTAATGGATTTTTATTTTTTATTTTGTTAATTTGTTGATTATTATATAGTTTTTCTGATAATAAATACTAGGAGAAAGCAAATAATTCAATTTCTTGATTAAGTCCCCCTGGTGCAAGACTGTCCAGGTTAAAGATCTATTTTGTTTCATTCCTTGACATTAATCTAATGTAGTCTCCACCTCTTTGGTCAGGTCTGATATGTTCTAATGCTCCGAATATTGACCCCCCCAAAGTTCCCTCTATGTTTGTCTGCAAAATGGCGAGAGAGTGGATGGCCGTCGATTTTTTTTATTTTTATTGATATTACCCATATGTTCCCTTATTCTGGTCTGTAAGGTTCTTTTTGTTCTGCCTACATATAATTTAGCACAGGGACATTTTATAAAATAAATCACACCGCTAGTGTGGCAAGTGAGATGACCTTCTATTTTATATGTCTTTTGTGCACCCTCTATTGTTTTTATTGGTTCGGTCTGTCTTGTTATGTGGCAGGCCTTACAAATTTTACAGGGAAAGAAACCAGACTTGATGTTGTATATTGTTGGTCTATTATTCTTGGTGTTATGTATTGTTTGTTTATTACTCTTTTTTGTTGTTGTTTTGACAGAAGGGGCTATTATATTCCCCAGATTTTTTGCCTTCTTAAATGTAAAGCAAGGACATTGTGGTATTTTCCCCCTATTATCTTATCTTGTTTCAGGGTATCCCAGTGACAATTTTAAAAAAAAGGGTCTCTCTCTCGCTATATTGCGTTATGGAAATTTTAAAGGCGGAATCATTTTCCTTCTCTAGTGGGTCTTTTTTGTTATCCTTTTTTTTGTGTATAAGAGACTTCCTGTCGATTAGTGCTGTTTCTGATTTTATTTTCTCCAATTCACTTGTCCTGTATCCTTTTTCCTCAAATTTGTTCTGTAGCATATTTGCCTCTTTATCAAACTAATCTTGTGATGTCAATTACGTCTCAGTCTGATAAATTGGCTACGCGGAACATTAGTCAGCCAGATTGGTAGATGGCAGCTCTCCAATGAGATGTAGCTATTACTGTCCGTAGGTTTGGAATAAGTCTGAGTAAGGATTTGATTATTCTAAATGATAATAGTTAAATCTAAAAAATGTATCTGTGCTGAAAACTGGAGTAAATTGTAAATAAAATTCATTTTTATTCATTTCTTGCAAAAACTTTTTAAGTAAACCTATCCCATCTTCCCAAATAAAAATGATATCATCAATAAAACGATGCCAGAGGACCAGATTCGCACCGAGCCGGCCATTGGGAAAGATGGTAAGCTCCTCCCACCTCCCCATATACAAATTAGCAAAACTCAGTGCGAATCTGGTCCCCATAGCGGTACCCCACGTCTGCAGGAAAAATGAGTCCTCAAATTTAAAATAATTATGATTTAAAATAAATAAGATGCACTCCCCGATTAACTCAATTTGTCCCAATGGTAATGTACTATCCTTCTTTAAAAAATATTCAGTCGCTGCCTTCCCCTCTTCATTCTCAATTATAGTATAGAGGGAGGAAACATCCAGAGTGCCCAGGATGTATCCTGGTTTCCATTCTCTACTTTCCAAAATTTCCAAGATGTGCTGTGTGTCCTTTAAGTAAGCTGGAAGTTTTTGAACATACTTCTGTAAGATTACATCAACATATTTGGATAAGTTAGATGTCAAACTACCTATACCTATACCTGATATTATAGGCCTTCCTGGTGGGTCAGTGGTACTTTTATTTATTTAGGCAAGTAGTAAAAGATGGCTATACGGGGAGATTGAATGTTAATGAACTCTGCTTCCTCCTTGGTAATAATGCCTCGTTTAACATAGAGAACAAGGTTTCTGATCAGGCGCAAAACACATAGGATCCAATCCGTCTCTTATAGGTGAATCTTTTTTAATTGCATAAATAAAATAAAATAGAACAACGCGTTTCGGGGCTCAAAGTGTCCCCTTCATCAGGTTAACAGTAGTCACCGTTTAACATAGAAACATAGAATGTGTCGGCAGATAAGAACCATTTGGCCTATCTAGAAACATAGAAACATAGAATGTGTCGGCAGATAAGAACCATTTGGCCCATCTAGTCTGCCCAATATACTAAATACTATGAATAGCCCATGGCCCTATCTTATATGAAGGATGGCCTTATGCCTATCCCATGCATGCTTAAACTCCTTCACTGTATTTGCAGCTACCACTTCTGCAGGAAGGCTATTCCATGCATCCACTACTTTCTCAGTAAAGTAATACTTCCTGATATTACTTTTAAACCTTTGCCCCTCTAATTTAAAACTATGTCCTCTTGTAGCATTTTTTCTTCTTTTAAATATTCTCTCCTCTTTTACCTTGTTGACTCCCTTTATGTATTTAAAAGTTTCTATCATATCCCCCCTGTCTCGTCTTTCTTCCAAGCTATACATGTTAAGGTCCTTTAATCTTTCCTGGTAACTTTTATCCTGCAATCCATGTACCAGTTTAGTAGCTCTTCTCTGAACTCTCTCCAAAGTATCAATATCCTTCTGGAGATATGGTCTCCAGTACTGCGCACAATACTCCAAATGAGGTCTCACTAGTGCTCTGTAGAGCGGCATGAGCACCTCCCTCTTTCTACTGTTAATGCCTCTCCCTGTACACCCAAGCATTCTGCTAGCATTTCCTGCTGCTCTATGATATTGTCTGCCTACCTTTAAGTCTTCTGAAATAATGACCCCTAAATCCCTTTCCTCAGATACTGAGGTTATATTACTGATTTTATATTCTGCTTTTGGGTTTTTGCACCCCAGCTGCATTATCTTGCACTTATCAACATTAAATTTTAGTTGCCAGATTTTTGACCATTCCTCTAGTTTTCCTAAATCCTTTTCCATTTGGTGTATCCCTCCAGGAGCATCAACCCTGTTAAAAATCTTTGTGTCATCAGCAAAAAGACACACCTTACCATCAAGGCCTGCAATTTCGCAGATAAAGATATTAAACAATATGGGTCCCAGAACAGATCCCTGAGGTACTCCACTGGTAATAAGACCAATCCTCTCCTTAAGTATGGTTTCCATAAATTTCCCTACTATTGATGTCAGGCTTTCTGGCCTATAGTTGCCCGATTCCTCCCTACTACCTTTCTTGTGAATGGGCGCAACATTTGCTCATTTCCAATCTTCTGGGACGACTCCTGTTACCAGTGATTGGTTAAATAAATCTGTTAATGGTTTTGCTAGTTCACCGCTAAGCTCTTTTAATAGCTTTGGGTGTATCCCATCAGGCCCCTGTGACTTATTTGTATTAATTTTAGACAGCTGACTTAGAACCTCTTCCTCTGTAAAGACACATGCATCAAAAGATTCATTAGTCTTCCTTCCTAACTGAGGTCCTTTTCCTTCATTTTCCTTTGTAAAAACTGAACAAAACTATTCATTGAGGCAGTCAGCTAGTTCTTTATCTTCTTCCATATACCTTCCTTCTTTTGTTTTTGATTTAATTCCTTGTTTTAGTTTCCTTTTTTCATTTATGTATCTGAAGAATGTCATATCGCCTTTTTTCACTGACTGAGCTAATTTCTCTTCTGCCTGTGCTGTAGAAGCTCTTATAACTTGTTTGGCCTCTCTCTGCCTAATCTTATAAATTTGCCTGTCATCCTAATTTTTTTTTTTTTTATAATTACTAAATACTATCTTTTTGTTTTTAATGATTTTGGCCACTTCTGCTGAGTACCACAGTGGTCTCTTCCTTTTTTGCTTTTACTGACTAGCCTAATGCAATTATCTGTTGCCTTCAATAGTGCCACTTTTAAGTAGTCCCATTTCCTCCATTGAAACTGTTCCAATCTGATAGGGACTCATATACCACCAATCTAATTTTAGAAAAGTCAGTTTTTCTAAAATCTAAAACTTTTGTTTTTGTGTGGTGTGACTTAGTCACTGTACTTATAGTAAACCACACTGATTTCTTCCCTTTTTGTGTTAATTTGTTCAATTCTTGTTTGTATTGTAGAATAGGATTAAATTTAAGTGGTTGATAGTTTTTTTTTGTCCCCTAAGAGTTTCATAGATTCATTAAAATATTGTGAATAATCTAATATGACAAGGCCCCCGCCCTTGTCTGCCGGGCGGATGATAATGTCATTATTACTTTGAAGTGATTTTTAGGTTTCTTTCCCTCTAAAATTTGTAAGGCCTGCCACATAACAATGATTCAATGGCCAAAGAAAAAGGGGAGAAGGCGCTCATAGGTGGTGGTGGACAAGATATGTTGTTATCTGCTCCTGGCGAGGGTGAGTGATTACTACTCACCTTGGTTTGGTTGCACTTAATGTAGTGCAATTCTGGTAGAATTAAAATCGTAGGGGTGATCTGGGTTGGTGCAGCCGAATATCGTCCAAGTTGACCATGGGCGGGAGCCAAGCCGCCGCTTTGGTGCGTATTGTGGTATATGAGGGGGAGCTCGTCTGCACTTGGTTCATGCGGTGAGCGGATGGACACAAGGCGCAATTCACAACCCAGTTGAGGATACAAAGTATTTTTTATTTTTTGTTTAGCAAAGACGACGCGTTTCGGGGTACGCAGACCCCTTTATCAAGTCTAAAAGAACAACACAAAATTCGATAATATAATATATGTACAAATGGACGAATCCATGGGTAAAAAGTTTAGGTTAAAACAATAAATATATGCATACGTATATACACTGCTCAAAAAAATAAAGGGAACACTTAAACAACACAATGTAACTCCAAGTCAATCACACTTCTGTGAAATCAAACTGTCCACTTAGGAAGCAACACTGAATGACAATCAATTTCACATGCTGTTGTGCAAATGGGATAGACAACAGGTGGAAATTATAGGCAATTAGCAAGACACCCCCAATAAAGGAGTGGTTCTGCATGTGGTGACCACAGACCACTTCTCAGTTCCTATGCTTATGTTTTGGTCACTTTTGAATGCTGGCGGTGCTTTCACTCTAGTGGTAGCATGAGACGGAGTCTACAACCCACACAAGTGGCTCAGGTAGTGCAGCTTATCCAGGATGGCACATCAATGCGAGCTGTGGCAAGTTTGCTGTGTCTGTCAGCGTAGTGTCCAGAGCATGGAGGCGCTACCAGGAGACAGGCCAGTACATCAGGAGCAGTGGCGTCTCTAGCTTTCAAATTTTGGGGGGGCACACTGGGGACCAGGGCAAAAGTAGGGGGGGCAGCTATAACAATGATACATTTACACAAGTACGCTTAGAAATGCTACAATACTTTACCCAATACCTAAAACCGCAACAGGGAAGAAAAGTCCAGCTGTCTGTGGATGACACTTTTATAGAGAGGGGGATCTGTGGATGACACTGCTATGGGGGGGATCTTATGCTATATGTGTCATCCACAGATCCACCCCATGACAGTGTCATCCCCATTTCCCCCTCCATAACAGTGTCATCCACAGATCTCCCTCCCTATAACAGTGTCATCCACAGATCTCCCTCCCTATAACAGTGTCATCCACAGATCTCCCTCCCTATAACAGTGTCATCCACAGATCTCCCTCCCCGCCTCTCACAGGAGTGTACATATATAAAATAAACATATTTCACATGAACACTTACAGTTACTTGGCTTGGCCCTTGGGGATCTCGGACGCCACTTCAACACTTGGCCGGGGGCTCGGCGGAGCTGATGTTGTGTTTTATCCTAATGAGAATGATTTCATAATAAGGATTTGGAGAAGGGGCAGAGGGATAGTAGAGCAGAGAGAGGCTGGTGCTGCTACTAGGGGGTCATACCATGGGGGAGTAATAAAACCCACCATAATGCCCCCCAGTAGAAATAATTCTCCTTATAATGTGCAAAACATACCCCATTATGCCCCCAGTTGAGCTAATGTCCCCCATAATGTGCCAGTATAAAATACCCCTATATAGTGCCCTAGTAAATGCCTCCATAGTGCTCCTCTCCCCCCTCCCTGCTAGTGCCCCCCATAATGTACCAGTATAAAATGCCCCATATATCGTGCCCCAGTAGATGCCCTCAGTGTCCCCCATAATTTGCAAGTATAAAATACCCCTTCTTAGTGCCCCCCGTAGATGACTCCATAGTACTTCTGTCTCCCCTTCTCCATAGTACCCACCATAATGTGTCCCAGTATAAAATGCTACTGTACAGAGCCCCCCATATAAAACACCTCTTCTTTGTGGCCTCAGTAGATGCCCCTATAGTGCCCACCAATAATGTGCCAGTAGTAAGTGCCCTCAATAATGTGCTACTGCCAGTAACAAGAGCCCCCCAATGTGCCAGTAATAAGCCCCCATCACGTGCCAGTAACAAGAGCCCCCATCACGTGCCAGTAATAAGCCCCCCAATGTGCCAGTAATAAGCCCCCCATCACGTGCCAGTAATAAGCCCCCCATTACGTGCCAGTATTAAGCCCCCCATCACTTGCCAGTATTAAGCCCCCCCATCACTTGCCAGTATTAAGCCCCCCATCACTTGCCAGTATTAAGCCCCCCCATCATGTGCCAGTATTAAGTCCCCCCATCATCATGTGCCAGTATTAAGTTCCCCCCATCATGTGCCAGTATTAAGTCCCCCCCATCATGTGCCAATATTAAGTCCCCCCCATCATGTGCCAGTATTAAGTCCCCCCATCATCATGTGCCAGTATTAAGTCCCCCATTATCATGTGCCAGTATTAAGCCCCCCCATTGTAATAAGCCCCCCCATTGTAATAAGCCCCCCTCATTGTAATAAGCCCCCCCCCATTGTAATAAGCCCCCCCATTGTAATAACAGTAACACTGTTGCCAGTAACACTATTGTAAAAAAAAAAAAAAACACTTATTATACTTACCTCAGTGTCAGCGATGCGATGCAGACTCTTCCTGTGTCCCGCGCTGTAAGGCTCAGGCGGCGCGATGACGTCATCGCCCCGCCTGCGCCGGCCTCTGATAGGCTGCCGGCCTAGTGCCTGCAGCCTATCAGAGGAAGGGGAAGGGACACTCCTCTCCCTCCCCTGCACCTCCGCTGGCACAGGCAGATGACTATGGAGATGAGCGCAATGGAAGCGCTTATCTCCCTGTGCCCGGCGGTGGCGGCTCCCTTGGGGGGGGCATTTTAGTTGGGGGGGCACATGGGGGGCACAGCATGATGTAGGGGGGGCCGTGGCCCCCTCTGGCCCCCCCTGGCGACGCCACTGATCAGGAGACGTGGAGGAGGCCGTAGGAGGGCAACAACCCAGCAGCAGGACCGCCTTTGTGCAAGGAGGAACAGGAGGAGCACTGCCAGAGCCCTGCAAAATGACCTCCAGCAGGCCACAAATGTGCATGTGTCTGCTAAAACGGTCAGAAACAGACTCCATGAGGGTGATATGAGGGCCCGACGTCCACAGGTGGGGGTTGTGCTTACAGCCCAACACCGTGCAGGATGTTTGGCATTTGCCAGAGAACACCAAGATTGGCAAATTCGCCACTGGCGCCCTGTGCTCTTCACAGATGAAAGCAGGTTCACACTGAGCACATGTGACAGACGTGACAGTGTCTTGAGACGCCGTAGAGAACGTTCTGCTGCCTGCAACATCCTCCAGCATGACCAGTTTGGCATTGGGTCAGTAATGGTGTGGGGTGACATTTCTTTGGAGGGCCGCACAGCCCTCCATGTGCTCGCCAGAGGTAGCCTGACTGCCATTAGGTACCGAGATGAGATCCTCAGACCATATGCTGGTGCGGTTGGCCCTGGGTTCCTCCTAATGCAAGACAATGCTAAACCTCATGTGGCTGGAGTGTGTCAGCAGTTCCTGCAAGACGAAAGCATTGATGCTATGGACTGGCCCGCCCGTTCCCCAGACCTGAATCCAATTGAGCACATCTGGGACATCATGTCTCGCTCTATCCACCAACGTCACGTTGCACCACAGACTGTCCAGGAGTTGGCACATGCTTTAGTCCAGGTCTGGGAGGAGATCCCTCAGGAGACCGTCCGCCACCTCATCAGGAGCATGCACAGGCGTTGTAGGGAGGTCATACAGGCACGTAGAGGCCACACACTCTACTGAGCCTCATTTTGACTTGTTTTAAGGACATTACATCAAAGTTGGATCAGCCTGTAGTGTGTTTTTCCACTTTAATTTTGAGTGTGACTCCAAATCCAGACCTCTATGGGTTGAAAAATTTGATTTCCATTTTTTTATTTTTGTGTGATTTTGTTGTCAGCACATTCAACTATGTAAAGAACAAAGTATTTCAGAAGAATATTTAATTAATTCAGATCTAGGATGTGTTATTTTTGTGTTCCCTTTATTTTTTTGAGCAGTGTATATATGCGTATATAAAATAGAACGTATATAATAATAATAATAAATAAATATATGGTAATGGTCATTGTGGAAAGTCTGTGTGTATGAGAAAGTGAGTATAAATGTTTTATCTATTGGAAGAGTGTGGGTTGTGAGAGATTTCACAAGTGTGAGCAGGTATATGTGTACATGATAGTAGGTAGTTATACGTAGTTCAATTTGGTTGTTCGGTCTGGATTAGGCCAGGGATTGACCCGATAAATACATAGAAAAAATAAATAATAATAATAAAAATATATATATATTGTGAGACAGTGACAGGTCTCACTCAGGTTAGAGGCATGGAAGGGGTGGATAATGTGGTCCACACCCCTGTTCCACCTCAGGTGAGACAAGCTGGAGGTAATCAGCCTGGCATAAGGCACCTCCCAGAGTGTCAGAAAGGGGGTAGTGTGTTACCTGTGGACAGAGGCCTGGAGGCTCTGTCTGTGTGGTCTCAGCTGGGCAAGGCTGAGGGACCACAAGGCTGGGAGATAGCCTGGAGTTGGGGGACGCAGCGACGCCTGGGAGGGTCGCAGGGCCATAGTCAGGCAGACTACTGAGCCCCAATCCCCCACAAGAAATACTGAACTGGAGACAGTGGGCGTACTGTGCTCTGTACAGCCAGGAGGCTGTGGGACATTGGCTGACAAAGCCGCATGTGTTCACAGGGTGTGAACTGTGACTTTAGGTGAGTCAGGATATTATATGTTTAGTTAGAACCCAGCCGGGCAGGTGTTTATTTTGTACCTTTTATGTTTGGATTGCTGAGGAGCCAAATAAAGTGATGTTTGGACCAGAAACTTGGTGTCTGGCGACGATATTTGTGTGAATCACCCCCGGAGAAGAGCTAACCCCCCACAATATATATATATATATATAAAGTATTAGGGATAATAATGATAAAGATAGGTAAATAAAAAATGAATAAGTATGTGCATGTACAGTTTTATCAGAGGGTGCTGTCATCCCTTGGATATACAGACAGTAACTATCAGTCGTCAAGAGATACTGTGTACAGGTAACTTAGACGGGTGGTGCATTGTTGGTACCTGTATCCTTGTCACCGTAGGCTTAATGGGGGTCACTCTTGTTGGAGATCCCTTTTAGGGGGTATGGCGGTCCGCACTGCTGTGGTAGATGATGATGAAGTGATGTTAAGTTGGGTGACGTTTTATAAAAAAAACATCAGCATGAGGTTTAGTAAGTCAGTATATGTTCAATGGTTAATGGGTGGATATTAGTCCACTGGTTGAACTGGGCCCGATAGTGGATTTGGTAATTCTGGTGGGTGCTGTTTGCTGGGGGGCATAATTGAGTAAGGCATAATTGAGTGATTCTTGTGGAGAATGTAATAGTAAGTAGTGTTGAGCATAAATCCGGGCATGTGGCAATAGGCAATGATTGTATGTCTAGGATGAATAATATGGCATGTAGGGATGGTAGTAATTACCTTAATGATGCGGCCGATGAGTGTCCTCCTGTGGTAGCGCTTCTGCACGAGCAGCCCGCGGTGTGCAGAAGAGCGCTCAATCCAGGGGTTATGAGGGCGGGGGAAGGGGGCGTGGCCGGGGCGTGTCTGCGGCCCGGTCAAAGGGGTGGGCGGTTATGTCTGCTGGTGGATGAGGCTGTGTGTGCCGGTGCTGGGGGCGGGACTGTGCGCAGTGGGTGTAGTAAGGGGCGTGGTGGAGGGCCAATCCTAAATGAATAGGTATGTGGTTGCGGTGCAGTGATGGGATGAAGGAGGCGTGGCTGGGGCGTCTCTGTTGCCGGTGGTGCGAGCTGGAATGTGGGCCGTGGGCGGAGCGAGGGGTGTTGCTGAGGGCGCGGCCGGGGTGTCCGGACTATTGGATGGATGGTTGGGGTGCCGTGCTGGGGACGGGGTAGGTATCGCGGCTGAAGTGTGTCTGTGGCCTGTAGGGACGGGGCGGTCCCCACAGCTCGCCGGTGCGACATGTGTTTAGTAGGTAGGGGTGGGAGCGTGGGGAGCGTGGGCAGCTGGGCGGCGAGAGGGGCGTGGCGGAGGGGCCGTCCCGATGGTTGGATACGCTGCTGTGTAGCTAGTGATAGTAAGTGGACAGCGGATGCAGCCGTGACTGGTGTTGTGATGTTTGTGCCGTAGGTGAAATGGCAATGAGAGCTGGCAGATGAAGGCAATGAGAGCTATCATAGTAAGAAAGTTCTGAGTATTGGAATGGGGAGATGTAGTGATGAGTGGCTGGGGGTTGTACTGCAGAGTTTGGAAAGGGAGTCTGGGGATGTGGGGGACATAAATGAGGGGGGGGGGAATGTGTGGCTGTGGATGGAGTGAATGGTGATGGAATTGGGGGAGGAACTGAAATTGCAGGAGTAGCTGGAAATGGATTGATAATAATTAAGGGTGGGGGGGCAGAAAAGGGACGCAGACCATATGGTTAGGTGTGGTTGGTGTATGGTGGCAGTGTGCAAGGTGGACTGGATGTCCGGATAGAGGGTCCCGATGGGAAAATACTGGATATGGGGCCGAATGCCATCGAGAAGGTAGATCGTGGTATCAGACTGGGTATCCAGGTGTGTTCTGGAAGAGGTGGGAGAGTGTGGACCTGGAGAAAGGGCGAGGTGGAATGTATGAGCGTGAGTATTTTAAAAACACTGGTTCTCCATGCTTTCGTTTAGTCCATTGGGTTCAAGTGTGTGGAGTTTGAATATCCAAAACATTTCACGTCTTTGGAGGGTCCTGTATCTGTCCGGACAATGGGCTTCAATGTGGTCTATAGGGGTGATTGATAATTTAGAGGGGTCCTGGTTGTGGGTGGCCAGGTAGTGTCTGCAGACGCTATGTTTTAGGTATCCCTTGGTGATGTTGGATCTGTGTTAATTAATACGTTCCCTTAGGGCCTGGATTGTCCTGCCGACGTACTGTAAACCGCATTCGCACTCCAATAGGTATATCACATACAATGTTGCACAATTAATGAAATTCTTGATTTGGAAGTCCTCGCCAGTAGTGTTGCTCCTAAAGGTTCGGGTTTTATTGGAAATGTTGGTACAGCATTTGCATAGGGTGTGGCCGCACCTGAAGCTGCCAACAGGGGCAGGGGTCCCACTGATAGTACCGATCAAGGCTGTTTTTTTCTTTTTTAGTTTACTTGGGGCCAGGATGTTCTTCAGCGACTTTGCTTTCCTGAATGTGATCTGTGGCCTCTGTGGTATATTGGGTTTGAGGTATGGATCGTTAGTTAATATGTGCCAGTGCTTCATCAGGATCTTCCTCAAGGTTTCGTGGTTAGTGTTGTAGGTGGTGATCAGTGATGTTTTGTATGGATTAGGAGTATCTGTTTCTCTTGGTTTAGTTTTGGTCGCCAGGCATTCGTCTTGACTTAAGGTATTCGCCCGGGAGAAGGCATTCTCGACGATCTTACTCGGGTATCCTTTGTTCATGAATCTATTCCGTAAGATCTTACTTTGAGTAATGAAGTCCTCTTTGGTAGAGCAGTTTCTCCTTATGCGTTTAAATTGGCTGTATGGTATGTTGTTCTTCCATTTTCTGTAATGCACGCTCCTGAAGTCGAGATAGTTGTTTCCGTCTACTTTTTTGAAAAAGGTTTTTGTTTGGATATTTTCATTACAGGGAAATAGGAGTAGATCCAGATATTCTATTGAAGTGGTTGAGATGTTGGCTGTAAAGGTGAGGTTCCAGGTGTTAGTGTTGAGGTGTGAAATAAATGCTTCTGCCTCTTTATTGCTTCCTCCCCAGATTATGATAAGGTTGTCAATATATCGTTTGTAAAATATGATCATATCGTTCCAGTTGTGATTGTTGTAGATTAATTGCTCTTCAAAGCGTCCCATGTAGAGGTTTGCGTAACTCGGCGCGAAAAGGCGTCCCCATAGCGGTTCCCTTCTGCTGTCTATACAGACAGTTTTCAAAGTTGAATATATTGTGAGTTAGGATAAACCGGATGGCATCTGTGATGAATGTCTTGTGTTCCGGAGAGAGTTGGTTATCCATATCTAAATAATATTGAGATGTGGTGATACCTGCTTTGTGTGGAATGTTTGAGTATAGGGATGCTACGTCTAGTGTCATCCAGCGGTACGTGGAGTTCCATTTGATGTCCTTTAGTAAGGAAATAAGTTGGGCGGAATCTCTAAGGTGAGAACGGAGATTAGTAACATGTTTCTGTAAAAAAAAGGTCGACGTAATGTGAGAGGTTACTAGTCAGGGAGTTGATCCCTGATATGATGGGTCTTCCTGGCGGGTTTTCGATGCTTTTGTGGACTTTTGGTAAGTAATAAAATATTGCTGTAGTTGGATGATCAATGGTGATGAATTCTTTATCTTTTTTGGTTAGTACATGGTTGTCTTCAGCCTGTTTTAATAGTATTCCGAGTTCTTTTATGTCCTCGGTGAGAGGGTTATAGGTGAGGGGTTTGTAGTAGGAAGTATCTTCCAGGATCCTGTGTGCTTCTTTGATATAGTCAGATTTCTTTTGGAGTACGATCCCGCCTCCTTTGTCCGCACTCCTTATTGTAATGTTATCGTTACTGCTTAGTTCTTTCAGAGCGTTTTTTTCTTTTTTAGTAAGGTTCGGTTTGGTGCTGGTGTTTTTGTTGATAGTTCTGACGTCTTTAGAAACGAGGGAAAAAATGTGTTTATGTAAATGGGATTGAAAGTGGGCTTTAGTTTGAGTTCGGTGTGTAGAGTGATGCCACATAACAAGACAGACCGAACTAATAAAAACAATAGAGGGTGCACAAAAGACATATAAAATAGAAGGTGGAGGTTTGAGAGTATGTGGGCAGAATGGCTGAAAAACTGATTAAGATAGAGGTTGGACTGTGGTGTGGGGGGAGGCGTTGGGGATGGAGAGAGATGCCTCCTCCTGCTCAGAGTACAGAAGAAATTCCCTTAGAGGAGGTGGAGGAGGAATGGTGGGTTGTCCCTGCCCTGGTACCCGCAGAGGCTCCAGCCGTGGCAAGTTTTCCACCCAGGGAAAGTGTTGAGCGGTCAACAGCTCCTCTCCCATTAAATGTGCCTGGCGTCCCCAGTGCTTCTGAGCCTGTCACTCTACAAAGGTGAACGAGGCCCAATGCTGGTGTGCCCCCACAGCGTTATGCCCAGGATGAGTTTGTATGGGGAGGGTTGCTAAAATTACAACCTCTAGTGGGGTGGTCTGTGAGATAGGGAAACCGCTCTCCCTGTCTGAACACTGTTTTTGTGATTAAATTAAATGTTCTGGACTGACATTCTGCTGTTTGGCCACAAGATGCCGCTGTTTCCTAACATAGCTACAGACGGCACATATATCTCCATATTCATGATAGAGGTGGGGTTTTACACAAGGTCTGGAGAGGAAGAGAAAGGACAGAGCGGCCATCTTAGAGGGAGGTGAAGCTAAGGAGCAGTGTGAGCAGAGAGTCTGACGGCATCCAGGTGTGAGAGCAACCCTCAGATACAGTGGCGTAACTAGAGTGTTATGGGCCCCGGTGCAAACTTTGGATTGGGCCCCCTCCCCCCCAATTTATACACAGAGGCGGAAATTTGTTTTTACACTAAGCCCAATGCATGGCTACACTCACCCAGTCCTAACTAATAAAAGCTGGTCCTACCTCATCCAGGGTGTCGCTGGCGTTGACGTGATCAAGAACACATGTGGTGAAAGAGAAAAAAAAAGAATAATCACATAAGGAAGGGATGGTGACTGCCCCTGTGAAATTACCAGCAGGAGGCGCTGTGCTGGCCTGTAAGACAGAGCCATGCCAATTTATAGCAGGGTAATCTAGGACATTTCCCCTAAGTGCTACCACACAGTACTAATGCCCACATTGTGGCCACTCATAGTAATGAAGCCCACCTTGTGGCCCCCTCACAATAGTTGTATCCTCCTTGTGGCCCCTCACAGCAGTTATGCCCACCTTTGTTCCTGTCACAGTAGTTATGCCCACTTTTGTGCCCCCTCACTGTAGTTTTGCCCAGATATGTGTCCCCTCACAGTAGTTATACAAGATATGTTCCCCCCTCACAGTAGTTATGACCAGATATGTGCCTCTCTCACAGTAGATATGCCTAGATATGTGCCCCCTCACAGTAGTTATGGCCAGATATGTGCCACCTCACAGTAGTTATGGTCATATATGTGCCCCCTCACAGTAGTAATGCCCAGATATGTGCCCCCTCACAGTAGTAATGCCCAGATATGTGCCCCCTCACAGTAGGTATGGCCAGATATGTGCCCCCTCACAGTGGATATGCCAGATATGTGCCCCTCACAGTGGATATGCCAGATATGTGCCCCTCACAGTGGTTATGGCCAGATATGTGCCCCCTCACAGTAGTTATGGCCAGATATGTGCCCCATCACAGTGGTTATGGCCAGATATGTGCCCCCTCACAGTAGTAATGCCCAGATATGTGCCTCTTTACAGTAGTAATGCCCAGATATGTGCCCCCTCACAGTAGTTATGGCCAAATATGTGCCCCCTCACAGTGGTTATGGCCATATATGTGCCCCCTCACAGTAGTTATGCCCAGTTATGTGCTCCCATACAGTAGTTATGCCCGTTATGTGCCTCTTTACAGTAGTTATGCCAGATTATGTGCCCCCTCATAGTAGTTATGCCCATATATGTGCCCCCTTACAATAGTTATGCCCAAATATGTGCCCCCTCACAGTAGTTATACCAGATTAGGTTATGAAACCATGAGATAGATGAAAATTAGTGATATGGACTGAGTTATGTGACTAGTAATAGAAAACAAGGAGTTATTTCTGTGTAATGTGAAGTTTATAGATTCGAATCTAATAATATAAACTGACTTGTTTGTTTTGTTTCTTAGGAGATATAGATGTAAGATTTTACTATTGCTCTATTGTGTGCTGTGTAATGAAGAAATGTACTGGGCGTGGTGTATAGTACCTGAGTTCTGAGTACCCAATCTGTACGTAATGGATCATAAGGAGCTCTAGGGGTGCTGAGGTCCGGATGGCCTGGACAGAAGCTCGCTGTTCAGTACTCTTACTCAGCCCACAGGGCCGATACTTAAGACATGCCTCGGCCACCATGTCTGCCAAATCTTGACAGTATACCAGCCGTTGGAGCCACTTGAACGCTTTATCGCTCCCAAAATGGGCACCCCTCTCATGGGCTTCCGGGCAGCCTCCGGTCCTAATGACATGGAGATGACAATCTGTCGCCTGTACTGCAACTCTGATTGCAAGTATGTGGTCCGACACAGGAGGCCCTGGGTAACAGTCAGCTTATCCCACTGCCTCAACAACTTTTGGCCCTCTGAAGTCAGACGGGCCTGCTCTTATGGCCGAGGCCAGTTCTTGGTCTGTACCCATTCTTTCACTTTCCACAGGTCCAGGCAGCCATTCTGGACCCTCTCCCAATCAGCCAACATCTTTCCCAGCACCATTGGCATTCCGGACGCCACCCCACTTGAATGTTCCACGTCCTGGAACATGGGTAATCAACCAAGGTCAGGAGTTTCAGTGTCCTCTAGCTCCTCATCGGCACTCTGAGCCAACAACCCCACAGGGACTCGAGAGAGTGCGTCGGCGTTGCCGTTCTCCCTACCTGACCGGAACTTGATGTGGTATTGGTACTTAGAAAGGCGAGCCAACCACCTCTGCTCAAGCGCACCGAGCTTGGGATTCTCCAGATGTGCTAACGGGTTGTTATCCATCATCCCGCCATGATCCTGTCCATAATGGTCGCTGTATCCTGCCGACTATGCCAAGTTGTAAGCCATGTACCGGGGTGGGCTCCCCAGGATACAGTGAAGTCGCGAATGAGGAAAGCAACCCCAACACCAGCTTTTGCCAAAACAGAATTTTACTTAAATGTGGCAATAAACACAACCACAAATGCTGAGAACATACAATAAATTTACATACACCCAGCCTGAAGGCTGAGATCCTTATGCTGTACAGCACGGCGCCCTCCGATGAATGCAGGAGGAAAGAGCAGTAATTTACCTACTGGCGGGCACAACTAAATCGGCCACACCTTTCCTGTTATTACCCTATAAGAACAAGAATCACTGTATGGGTGTGTGGTTTGGGCTAGCCTGCGGTGCAGCACAACAGCTTACAATCTTACACAGATCTACAGTATTCCCCCTCCCATAACTGGTCCTGTAGCATGTGCCAGAGAATTCCTCCTGAGCGAGAAAACTCCAGCCTGGCTTAAGTTCGTGAAAATTTTATCAGCTTCCCAATGTGAAATGTCGCTTTAAGTTATGAAGTCCTTGAAATGAACAGGAGTAACACTTGTGGCCTGACACAAGCAGAAACCCTAACTAACTAACTACAGGCCTGGTAACAGTCTCTAGGCGCCAACACTGTCATGAGGGGCATGCACGATCTTACCGACCCGAGTCTGCTTTGCATCCACTGTTGACTCTGAACAGAACAAACGTCTCTCCAACAAGCAGTCTTCCTTCCTCTGGACAGGATCAAGGTCTTGGACACGATCAGCTTCACTCAGCTGCAGCTCTGATATCTGAGGGTTGCTCTCATACCTGGATGCCATCAGACTCTCTGCTTACACAGCTCCTTAGCTTCACCTCCCTCTAAGATGGCCGCTCTGTCCTTTCTCTTCCTCTCCAGACCTTGTGTAAAACCTTACCTCTCTCATAGATATGGAGATATATGTGCAGTCTGTAGCTGTGTTAGGAAACAGTGGCATCTTCTGGCCAAACAGCAGAATGTCAGTCCAGAACATTTAATTTAATCACACAAACAGTGTTCAGGCAAGCAGAGCTGTTTCCCCATCTCACACAGTACAATAGGATACTGTGTACTGAGATCATACACAATGTGATACCTCTTGGCGCAAGACCACGACCGTGATAGGGTGACTCTTTTTAAATAATAACCGTTTTAAAAAGAGTCACCCTATCACAGTCTTGGTCTTGCACCAAGAGGTATCACATTGTGTACGATTTCAGTACATAGCATCCTATTGCACTTAATATCACTCCTTTGGAGACCTGGCAACTCCACCAACAAGGACTGAGAAGATACCGGCAGCACCGACCGTTCGCACTTACGAGTGTTGTGCCCATGTATGCACAACACCAGAAGGTGAGCATAACAATTGACACTGCATACTTCTAAAAACTGATACCTAAGACTTACTACCCTATGAGCACCTTCTCCCTCTTTTTGCCAAAATTGCCATCTCACACAGGGAATCACACAGGCAATTTTTATCTTGCCTAGGGCGGCAAAAATCCTTGCACTGGCCCTGATTGTGGACGCCCCTCATCACAGTGTTGGCACCTAGAGACTGAGACCAGGCCTGTAGTTAGTTAGTTAGTTAGTTAGTTAGTTAGTTAGGGTTTCTGTTTGTGTCAGGCCACAAGTGTTACTTCTGTTCATTTCAAGGACTTCATAACTTAAAGCGACATTTCACATTGGGAAGCTGATAAAATTTTCACGAACTCAAGCTAGGCTGGCGTTTTCTTGCTCAGGAGGAATACTCAGGCACATGCTACAGGACCAGTTAAGGGATGGTGAATACTGTAGATCTGTGTAAGATTGTAAGCTGTTGTGCTGCACCGTAGGCTAGCCCAAACCACACCCCCATACAGTGATTCTTGTTCTTTTAGGGTAATAACAGGTAAGGTGTGGCAGTTTAGTTGTGCCCGCCAGTAGGTAAATTACTGCTCTTTCCTCCTGCACCCATCGGAGGGCGCCGTGCTGTGCAGCACAAGGGTCTCAGCCTTCGGGCTGGGTGTATGTAAATTTATTGTATGTTCTCAGCATTTGTGGTTGTGTTTATTGCCACATTTAAGTAAAATTCTGTTTTGGCAAAAGCTGGTGTTGGGGTTGCTTTCCCCGTTCATGACTTCACTGTATCCTGGGGAGCCCACCCCGGTACACGGCTTACAGAGGCATGGATATGTGGTGTTGGTTTTAGGATTAACAGATGGAAAATGGAAAGTGTAAAGAGGGAAGAGAGCAAATCTTCAGGGTTTTGTTCTCTAGCAGGTTATGAAACCATGAGATAGATGAAAGTTAGTGATATGGACTGAGGTATGTGACTAATAATAGAAAACAAGGAGTTATTTCTGTGTAATGTGAAGTTTATAGATTCAAATCTAATAATATAAACTGACTTGTTTGTTTTGTTTCCTAGGAGATATAGATGTAAGATTTTACTATTGCTCTATTGTGTGCTGTGTAATGAAGAAATGTACTGGGTGTGGTGTATAGTACCTGAGTTCTGAGTACCCAATCTGTACGTAATGGATCATAAGGAGCTCTAGGGGTGCTGAGGTCCGGATGGCCTGGACAGAAGCTCGCTGTTCAGTACTCTTACTGGCCTCGGCCATAAGAGCAGGCCCGTCTGACTTCAGAGGGCCAAAGACTTAAGACATGTTACTTAAGACATGCCTCGGCCACCATGTCTGCCAAATCTTGACAGTATACCAGCCGTTGGAGCCACTTGAATGTTTTATCGCTCCCAAAATGGGCACCCCTCTCATGGGCTTCCGGGCAGCCTCCGGTCCTAATGACATGGAGATGACAATCTGTCGCCTGTACTGCAACTCTGATTGCAAGTATGTGGTCCGACACAGGAGGCCCTGGGTAACAGTCAGCTTATTCCACTGCCTCAACAACTTTTGGCCCTCTGAAGTTAGACGGGCCTGCTCTTATGGCCGAGGCCAGTTCTTGGTCTGTACCCATTCTTTCACTTTCCACAGGTCCAGGCAGCCATTCTGGACCCTCTCCCAATCAGCCAACATCTTTCCCAGCACCATTGGCATTCCGGACGCCACCCCACTTGAATGTTCCACATCCTGGAACATGGGTAATCAACCAAGGTCAGGAGTTTCAGTGTCCTCTAGCTCCTCATCGGCACTCTGAGCCAACAACCCCACAGGGACTCGAGAGAGTGCGTCGGCATTGCCGTTCTCACTACCTGACCCGAACTTGATGCGGTATTGGTACTTAGAAAGGTGAGCCAACCACCTCTGCTCAAGCGCACCGAGCTTGGGATTCTCCAGATGTGCTAACGGGTTGTTATCTGTCATCCCGCCATGTTCCTGTCCATAATGGTCGCTGTATCCTGCCGACTATGCCAAATTGTAAGCCGTGTACTGGGGTGGGCTCCCCAGGATAAAGTGAAGTCACGAACGAGGAAAGCAACCCCAACACCACCTTTGCCAAAACAGAATTTTACTTAAATGTGGCAATAAACACAACCACAAATGCTGAGAACATACAATAAATTTACATACGCCCAGCCTGAAGGCTGAGATCCTTATGCTATACAGCACGGCGCCCTCCGATGAATGCAGGAGGAAAGAGCAGTAATTTACCTACTGGCGGGCACAACTAAATCGGCCACACCTTTCCTGTTATTACCCTAAAAGAACAAGAATCACTGTATGGGTGTGTGGTTTGGGCTAGCCTGCGGTGCAGCACAACAGCTTACAATCTTACACAGATCTACAGTATTCCCCCTCCCATAACTGGTCCTGTAGCATGTGCCTGAGTATTCCTCCTGAGCAAGAAAACTCCAGCCTGGCTTGAGTTCGTGAAAATTTTATCAGCTTCCCAATGTGAAATGTCGCTTAAAGTTAGGAAGTCCTTGAAATGAACAGGAGTAACACTTGTGGCCTGACACAAGCAGAAACCCTAACTAACTAACTACAGGCCTGGTAACAGTCTCTAGGCGCCAACACTGTCATGAGGGGCATGCACGATCTTACCGACCCGAGTCTGCTTTGAATCCACTGTTGACTCTGAACAGAACAAACGTCTCTCCAACAAGCATGTGGTACCACAGTATATGTAGCTTTGTTCCTCTGCTCTCATCAGCGTTCCTGGCCGCAATCTTCCTTCCTCTGGACAGGATCAAGGTCTTGGACACGATCAGCTTCACTCAGCTGCAGCTCTGATATCTGAGGGTTGCTCTCATACCTGGATGCAATCAGACTCTCTGCTTACACAGCTCCTTAGCTTCACCTCCCTCTAAGATGGCCGCTCTGTCCTTTCTCTTCCTCTCCAGACCTTGTGTAAAACCTTACCTCTCTCATAGATATGGAGATATATGTGCAATCTGTAGTTGTGTTAGGAAACAGTGGCATCTTCTGGCCAAACAGCAGAATGTCAGTCCAGAACATTTAATTTAATCACACAAACAGTGTTCAGGCAAGCAGAGCTGTTTCCCCATCTCACACAGTACAATAGGATACTGTGTACTGAGATCATACACAATGTGATACCTCTTGGCGCAAGACCACGACCGTGATAGGGTGACTCTTTTTAAAACGGTTATTATTTAAAAAGAGTCACCCTATCACGGTCTTGGTCTTGCACCAAGAGGTATCACATTGTGTACGATCTCAGTACACAGTATCCTATTGCACTTCATATCACTCCTTTGGAGACCTGGCAACTCCACCAACAAGGACTGAGAAGATACCGGCAGCACCGACACCTTCACACTTACGAGTGTTGTGCCCATGTATGCACAACACCAGAAGGTGAGCATAACAATTGACACCGCATACTTCTAAAAACTGATACCTAAGACTTACTACCCTATGAGCGCCTTCTCCCTCTTTTTGCCAAAATTGCCATCTCACACAGGGAATCACACAGGCAATTTTTATCTTGCCTAGGGCGGCAAAAATCCTTGCACTGGCCCTGATTGTGGACGCCCCTCATCACAGTGTTGGCACCTAGAGACTGAGACCAGGCCTGTAGTTAGTTAGTTAGTTAGTTAGTTAGTTAGGGTTTCTGTTTGTGTCAGGCCACAAGTGTTACTTCTGTTCATTTCAAGGACTTCATAACTTAAAGCGACATTTCACATTGGGAAGCTGATAAAATTTTCACGAACTCAAGCTAGGCTGGCGTTTTCTTGCTCAGGAGGAATACTCAGGCACATGCTACAGGACCAGTTAAGGGATGGTGAATACTGTAGATCTGTGTAAGATTGTAAGCTGTTGTGCTGCACCGTAGGCTAGCCCAAACCACACCCCCATACAGTGATTCTTGTTCTTTTAGGGTAATAACAGGTAAGGTGTGGCAGTTTAGTTGTGCCCGCCAGTAGGTAAATTACTGCTCTTTCCTCCTGCACCCATCGGAGGGCGCCGTGCTGTGCAGCACAAGGGTCTCAGCCTTCGGGCTGGGTGTATGTAAATTTATTGTATGTTCTCAGCATTTGTGGTTGTGTTTATTGCCACATTTAAGTAAAATTCTGTTTTGGCAAAAGCTGGTGTTGGGGTTGCTTTCCCCGTTCATGACTTCACTGTATCCTGGGGAGCCCACCCCGGTACACGGCTTACAGAGGCATGGATATGTGGTGTTGGTTTTAGGATTAACAGATGGAAAATGGAAAGTGTAAAGAGGGAAGAGAGCAAATCTTCAGGGTTTTGTTCTCTAGCAGGTTATGAAACCATGAGATAGATGAAAGTTAGTGATATGGACTGAGGTATGTGACTAATAATAGAAAACAAGGAGTTATTTCTGTGTAATGTGAAGTTTATAGATTCAAATCTAATAATATAAACTGACTTGTTTGTTTTGTTTCCTAGGAGATATAGATGTAAGATTTTACTATTGCTCTATTGTGTGCTGTGTAATGAAGAAATGTACTGGGTGTGGTGTATAGTACCTGAGTTCTGAGTACCCAATCTGTACGTAATGGATCATAAGGAGCTCTAGGGGTGCTGAGGTCCGGATGGCCTGGACAGAAGCTCGCTGTTCAGTACTCTTACTGGCCTCGGCCATAAGAGCAGGCCCGTCTGACTTCAGAGGGCCAAAGACTTAAGACATGTTACTTAAGACATGCCTCGGCCACCATGTCTGCCAAATCTTGACAGTATACCAGCCGTTGGAGCCACTTGAATGTTTTATCGCTCCCAAAATGGGCACCCCTCTCATGGGCTTCCGGGCAGCCTCCGGTCCTAATGACATGGAGATGACAATCTGTCGCCTGTACTGCAACTCTGATTGCAAGTATGTGGTCCGACACAGGAGGCCCTGGGTAACAGTCAGCTTATTCCACTGCCTCAACAACTTTTGGCCCTCTGAAGTTAGACGGGCCTGCTCTTATGGCCGAGGCCAGTTCTTGGTCTGTACCCATTCTTTCACTTTCCACAGGTCCAGGCAGCCATTCTGGACCCTCTCCCAATCAGCCAACATCTTTCCCAGCACCATTGGCATTCCGGACGCCACCCCACTTGAATGTTCCACATCCTGGAACATGGGTAATCAACCAAGGTCAGGAGTTTCAGTGTCCTCTAGCTCCTCATCGGCACTCTGAGCCAACAACCCCACAGGGACTCGAGAGAGTGCGTCGGCATTGCCGTTCTCACTACCTGACCCGAACTTGATGCGGTATTGGTACTTAGAAAGGTGAGCCAACCACCTCTGCTCAAGCGCACCGAGCTTGGGATTCTCCAGATGTGCTAACGGGTTGTTATCTGTCATCCCGCCATGTTCCTGTCCATAATGGTCGCTGTATCCTGCCGACTATGCCAAATTGTAAGCCGTGTACTGGGGTGGGCTCCCCAGGATAAAGTGAAGTCACGAACGAGGAAAGCAACCCCAACACCACCTTTGCCAAAACAGAATTTTACTTAAATGTGGCAATAAACACAACCACAAATGCTGAGAACATACAATAAATTTACATACGCCCAGCCTGAAGGCTGAGATCCTTATGCTATACAGCACGGCGCCCTCCGATGAATGCAGGAGGAAAGAGCAGTAATTTACCTACTGGCGGGCACAACTAAATCGGCCACACCTTTCCTGTTATTACCCTAAAAGAACAAGAATCACTGTATGGGTGTGTGGTTTGGGCTAGCCTGCGGTGCAGCACAACAGCTTACAATCTTACACAGATCTACAGTATTCCCCCTCCCATAACTGGTCCTGTAGCATGTGCCTGAGTATTCCTCCTGAGCAAGAAAACTCCAGCCTGGCTTGAGTTCGTGAAAATTTTATCAGCTTCCCAATGTGAAATGTCGCTTAAAGTTAGGAAGTCCTTGAAATGAACAGGAGTAACACTTGTGGCCTGACACAAGCAGAAACCCTAACTAACTAACTACAGGCCTGGTAACAGTCTCTAGGCGCCAACACTGTCATGAGGGGCATGCACGATCTTACCGACCCGAGTCTGCTTTGAATCCACTGTTGACTCTGAACAGAACAAACGTCTCTCCAACAAGCATGTGGTACCACAGTATATGTAGCTTTGTTCCTCTGCTCTCATCAGCGTTCCTGGCCGCAATCTTCCTTCCTCTGGACAGGATCAAGGTCTTGGACACGATCAGCTTCACTCAGCTGCAGCTCTGATATCTGAGGGTTGCTCTCATACCTGGATGCAATCAGACTCTCTGCTTACACAGCTCCTTAGCTTCACCTCCCTCTAAGATGGCCGCTCTGTCCTTTCTCTTCCTCTCCAGACCTTGTGTAAAACCTTACCTCTCTCATAGATATGGAGATATATGTGCAATCTGTAGTTGTGTTAGGAAACAGTGGCATCTTCTGGCCAAACAGCAGAATGTCAGTCCAGAACATTTAATTTAATCACACAAACAGTGTTCAGGCAAGCAGAGCTGTTTCCCCATCTCACACAGTACAATAGGATACTGTGTACTGAGATCATACACAATGTGATACCTCTTGGCGCAAGACCACGACCGTGATAGGGTGACTCTTTTTTTAAAACGGTTATTATTTAAAAAGAGTCACCCTATCACGGTCTTGGTCTTGCACCAAGAGGTATCACATTGTGTACGATCTCAGTACACAGTATCCTATTGCACTTCATATCACTCCTTTGGAGACCTGGCAACTCCACCAACAAGGACTGAGAAGATACCGGCAGCACCGACACCTTCACACTTACGAGTGTTGTGCCCATGTATGCACAACACCAGAAGGTGAGCATAACAATTGACACCGCATACTTCTAAAAACTGATACCTAAGACTTACTACCCTATGAGCGCCTTCTCCCTCTTTTTGCCAAAAATTGCCATCTCACACAGGGAATCATGCTATACTTTGTACAAGAAACAGGTTGAGGTTTTATGCAGAGTTTGTGCAGATCTGTAATACAGTCTAGAAGTTAGTATATAACAGACAAGCAGAATGATAGCTCTTTTAGAGAGGAGACAGGCTGCTAGTGGGACACCTGTATGGAAGTCCAACAAAATCAACTAATTTCTGCATATAACTGTGTATGATTCCCTTCCAGATCTGGATTCAGTGACTTTACCATTTCATCAAGTCTTGTGTGTTAAGAGACATAAGAAAAAGCCCCAGATTTGATAGTAACTTTCAGGTAGAGACGGCCTTGCGGTTCGCCTTGCGGTTTGCCTGGCGGTCGTTTTGCTGCGAACTTTGCATTGTGGCGTTTTGCTGCGAACCTGCTTCTTTTGCATTGTGCCGAACTTTGACCCATGACACATCCATCAGGTGGGACAGGGCAGCCAATTGAGACGTTTCAGCACATGGACACACCCCCACCCTATAAAAGAACACGATCTGGAAGCCATTTAACATTCTGTGTTTTGCCAGTGTAGGGAGAGGTTGCTGTGTGGAGCAGGGGCAGGCTGTTAGGGACACCAAACGCTAGCTAATAGGGCCACAAAAGTCCTTTTAAGGACTGGTATAGGTTTGCTATCGATAGGTGTGATATACTGAGGGGTGTGATATACTTATAATATACTTTATAACATACAGTAGTTGTATTGTGCAGCAGTTGTGTGCAGTTCTGCTGCGATACCGAAGCTATATAGAGGGACAAGCACTATTGTAACAACTATTTGGTGTGATATACCTGTTGCCCCCAAAAAAACTGATTGAGGGGTGTGATATACCTTCTTCCACAAAATACTGATTAAGGGCTGCGATATACCTGTTGCCACAAATAAACAGGGTGGTGTAATATAACTGTTGTGGCAAAAAAAATAATTGAGGGGTGTGATATACCTTCTTCCACAATACTGATTAAGGGGTTCGATATACCTGTTTCCACCAAATATTGATTGAGGGCTGCAATATCCCTGCTTCCACAAAATACTGATTAAGGGGTTTGATATACCTGCTTCCACAAAATACTGATTGAGGGCTGCGATATACCTTCTTCCACAAAATACTGATTAAGGGGTTCAATATACCTGCTTCCACGAAATATTGATTTAGGCCTGCGATATACCTGCTTCCACAAAATACTGATTAAGGGTTTTGATATACCTGCTTCCACAAAATACTGATTGAGGGCTGCGATATACCTGCTTCCACAAAATACTGATTTAAGGGTGTTCGATATACCTGTTTCCACCAAATATTTCACAGATTCACATTATAAAGTGGTCTTACAAAGCAGGAGATGCTCCAAACCCCCTATACTGTAGCGCACTTCCATTTGGGGGAGCAAATCCTGCACACTCACTCCTCTTGTGTATACCCCACTCCTTTGGCTAGTCACAATCTAGACCAGACCAGGCTGCCACACCATCTTTTTATTATAATATAAATATATATATATATATATATATATATATATAGAATAAATGAAATCCGCAGCACATCCAAGTAGTGAAGAAGTAAAAGAAGACTGCTTGAGAAAAATCCCATTGAGAGGATTGAAACGTCGCATGCTTGGTGATTAAATGCTTCTTTTACTTCTTCACTACTTGGATGTGCTGCGGATTTCATTTATTCTACATTTTTTGGAGGTGGATCGCCTACTCAGCCGCTGGCACTCCTACTGTACTACACAGATAGTGGTGCTGCCCACATTCCTTGTTTTATATATATATATATATATATATATATAAAAAAATATAATATATACAGTACAGACCAAAAGTTTGGACACACCTTCTCATTCAAAGAGTTTTCTTTATTTTCATGACTATGAAAATTGTAGATTCACACTGAAGGCATCAAAACTATGAATTAACACATGTGGAATTATATACATAACAAACAAGTGTGAAACAACTGAAAATATGTCATATTCTAGGTTCTTCAAAGTAGACACCTTTTGCTTTGATTACTGATTTGCACACTCTTGGCATTCTCTTGATGATCTTCAAGAGGTAGTCCCCTGAAATGGTTTTCACTTCACAGGTGTGCCCTGTCAGGTTTAATAAGTGGGATTTCTTGCCTTATAAATGGGGTTGGGACCATCAGTTGCGTTGAGGAGAAGTCAGGTGGATACATAGCTGATAGTCCTACTGAATAGACTGTTAGAAATTGTATTATGGCAAGAAAAAAGCAGCTAAGTAAAAAAAAAACGAGTGGCCATCCTTACTTTAAGAAATTAAGGTCAGTCAGTCAGCCAAAAAATTGGGAAAACTTTGAAAGTAAGGGCTATTTGACCATGAAGGAGAGTGATGGGGTGCTGCGCCAGATGACCTGGCCTCCACAGTCACCGGACCTGAACCCAATCAAGATGGTTTGGGGTGAGCTGGACCGCAGAGTGAAGGCAAAAGGGCCAACAAGTGCTAAGCATCTCTGGGAACTCCTTAAAGACTGTTGGAAGACCATTTCAGGTGACTACCTTTTGAAGATCATCAAGAGAATGCCAAGAGTGTGCAAAGCAGTAATCAAAGCAAAAGGTGGCTACTTTGAAGAACCTAGAATATGACATATTTTCAGTTGTTTCACACTTGTTTGTTATGTATATAATTCCACATGTGTTAATTCATAGTTTTGATGCCTTCATAGTCATGAAAATAAAGAAAACTCTTTGAATGAGAAGGTGTGTCCAAACTTTTGGTCTGTACTGTATATATATACACACACTGTCTGTCATGTAGTGTCATTGCTAAACCGTGAGTAACCCATGAACTGTTTGTACGCTTCGGCCCACCGTGAACCTCACGTGTTCTACCCCTGTGGTCTGGCACGTTTCAATAAATTGGCGTCACGAACAGGTTCAATATCCTCTGTGCCTTATGTTAATGAGCCCAATTTGTTTGACTGTTTTTATTGGGCTAAAAAACTTCTTAAAACTGCATGAATATACTGTGCCAATTGACTACTTTGAAACGCACTGTTAAAACTGAGAAAAGCACAGATTTTTGTGTCACTAGAACTGCTTGCTGCGATTGAATTGACTTTGACCTTAAACCTAAAATGGCCGCCGGAGGCCTTCTTATCTAAATTACTGCTGCGCCATCACTCTGCAAAATGTCCTGCTTGGCGGAAAGATTGAGCGCCACCCCATATGCAAAATAAATTGGACGGCCCCTTATACCTTCATTGTAGTGATCCGGGAAGGCCGGCCTTGCATGCAAAACATTGCGCCACCTCTTCTGTCTGTCGGACAAACTGGAAGGAGGGGCCATGCGCAAGAGGGGAGCGTGACATGCGTACGCACGTCCGAAAAAGACGCGAGACTTGGCATGTAAGCAAACGGGAGGAAAGTAAGTGCTATCACCACACAATTATATGTTTAGTGCTCCGATACCCCTTCAGCCAGAGAACTCTCTAGAAATAACAGCGAGCGCTGCCAGAAAGGTTAACTTAAATAAGAACTGCTTAAGCATTATATTCAGCCAGCCCACGGTTTCTTAAAGGGCCATACACCCACATAACAGCAGTTGCCCATAACAACGCATTATAAAACGTGTGTGCGAACAGATTTCACCTGCCATTACTATGTCTGTGCAGGAAGATAATGTGCAACCTGACCTCAATAGGTCCCCTGCAGTAGCCGCAGCCGGTTCCAACGCATAACTGGCCGCTGCAGCACCAAGTATGATGCTGCTAACAATGCCTTACTACTTTGGGGCACCCTGGTTCCCACTATACTCTGGGGAAGCTCACACTTTAACAGACTTTAAAAAAAAGATTCTTGCTATATTCAGGTTGTACCCTGAGACAGTAGAGCAACAAATGGAAATTCTGCTTGCGCAATTGGAAGGAGCTGTCCTCAGAGAAGTGAAGTCCTGGCCAAGGACAATGCTAGAGCAGATATTCGAACGGCTCTGCACCACCTTTGAACCCAACATTGTGTCGGAGGTCAAGTTGAGGTTCTTCAGCAAGAAACAGCAATCTGGTGATTTACTCAGAGACTTTGCATTGTCATTACAGGAAGCCCTCAGTGCTGTGGTACAGGTAGACCCCCATGAAGCGGAAAATGAAGAGAAGACGCTTAAGGAGCTATTCATTGAAGGTGTTAGCACAGAAGCCTTAAAAAGTCAGTTAAGGATGTTAGCGGCTCAGCATCCAAGTTCCACTTTCCTAGAATTCAAAGATTTAGCCATCAGTATTATGGGGACAAATACGCCATCGGAACCTACAGTATTTGGCCTGCTGAAATATCTATGGATACGCCAGTTGCATCTCCAAAATGTTATTCTATAGCCAGTCAAGCAACTCCAGCCTCGACTCCTGATGCAGTTGCCGCCTTGACAGAGCAAGTCAACTTTCTGACCAAAAGTCGGGAGAAAGTATGCAAAAAACTAGAACAGTGGAAAAAATCCTTGGTGCTGGAGGATGAGACACCGTTACGAAGGAGGCTTTTCTCTCCGGATTATAAAGAGACATTTCCCAGAAATTCTGGTAGACGCCCTCCTGACCGCTTCAGTGCTCAGAGTCGACCCACTTGCACATACTGTCACAAGCCAGGCCATACAGAAATGATGTGCTGGCAGTTAAAAAGGGCAACCCTCGAGGTCAAGGACCGCCCCTTCGGAGGTGAACCAGTAGGTCCAGAAGATCCCCGCTGGATGCCTAGATATGTAGGATCTCGTCCAGAAGTGGTTCTTCAAATAAATGGGGTTTCCTTTGTTGCTTTATTAGACACCGGGTCTCAAGTCATAACTATTCAACAGTCTGCATTCAAGAAATACTGGGATCAGGACCAGTTAACACAACCACCAGAATCCTGGCTGAGTCTTATAGCCAGCAACGGCAAACCTGTGCCAGTGCATGGTTACTGGGAGCCAACTCTCCTAGTAGGAGGAACTACACTGCCCCAGCAAGGTATCATTGTTGTGCAGGTCAAGGAAGATAACAACCCTCCGGTAGTCCTAGGGATGAACGTCCTTGGGAACTATTATGCTGAAATACTTGAAGCTTTGCTCAAATCTATGCCTACCGCCGCACCTGCCTCCAAAAAGGCGATACAACAGACTATACGTGTGTTAAGTGCTCAGCAGAAATTTGCCAATGAGAAAGGAGAGATTTGCTGTGCCTGCATCCGAGGTAACCAACCAGTAATCTTTAAACCAAATACCGAAACATTTCTGTGGTGCCGAGCTGCTCTTGGGATCCAAGGCCAAGACTACTAGGCCCTGGTAGAACCCATCATGCTAGAAGACCATCCTTTAGTCCGAGCTGCAAGAAGCCTAGTGACTGTATCTCAAGGTAAAGTGCCTATTCGTCTTCTGAATTTAAGTGATCATAGTATAACTTTGAACAAGCACTGCCCTGTGGCTCAACTGCTACAAGTCACTTTCCAAGATGTGATCAGCGTACCTGCAGCTACCACTGAACAATCTGCTAAGAAGCTAAATCCACAAAAACATCCTTCAGATACTTTATGGTGGAAAGAACTCTAAACGTGGGGGATACCTCTACCCCTGAGGAACAAATTGAAGGAGTCTTGAAAGTTGTGCAAGAGCATCATCATGCCTTCAGTAAACACCCTACAGATTATGGTGAAGTCAGTGTAATCGAGCACACCATCTCTACCGGTTCACATCCTCCAATCAAGGAAAGGTACTGGCCTGTACCACCGACAATGTACCAATCTGTGAAACAGATGATTCAAGAAATGAAAGATTCAAACATCATCCAAGACAGCCATAGTCCATGGGCTGCACCTCTAGTCCTTGTCCGAAAGAAAGATGGTAACATTTGATTCTGCGTGGACTATAGGAAGATTAACCAGATCACCCACAAGGATGCCTATCCTTTACCAAGAATCGAGAAGTCCCTGACAGCATTAGGGTCCTCATCTTACTTCTCTACCCTGGATTTAACAAGTGGGTACTGGCAGGTACCTATGGCCCCCAAGGACCGTGAAAAAACAGCATTTACTACCCCTATGGGCCTATTTGAATTTAATTACATGCTTTTTGGACTTTGCAATGCCCCTGGAACTTATATTCTGCTATATCGTATTACTATGTGAAATCCCTTTTACCAGGCTGTCAGGTGTACTACATGCATTCCACCACTAGATGGGGGAGCACCACAATATATATAGTGTTGTTCAGGCCTAGTTAGTCAGTTAAGAGGAGGAGTAGGAGGTGAAGGAGTGAGAGTGCAGCTGCTAGCTGTGTTTAATGCAAGGCTGTTCAAGGGAAAAAGAGTGGAAAAAGAAAACAAAGGACAACAACCATTTTACCAGGCTTTAAGGACCTTTGGATTCAAGGTGAAGGACTTATTAGCTTCCGGCAGCCTCACTATTAAAGAGCTGGAGAAACAGAACCAGATTAAAGGGCTGAATATAAGTGAGTACCTAACTAACTACCCTAGCCTGACACATTACTACCAGCACAGCCTGTTACTGGGATTTATCACATCCAACTTGCATGTGTACCAGAGACTGCTGTATTACTGGATGTAAACTGTTATCAAGAACCTGGTTATAGTAAAGTTTACCGTTGGATTTAAACCTGCCTCATTCTTTTAACTCCATACTACTACCACTCCCAACATTTTGCACCATCAAGGTGCTAGCGTCACGACACTATCTAAGTCAGGGGCCCAGCCACAAAAGCACTCAGAAAACCAATCACCATCAAGGGCACCTTGATCACCACCTTGCCGGTGTCCCCTGTAATAGAGTGCGCCCCGGAGAATCCAGTGCTGATCTCCCCCTCACTGCACTGCTGGCCCAGGGAGGCATCTGCTAAACCGCGAGTAACCGATTAATTGTTTGTATGCTTCGGCCCACCGTGAACCTCACGCGTTCTACCCCTGCGGTCTGGCATGTTGCACACACAGGGGCCAAGGGGGCAGAGAAAAGGGCCAGGGAGGTGCAGACAGGGGCCAGGGGTATTTATCAGACTGGTGTGAGGTATTTATCAGACTGGTGTGAGGCATTTATCAGACTGGTGTGGGGCATTTATCAGACTGGTGTGAGGCATTTATCAGACTGGTATGAGGTATTTATCAGACTGGTGTGAGGCATTTATCAGACTGGTGTCTATGTATCTTTATATAAAACATTGGAAAGGGAGGTGATACTGTCTATAGCTTGCAGTACATGGCAGCCTCCCCTTTATGCCCGCTGTCCCGCCATGTACTAGTGCTTATTATGGCACATATAAGCGCACACCCTCTGCATATATAAGAGTAACAAAATAAGCAGTAGTAGATGGCAGAAAAGCAAGCAGACAGGGGCCCATTGCGCAGACAAGGGCGGGGGGGGGCTCAGACAAGGGCCGGTGGGGGGCGCAGACAAGGGCCGGGGGGGGAACCGGTCAGGGCCAGGGGATGCACTGAAAGGGCCAGGGTGGTGCACACAGGGGCCAAGGGGGCACAGACAAGGGCCAGGGGTGCAGACAAAGACCGAGGGGGCACAGATAAGGGCCAGGGGTGCAGACAAGGTTCAGGGAGGGGGCACAGATAAGGGCCAGGGGTGCAGGCAGGGGCCAGGGAGGCGCAGACAGAGGCCAGGGGGGGCACAGGCCAGGGCCAGGGGGGGCGCAGATAAGAGCCAGGGGCACAGACAAGGGACAGGGATGGGGCACAGATAAGGGCCCAGGGGTGCAGACAGGGGCCAGGGGGGCACAGAAAGGGCCAGAATAGTGCACACAGGGGCCAAGGGGGCAGAGACAAGGGCCAGGGAGGCGCAGACAGGGGTCAGGGGTGTTAGGAAAATTTACTCTCTTGCCTAACGGTGTGTCCCTGACACATGATTTCAGTGGCCAGCTTGAATTAAGTCTTACCGGTACCGGGAGAATGAACTAGATTGACCAGATGAACACATGTCTATTTCCAATCCATTCTGGTTTATTCACAGCTGGCAAACAGTTTTAATAGAGGGGGTTGAGCTTCCTTTACATCCAATCATATGTTAGCATTAGTATTTGACCAATAGTATGGTCACACATAAGCTCTGCATTAACATAATAGATGACTCCTAGTAACAGCATTTGACCAATCAGGTATATACACATAAGCTAGCAGACACTTGAGCCAGATGTCCTTATATGGCTTGGACTGTTCATACTTTCAACATGTATGGATTTCCTGAAACAGTTTAAGGAAGTGTCTCACATTCCATAGGGGGAAGGGAGGTTTTGTAGTGCACTAACCAAATGTAATACACGTGGCTAAATGAGACAAAATGGAGTCACATATATCCCATCAAATCCCCTCTTAGAACCATATATATATATATATATATATATATATATATATATATACTATATGGTTCTTTCTCTGCTCTTCCTTGGTTTGCTTGTAAGCCTTTAGGTATTCTATGTACCCTTCAGGAGTATAATCCTCAGGCTTTGTTGAGGTTGGGTTTACCTCTTCTACCTCTACCGGAGTATAGAGGGATGTTGAGTGTACCCCTCTTTCGGCCACCTTTTGACATATGGCTAGAAGGGAGGGCACACACTGCAGACAACAGCAGAGACCCACTATTGCAGCGACCACGGCAAATGCCACTCCTAAAACATACCTTATTTGACCAAAGTCAGGTATTCAGCCAAAAAGCCAGTCCCACCAACCTTGGTCAACATCCTGTTTTATATGTTTTCTCATCTCCTCTAATTGGCCTATTTTATCTTTTATTCCACGGGAGTGATCTAATAAATTGAAACAACACATCCCTGCGAACTCTGAGCATCCTACACCATGTTGGAACAATAAATAGTCAATAGTTGCCCTATTCTGCAAGATAGCCTTTTCATACGATTGTATATCCAGCAGCATATCTTGCAGAACTGCACTAGTGATATTTATCTGTTTTACCATAAAACAGGCAAGTTTTGATATTGTCCTGTGGTTATATATCCAACCCTGGTACTCCTATCAAAGATACCCCTAAACTCATATATTCTGATCTAGAGAGGAGATTCACATTATAATCACAATTTTCTGGTAACTGTAGGGAAGTGTCTCTCGTGTGTCGTGTCTGCATTGCTGGGAATAGTGGTATCATTGCTAATGTCAACCTGGCTATTGTACAGGGTTCCTCTGTAATATTGGCCGGTATATATGTGTGACTAGTATTCCCACAGGCCAATACCCATCCTGTTGGTAGAGGTACATGTTTGTCTAGGGATGGTACTGTTTTTGTAATAATATTACATTGCATATTCTTTCCTCATATTATCTTTTTACAACTACCTAACTCTCTATCACAAATATTTGGCTTAGTCTTGTTCTGCATTTTTGCTTGTATGCAGGGAGGCAATAGTGTCTCATCACAGGTGAAGTTATAACATATTTCTGCTGCTGTGACAAGACCTGTAATTACTTCTATCATATTACTTTGCAGAGTCTCATATGTAGGACAGTCATAACAAGCATGATAAGGATTTACATATCCATATTTAACATCATGATCCTCCATATCTGCGTCATTCCATTGGGAACGTAGGAGCTCCGTCCATACATCTAGTGGGGTGGGGACCGCTACCAGACATGTCTCCAAAATGTTAGATGCCGATAAAGTGGTTTGGAGACAAAAGTCAGTTAAGTTCAGAGTTTTGGCCAGGTACAGCCATAAGTTCTCCTTTGTCTTGCATAGACTGTCTTCCCCTCTGCATTCTGTTTCCAGGTATATCTGTCTGTTCCACAGCCATGGGACAGTAAGTAGGAGACACAAAATTACAATTATTAAGGCACTACATCTCAGCCATCTCGAGGAATTTCCCGACTGCGTCATCTCGTTGGGGGTCAAGGCTGTCTGCCTCCGTTAGTACCCCTTCTGTATCTTCTTCGAGGTCAAGGCTGTCTGCCTCCGTTAGTACCTCTGGGCCTCGTTGGAGGTCAGGGCTATCTGCCCCCGTTAGTACCTCTCTTTTCTTCACCAACTTAATTCTTGTGGCGTGGATCCACGTGGGCGATTGTTCAGTGAGGACTGCTGTTCTGGTGATCACGACTACCTCGGTGGGTTGTCCGTAGGTGAAACTTCCTGGTTCCTTTCCCTTCTTTAAGATCTTGATCATCACCTGGTCGCCTATCCGGAATGGACGGGTTTATTCCTGTGAAAGAGAAGGAGACTTACAAGCAACTTATTCTTCAGTTTTACTGAGGACTTTGATCAGATTAGTAACATACTCCTCCCTGATCAGGTCCAAGTCCCCTTCCTGTACTACCAGGGGGCGTCTTGCCCATGGTGTGGGGAAAGGCCTACCCATGAGTATCTCAATGCTGTTTATGTCCTATTCTGTGGAAATGTGCTACTTAAGATGAAAGCACTGTATTGGGGGAATGCATAACTTCCCCTCTTTGCAGACTAATTCTAATCCTGTCTTAGGATTTTTCTGCAATACTGGATAACACCAGTCTTGCTGTTCCTGTTCAGTGGCATACCACTGAAGATCAGTAAGCATGTGCAACATCTCAGGGGTTGGAGGTGTCAAAAATGGCATCTCCCAATGGTTATACAAACCTGTGAGGTTGCTTTTGGCCACTCATTTCGCCATCTTAACTGCCAGCGCATTGCCCTGTGAGACATGATCCTTACCATCTGCTGCCGTAAATCCTCTCCTCTGCCAGATCATACCATGGTCCCACACTACCCCATGTGTGTACCTACTCTCAGTATGAATGGTGACAGGTCTATCAGCATGTAGAATACATGTCCTAGTGAGTGCAATAAGCTCAGCTGCCTGCTGTGTTGAGTGCGGATGTCCTTGAGTAGTCCTACAACATCATGAGTGGTGTGCTAAATGGTGTAATGTCACATTGTGAAAGAATTTGCCGACTCTACCATCATAGCACAGGCTGCAAGAGAACACAGACATGCCGGCATCCCTTGAACAGGGGTGGGCATTACCTTTGAGAAAAACACACAAGGACGCAACTTGCTTCCGTTTTCTTGTGTCAGTACACCCGCCATGGTTTTACAATTTTGGCGTGCAAACATGTGGAAGGGCATATTATAGTCAGGGAGGCCCAGCCCTGGGCTCGACATGAGTAAACATTTCAAATAATCAAATGCATTGTACATTTCAGAAAACCATTTAATCAAATCTGGATTTCCATCCAGAGTGGCTTGCCTCAAAACATTGTCAATAGTGGGAGCAATCAGTAATCCATTGTCTACCGTTTATCATACCAAGGAAAGATAACATTTCCTTCTTGGTGTGCGGGGCGACCAAACCCGCAATAGACTGGACTCTTTCTGCGCTGATTCTCCGTTCACCTTTTGTGAGGACAAAGCCCAAGTATTCAACCTGCATTTTACACCATTGCATTTTCTTAAGTGTCACTTAGTGACCATATCCTGACAACCATTATAACAGTGATAAACCATCCTGAATGCTGGCCTCCGCTGACATGCTACACAGTAATAAATCATCGACATATTGCAGCAGCACAGAACCATGGGGGGATGTACCATGACTCTAACATCGCTTGGAGGACTATGCTGTACACTACAGGTGAATCAGCATATCCCTGGGGCATTTCTGCACCAGGTCAGTTGGCGTCTGTCAAAGGAAAAAGCAAAAAGTAGTCTGGTTATCTTATCAACTGGGATAGAAAAGAAAGCATTTTTCAGATCTATCACACTGAACCAAACAGCGTCTGCTGGAATGGCAGATAATAATTAAGTGACATCAGGTACAACAGGGGCTCCTAGTAGGAGGAACTACACTGCCCCAGCAAGGTATCATTGTTGTGCAGGTCAAGGAAGATAACAACCCTCCGGTAGTCCTAGGGATGAACGTCCTTGGGAACTATTATGCTGAAATACTTGAAGCTTTGCTCAAATCTATGCCTACCGCCGCACCTGCCTCCAAAAAGGCGATACAACAGACTATACGTGTGTTAAGTGCTCAGCAGAAATTTGCCAATGAGAAAGGAGAGATTTGCTGTGCCTGCATCCGAGGTAACCAACCAGTAATCTTTAAACCAAATACCGAAACATTTCTGTGGTGCCGAGCTGCTCTTGGGATCCAAGGCCAAGACTACTAGGCCCTGGTAGAACCCATCATGCTAGAAGACCATCCTTTAGTCCGAGCTGCAAGAAGCCTAGTGACTGTATCTCAAGGTAAAGTGCCTATTCGTCTTCTGAATTTAAGTGATCATAGTATAACTTTGAACAAGCACTGCCCTGTGGCTCAACTGCTACAAGTCACTTTCCAAGATGTGATCAGCGTACCTGCAGCTACCACTGAACAATCTGCTAAGAAGCTAAATCCACAAAAACATCCTTCAGATACTTTATGGTGGAAAGAACTCTAAACGTGGGGGATACCTCTACCCCTGAGGAACAAATTGAAGGAGTCTTGAAAGTTGTGCAAGAGCATCATCATGCCTTCAGTAAACACCCTACAGATTATGGTGAAGTCAGTGTAATCGAGCACACCATCTCTACCGGTTCACATCCTCCAATTAAGGAAAGGTACTGGCCTGTACCACCGACAATGTACCAATCTGTGAAACAGATGATTCAAGAAATGAAAGATTCAAACATCATCCAAGACAGCCATAGTCCATGGGCTGCACCTCTAGTCCTTGTCCGAAAGAAAGATGGTAACATTCGATTCTGCGTGGACTATAGGAAGATTAACCAGATCACCCACAAGGATGCCTATCCTTTACCAAGAATCGAGAAGTCCCTGACAGCATTAGGGTCCTCATCTTACTTCTCTACCCTGGATTTAACAAGTGGGTACTGGCAGGTACCTATGGCCCCCAAGGACCGTGAAAAAACAGCATTTACTACCCCTATGGGCCTATTTGAATTTAATTACATGCTTTTTGGACTTTGCAATGCCCCTGGAACTTATATTCTGCTATATCGTATTACTATGTGAAATCCCTTTTACCAGGCTGTCAGGTGTACTACATGCATTCCACCACTAGATGGGGGAGCACCACAATATATATAGTGTTGTTCAGGCCTAGTTAGTCAGTTAAGAGGAGGAGTAGGAGGTGAAGGAGTGAGAGTGCAGCTGCTAGCTGTGTTTAATGCAAGGCTGTTCAAGGGAAAAAGAGTGGAAAAAGAAAACAAAGGACAACAACCATTTTACCAGGCTTTAAGGACCTTTGGATTCAAGGTGAAGGACTTATTAGCTTCCGGCAGCCTCACTATTAAAGAGCTGGAGAAACAGAACCAGATTAAAGGGCTGAATATAAGTGAGTACCTAACTAACTACCCTAGCCTGACACATTACTACCAGCACAGCCTGTTACTGGGATTTATCACATCCAACTTGCATGTGTACCAGAGACTGCTGTATTACTGGATGTAAACTGTTATCAAGAACCTGGTTATAGTAAAGTTTACCGTTGGATTTAAACCTGCCTCATTCTTTTAACTCCCTACTACTACCACTCCCAACATTTTGCACCATCAAGGTGCTAGCGTCACGACACTATCTAAGTCAGGGGCCCAGCCACAAAAGCACTCAGAAAACCAATCACCATCAAGGGCACCTTGATCACCACCTGGCCGGTGTCCCCTGTAATAGAGTGCGCCCCGGAGAATCCAGTGCTGATCTCCCCCTCACTGCACTGCTGGCCCAGGGAGGCATCTGCTAAACCGCGAGTAACCGATTAATTGTTTGTATGCTTCGGCCCACCGTGAACCTCACGCGTTCTACCCCTGCGGTCTGGCATGTTGCACACACAGGGGCCAAGGGGGCAGAGAAAAGGGCCAGGGAGGTGCAGACAGGGGCCAGGGGTATTTATCAGACTGGTGTGAGGTATTTATCAGACTGGTGTGAGGCATTTATCAGACTGGTGTGAGGCATTTATCAGACTGGTATGAGGTATTTATCAGACTGGTGTGAGGCATTTATCAGACTGGTGTCTATGTATCTTTATATAAAACATTGGAAAGGGAGGTGATACTGTCTATAGCTTGCAGTACATGGCAGCCTCCCCTTTATGCCCGCTGTCCCGCCATGTACTAGTGCTTATTATGGCACATATAAGCGCACACCCTCTGCATATATAAGAGTAACAAAATAAGCAGTAGTAGATGGCAGAAAAGCAAGCAGACAGGGGCCGGGGAAGGGGGGGGGGGGCGCAGACAAGGGCGGGGGGGGCTCAGACAAGGGCCGGTGGGGGGCGCAGACAAGGGCCGGGGGGGGAACCGGTCAGGGCCAGGGGATGCACTGAAAGGGCCAGGGTGGTGCACACAGGGGCCAAGGGGGCACAGACAAGGGCCAGGGGTGCAGACAAAGGCCGAGGGGGCACAGATAAGGGCCAGGGGTGCAGACAAGGTTCAGGGAGGGGGCACAGATAAGGGCCAGGGGTGCAGGCAGGGGCCAGGGAGGCGCAGACAGAGGCCAGGGGGGGCACAGGCCAGGCCCAGGGGGGGCGCAGATAAGAGCCAGGGGCACAGACAAGGGACAGGGATGGGGCACAGATAAGGGCCCAGGGGTGCAGACAGGGGCCAGGGGGGCACAGAAAGGGCCAGAATAGTGCACACAGGGGCCAAGGGGGCAGAGACAAGGGCCAGGGAGGCGCAGACAGGGGTCAGGGGTGTTAGGAAAATTTACTCTCTTGCCTAACGGTGTGTCCCTGACACATGATTTCAGTGGCCAGCTTGAATTAAGTCTTACCGGTACCGGGAGAATGAACTAGATTGACCAGATGAACACATGTCTATTTCCAATCCATTCTGGTTTATTCACAGCTGGCAAACAGTTTTAATAGAGGGGGTTGAGCTTCCTTTACATCCAATCATATGTTAGCATTAGTATTTGACCAATAGTATGGTCACACATAAGCTCTGCATTAACATAATAGATGACTCCTAGTAACAGCATTTGACCAATCAGGTATATACACATAAGCTAGCAGACACTTGAGCCAGATGTCCTTATATGGCTTGGACTGTTCATACTTTCAACATGTATGGATTTCCTGAAACAGTTTAAGGAAGTGTCTCACATTCCATAGGGGGAAGGGAGGTTTTGTAGTGCACTAACCAAATGTAATACACGTGGCTAAATGAGACAAAATGGAGTCACATATATCCCATCAAATCCTCTCTTAGAACCTTATATATATATATATATATATATACTATATGGTTCTTTCTCTGCTCTTCCTTGGTTTGCTTGTAAGCCTTTAGGTATTCCATTTACCCTTTAGGAGTATAATCCTCAGGCTTTGTTGAGGTTGGGTTTACCTCTTCTACCTCTACCGGAGTATAGAGGGATGTTGAGTGTGCCCCTCTTTCGGCCACCTTTTGACATATGGCTAGAAGGGAGGGCACACACTGCAGACAACAGCAGAGACCCACTATTGCAGCGACCACGGCAAATGCCACTCCTAAAACATACCTTTTTAGACCAAAGTCAGGTATTCAGCCAAAAAGCCAGTCCCACCAACCTTGGTCAACATCCTGTTTTATATGTTTTCTCATCTCCTCTAATTGGCCTATTTTATCTTTTATTCCACGGGAGTGATCTAATAAATTGAAACAACACATCCCTGCGAACGCTGAGCATCCTACACCATGTTGGAACAATAAATAGTCAATAGTTGCCCTATTCTGCAAGATAGCCTTTTCATACGATTGTATATCCAGCAGCATATCTTGCAGAACTGCACTAGTGATATTTATCTGTTTTACCATAAAACAGGCAAGTTTTGATAGTGTCCTGTGGTTATATATGGCCAACCCTGGTACTCCTATCAAAGATACCCCTAAACTCATATATTCTGATCTAGAGAGGAGATTCACATTATAATCACAATTTTCTGGTAACTGTAGGGAAGTGTCTCTCGTGTGTCGTGTCTGCATTGCTGGGAATAGTGGTATCATTGCTAATGTCAACCTGGCTATTGTACAGGGTTCCTCTGTAATATTGGCCGGTATATATGTGTGACTAGTATTCCCATCCTGTTGGTAGAGGTACATGTTTGTCTAGGGATGGTACTGTTTTTGTAATAATATTACATTGCATATTCTTTCCTCATATTATCTTTTTACAACTACCTAACTCTCTATCACAAATATTTGGCTTAGTCTTGTTCTGCATTTTTGCTTGTATGCAGGGAGGCAATAGTGTCTCATCACAGGTGAAGTTATAACATATTTCTGCTGCTGTGACAAGACCTGTAATTACTTCTATCATATTACTTTGCAGAGTCTCATATGTAGGACAGTCATAACAAGCATGATAAGGATTTACATATCCATATTTAACATCATGATCCTCCATATCTGCATCATTCCATTGGGAACGTAGGAGCTCCGTCCATACATCTAGTGGGGTGGGGACCGCTACCAGACATGTCTCCAAAATGTTAGATGCCGATAAAGTGGTTTGGAGACAAAAGTCAGTTAAGTTCAGAGTTTTGGCCAGGTACAGCCATAAGTTCTCCTTTGTCTTGCATAGACTGTCTTCCCCTCTGCATTCTGTTTCCAGGTATATCTGTCTGTTCCACAGCCATGGGACAGTAAGTAGGAGACACAAAATTACAATTATTAAGGCACTACATCTCAGCCATCTCGAGGAATTTCCCGACTGCGTCATCTCGTTGGGGGTCAAGGCTGTCTGCCTCCGTTGGTACCCCTTCTGTATCTTCTTTGAGGTCAAGGCTGTCTGCCTCCGTTAGTACCTCTGGGCCTCGTTGGAGGTCAGGGCTATCTGCCCCCGTTAGTACCTCTCTTTTCTTCACCAACTTAATCCTTGTGGCGTGGATCCACGTGGGCGATTGTTCAGTGAGGACTGCTGTTCTGGTGATCACGACTACCTCGGTGGGTTGTCCGTAGGTGAAACTTCCTGGTTCCTTTCCCTTCTTTAAGATCTTGATCATCACCTGGTCGCCTATCCGGAATGGACGGGTTGATTCCTGTGAAAGAGAAGGAGACTTGCAAGCAACTTATTCTTCAGTTTTACTGAGGACTTTGATCAGATTAGTAACATACTCCTCCCTGATCAGGTCCAAGTCCCCTTCCTGTACTACCAGGGGGCGTCTTGCCCATGGTGTGGGGAAAGGCCTACCCATGAGTATCTCAATGCTGTTTATGTCCTATTCTGTGGAAATGTGCTACTTAAGATGAAAGCACTGTATTGGGGGAATGCATAACTTCCCCTCTTTGCAGACTAATTCTAATCCTGTCTTAGGATTTTTCTGCAATACTGGATAACACCAGTCTTGCTGTTCCTGTTCAGTGGCATACCACTGAAGATCAGTAAGCATGTGCAACATCTCAGGGGTTGGAGGTGTCAAACATGGCATCTCCCAATGGTTATACAAACCTGTGAGGTTGCTTTTGGCCACTCATTTCGCCATCTTAACTGCCAGCGCATTGCCCTGTGAGACATGATCCTTACCATCTGCTGCCGTAAATCCTCTCCTCTGCCAGATCATACCATGGTCCCACACTACCCCATGTGTGTACCTACTCTCAGTATGAATGGTGACAGGTCTATCAGCATGTAGAATACATGTCCTAGTGAGTGCAATAAGCTCAGCTGCCTGCTGTGTTGAGTGCGGATGTCCTTGAGTAGGCCTACAACATCATGAGTGGTGTGCAAAATGGTGTAATGTCACATTGTGAAAGAATTTGCCGACTCTACCATCATAACACAGGCTGCAAGAGAACACAGACATGCCGGCATCCCTTGAACAGGGGTGGGCATTACCTTTGAGAAAAACACACAAGGACGCAACTTGCTTCCGTTTTCTTGTGTCAGTACACCCGCCATGGTTTTACAATTTTGGCGTGCAAACATGTGGAAGGGCATATTATAGTCAGGGAGGCCCAGCCCTGGGCTCGACATGAGTAAACATTTCAAATAATCAAATGCATTGTACATTTCAGAAAACCATTTAATCAAATCTGGATTTCCATCCAGAGTGGCTTGCCTCAAAACATTGTCAATAGTGGGAGCAATCAGTAATCCATTGTCTACCGTTTATCATACCAAGGAAAGATAACATTTCCTTCTTGGTGTGCGGGGCGACCAAACCCGCAATAGACTGGACTCTTTCTGCGCTGATTCTCCGTTCACCTTTTGTGAGGACAAAGCCCAAGTATTCAACCTGCATTTTACACCATTGCATTTTCTTAAGTGTCACTTAGTGACCATATCCTGACAACCATTATAACAGTGATAAACCATCCTGAATGCTGGCCTCCGCTGACATGCTACACAGTAATAAATCATTGACATATTGCAGCAGCACAGAACCTTGGGGGATGTACCATGACTCTAACATCGCTTGGAGGACTATGCTGTACACTACAGGTGAATCAGCATATCCCTGGGGCATTTCTGCACCAGGTCAGTTGGCGTCTGTCAAAGGAAAAAGCAAAAAGTAGTCTGGTTATCTTATCAACTGGGATAGAAAAGAAAGCATTTTTCAGATCTATCACACTGAACCAAACAGCGTCTGCTGGAATGGCAGATAATAATTAAGTGACATCAGGTACAACAGGGGCTCCTAGTAGGAGGAACTACACTGCCCCAGCAAGGTATCATTGTTGTGCAGGTCAAGGAAGATAACAACCCTCCGGTAGTCCTAGGGATGAACGTCCTTGGGAACTATTATGCTGAAATGCTTGAAGCTTTGCTCAAATCTATGCCTACCGCCGCACCTGCCTCCAAAAAGGCGATACAACAGACTATACGTGTGTTAAGTGCTCAGCAGAAATTTGCCAATGAGAAAGGAGAGATTTGCTGTGCCTGCATCCGAGGTAACCAACCAGTAATCTTTAAACCAAATACCGAAACATTTCTGTGGTGCCGAGCTGCTCTTGGGATCCAAGGCCAAGACTACTAGGCCCTGGTAGAACCCATCATGCTAGAAGACCATCCTTTAGTCCGAGCTGCAAGAAGCCTAGTGACTGTATCTCAAGGTAAAGTGCCTATTCGTCTTCTGAATTTAAGTGATCATAGTATAACTTTGAACAAGCACTGCCCTGTGGCTCAACTGCTACAAGTCACTTTCCAAGATGTGATCAGCGTACCTGCAGCTACCACTGAACAATCTGCTAAGAAGCTAAATCCACAAAAACATCCTTCAGATACTTTATGGTGGAAAGAACTCTAAACGTGGGGGATACCTCTACCCCTGAGGAACAAATTGAAGGAGTCTTGAAAGTTGTGCAAGAGCATCATCATGCCTTCAGTAAACACCCTACAGATTATGGTGAAGTCAGTGTAATCGAGCACACCATCTCTACCGGTTCACATCCTCCAATCAAGGAAAGGTACTGGCCTGTACCACCGACAATGTACCAATCTGTGAAACAGATGATTCAAGAAATGAAAGATTCAAACATCATCCAAGACAGCCATAGTCCATGGGCTGCACCTCTAGTCCTTGTCCGAAAGAAAGATGGTAACATTCGATTCTGCGTGGACTATAGGAAGATTAACCAGATCACCCACAAGGATGCCTATCCTTTACCAAGAATCGAGAAGTCCCTGACAGCATTAGGGTCCTCATCTTACTTCTCTACCCTGGATTTAACAAGTGGGTACTGGCAGGTACCTATGGCCCCCAAGGACCGTGAAAAAACAGCATTTACTACCCCTATGGGCCTATTTGAATTTAATTACATGCTTTTTGGACTTTGCAATGCCCCTGGAACTTATATTCTGCTATATCGTATTACTATGTGAAATCCCTTTTACCAGGCTGTCAGGTGTACTACATGCATTCCACCACTAGATGGGGGAGCACCACAATATATATAGTGTTGTTCAGGCCTAGTTAGTCAGTTAAGAGGAGGAGTAGGAGGTGAAGGAGTGAGAGTGCAGCTGCTAGCTGTGTTTAATGCAAGGCTGTTCAAGGGAAAAAGAGTGGAAAAAGAAAACAAAGGACAACAACCATTTTACCAGGCTTTAAGGACCTTTGGATTCAAGGTGAAGGACTTATTAGCTTCCGGCAGCCTCACTATTAAAGAGCTGGAGAAACAGAACCAGATTAAAGGGCTGAATATAAGTGAGTACCTAACTAACTACCCTAGCCTGACACATTACTACCAGCACAGCCTGTTACTGGGATTTATCACATCCAACTTGCATGTGTACCAGAGACTGCTGTATTACTGGATGTAAACTGTTATCAAGAACCTGGTTATAGTAAAGTTTACCGTTGGATTTAAACCTGCCTCATTCTTTTAACTCCATACTACTACCACTCCCAACATTTTTGCACCATCAAGGTGCTAGCGTCACGACACTATCTAAGTCAGGGGCCCAGCCACAAAAGCACTCAGAAAACCAATCACCATCAAGGGCACCTTGATCACCACCTGGCCGGTGTCCCCTGTAATAGAGTGCGCCCCGGAGAATCCAGTGCTGATCTCCCCCTCACTGCACTGCTGGCCCAGGAGGCATCTGCTAAACCGCGAGTAACCGATTAATTGTTTGTATGCTTCGGCCCACCGTGAACCTCACGCGTTCTACCCCTGCGGTCTGGCATGTTGCACACACAGGGGCCAAGGGGGCAGAGAAAAGGGCCAGGGAGGTGCAGACAGGGGCCAGGGGTATTTATCAGACTGGTGTGAGGTATTTATCAGACTGGTGTGAGGCATTTATCAGACTGTGTGGGGCATTTATCAGACTGGTGTGAGGCATTTATCAGACTGGTATGAGGTATTTATCAGACTGGTGTGAGGCATTTATCAGACTGGTGTCTATGTATCTTTATATAAAACATTGGAAAGGGAGGTGATACTGTCTATAGCTTGCAGTACATGGCAGCCTCCCCTTTATGCCCGCTGTCCCGCCATGTACTAGTGCTTATTATGGCACATATAAGCGCACACCCTCTGCATATATAAGAGTAACAAAATAAGCAGTAGTAGATGGCAGAAAAGCAAGCAGACAGGGGCCGGGGAAGGGGGGGGGGGGGGCGCAGACAAGGGCGGGGGGGGCTCAGACAAGGGCCGGTGGGGGGCGCAGACAAGGGCCGGGGGGGGAACCGGTCAGGGCCAGGGGATGCACTGAAAGGGCCAGGGTGGTGCACACAGGGGCCAAGGGGGCACAGACAAGGGCCAGGGGTGCAGACAAAGGCCGAGGGGGCACAGATAAGGGCCAGGGGTGCAGACAAGGTTCAGGGAGGGGGCACAGATAAGGGCCAGGGGTGCAGGCAGGGGCCAGGGAGGCGCAGACAGAGGCCAGGGGGGGCACAGGCCAGGCCCAGGGGGGGGCGCAGATAAGAGCCAGGGGCACAGACAAGGGACAGGGATGGGGCACAGATAAGGGCCCAGGGGTGCAGACAGGGGCCAGGGGGGCACAGAAAGGGCCAGAATAGTGCACACAGGGGCCAAGGGGGCAGAGACAAGGGCCAGGGAGGCGCAGACAGGGGTCAGGGGTGTTAGGAAAATTTACTCTCTTGCCTAACGTGTGTCCCTGACTCATGATTTCAGTGGCTCAGCTTGAATTAAGTCTAACCGGTACCGGGAGAATGAACTAGATTGACCAGATGAACACATGTCTATTTCCAATCCATTCTGGTTTATTCACAGCTGGCAAACAGTTTTAATAGAGGGGGTTGAGCTTCCTTTACATCCAATCATATGTTAGCATTAGTATTTGACCAATAGTATGGTCACACATAAGCTCTGCATTAACATAATAGCTGACTCATAGTAACAGCATTTGACCAATCAGGTATATACACATGAGCTAGCAGACACTTGAGCCAGATGACCTTATATGGCTTGGACTGTTCATACTTTCAAACTAAGGAATGTATGACTTCCTTGAAACAGTTTAAGGAAGTGTCTCACATTCCATAGGGGGAAGGGAGGTTTTGTAGTGCACTAACCAAATGTAATACACGTGGCTAAATGAGACAAAATGGAGTCACATATATCCCATCAAATCCCCTCTTAGAACCTTATATATATATATATATATACTATATGGTTCTTTCTCTGCTCTTCCTTGGTTTTCTTATAAGCCTTTAGGTATTCCATATACCCTTCAGGAGTATAATCCTCAGGCTTTGTTGAGGTTGGGTTTACCTCTTCTACCTCTACCGGAGTATAGAGGGATGTTGAGTGTACCCCTCTTTCGGCCACCTTTTGACATATGGCTAGAAGGGAGGGCACACACTGCAGACAACAGCAGAGACCCACTATTGCAGCGACCACGGCAAATGCCACTCCTAAAACATACCTTATTTGACCAAAGTCAGGTATTCAGCCAAAAAGCCAGTCCCACCAACCTTGGTCAACATCCTGTTTTATATGTTTTCTCATCTCCTCTAATTGGCCTATTTTATCTTTTATTCCACGGGAGTGATCTAATAAATTGAAACAACACATCCCTGCGAACGCTGAGAGCATCCTACACCATGTTGGAGCAATAAATAGTCAATAGTTGCCCTATTCTGCAAGATAGCCTTTCATACGATTGTATATCCAGCAGCATATCTTGCAGAACTGCACTAGTGATATTTATCTGTTTTACCATAAAACAGGCAAGTTTTGATATTGTCCTGTGGTTATATATGGCCAACCCTGGTACTTCCTATCAAAGATACCCCTAAACTCATATATTCTGATCTAGAGAGGAGATTCACATTATAATCACAATTTTCTGGTAACTGTAGGGAAGTGTCTCTCGTGTGTCGTATCTGCATTGCTGGGAATAGTGATATCATTGCTAATGTCAGCCTGGCTATTGTACAGGGTCCCTCTGTAATATTGGCCGGTATGTACGTGTAACTAGTATTCCCACAGGCCAATACCCATCCTGCTGGTAGAGGTACATGTTTGTCTAGGGATGGTACTGTTTTTGTAATATTACATTGCATATTTTTTCTGATACTATCTTTTTACAACTACCTAAATCTCTTATCACAAATATTTGGCTTAGTCTTATTCTGCATTTTTGCTTGTATGCAGGGAGGCAATAGTGTCTCATCACAGGTGAAATTATAACATATTTCTGCTGCTGTGACAAGACCTGTAATTATTTCTATCATATTACTCTGCAGAGTCTCATATGTAGGACAGTCATAACAAGCATGACATATCCATATTTAACATCATGATCCTCCATATCTGCGTCATTCCATTGGGAACGTAGGAGCTCCGTCAATACATCTAGTGGGGTGGGGACCGCTACCAGACATGTCTCCAAAATGTTAGATGCCGATAAAGTGGTTCGGAGACAAAAGTCAGTTAAGTTCAGAGTTTTGGCCAGGTACAGCCATAAGTTCTCCTTTGTCTTGCGTAGACTGTCTTCCCCTCTGCATTCTGTTTCCAGGTATATCTGTCTGTTCCACAGCCATGGGACAGTAAGTAGGAGACACAAAATTACAATTATTAAGGCACTACATCTCAGCCATCTCGAGGAATTTCCCGACTGCGTCATCTTGTTGGGGGTCAAGGCTGTCTGCCTCCGTTAGTACCCCTTCTGTATCTTCTTCGAGGTCAAGGCTGTCTGCCTCCGTTAGTACCTCTCTTTTCTTCACCAACTTAATCCTTGTGGCGTGGATCCACGTGGGCGATTGTTCAGTGAGGACTGCTGTTCTGGTGATCACGACTACCTCGGTGGGTTGTCCGTAGGTGAAACTTCCTGGTTCCTTTCCCTTCTTTAAGATCTTGATCATCACCTGGTCGCCTATCCGGAATGGACGGGTTGATTCCTGTGAAAGAGAAGGAGACTTACAAGCCACTTATTCTTCAGTTTTACTGAGGACTTTGATCAGATTAGTAACATACTCCTCCCTGATCAGGTCCAAGTCCCCTTCCTGTACTACCAGGGGGCGTCTTGCCCATGGTGTGGGGAAAGGCCTACCCATGAGTATCTCAATGCTGTTTATGTCCTACTCTGTGGAAATGTGCTACTTAAGATGGAAGCACTGTATTGGGGGAATGCATAACTTCCCCTCTTCGCAGACTAATCCTATCTCAGGATTTTTCTGCAATACTGGATAACACCAGTCTTGCTGTTCCTGTTCAGTGGCATACCACTGAAGATCAGTAAGCATTTGCAACATCTCAGGGGTTGGAGGTGCCAAACATGGCATCTCCCAATGGTTATACAAACCTGTGAGGTTGCATTTGGCCACCTTAACTGCCAGCGCATTGCCCTGTGAGACATGATCCTTACCATCTGCTGCCGTAAATCCTCTCCTCTGCCAGATCATACCATGGTCCCACACTACCCCATGTGTGTACCTACTCTCAGTATAAATGGTGACAGGTCTATCAGCATGTAGAATACATGTCCTAGTGAGTGCAATAAGCTCAGCTGCCTGCTGTGTTGAGTGCGGATGTCCTTGAGTAGGCCTACAACATCATGAGTGGTGTGCAAAATGGTGTAACTTCACATTGTGAAAGGAGTTGCCAACTCTACCATCATAGCACAGGCTGCAAGAGAACACAGACATGCCGGCATCCCCTGGACAGAGGTGGGCATTACCTTTGAGAAAAACACACAAGGACGCAACTTGCCTCCGTTTTCTTGTGTCAGTACACCCGCCATGGTTTTACAATTTTGGCGTGCAAACATGTGGAAGGGCATATTATAGTCAGGGAGGCCCAGCCCTGGACTCGACATGAGCGAACATTTCAGATAATCAAATGCATTGTACATTTCAGAAGACCATTTAATCAAATCTGGATTTCCATCCAGAGTGGCTTGCCTCAAAACATTGTCAATAGTGGGAGCAATCAGTAATCCATTGTCTACCGTTTATCATACCAAGGAAAGATAACATTTCCTTCTTGGTGTGCGGGGCGACCAAACCCGCAATAGACTGGACTCTTTCTGCGCTGATTCTCCGTTCACCTTTTGTGAGGACAAAGCCCAAGTATTCAACCTGCATTTTACACCATTGCATTTTCTTAAGTGTCACTTAGTGACCATATCCTGACAATCATTATAACAGTGATAAACCATCCTGAATGCTGGCCTCCGCTGACATGCTACACAGTAACAAATCATCGACATATTGCAGCAGCACAGAACCTTGGGGGGATGTACCATGGCTTTAACATCGCTTGGAGGACTATGCTGTACACTACAGGTGAATCAGCATATCCCTGGGGTCTGCACCAGGTCAGTTGGCGTCTGTCAAAGGAAAAAGCAAAAAGTAGTCTGGTTATCTTATCAACTGGGATAGAAAAGAAAGCATTTTTCAGATCTATCACACTGAACCAAACAGCGTCTGCTGGAATGGCAGATAATGATTAAGTGACATCAGGTACAACAGGGGCTATAGGCACAATGATGTTGTTGATGGCCCTTAAATCCTGTACAAAGCGGGTAGTACCATCTGCCTTTGTCACTGGATTCACGGGCGTGCTGTAGGGTGAAATCACCTCTTCCAGGATTACCTTTTGTAGGAATTCCTTTATCATTGGTCTAAGTCCATCAAGTTTCTCTTTTTACAGCAGGTATTGTTTCTGGAACACTGAGATGACACCTGGTTTCACAGTAGCTGTGTAATGTGTGCAATCTATGAATCCTGTGTCATATTAATTTGAGGACCATAATGCAGGGTTAATGTTATTCTGGGTGGTCCTGTATGTTTGCAAGAATCAGTGGCACTGGTGTAGAGACTGGAATGAGACCTGAGTGTACTCTTATGTCCTGATTCTTTGCTGATACCTGCAAGTCAAGCTTAATGAACAAATCTCTCCCTAATAGGCTGACTGGGCAATCTAGTATAATGCTAAATACATGACATGATGTATTCCCTGTCCATGGTTTCTACTGGTAAGTAATCTGTTCTGTATGTCCTTGTCAGTACCCCATTTATTCCCATAGAGGGCTCACATTTCCTTCCTCTCATTCTGAGTCACCTAATCCACCCCTTTTGGTGGACGCTTTGGTCTGTCTTCTGTTCTGCCATTAGTATCTTAGCTGTCCATACGAGCAGAGCTCTGATGTTAAGCACAACACTTAACATGTAACATGTAACTGCAAACATTGAAACAAACAGATCTGACAATACAGACATGAACACACAAAGGGCCCATAAAAACTTTTCATTGAAATAAAAATGTACAGCTTGATCAATGCTGTTGGTACCAATAAAAACCCAAAAACTTCCAAGAAAATAAAATAAAATTCTCAATGCGCATATTATATGAAAACAAATACCATACTCCATACGCATTCATATACATTTTCATGTACTCATCTTCACAAACCAGCTCATAACCACGCCCTTACACATAAAATATGAATTGCACACACAGCTCTGCTACGTACATACAACTCAGAGCCACACCCATTCACATTCCACTGAATCATGTATCTTTCACCCAATCACACAATCTCTTTGTTACATTCTAAAATTTGCAGCACAGACAAACACAGCTTTCCGGGAAGCAGATATTCATACCACACCCAGAATTGCTGATGGTCTGTCACTGTAAAACAATATACATGCTAATCATACAGTCATTTTGTTAAAATTAACAAATCATCTTATATGCCATGTAGTTTTTTTGTTTAGTGTTATACACATCGCCCCTTATTCTATATAACTATGCCTTCTACTTCCTCTTGTCTTGCGTCTCTTATTTCAGGAGTGTTCAAACAGGGGAAGTAAAGCAATACATCAAGACGTTCAGCTGTACCACATGTTCCTCAAACTTTTACTCATATCTGAATAAGGACTTATTGGGTGCAACCTTAGATTGATACGAGTGGACACTTCCAATTAGCATCATCACTGCAGGCACATTTTAAACCATCGGAACATACAATTGGGAAAGATCTAATCCAATACTGGAGCCCTGTCTGGAATATCTTATAGATAACACAGGTTAGTATCTTCACATTCTGCTTATGCATTACCAATTAGCAGCCCCCCTCCCCCCTCAACCCCCATATGAAATTCCTGAGCAGAGGAGGGGGGTGAAATGGAAGGGGGCTCTCTCTGAAAACACATCTCAGACAGAACAGGAAGAAGTTATTTTTTTTTTTTTTTGTGGGACTACAGGTGACATTTTGGAGTTTACTGCAGATGTGGTGGGGGGGGATGCCTCATGGCAACTTCTTTGTTCTCTATAGGATTCAAAATCCTCCATCTTGAAATAAGAAATGCTGCTCATTTCATTTCTCTAACTTCAATTATCAATACACTTATGCATTAACTATCCATCTTTTAGTGCTGTAATCTCTAATCTAGAGCTATAAATCGTCACTATTTAAACACACACAGATCATTAGGGCAACAAAACTTAACCAGTTCATTTCTGAACGTTTAACACAAGCCCTTTCTAATTGCAAACACTGAGACACTTTTTCCCTTGCCATGAATTAACTTCCTGACTCTGCTGTGTCTTGTCACTCACTATAGCCCCCCTTCACAATCACAGGAGCTCTGATGTAACCAGTCTGTAAGCTTCTAACAGCTTTTTGCAGCTTTTCATCCTGTGCCAGCCGGGCATAACATTCTGTTTCACATTTTAACTGTCAATTCTCACATCTTGCCCAATTGTCTACTCATGTGTTAACTAGAAAATAATTTGTGGGACTAGACCGTGCAACAAAGTTTACATGTTGGCAGTGATAGAAACAGAATGATTTCAAAGCGGGATGCGACCGTAAACTTACCACCCGGCCAACATCTCACACAGACAGATAATCTTAATACTTCTAAAATACTTATACTATATATACATAAGAGTTAATTCAAGCTTGTATCCTTCTGTTCCCGGAACAGATATCCGTATATAGTGCACTATCTCTTAACGATATGGACTTACTAAGCCTATTATAATCAACATTTTTACCTAACGATATGGACCCTATGATATGAGCCGCTTAAAATCAACATTTGCGTGTCCCAGACATCTGAATTCACCTGAATTCATAAATAGATGGTTCGACTTACTTGAATGGGATTTTTGGTCATTGCTCCCAGGTCCAAGAGGACAAAAATTGATGTCTTCACTGTAGACCTGAAGAGTGACCCTCCCAATCCCGGAAACTGAGCCCCCAGAACTGTTAGGAAAATTTACTCTCTTTACCTAACGTTGTCCCTGTCTTCAGATTTCAGGCGATCAGCTTGAATTAAGTCTAACCGGTACCGGGAGAATGAACTAGATTGACCAGATAAACACATGTCTATTTCCAATCCATTCTGGTTTATTCACAGCTGGCAAACAGTTTTAATAGAGGGGGTTGAGCTTTCTTTACATCCAATCATATGTTAGCATTAGTATTTGACCAATAGTATGGTCACACATAAGCTCTGCATTAACGTAATAGCTGACTCATAGTAACAGCATTTGACCAATCAGGTATATACACATGAGCTAGCAGAAACTTGAGCCAGATGACCTTATATGGCTTGGACTGTTCATACTTTCAAACTAAGGAATGTATGACTTCCTTGAAACAGTTTAAGGAAGTGTCTCACATTCCATAGGGGGAAGGGAGGTTTTGTAGTGCACTAACCAAATGTAATACACGTGGCTAAATGAGACAAAATGGAGTCACATATATCCCATCAAATCCCCTCTTAGAACCTTATATATATATATATATATATACTATATGGTTCTTTCTCTGCTCTTCCTTGGTTTGCTTGTAAGCCTTTAGGTATTCCATGTACCCTTCAGGAGTATAATCCTCAGGCTTTGTTGAGGTTGGGTTTACCTCTTCTACCTCTACCGGAGTATAGAGGGATGTTGAGTGTACCCCTCTTTCGGCCACCTTTTGACATATGGCTAGAAGGGAGGGCACACACTGCAGACAACAGCAGAGACCCACTATTGCAGCGACCACGGCAAATGCCACTCCTAAAACATACCTTTTTTGACCAAAGTCAGGTATTCAGCCAAAAAGCCAGTCCCACCAACCTTGGTCAACATCCTGTTTTATATGTTTTCTCATCTCCTCTAATTGGCCTATTTTATCTTTTATTCCACGGGAGTGATCTAATAAATTGAAACAACACATCCCTGCGAACGCTGAGCATCCTACACCATGTTGGAACAATAAATAGTCAATAGTTGCCCTATTCTGCAAGATAGCCTTTTCATACGATTGTATATCCAGCAGCATATCTTGCAGAACTGCACTAGTGATATTTATCTGTTTTACCATAAAACAGGCAAGTTTTGATATTGTCCTGTGGTTATATATGCCAACCCTGGTACTCTATCAAAGATACCCCTAAACTCATATATTCTGATCTAGAGAGGAGATTCACATTATAATCACAATTTTCTGGTAACTGTAGGGAAGTGTCTCTCGTGTGTCGTGTCTGCATTGCTGGGAATAGTGGTATCATTGCTAATGTCAACCTGGCTATTGTACAGGGTTCCTCTGTAATATTGGCCGGTATATATGTGTGACTAGTATTCCCACAGGCTAATACCCATCCTGTTGGTAGAGGTACATGTTTGTCTAGGGATGGTACTGTTTTTGTAATGTTAAATTGCATATTCTTTCCTCATATTATCTTTTTACAACTACCTAACTCTCTATCACAAATATTTGGCTTAGTCTTGTTCTGCATTTTTGCTTGTATGCAGGGAGGCAATAGTGTCTCATCACAGGTGAAGTTATAACATATTTCTGCTGCTGTGACAAGACCTGTAATTACTTCTATCATATTACTTTGCAGAGTCTCATATGTAGGACAGTCATAACAAGCATGATAAGGATTTACATATCCATATTTAACATCATGATCCTCCATATCTGCGTCATTCCATTGGGAACGTAGGAGCTCCGTCCATACATCTAGTGGGGTGGGGACCGCTACCAGACATGTCTCCAAAATGTTAGATGCCGATAAAGTGGTTTGGAGACAAAAGTCAGTTAAGTTCAGAGTTTTGGCCAGGTACAGCCATAAGTTCTCCTTTGTCTTGCATAGACTGTCTTCCCCTCTGCATTCTGTTTCCAGGTATATCTGTCTGTTCCACAGCCATGGGACAGTAAGTAGGAGACACAAAATTACAATTATTAAGGCACTACATCTCAGCCATCTCGAGGAATTTCCCGACTGCGTCATCTCGTTGGGGGTCAAGGCTGTCTGCCTCCGTTAGTACCCCTTCTGTATCTTCTTCGAGGTCAAGGCTGTCTGCCTCCGTTAGTACCTCTGGGCCTCGTTGGAGGTCAGGGCTATCTGCCCCCGTTAGTACCTCTCTTTTCTTCACCAACTTAATCCTTGTGGCGTGGATCCACGTGGGCGATTGTTCAGTGAGGACTGCTGTTCTGGTGATCACGACTACCTCGGTGGGTTGTCCGTAGGTGAAACTTCCTGGTTCCTTTCCCTTCTTTAAGATCTTGATCATCACCTGGTCGCCTATCCGGAATGGACGGGTTGATTCCTGTGAAAGAGAAGGAGACTTACAAGCAACTTATTCTTCAGTTTTACTGAGGACTTTGATCAGATTAGTAACATACTCCTCCCTGATCAGGTCCAAGTCCCCTTCCTGTACTACCAGGGGGCGTCTTGCCCATGGTGTGGGGAAAGGCCTACCCATGAGTATCTCAATGCTGTTTATGTCCTATTCTGTGGAAATGTGCTACTTAAGATGAAAGCACTGTATTGGGGGAATGCATAACTTCCCCTCTTCGCAGACTAATCCTATCCTTCTAGGATTTTTCTGCAATACTGGATAACACCAGTCTTGCTGTTCCTGTTCAGTGGCATACCACTGAAGATCAGTAAGCATGTGCAACATCTCAGGGGTTGGAGGTGCCAAACATGGCATCTCCCAATGGTTATACAAACCTGTGAGGTTGCATTTGGCCCATCCCTTAACTGCCAGCGCATTGCCCTGTGAGACATGATCCTTACCATCTGCTGCCGTAAATCCTCTCCTCTGCCAGATCATACCATGGTCCCACACTACCCCATGTGTGTACGTACTCTCAGTATGAATGGTGACAGGTCTATCAGCATGTAGAATACATGTCCTAGTGAGTGCAATAAGCTCAGCTGCCTGCTGTGTTGAGTGCGGATGTCCTTGAGTAGGCCTACAACATCATGAGTGGTGTGCAAAATGGTGTAATGTCACATTGTGAAAGAATTTGCCGACTCTACCATCATAGCACAGGCTGCAAGAGAACACAGACATGCCGGCATCCCTTGAACAGGGGTGGGCATTACCTTTGAGAAAAACACACAAGGACGCAACTTGCTTCCGTTTTCTTGTGTCAGTACACCCGCCATGGTTTTACAATTTTGGCGTGCAAACATGTGGAAGGGCATATTATAGTCAGGGAGGCCCAGCCCTGGGCTCGACATGAGTAAACATTTCAAATAATCAAATGCATTGTACATTTCAGAAAACCATTTAATCAAATCTGGATTTCCATCCAGAGTGGCTTGCCTCAAAACATTGTCAATAGTGGGAGCAATCAGTAATCCATTGTCTACCGTTTATCATACCAAGGAAAGATAACATTTCCTTCTTGGTGTGCGGGGCGACCAAACCCGCAATAGACTGGACTCTTTCTGCGCTGATTCTCCGTTCACCTTTTGTGAGGACAAAGCCCAAGTATTCAACCTGCATTTTACACCATTGCATTTTCTTAAGTGTCACTTAGTGACCATATCCTGACAACCATTATAACAGTGATAAACCATCCTGAATGCTGGCCTCCGCTGACATGCTACACAGTAATAAATCATTGACATATTGCAGCAGCACAGAACCTTGGGGGGATGTACCATGACTCTAACATCGCTTGGAGGACTATGCTGTACACTACAGGTGAATCAGCATATCCCTGGGGCATTTCTGCACCAGGTCAGTTGGCGTCTGTCAAAGGAAAAAGCAAAAAGTAGTCTGGTTATCTTATCAACTGGGATAGAAAAGAAAGCATTTTTCAGATCTATCACACTGAACCAAACAGCGTCTGCTGGAATGGCAGATAATAATTAAGTGACATCAGGTACAACAGGGGCTATAGGCACAATGATGTTGTTGATGGCCCTTAAATCCTGTACAAAGCGGGCAGCACCATCTGCCTTTGTCACTGGATTCACGGGCGTGCTGTAGGGTGAAATCACCTCTTCCAGGATTCCCTTTTGTAGGAATTCTTCTATCATTGGCCTAAGCCCATCAAGTTTCTCTTAACAGCAGGTATTGTTTCTGGAACACTGAGATGACACCTGGTTTCACAGTAGCTGTGTAATGTGTGCAATCTATGAATCCTGTGTCATATTCATTTGAGGACCATAATGCAGGGTTAATGTTATTCTGGGTGGTCCTGTATGTTTGCAAGAATCAGTGGCACTGGTGTAGAGACTGGAATGAGACCTGAGTGTACTCTTATGTCCTGATTCTTTGCTGATACCTGCAAGTCAAGCCTAATGAACAAATCTCTCCCTAATAGGCTGACTGGGCAATCTAGTATAATGCTAAATACATGACATGATGTATTCCCTGTCCATGGTTTCTACTGGTTAGGAATCTGTTCTGTATGTCCTTGTCAGTACCCCATTTATTCCCATAGAGGGCTCACATTTCCTTCCTCCCATTCTGAGTCACCTAAGTCCGCCCCTTTCAGTCGGACGGTTTGGTCTGTCCTCTGTTCTGCCATTAGTATCTTAGCTGTCCATACGAGCAGAGCTCTGATGTTAAGCACAACACTGAACATGTAACATGTAACTGCAAACATTGAAACAAACAGATCTGACAATACAGACATGAACACACAAAGGGCCCATAAAAACTTTTCATTGAAATAAAAATGTACAGCTTGATCAATGCTGTTGGTACCAATAAAAAAACCAAATAACTTCCAAGAAAATAAAATAAAATTCTTAATGCGCATATTTAAAAACAAATACCGTATTCCATACGCATTCATATACATTTTCATGTACTCATCTTCACAAACCAGCTCATAACCACGCCCTTACACATAGAATATGAATTGCACACACACAGCTCTGCTACGTACATACAACTCAGAGCCACACCCATTCACATTCCACTGAATCATGTATCTTTCACCCAATCACACAATCTCTTTGTTACATTCCAAAATTTGCAGCACAGACAAACACAGCTTTCCGGGAAGCAGATATTCATACCACACCCAGAATTGCTGATGGTCTGTCACTGTAAAACAATGTACATGTTAATCATACAGTCATTTTGTTAAAATTAACAAATCATCTTATATGCCAAGTAGTTTTTTTGTTTAGTGTTACACACATCGCCCCCCACCGTACACAACCATGCCTTCTACTTCCTCTTCTCTTGCGTCTCCCATTTCAGGAGTGTTCAAACAGGGGAAGTAAAGCAACACATCAAGACGTTCAGCTGTACCACATGTTCCTCAAACTTTTACTCACATCTGAATAAGGACTTATTGGGTGCAACCTTAGATTGATACGAGTGGACACTTCCAATTAGCATCATCACTGCAGGCACATTTTAAACCATCGGAACATACAATTGGGAAAGATCTAATCCAATACTGGAGCCCTGTCTGAAATATCTTAGAAATAACACAGGTTAGTATCTTCACATTCTGCTGATGCATTTACCAATTAGCAGCCCCCCTCCCCCCTCAACCCCCATATGAAATTCCTGAGCAGAGGAGGGGGGTGAGATGGGAGGGGGCTCTCTCTGAAAACACATCTCAGACAGAACAGGAAGAAATTTTTTTATTTTTTTTTGTGGAACTACAAGTGACATTTTGGAGTTTACAGCAGATGTGGTGGGGGGGGGGAGGGATGCCTCATGGCAACTTCTTTGTTCTCTATAGGATTCAAAATCCTCCATCTTGAAATAAGAAATGCTGCTCATTTCATTTCTCTAATTTCAATTATCAATACACTTATGCATTAACTATCCATCTTTTAGTGCTGTAATCTCTAATCCTAGAGCTATAAATCGTCACTATTTAAAACACACACAGATCATTAGGCAACAAAACTTAACCAGTTCATTTCTGAACGTTTAACACAAGCCCTTTCTAATTGCAAACACTGAGACACTTTTTCCCTTGCCATGAATTAACTTCCTGACTCTGCTGTGTCTTGTCACTCACTATAGCCCCCCTTCACAATCACAGGAGCTCTGATGTAACCAGTCTGTAAGCTTCTAACAGCTTTTTGCAGCTTTTCATCCCTGCCAGCCTGGCATAACATTCTGTTTCACATTTTAACTGTCAATTCTCACATCTTGCCCAATTGTCTACTCATGTGTTAACTAGAAAATAATTTGTGGGACTAGACCGTGCAACAAAGTTTACATGTTGGCAGTGATAGAAACAGAATGATTTCAAAGCGGGATGCGACCGTAAACTTACCACCCGGCCAACATCTCACACAGACAGATAATCTTAATACTTCTAAAATACTTATACTATATATACATAAGAGTTAATTCAAGCTTGTATCCTTCTGTTCCCGGAACAGATATCCTTATATAGTGCACTATCTCTTAACGATATGGACTTACTAAGCCTCTTATAATCAACATTTTTACCTAACGATATGGACCCTATGATATGAGCCGCTTAAAATCAACATTTGCGTGTCCCAGACATCGCAATTCACCGAAATCATAAATAGATGGTTCGACTTACTTGAATGGGATTTTGGTCATTGCTCCCAGGTCCAAGGCGGACAAAAATTGATGTCTTTCACAGTAGACCTGAAGAGTTGACCCTCCCAATCCCGGAAACTGAGCCCCCAAAGCTGTTAGGAAAATTTACTCTCTTGCCTAACGGTGTGTCCCTGACACATGATTTCAGTGGCCAGCTTGAATTAAGTCTTACCGGTACCGGGAGAATGAACTAGATTGACCAGATGAACACATGTCTATTTCCAATCCATTCTGGTTTATTCACAGCTGGCAAACAGTTTTAATAGAGGGGGTTGAGCTTCCTTTACATCCAATCATATGTTAGCATTAGTATTTGACCAATAGTATGGTCACACATAAGCTCTGCATTAACATAATAGATGACTCCTAGTAACAGCATTTGACCAATCAGGTATATACACATAAGCTAGCAGACACTTGAGCCAGATGTCCTTATATGGCTTGGACTGTTCATACTTTCAACATGTATGGATTTCCTGAAACAGTTTAAGGAAGTGTCTCACATTCCATAGGGGGAAGGGAGGTTTTGTAGTGCACTAACCAAATGTAATACACGTGGCTAAATGAGACAAAATGGAGTCACATATATCCCATCAAGGGGTATTTATCAGACTGGTGTGAGGCATTTATCAGACTGGTGTGAGGTATTTATCAGACTGGTATGAGGTATTTATCAGACTGGTGTGAGGCATTTATCAGACTGGTGTGAGGCATTTATCAGACTGGTGTGGGGCATTTATCAGACTGGTGTGGGGCATTTATCAGACTGGTGTGGGGCATTTAACAGACTGGTGTGGGGCATTTATCAGACTGGTGTGAGTCTGTTACACTATATGAGGGAGAGGAGAGGACAAGGAGAAAGGGAACTGCAGTTGTGGAGAATCATGGAGCCCAGCCCAGAAGGGTCACACAGGAGTCAGGGAGGACACCACTAGGTCATAGCAATGGAACACATAAGGACAAGCAGTGAGGAGCAGGAAGGGTTAACTTCAGAGGCTGCCATGCCTGTGTTTTCAGTACAAGGTCAGTGTATGCAGCAGCTCTGTATAGATAAGCATCTGTACCAACACGATGGAATCTAAGGTTTTACCAGGACACTTCTTTACATGGCTATTTATTGATTTCTCTGAGCCTTACTGCAACTGGTAAGCAGCCAACCGTGCAAACAGTGTCTTCTTTAGCCAGGAGGCTTTGATCACTGTGAGAGTCTGTCTGTGCCTACTGCCTAGATAGGAGGGACATACAGGGGCCAGGGGCTGTGTTGACAAGGGCAAGGGGGGCACACAGGCAGCGGGCACAGAGATGCCTGAAAAGCCCAGTCAGTTAATGATGTACGCTGCTGACTGTGCTGCTCCTCTTGCCTGCCACGATGTTTCTCCCGCCTGCCGCTCCCTCCTGGAACTTGGTGGGTGGGCCTAATTAGAACAGGAACACACCTGCTTGATTCCTGCACTGTGTCTGGGTGGCGCGTCGCACTGTATGTGAAGGGGCCTGGCCTGAAAAACATATTAAATAATCATATGAAACTTGGCACGTGCCGGGCGCCGGGCCCGAAGCAGCCTCTTCCCCTGCTTCCCTGGTAGTTACGCCACTTAAAATGGAGGATTACTGCAACGGACCACATGTGCCACAAAAACATCGAAAGTGGTTTAGAAAGGCAGAAAAATGCTCAGACCCCAAATGCTGTTGCGCATTCTTAAACGGGGGAGCATATCCTGCACATGTCAGTTGCTAACAGCAATCCCCAGCATTTTTTTCGGCGTACAAAGGAGGATGCCCCCAGATTTACCACAAGGACATCCTAAACAGGATATCCAGATATGCGGATGTAATTAATAAAATAGAACAGAGTGGACAAAGAAATAGTGCACAAAAATGGTACATTCACTTGACAATATATGGCTAAACCCTCACACTGGTATTAAAAATGAGATTTTCGCCAATATATTCTTATATCAAGAACATACCAGAGCCCGCGTACCTCGCCAAGGTCTCTCATAGTCTTACGGGACCTAACGCTAACCTACCTATTGCCATTTAAGCAATTATTGATAGGGGCATAGAGTCCAACACACAGCCAACTGACCCCCAGTTACCTCCAGCGTGAAATCACACATACAATGGGAGGAGGCTGTGAGTCCCACCTATCACTGATTCATGTGACACAGGCAAAACAGATGTACCTGAATGTTACCCATAGTTAAAAATCAGGCACCATCAGTCCTGGAGTTGCCACACCTCCAGTCACACATATGCAAACAGATTCACAGAATAAAGTGGTCGTACAAAGCAGGAGATGCTCCAAACCCCCTATGCTGTAGCGCACTTCCATCCGGGGGAGCAAATCCTGCACATGTGATCCATTGCCAACGGCAATGCCCAGCAGTCATGTATACAATGGAGTGTGATAGGGAGGGATTACTGTGCTTTAATAGGGTTGTGTTTAGTGTGCTATTTTAGGAATTACTTTGCTAGTGTTTAGTGTCACTGTCTTTCGTCCTCAAAAAAACAAACCGTTTCTGTCTGTTTTTCTGTCACTGTCTTAGGGTTTAGTGTGCTAGTTTAGAAATTACTGTGCTAGGGAGGGATTAGTGTCACCGTCTTTCATCTTTGAAAAAAAATAAAAAAACATTCGCTCTCGGTTATTCTAAATGACTATTTTATTAGATTTTTGCCCCATGGTCCCAAATCCAATAAAGCTATTCCCAAAGTCCCTCCTTATTTTATTTGTTTATTTTTTGGGGGCTTTAATTAAATTTTGGGCAGATCATGAGTGGACGTGGGCGTGCCGGCAACTGTGGTCGTGGTAGCGGAGTTGGTTCCAGTGCTGGACCGCTGCCAGCACGGGGCCGCTCCTCTACCCACGGAGGGGCAGGCACAACTTGCAGGGGCGTCCACCTCATTCGAGAATTTTTGGCCGTGTCAGCTGCCCAATTTTGTCTCAGGACGCCGAGGCAGTGGTGTATTTTGTGACACAAGCCAGTGGCACAGAGTTCTCTGCACCGGCTCAGAGCAGCAGCAGCAGCTCTCCGTCTCCTGCAGGACCAGCCCCCATACCCCAAGACTCGTCCCTACTGCTGTTTAACAGCGACAGTGACATCCTGGGGGAGGTAATGTGGGAGAGTGAGCTGCAGCTTGGTCCGGATGGTCAGGACCTTTTGGAAGGGATGGAGGAGGAGGAGGTACCGCCCGTCAGTACCCCAGTGACATCCCTTCCAACTGGTGCAGGTGGATTCAAGCTATGTGTAGGCCTTTTTACTACACCGTTACCAATTACCTGCTGATGCCTGTCCTGATCCTGATGTTTTTGGCTGACCTATGTGTAGGCCTTATACTCGACCGTTACCATGTACCTGCTGCTGATGCTGTCCTGATCCTGCTGAGTTATGTGTATGCCTTATACTCTACCATTACCATTTACCTGCTGCTGTCTGCCCTGATCCTGCTGAGTTTGGCTGAGCTATGTGTAGGCCTTATACTACACAGTTACCAATTACCTGCTGTGGCTGTCTGTCCCGATCCTGATGATTTTGGCCGAGCTATGTGTAGGCCTTATACTACACCGTTACCATTTACCTACTGCTGCTGTCTGTCCTGATCCTGATGAGTTTGACCCTGGACTAAAGGGGCTCTACTGCAACCTTATTGGTTAAAATTACACCAAAACCTAACAATATTAAAAAACAGAAGCACACATTAAAACTGAAAAAAACTATTTATTAACAAAAATGGCTCTAAGGCAACTTTTTAAGAAGGTCGTGCAGGTCCAACATCTCATTCATCTGTTTGCGGTGCAGCTCCTCCAACTTCCGCAGCTGCATCATGCTCCTGCTGCAGCTGCCTCATTTTTTGTTTTAATTTAATGAGCACTGTTAGAATAAAAAAAAATATGAAAATTACTTGCAATTCAGATTAAGAGGCATGGATACTGATGGGGTATAAGTAACTCCATTTTGTCTGTTCCAGCAACGTGTATTACGATTACATCTGGCCAATGCACTGTTCCAAGATCCCCCTTCCCCCCTTTGGAATGTGAGAAACTTCCTGTGCGGTTTCAAGATACCCATACATTCCTTAGTTTGTAGTTTGAACAGTCTTACCTTATAGGGTCATCTTGGCTCAACCATACTAAGCACATATGTGTCTATACCTGAGTGGTCAAATGCTGTTACTATGAGTCATCTATTATGTTAATGCAGAGCTCATGTGTATTCATACTATAGGTTAAAACAAATGCTAACATATGATTGGATGTAAAGGAAGTTCAACCCCCTCTATTATAACTGTTTGCTGACTGTGAATAAACCAGAATGGATTGGAACAAGACACGTGTTTAGTGTTCACTCTTATTCATTCTCCTGGTACCAGAAAAAGACTTAATTCAAGCTGATCACCGAGGTCTTGTGTCAGGGACACAATAGGCAAAGAGTCCAGATTGCCTTACAGCTTTGGGGGCTCGTCCGGGATCGAGAGGGTCATCCTCAGATCAGCTGTGAAAGACATCAATTCTTGTCCTCCCTCGGATCCGAGGGCACTGACCACATCTCGACCCAAGTAAGTTGAACCATTTACTTAAGACTTCGGTAGGTTTTTGTGTCCAGGGGACACATCAAGGCTCAGGGAGCCAAGAAGGATGATTATAAGAGACTCTGGGAGTCCATATCACTAGATATAAATATAGTGCACTATGAAGAAATCCTGTTCAGGGAATAGAAGGTTACAAGCTTGGATTAACTCTTATGTATATATAGTATAAGTATTTTAGAAGTGATAAGATTATCTGTCTGTGTGAGATGTTGACCGGGTGGTAAGTGTACGGTCACATCCCACTGTTATTGTCAAATTGATGTATTTTGGGTTAACTACTGGCTGGCAACAGGGATGAAAATCTGTAAGAATCTGTGAAGTTAGAGCTTACAGACTGTGTACATCAGAACTCCTGTGATGTGAAGGGGGGGCTCTGGTGAGTGAGAAAACAGAGCAGTGTCAGGAAGTTAATTGATGGCACTAAGCAAGAAAGTGCTTCAGTGTCTGCAATCAGAAAGGGCTTGTGTTAAATGTTCAGAAATGAACTGGTTAAGTTTTGTTGCCCTAATGATATGTGTGTGTTTAAATAGGGACAATCCCTAGCCCTAGAATTAGAGATTATAGCAGTAAAAGATGGTCAGTTAATGGATAAGTGTATTGAAGGAAAAGAGAAGTTGGTTGAAGGATAATAATAGGCTGGTGCATACTGAGTTATGGTGAAAAGTGTCCATGGAAGTGACTGAGAGAAATTGAAAGTTGGAGAAATGAGTAGCATTTCTTATTACAAGATGGAGGATTTTGAATCCTACAGAGAACAAAGAAGTTGCCATGTGGCATCCCTTCCCCCACCACATCTGCTGTAACATTCAAAAGTAATTATTTTACTTGTAGTTCCACAAGAACTTTTCCTGTTTTCTCTCTGGAATGTGCTCTTACTGAAACCCCCCTGAGGAATCAACCCCCCTCCATATGGGGGGGGGGGGGCTGGTAATTGGTAATGCATCTGCAGACTGTGAAGATACTAATGTATGTTATCTATAGATCTTACAGACAGGGCTCCAGCATTGGATTAGATCCAATGATGTTTGCAAATCCACTAGTTAAGAAAGTGCCCACAGTGATTGTGCTATGATGCCAATTGGAAGTGTCCAATCCTATCAATCTAAGGTTGCACCCATTCTAAGTCCTTATTCAGATATGAGTAAAAGTTTGAGGAATATTTAAGTTGAACGTTCTGTGATGGACGGATTTACTTCTGCCTTAAACAAAGAAACATTCTTGAGATAAGAGACGCAAGGCAAAGGAAATGGGGGAAGGGGAATTATATAGAGTAAGTGACGATGTGTGCAACACTAAACTAAGACCACATGGCATATAAGATGATTTGGGTTTTAACAAAATGACTGTATGATTATAACATGTATATTGTCTTCTTATAAGAGTTGATTAATCACAGAGTGAAGACCAGAAGACATTGGAAAAAGCAGCACAAACAGTGACAGACCATTAGCAATTCTGGGTGTGGTGTGGATATCTGTTTCCAGGAAAGCTATGTTTGTCTGTGCTGCAAGTTTTGGAATGAAACAAAGAAATTGTGTGACTGGGTTGAAAGATACATGATTCAGTGGAATGTGAATAGGTGTGGCTTTGTGTTGTAGTGGAGTTGAAAATGTACTAAGACTGAGAGATGTTTTTAGCAGAGCTGTGTGTGCAATTCAGTTTTTATGTATGAGGGCGAGGTTATGAGCTGTTTGTGAAAATAAGTATATGAAAATGTGAATGCGTATGGACTACGGTATTTGTTTTCATATAATATGCGCAGTGAGAATTTTATTATATTTTTCTTGGAAGTTTTTGGTTTTTATTGGTGCCAACAGCATCAATCAAGCTGTACATTATATATTTTTTTAATTGAAGTCAATGAAAAGTTTTTATGGGCCTTTGTGTGTTCATGTCTGGATTGTCAGATCTGTTTGTTTCAATGTTTGAAGTTATGTGTTACATGTTAAGTGTTGTGCTTAACATCAGAGCTCTGTTCTTATGGATAGCTGGGACACTACTGACGGACAAAAGGAGGACCACAGCGTCCGACTAAAAGGGGTGGACTTAGATGACTCAGAGTGGGAGGAAGGAAGTGTGAGCCTTCTATGTGAATTAATGGGGTTTTGACAAACCTTTCAAAACTGACTCACTACCACTCGAGACCATGGACAGGGAATACATCACAGATCATGTATTTAGCATTATACTAGATTGCCCAGTCAGCCTGTTAGGGGGAGATTTGTTCATTAAGCTTGACTTGCAAGTATCAGCAAAGAATCAGGGCATAAGAGTACACTCAGATCTCATTCCAATCTCTACACCAGTGCCACTGATTCTTGCAAACATACAGGACCACCCAGAACTTAATAACATTAACCCTGCATTATGGTCTTCAAATGAATATGACACAGGATTCATAGATTGCACACTTTACAAAGCTACTGTGAAACCAGGTGTCATCTCAGTGTTCCAAAAACAATACCCATTGTCAAAAGAGAAACTTGATGGACTTAGGCCAATGATAGGAGAATTCCTACAAAAGGGAATCCTGGAAGAGGTGATTTCACCCTACAGCACGCCCGTGAATCCAGTGACAAAGGCAGATGGTACTACCCGCTTTGTACAGGATTTAAGGGCCATCAACAACATCATTGTGCCTATAGCCCCTGTTGTACCTGATGTCACTCAATTATTATCTGCAATTCCAGCAGACGCTGTTTGGTTCAGTGTGATAGATCTGAAAAATGCATTCTTTTCTATCCTAGTGGATAAGATAACCAGAGTACTTTTTGCTTTTTCCTTTGACAGACGTCAAGTGACCTGCCGCAGAATGCCCCAGGGATATGCTGATTCACCTGTAGTGTACAGCATAGTCCTCCAAGCCACGTTAAAACCATGGTACCCCCCCCAAGGTTCTGTGCTGTTGCAATATGTCGATGATTTGTTACTGTGTAGCATGTCAGCGGAGGCCAGCATTCAGGATGGTTTATCACTGTTAAAATGGTTGTCAGGATGTGGTCACAAAGTGACACTTAAGAAAATGCAATGGTGTAAAATGCAGGTTGAATACTTGGGCTTTGTCCTCACAAAAGGTGAAAGGAGAATCAGCTCAGAAAGAGTCCAGTCTATTGCGGGTCTGGTCACCCAGCACACCAAGAAAGAAATGTTATCTTTCCTTGGGATGATAAACTACTGTAGACAATGGATTCCTGATTGTTCCTATTATGACAATGTTTTGAGACAAGCCACTCTGGATGAGAATCCAGATTTGATTAAATGGTCTTCTGAAAATGTACAATGCATTTGATTATTTGAAATGTTTACTCATGTCGAGTCCAGGGCTGGGCCTCCCTGACTATAATATGCCCTTCCACATGTTTGCACGCCAAAATTGTAAAACCATGGCGGGTGTACTGACACAAGAAAACGGAGGCAAGTTGCGTCCTTGTGTATTTTTCTCAAAGGTAATGCCCACCCCTGTTCAAGGGATGCCGGCATGTCTGTGTTCTCTTGCAGCCTGTGCTATAATGGTAGGGTTGGCAACTCCTTTCACAATGTGACATTACACCATTTTGCACACCACTCATGATGTTGTAGGCCTACTCAAGGGCATCCACACTCAACACAGCAGGCAGCTGAGCTCATTACACTCACTAGTGAATTTATTCTACATGCTGACAGACCTGTCACCATCTATATTGAGAGTAGGTACACACATGGGGTAGTGTGGGACCATGGTATGATTTGGCAGAGGAGAGGATTCACGGCAGCAGATGGTAAGGATCATGTCTCACAGGGCAATGCGCTGTCAGATAAGGTGGTGAAATGAGTGGCCAAATGCAACCTCACAGGTTTGTGTAACCATTGGGAGATGCCATGTCTGGCACCTCCAACCCCTGAGATGTTGCAAATGCTTACTGATCTTCAGTGGTATGCCACTGAACATGAACAGTAAGACTGGTGTTATCCAGTATTGCAAAAAAATCCTAAGACAGGATTAGTCTGCGAAGAGGGGAAGCTATGCATTCCCCAACACAGTGCTTCCATCTTAATTTCCATGAAGTAGGACATAAACAGCATTGAGATACTCATGGGGAGGCCTTTCCCCACCCCCTGGGCCCAATGATAGTGTAGGAAGGAGACCTTGATTTAATAAGGGAAGACTATGTCACCAAATTGATACAGGTACTTAACAAAACTGAGGGGAAAAAAAGTTGCTTGTAAGTCTCCCTCTCTTCCACAGGAACCCACCCACCCGCCCACCCATACAGGGTGGGGGATGAGATGGTGGTCGAAACACTGAAGAAAGGTGATTTCGTATATGGTCCACCTACTACCGTGGTTGCAGTAACTAGAACAGCTGTGCTGACTGAACAATCTCCAATTTGGATCCACGCCACCCGAGTGAAGCTTGTGAGAGAAAGAGAGGAGGCAGGAACGGAGGCAGACAGCCTTGGCCTTGAAGAAGGACAGGAGGTACTAATGGGGGCAGACAGCCCTGACCTCCAACGAGGCCCGGAGGTACTAACGGAGGCAGACAGCCTTGACCTCAAAGAAGATACAGAAGGGGTACTAATGGAGGCAGACAGTCTTGACCCCCAACGAGATGATGCAGTCGGGAAATTCCTCAAGATGGCTGAGATACAGTGCCTTAATAATTGCAATTTTGTGTCTCCTACTTACTGTCCCACGGCTGTGGAACAGACAGACATACCTGAAAACGGAATGCAGAGGGGAAGACATTCTGTGGAAGACAAAGGAGAACTTATGGCTGTACCTGGCCAAAACTCTGAAATTAACTGATTTTTGTCTCCGAACCACTTTATCTGCATCTAACATTTTGGAGACATGTCTGGTAGCAGTCCCCACCCCAGTAGATGTATGGACGGGGCTCCTACGTTCCCAATGGAATGACACAGATTTGGAGGATCATGATGTTAAATATGGATATGTAAATCCTTATCATGCTTGTTATGACTGTCCTACATATGAGACTCTGCAAAGTAATATGATAGAAATAATTACAGGTCTTGTTACAGCAGCAGAAATATGTTTCAAGTTCTCCTGCGATGAGAAACTATTGCCCCCCTGCATACAAGCAAAAATGCAGAACAAGACTAAGCCAAATATTTGTGATAGAGATCTAGGTAGCTGTAAAAAGATAGTATCAGGAAAGAATATGCAATTTAACATTACAAAAACAGTACCATCCCTAGACAAACAAACAGGATGGGTATTGGCCTGTGGAAATACTAGTCACACGTATAGGCGCGGTAGACGCCGCATTTGTGTGAGGGGAGGCGCCAGCACCACTACAAAAGGTGGGAGCAGGGAGCTCCCGGGTGACGCGGTCTTCAGCTTCAGCTCGGCTGACGTCACTTCCGGGATTCTCCTGCTCCCATTCTTGCTCCGGCGTCGGCGCGGATACGCGATCCCCCGATACTTCCTCCGGTGGGTAAGTATAGGGCGCGCAGCCGAAGCGAGGGGCCGTACATCGGTACACACGGAGGGTAAGTGGGGCGGGGGGGCGGCACGGCGCTGACACCAGCCAGACATGTTCACACTCACCAGCGGCAGCCGGATCACTGGCACGCACGCCCGATCCTGGCGCCGCATCCACCCGCCTCCTCACATGTGTTCTTTCCACAGGTTGTCGCTAGTGGCAGTCCGGCATCCCTCACTATAGCTGCGCTTACTGTGGGTGTGTTACAGGCATTGTCTGGGGATGTTAGGGCCGTGGCACTGCAATTCTGGGATTTGATCATAAAGTACATCTTCCTTCACAGGGCGCCAGTCTCAGTAAAAAATTGAAAAAAAAAAAAAAAAGGGGGGAGTATCTGCCTGTGTGGGGGAGGGGGGGGGGAAGAGGAAAGAGGAAATATGGGCGAAGGTGACATTATCCTGCTGCATGATAGGTCGTGTAGGGGAAATATTCATAGGGGGCAGTACGGCCCGGGTATCTGCAACAATCAGCTGCGCCCCCCCACCGCTGGGGCGCCAGTCGCGCATCACCATGTATTGTCAGGCTCACGTGTCTGTCGGTCCCCTCTGAGTACCCAAATACGCTTAGCGCACGCGGGGCGCGTGTTGCAATTGGCTCAAGCACGCATGCTGGGTCAAGTGATGGTAAACGTGGATCAACGGTCAATGTTTTAAAAGCGGTCCGTGACGTGTAGCGCTCTGGGGCAAAGGGGGTTGGGCTCCAATAGTCAAATGATCGTGGTTAGGATGGTTACCTTCAAAGCTACATCCGTGTGTCTGCATTTACTTTTGTCCTGTACGCCATTCACTACTAGAGCAGCGTTTGTTGTTGCATTACATTAATACTCTGCTCACTTCAGATTGCATTCATACGGCTGCTCCATACCATGCTCCGCATATTTACTCAGAGCTGTGCCCATACTATGTTTTAGGCTCCACTCACATCCAGAGCTGCATCTACCCACTTGTTCTTACATCATGTGGTATACTCCGTTTCCACTTAAAGCTGCATTTCTTTCATTACTTCATAAGGGTTACTCCGTATTCTTACTAGGGCTATCAGCGCACTGCTCTGATACTGCTCTTCCAATAAACATAGCTGCTCTTTTCAGGCTTACGTTTCTTTCCTCGGTGGTTTGTTACATTCCTTAGGCCTACCTTTTTCGGTGTGCTCTTTAAATCCTGGTTGGCATTCACTCAGACTGGTCTTCTTTACTTCTGGTTCGTATTCACTCAGATTGATCCCCCGCCCCAGTTAACCAAATAGCTCCCTAGCGGATAGTGGGCCAATAGGAGTAAGTTCCTACTATGTTTTCACAGCTGTTCATTTGGTTGTCATGACAAGGGTCTTTTCTTAGCGAAATGCATGCCTCTGGCTCTTGGTTTCTCCCATCTGTTCAATTTGCGGTCGGTTAATGTTTCGTTTATGCAAGTGGTTCGGATCACTAATGTCATGCATTTTCCATTAGGTCTGGCTCACGTTTTAAATTACTTATCGTCACTGTAAAGTCATCCAGGTCAGTCTTGGCTTCAGGGGGCCTCGTGGCTTAGGGGGCACGATGACCGTTCGTTAGGGGCACATATATGCGAGTCCCCAAGTCATACTGGAGCTGCATAAGTGGTCATAAAAAAAAAAAAAAAAAAATAAAATAAAAATATATATAAATTTAAAATCCGCCATTAGAATATCTCTCGCATGGCTCCGCCATTAGTCTCTCACGCATGACTTCTCCGTTGTAGTGTTACACATATGGCTCCACCATTAGAGTCTCCCACGCATGGCTTCTCCGTTTTCAGGTTACACATATGACTCCGCCATGAGTCTCACGCTTGGCTCCGCCATTAGTCTCTCACGCATGGCTCTCCGGTTAGTTTCACACACATGACTCTGCCATTAGAGCCTCCCACGCATGGCTTCGCCATTAGTTTCTCACCATGGCTTCTTCGGGTTTTTGGTTACACATATGACACCGCCATTAGTCTCTCGCACGGCTTCCCCGTTTTAGGTTTACACATATGACTCCGGCATTAGTCTCTCACACATGGCTTAGCCATTAGTCTCTCACGTATGGCTTCTCCATTCTAGGTTTACACACATGACTCCGCCATCAGAGCCTCTCACGCATGGCTTCTCCGTTTAGGTTTACACATATGACTTCGCCACTAGTCTCTCATGAACGGCTTCTCCGTTTTAATGGTACACATATGACTCCGCCATTACAGTCTCTCTCACGCATGGCCCCGCCATTAGAGTCTCTCACGCATGGCTTCCCCCCTTTTAGTGTTACATATGACTCCGCCATTAGAGTCTCTCACGCATGGCTTAGCCATTAGAGTCTCTCACGCATGGCTTCCCCCCTTTTTGTGTTACATATGACTCCGCCATTAGAGTCTCTCACGCATGGCTTAGCCATTAGAGTCTCTCACGCATGGCTTCCCCCCTTTTTGTGTTACATATGACTCCGCCATTAGAGTCTCTCACGCATGGCATAGCCATTAGAGTCTCTCACGCATGGCTTCCCCCCTTTTAGTGTTACATATGACTCCGCCATTAGAGTCTCTCACGCATGGCTTAGCCATCTGAGTCTCTCACGCATGGCTTCCCCCCTTCAGTGTTACATATGACTCCGCCATTAGAGTCTCTCACGCATGGCTTAGCCATTAGAGTCTCTCACGCATGGCTTCTCCATTTTAGTGTTACACGTATGACTCCGCCATTAGTCTCTCAAGCATGGCTTCTCCGTTTTAGTGTTACACATATGACTCCGCCATTAGTCTCTCACGCATGGCTTCTCCGGTTTAGTTTACACATATGACTCCGCCATTAGTCTCGCACGCTTGGCTTCTCCTTTTCAGTGTTACACATGTCTCCGCCATTAGAGTCTCTCACGCATGGCTCCGCCATTAGAGTCTCTCACGTATGGCTTCTCCGTTCAAATTTTACACACAACAACGCCATTCGAGGCCGGCTGCGCAGTCCCACAACAAGTAAGTCCCATGTCTTTTCTGCCTTCAGACCCGCTCGCATGGCTCGGCAATCTGTGGTTCGCAAAACAAATTTCTCGTGGTGGCTCGCACGTGTGACTCGTGCCAACAGAGTCTCACGCACGTTATTGTTTTCCCTGACTGTTATTTTCTAGGTTGTTGGGTTTCATTGTTTTCTTTATAAGCAGTCATCCCAAGCCTGCCTTTGCGGACATCATCTTCTCCCAGGCATGCTTACTTCAGCTACAAACTCGGGCTGAGGGTGTTGGTGTCCGGCCTAAGTCCTGGGTATCGGTCCATCTTCCAGTAGAAGGTACAGTAATAAGGCGCAGCTTACGAAGTCTGTCATGTCTTCTGACACGACCAGTCCTATCACGACTACAGGCGCAGCATACACAGTTCATCACAACCTTAAGCATTTTCTGTCACAACTGCAGGCATCGTGTACGTTCTGCCCTCATTACAGGCAACATTAGCTCGTTAATCAAATAGCCATGTATTCCGGTGGATGGTTCCCCAGGCCTGATAGGTCACACATTTCACTTAAATTACTACTACAGTAAGACGGCAGACACCATGTTCTGACTCATGGGCCCTTAATAGGAAGTGTGGCCTGGGAAATAAGTAGAGGTAAAGTATTTTGCCACCAGGAACAGTGGGTGCCCGATCAGGGCCCTGGGCGGATGGTTGGAATTCATCTAGGCCCTACCAACAGATTCACCATTATTTGTTTCAGTCTGCAGCTCTCAGGATTCAGACCTTCTCGTAATATGGTCATACGTTAGTCAACATAGGAGTAAATCGTTTCTGGTTACTGGCCACTCTTTTAATTACATCGCATTAACCATCTCCAAGAACGAGGTGGCGGTTCACATGACAAAGAGGTAAGGTAGATGGTAGTCACTGTGATATATACGGTATATTCCGCACCTCCATCGTGAAAGGTCTTTTTCCGTTCAAAATCGGGTGTCGTAACGGTATGTATATATTTATTCTAAACAAGGGCTGCTCTTTTTGGCCCCTTAGGGCTGCCATACCGCGGCAGTCGTGGCGTGATTCTACTGATTGTCATGGACTGGGGTAGATAGGTTGGGTTCACCTTTCTGACGGCCTGTCCGACCACAGGTATCAAGCAAATATATTGCTGCATTTGTGGGAGGGGAGGCGGATTACAGGGCTAATTTCACGCACCTGTGGGCCCAGGCTGGCTGACCGCTGGGCTGATTATACGTACCTGTGGGCCCAGGCTGGTTGATTACTAGGCTATTCATAGGCACCTGTGGGCCCAGGCTGACGATGATTCAGCTGATCTCCCCTACTAGCTCTTGGCTCCATTCCCCTCAGCATTCAGGTCTTCCTAGAGCACGTCCGGAGCCTCCTCTCCAAGGTAAAGGTAAACCCGCAATCAATCGCGGGGCATTCCTTTAGGACAGGCGCGGCTTCCGCAGCTTCAAAATATAGCACCCTGGTGCACGTCGTAGAGAGACTAGGTCGGTGGCGGTCTTCTTTCTATACCGGGTACATTCCCAATCCACGCTCCGAAATGTCTTGCGCTTTTCAGAAGGTAGTACTGTAAGTCCGTAACATGAGTCCTTTGTACCATCCGTGTCTCACGCGTCATCTTTGGCCCCTTTAGGCTTTCCTTACACAAGCAGTTCCGCCACACCCCCACTGCTAAGGTTAGGACTCATCATCTGCTAGCCGATCCGATCACAAGTATAGGCGCGGTAGACGCCGCATTTGTGTGAGGGGAGGCGCCAGCACCACTACAAAAGGTGGGAGCAGGGAGCTCCCGGGTGACGCGGTCTTCAGCTTCAGCTCACCCTCCCACCCACAGCCCTCAACTCACACATCCTCCTTCCAAGGTGGCCCCCTTTAGGCTTTCCTTACACAAGCAGTTCCGCCACACCCCCACTGCTAAGGTTAGGACTCATCATCTGCTAGCCGATCCGATCACAAATATATACCAGTCAATATTACAGAGGGGCCCTGTACAATAGCTAGGTTGACATTAGCAATGATACCACTATTCCCAACAATGCAGACACGACACATGAGAGACACTTCCCTACAGCTAACAGAAAATTGTGATTATAATGTGAATCTCCTCTCTAGATCAGAATACATGAGTTTAGGGATGTCTTTGATAGGAGTACCAGGGTTAGCCATATATAAACACAGGACAATATCAAAACTTGCCTGTTTTATGGTAAAACAGATAAATGTCCCTAGTGCAATTCTGCAAGATATGCTGCTGGATATACAATCATATAAAAAGGCTATCTTGCAGAATAGGGCAACTATTGACTATTTATTGCTCCAACATGGTATAGGATGCTCAGCGTTTGCAGGGATGTGTTGTTTCAATTTATCAGATCACTCCCGTGGAATAAAAGATAAAATAGGCCAACTAGAAGAGATGATAAAACATATAAAACAAGATGTTGACCAAGGTTGGTGGGACTGGCTTTTTGGCTGGATACCTGACTTTGGTCAAATAAGGTATGTTTTAGGAGTGGTACTCGCCGTGGTCACTGCAATAGTGTGCCTCTGCTGTTGTCTACAGTGTGTGCCCTCCCTTCTTGCCATATGTAAAAATGTGGCCGAAAGAGGGGTACACTCAACATTCCTCTATACTCTGGTAGAGGTAGAAGAGGTAAACACAACCTCAACAAAGCCTGAGGATTATACTCCTGAAGGGTATATGGAATACCTAAAGGCTTATAAGTAGGGATGAGGGAACCCGAACTGTATAGTTCGGGTTCGTACCGAATTTTGTGGTGTCCGTGACACGGACCCGAACTCGAACATTTTTGTAAAAGTCCGGGTTCGGTGTTCGGCGCTTTCTTGGCGCTTTTTGAAAGGCTGCAAAGCAGCCAATCAACAAGCGTCATACTACTTGCCCCAAGAGGCCATCACAGCTTTGCCTACTATTGGCATGGCTGTGATTGGCCAGTGCAGCATGTGACCCAGCCTCTATATAAGCTTGGGTCACGTAGCGCTGCACGTCACTCTGCTGATACAAGCGTAGGGAGAGGTTGCTGCTGCGACGTTAGGGCGAGATTAGGCAGATTAACTCCTCCAAAAGACTTAATTCAGTGATCGATCTCCAGCTGTGGATCATTGAAGTGCTGATATTGAATTGCTCACTTTTTATAGGCTGCCCAGAGCGTTTTTATATCACTTTTTTCTGGGGTGATCTGCGGCCATTTTGTGGCTTGCGGTGCGCCAGCACAAGCTACCACCAAGTGCATTTAACCATCAATAGTGTGGTTATTTTTTGCTATATCCTACATCAGGTGCAGGCTGAGCCTGTGTCACCCAAGTGCATTTAACCATCAATAGTGTGGTTATTTTTTGGCCATATACTACATCAGGTGCAGGCTGAGCCTGTGTCACCCAAGTGCATTTAACCATCAATAGTGTGGTTATTTTTTGCTATATCCTACATCAGGGTCAAGCTTTCATCAAGTGCATTTAACCATCAATAGTGTGGTTATTTTTTGGCCATATACTACATTAGGTGCAGGCTGAGCCTGTGTCACCCAAGTGCCTTTAACCATCAATAGTGTGGTTATTTTTTGGCCATATACTACATCAGGGGCAAGTTGAGTCTGTCACCCAGCGCCTAAAAAATAGGCCTGACATTTCTATTCCTCCAAATCAGTACAGTTTTAGCTGGTCAAGTTATATTTAGTGACCGTAAAAGCACAGTTTTTGTTCTGGGTTGAAAAACTATTCCCAAATTTGCCATTCTCAAAATTAGTAGTTTCTGCTATATCAGGCCTACTTTAAATCTATCCCAAAAAGGATATCTTAGATTGAAGGTGCTGATAGTGTCATTCTGAAAAACTTAACACACACGCTACCGTGCAGATACAAGTCTAATTCTGTGATTTAAAGGTATATCTGTCACACAGCGCGTAAAAAATAGGCCTCACATTTATATTCAACCAAATCTGTACTGTTTTAGCTGGTCAAATTATTTGTAGTGACCGTAAAAGCACAGTTTTTGTTCTGGGTTGAAAAACTATTCCCAAATTTGCCATTCTCAAAATTAGTAGTTTCTGCTATATCAGGCCTACTTTAAATCTATCCCAAAAAGGATATCTTAGATTCAAGGTGCTGATAGTGTCATTCTGAAAAACTTAACACACACGCTACAGTGCAGATACAAGTCTAATTCTGTGATTAAAGGTATATCTGTCACACAGCGCGTAAAAAATAGGCCTCACATTTATATTCAACCAAATCTGTCATTACTTGTGTGCCTGTATTAGTGTAATACGGTACCTAAATAGATAGCCAGATAGTGTTAGGTGTCTGTAAAAAAAGGCCTGAATTTTAATTCAATACATTGGCCCGAATAATATTTTTCTTATTGTGGTGAACGGTAACAATGAGGAAAACAACTAGTAAGGTACGCGGACGTGGACATGGTCATGGTGGTGTTAGTGGACCCTCTGGTGCTGGGAGAGGACGTGGCCGTTCTGCCACAGCCACACGTCCTAGTGTACCAACTACCTCAGGTCCCAGTAGCCGCCAGAATTTACAGGGATATTTGGTGGGGCCCAATGCCGTTCTAAGGATGGTAAGGCCTGAGCAGGTACAGGCATTAGACAATTGGGTGGCCGACAGTGCATCCAGCACGTTCACATTATCTCCCACCCAGTCTTCTGCAGAAAGCGCACAGATGGCGCATGAAAACCAAGCCCATCAGTCTGTCACATCACCCCCATGCATATCAGGGAAACTGTCTAAGCCTCAAGTTATGCAGCAGTCTCTTATGCTGTTTGAAGACTCTGCTGCCAGGGTTTCCCAAGGGCATCCACCTAGCCCTTCCCCAGGGGTGGAAGAGATAGAATGCACTAACGCACAACCACTTATGTTTCCTGATGATGAGGACATGGGAATACCACCTCAGCACGTCTCTGATGATGACGAAACACAGGTGCCAACTGCTGCGTCTTTCTGCAGTGTGCAGACTGAACAGGAGGTCAGGGATCAAGACAGGGTGGAAGACGATGCAGGGGACGATGAGGTCCTAGACCCCACATGGAATGAAGGTCGTGCCACTGACTTTCAGAGTTCGGAGGAAGAGGCAGTGGTGAGACCGAGCCAACAGCGTAGCAAAAGACAAAGAGGGAGCAGTGGGCAAAATTAGAACACCCGCCGCCAAGAGACTCCGCCTGCTACTGACCGCCGCCATCTGGGACCGAGCACCCCAAAGGCAGCTTCAAGGAGTTCCCTGGCATGGAACTTCTTTAAACAATGTGCTGACGACAAGACCCGAGTGGTTTGCACGCTGTGCCATCAGAGCCTGAAGCGAGGCATTAACGTTCTGAACCTTAGCACAACCTGCATGACCAGGCACCTGCATACAAAGCATGAACTGCAGTGGAGTAAACACCTTAAAAACAAAGAAGTCACTCAGGCTCCCCCTGCTACCTCTTCTGCTGCTGCCGCCTCAGCCTCTTCTGCTGCTGCCGCCGCCTCGGCCTCTTCCTCCGCCTCTGGAGGAACGTTGGCACCTGCCGCCCAGCAAACATGGGATGTACCACCAACACCACCACCTGCGTCACCAAGCATCTCAACCATGTCACACGGCAGCGTTCAGCTCTCCATCTCACAAACATTTGAGAGAAAGCGTAAATTCCCACCTAGCCACCCTCGATCCATGGCCCTGAATGCCAGCATTTCTAAACTACTGGCCTATGAAATGCTGTCATTTAGGCTGGTGGACACAGACAGCTTCAAACAGCTCATGTTGCTTGCTGTCCCACAGTATGTTGTTCCCAGCCGGCACTACTTCTCCAAGAGAGCCGTGCCTTCCCTGCACAACCAAGTGTCCGATAAAATCAAGTGTGCACTGCGCAACGCCATCTGTGGCAAGGTCCACCTAACCACAGATACGTGGACCAGTAAGCACGGCCAGGGACGCTATATCTCCCTAACTGCACACTGGGTAAATGTAGTGGCGGCTGGGCCCCAGGCGGAGAGCTGTTTGGCGCACGTCCTTCCGCCCCCAAGGATCGCAGGGCAACATTCTTTGCCTCCTGTCTCCTCCTCCTCCTACTCAGCTTCCTCCTCCTCTTCTTCCACCTGCTCATCCAGTCAGCCACACACCTTCACCACCAACTTCAGCACAGCCCGGGGTAAACGTCAGCAGGCCGTTCTGAAACTCATATGTTTGGGGGACAGGCCCCACACTGCACAGGAGTTGTGGCGGGGTATAGAACAACAGACCGACGAGTGGTTGCTGCCGGTGAGCCTCAAGCCCGGCCTAGTGGTGTGTTCGATAATGGGCGAAATCTCGTTGCAGCTCTGGGACTAGCCGGTTTGACGCACATCCCTTGCCTGGCGCATGTGCTGAATTTGGTGGTGCAGAAGTTCATTCGCAACTACCCCGACATGTCAGAGCTGCTGCATAAAGTGCGGGCCGTCTGTTCGGGCTTCCGGCGTTCACACCCTGCTGCTGCACGCCTGTCTGCGCTACAGCGTAACTTCGGCCTTCCCGCTCACCGCCTCATATGCGATGTGCCCACCAGGTGGAACTCCACCTTGCACATGCTGGACAGACTGTGCGAGCAGCAGCAGGCCATAGTGGAGTTTCAGCTGCAGCACGCACGGGTCAGTCGCACTGCGGAACAGCACCACTTCACCACCAATGACTGGGCCTCCATGCGAGACCTGTGTGCCCTGTTGCGCTGTTTCGAGTACTCCACCAACATGGCCAGTGGCGATGACGCCGTTATCAGCGTTACAATACCACTTCTATGTCTCCTTGAGAAAACACTTAGGGCGATGATGGAAGAAGAGGTGGCCCAGGAGGAAGAGGAGGAAGAGGGGTCATTTTTAGCACTTTCAGGCCAGTCTCTTCAAAGTGACTCAGAGGGAGGTTTTTTGCAACACCACTACTGGAGGACGAGGATGAGGAGGAGGTGGAGGAGGATGAGGATGAAGCATGTTCACAGCGGGGTGGCACCCAAAGCAGCTCGGGCCCATCACTGGTGCGTGGCTGGGGGGAAACACAGGACGATGACGATACGCCTCCCACAGAGGACAGCTTGTCCTTACCTCTGGGCAGCCTGGCACACATGAGCGACTACATGCTGCAGTGCCTGCGCAACAACAGCAGAGTTGCCCACATTTTAACGTGTGCAGACTACTGGGTTGCCACCCTGCTGGATCCCCGGTACAAAGACAATGTGCCCACCTTACTTCCTACACTGGAGCGTGATAGGGAGATGCGCGAGTACAAGCGCACGTTGGTAGACGCGCTACTGAGAGCATTCCCAAATGTCACAGGGGAACCAGTGGAAGCCCAAGGTGAAGGCAGAGGAGGAGCAAGAGGTCGCCAATGCAGCTGTGTCACGGCCAGCTCCTCTGAGGGCAGGGTTAGCATGGCAGAGATGTGGAAAAGTTTTGTCACCACGCCACAGCTAACTGCACCACCACCTGATACGGAACATGTTAGCAGGAGGCAACATTTCACTAACATGGTGGAACAGTACCTGTGCACACCCCTCCACGTACTGACTGATGGTTCGGCCCCATTCAACTTCTGGGTCTCCAAATTGTCCACGTGGCCTGAGCTAGCCTCTTATGCCTTTGAGGTGCTGGCCTGCCCGGCGGCCAGCGTTTTGTCTGAACGTGTATTCAGCACGGCAGGGGGCGTCATTACAGACAAACGCAGCCGCCTGTCTACAGCCAATGTGGACAAGCTGACGTTCATAAAAATGAACCAGGCATGGATCCCACAGGACCTGTCCTTCCCTTGTGCAGATTAGACATTAACTACCTCCCCTTAACAATATATTATTGTACTCCAGGGCACTTCCTCATTCAATCCTATTTTTATTTTCATTTTACCATTATATTGCGGGGCAACCCAAAGTTGAATGAACCTCTCCTGTGTCTGGGTGCCGGGGCCTAAATGTGTGACAGTGGCCTGTTCCAGTGGTGGGTGACGTGAAGCCTGATACTCTGCTATGACATGAAGACTGATTCTGTGCTGACATGAAGCCAGATTCTCTGTTACGCGACCTCTCTCCTCTGCCTTGGTGCCTGGGCCTAAATATGTGACAGTGGCCTGTTCCAGTGGTGGGTGACGTGAAGCCTGATTCTCTGCTATGACATGAAGACTGATTCTGTGCTGACATGAAGCCAGATTCTCTGTTACGGGACCTCTCTCCTCTGTCTGGGTGCCGGGGCCTAAATATGTGACAGTGGCCTGTTCCAGTGGTGGGTGACGTGAAGCCTGATTCTCTGCTATGACATGAAGACTGATTCTCTGCTGACATGAAGCCTGAATCTCTGTTATGGGACCTCTCTCCTCTGCCTGGGCCTAAATATGTGACAGTGGCCTGTTCCAGTGGTGGGTGACGTGAAGCCTGATTCTCTGCTATGACATGAAGACTGATTCTGTGCTGACATGAAGCCAGATTCTCTGTTACGCGACCTCTCTCCTCTGCCTTGGTGCCTGGGCCTAAATATGTGACAGTGGCCTGTTCCAGTGGTGGGTGACGTGAAGCCTGATTCTCTGCTATGACATGAAGACTGATTCTGTGCTGACATGAAGCCAGATTCTCTGTTACGGGACCTCTCTCCTCTGTCTGGGTGCCGGGGCCTAAATATGTGACAGTGGCCTGTTCCAGTGGTGGGTGACGTGAAGCCTGATTCTCTGCTATGACATGAAGACTGATTCTCTGCTGACATGAAGCCTGAATCTCTGTTATGGGACCTCTCTCCTCTGCCTGGGCCTAAATATGTGACAGTGGCCTGTTCCAGTGGTGGGTGACGTGAAGCCTGATTCTCTGCTATGACATGAAGACTGATTCTGTGCTGACATGAAGCCAGATTCTCTGTTACGGGACCTCTCTCCTCTGTCTGGGTGCCGGGGCCTAAATATGTGACAGTGGCCTGTTCCAGTGGTGGGTGACGTGAAGCCTGATTCTCTGCTATGACATGAAGACTGATTCTGTGCTGACATGAAGCCAGATTCTCTGTTACGGGACCTCTCTCCTCTGACTGGTTGCCAGGGCCTAAATGTGTGACAGTGGCCTGTTCCAGTGGTGGGTGACGTGAAGCCTGATTCTCTGCTATGACATGAAGACTGATTCTGTGCTGACATGAAGCCAGATTCTCTGTTACGGGACCTCTCTCCTCTGACTGGTTGCCAGGGCCTAAATGTTTGACAGTGGCCTGTTCCAGTGGTGGGTGACGTGAAGCCTGATTCTCTGCTATGACATGAAGACTGATTCTGTGCTGACATGAAGCCAGATTCTCTGTTACGGGACCTCTCTCCTCTGTCTGGGTGCCAGGGCCTAAATGTGTGACAGTGGCCTGTTCCAGTGGTGGGTGACGTGAAGCCTGATTCTCTGCTATGACATGAAGACTGATTCTGTGCTGACATGAAGCCAGATTCTCTGTTACGGGACCTCTCTCCTCTGACTGGTTGCCAGGGCCTAAATGTTTGACAGTGGCCTGTTCCAGTGGTGGGTGACGTGAAGCCTGATTCTCTGCTATGACATGAAGACTGATTCTGTGCTGACATGAAGCCAGATTCTCTGTTACGGGACCTCTATCCTCTGTCTGGGTGCCTGGGACTAAATATGTGACAGTGGCCTGTTCCAGTGGTGGGTGACGTGAAGCCTGATTCTCTGCTATGACATGAAGACTGATTCTCTGCTGACATGAAGCCTGAATCTCTGTTATGGGACCTCTCTCCTTTGCCTGGGTGCCTTGGCCTAAATATGTGACAGTGGCCTGTTCCAGTCGTGGGTGACGTGAAGCCTGATTCTCTGCTATGACATGAAGACTGATTCTCTGCTGACATGAAGCCTGAATCTCTGTTACGGGACCTCTCTCCTCTGTCTGGGTGCCTGGGCCTAAATATGTGACAGTGGCCTGTTCCAGTGGTGGGTGACGTGAAGCCTGATTCTCTGCTAAGACTTGAAGACTGATTCTCTGCTGACATGAAGCCAGATTCTCTGTTACGGGACCTCTCTCCTCTGTCTGGGTGCCTGGGCCTAAATATGTGACAGTGGCCTGTTCCAGTGGTGGGTGACGTGAAGCCTGATTCTCTGCTATGACATGCAGACTGATTCTCCGCTGACATGAAGCCAGATTCTCTGTTACGGGACCTCTCTCCTCTGCCTGGGTGCCAGGGCCTAAATATATGACAATGGACTGTTACATTGGTGGATGACGTGAAGCCAGATTCTCTGCTATGGCATGAAGACTGATTCTCTGCTGACGTGAAGCCAGATTCTCTGCTATGGGACCTCTCTCCAATTGATATTGGTTTGTTTTTATATATTTTATTTTTATTTTAATTTATTTCCCTATCCACATTTGTTTGCAGGGGATTTACCTACATGTTGCTGCCTTTTGCAGCCCTCTAGCTCTTTCCTGGGCTGTTTTACAGCCTTTTTAGTGCCGAAAAGTTCGGGTCCCCATTGACTTCAATGGGGTTCGGGTTCGGGACGAAGTTCGGGTCGGGTTCGGATCCCGAACCCGAACATTTCCGGGAAGTTCGGCCGAACTTCTCGAACCCAAACATCCAGGTGTTCGCTCAACTCGACTTATAAGCAAACCAAGGGAGAACAGAGAAAGAACCATATAGTATAAGGTATATATCTAATGTTCTAAAGAGGGGATTGATGGGGTATAAGTAACTCCATTTTGTCTGTTCCAGCAACGTGTATTACGATTACATCTGGCCAATGCACTGTTCCAAGATCCCCCATCCCCCCTTTGGAATGTGAGAAACTTACTGTGCGGTTTCAAGATACCCGTACATTCCTTAGTTTGTAGTTTGAACAGTCTTACCTTATAGGGTCATCTTGGCTCAACCATACTAAGCACATATGTGTCTATACCTGAGTGGTCAAATGCTGTTACTATGAGTCATCTATTATGTTACTGCAGAGCTCATGTGTATTCATACTATAGGTTAAAACAAATGCTAACATATGATTGGATGTAAAGGAAGTTCAACCCCCTCTATTATAACTGTTTGCTGACTGTGAATAAACCAGAATGGATTGGAACAAGACACGTGTTTAGTGTTCACTCTTATTCATTCTCCTAGTACCAGAAAAATACTTAATTCAAGCTGATCACCGAGGTATTGTGTCAGGGACACAATAGGCAAAGAGTCCAGATTGCCTTACAGATACAGAATTATATTGCTATGTGCACATATTTACCCTCCTGGTGGGGGCTGGTGACAACCTCCTCCTCCTCATCTGGAGCTGGGGTGGGGGAAAGCCTACTCCACTTCCACCTCTTTGCCCACATCAGGTCGGGGTGATGCATCCTGCTGTGGCTGGGAGGGTCCGGCCTGCTCTCCCTCCTCCTCCTCGGCGGACACCTCCACCACCTCCATCTCGTCCGTCGACGACCTGCAGCGGATGAAGGGAACGGGCTGCAGTAAACGATTATTTCAGTAATCGAGCATTCTATCGATTATTTTTTACGATTAATGGAGTATTCTAATAAGAAAAAATGAACAAATAGACTGTTCTTCTTTATAAAAACTCATCAGACCCCAACACCCTTCGTTACCCCCTGTGTGATCAGCCTAAGTGCTTCAGTTCCCCCCAGTGCCATCGGCTCCACTATCCCCCAGTGCCATCAGCTCTGTTCCCCCAGTGCCTTCAGCTCTCCCCCACCCCAGAGCCATCAGCTCTCCCCCACCCCAGAGCCATCAGCTCTCCTTCACCCCAGAGCCATCAGCTCTCCCCCACCCCAGAGCCATAAGCTCTCCACCCTTGTGCCAGTAGCTCTCCCCTCTTGTGCCAGCAGCTCTCCCCTCTTGTGCCAGAAGCTCTCCCCCCTTGTGCCAGCAGCTCTCCCCCCTTATACCAGCAGCTCTCCCCCCCTTATATCAGAAGCTCTCCCCCACCTTGTGCCAGCAGATATCCCCCTTGTGCCAATAGCTCTCCCCCCTTGTGCCAGCAGCTCTCCCCCCTGTGCTAGCAGCTCTCCCCCCTTGTGCCAGCAGCTCTCCCCCTGCTTGTGCCAGCAGCTCTCCCCCTGCTTGTGCCAGCAGCTCTCCCTCTTTGTGAAATCATCTTCCCCCCTGCTCCTCCTGATACCCGAAGTGCACAGCGTCATTGGTTGCTACTCCTTAGTCGCACAACTTACCTTTCCAGCAGGGGCGCCGCCGATACTCCATCATTCCGCGCTGCTCTGCGTCTGACGTCACACAACGCGTCAGGTCACGGTTTGCGTACGTCAGGAGGTCAGTGCAGCGCGGGACCATGGATGTGCTGTGGAGTGTCCGGAGGCCCCCTGCTGGAAAGGTGAGTGTTGCGGGCCAGCGGGAGACCACGGAGCGGGACTTAAATTGTGTGTCAGGACGAATCCGTTTGCAAGCAGCGTTTTGGTGTCCGCCTCCAAAGCGGAATGGAGGCAGAACGGAGCCAAACTGAGCCAAACTGATGCATTCTGAGGGGATCCTTATCCATTCAGAATGCATTAGGGCAAAACTGATTCGTTTTGGACCGCTTGTGAGAGCCCTGAAACGGATCTCACAAACGGAAACCAATACGGCAATGTGAAAGTAGCCTAATAGCAAGCGCTTCACTCCCGCTCCGTGGTCACGTGACACAAACGAATCTTTGATGCCAAAAATTTGCATTGAGGATTTTTTTGTGTCGAATTACTCGATTCAATCGAGTAATCGTTTCAGCCCTAAACGGGAACACCTGTAATAACACAATGTTCAGAATTTAGACAAACAACTCAGAACTCCTAACAAATGCAAATTAAGTGGGGGATGTATCTAATGTAATGATGGACAGGGCCTTTTACTGGAATACAGAATGATGATTGCAGTTTATGTATATACACACACAAGTATATATATATTTATGTGCTAATTAATCCATACCCCCTGAGCAAAGGGTACCTGAGATTGTGACTTTGGGGTTTTCATAAACTGTAAGCCATAATCATCCAAATTATAACAAATAAAGGCTTGAAATATCTCGCTTTGCAGGTAATGAGTCTATCTCATATGTTAGTTTCACCTTTTAAGTTGCATTACTGAAATAAATGAACTTTGCACGATATTCTAATTTTGAAGTTTCACCAGTATATACACTGTGTGTATATATATATATATATATATATATATACAGGGCTTTTTTCTCAGAGAAAAGGTGGTGGAACTCACCCCCCCCCTCCCCTGGCCACGCCCCTACCCACCGCTAAGACCGCCCCCTAAAACCGCCCCTTTAGAGAACAGGGATGCAATTAAAATTGCCAGTGACGGTCGTGACAGCCAGGCTGCCAGTGCCTGTGGCCGCCGCCGCCCTAGTCCACACATGGGCAGCGCAGCCTGGCCTGGCCCCTTCCTTCCCTCCCAGTATAAAATGCCCCTATACAGAGCCCCCATATAAAATACCCCTTCTTTTTAGCCTCTGTAGATGTCCCTATAGTGTCACCCAATAATGTGCCAGTAATAAGTGCCCCAATAGATGCCCCCTAATCATGTGCTAGTAAGATGTGCCCCCATATCATGTGCCAGTAAGATGTGCCCCCATAGATGCCCCCCAATCATGTGCCAGTAATAAGAGCCCCCCCACCATCATGTGCCAGTAGCCTGAGTGCCCCCCTATCATGTGCCAGTAGCCCCCTATCATGTGCCAGTAGCCCCCCTATCAAGTGCCAGTAGCCCCCCTATCAAGTGCCAGTAGCCTCTTATCATGTACCAGTAGCCCCCCTTATGTGCCAGTAGCCCCCCTTATGTGCCAGTAGCCCCCCTTATGCCTTATGTGCCAGTAGCCCCCCTTATGTGCCAGTAGCCAGTAGCCCCCCTTATGTGCCAGCCCCCCCTTATGTCTGTTCCAGCCCAGCAGCCCCCCAATGTCTGTGCCGGCAGCCCCCCTTATGTCTGTGCCAGCAGCCCCCCTTATGTCTGTGCCAGAAGCCCCCCTTATGTGCCAGCAGCCCACCTTATGTGCCAGTAGCCAGTAGCCCCCTTATGTGCCAGCAACCCCCTTATGTCTGTGCCAGCCCAGCAGCCCCCCTTATGTCTGTGCCAGCCCAGCAGCCCCCCTTATGTGCCAGGATTGTCATTTTTACATATAACAAATTATAATAATAAACTTATACTTACCTCCTCCAGGATGCGATGCAGGCCTCTTCCGGCCTGTGTCCCTCGCTGGCTCAGGCAGCGCGATGACGTCATCGCGCCGCCTGCACCGGCCTCTGATAGGCTGATGGCCTAGTGCTGGCAGCCTATCAGAGGAACAGGGAGGGGACACACCTCTCCCTGCCCTGCCGCATTACAGACATTTGTATTGCCGTCCTGAGGACGGCAATACAGATGAGATGACTTTGGAGATGAGTGAGCGCTTCCACAATGGAAGCGCAGCGCTCATCTCCTACTGTGCCCTGCCGACGCCCCCCTTCTGACAGCGCCCCGGGCGGCTGCCTGGCCCTGCAGTAACTAAAGGGGGGCGGGGCGAGTCTGCAGAAAATAGGTGGTGGAACGCCGTTCCGGGGCGTTCTGCCAGAAAAAAAAGCCTGTATATATAGATTACTTAGTTCTTGGTGTGAAACGTATGAAATCAGCCGGTTACATCATACATCTCTACTTCACCATGTGTATAAATATATATACACTCATGATGAGGTAGAGATGTATGATGTAATCAGCTGATTTGTTACGTGTCACACCAAGTACTAAGTAATCATTTGTAAAGGGATGAAATACTTATTTGCATAACTGTATATATATACATTACAGAGTGTTGGCTAGAAATACAAAAGTAATCATTGTACCTGGGCATATTCTGTCACGTATATATGTGATCCACGCGATGTGCCTGCTTTTAAGATCGGAAACAGGGCCGTCTTTAACGCGGGGCAAAAGGGGCAGCTGCCCCGGGCCCAGTTGCTCCTGGGGGCCCAAGGCAGCTGTCTCTTGAGCCCCACTGGCCACTGCCCACAAATTCAATTACATTGTCCGGAGGACCAGGAAGCGGTGAAGGCTTTGTACTCACCACTTCCTGGTCCTCGGCTGTCGGCTGTGCAGGGCTGCACACAGCGTGAGGCGCTCTGTGACGTCACGCTGTGCGCAGCCTTCACAGCACAGCCCACAGCAGGAGGATGCAGGAGGAGGGGAGTGGCGGCATCCAGGTGCAGGAGAGGTAAGTTGGTTTTTTTATTTTATATTTATGAGGCTGATGGACACTTCTGGGGGCTGGTGAGAGGCACTGGGGGTTGATGGAGAGGCTGCTGGGGCTGATGAAAAGCTACTGGGGGCTGCTACAAGGTACTGGGGCTGCTATAAGGCTACTGCGGGCTGCTATGGGGTTAATGGTGGCTGCTATGAGGCTACTGGGGGCTGCTATAAGGCTACTGGGGGCTGCTATGAGGCTAATGGGGCTGCTATGAGGCTAATGGGGGCTGCTATAAGGCTACCGGGGGCTGCTATAAGGCTACTGGGGGCTGCTATAAGGCTACTGGGGGCTGCTATGAGGCTAATGGGGGCTTCTATAAGGCTACCGGGGGCTGCTATAAGGCTACTGGGGGCTGCTATGAGGCTAATGAGGGCTGCTATGAGGCTACTGGGGGCTGCTATAAGGCTACTGGGGGCTGATATGAGGCTAATAGGGGCTGCTATAAGGCTACCAGGGGCTGATATGAGGCTAATAGGGGCTGATGAGAGGCATGGGGCTCTTATCTGAGGTCTGATTAGGGGTCATTCATATTGGGGTCTGATCTGAGGTCTGATTGGGGGTCTGATCTGAGGTCTTATTGGGGTCTTATTAACATTGGGGATCTTATTGGGACTGTTAGCTGAGGTCTGATTAACATTGGGGGTCTGACCTGAGGTATAATAAAAACATTTTTTTCTTATTGCCCCCCTCTTTAACCTAGGTGCGTCTTATGGGCCGGTGCATCTTATAGAGCGAAAAATACGGTACTTGCTTGCTCCTCCTCCCGACCTCCCCTGCCCTTTGCGTACGCCGCGCGCCGTGACATCACGCGGAAGCACTGCAATGCTAGGGGGAGCTGAGCCCTGGTCTCCTTCCTGAACTGCAGAGCCCACTTCCAGCCCTGAGCCCAGCTGCCCAGAGCACTGATCCTGAGCCTGCCGGAGTCTTCAGAACTGTAAGTATTTACAGTAATTCACTGTAGGCTATATTATATATATATATATATATATATATATATATATACAGTACAGACCAAAAGTTTGGACACACCTTCTCATTCAAAGAGTTTTCTTTATTTTCATGACTATGAAAATTGTAGATTCACACTGAAGGCATCAAAACTATGAATTAACACATGTGGAATTATATACATAACAAACAAGTGTGAAACAACTGAAAATATGTCATATTCTAGGTTCTTCAAAGTAGACACCTTTTGCTTTGATTACAGCTTTGCACACTCTTGGCATTCTCTTGATTAGCTTCAAGAGGTAGTCCCCTGAAATGGTTTTCACTTCACAGGTGTGCCCTGTCAGGTTTAATAAGTGGGATTTCTTGCCTTATAAATGGGGTTGGGACCATCAGTTGTGTTGAGGAGAAGTCAGGTGGATACACAGCTGATAGTCCTACTGAATAGACTGTTAGAATTTGTATTATGGCAAGAAAAAAGCAGCTAAGTAAAGAAAAACGAGTGGCCATCATTACTTTAAGAAAGGAAGGTCAGTCAGTCAGCCGAAAAATTGGGAAAACTTTGAAAGTAAGGGCTATTTGACTATGAAGGAGAGTGATGGGGTGCTGCGCCAGATGACCTGGCCTCCACAGTCACCGGACCTGAACCCAATCGAGATGGTTTGGGGTGAGCTGGACCGCAGAGTGAAGGCAAAAGGGCCAACAAGTGCTAAGCATCTCTGGGAACTCCTTCAAGACTGTTGGAAGACCATTTCAGGGGACTACCTCTTGAAGCTCATCAAGAGAATGCCAAGAGTGTGCAAAGCAGTAATCAAAGCAAAAGGTGGCTACTTTGAAGAACCTAGAATATGACATATTTTCAGTTGTTTCACACTTGTTTGTTATGTATATAATTCCACATGTGTTAATTCATAGTTTTGATGCCTTCATAGTCATGAAAATAAAGAAAACTCTTTGAATGAGAAGGTGTGTCCACTTTTGGTCTGTACTGTATATATATATATATATATATATATATATATTACTTGTTTTATGTGAGTAAGGGTGCTGGGTGGTTGGAGAGGGGGGATGGAGAAGGGGGAGGGAGGGGTGGAGGGGGGGTTAGTAGTACAGTACTATCTGCACATTGTAAAAAAATTAAAATGAAAGTAATCTGCAAAATACTATGTATTTGTGTCAGAAGTTGTGCTTTTTTATTTTTTAGAATAATAATACAGCCATTTCATTTGATACTTTTGTACTGTGATTCATTTTTTTTCTCTATATTAAGTGACACTATAGTCACCAGAACCACAACAGCTAAACATAGTAGTTCTGGTGGCTATAGCATGTCTCTGCAAGCTTTTTAATGTAAACACTGCCTTTTCAGAAAAAAAGGCAGTATTTACATTACTGCGAAGGAACACCTCTAGTGGCCACATGCTAGGGTGTGGGAAGGCGGGATCCAGGGGGCCCAAGTAAATTCTTGCCCAGGTTCCAATAAATTTTAATGACGGCCATCCCACTGTGCTTCCCCTTGAACTCCCTCAAAAGCTCCTTCGGTATCCCCCGCATAATGGCCCGCTTCTCTTCTTGGACCCTGGTCCAATCATATCCCTGCTCTAACATGTGCTGCAGGATAAAGATGCAAGTATATAATCACAAATTTTTTAACTACAAGTATTGAAAATAATGTCCTCAACAAAACAGCAAAAAGTATTTAAGTCTTTGAAGGGGAAATATTAGATTTAATGTTACCGTTATAAGATCGGATTGCATTGCAATTGTATGTGTGTGGGTTCTGAGCAATCGAATATTGGCCAGCTGAGGAGAGATGTACCTGTCTAGTGAAGTGACGGTACGTTATGGGGTGTACAGCTGGTTCGCCTCCCCTTGGTACACCCTTCTCCTGACCAACAGGACACAAACTCTATTCTATAGACTGTGTGTGTGTGTGTGTGTGTGTGTGTGGTATATAGTGTGTGGCAGGAAAATGGATGTGCAATGTGCATGTGAGAGATATTTCTCTGCTGTCCATACATACATGCTACAGACATAGTGGTGTGATGTCACAGCAATACTTAGTGCACCAATCAGTAATAACTACTGTGGGGATCCGCTCTGGTACACAGGGTGTGCGGACGCAGTACAGAGGCAAATTGCCAGTTCTTAAATAGTGTTGATCGCGATTTTTATCGTGAATATTGGCACTTCGAGAATTCGCGAATATCTAGAATATAGTGCTATATCTTCGTAATCGCGAATATTCTCGATTTTTTTTCATCAGTACCCATGATCCCTCACTGCTTCTTGCTCGTGGGCCAATGAGAAGGCTGCAATATCTTTGACTTTAGGAGTAGTGTTGATCTCAAATTTTCATATCGCAAATTTTCCGATTGCCGATTTTCACAATCAAGAAAATAATGACTGGAGATCATGAATTCTGGAACGATTATTCGCCCAAATATTCACGAAATATCGTGAATTTGAATATTGCTCTTGCCGCTCATCACTGTTCTTAAATCAAACTTCCGTGTTTATTCACAAAGCAAAAACAAAACGTCACTTTGCAGTCTTGGTGTTAGTTCACACACAATGGAAAGTCCACATAGCAAAAATCACCTTGTTGGCAGTTCTGCCTCCAGCAGTCCATAGCAGGCTTTTTAGGGGGCCCATTTCCCTTACAGATGGGTCTCAGCCCTCCAGCACGGCACAAGCCTCAGATCCCAGCACACACGCCTCCTGAGCTCCACTGTCAGACTGAGGTAATCCTCCTCACCTGGCAGTGCTGGCTGGTTTTTAGACTTGGCCAAACCCGGCCTGGAACATGGGGAGTAGTCACCCACCCAGCACTTTGACTACTCCCAGTAAGAGTCGTCCCAGATCAGCTATACAGCCATACTAAGTATTAAGGTGTCAAACAGAAACTGCTGCTGACACATAAAAACCGGCTCTTACTCCACCGAGGCCAGGAACCTCGTAAAACATATCTATCATCCACGACGATTACTTGTACCTTATAACACTACTCAGACCTGACAAAATGTGAAGTTTGTATTGCGCAAAAATATGTGCAATATTCGCAATCTCGAATATATTGAAACACTCTATCTGCATATAAAGCTATTATTCTGTCATGCATTCGAAATGTAATCAAAATCAGTGCTGTAATGTAAAATTACTTACAGTGATCAGGAGTTCATCCTCACATTCGCGAAAGTTGCTGCCAACCATCTTCTCCAGTCTCAGGAAACTTCTGGCAGTTACCAAAACTAGGCCACGTCTGTATTGCGCAATGCGCATGCACATTATGCACATATTACATTGGCGATTTTCGTAATCAAGAAAATAATTGCAAATTTCTCGAATTAACGAATTTATGACGAATATTCGCCCAAATATTCATGAAATATAGCGAATTCGAATATTGCCCCTGCCGCTCATCACTAGTGGCAACATACTTAGACCCCCGGTACAAACACAAAATGGCGGACATGTTACCAGCACGACAGAAGGCTGGCAGAATGCAGCATTTCCAGGCCTTCTTGCTGCGAGAGATCCTGCATTCTGCTGTTGCGGGCGCTTGCAGAGGAATTTCCACCCACAGTGAAACAGGTGCGGGTACCAATCCTACCATGCCTGCAAGAAGAGGGCGGTTTGAAGATGTGTTGGTCACTTCGGATATGAGATCATTCTTGCAGCCAATCCATCAACAGCAGCCCTCCGGATCCAGCCTCAGGGAACGCCTAGACCGACAGGTGTCCAACTACATCGGGTTAACGGCCGATGTGGACGCTCTGAGAAGCGAGGAACCCCTTGACTACTGGGTGTGCAGGCTTGACCTGTGGCCAGAGCTGGCACAATTTTCCATGGAACTCGTGGCTTGCCCCTCGTCGAGTGTCCTGTCCGAAAGGACGTTCAGCGCAGCAGGGGGGATCGTGACCGATAAGCGCACTCGCCTAGCTCACGACAGTGCGGACTACCTCACATTTCTAAAAATGAATGAGGCATGGATCTCGGAGGAATTCAACACCACATGTAATTGAATTTCCTCATGCCAGCTCACACATATCCGCCACCACCCAGAACAAAGAATGGTCCTTTCCTTATGTATATACAGCGGCATAAAAGGTCTTTTTTGTCAGGTTAATGCCTAATTTTTGGGGCCTGTACTGGCCTACAGTAAATTTTTTAGCCAGTGACCGCCTAATGTACCTCCAGCCACATAATCACAAGTTCTTTTCTGCCAGGTGAATGCCTAATTTTTGGGGCCTGTATTCCCGTGGACTAAAATAAATATTTTCTAGGCTCCAGCAGGGCACATTTTTAAAAGTTTCCCTTTATGACGTATAAAAATGGCCCCTGATTAAAATACATATTTTTTGTGGGAATTTTTGCCAATGATCCTCCTCTGGTATGTCACTGTCCATGTTGTGGGACTATTTGTGCACTTCTAGTAAGTATTTGGTGGCTGCAAATATGACCTGAAAGTTTTTCAGGTTCGCCTGCCATTAAAGTCAATGGGGCACGCCGCGAACGTGTAGTTCACGAACATTTGATCGCGAACGAGCGTTCGCAAACCGTCCCAGCCGATGTTTGTCCATCACTACTTCCAGGTGCAGCTAACCACTCCAACACTGATGAAGCTTGAAGGAGAATCCACCAGGACACACACCAGCCATTACAGATAAATCTGTAACTCAAGAGTCTTCAGTTTCTGCATTGTGCTACTTACTGAAGATATGATATTTTAAAGGACAACTGGGACAGTATCTTTAGAGATGAGCGAATTTCTTAAAAGACCGATTCCGCTGATTCGCCGAATAAAATAAAAAATTCGCTTCGTGATGAATTACATTTTTTGTAGGTAGCAGGTGCAATGACAGGGAGCTGCGATAGCGCCGCCCCCATCATTGCACCCCTCAGATGCTGCGTTTATACATGATCGCGGCATCTGAGTGTAAAATTAAGAATTAAAAAAAAATATTTATCAAACTTACTGCTTCCATTTGCTCACAACAGACCGGCCGCTGCCATGTCGCTTGAAGATCTCGGCCGAAATCCTGGGCGGCGCGAGAGTACATCATCACGCCGGCTGGCGTGGTGACGTATGACGTCATCACGCCGGCCGGCGTGATGATGTAATCTTGCAGCGCACGAGATTTCGGCCGAGATCTTCAAACAAGATGGAGGCTGGCGGCCAGTCGCAAAAGCAAATAGAGGAGGTAAGTTAGAATTTTTTTTGTTTTCTATACAATTTCAGGTTAAATCGATTCGCTGACACGAAGCACGAGTAAATTTGGCTTCTAGGCTAATCGAATTTATCCTGAAATTCGGATAAAATTCCAGTTCGTGGGATTCGATTTGCTTATCTCTAAATATGTTTATTAATCATGAATTTGATTGATCTGTGCAAATTGTTCAAAAGTTTCAAATTTTACAATTGTACACCATTATGCATTTAAATGAACCTGTCACTATGAAAATGTATCTTGTAACTTATTTATTAAAATTTCAGCACATTCTGGGCTTGAAGTCAATGATGCAGTCCTATCTGTGATTGTCCCTCTAAGACTGTTTATACAGATAGCTGTCAGTCACTGATAGGACCACCTCTGATTTCAAAACCAAGAATGAGCATGAATTGAAATGAATAAATTAAAATTTTTAATGAATCTTTTTCTATAAAACCAGGGGCATAGCTAAAGGTTCTAAAGGTTCATGGGCCCTGGTGGAAGAGTATAGCCCACTTCCCCCAGTGCTTTGTGGCAAGGGGCAGGGGTGCAGCTATCCTTTATGCTACTTGTAACATCAACCCCCCCCATGCCAAGTTCTCAACCTAACCTCTTCCCTCCAGTCCTACTGTTAAAGACATACTTGGAAAACATTACATACAGAGCTAGAAAACATACAGGGTAAGACAGCACCACATACTTCTTACATCTAATGACGTCTCCTCTGATGTAGAGGTTCTCTTTCCGCATCTTTTACATTCGTACCAGACTGCCATGATAATTTCTTTTAGCCATTTCTTGTCTCTGAAGAGTTTGACAAACAGACATCTTAGTTTGCTACTTCGCCATCATCCTCCCACCTTCTAAACACCCCATCCTACCACCCTCAATACTGTGCTTGCTGTGTTCCTAAATACTATACTGCAGAAAAAAATCCCCCTAAAAATACTACTACCACACAGATAGTGCCCCCTTCAATAATTGGCACTCAGTTTCCTAAAGAAAATTCTGCACCCAGCAAGTATTTTCGCTGACACTAATGGTGTAAACATAATGTCCCCCAGAAATAATTGTGCTAAACTCATACTGTGCCAGGGTGCACCCCACAGTAATAGTGCCCCCCACAGTCCAACCAGTAGAAATAATTATCTGCCAGAGTGCACTTAGTAGTAATAGTGGCCCTACAGTGCCCCCAAGAATACTTATGTCCCTACTGTGCCCATACTAGTAATCATGTTCCCCATAGTCCTCCAGTAGTAATAATTCTCCTTATAATGTGTGCCAGCAAAAAAATACCCCCTTCTAATTTGCGCCAATAGAAAAAATACATGTATACATACCCCCTTATGTTTCAGATAAGACCACCATATGAGATCCTCAGATCAGACCACCATATCAGATCCTCAGATCAGACCTGATATCAGACCTCAAATCAGACCCCCATATCAGATCTTCAGATCAAACATTCATATCAGATCATACCCCCATATCAGACCTCAGATATAGACCTCAAATCAGACCCACATATCAGATCCTCAGATCAGACCCCCATATCAGACCTCAAATCAGAACCCCTATATCAGACCCTTAAATCAGACCCCCATATCAGATCTTCAGATCAAACATTCATATCAGATCATACACCCATATCAGACCTCAGATATAGACCTCAAATAAGACCCACATATCAGATCCTCAGATCAGACCCCCATATCAGACCTCAAATCAGAACCCCTATATCAGACCTTTAAATCAGAACCCCATATCAGATCTTCAGATCAAACATTCATATCAGATCATACCCCCATATTAGACCTCAGTTCAGACCTCAAATCAGACCCACATATCAGACCTCAAATCAGAACCCCATATCAGACCTCAAATCAGAACCCCATATCATATCATCTAATCAGATTCTCAGATCAGAACCCCATCAGACCTCAAACCAGACCCCCATATCAGACCTCAGATGAGACCCCCATCAGACCTCCATGTTAGACCCCTCATATCAGACCCCCTTTAGACCTCCATCTCAGACCCCTATCGGACCTCAGATCAGACCCAAAATAAACAAATTAACTTTCCTACCCTGCTCCGTTGCCACTCTACAGGTCAGGCATTCTCTCCTGTAGTCACACTCTCTGGTCTTTTCCGGCCTGCGCTGCACTGTGACCTGACTGTGTAGAGCATCAGGTGTCATCCTGACACTGCATACTAGTGAGCGCTTCCATAATGGAGGCACTCACTAGTATTTGCTTTATAAGACGTACTGAACATCGCCCCCCGCCCCCCGCTTGTTCATTGGGTGAAATGATTGTTGGTGCGGATACCTCAATCATCATTCTACTGTCCAGAAACAATGAATTTGTATGAGGACGAGTGATGGCAGTATCCATTGCTTTATAAGACGCACTGAACAACCCCCCCCCCCCCCACAAATTTCTGGAGAAAAAAAGTGCATCTTATAAAGGGAAAAACACGGAAATTAGCGGTGCACTGGCTTAGGGGCCCAGTTGCTGCGACCCCTATAGCTAGGCCTCTGCATAAAACTATATATAAATCTGCTCAGCTCCTTCTGCTCCATAACATGTCTGCAGCTCAGACACCATGTCCAAGTGACAGGTTCCCTTTAAGTAAAGTAATAAGACAGATAATACATTATGTGCACATCCTTGTACAGTCATTATCAGATTAATAGGAACAGGGATGAATAAGGTGAAGTTGAAGCTGTCAAAGGGACCCTATGATTTAAATAAGAATTTAAGATCCCATAAAACCAATGCCGGCAGAGGGTGGAGCATTTGTACGCAGCTAAATTGCAACTTTGATCAGTTTTATTAATGGTGACTACAGTTGTCACGTATTTTCCTGTAAAGAGCTGGTACATAATCTTGCTGGTGTCACTTTACATAAATAACTTTTATTTTCTTGTATCTCTGGGGGGTCTAAGGTACTGAAAGGGTTAATACTGTACCAACCAAGTGCTGTGCAGGAATGTGTATTACTTCAGTAGTTACAATCTTATTTTGATTAAAGGGGTACAGTGCTGCAAGAAATCCCTGTGGGCATTTTCCTATGCATGCGAACAGGATGGCGGAAACCCCCTTCACTTGCATAGTGCGAGGACCTTCTGCGCCAACCACTGAGTGACTGATGTAGTGCTCCCTCTCTATAATAAAGAGGTTCTTCAGGACATTGTGCAGCAAGCCCCTGAGGAAGCTAAAGCAGAGGATGGGAGTGGTAGTGGCCCCTATAATGATGTGTCATGGGGCCATCACTCCCTGGGGTTGGTGCAGTTATAAGGGGCATTCTGTGTTTCCTTGGGGGGCTCGCTTTAGTAATGGGCTCCCTGCCTGATGGTATCTTGAGGGTGCCCTTGATGTTAATGTCCATGTGGGTGCTAGGCTGGGCAGTTAGTTGATTTTAGTTTTAGAAGAGTCAGTAACCAGACCAGATAGAAGTCTCTTTTAACTGTGTGCACAATAGGAGTTGTAGTACATCCAGCAATTATCTGTACACAGTGCAAACTCCTCCAAGATGTCCTAGCATGAGCTGATCAAGCAGTTTACAGCAATAGCCATCTAATTACTCCTTCTCTGGCTAAAGTCTCTGTGTCCGGGAACTCTGGCTAGCAATTACACTCTGATCGCCATGGCTATAGTGTCCACTAATCTGGGGGTGCACATAGATGTCTTAACATGTTATCCCCTTTGCAGCAGCAGGGTCTGGAATGTATCAAGCTGTGTTACCTTGCTGACTCAGATGCTCTGACCATGCAAATCCTCCTCCTTCCATTCCCATAGCTGTAGGGCTCTTTTTTTTGGGGGGGACAAGTTGTACTTTCTAAAAGCACAATTTAATATTACATATGATTTAGTGAGGAGCTGGAAAAAAATTCCAAATGGGGTGGAGTTGGGAAAAAAAACATTTCTGCTAAAGTTTTATGTTTTGTTTTTTTGCTACGGCATTCCCTATGCGGTAAAATTGACCCCTTTCCTTGATTCTCCAGGTCAGTATGATCACAATGATACCACACTTATCTAGTTTTTTCTTGTGTTTTAATACTCAAAAAAATTTAAACTTTGTAAATAATTTTTTTTTTCTTTTTATTGCCATATTCAAACTGTTTATATTTACGACTATGTGGCTGTGCGAGGTCTCATTTTATGTAGGGCGATCTGTACTTTTTAGTTCCATTTTGGAGTGTGTGTGACTTTTTGATCACTTTCTATTCAATTTTTTTGAGGAGGTCAAGTGACAAAAAGATGTCGAATTAGCCATTTAGAATTTTTCTACATTACACCATTCGGCATATGGGATAAATACTGTTATATTTTAGCCAAGCAGACACTCAAAAAAAAATATAGATCTCATTTTAGATATTTTATAGATATTTTATAGATATAGCAAAAGAGTGAAAAACAATAATCCACTGCACCTTGCTTGTCAAGGATACAAGGCTTAGGCTACTTTCACATCTGCGCTCTTCCTATTCGCTATTGAATTCCGTCATAGGATATCAAAACCAGAGGAAAACGCTTCAGTTTTGCCCCCCTTTATTGTCAATGGGGACAAAACTGAAGTGAACGGAACGGAGTGCTCCAAAATGCATTCCATTCCATTTTCTTGCGTTCCCATAACGCACACAAAAGCACTGCAAGCAGCGTTTTTGAGTGTGTCATAGGTTACTGATCAAGACGGATTAGTCATGAATAGTGATGAGCGGCAGGGGCTATTATCGAATTTGCGATATTTCACTAATATTTTGTAGAATATTCGTCATATATTGGCGAATTTTGAGAATTCGAGATTTTATTGAATGCGAAAAATCGGCAATGTAAAAATCACGTAATGCGAATTTGTAACGCAAAATACGGGCGTGGGTCACTTTGGCTACATTTTTCAAGCTGCTAGATGTTTCCTGGAGAAAATGGTTGGCACGGCAGAACATTAGAATAGCTTTATATGCAGATAGAGTCAAGTGCTCCAATATATTTGCGATTGCGATAATCGGCAGTGATTAGCATATTTTTTCGCACTACCTGCAACTTCACATGTTAGCAGGTCCGACTACAGATTACTGATTGGTGCACTAAGTCTTGTTGTGAACTTGATATTGCTTCCTTCTCATTGGCCCACGAGCAAGAAGCAGAGAGGAATCATGTGTTCAGCTGGAACAAAAATGCTGAATATTCGATATAACGAATATATAGCACTATATTCTAAATATTTGCAAATTCTCGAAGTGGCGATATTTGCGATAAAAATTCGCTATTTGAATATTCGTGCTCAACACTAGTCATGACAATGTAAGTCAATGGTGTCCGAAAAAAACGGATCCGGTGCCCATTGACTTACAGTGTGGATTTAGTGACGGATCCATCTGTAACACCGCAGAGTTGTGTTACTACACGCCTCTACCCCGCTACTGTCTTCTAAGGGCTTTATAATGTCATCTGATGTGAATTTGCTTATGTCCTCCACAAATGTGAATTTCCAGCAGAGTCAATATACATATAGTGGGGTATATAGTTGTAAACAATTCCAGCATATAGAGTAACCCCTAAAATAACAATTTTATTGGTATACCTTAAAAGGGGATCCCGATTGGGTCCACTCGTTATAACATAAATAATATACAAACAGAATAGTGTCCTATAATCACATCCAGTGTAATTGGTAACCTGGGGTACGGGGATATTTGTCCCTATAACTACCCCTATCCTATAACCTCAGCCCAGGGAGGGCTCCTAATGGTGGAGACCCCCTGTCCACGTACCTAGACTCCTACCCCTCACAGGTCCATATGGGGGTGCAGCAGGGATGTTCCTAGATTACCAAGATATGAGGTGAGGATAATAATTAATCATAGATATATATATATATATATATATATATATATATATATCAACTGGATGCAAAAAGAAAGAAAAGAAAAAACAATGACGTGGTACAGACATATACAAAAATACGATTGGTCAGGGTTGACTTAATAGTCATACACCTTAACTACCTCGACGCGTTTCCCCCAAGGCAATGCTATGGGATCATCAGGAGGTATAATACAACATTAGTCTATACAGAGTAAATGCAACCATATAGATACTGGAATAGAGCCAGGTCACATAGAAAAGTGCTACAAGATATACACCAGCATAAAGCCAGGTCGCACATATAAAGTAAGATAGTCACTCTACATTAATTGATTGAGGGGGAAAGTAGTCAGGCCAGTAGGTATGCTTGGTAGCATCATATCAGGCCAGTTATGTGCACATTTTGATGATTGTGCCTGCAGCAGACTCCTTCAGAGGTAGACAGTATATTCCGCATCCTATGGGGCAGAAAATGATCATATACCTAAGTGTCATATATCTTCTATATGAAAAAGAATCTTCATATAAAAGAGAGGATAAAAAATATATAAAAATATATTATCCTTCAGGCGGACATAAAAAACGCCTCTAAGTTCTTTTTATCAAGTATCTTAATTTGATTTGTGCGAGCAGTGAAACAAAGGGACAATTGTATATGCAAAAATATATAATCGTTTATTTTAAAAACAAAGAATATAAAAACAATACAATTGCAAAACAAATGATGAAGTTACAACGTAACATCCAAAATGTACCACACGGTGGTGTTGATCAGCACAGTATGATTTAATGATTTATGACAACCAGTATCAAACGGACTCATATACCAAGAGAAACTTAGGATCTTCTGTTATCAAACAGGCTATAACAATAAAACACGGATTTACAGGAAAATTAACTGTTATCCCTTGACTCTGTTTTCCTTTGACCAATCAAAAATATATGATATTAATATGATAAAATATTCAACTCGGCAATCAGACTAGGGAAAATAACTTTCCAAGGGTTTAGTCCTCTTTTCAAATAATGTCAGATCTTCCATTAACAATATGCATCTTTGCTAGGAGAATAATCAGCATTATGGAGGCACCTAATACTATATATTCCCACAATATGGGAACTCTTGGCTATATACCGAGAGAAATATCTTATTAATATCACGAGTAGTAGACAAAATATATGTTACCGGGTCAAAGGTAGACAGAGTTCAGATGGGACCAGTTCTGAAGAACTTTCCTAATAATCCAAAAAGAATAATCCAAGTTTCTTCTGGTAAAGGTTTTCTTTTTGATTTAAAGAATGGATGGATCAATGGATATATGGATCTTTTTCTCTAGCTCTCTTTTTTTCTCTTGCTCACTTTTCATGCTACTCCGCACACGAGTAATTATTTCCCCCCTTATCTAAGAATCATCCCCTTTAGATTAGGGATTCCCAATCAGGTAGGGTGGGTGTATTCGCATGCTAATAACATCATGACGTTATCTCAACTCCTAATATGGTATAGAACAAATAATGAAATAATATAATGTTGTCCATCTACCTCCAGATGGCACTGCGGTATTGTAGATGAACATAACAACTTTTAAGCATTAAAATTAAATATCTAATAATATATTCACATGAACTTGTTGACCTTCCTTACCATAAATCATTGAGGAAGGTCTTTTCCTGACACTTTTAATTACCTATATCCTGGACTTGTTGGAGTTGACTGTCTTCTCCTATCTTTTTGAAATATAGGTTGACTTGATGAAAATTTTATATAGCGGCTTTGATGCTAGGCATCGGAACTTGTACATTTCACTTATCTACGTCCATGAATAACTATTATTTTGAAATCCAATTAACATAAACTTATTTGTTTCTGTACCTTCTACAATACCTTCTAAATGGTAAATACATAATATTACATATATATAAATCGATACATTGTTACACATAGATAACACATTATATGAATTATTGATTAACATATGTTGTAAACTAAATATACCATACAGAGATATATATATAATATAATTATGAATATATAAATTGAACCTCATACAGCAGGTGTGCGATAAGGACATGAGTCCTTATCAAGTAACCTTGTTCCCTCCAGACAGACATGTTTTAGGGAGTTGACTTACTCCTTAACAGATGGTCTCATATCTTTAGCACTAACTTTTAATACAATGTCCGTTTATGTTCACAATTATTATTTTTTAGATATAAACTGAACTTGCCATGAACTCATCTTGGCTTCCTCAGCCATATAATATAACTTTGGTTCAGGCTGATCTTATTCTTAAAGGCAATGAGATGAGCATTCATTTTGATTATAATGTCATTAGATAATATTGTATATGTATGAAAATGCACAACATAAGTCAGTTTGATGTTTATCATCCAGATACGCATAAGTACAATGATCAGTGCGGACTCACAGTTTAGATGGTAGGGAAGATCCCAGCAAGATATTATTCCTGTTGTCCCCCTATCATGGAGTCCTAGTGAGACCCACACTAAAACCAAAAGTCATAGTCACAAATGGTGCTCATGCTGAATAAGAGCTAAACAATCCAGAGACTTGTGGTTCTAATGACAAGGTATATTTAACTTACATGCTGGAGTCCTTCCCTGTGTTCATATTCCCCCTGGTAGGCGATTTCTGACTAATGCTGCAGCTGTATTTAAAGTGCTGCCACTTAGCGCCCTGAGGCCCTATTGGTAGTCTACCTGGCTTCCGGGTTAGTCCCACTTCCTGTTGTTGGAACGCATATGCGTTCCACAGGGCGGATGTTCCGGTTATTCACACAGCAGAGTGGCACAGTCAATGCTGCGCTGTCCTTCCGGTCTCTGGAACGCACATGCATTCCAAATAGCGGCCTCCGATCTCTGAGTCACTTCCTGGTTCCTGTATGTATAATCCTGTGGTGTATTATTACGTTCCACACGATACTTGCATCCCCAATTACAGCACAATGGCCAAATCAATTAAACTGTGCCCTATCTAGGTAGGAAGACTTTATAGTGGATTATATCATGCCTATGGTTATACAATAAACCGTAGTAAGTTTGCCCTCACTTATCATCAATATAGATCAGGGCATACCTATCACAGGCATATATATTAATGCCTCATAAATCATACCCAGAAAGAGATTTGTAAAGGGATAGGATAGAGAGAGATTCTATTGGTGGAAAAAACGCAGACACAGTAATTATGGGACATAATTCATCTACTATGTGGACAATTATATAGATGCCAGGGTGGTACACCATAATAAAAGATCTCAACAGCGTTGCAGCATAGTCACACTTAATCCTGATATATATATTATCACAAAAGAAATAACCGCAGTTCGTGTTCAGTCTCAAGACAGTGACCTGATATTGAGTCACCAATGTCAAAAAATGATATAACATAATATTTCATGCTTTACGCATGTGGTCTAATTTTCGTACACTGTGTTCAATCACAAAAGGCTCGGCTTTTAGGGGTGGATAGGGATATCTCAAACAAGGCCACAACTCAAAGGAAACAGGTAAATCTCAGCCTTTCATTAATACCCAAAGGCGCCTGGGATCTGAATCTATGGATCCACATGCACTCCTTTTGCAGTATCTTGTTGTTTCAGTTCCCACCTCTAGGAGATGGTGGTATCAATTCTAACACAGAAAATTTGAGGCATAAAGGGTCCCCCCATGTACATCATTGATATGGGAAGCTACTGGTGTGGCCTTTTTATTAATGACATCGTTAACATGCTCACATATTCTCCTACGTAGCTCTCTTATCGTTTTCCCTATGTAGTCCTTTGGACAAGGACATTGACAGATGTAAATGGCCCCTTTACTGCGACAGTTACAGAAGTCCCCAATGTCGAATAGCTGTCTAGTGGGTGTGCACGTTATTGTTTTAGCGGTGGATATATATTTGCATGCCTTTCACGCTCCGCATCTAAACATGCCTAGCGGCTTGCGGTCCAGCCAGGTACCCTCCCTGGTGACGGGGGCATAATGGCTATGGACAAGGCGGTCCTTAAGACTTTTCCCCCGCCTGTAGCTGACGCATGGTTTCTCCGTGAGAATGCCAGACAGATCCCGGTCCATTCGTAGTATGGGCCAATATCTATTAAGCACCCTCATAATATCTTGGTTAGCTGAGTCATAGGTAGAAACAATGCGGGGTGATTGTGTCTTGTCTAGGTCTCTCCGTTTTGGAACCAATAGATTAGTGCGATCCTGGATAACTGCGTGTTTGAAAGCTCGATTGAGATATTCCTGCGGGTAGCCCCTTTCTCTAAATCTTGTTTGTAGTTTCTTTGCTTCCTTGAAGAAGGCTTGATTGTCCGAACAATTCCTTTGTGCACGGAGATATTGTCCCCTCGGTATTCCTCTTTTGAGGGGGACCGGATGGTGACTATCCCAGTGCAAGAGGGAATTGGTAGTGGTAGTCTTTCTAAACATATTGGCCGATAATCTATCACCGCTAATCGTAACACGCACATCCAGGAAGGCAATCGTCCTTGGATCGATCTCTGATGTAAATCGAAGACCAATATTGTTCACATTAAGCTCGACAATGAATCTATCGAATTCGTCCGACCCACCTTTCCAGACCAGAAACACGTCGTCAATATAACGCGTCCAGACCAAAATTTTGTCTTTCCACCACATGCTCTGGTCTGGAAAGATATGGGTAACCTCCACAAATGTGCATACAAATCTATGTTAAAGGGAACCTGTCATGTGGATATTTGATTATAATCTAACTAATTATATACAATCATTAACTACTAAAAAGTGCCTTAGGCTGCATTCACACGTCCGTGGTGTTTTGCGGACCCGCAAATTGCGGGTCCACAACACACCAGCCCCGCGCCCCCATAGAAATACCTATTCTTGTCCGGACAAGAATAGGACATGCTCTATCTTTTTGCGGAGCTGCGGACCCAAAATCGGGGCCGCGCTCCGCAATTGCGGCTGCAGACAGCACACTGTGTGCTGTCTGCATACATTCCGTCCCCATAGAGAATGAATGGGTCCGCACCCATTCCGCAAAATTGCGGAAAGGATGCGGACCCATTTTGCGGACATGTGAATGGAACAGATGGTTACCTCATAATATACACACAAAGATGCCACATGCCGCATGCTAATGAGCTGATTTGAGTCCAGCGTGATGTCAGTGAGTCCAGCGTTTTTTTTTTATTCAGAGCTATAGCCACTCCTCTGCCCACCTGCTGCTGATTCATATGGAAAAAAACTGTCAATCAGCAGCAGGTAGGCGGGGAGAGTCAGGAGCTCATGAATATTCATGACTCATCATTATGAGCTGGAGCTTTTCAATACAAGATGTTGGCAGATTGACTGGGTCAATTAAAGAAAGTGACCCAGCATTTTGCTAAGAGAATCAGTCACTTATTTATGTTGCCCTTAGTTAGGACACCATAAAACTGGTGACAGGTTCCCTTTAAATACTATTGTTCATGTAATTTGCCTGGTTACCAGTAGGTGGCAGCAACACGTTGGCAAGATACTAGTCACAGTTTAGTAATTTATTGCAAGTGAGCCAGGAGTCCAGCCGTACCCAGGGAGGACACACCGTTGACACAATTATCACCACCCTGCAGAGACATTATAGGCCATTACACCACTCTGGCATTCCTAATCTGGGACGTGCGTTATAACACCTTGGAAGGTCCCTGGGATAGTACCCTGCGCACGCTGCAATTGGCGTCACGACAAATACAGAATATTATCCACACGTATCCTGGCCATTGCACATCTTGTTCCGAACGGATGCAGATGGTTGCACTATATTATAATTTTTTGTTGAACCCATGATGGATCCAGCAAAAACGCAGATGTGAAATTAGCATTAGTAAAAAGCAACATGGCTTTACAGGAGAAAAAAACATGGCTTAAAATGCGCCAATGTTCACCAACAGTTTTCTTCAAGGTAAGCCAACCAGTATGTGGTATAAAGTTAGTGTCATCCAGCCTGAGCCACTGGGAAAAATATGACACATTTTTACACTAAGGCTACTTTCTAACTCGTGGCAAAGTGGATCCGGCAGGCTGTCCAGGGCTTTCCGGATCTGGCATAGCCAGATAATGCCAGCTACCTCCCACACCCCATTGACTATAATGGGATGTCGGGATTCGGCCAGACAAACATTGCTGCAAACAACAGTTTTTATCTGGCCGTATCCCCACTGGATCCTGTTATAGTCAATGAGGTCCAGCAGTGCGCAGCTGTATCGGGCTATGCTGACAGTATTCTTTGCTGAAACAACCTGCCATAGCTTTGCTGCAAGTGTGAAGTTAGCCTAAATTTACACTGTCTAAATTTTAGACAGGATTAGTGGGTTTCTCAGCCAAAGCCAGAAGTGGATCCAAAAGGAAGGAGAAATATTAGTTCTTCCTTCATAATGCCAATTCCTTTCAAAATTACTTTTTTCACTTTGACTAAAAAACCTGCAAGCAAATCTGCCTCAAAACCTCCTCCAAAAAGACACCACATGAACCTTCCCTAGAAGACATCTCTGTCTAAATCACTTTTAAATGGTCACAATATTAATTTATATCATCACTGAAATATAATTGCAGAGTACAGTAGATGGACTCGTTATTCTGTAAACAGAGAATATTTTCACATCATCATCGGCAACGGTAAGATATAATAAACTACTGTAGGTACAAGCTCCAGTAAGTACAGCCTCTCCCCGCCCTTGGTCTACTCCTGTCATTAGCTAGAGCGTCCCATTCTGTCACTTGTTCGTACTGTGTCCACAGCGGCAGCGTACATTGGAGGTAAGGTTTTACAGATGCCTGAAATTATCTAGATTTTCCAATATTTGCTTTCTAATGTTAAAATGTACATGGACAAGTGTGTTCTGATTCATTTTGTATATGTTGCATCAATGTTACAATGTTCATTTATTTATGTCAAGAGTAATACTGGAGATTCATGGAGATCACAAAATCTTTCTGACTAATTTACATTTTTTATTAAGTTGACAATTTTTTATAAAATAATAAAAATAGTGATTAACCCCTTAAGGACTCAGCCCTATTTCACCTTAAGGACTTGGCCATTTTTTGCAAATCTGACCAGTGTCACTTTAAGTGCTAATAACTTTAAAACGCTTTGACTTACCTAGGCCGTTCTGAGATTGTTTTTTAGTCACATATTGTACTTCATGACACTGCTAAAATTAGGTCAAAAAAGTTAATTTTTTTGCATAAAAAAATAAAAATTTTACCAAAAATGTAGAAAAATTAGCAAATTTCAAAGTTTCGGTTTCTCTACTTCTGTAATACATAGTAATGCCCCCAAAAATTGTGAGGACTTTACATATGTCTACTTCATGTTTGTAGCATTTTGGGAATGATATTTTATTTTTTGGGGATGTTACAAGGCTTAGAAGTTTAGAAGCAAATTTTGAAATTTTTCAGAAATCTTCAAAATCCCACTTTTTATGGACCAGTTCAGGTTTGAAGTCATATTGTGAGGCTTAGATAATAGAAACCTCCCAAAAATTACCCCATTCTAGAAACTACACCCCTCAAGGTATTCAAAACTGTTTTTTCAAACTTTATTAACCCTTTAGGTCTTCCACAAGAGTTAATGGCAGATTGAGAAACAATTTCGAAATTTCTATTTTTTGGAAAATTTTCCAATATAATACATTTTTTCCAGGAGTAAAACAAGGGTTAACTGCCAAACAAAACTCAAAATGGGTTGCCCCAATTCTGTAGTTTGCAGAAACACCCCATATGTGGTCGTAAACTACTGTTTGGCCGAACGGGAGCACATAGAAGGAGGGGAACACCATATGGGTTTTGGAAGGCAGATTTTGCAGGACTGGTTTTGTTTATACCATGTCCCATTTGAAGCCCCCTGTTGCACCCCTAGAATAGAAATTTTAAAAAAGTGACTCCATCTAAGAAAGTACACCCCTCAAGGTATTCAAAACTGGGTTTACAAACTTTGTTAACCCTTTAGGTTTTCCACAAGAGTTAATGGCAGATGGAGAAACAATTTCGAAATTTCTATTTTTTGGAAAATTTTCCAATATAATCAATTTTTTACAGGAGTAAAACAAGGGTTAACTGCCAAACAAAACTCAAAATGGGTTGCCCTGATTCTGTAGTTTGCAGAAACACCCCATATGTGGTCGTAAACTACTGTTTGGCCAAACGGGAGCACATAGAAGGAGGGGAACACCATATGGGTTTTGGAAGGCAGATTTTGCAGGACTGGTTTTGTTTATACCATGTCCCATTTGAAGCCCCCTGTTGCACCCCTAGAATAGAAATTTCAAAAAAGTGACTCCATCTAAGAAAGTACACCCCTCAAGGTATTCAATACTGGGTTTATAAACGTTGTTAACCCTTTAGGTGTTCCACAAGAGTTAATGGCAGATGGAGAAACTATTTTGAAATTTCTATTTTTTGGAAAATTTTCCATTTTAACCCTTACTTTATTACTGGAAAAAATGGGTTAACAGCCAAACAAAACTCAAAATGGGTTGCCCTGATTCTGTAGTTTGCAGAAACACCCCATATGTGGTCGTAAACTACTATTTGGCTAAACGGCAGGACATAGAAGAAGGGGAACGTCATATGGTTTTTGGAAGGCAGATTTTGCTGGACTGGTTTATTGACACCATGTACCCTTTCAAGCCCCCTGATGCACCCCTAGAGTAGAAACTCCATAAAAGTGACCCCATCTAGGAAACTACGGGATAAGGTGGTTGTTGTTTTGGGACTATTTTAGGGGTAAATATGATTTTTGGTTGCTCTATATTACTCTTTTTTGAGGCAATGTAACAAAAAAATGTAATTCTAAAATTGTTTCTACATTCGCTATTTAATTTTGTGGAACAACTAAAGGGTTAACATAGTTTGTAAAGTAACTTTTGAATACCTTGAGGGGTGTAGTTTCTTAGATGGGGTCACTTTTTTGGAGTTTCTAGTCTAGGCTACATCAGGGGGAGCTTCTAATGGGACATGGTGTCAAAAAAAAAACTGTCCATCAAAATCTGCCTTCCAGACACCATATGGAGTTCCCTTCGTTCTATGCCCTGCCGTGTGGCTATAAAGCCATTTAGACCACATATGGGGTGTTTCTGCAAACTACAGAATCGGGGCAATAAATATTTAGTTTTGTTTGGCTGTTAACCCTTGCTTTATTACCGGCAAAAAGGATTCAAATGGAAATTTTGCCCAAAAATGGGTGTTTTGGAACCGTTTTTATTTTATATTTTTAACACTGTTCATCCGAGGCGTTTGGTCAAAAGTTATTTTTATAGCGACGACTTTTACGCAAGCGACGATGCCCAATATGTATGGTTCTCAGACTTTGGAGACACTAAGCAGGCATCCTAAAACTGCGGCCCTCCAGATGTTGTAAAACTACAATTCCCACCATGCCCTGCTGATGGCTGTAGGTTGTCTGGGCATGCTGGGAGTTATAGTTTTACAACATCTGGAGGGCCGCAGTTTGAGGATGCCTGCACTAAAACGAATTTTTTTTGGGGGGAAAAATTGTTTCCGTGTCTCCAAAGTCTGAGAGCCATAGTTTTTTATGTTCTCTAGTGGACTGTTGGGGATTATAAAAATTTAGTACTCCATGGAAGTGTGATACTCCCTGAAACAATCGATAACGCAGAGGCCCGGATGATCGGGGCACGTGTCGCACTGAGTGGTGGTGTCCTTCCGTATCCCCCTCCTGCGACACACTCTGCACTTTTTTTGGGTTCGTCCCTTCTTTCCAGTATGGGGGACCACACCTGGAAAGTGTTGGCCAGGGACGATCCGGGCGCCTCCAATTCCCGAGGTACTCCGGCCTGCTCTTTCCCGGTCCGAAAAGGTCAGGTCCTTGAGGACTGCCTCATAGAATTGGAGGAATGTCCCTGTGCTGGCAGCGCTTCGGGATAGTACAAAAGAGTTGTACATGGCAACCTGCACCAAGTAGACCGCAACTTTTTTGTACCATGCCCGGGTTTTGCGCATGGCGTTATATGGCGTGAGGACTTGATCAGAGAGATCAACTCCTCCCATATACCGATTGTAGTCGTCGATACAATCGGGCTTGAGGACCGTTGCCGCGGTACCTCGCACACGGACAGGGGTGGTGCTGTTACCATGGTTTGTGGACAGCATAAGGACATCCCTCTTGTCCTTATACCTGACCAGCAACAGGTTTCCACTGGTAAGTGCAGGGGTCTCACCCCTGGGGATAGGTACCTGGAGGGGGTGGGCAGGGAGGCCGCGTTGATTTTTCTGCACGATCCCACAAGCAAACGTGGATCTGGCGGCAAGGGACCTGAACAAGGGAATGCTGGTATAAAAGTTATCCACGTACAAGTGGTAACCCTTATCTAGCAGTGGGTACATAAGGTCCCACACGAGTTTCCCGGTAACACCCAGAGTGGGGGGACATTCTGGGCCAGCACCGCCTCTCCAAATCTTCGGACTGCGATTGGTGGTGTATAATTACGCCACCGATCGCAGTCTTTTTCCGGTTCATCGGGTCACAGGACACCCGAATGGACTGGAAACGCAGAAAACCGCAGGTCTGAATTGACCTGCGGTTTTCTACGATCGCCGATACGGGGGGGGGGGGGGCAAATGACCCCCCCCCCTGCGTTGTTACGGGATGCAGGCTGAATGATTTCAGCCGGCATCCCGTTGTGATTAACCCCCGCGGCGCCGGAATCCCGATTTAAAGTTAGGACGTACCGGTACGCCCTGAGTCCTTAAGGATTCGGGAAATAGGGCGTACCGATACGCCCTGCGTCCTTAAGGGGTTAAAAAAGCACCCTCCACCTTACCCATTTCTATGTTGGAAAAAGTGGAATAGGTGCTTCATAAATACGGCACTTTTTTTGAACATCATATTTCTCGATGTATTTATACCAGACAACTAGCACACATATGTTGATAGATCTGCCTTCCTTCACAAAGCAGGCTGCCTGTAGCCACCACTAGGGGGAGCTCAGTGCTAAGGAATTCCCAACATTATCATTGACTGGAAAGGAAGCTAAAATAATGTCTTTCCATTGAGCCTTCCATAGTGGTAGCTGCATGAAAATTTAGAGTTTTCTTGTTTGGACAAAGAATTCTGCACGGGGCCTCCAACCCCCGGGCCCTATAGCAGTTGCGTTGTCTGCTTCCGTTAAGGGTACTTCACTATATTCAGGCTAGATCAATGCTTAATCTGATGTATGAAGCACAGCAGGTGATATGTAAAACGCTTGTTCATTGGGTGAAATAATTGTTGGTGCGGATACCTCAATCATCATTCTACTGCCCAGAAACAATGAATTTGTATGAGGACGAGTGATGGCAGTATCCATTGTTTTATAAGATGTACTGAACATCCCTCCCCCCCCCCCAAAAAAAAACTTCTGGAGAGAAAAAGTGCATCTTATAAAGGGAAAAACATGGAAATTGGTGGTGCACTGGTAAGGGGGCCCTGCGGGCCACACTGGCTTAGGGGCCCAGTTGCTGCGACCCCTATAGCTAGGCCTCTGCATTAAACTACTGTATATTTCTGCGTATAAGACTACTTTTTTTTTTTTTTTTAAACATATTTTTATTTCAAATGCATCATCTTTACATGTCATTTTCTCAGTATGTTACAAATATATGCATATGATACATCACTTTTTGTTTTTATGAATAAATCAGAAAACATATGAATAAAACAATATCAGATGGCCCAACTCCCCCTCCCTCCCTAAACCCCCCCCTCCCACTCTCCAGGATGTCTATTCCTACAATCCCCTCCCACATCGCAAATTTCAAGCATTCCTTAATTTTAAGGTTGTAACCTTCAATTATCTACTCTCAAAGACGCCAGTCTCCCAGTTAGCACTGCATTTGAATACCATTCTGTATATTTGAAAGAAGTCATCAGCTCATTAATATCTCCCCGCGGAATATGTTTTTCAATAAATGTTTGCCATTTGTGAAAGAAATTTTTGGTCTTCTTCTCTTTTTGGTGTTCCGTGTCCAATTTATCTATGTACATAAATTGAGACATCTGAGAAATCAGCTCTTTAACTAGAGGTGTATTGGGCTTCAACCAGTTATTTAGAAGACCACGGAGAGATACCAATAGGGCCACATCAATTATCATTCGAGGTTTAGATGTAACATCAAAAACATGAAAAAGCAAAACAGTAGGACTATGTACCAGCTCTACCCCCCAAGTCTCCTTAATCCAATTTACCACTGCTTTCCAAAATGATTGGACAAAATCACACTCCCACACACAGTGTTGTAAATCTGCTCTCTCCGTTCCACATTTCGGACAAGCCGTCAAATACCCTATTTTAGGCGAACGCCCCGCAATATTAAATGCATAAATTGCTGAGTGTATGAGACGGAAATGTGACTCCCTCCACTTTTCACATGGTACCGCTTTGCATATTCTCTCCCACCCCATCAGAACCTCCTCCACCGATAACGGGACCTGTAGTTTCCTTCCCCATTTCTTGAAGAGTCTGGCTTCTACTTTTTTATCAATTGATTCTCTCATGACCTGATATAATTGGGAAATAGAGTATCTCGTGGCCCCATGTCCCAGTGAAAATGGCAAGTATTGGCTCGTGCATTCACTGGAAACATCTATTAGCCTCTGTCTACAAAAATAGATAGCCTGTTGATAAGCTAAGAACTGGGAATTTTATAGACCAAACCTCTCACACAGTTCCGGAAATGTCAGGTATCTCTTCCCGGTAATGTGTAACATATCTTCACGGTAATGTGTAACATATCCAGAAATGTATGAATTCCCTTGGCCCTCCAGACCCCAAACATTTTGTTTTGAGACCCTAGAGGGAATTCCGGGTGATTCCAAAGCTCCAGGCTTCTGGATGCTAGAAAAGGTCTTTTGGCTAATTTGCGCACTTCTTTCCATGCGACCATAGTGTCTCTTAAAATTATTGAGTGTTTCAGATGGGGTGGGAGCAACCGCCTCCTGGTATGCAACAAGTTCACCAATGGCCAATTTGCAGAGAGTTGTTGCTCTAATATCGGATCTGAACAGTAGTGTGTTTTGTGTATCCAGTCCATACAGTGCCTAAATAGACATGCTAGATTATAGATTCTCATATTTGGGATATTTATGCCTCCTTGGTGTCTAGGCAACATTAACTTAGATAATGACACTCTTGACTTTTTCCCTGACCACAAGAAAGTTGAGAACATGGACTGGATACTTTTAACATCAGAATGTTTCAAAAGCAGTGGCACTGTTTGCATGGGGTATAGTAGCCTTGGGAAGCATATCATTTTAATGATGTTACCTCTGCCCGTCAGAGACAAGGGTAGGTTTTTCCATCTCTCCAGGTCATTTCTAATTGTTTTGAACAGTGGGACATAATTGAGGGTATAAATAGACTCAGGTGTTCTCCCTATTTTGATTCCTAGATATTTGATGTATCTCTCAGCTATTACAATCTGGCTACATGAATCTGGCAATACAAGTTTAGATCTAGATGTACGCAATGTGAGTAACATACACTTGTCTGCATTTATCTTGAACCCCGAGACTGGTCCAAAAGAAGACAAGAGCTGTAACACCTTCTCTAAATCCGTCTCAGGATCAGCCAAGAAGACAAGCAAATCATCAGCAAAAAGCGACGTCCTCACCTCCTGATTCCCCACCTTAATGCCCTGGAAAATATCCCCCTCCTCCAATATCCTAATCAAGGGTTCTAATGCTAAATTAAATAATAATGGCGATAAGGGGCATCCCTGACGCGTTCCCCTTGCCAACTGAAAGGGTGCTGACAAGAATCCTGGCAGCGAGATTCTAGCCTTGGGGTCTCGATATAGTGCTGATAAGAAAACCCTAAAGGGGCCAACAATCCGCATCCTATCTAATACCCTATTCAACCAATCCCATCTCACGTTATCGAATGCCTTTTCCGCATCAAATGCCACTAATGAGGGCATTATAGATCTGTCCGATTCCCACCTTACTGCGTCCAAAACCGTGAGGACTTTGCGTATATTAGTAACTGCAGCTCTGTTCCTGATAAAGCCTGACTGAGATGGAGACACTAATTCCGGCATTAACAGTGACAACCTATCAGACATTATTTTAGCTGCTATCTTTAGGTCAACATTGATAAGTGAGATGGGACGGTACGAAGAAGGAAGTGTGGCGTCTCTCCCCGGCTTGGGAATTAGTTTGACATAGGCTACATTATCCGAGGATGACAAAGAGGATCCCGAAAGGACACTATTAAAGACTCTCGTGAGGGGTTCTGCTATCTCCTCACCTAGCATCTTATAAAATTCTATTGAATACCCGTCAGGGCCTGGTGCTTTATGTAGTTTTGATTTTTTTATAATCCCTAATACCTCTGGCTCAGTGAACGGCGAGTTCAGAGTATCCAACTGAGCCTGTGATGGCGAGGGCAGACCGGTACACTTCAGAAAGAACTCAGACATGTGATCAGCTGGGCCAGGGTCCTCATAGAGCTGTGCATAGAAATCTCTCAGGATAGAAACTATTTTCTCAGGGTTCGTATGTATCCTGCCCCTGGAATCAGCTATGGATGTTATGTGGTTCTGTTTTCTGGAGTTCCTTACCAATGATGCTAATAGTCTACCTGCCTTGTTTCCCTCCCTGAAAAACTTAGCAGTGCTACGTGACATATCCATCCTTGCCTTCCTCTCGTACCATAGCTCATAATTAATTCTGGCCTCCTTCCAATGCAATCTAGATTGCTCAGTGGGCGCATTCATGTATTCAGTATAGGCTGATCGTAGGATCTCACTGTAATTTCGTAGTGCTGATGCTACTTTTTTCTTTATCCCCCACGTGTAGGCCATTATGCGTCCTCTCAACACCGCTTTCGCTGTATCCCAATACAGAGACGGAGAATCTTGATATGTGTTGTTATCTCCCCTGTATTCCCAGTACCAACCCCTGAGAATATCAGAGAAATTCTCATCCTGATATAGGAATGACGGGAAGCGCCATAGAATGTCAGAACCCTTAGGCTGCAACTCTGCTATATTTATAGAGATGGGGGCATGATCAGATATAATCAGATCGTGAATTCTAGTATCTGAGATCCTGTTAGTCAGGTTACCAGAGACCAGAAGATAGTCGATTCTCGACCAAGAGTCATGGGGATTTGAGTAGAATGAGTATTCCCTACTGTCAGGGTTTAACATTCTCCAGGAGTCAATCAATGCCGTGTCTTCCATGAACTTTGCCAGGGCCCCCTCAATAGTAGGAGGGCGCTCCCTAGAATTCCGTATCGGTTTCCTATCTTCTCTTAAGGAGGCCACGGCATTGAGGTCTCCCCCTACCAATTTATTGACTGACGTATCCCTTTCAATAGTCCCGGCCAGGTCATTCAAAAAAGGTCTACTATCCCCATTTGGACCATATACATTGTATATCTGAAGCTCATCTGTTCCCAGAGCGACTTTTACTGCGCACCGTCTACCCTCGCCATCATTCGATTGATCCATGATGGTGCATGATAAATTTTTGTGAAATAAGATCATTACTCCTGCTTTGCGGTTAACCGCTGGAGAACCCAGCACCCTACCTACCCACATCTTTTTCATCCTAGAATAGTCCTCCTCTATCAAATGAGTCTCCTGTAAGAGGGCTATATCAGCACGGAGATTTTTCAAGTGCCTAAGTATCTTGTTGCGCTTTTGAGGTGAGCGCAAACCTTTTACGTTCCAGGAAACTACTCTCATGGAGGGTTCCACTGGGCGTCAGAACTGATTAAGGAGTAATTGCAGGCAGACATCCTATCCACAAGTATAAACAATACCCTTCCCCTAAACCCTCTATCTAACAATAAAAAAGAATAAAAATAAGCATAGAACCTTAGGGCGATAAGCCCAAAAAGTAACCCTAAAGGCCACATTTGTTTACTCAGAACCTTCACTTTTTTCCCCATGTGAAAATGAGCGACAATAGTGTTTTGATCACTCTACTCCCCAACTCCCCTGCTCTTTAAAACATTATCCAAATGCCTTATAGGAAAACATGTAATACTTTGAAAAAACAAGAAAACAAAAAAAAGAGAAAACCAAGCTTACATTGCCTCATCCAGCTGATCTGATCCACCTCCCGGACCCGAGAAACCATGACCCCGGGACCAAGGCTATGCCTTAGGACCCTAAGGGAGCAAACTACTCACAGTCCCTCCGGCCCGGGAGGCCACCTCGAGCGGACCCGCATGCCAATGGGTCCACCCCCCCAGATCCGGAAGACGGGGTCCCCAGATCAAACATCCCCAGGGGAGCGAAATCGCCCCCGGCCTCCCCGACCCAGAGGAGCCGCCCCACCAAAACATACCAGCTCCCGCGTTACAGATCTTCTAGTCCCCACGGTTAAGCCTCCAGAAGAGAAAAATCAGAGTCATCTTGCTCCGCGGTGCTGGCTCGGACTGGTTCGATCCCCCAGAGGGCGCTCCTAGAAGTCCGATCCCGACGGGTCCTCGGCGAAACCCTGAGGTCCCCACTCTCGATGCCGCGGTGACGTCTGTGCCCCTCGGATAGATGGTGAGTATCCCTCTGTGGCTGCTAGCGCTTCGCTTGGCGAGTGGTACAATGTAGACGAACCATCCGAGCGAAAGATCCGGAGCGAGGCAGGGTAGATCAAAGCAAATCTTACATTCTTGTTATGCAGTTGCGTGCAGATCGGAGAAAATGCCTTTCGTCTCCTTGCCACCTCTGCAGAGTAATCTCCAAATAACAGAATTCTCGCCCCTCTCAGCATTATGGGGCTTTTGCGCGCTTTAAATGCTCTAAGAATGGTCTCCTTGTCGGAGTAGTCCAGGTAGCGCATTATGACCTGTCTTGGTCTGGAAGGTTGGCGGTCATCGCCCCGGTTAAGTGGGCCCACTCGGTGTGCTCTCTCTACTTTACAGAGTCGCTGGATTCCCAGGGCTTTGGGCAGCTCAGTTTCGCAGATAGCGACCAGATCGCTTGCCGGGATTGCCTCCTTTAGCCCCACCACTCTCAAATTATTGCGCCTGGATCTATTTTCCAAGTCCTCCAACTTTTCACAAAGTCTCTTATTTTCTGTAAGGACTTTCTGTAGTTTGTGAAGGACAGATTCTGTGGTGTCCTCAATCACTTGTATCCTAGATTCTGCGGCATCAAGCCTGGTATCATGCTCCTGGACAGTTTCCTGCAATTGTTGCATCACCCGAGTGACGGATGAGGCCAGAGTCTCCTTTAGGTCAGGAGCTAAGTGAGCAGCCACTTCAATTGCAAGCTCCTTATAATCAATGTGTCTGATTAAAGAGTCCGGCATGAGACTCCGTACCTCACTTCCCTCGTCGGGCTGTTGCGAGAGAGCCCGGGCCTCGTCATTATCCGCCCTCTCTGAGTTCGGCGCCATAGTAGCGGGAGCTGCGTCTCCTTGTAGCGGTGATGACAGCACTCTGGATTTTAGTTTCTTGCCCATATTAATAAGGTATCGATCCATACAGCGTGAGCGGACCGTGTGTTCTCTCCTGTCCCACCGATATTGAGGGTGTATGGGCAATTTGTCTCGGTTTGTGGCAGGTTCGTGGGGAGCTCACTTTCCACGCGACTTCACATGGTGGCGCCGGAACCGGAAGTCTCCATAAGACTACTTTTTAACACATGAAAATCTTCTCAAAAGTCGGGGGTCGTCTTATACGCCGGGTATGGCGGGCGCTGCAGTGCCGTGACAGAGAGAGCCCGGGCTATTGCCTTGTATCCCCAGCAGCTGAGAGCTGCGATGTAACCCACGGCATATGCCCCCCCTGCGCTGTACCTTGTATACCGCCCCCTGCTCTGTACCTTGTATGCCTCCCCCCTGCTCTGTACCTTGTATGCTCCTTGTACCGCCATCCTCCCGGCCGCTCGCATCTCGCTTCTACGCATGTGCGAGATTTCATGCGGCGAGCGTGGATACACGGGATCCTCACGGCCGCTCGCATCTCGCTCCTGCGCATGTGCGAGATCTCCGTGCGGCGTATCTAAGTGCGGCGCCGATGTGCATATGTGAATGTGAATATGAAGAATAACATAACAAAAACATGTTCATGGTATAGGTGGCACATGTTTAGGGTCTGGGAGGCAGGGAGGGAGGACAAGGAAGGTGGTGGGATGCAGGGATGGTGGTGATACCATGGGATGGCGGTGGTACCTAGGGATGGTGGTGGGATGCAAGGATGGCAGTGGTATCTAGGGATGGTGGTGGGATGCAGTAATGTACTGCTGTGTGTTGAAAAAGGGGTAGTCTTATACGGCGAGTATATCCCAAACTCTATATTTTCAGTGTAAAAGTTGGGGGTCGTCTTATACGCCCAGTCGTCTTATACGCCGGCATATACGGTATATATCAATCTGCTCAGCTCCTTCTGCTCCATAACATGTCTGCAGCTCAGACACCATGTCCAAGTGACAGGTTCCCTTTAAGTAAAGTAATAAGACAGATAATACATTATGTGCACATCCTTGTACAGTCATTATCAGATTAAAAAGGAACAGGGAGGAATAAGGTGAAGCTGAAACTGTCAAAGGGACCCTATGATTTAAATAAGAATTTAAATCATAGGGTGGAGCATTTGTACGCAGCTAAATTGCAACTTTGATCAGTTTTATTAATGGTGACTACAGTTGTCACATATTTTCCTGTAAAGAGCTGGTACATAATCTTGCTGGTGTCACTTTACATAAATAACTTTTATTTTCTTGTATCTCTGGGGGGTCTAGGGTACTGAAAGGGTTAATACTGTACCAACCAAGTGCTGTGAAGGAATGTGTATTACTTCAGTAGTTACAATCTTATTTTGATTAAAGGGGTACAGTGCTGCAAGAAATCCCTGTGGGCATTTTCCTATGCATGTGAACAGGATGGCGCAAACCCCCTTCACTTGCATAGTGCGAGGACCTTCTGCGCCAACCTCTGAGTGACTGATGTAGTGCTCCCTCTCAATAAAAAAGAGGTTCTTCAGGACATTGTGCAGCAAGCCCCTGAGCAAGCTAAAGCAGAGGATAGAAGTAGCAGTGGACCCTATAATGATGTGTCATGGAGCCATCACTCCCTGGGGTTAGTGCAGTTATAGGGGGCACCCTGTGTTTCCTTGGGGGGCTCGCTTTAGTAATGGGCTCCCTGCCTGATGGTTTCTTGAGGGTGCCCTTGATGTTAATGTCCATGTGGGTGCTAGGCTGGGCAGTTAGTTGTTTTTAGTTTTAGGAGAGTCAGTAACCAGACCAGATAGAAGTCTCTTTTAACTGTGTGCACAATAGGAGTTGTAGTACATCCAGCAATTATCTGTACACAGTGCAAACTCCTCCAAGATGTCCTAGCATGAGCTGATCAAGCAGTTTACAGCAATAGCCATCTAATTACTCCTTCTCTGGCTAAAGTCTCTGTGTCCGGGAACTCTGGCTAGCAATTACATTCTGATCGCCATGGCTATAGTGTCCACTAATCTGGGGGTGCATAGGTGTCTTAACATGTTATCCCCTTTGCAGAAGCAGGGTCTGGAATGTATCAAGCTGTGTTACCTTGCTGACTCGGATGATCTGACCATGCAAATCCTCCTCCTTCCATTCCCATAGCTGTAGGGCTTTATTAATTTTTTTGCAGGACAAGTTGTACTTTCTAAAAGCACCAATTAATATTACATATGATTTAGTGAGGAGCTTGAAAAAAATTCCAAATGGGATAAAGTTGAGAAAAAAACATTTCTGCAAAAGTTTTATGTTTTGTTTTTTTGTTACGGCATTCCCTATGCGGTAAAATTGACCCCTTTCCTTGATTCTCCAGGTCAGTACGATCACAATGATACCACACTTATATGGGGCGAATGCTGCCATTTTACATCGCAGTCTGCGATGTATCAGCTGGAGGGGGGAGGGAGGAGGGGCCGGTGTCATGCAAATGCGGCGGGGTCGGTGCGGTCACTGTACTCCGGCCCCGCCGCTCACTCACTTCCTTAATGCCAAAACTTTTTAGAATAATAAATTTAATTGAAGTTCCGATCCCCAGCCCCATCTGTACTACTTACTAAATGTCCTGTAGCAGGCAGAGCAGGGCGGGCGGCCGTAACTCAATGATGTCACTTGCCTGCGCCGCCTACTTCATTCATAAAGTAGGCAGCGCAGGCACGTGACGTCAGTGAGTTACGGCCGGCCGGCCGCCCTGCTTTGCCTGCTACAGGACATTTAGTAAGTAGTACAGATGGGGCTGGGGATCGGAACTTCAATTAAAGTTATTATTATAAAAGGTTTAGGCAATAAAGCAGTGAGTGAGTGGCGGGGCCGGAGTACAGTGACCGCACCGACCCCGCCGCATTTGCATGACACCAGCCCCTCCCACAGGTTTAGCTCCGGTTTATTAGGGCATCTGTGGATGCCACTATTATGGGGTGGGGGATATGTGGATGGTACTGTTATGGGGGGGAGATCTGTGGATTGCACTGTTATGGGGGGGGTGATCTGAGGATGGCACTGTTATGGGAGGGGGGTGATCTGTGGATGCCACTATTATGGGGTGTGGGATATGTGGATGGCACTGTTATGGGGTGGGGGATCTGTGGGTGACACATAAAGCAGTGCCATCCACAGATCCACCCCCCATAACAGTGCCATCCACAGATCCCCCTCCATAACAGTGCCATCCACAGATCACCCCCCCATAACAGTGCCATCCACAGATCTCTCCCGCCCATAACAGTGCCATCCACAGCTCTCCCCATAACAGTGCCATCCACAGATCCCCCCATAACAGTGCCCCCTCAGATCCCCCCCCATAACAGTGCCATCCACAGATTCCCCATAACAGTGCCATCCACAGATTCCCCATAACAGTGCCATCCACAGATTCCCCATAACAGTGCCATCCACAGATCCCCCCATAACAGTGCCATCCACAGATCACCCCCCATAACAGTGCCATCCACAGATCCCCCCATAACAGTGCCACCCACAGATCCCCCCCATAACAGTGCCATCCGCAGATCCCCCATAGTAGTGTCAGGCACAGACCACCATTAGTTCAAAACCCACCAAAAGCACACCTTTTGGTTAAAAAAATATATTTTTTCTTATTTTCCTCCTCAAGAACCTAGGTTCGTCTTATGGGCCGGTGCGTCTTATAGGGCAAAAAATACGGGTATCTATTTTTTTCTTGTGTTTTAATACTGAAAAAAAAATTTACTTTGTAAATTATCTGTTTTTCTTTTTATTGCCATATTCAAACTGTTTATATTTACGACTATGTGGCTGTGCGAGGTCTCATTTTATGTAGGGCGATCTGTACTTTTTAGTACCATTTTGGAGTGTGTGTGACTTTTTGAACACTTTTTATTCAATTTTTTTGAGGAGGTCAAGTGACAAAAAGATGTCGAATTAGCCATTTTTAATTTTTCTACATTACACCATTCGCCATATGGGATAAATATTGTTATATTTTAGCCAAGCAGACACTCCAAAAAAACAAAAAGAGCACAAATATAGATGCATTACCCCCAAAGTGTCTCATCTCATTTCAGATATTTTATAGATATAGCAAAAGAGTAAAAAACAATAATCCACTGCACCTTGCTTGTCAAGGATACAAGGCTTAGGCTACTTTCACATCTGCGCTCTTCCTATCCGCTATTGAATTCCGTCATAGGATATCAAAACCAGAGGAAAACGCTTTAGTTTTGTCCCCCTTCAATGTCAATGGGGACAAAACTGAAGTGAACGGAACGGAGTGCTCCAAAATGCATTCCATTCCATTTCGTTGCGTTCCCATGACGCACACAAAAGCACTGCAAGCAGCGTTTTTGAGTGCGTCATAGGATACTGATCAAGACGGATTCATCATGAATAGTGATGAGCGGCAGGGGCTATATTCGAATTCGCGATATTTCACTAATATTTTGTAGAATATTCATCACAAATTGGCGAATTTCGAGAATTCGAGATTATTTTATTGAATGCGAAAAATCGGCAATGTAAAAATCGCGTAATGCGAATTCGTAACGTGAAATACAGGCGTGGGTCACTTTGGCTACATTTTTCAAGCCGGTATAAGTTTCCTCAGACTGGAGAAAATGGTTGGCACGGCAGAACATTAGAAAGGCTTTATATGCAGATAGAGTCAAGTGCTCCAATATATTCGCGATTGCGCTAATCGGCAGTGATTAGCATATTTTTTCGCACTACCTGCAACTTCACATGTTAGCAGGTCCGACTACAGATTACTGATTGGTGCACTAAGTCTTGTTGTGAACTGGACATTGCTTCCTTCTCATTGGTCCACGAGCAAGAAGCAGAGAGGAATCATGTGTTCAGATGGAAAAAAAATTCAGAATATTCGATATAACGAATATATAGCACTATATTCTAAATATTCGCAAATTCTCGATAGAAATTCGCTATTCGAATATTCGTGCTCAACGCTAGTGATGAAACACAATGTAAGTCAATGGTGTCTGAAAAAACGGATCCGGCGCCCATTGACTTACAGTGGATTTAGTGACGGATCCATCTTGTTCTGAACGGATGCAGATGGTTGCACTATATACCTTATACTTTTTTGCTGAACCCATGATGGATCCAGCAAAAACGCAGATGTGAAATTAGCATTAGTAAAAAGCAACATGGCTTCACAGGAGAAAAAACATGGCTTAAAATGCGCCAGTGTTCACCAACAGTTTTCTTCAAGGTAAGCCAACCACTATGTGGTATAAAGTTAGTGTCTAGCCATGCATCTATCATCCAGCCTGAGCCACTGGGAAAAATATGATACACTTTTTATACTAAGGCTACTTTCTAACTCAGGCATCCTCAAACTGCGGCCCTCCAGCTGTTGCAAAACTACAACTCCCAGCATGCCCGAACAGCCTACAGGTATCAGCCTACAGCAGGGCATTGTGGGAGTTGTAGTTTTACAACAGCTGGAGGGCCGCAGTTTGAGGATGCCTGTTCTAACTCGTGGCAAAGTGGATCCGGCAGGCTGACCAGGGCTTTCCGGATCTGGCATAGCCAGATAGTGCCAGCTACCTCCCACACCCCATTGACTATAATGGGATGTCGGGATTCGGCCAGAGAAAAATTGCTGCAAACAACAGTTTTTATCTGGCCGACTTCCAGCATTTATGCCGGTGAGCGGCCGTATCCCCACTGGATCCTGTTATAGTCAATGAGGTCCAGCAGTGCGCACCACTACCGGGCTATGCTGACAGTATTCTTTGCTGAAACAACCTGCCATATTAGCTTTGCCGCACGTGTGAAGTTAGCCTAAATTGACACTGTCTAAATTTTAGACAGGATTAGTGGGTTGCTCAGCCAAAGCCAAAAGTGGATCCAAAAGGAAGGAGAAATATTAGTTCTTCCTTCATAATGCCAATTTCTTTCGAAATTACTTTTTTTGCTTTGACTAAAAAACCTGCAAGCAAATCTGCCTCAAATTTCCACAGGATAGAAGATAATAGGCGGCACTCACCAAGCAGTAAATCCAAAGATCCTTTATTATATCTGGGATACAGGTAAGGTGCCTGTTAGGGCATCAGGGGCGGACGGTCATCAAACATGCACAGCAGCGACGGCTGTTTCGCGCAAAGCTGCGCTTCTTTAGGCCGCCTTTCGTGTGAAGGAGTCCTCGCGTTGCCTTTTAAACTAACCCAGGGGAGAGTTCCATGACGACACATGACGCTCCACCCCCCATTACAGGTGAAATCACTTAAAAAGACAGAACGTCTATAATGAATAGCAGACATAATGCAAACAGCAAGGACATCATAAGAAGACACTAAGATCATTACGGTTGTTTAATCCCATTCGCACGTAGGATCCATCTAGCCTCCTTCTGTAATAACAACCTGTGCCTGTCCCCTCCCGCAGGTGGCGGGTTGGGCACTATTTCAATGCCAGCAAATTCTAAGGTTTTGCAGTCCCCATTGTGTGTCTCCCTCACATGTTTTGTGAGTCGAGGGCAACCCTTGCCTGATAATATGGAATTCCAATGTTTCTATACAGTTTTCCTTACAGCCTCCACCATAGGGCTAAACTAAAAGGAGAATACAAAACTCTTTTTCTTAGTTTGGCCTGAATTTCTAGGCTTATTAACCTCTGGGTTTCTGCTCTTATTCGCGAGGAGGTCACTTTGGGAGAATTCACTCGCTCTTTTCAGGGCCGCATTCAACATCTCTTGGGGGTAACCCCTCTTCCTTAATCTCTCGGCTAACTCCGCAGCCTGTTTCTCAAAGCCCTCGTCTGATAAATTGCCCATACGGGACTGATTTCTTCACTGTATATGGGTGGAAGCTGTCATGGTGGAGCAAGGAGTTGGTCGCCGTGGGTTTACAATGTCCACTAGTGACCAACTCATCGCCAACCACCCGGACAGCCACATCCAAGAAAATCAAGTTTAGAGCCTCCAAAATCCATTGTGAAGAACATACCCATCTTATTAGTAGCATTGAGATGGGCAACAAACTCAGTGCATTGTTCTCCAGAGCCAGATCATATCAAAAACATATCGTCGACGAATCTTAAGAATCACTTGATGTGGCATAAGTAGGGATTCGTGGTGGTGAAAACACACCTGTCCTCCAGTCTGGAAAGATAGATATTTGCAATCGTGCATGATACCGGAGTGCCCATCGCTGTGCCTAATTTTTGTCTATACCAGTTGTTTCCGAACATAAATACATTGTTGGTCAAAATAAATGATAAAGCTTCACTTACAAAATCGCTAAATAAAGTGCTTTTTCCCATGTTATGTAGGACCTCCCGAACTGCCTCCACACCCAGATCATAGGGGATCCGGGTGTAAAGGCTTTCGGCGTCCAGGGAAACTAACTGATACCCAACCTGCCACTGAAACTCGTTCAGTGTCCGGAGGAGATCACCAGTGTCCCGGAGCTAAGCAGGGGCGCTCGTGAGCACAGGTCTCAATAGCCAAGCCAGGTACTTTGACAAGGGCTCAGTCACTGAGCCAATCCCCGCCACAATGGGGGATCCGCATCTGTGCTGTTCGTGCTGCGGGTATTTACCAGGGGATTCGGGTTGTGCCGTCCTGCCTCTTCTTTATTTATACAAATCTGCCTCAAAACCACCTCCAAAAAGACACCACATGAACCTTCCCTAATAGACATCTCTGTCTAAATCACTTTTATATGGTCACAATATTAATTTATATATTGTTCTTTGGTAACTTGTTTCCAGGCTCATCATCACTGAAATATAATTGCAGAGTACAGTAGATGGACTCGTTATTCTGTAAACAGAGAATATTTTCACATCATTATTGCCAACGGTAAGATATAATAAACTACTGTAGGTACAAGCTCCAGTAAGTACAGCCTCTCCCCACCCTTCTTCTACTCCTGTCATTAGCTAGAGCGTCCCATTCTGTCACTTGTTCGTACTGTGTCCACAGCAGCAGCGTACATTGGAGGTAAGGTTTTACAGTGTGTTCTGATTCATTTTGTATATGTTGCATCAATGTTACAATCTTCATTTATGTCAAGAGTAATACTGGAAAATTCATGGAGATCACAAAATCTTAAAGGTATTTCAGGATGTCAAACTAAAGGAGGGGATTTTACTTTAAACTTAAAGGGTGGGCTTTCCCCATGGCAAAAAAAATTGATTGGTGGAGACTTTATTTGTGTATTGACTCAATGGGGAGCTTTATCAAAATTGGTGTAAAGGAACTGGCGTAGTTACCCAGAGCAGCCAAAGATTTCACCTTTCATTTTTCAGATCTCCGTTGGAAAACTAAAGGTGGTATTTGTGCTATTGACCAATTAAGCCAGTTTTCCTTTGCACCAGTTTTGATACATCCCTCAAAGTATCCTTCAATTGTGACCAGTGTCAGTTAAGATAATGGTAAGGGTCACAATAGCCTCAGTGATCCATTCCTACATTTATTTTATGTACAATTGAAGGCGTTTCCCACTTTTTCCATACTGTTGACCTATCTTCAGGATAGGTCATCAATATCAGATTGGCAGGGGTCCGACTCCCGGAACCCTCACCGGCCACCTGTTTGAAGAAGATCACCCCTTTGAAGAAGGCAGCAACGTAACACATGTTGGGGTCAGCAGCATCCTTCTGGTGGGAGATATTATGGATAATATCTTATGGTGACAGCTGCATTTCTTTGAGTCGTGACAGTGATCTGTTTATATGGTACTGTGGGCCAGCCAGGTATCTATAGATGGTATATATGGTACATTGGCAGTGATTCTTTACATTAAAGGGGTTGTCTCACTTCAGCAAATAGCATTTATTATGTAGAGGAAGTTAATACAGGAGGCACTTACTAATGTATTGTGATTCTCTATATTGCCTCCTTTGCTGGCTGGATTGATTTTTCGATCACATTATACACCTTGGATTGGTGATAGTGGGATCTGATAAATTGCCTGTGTTTCTAAGATTGGATGGGTTGAGCTTGAAGAGGTTTTCATTCTTCTGGATAGGAAACGCGCGGTCCCAGATAACGCAATGTATCACTTTGGGATAAAATAAATCTAGAAATGGATTACTGTGGCCATTGTGACCCTTACCATTGTCCTAACCAACACTGTTCAAAACTGGGGGATACTTTATCAAAACTTTACTAGAAGTTAAATGGCATCTGTCAGCAGATTTGTACCTATAACACTGGCTGACCTGTTACATGTGCGCTTGTGTAACACCCCAGAGTTGTGTTACTAAACTCTTTAACCCCACTACAATCTCTTAAGAGCTTTAACATTGTCATCTAATGTGATTTTACATAATATCCTCACAAATGTGCATTGTAAACCTTGTTAAATGTATGTTGCTGTAATTTCCATGTTCACCAGCAGGTGGCAGCAATGTGTTAGCAAGGAGTTAGAGACAGTTTAGTGTTTCTGAACTGGAATAGTACATTCCAGTTTAGCTCCCCTCTCTATGAGCAAAGTGGGCTGCGCCCACATCCTGCCTCTTGGGTGGAGAAGGAAGTTAGAGTTAGTGTGCCAGCCACCCCTGTTGGGGAAGGCTGTGTGTTAGTCTTCAGGAGTCCCCCTGCATAGGGAACCATACCTGGATCTTGTCTCGGCTGAGACATTGATCCCCATCCCCAGTCTGAGCCCTGCAGCCTCAGCTGGAAGACAGAAGCAAGCAGCCACCTCCAGTTCCAGGAAGAAACCATACCATGTGACAATAATTGTGAGTAAAGACCAGAGACCCCGGAGAAGCTATATTCCTCCTCAGCTAGTCAGTCCCCATACAGCAGAAGATAGAGAGTGCAGAAGCCAAATTCCTGCCACAGTTTAGAGCTAACAAGCAGACGTCCTTTCCTGCAAGCTTCAGGTACATGAGAGAGCAGAAGCATAAATTCCTGCCAACCATTGCCAATACCTGCTGGGACCTAGGACTAAAGCTGTATCTTGCTTGGATGAAAGCTACCATCAGTAAAGACAAGTTTGAACTTTACCAAAGGTCTGGCTCTCAATTTCTGCTGCAAATTCCTCTATTTCTCCTACTAGCACCACACTCAATTTATTGCAAGTGAGCCAGGATCCAGGAGTCCAGCCCTACTCAGGTAGGAGACACCGTTGACACAATTACCACTACCATACAGAGACATTACACCACTCTGGCATTCCTAACCTGGGGCGTGAGTTATAACATCTTGGAGGGCCCTGTGACAGTACCCTGCGCACGATGCAATTGGCGCCACGAACAAACAATAGACTATTATAACTCTATCCTGACCCACTGCATAATTTGGCGTCAGAGTGCATACCCCGGTCCAGCTCATTGCACTTGGCAGCTGAAGACATCTGTGTTGGTCCCATGGTCATATGTGCCCACATTGCTGAGAAAAATGATGTTTTAATATATGCAAATGAGCCTCTAGGAGCAACCGGGGCGTTGCCGTTACACCTTCAGCTGTTGTGAAACTGTGCATTCTGGCTTTGCTCTTATAAGAACTCTCATAGAAATGAATGGAGCATGCTGGGAATTGTAGTTTCACAACAGCTGGAATGCCGAAGGTTGCTGACCTCTGACCTAGAGGCTCTGCTCTCTTTGCAAATTCCGCGCCTTCTGCATTTCGACAGGACCAGGCAATATAGACATGATCATGCCTAGCCCTGGAGAGGGCGTGGCAGTTGCAAAGACAGTATAGCCTCTAGGTGTAACGTCGACACCCCCGTTGCTCCTAGAGGCTCATTTGCATATATTAAAACATAATTTTTCTCAGCAATGCGAGCACATATGAACATGGGACCAACACAGATGCCTTCAGCTGCCAAATGCACACGTAAGTAGGTCAGACAGTGTCATAGGTACAAAACTGCTGACAGATGCCCTTAAGGTTCTGTTATAGTACCTTTTATATTACTGTGTCCACAAAGCCCCATGCAGTGCCAGTTGCAATGCCCTGTAGTGCCATGTTCAGTGATGTAGAAATAGTATCTCCTACCTACCCTTAACCTACTAAACCCACTGGGCACCAAAAAAATATTCTCCATCGTATTTTGCACCCACTGGACATTCAAAAACAAAGCCTATATTTCTACATTCTCCTTACGTCCACATGCAGTGGATACCATGCTAAATTGAACACGATCTGAATGCAACACTGCAGGCACATGGCAGTGTCCGTATTTCGGTCCCCAAACAACGAATACACGAAATACATGCATTTTCTCACTCCCACCGATAGAAAGGACTACACTCTTCCACAATAAGGACCAGAAAAGGTTATAATTTGCAGAACGGTCACACGGATCCACAGAAAATCCAGATGTGTGCACAACCCCATAGAAATCGACGGGTCAGTGTTTTATTCACAGATAAAGATGCGGATAGCAGATGGATGAAGAATATGGTTGTGTGCATGAAGGATACGCTGTGCATATTTCACAGTTAGCATAGCAGTAGACCTGAGTATTATTTACCCTTAAGCAATGAGTCATAACATTAACCCGTTCAGCAGTGATCCAGTGACTTACTGCAACAGGACATCTCCTTCAAGTTTCCAACAAGATGATCTTGACCTGATCTTGGACCTGGAATTTAATACTATGATTTAGAAGTTAGCACTACTTGCCAATTCTGATAATGTTCATGTCAGGCAGAGCTATATCTCTACACTTTGGATTAAATATACAAGCAAGAAAAATAATAATATTAGGGCAGGGCTGTACACGGATCTTATAAAGCCCCAAAACCAAAATTAGTATGGGCCCCCCCTGCCCCCCTCCCTGTTTTCCAGTACGTGTGCGACAATCACTCCCAGGCAACGCCACAGATTTCTGACTAATTTAATTTTTTTATTAAGTGGACAATTTTTTATTTAAAAAAATTGTGATTAAAAAAGCACCCTCCACCTTACCCACTTCTATGTTGGAAAAAGTGGAATAGGTGCTTCATAAATACGGCACTTTTTTTGAACATCATACTTCTCAATGTATTTATACCAGACAACTAGCACACATATGTTGATAGATCTGCCTTCCTTCACAAAGCAGGCTGCCTGCAGCCACCACTAGGGGGAGCTCAGTGCTAAGGAATTTACAATATTATCATTGACTGGAAAGGAAGCTAAAATAATGTCTTTCCATTGAGCCTTCCATAGCCCACACATAGCTGGGTTCCCAAAGGCGTAATCTATACGAGACAGAGTATTATGGCTAGTTGAATGACACGAATATTGTCTAGTGTCCGGGTGTTTTAGACGCCATAAATCTACCCATCCCACTTCCTTCATTAATGTCGCTAGGTGCGTCATGGGAGTTATGCGCCTATCTACAACTTCGTTAGGCAAAAATGGATCCACATCGGCATCCATCATCATGTTAAAGTCTCCCAGACATATTGTTTTAGCTTGAGGGTAAGATGCTGCGAAACTAATTTCTTGATGAATAATTTGAAAGGATGAGGGAGGTGGTATATATACTCCTAGGATCACATACAGAATGCAATTTATGTATGCTGCCACGAACACAAATCTCCCAGAAGGGTCCACCTGATATGTTTCTACTTCCCACCTGAGCGATTTATGTATCAGCAAAGACACTCCCCTAGACATATTAGTGTAGCATAAGTGCTGCGCCCATTGGACCCACGGTTTCTGCAACCTTCTCATGGTGTCTGCGGTCAAGTGTGTTTCCTGTAAACACAGTATGTGGGGATTATATCGTCTGACCGCAGAAAAAAACATGGCATGTTTCTTATTGCTTCCACAGCCTCTTATGTTCCAAGACATTATGCGTATCTCTGCCATATTCTTTTATGGAGACTATTGTGTTGATTATCTAGCCTCATGCCCAGCAGTTCCCGCCAATCTATAAGTACTAAGTATTGTTTTTGATGTTCCATCGTAGTTCTGATCTCATGAACACAGTGCATAACATAAAACAGTTGAACCTTAAAACATAACAAGTCGTAGTTATTACACAACTTTACGGAGTCGGTAGTAAGACTTCCACTATTTACGCACTGTCTGCGGTACGAACACATAATGATACATGTGGCACTTGTGAAAATGGGGTGTGCGATTGGTAAATTTACCAGTTGCACTTATTAGGTTTAACGTATATAGGGTGGAAAAGGAGAAAGGGAATAAAGGGAAATAGGGCCCTAGCCCTAACCTCTCACATCCAGAACTTTAACTCCAATATAGCGGTTCACATAAGTGTACTATTCACTTTCAGTATAAGATCTGAAATTAAAAGACCCTCCTTTGTCATGTCTGAGACTATTACACTATCCCTTTACCAGTATCAACTATACTTATTCCCAGGTTACTCATTAGATCAATACTTTGTAAACTATGGAAAATATACGTATTGTAAAGGAAGGGAAAAAAATTTAAAGGGAAAAACCAATAAGTGAAGTAGACTCAGTCGGACAGCTGAGAGATGAAAACAAATAAGACAAATCCCACCATTATGATTACTCAGTCAAGGTGAGCACCGGTCGAGGTCTGCCTGTTTTATGGCTGGCTGTTCCTTTTCTTCAGTCACTTGGGTGTCATCAGGGGTTAGCTTCTCTCTGAGCTCTTGCTTGCCTATTCTTGCTGTCCAGCCAGCTGATGGCATCCTCCGGGGTGTTAAAGAAGCAGCTAGTGTCTCCATCTACTACCCTCAATCTAGCCGGATATGCCATGGAATAGGGTAAGTTAATTTCTCTCAATCTTTTTTTCGCCGTGGTGAAGGTAGCCCTGCGTTTTTGTAATTCGGTTGAGAAATCCGGGAAAATCATGACGGTAGCGTTGTCATATCGAAGCACTTGTTTGTTGTGCGCGCCAACTGTAGCACATGATCCCTGTCAGTGAAATTCAGCAGTCTCACCAGCAATGGCCTCGGAGGTGCCCCTGGTGGGAGAGGTCTAGCTGGAACACGATGTGCTCATTCAATAATAAAGGCTGATGAGAACGTGGCCTCCATAAATTTATTCTTGAGCCAGGTAGTGATGAACGCGCAAGGGTTGTTACCTTCAGATCTTTCTGGTAGCCCAATAATGCGCAAATTATTTCTTCTTGTACGGTTCTCGTAATCATCACACTTTTGTTGCCAAAATGTGACCTTCTTTTCCAGCTCTTGAATCTTTTCTGGAAGAGAGGTTAAGCAGTCTTTCACAGCCGAAATTCTGGTTTGGGTTTCTTTGATGGTTTCCCGCATGTTCTGCATGTCATGATGCAGTAGGCCAATGTCGACCTTCACCTCCTCCAACTTGCCCACCATAGAAGAACGGCAGATGGCAATTGCCTGTAATAGTTGGTCTGTGACCTGTTTTAATGATGGCTCAGTCTCCGGTGTCCCCTCTTCGCTATGATCAGGATCACTCTCAGCGGTCGGGGTTGGAGAGCGGGAACATGAGCCGGCGCCATCTTGGTTTTCAATACGAGCAAATTCCCGTAGTTTTTCTGCCGCAGTTAGCGGTCTATTTCGGGACATAATCATTCCTCTGGGTCTTCCCGATCTTCTGCTCGTCCTGGATGAAATGTTTGCAATCGGTAAGTCTCAGGATTATTAAGAAGTTAGGGCTCGGGTCCGGAGCTCAGCTAGGCACGTCCGCTCATGCCAGCTTCCGGCCACGCCCCCGCATTGGCTTCAATTTAGGTGTCCTTTGGTCAGATGGAAGTGAAGTGGCCATGGGCAAAAGAAAGTGATAGTGCAGTACTCCAGTACATCTGTGCATGGTGTAAATATAGCCAGGGGTAATTATCCTGGTCCAGTCCTCTTAGGAGCTTAGGGTGTCGGCTGGCTCCACCACTCGTTCCAGAGAATTCTAGTTAGTCTGAGCGAGAGCTTGATAGGGGGAAATGAGTAGACTCTGTTTTCTCCTTTCCTCAGGCCACCAGCTTCAAGAATTCAGCAACTAACAAATCTCCATGGGATGCTCTGTTTCTGATTCAGCAAGAAATACAAGATTTGAGAATCTGCATTACCAGGTGAGGAGTCAGCAAGGTAAATTGCATAAAGTTTTCAGACCCTGCTGCTGTGGAGGGGTTACCAGTTAAGAAACCCTACACACATCAGTAACTGATGTGTCAGTAAAAGTTGACCAGTCGTATCTTTTCATCTGCACGTCGGCATGCGAATTGCAGGAGTTATTGATAGAATACAGTCACCAGCTAGAGATTCTAAGGAGAGACAATGCTTCCAACATTGCCTAATTCATGCACAGATATCTAGGAAAATGATTTGCACTGTGTACAGACTGTTGTTGGATGTACTACAACTCCTATTTTGCATTCAAGATTTGTGCTAAATTTGGCCTGGTTACTGATTCCTACTACACCACACGGTGGCCATTGGGTTGCATTGCACCTACTACATCTCCTGCCTGGCACCCATACAACCATCAACATCAAGAGCACCTCAAACTATCATCAGGCAGTAGCCCCAACTACAGGGAGTGCCCGAGGGAGGAAGGGGTGTTCCCTCCTTTTTACTGCATCAGCCCTCGGAAGCGATGGCCCAAGGAAGACCACTGTGACATATCCTCTAGTCAGGACCACTAGCACTCTCATCCTCCCCTCCGGCTTCTCTGGGGCTCACTAGGTGCACCGCTAATATGCCCAAAAAAAAAAAGCTTATTACTCATGAGGTCAAAGACATTTTTGCTTGTTTTAGGGGAAAGAAATTCCTTCCTTCCTCCAAACAGGCATTCAGAATAACTCTCTGGATCGCGATTTTTTTGCGCTAGTGCAAAACATTGTAATGTGTTTTGCACTCGCGTGAGAAAAATCAGCATGTTTGGTACCCAAACCCGAACTTCTTCACAGAAGTTCGGGTTTGGGTTAGGTGCTGGGTAGATTGTATTATTTTCCCTTATAACATGGTTATAAGGGAAAATAATAGCATTCATAATACAGAATGCATAGTAAAATAGCGCTGGAGGGGTTAAAAAAAAATAATAATAATTAAACTCACCTTAATCCACTTGCACGCCCAGCCCGGCTTCTCTTTAAAGATCATGTGACGGACCATGTGATGACCGGAGTGACGTCTCCACAGGTCCTTTTCCTGCACACAGCAAAAAAGAAGACAGAAGAGATGCCGGGCTGCGCGAGCAAGTGGATTAAGGTGAGTTTAATTATTTATTTATTTTTTCTAACCCCTCCAGCGCTATTGTACTATGCATTCTGTAGGCGTCTTAAAGGGAAACTCTTAAAAATGTGACCTGCTGAAGCCTAGAAATTTTTTATTTTAGGCCACGGGAGTACAGGCCCCAAACATTAGGCATTCATCGGACAGAAAACATCAAGTGATTACGTGGCTGGAGGTATATTAGGGTATTTTTACACAAGCATTTTAGTTTTCCAGTATTGAGTTCCGTCACAGGAGCTCAATACTGGAAAAAAACAGATCCGTTTTATCCTAATGCATTCTGAATGGAGTGCATTCCGTTCAGGATGCATCAGTTCAGTCCTTCTTACGTTTTTTGGACAGAGAAAATACCGCAGCGTGCTGCAGTTTTCTCTCCGGCCAAAAATACTGATCACTTGCCGGAATGGCATTAATTTACATTGAAGTGTATTAAGTGTTCCGGAAAAATGGATCCGGCTTTCCGGTCTGCGCATGCGCAGACCTTTAAAAATGCAAAAAAAAATAATACCGGATCCGTTTTTCCAGATGACACCGGAGAGACGGATCCGGTATGGCAATGCATTTGTGAGACAGATCCGCATCCAGATCCGTCTCACAAATGCATCCGTTTGCGTCCAGATTGCAGGATCCGGCAGGCAGTTCCGGCGACGGAACTGCCTGCCAGAATCCTCTGCCGCAAGTGTGAAAGTACCCTTAGACGGTCAGTGGATAACAATTTTACTGCAGGCCAGTAGAGTACAGGCCCCAAACATTAGGCATTCACCGTACAGAAAACATCAAGTGTTTATGTGGCTGGAGGTATATTAGACGGTCATTGGATATGAATTTAATTGCAGGCCAGTGGACTACAAGCCCCAAAAATTATTAATTCACTGTATAGAAAAGAACAAGTGATTATGCGGCTGAAGGTATATTAGACGGTCAATGGATATCAATTTTACTGCAGGCCAGTGGACTACAGGCTCCAAAAATCATTCATTCACCGTACAGAAAAGAACAAGTGATTATGTGGCTGGAGGTATATTAGATGGTCAATGGATATCAATTTTACTGCAGGCCAGTGGACTACAGGCACCAAAAATTATTCATTCACCGGACAGAAAAGAACAATTGATAATGTGGCTGGAGGTATTTTTATACGGTGACCGCCTAATGTACCTCCAGCTACATAATCACTTGTTCTTTTCTGTACGGTGAATGCATAATTTTTGGGGCCTGTAATCTAACTGGCCAACAGTAAAATTGTTATACTGTGACCGCTTAATGTACCTCCAGCCACATAATGACTTGATCTTTTCTGTACGTTGAATGCATAATTTTTGGGGCCTGTAATGTAACTGGCCAACAGTTAAATTACAGGCCCCAAAAATTATGCATTGACCGTACAGAAAAGAACAAGTCATTATGTGGCTGAAGGTACATTAGGCGGTCACCATATAAAAATACCTCCAGCCACATTATCAATTGTTCTTTTCTGTCCGGTAAATAAATAATTTTTTGTGCCTCTAGTCCACTGGCCTGCAGTAAAATCATATTTTACTGTGCAACAGGTCAACCAATGTCCTAGGTACAAATCTGCTGACAGACTTTAAGGATCCTCCACTTACTTCTAACTTTGTCATTGGTGCCAATCTGTACCAAAACCGCTGGCCCCTCCCAGTAATCTATCAACCCAATCCGCACCATGAGAGCTACACACTGTTTGACAATCCTGGTCTTTGTGACAGATTGTCCTACAGTAAAGTAAACTTTTCCTAACCTCTTTGAGGAGTTGTCCCATCTCAACATTTATGGTATAAATGGGCCATCAAAAAGAAGGGAGAGCACACAGTGTCCGTTCACTAGGATTGGAGATCCCAAAATAGCTGAGAGCGGGCTCGGCTAATTTTCCAGCAGTCTCATGGTGGTAAATAGAAAGCCGGCCACGGTTGGGGTTCTTGCTCTCCATTAACTGCTATGAGATTTTCCAAAAATAACCGAGCACACTTGCTGTTTTTTTTCTGAAGTCCCATAGCAGTGAATGGGGAGGCCACCACAAGGTGTCCTCTTCTTCACTTCATGGATCCCGTTCTGGAGATAGGTGCGGGTCTCACCTCAGGGACCCATTCTTATCTGTCATTGCTGGATTATTCTACTGATCTCTCATCAATGTCCCAGATGGGAATACTTCTTTGAGAACCAAGCCATTAAGGTCCAAAGAATCTGTTTTGTTTTGAAATTGGCCCATTCAGACAGCTGTATCTGTTTTAGTTTTCTGTTGACATAGCTGTATCAGAGCTTGTTTTTTGCAAGATGAGTTGTATTTTTCAATGACTCAATTTTCCAGAGTTGTAAGTATGGCCTATAAGCCTCCTCATAACTCTGCAACTGTCATGGCCTCTCCATTTTATTGACTTTAGGAGAAGTCATGGCCAGGTGTGATCACATTTACACTGCTCGGCTCTGTCAATCAAAGTGCAGAGGGCGTGAGAGTGGCAGAGAGAGCAGAGCCTCTAGGTGTAACGGCAACGCCCCCGTTGCTCCTAGAGGCTCATTTGCATATATTAAAGCTTTATTTCTCTCAGCAATGCGGGCACATATGAACATGGGACCAACACAGATGTCTTCAGCTGCCAAGCGCACATGTAACAGGTCAGCCAGTGTTATAGGTACAAAACTGCTGACAGATTAATTAATTAATTAATTATTTTTTTGGGGGGGGGGGCAGGAATAGGAAAAACAGGAATATAATTTTTTTACGCTGTTCACTGCGCAGTTTAATTATCATACTAACTTTATTATATGAGTCATGACGATTGCAACTGTGAGTGTATGTGTGCAGCAAGCCACGGAGGGGGAAAAAAGAAGGTGGGAATGGTGGTACCGGCAATAATGGTGGTGGTAGTAGTACTCACAGTGGTGGACCTCACTCTGTCACTCCCTGAGCTGTGCAGTGGATGGAGGGGTGCACCCGTTCTTCTGCTTGGGGGAAAACCCTGGCTTGGAATGTCCTGCTAGTGGCAATTGGGGTGCCCATGGGGTTGATGTTTCCAAGCCAGCATAAAGAGTAGGTGGAGGAGATAGTTAAGGCCATCTCTGAGTCCTTTTCCAGATAAACAATGCAATTTCTCTATCTTCTTATCAATAATTCTGCAATGCCCAAATGTCGGGTGTAGTCCTGTAAGAGGTGGCAAGTCTGTTGCTAGGGTATGGAAGTGTGCCTAAAGCTATGAACCAAACCAAAATGCAGTGAAGTCCACAGCCTGACACATGTGTTACCCTCACTGGCTTCTTGTTCATGCACTCTCCCTTTAAATGTCCTGACTACCTTCTATTAGTGTCAGTTCTTCTTTCCCTCAGAGGCTGTCACTTACTATAGTCACCTTTTCTTGACTCATAGGGCTGGTGTATCCCTGCCTGCTACTTTGCCTCTTACCATTCTCACAACTGCTACATGTAGCCCCCAGATAAGAAGGGTAGGACCAGCCCACACCTAGCAACTTAATCCAGGGTTGGTAAATTAACTCCTTACTCCATATACAGCTTTTAAGGAATACAATGCATTACATAATTCCATTAACCTCTTTACCAGTGAAACACCAGGTCACTAGGTGTGTATGTGTGTCGTTATTTTTACTACTTTTACAAAATAAACCCATTTTTACTTTTTAACTGTTGTTTTTGAATAAACCTTTAATAACATTTATTTCATAATTGAATGTATTTAATCAGCGATTAATGCTGATATAATGCATTTGTTTACCCAGTATACCAAAGCATTATAACCAGCAACCAGTGTTGCTATGGGGTTAAAGTGTTGGGATCTACATTATCTCCAATCCTGACCATTACAGAAAGAGCCAAGCTGGCAGTCAATGCTGCAATCACCATCACATAACTGTATATCATGTAGGCTTAAAGAGGACCTTTCACCTGAAAATGAAAGTTAAACTAAAGATATAGACTTACTTACATGCCCCCGGTATTGCTTATTCAGTCATTCATTTTTCAATCAGTGCCCCTGTTTGTCCGCGCTGCCCCCCGGAATATTTGCCGCCTTGTATGCTAATGAGCCATTCGGCTCAACTGGGCGGGCCTTCAAAAGTTCTCCCGGGCGTGTCATTCTTCTCCCTGGGCACGGAGCGCATCCAATCTCCCTCCGTGCCAGGGAGAAGAATGACACGCCCGGGAGAACTTTTGAAGGCCCGCCCAGTTAAGCCGAATGGTTCATTAGCATACAAGGCGGCAAATATATCGGGGGGCAGCGCGGAAAAACGGGGGCACTGATTGAAAAATGAATGACTGAATAAGCAATACCGGGGGCATGTAAGTAAGTCTATATCTTTAGTTTAACTTTCATTTTCAGGTGAAAGGTCCTCTTTAAAGGGGTGGTGCCACCATTAAATGTTAGTTTAACATGGTTTAGCATGAAAAACGAGTCACTTTTTTAATTTACTTTTGGTTACAAAAATACTCCAGTTGTGAGATATTTTCTTTACTTCATTATTTTGGCACCCTCTGGTATTTAATCTGTATAATTATATGCACATCCACCTACTGAGGTGGTCGCACATGCTCCGTTCCATTCTTCAACTGCCATAGCTAAATCAAAAAAATAAATAAATATATATATATATATATATATATATATATATAAATAATATATAAGAATACAGGGAGTGCAGAATTATTAGGCAAGTTGTATTTTTGAGGATTAATTTTATTATTGAACAACAACCATGTTCTCAATGAACCCAAAAAACTCATTAATATCAAAGCTGAATATTTTTGGAAGTAGTTTTTAGTTTGTTTTTAGTTTTAGCTATTTTAGGGGGATATCTGTGTGTGCAGGTGACTATTACTGTGCATAATTATTAGGCAACTTAACAAAAAACAAATATATACCCATTTCAATTATTTATTTTTACCAGTGAAACCAATATAACATCTCAACATTCACAAATATACATTTCTGACATTCAAAAACAAAACAAAAACAAATCAGTGACCAATATAGCCACCTTTCTTTGCAAGGACACTCAAAAGCCTGCCATCCATGGATTCTGTCAGTGTTTTGATCTATTCACCATCAACATTGCGTGCAGCAGCAACCACAGCCTCCCAGACACTGTTCAGAGAGGTGTACTGTTTTCCCTCCTTGTAAATCTCACATTTGATGATGGACCACAGGTTCTCAATGGGGTTCAGATCAGGTGAACAAGGAGGCCATGTCATTAGATTTTCTTCTTTTATACCCTTTCTTGCCAGCCACGCTGTGGAGTACTTGGACGCGTGTGATGGAGCATTGTCCTGCATGAAAATCATGTTTTTCTTGAAGGATGCAGACTTCTTCCTGTACCACTGCTTGAAGAAGGTGTCTTCCAGAAACTGGCAGTAGGACTGGGAGTTGAGCTTGACTCCATCCTCAACCCGAAAAGGCCCCACAAGCTCATCTTTGATGATACCAGCCCAAACCAGTACTCCACCTCCACCTTGCTGGCGTCTGAGTCGGACTGGAGCTCTCTGCCCTTTACCAATCCAGCCACGGGCCCATCCATCTGGCCCATCAAGACTCACTCTCATTTCATCAGTCTATAAAACCTTAGAAAAATCAGTCTTGAGATATTTCTTGGCCCAGTCTTGACGTTTCAGCTTGTGTGTCTTGTTCAGTGGTGGTCGTCTTTCAGCCTTTCTTACCTTGGCCATGTCTCTGAGTATTGCACACCTTGTGCTTTTGGGCACTCCAGTGATGTTGCAGCTCTGAAATATGGCCAAACTGTTGGCAAGTGGCATCTTGGCAGCTGCACGCTTGACTTTTCTCAGTTCATGGGCAGTTATTTTGCGCCTTGGTTTTTCCACACGCTTCTTGCGACCCTGTTGACTATTTTGAATGAAACGCTTGATTGTTCGATGATCACGCTTCAGAAGCTTTGCAATTTTAAGAGTGCTGCATCCCTCTGCAAGATATCTCACTATTTTTGACTTTTCTGAGCCTGTCAAGTCCTTCTTTTGACCCATTTTGCCAAAGGAAAGGAAGTTGCCTAATAATTATGCACACCTAATATAGGGTGTTGATGTCATTAGACCACACCCCTTCTCATTACAGAGATGCACATCACCAAATATGCTTAATTGGTAGTAGGCTTTCGAGCCTATACAGCTTGGAGTAAGACAACATGCATAAAGAGGATGATGTGGTCAAAATACTCATTTGCGTAATAATTCTGCACGCAGTGTATATAGGGGGAGATTTGTCACACTGGTGTAAAGTAGAACTGGCTTAGTTGCCCAAAGCAACCAATCAGATTTCACCTTTTATTTTCCGTATGTCCGCATGGCCGTTCTGCAAAAAAAAATAGAACATGTCATATTATTGTCCGCATTATGGATAAGACTGTTCTATTAGGGGCCAGCCATTCCGTTCTGCAAAATGCAAAATGCACACGACTGGTACCTGTATTTTGCGGATCTGCAAAACATCCAACGGTTGTGTGCATGAACCCTTAGTGCGAGAGGAGAGCTTATGCGAAGAGTTGAACATGACCATCATAGTGAGAATGTACAAACAGTAGCAGATAAGGGATCGACTTCTCCTCCTAGTATGATGACCACCACATTTACGCCGAGTTGATAGCATAAAAAATTGTATAAAAAAAAAAACCTATACAAATCCCACTGACCACAGAATTGGCAGTTGTAAACCGATAACCATAGCCATCTGAATTGCATGATGAGTTACCTAACCATACATTGTCCATACATTGCAAACTAGAAAGAACATGTTGTATCGTTAATTTTTGCTTTTTCTTTCTGTTTCAGATGTGATATGAAGCCTGTGCTGCAATCTCTACTGAATCATAAATATATTATAACATTCCCCACATTAGCTTTACTCGCCCTTCTGCTATTTACCTTTAATAACATTTATAAATATGGTTCCCTTGAATCCCGTTGTTCCAGTCAACTTCTTCCATCCCAAACAGAAGCAGATTTGATTGTGTTGCTATGGACATTGCCCTTCGGCAATCACTTCCCCTTAAATCAGTGTCCAAAACCCTTTAATAATCCTCGGTGCTTCTTCACCAATGACCGCAGCTGGTATTTGAAAGCAAATGCTGTCATTTTCCACCACAGAGATGTTTGCAGCTCCAGAAGTCAAATGCCACGGATACCGAGACCAGAAGGACAGTACTGGGTGTGGTTTAACTTGGAATCTCCAAGACATAGTCCAAATTTGGACTTTATGGACAATCTCATCAACCTCACCATGTCCTACAGAAGTGACTCTGACATCTTCACTCCTTATGGTTGGCTACAGAAGAAAGATGTATCTCAAAATTTTACCATTCCAGAAAAGTCTAAATTAGTAGCATGGACTATAAGTAACTGGGAACCTACATCTAAGCGGGTTGAGTTTTATAAGGAACTAAAGAATCACATAAGTGTAGAAATTTATGGTCAAGAACACAAACATTTATCTATGGACAAGTTAAATGCAGTCTTATCAAGCTATAAATTCTACTTGTCATTTGAGAACTCCATACATACAGACTATATCACTGAAAAACTCTGGATGAATGCTCTACAATCTGGAACTGTGCCAGTAGTTCTAGGCCCACCTAGAAAGATTTATGAAAAATTTATTCCTTCAGATTCTTTTATTCATGTTGATGATTTTCCTACTGCAAAGGACCTTGCTAATTATCTGCTAGAACTGGATAAACAGCCCCTTAAATATGAACAGTATTTTAGGTGGAGGTCAAGACTACAGCCGGTTGGGGATGCCAAATGGAACATCCATTACTGCAAAGCCTGTTTAGCTCTGCATAAGGCTCCATCATACCGAACTATTCCAAGTCTTTCTAAATGGTACACATGATGGATGCGCCAACATCTACACCGCATTGCTGAAGTGATTGACGGGTGGAAAAGGAACATTTCACTCTATATTGACCTGATGGCTGATGGAAGAATATCCTTGTAAACTTATTCATGATTACAAATTCAAAGAATTACCTTTATTTAGTCTTGAAAAGAGACATTTAAGAGGGGACATTATTAACCTATACAAATATATTAATGGGCCGTACAAAAAAACTTGGTGAAAAGCTGTTCCATGTAAAATCCCCTCAAAAAAACAAGGAGGCACTGCCTCCGACTGGAGAAGAAAAAGTTCAGTCTCCAGAAGCGTCAAAGCTTCTTTACTGTAAGAACTGTGAATCTATGGAATAATCACCTCAGGACGTGGTCACAGTGGACAGTATAATAAGATTTAAATGTATTCTTAATCCTCTCCGCGCTTCTCGGCTTGGCTGAGAGATGGCTCTCTTTCATGATCTTTAAGTTCTCTTGATGTTATTAGTTTAGATATGGTATATCTTGTCTCCATGCATTCTCCCGATATCTGTGTTCCTTACATAATGTATCTGTCTTGTCTCCCCTTCTATCCTCCTTCTTGTTTCCTTACTCCTACATTTTTGTTATTTGTTTATTTATTATAATTTTTTTAGTTCTCCTTATTATACTCATATTCTCAAATGTTTCATAGGTTGATACTAATCAACATTACTAGTGTCTTATATATTACATCTTTCATGTGTTTTTTACAATTACCTCTTACAATGCTTGGTAATTATTATTGCTAATCTGCTTGGATAAATCAATAAAAACTGATTGAACCATAAATGTATTCTTAAAAGTAAACAGCATTAATGCTTATAAAAATGTGTAGAAATCTGGGTCTCACTTCTTTTTCTAAAAGTCACATACCCAACCCATCTCTTGGTTGAACTTGATGGACTTATGTCTCATTTTATCCATATTGACTACATAACTTTCATAGTAACATAGCAACATAGTTTTTAATCCTGAAAAAAGACATCTGTCCGTCCAGTTCAGCCTATTATCCTGCAAAGATGATCCAGAGGAAAGCAAAAAAAAGACCCCCTGTGAGGTAGAAGCCAATTTTCCTCACTTTAGGGGGAAAATTATTTCCCAACTCCTGGATCAACAATCCATCTCTAGTAACTATAACCTGTAATATTATCACCACCTCCTCAGGCAGAGAGCTCCATAGTCTCACTGCTCTTAACATAAAGAATCCTCTTCTATGTTTGTGTAGAAACCTTCTTTCCTCTAGACGTAGAGAATGTCCCTTCGTCACAGTCACAGTCCTGGGGATAAATCGATCATAGGAGAGATCAATTTAATTTTGCCAATCTTTCCGGGTCCTGTAGTCCACCCATTACTTTAGTTGCCCTATTTTGAAACCTCTCCAGCTCTGCTATGTCTGCCTTGTTCACAGGAGCCCAGAACTGTACACAGTACTCCATGTGTGGTCTGACAAGTGATTTGCAAAGTGGCAGGACTATGTTCTCATCAAGGGCATCTGTGCCCCTTTTGACGCAACCCTTTATCTTATTGGCTTTGGCAGTCCTTTGCCATGTCAGTGTTACCCAGTGTTTTACCATTTAGTATGTACCTGTGACATGTATTTTTCCTTCCCATGTGCATAACTGACACTACTCTGCTCAAGCCTCGAATCTACCCAGATCCTTCGGTAGCAGTATACTGTCCTCTTCCGTGTTAATTACTTTATACAGTTTAGAAAAATAGATATTTTGTTGTGCAAGCCTTCTATAATATCATTAATAAAAATATTAAAGAGAATTGGGCCCAATACTGACCCCTGTGGTACCCCACTGGTGACAGTGACTCTACCAATACTGACCACTGTGGTACCCCACTAGTGACACCCCCATTACCCATTCAGCCGCTGGGTCCACGTCATGTGCTAGCCTCCAAAGGTTGTAACCTTTGACTGGCTGAGGGATAGCTTGTGGCGTGGACCCAGCTAAATGGGTAACGGGGGTGTAGCTTTTATGAATGGATAGTAATGGAGGGAAAGAGTTCGATATATAAGTAAGTGCTGCGAGTCGGATACAGTTTGAATTAGTTAACCTACAAAGTACTATTTCTATGTTTTATTTGTGTGTAATTGTGATTTAATAAGATTGGGAAACCAATGTTTTAACTATTTGGATATTAATGATGTTTATGCTAATTTTGAGCAATGGGGGTGTGGGATTTAAGTGGATTTAAAAGACAGCCCAAAATAGGAAGGAGTGTTCGCCTCAACGAAGCGCCAAGCGAAACCTGGGTCGGGCAAGAACAAGAGGGCATATATCTTCTATGAGATGTTTTTAATTCATTTACGTTTGTAAGTATAATAAACCGTTTTATAATTGTCCCTGGCTGACGATGCTTCACCACTTGTGCGACTCCTTTGCTAATTCACAGAGTTGCTCAAGGATAAAGAGAGCGTTTAATGTGGATACCAATGTGTCCCTATGTCTGAAAGTGCATATGGCTCCAAACTAAAGAGGAACACCTCCGGTGGATTCTGAGCAGTGCGGTCCGATACCTATAATTACTCTCTTTGGCAATGAGTCTCTTTGTCTTCAGCATGGTTGCTTTTATTAGTCTTTTACATATCATATTTTTTCCTTATAGTTTTTCAATGCTTCTTTGCTACCTTCCTGTTTTAGTGATTTAAATACTTTCTTTTTGTTATTTATTGATCATTTACATTTCTATGTATCCACATTATTTTCTTCTTGTTCCTCACCCTTTAGTTCCTATAAGGTATGTACCTCTCACAATTAGAGTTTAGGATGTAAATGAGATATAAAATGGGATATAAAAAATATCCCATTTTGTGTCTGCATTTTTATTTTTGAGGACATTGTCCTAGCTAGTGAGACTAATGGCCCCTCTTAGCTGGTCAAATTTAGCTTTTTGGAAGTTTGGTTTTTGTGCCTTCCTGAAGAAACACCCTTTTGAATGATAATTGGAAGGTTATTATTTTATAGTCACTATTCTCCAAACCTGCACCTCTTGTTCTGTTAGGTCTTGAAAGGGATTTTTCATAAATCGTTTGATACATCACAGATAAGACATATATTATACAAACCTCATCTCTTATGCATGCATCACATCGAAATTAGCACGTAACACACCCTCTGCCAGTACTGGACACAATAGCAGCATCTCTGAACAAAGGAGCTATTTAACATCTCACCTCACATACAATGAAACATGCTAAGATAGCCTATTCACCTTGTTAGCATACTGAGGGAAACATGTTGAATGTAAAATAGCTCTTTTGCAAGTATTGTATACAGCAGATACCAGCATTGTTTAACAAAGTTTCAACTGTAATTTGGTGACACATGTTCCCAGAGCCTCTTTAGAAATACCAGGATTGTTCCTATTGGACCTTGAGAAACAATATGCGCCCACCCCCAAAAAACCCTATAAGTATGTGATGAAAAATAAAGATGTCAGATATTTAACAACCTAAGTTCGGTCTGGGCTGATATTTATCTCTCTGATCAGAAGCAAAGGGATATTCGTTGCACAGGGAAATATTCACGGGTTGGAGGTCTGATGCCTCATCTTATACCAGCATAAACCTGCCTGAAGAAAACCGCTAACAGTTTGGTGTCAGAAGGTGGGATCCACCAAAATACAGTATCGGGTAAGTGATTCTATATTTAAGATATATATTATTACTGCCCTATACTGTAAGAGTGGATTATTTGAACCCGGTAAGCGCTTCTGATAAGCGTCTCCCAGGAATCTGATATTCCTAAAGAAATAGAGGGATCTGATGTCCCCCAGGAATCTGATATTTCTGGAAAAAAAATGGGGTCTGGAGTCCCCTAATCTGAAAAACAGTATTGTGTGCAACGAATATCCTTTGCTAAAACCTGTATATAGCTGTATAGTTGCTTAAGCATTTTTTAGTCGTTATATAAATAAGGTTGAATTTTACTGTATAGACTGTGTATAGATTATGTATAGATTGTATGCGAGTTCATGCTGAAATTGAAGGTATAAAATTGGCCATCAATAGTTTAAAATCTGCCATAAATTCAGGAGTAGTTATGAGCCTGAATTAGAGAAATAGGAAAAACACATAAACTGATAAGCATAAGGTTTATCAGTGAGTATTTTTGCACTGAACACAAACATCCTTTGATAAACCTCCAAATTCAGCGGATCTCACTGTATATTTTAGCTAAGTAAAAATGGGCAATTCTTATGGTAAGAAGGATCCCAAAAAGAAACTGAATTTTAAATTTAGAACTGAAAATCATGTCCCTAAGTCTGCTGCAAATCACTCTATGGTAAAACTGTCTCCTAAAAATGAATTGGGGGAAAGTCCAAAAATGTTTGTCCAGAGGTGTTTAGGTCCATTTTATACTGATCCTTGGGTTGATAATATGTGTAAATGGACAGAAGGAATGAAATGTACTGACCCGTTCCCAAAAGAAGGGTCTTTTTCAGACTTTCATATGGCCATGATCAAGGGCCTATGTCTGAATGACATAGACACTTTTCCATGGTACAAAGGAGACCCTCATTGGAATAAAATGTATATGAAAACCTGTGGCCAAGCATGGCTATCTGTGCAAAAATTTTGGACTGACTTGTGCAGTTCAAACACAAGACAACAAAGTAAAACCCCCATTGTGATTCCAGCTCCTGGTCCACCCCCATATCTGCCATTGTACCCTGTAGAAACAAAATTAACAACAGAATCAGATGATGAGATATGTGCACACTTGACTCTACCACAGGTTCCTGGCTTTACAGAACCTGTGGAACAAGTTTTGTCTGAGCATGCTAATCAGCCTGGTGTACAGCCCAGTAGAACAATATATGCAAGGGCTGCAAAGATTAAGGGGTTTGAACCAGAAGATACCTCTCCCATAGCAGCTGAAGCATTCCCTTTTGTAATAATGGGAAATCAAATGATAATGAAGCCATTACCATCCACTGTCTTAAATGATATTATTAAGAATTCACCAGACCCCAGAAAGACCCCCGCAGCCACTGTATCATACTTGAAAAGGATGTGTAAGGGACAGCAGTACACTGTAGAGGATTACAGATTGATTTTAGAGGGGGTCACAGGATATCTGGATCCAGCAGAAGGTGGTTTTAATTTTGAAACATGTGACACACTTTCAATACCCGGTGCAGATATCACGCCTGCCAATTATCCTTTACGGACTTCTGTCCAGATAGAGTCAATGTGGACTCAAGTATTGGCGCAATTAAAAAAGATGCATGGTGATAGGAAAGATATTGGAATAGCCACCGCGTGTAAACAGAAACCTGGGGAAAGTGTGTCAGATTTTTCAAAGAGATTTAGACAAATTTGGATAGAGGAAACAGGTTTGGCAACTGCAGATGATATGGGTTTAGTGTATACACAGACATTTGTTGCAAATTTGCTGCCAGAAGTCGCTAAAACTTATAAAATGATTGTTGATAGTTGGCCTACATTGACCCCAACACAAACCACGAGACAAGCCATAGCAAAAGACTCAGCGGGATGTTTTGAGGTCCAAAGGCAGACCATAAAATCATCAGCGCATGATATACATTTCTCCCAGCCCCCCCCCCCCTCACCATGACAATAGGGGTAGATATACAGACAAGCGCGGTTTCCAGCAGCACACAGGACCTAGACAAACCCCATATGTATGTTTTAGGTGTGAACAACCAGGGCATTTTGTTAGAGACTGCCCTTACCCTCCCCCAGACCAGACTCAGCAAATGCCCATTCAGAATCAACAAACACAGATTAAATATCCCATTCAGTGGGGAATAAATAGAGCAAACCCACAATGAAGTTGCCCAAAATCCATCGCCATGTGTGATCTAACCTGCACTGCAGAAGAAGTAGCGCATGCACAACTCATCTCAAATCTCCTTGCAGCACTTCAATCCCCAGAGGCCATTGCTGTCATTAAATGTCAGGCGCACACAACCTCAATGACACTAGTTGCCCAGGGGAACAGGTTAGCAGACAGGCACGCAAAAGCAGCCTCCCATGTCACACAAAAGTGTGCAACCAAAGTTTTTATAAATCCCCCGCTAGTACCGCTCACGCCTGGAAACAAAAAAAATAAAATAAATAACATAAAGTTGTCCCAGCTCCAAACATTTGCAACATATCAGCAGACATCGCTCATTGGGAGATTCAAGGGCTGACCAAAGACTCTAGCGGTCTATGGTCAAAGGGAGGAGTAGTGTCTAGATGGGAAGACCCTTCCCAACCCCATGGACAATGAGTCCATTAATTCTGATGCCTAGAGACTTGCAGCAGATATAAGAGGAATATGTGGCAAAACTGATTAAGAAATTAAACATTGACTATAATGATATTTCGCTCTTGTTTCCCTTGCCAACAGGTGCACCAGCTGGATTATCTTTTAGCGTCTTAGGGGAGTTTCTGTGAGTTTATAGGAGAGGACTGCAGATACCAGGGATAAAGTCCAGGCCCATATGGATAAGATCACTATCCTGGTGAGATGCTCCTGCTGGTTGATCGATCGGATCTCCCAGTCACGTGCAGATAATCACATCCTAATCGCAGCTCCCAGATACACCACGGATCAACCTATGTCTTTTATGGAAAGGATGTCCAACTAAACGTTCATCGCCACGCCACACCTTACCACATCAGGACCTGCCTCAGAGTCAACTCCCCAAAGAATCGAACCGAAGGATGGAGCATCATCATGGAGGCAATGACACCCAAGGAGTATCACAATCGACAAGGGCAAGCTGAGGAAACCGAAGATTCAGCAAGAGACTCAAAGAACACAGGGGACATATTACAGAGAGGAGGGAACTGTCATGGAAAGTTTTATTAAGCATAGGATAACTATAGTAGACTTTCTTTTTGGCTTAGGAATGGTATGTAGGTTTATTTTCTATATGCCTCCCTGTGTAAGGTCTGACCTGATTACGGTTATGAGAGCGTGATCGGGTCAGGTCGTTGCAAGGGAAATTCTATAAATCAGCACTCTGGTCCCTACTTCCCATGTGAAAGCCGCCACCGTTGGTTTGAGAGGGATCCAATGGCTGCTTGCTCTGAGAGCAATGTTCTTAGTGAAGGCTACCAGCGGGTCCTCATCAGAAACGGTGGGGTATAGCACACTGATGCCGGTCTCACTGAACCATGGGCGCCCCAACATGGAACATTGGTTGGTGGGACTGGTGTCCACGTGAATGCTATATCACCTTTATTGGTCGACTCTGTTTTAAAAGACCTTCCTCAGGGACTGATCCCCCCTTTCGGAACCATGTCTAACAGAGATTCACTGTGGGTCAGTAGCATATTTGTACCAGATTAAATAGATGTTGTCCGATTAGGGCCACATTTGTTTAAAAGAAGGCTGATTCGTTTGGGAGCATTTGCGCATGTTCTGGGTGTGGTAGTGGATGGTGAGTATTTGAGCGCCACCCACCGCCACTCTCGGGAAATGTGCGAATGTGTACCTTCCAGGTCTAAGAGTATTTCTATTGGTCAAGGCATGAGGTGGAATGTACCTGCCTATCTGTAACATTACTGGGCAGCCATGTGCCATGGAGGGCGGGGTTAGCCCAGTAAAAGATCTAACCCGAATATCCTATCTATGTGTAGAGCTTGCATGCCTTATCTTCTTTCTTTCTTCTCTCTTTTCACTATGCAGGAGATTTTTTCCTACTGTGCGCCAAATTACACAGAAGGTTTTTTTAATCTCCTTCATAGTCTTCAATGTCTTTATGTGTCACACACACACACACACACACACACACGCACGATATATATATATATATATATATATATATACATGCATACACACACACACGGCCTTAGATGGAGGAAAACGGACAGTGATCCCGTTTTTATATATATATATATATAAGTTGGGATCAATGGTTGGATTGAAAGGGATTTTTCATAAATCGTTTGATACATCACAGATAAGACATATATTATACAAACCTCATCTCTTATGCATGCATCACATCGAAATTAGCACGTAACACACCCTCTGCCAGTACTGGACACAATAGCAGCATCTCTGAACAAAGGAGCTATTTAACATCTCACCTCACATACAATGAAACATGCTAAGATAGCCTATTCACCTTGTTAGCATACTGAGGGAAACATGTTGAATGTAAAATAGCTCTTTTGCAAGTATTGTATACAGCAGATACCAGCATTGTTTAACAAAGTTTCAACTGTAATTTGGTGACACATGTTCCCAGAGCCTCTTTAGAAATACCAGGATTGTTCCTATTGGACCTTGAGAAACAATATGCGCCCACCCCCAAAAAACCCTATAAGTATGTGATGAAAAATAAAGATGTCAGATATTTAACAACCTAAGTTCGGTCTGGGCTGATATTTATCTCTCTGATCAGAAGCAAAGGGATATTCGTTGCACAGGGAAATATTCACGGGTTGGAGGTCTGATGCCTCATCTTATACCAGCATAAACCTGCCTGAAGAAAACCGCTAACAGGTCTATTGGTTAATACTAAGTCCAGTATGGCCGCCCCTCCAGTCTGATCCTGAACCAGTTTCCTATATGAGTTCCACTGGTTTCAATTTCCCAGTCTGTATCTGGGAGCAGTGGCGTAACTAGAAGTGACTGAGCCTCAAAGCTAATTTTTTTATGACCCCCTCCCCAGCAACCCTCTCCTCCCGTACAACCCTCACTCCTGTGGCTAGTCAAGAAAGTTCTTGCAGACTAGGTCAGGCAGCCATTTCATCTGTTTCCTACACGTATATACTGTATGTTATGTCACTGTGTATACTGTCACTGTATATAATGTCATTGTTTAATACTGTTGAGGGGGCCCTGACAAAATCTTTCAGTCTTCCTCCCAGGCAGACTCCTTATGAGTTTGGGCCCCATAGCAGCTGCTTCCTTGCTTCCACTATAGCTATTTCTTGGAGGTTGAAGTCCCCCACAATTATGACATCATTATGATTTCAATAGATTCAATAGATCAAATTTGTTAAAAACATGAAGATTATACTCAGGCCAGGAAAATTCAGGTCTTAAGCTCACCATCCATGTTAGACTTACATCAGCGGAACCTGACAATTTTAGGAGGACTGGTCAATCATCTAATACGGTATATATTTGGGTTTTCAGAATCTCCCCCAGTAGCAAATGTTGGAAGAGAGAGGGATTGGGCAGTTAGGAAGTTGTATTTTGAAAGGGCTGATCCTTTTATTCTCAGGGAAATAAGTTGCCACCAGAGATGTTAGCAGTGTTTTACACCCATCTCCGCTTTCAGAGCACATGTACATTTGGCCGAGTATGCATATGAATGGGAGGGTTGGAAGAGATCAAAGAAAAAAGGATCAATGGGACTAATATCATAAAAATATGCAGAAATCTTTATTTATCAAAAATCCATAATATTGATCAGGTATTAGAAGGAAAAGGAACACAATGGAAATACAATACAGAAAATATACATGGGGCACATTACCAGACAGAGCAATAATCATCCATCAAAATCATAAGAATATGGCTAGTGCTGCACTATCCATGAAAAGAATATCCTATAAATATAAGGGAATTATCCCTCACTATAATTCTACCTCAATATTAATAGATAGTGCAAAAAGACCATAAGTATCAATAGCTGCCAAAATTGTAGACAGATGACAAGCAGGTGCGCTTTTTAAATAACAAGAGTACACACACTAAATCACACCTGGATATATATATCTGGTGTAATAAATTTAATATAATGTCAATAAGCACACATCTCTCCAATTCTGCAGCATAAATACACTTACAGGGAGTGCAGAATTATTAGGCAAGTTGTATTTTTGAGGATTAATTTTATTATTGAACAACAACCATGTTCTCAATGAACCCAAAAAACTCATTAATATCAAAGCTGAATATTTTTGGAAGTAGTTTTTAGTTTGTTTTTAGTTTTAGCTATTTTAGGGGGATATCTGTGTGTGCAGGTGACTATTACTGTGCATAATTATTAGGCAACTTAACAAAAAACAAATATATACCCATTTCAATTATTTATTTTTACCAGTGAAACCAATATAACATCTCAACATTCACAAATATACATTTCTGACATTCAAAAACAAAACAAAAACAAATCAGTGACCAATATAGCCACCTTTCTTTGCAAGGACACTCAAAAGCCTGCCATCCATGGATTCTGTCAGTGTTTTGATCTGTTCACCATCAACATTGCGTGCAGCAGCAACCACAGCCTCCCAGACACTGTTCAGAGAGGTGTACTGTTTTCCCTCCTTGTAAATCTCACATTTGATGATGGACCACAGGTTCTCAATGGGGTTCAGATCAGGTGAACAAGGAGGCCATGTCATTAGATTTTCTTCTTTTATACCCTTTCTTGCCAGCCACGCTGTGGAGTACTTGGACGCGTGTGATGGAGCATTGTCCTGCATGAAAATCATGTTTTTCTTGAAGGATGCAGACTTCTTCCTGTACCACTGCTTGAAGAAGGTGTCTTCCAGAAACTTGCAGTAGGACTGGGAGTTGAGCTTGACTCCATCCTCAACCCGAAAAGGCCCCACAAGCTCATCTTTGATGATACCAGCCCAAACCAGTACTCCACCTCCACCTTGCTGGCGTCTGAGTTGGACTGGAGCTCTCTGCCCTTTACCAATCCAGCCACGGGCCCATCCATATGGCCCATCAAGACTCACTCTGTCACGGGGTTCCGAAGGTGCACTCGGTCCCCCATTGCCCGCAGAACTGTTGCTTAGCTTTTGGAATGAGGTTCTGTGTTTGACCTCATTCCCAGGGCGGCTTTACTAGCTGGGTGGCTCCTTGCTCCTAAGTCTGCCTTGAGCGCCGAGCTGATCACTCGGTGCTCGACTGGTTGGTCTGTCGGTCATGTGACGCTGGCCACGTCACATGACCCTCACTCCCCACTATAAATACAGGCAGCCTGCTGGCTACAGGTTGCCTGTTAATCTGTAACGGTCGCGTACACACACACACACAGGGGGAAGGGAAGTGACCACTGCGCTCCACCCTTACCCCTGGCCCTGCCTACTTGCCTCGCGAGTCCTAATGACAGGGGACAACTGGACGGCAATCCCTAACTTGGAGTAAGTGCAGGGATGACAGACAGACAAACAACAGGACGTGAACGGACCGAGTCAATACCAGGAAAGCTGCAAAGTACAGATGGAGCAAGCAGAGAATTGTCAGGAGAAGCCGGGGTCATAAATACCAGGAGAGCAGAGAAGTACAAGAGGAGTCCTAAGAGAGTAGTCAGGTGGGAGCCAAGGTCACAATACCAGGACGAATGCGCAGTACAGGAGGATCAGGCAAAAGGATGGTCAAGGAACAGGATCAGGTAAGTATTCAGCAGTCCAACAAATACCAGGAACCTAGAAATTAACAGGCAACCTGTAGCCAGCAGGCTGCCTGTATTTATAGTGGGGAGTGAGGGTCATGTGACGTGGCCAGCGTCACATGACCGACAGACCAACCAGTCGAGCACCGAGTGATCAGCTCGGCGCTCAAGGCAGACTTAGGAGCAAGGAGCCACCCAGCTAGTAAAGCCGCCCTGGGAATGAGGTCAAACACAGAACCTCATTCCAAAAGCTAAGCAACAGTTCTGCGGGCAATGGGGGACCGAGTGCACCTTCGGAACCCCGTGACAGTCTCTCATTTCATCAGTCCATAAAACCTTAGAAAAATCAGTCTTGAGATATTTCTTGGCCCAGTCTTGACGTTTCAGCTTGTGTGTCTTGTTCAGTGGTGGTCGTCTTTCAGCCTTTCTTACCTTGGCCATGTCTCTGAGTATTGCACACCTTGTGCTTTTGGGCACTCCAGTGATGTTGCAGCTCTGAAATATGGCCAAACTGGTGGCAAGTGGCATCTTGGCAGCTGCACGCTTGACTTTTCTCAGTTCATGGGCAGTTATTTTGCGCCTTGGTTTTTCCACATGCTTCTTGCGACCCTGTTGACTATTTTGAATGAAACGCTTGATTGTTCGATGATCACGCTTCAGAAGCTTTGCAATTTTAAGAGTGCTGCATCCCTCTGCAAGATATCTCACTATTTTTGACTTTTCTGAGCCTGTCAAGTCTTTCTTTTGACCCATTTTTCCAAAGGAAAGGAAGTTGCCTAATAATTATGCACACCTAATATAGGGTGTTGATGTCATTAGACCACACCCCTTCTCATTACAGAGATGCACCTAATATGCTTAATTGGTAGTAGGCTTTCGAGCCTATACAGCTTGGAGTAAGACAACATGCATAAAGAGGATGATGTGGTCAAAATACTCATTTGCCTAATAATTCTGCACTCCCTGTATTGCCCTTTTATGTCCATCTATAGATACTGTATAAGACTGACTATAATAAGTCTAAGACATACCCAGGGACATGGTTTGCAGAAACTGGAATGTCGCCCCACGTACTGACACCTCGACACGTGTTTCGCCTCACCAGGCTTCGTACTCTTGTTCACCTGCTTGTCATCTGTCTACAATTTTGGAAGCTATTGATACTTATGGTCTTTTTGCACTATCTATTGATATTGAGGTAGAATTATAGTGAGGGATAATTCCCTTATATTTATAGGATATTCTTTTCATGGATTGTGCAGTGTTAGGGCCATATTCTTATGATTTTGATGGATGATTATTACTCTGTCTGGTAATGTGCCCCATGTATATTTTCTGTATTGTATTTCCATTGTGTTCTTTTTCCTTCTAATACCTGATCAATATTATGGATTTTTGATAAAGATTTTCCCATTGCTTAGTCTATGTTTATAGATCTATGGGCGATTTTTTCAGATGATGAAGTTGTTGTAAGTGTTTAGGGTTGGAAGAGATAACTGTTGGCCAAACAAGCATTCAATTGGCTATCTGAAGTGTATGGTCAGCTTAAGTGTCAATGTAGTTATTATCGAAGGAGGTCACGTTCAGCTCCACTGCTTTAGGGCGACATGTCACTGCTACAGCCAGTCACTGGCTGCAGTGACACGTGACCCCCATCCACTCCAGAAGTTGATAAGGAGGTATCCAGAGCACAGCAAACTGAAGGAGCTTGAAACAGACAATGGATGTGGAACTAACTGGTTTGATCTTGTCTTCGCTGCAGGGGAGCCACCAGGCTGCTACCTCTTGGAATAGTCTCAGACACTGGTGAAATGCACCAAAGGGATCAGGCAATACTCACACACAGAACTAGGCTGAGGTCAGGCAGGCAGAGTACATACAAATCCGAGAAACAGTCCCAGGATCAGAACAGGTAGCATAAAGTCAGAATCCAGGTAACAGGCACAAGACAGAGCACAGGCAGACAAACAGATCAGCGTAACTGGCACAGATCAGGTGAGATAACAGACAGAGTCGGCCCGAGAGTCATGCAGTACACACTTCAGACAGACTAATGGATTATAACAACTTCACAGGATCAAGCAGACTAGAAAGACCAGTCAGAACCTGAGTGACTGTAAGGTTGCACAGGCAAAGGGTGGAACAAACAGCCAAACATTTACAGCAGGGCAAATAAGCACCACACAGCCTAGCACCTGCACAGAGAGCAAGAGGGAATAATCCATGCATTGCTGGGGGGTTCTGAAAGGGTTCAAAGAATAAACCCTAAAACACACAGAATACTGGCATGTAACAGAGCTGAAACCAAGAAGCAGAGGTGCCCCATGAGAATGGAGGGATGGTGCCCATGCGTGATCACTGCTCTATTCAGTTCTATGGGACTGCTGCAAGTACTGTACTCAGCAATCCAATAGAAGCAAGATGAGTAATGGTTGCACAAATTGCACCAATGCTTTATTCTTATGGGGCATTCGGGGACCTCTGTTTGCGTGACCCTGTCAGTCTTGTGCTTGTTGTACCCAAGCGCGGCTCCTTTCTGTGACCAGCCCCTCTCTCACTGCTTTGCCACTGTCTGGTCCTGTCCGTCAAAGCACCAACAGAAGGGCTGGCCACAGAAATGAGTTTAGCTTGGGTGCAACCAGAATACATCTGGTTCTTATCATCCATTGCCTAAACCAGCTCAGACCTTTATTTAACTTTCCACAAAGTATACTTTCACACAAGTTAGTGGTAATAAAAAGAGGATAAGAAAGTAGGAACAGTGCCAATCTAGCTGGCAAAAACAGAAAAATATAAGCAGCAACAAATTATATAATCCAGGGTGTTCGCGCACTGGATCTGGCTCAGACTTTATCTAAAAATTTAGATAAAGAAAAAACAACAGCACTCCAAAACTGTTAAAAAGCAGTCTTGTTTTATCCACCCATATGTTCACAGGCAACATTTCAGCCCACCATCTTGACACAGGGGCAGATAATGGTGTCTGACAGCCCCCATGCACATTAGGATTAACGTTGAGCGAATCGAGCCTCAGATCCTAGATCCGAAGTCAATCCATTCGAAATTGAAGATTCGTCTCCGTACTGCATTCAAATGTATGGGCTCCGGCGAGGCAAATTCGTTATCACCAAAGTCTTGCGATACTTTGGGATTTGACTTTTAAACTTTAAAACCGTTTTAAAGCATGGATCCGAAGCCGACATCAGATCCATGTTTTAATATGGTTTTAAAGTTTAAAAATCGTTGGCCAAAGTTAGACTTCACGAGACTTCGGTGATAACTCTGTTCACCTCGCCGGAGCCCATACATTTTAATGCTGTATGGAAATGGATCTCCGTACAGTATTAATCCAAAGTTTTGAACGAAGCAACTTCAGATCTAGGATCCGAAGCTCGATTTCTTCAACACTAGTTAGGATCATTGAACATGTCAAAAGATCGCAACAAAAAGGTAGTATCACTGGATTCAAAAACTTTAGACTGCAGTCTGGATCCACGAGCTGGGAATTATCCAATCTTATTTTATTGGATTCTCCTCCAATTCACTCCAGTGTAGTCGGAGGTACTGTATTCATGCAAAGTAAATGGTCAACTCTTATCCAATCTCCTTAAAGAGTAACTAAACTTTTGTATACTTTTTTGTTAACATGTCCCTAATGCCATAATAACAGTTTTTGTAATGTACTTTATAAATGTTGTTTGCATTTTTAATAAACTTTTCCCTCCCTAAGGCCTCATGCACACGACCGTATGTGTTTTGCGGTCCGCAAATTGCAGATCCGCGAAAAAAAGGATGACGTTCCGTACGGCATCCGTTTTTTTTGCGGATCCGTTTTTTTTGCGGATCTATTGTAATAATGCCTATCCTTGTCCGCAAACTAGAAAAAAATAGGACATGCACTATTTTTTTTGCGGAGCAACGGAACGGACATGCTGATGCGGATAGCACACGGTGTGCTGTCCGCGTTTTTTGCGGACCCATTGAAATGAATGTGTCCACATCCTATCCGCAAAAAAAACGGAACGGACACGGAAACAAAATACGGTCGTGTGCATGAGGCCTAAGGCGCACGTTTCGCTGTGCGCTTAAAATCTACTTTTCAGTACACTGCGGACCTCTCAGCGGTGTACGGAGAACACATTTTATCAATGGGGCTGCAGCGCAGTAAGTACGGGCGGAAGCGCACATTGCTACTCCTACCAATACCCCATTATGGTTTTCTAAATCCTGGTATAGCACATGGGTACCCTCTACCCATGTACTATGCCAGGATTAGCTGAGCGGCGCGGGCTCTTGCTTCTGCCTGCTCTGCTAAGCTCAGTGCTGACATGCAGGACTCTTAGCTCAGTGGAGCAGGCAGAAGCAGGAGCCCACTCCGCTCAGCTAATCCTGGCTGGTTACAGGGTACCCATGTGCTATGCCGAGATTTAGTAAACCTCCGGGGGGCACGGGCAGGAGCAGCAATGTGCGCTCCTGTCCGTACACACTGCTGCTGCAGCCCCATTCATACAATGTCCATACTCCGTACACCACTGAGCAGTCAGCAATGTGCAGAGAAGAAGATCTTAAAGGGCTTCTATCACCAGATTTGATCCTATTTAGCTGACTGACACTAGCGATGTGTTAGTGTCAGCAGTCCATAACAGTGTTCTTACTTATCATCTGTCTGCTGCCGTTCACCTTAAAAACGTACTTTTATAGATATGCTAATGAGCCTCTAGGTGCTATGTGGGCGTCATTAGCACCTAGAGGGCTCCGTCCACTAACCATTTCAGCCGCCCATCGCGTCCCTCCAGCCCGCCCCGCTCCTGTTGATTGACGTGAAACTTCTCAGTATCTCGTACCAATTCCCGTGCCTGCGCCGTGCGCTTCTGTATTCGGCGCAGGCGCAGTGAGTGAATGCCGCGCTCCTGGTGCCGGCTTCCTCACTGTAACATAGTTGGCGCAGGCGCAGTGAGGAAGCCGGCGCCGGGAGAATACAGAAGCGCACGGCGCAGGCGCGGGAATTGGTACCAGATACTGAGAAGTTTCACGTCAATCAACAGGAGCGGGGCGGGCTGGAGGGACGCGATGGGCGGCTGAAATGTTTAGTGGACGGAGCCCTCTAGGTGCTAATGACGCCCACATAGCACCTAGAGGCTCATTAGCATATCTATAAAAGTACATTTTTAAGGTGAACGGCAGCAGACAGATGATAAGTAAGAACACTGTTATGGACTGCTGACACTAGCACATCGCTAGTGTCAGTCAGCTAAATAGGACCAAATCTGGTGATAGAAGCCCTTTAAGCGCACAGCAAAACGTGCACTTTAAGGAGGGAAAAGTGTATTAAAAAAACTAAAAACTTTAATAAAGTATATTACAAAAAAAGTGTTATTAGGGCATTAGGGACAGGTTAACAAAAACGTATACAAAAGTTTAGTTAGTCTTTAACATTTCAATAGATTACATTTCTAGCTAAATGCAATTACATTCCTTGGTATAATTTTTCGGCTTTATTTTTTGGCTCGTGGAGTTGTGCTTAGCCCATGCCCCCTCTCAGGCAAAGCCATGCCCCCTTGTTGGGCGAGCTGTAAAAACCTTAGAAATATATAAAACAGTTGGTAAATGTGATGCAAAGCATGCACGCCAGTTTTTTGGCACAAAATGTGCCAAAAATGGTGCATTTTCAATAGTAAATATGTCCCAGTCCCTTTCAGAACTGGCCAAAAACATATAGTTAAATCATGCAATAATTGTACCACTGATCATGTACATGGTAATGTTATTCATCAAGCGAGCTCTCTAGAGCACATCATTGCTCCTGCCCACTCCTCTAAAGCCTGGCATAACACATTTAAAGTATCTCACAAAAGTGAGTGCACCCCTCACATTTTTGTAAATATTTTATTATATCTTTTCATGGGACAACTCTGAAGATCTAACACTTTGATACAATGTAATGCAGTCAGTGTACGGCTTGTATAACAGTGTAAATTTGTTGTGCCTCAAAATAACTCCACACACAACCATTAATGTCTAAACCGCTGGCAACAAAAGTGAGTACACCCCTAAGTTAAAATGGCTAAATTGTGCCCAAAGTGTCAATATTTTGTGTGGCCACCATTATTTTCCAGCACTGCCTTAAGTCTCTTGGACGTGGAGTTCACTAGAACTAAACAGGTTTCCACTGGAATCCTCTTCCACTTCTCTATGACAACATCATGGAGCTGGTGATGGATGTTAGAGACCTTGCGCTCCTCCACATTCCATTTCAGGATGCCCCAAGCTCAATAGGGTTTAGGTCTAGAGACATGCTTGGCCAGGCCAGCACCTTTACCCTCAGTTTCTTTAGCAAGGCAGTGGTCATCTTGGAAGTGTGTTTGGGGTCGTTATCATGTTGGAATAATGCCCTGCAGCCCATTTTCTGAAGAGAGGGGATCCTGCTCTGCTTCAGTATGTCACAGTACATGTTGGCATTCATGGTTCCCTCAATGAACTGTAGCTCTCCACAGCCGCAGGACTCATGCAGCCCCAAACCATGACAGTCCCAGCACCATGCTTGACTGTAGACAAGACACACTTGTCTTTGTACTTCTCACCTGGTTGCCGCCACACAGGACACCATCTGAACCAAATAAGTCTATCTTGGTCTCATCAGACCACAGGACATAATTCCAGTAATCCATGTCCTCAGTTTGCTTATCTTCAGCAAACTGTTTGCGGGCTTTCTTGTGGATCATCTTTAGAAGAAGCTTCCTTCTGGGATGACAGCGATGCAGACCAATTTGATGTAGTGTGCGGCATATGGTCAGAGCACTGACAGCCTGACCCCCCCCCCCCACCCCTTTAACCTCTGCAGCAATTCTGGCAGCAATCATATGTCTGTTTTGAAAAGACAACCTCTGGATATGACGCTAAGCACGTGCACCCAACTTCTTTGGTCAACTATAGAGAGACCTGTTCTGAGTGGAACCTGTCTTGTTAAACCTCTGTATGATCTTGGCCACCGTGCTGCAGCTCAATTTCAGGGTGCTGGCAGTCTTCTTATAGCCTAGGCCATCTTTATGTAGAGTAACAATTCTTTTTTTTCAGATCCTCAGAGAGTTCTTTGCCATGAGGCGCTATGTTGAACTTCCATTGACTAGTATGAGAGCAATAACACCAATTTTAACACACCTGCTCCCCATTCACACCCGAGACCTTGTAACACTAACGAGTTACATGACACCGGGGAGGTAAAATGGCTAATTGGGCACAATTTGGCCATTTTCACTTAAGGGTGTACTCACTTTTGTTTCCCGCGGTTTAGATAAAAATGGCTGTGTGTTTAGTTATTTTGAGGGCACACCAAATTTACAGTGTTATACAAGCCGTACACTGATTACTTTACATTGTATCAAAGTGTCATATCTTCAGTGTTGTCCCATGAAAAGATAGTATAAAATATTTACAAAAATGTGAGGGGTGGACTACTTGTGAGATAATGTATACCAATCTTTAGCAGGGCAGGCACAGGCAGGAGCAGTGATGTGTGCTCCTGCCTGTACAGCGCTTGCTGCGGCTCCAGTGGAATCCATACACCAGAGCACCTTTGACATGTCAGACATGTATGAATGTAGGGATTCCAAAACACAATAGATACCTGACCTATTTTGCAAGGAAACGTGAAAAAAATAGGTTATTTAGAGTAATATAGAGTAAGTTATTTAAAAGTTTAGGTACACACTTTAAGAGTGTCTTTCTTTGCCCGGAAGGCGTAAGCATCTACTGCTTCTTCTTGTGAAAATTTTAGGGATGTGACAATAAGTTTTTTACGTTTTCATGGAGTCCTGGGGGATCACCTTTCGTTTGGATTATCCCAAAAATTACCCACCTGCACATAGTGTTAGGGTTTAATGTTAGGGCTGATTTTTGTGTTTAAGGCATGCTTAGCAAAACTTCTCACATTTAAAAAAAAAAGGAAAAAACCATAGAGAGTGTTCAGGAGTTTTTATTCAACTATTGCTGCTTATTTTGGCACTTTTACAGTAGAGGGTGTGATCATTTATCACTGATCACCCTAAAAGTAAACGTGTAGGAGTCATATCAGTCTAGAAAAGCGAGATAAAGTTACACGAAACCTTTTAACTGCTTTTAGTGATAATCAAAGTGAAAGAGATTTCTCCAAAAGGCCACTTTCACAAGGTCAGTGTTTGGTTAGTAACTTTTATAAGCCAAAACCAGGAGTAAAAAAGTATAATGGAAAGCTTTGAGCCTCTTCTGTGGTTTGAACCTGCTCCTGGTTTGAATTATAAATACTAATAAATAATGCTGACTGTGTGAAAGTCAGCAAAGACATATAATGAGTCAATGTAACAAATATTAGTTCTTCGCATACATAGATAATAGATAAGATGCTGTCTACTGCAGCGTCCCTTCTGTCGGCTGAATTAATAAAGAGAAACCTGTCACCCGTGGGTATATATTGGCTGCTGCTGTGTTGTCCCCATACTTTACAGTGCTAAGCAGGTTATTAAAGGGGTTGACCCATCTCATCCCAGACATTGATGGTATATTGCTAGGATATGCTATTCAGGGTTGCCAATCGTACAGAAATTTCTGGACAGTCCGCGAAAATAGACAACTTTTTTCCTGTGTCCTTGAAAAAAAAAATAGACATGTCCATGATTATTTCGAGGCTTGTGGTAGATTTGATTATTTTGGTGTTAATTATCATCATTGTAGAGCTCACTGTAAATTCTGGTAATGAGTTCTTAGCAGTGTATTGAGTTATAGACATGTATCACTTATACAGTAATCTTCATCATTCAATTTGCTGAGGAGCGGGAGGGTGGGAGTGGCCCTGATGATCATAATGTGTCATGGTGTACTCCCTCTTTGGGGACGGTGCAGTGAAGGAGGGGCACCCTATGTTCCCTCAGGGCACTCCCTGTAACTATGGGCACCCTGCCTGATGGTAGTTCAAGGGTGCTCATGGTGTTAGCACCCATGTGGGTACTAGGCAGGGCAAGTGATAGAAATGAAATGGCCAGCCTGTTGTGTTAAGAGGGTCCAGGAACTAGGCCAGAATGAACTTAACAAAAGTCTCTCTTAACTGTGAGCATAATAGGAGTTGTAGTATATCCAGCAGTTATCTGTGCAAAGTGCAATTTCCGTCCCAGAAGTCCAAGCATGAGCTAGACAGGTTGTTGCAGCAATAGCCTCTGGCGACTCCTTCTCTTGCTAAAGTCCCTGTTACTGGGATCTCTGGTTGACAACTACAATCTGGCAACCATGGCTGTAGGGTCCACTTGTCGGTTGCATAGGGAGCCTTGTTTCCCCTTTGCAGTAGCAGGGTCTGGAACTCTTTAAACTGGATAATATTGCGCTCTCTCTCCCTCTCTCTCTCTCTGTAGCCATGCAAATCCTCTTGCTTGGTTTCAACTTTTGGAGCTAGTGAAGGTGACCGGGCTCCAGGGCTCTGGAATGGAGTCAGGAGGAGAGAACTAGGGGGTGGAGACAGTCCACACCCTGAGCTCCGCAGAGGACTGGGCCAGGATAGTTAACTCTGACCATGCCTGTCTCATGCTTAGACACACTGGAAGTAAGATGCATTACATTAACATTACAAAACATTACATAACATTGCATTGCAAACCAGACATTGCAGAGACCCCAGGTCTGGGGTACTGTATGTCTGCTAAGTGTCATTTTCTTCTCAGAAGGAAAATCTTTTGCCCAGTCTGAGGTCCAAAGCCCTCTGGATCAGATTTTTATTAAGAAAACTTTGCTCCATTCAGATTTCCCTTAAACCTGACAAGTCTCCCTGTGCCAGCCGCTGAAAAACACCCCTACACCATGACGCTGCCACCACAATGCTTCACTGTAGAGATGGTATTGGGAAGGTGATGACGAGCAGTGCCCCGTTTCATCCACACATGACGCTTAGAATTGAGGCCAAAAAGTTCAATCTTGGTTTTATCAGAACAGAGAATCTTGTTCCTCACAGTCTGAGAGTCATTTACGTGCTTTTTTTGCACTTTCATGTGTCTTTTACAGAGCAGAGGCTTCTTTCTGGCCACTCTGTCATAAAGCCCAGATTGGTGGAGTGCTGCAGTGATGGTCAATCTTCTAGGAGATTCTCCTATCTGTACACAGGATCTTTGGAGCTCAGGCAGAGAGTCAAGATTACTTAGGTTGGGCGGCCAGCTCTAAGAAGAGTCCTGATTGTTCCAAACATCTGAGTAGAAATGCCGACTGAGTGCACATGGATTGTAACGGACGGAGACGCAGTAGTCTAAACATGGCAGAAAAGAATATGAAACGTATTACTGATTTTTATCATTTTATGGAATATCAAATGGATTTATGAATAACTGTTTAATCTAATTTGGTCCGTGGAATACACTTGTGAAAGTGCTTGTTCCAAACTTCATCCATTTAAGAATTATGGAAGCCACTGAGCTCTTAGGAACTTTTAGTGCAGCAGCAATTTTTTTTGTCCTCTTCTCCAGATCTGTGCCTCCACACAATCCTGTCTCTGAGCTCTACAGGCTGTTCCTTCCTTCTCATGGCTTGGTTTTTGCTCCGATATGCATTGTCAGCTGTGAGACCTTATATAGACAGGGTTGTGTTTTTCGAAATCATGTCCAATCAACTGGAATTTACCACAAGTGGATTCCAATCAAGGTGTAGAAACATCTCAAAGATGATCAAGAGCAATGGGAGGTTCCCAGAGCTTAATTTCAAGTGTCCTAGCAAAGGGTCTGTATGCTTCCAGGGAAACTTTAGTTTTCGCATTTGAATAAATTTGCAAACATTTGTAAAATGCTATTTTCACTTTCTCATTATGGGGGGGGAACTTTTTTTTGTATTTTAGCACAAGGCCACAACATAACAAAAGGTGAAAAAAAGTGAGAGGGTCTTAAAACTGTAAACACACACCAGCAAGAAGTAAATAGTGATAATGCAAGTGATTTAGAGCACCCCTTCTTTGTCCATGGATATATGATATGCCACAAATGTTTGACAGGTTCAACAGTTGGGATTCCAACCTACGACTAGAATTGAAATCCCATTGTACACATCAGTAAGAGAAGGACCAAAAATCAGTCTGTGTACTCTCCATTTTAGTATATGGGCATTTGGTTGTTTCTCTCAGAAAGTATAAAGAAGTGTATCCTCTTAAGAGCAACTAAAACTCTGGTTTCCTCTTGCCCATAGCTTCATGGTCCACAATGTGACTCCTGTAACAATGTTCCTATGAATTCACCATAAATGATTCTGGTTCAAATAATACTATAATCAAAACGGCTATTCCCATTCATCTGACAACCTTTATCATAACAGAAAAAATGAATTAAGACACCACACAAATGCTGTAATCAAGACAACAACACAAATGCTGGAAGCAAGACAACAACACAAATGCTGGAATCAAGACAACAACACAAATGCTGGAATCAAGACAACAACACAAATGCTGGAATCAAGACACCACACAAATGCTGGAATCAAGACAACACAAATGCTGGAATCAAGACAACAACACAAATGCTGGAATCATGACAACAGCACAAATGCTGGAATCAAGACAACAACACAAATGCTGGAATCAAGACAATAACACAAATGCTGGAATCAAGACACCACACAAATGCTGGAATCAAGACAATAACACAAATGCTGGAATCAAGACACCACACAAATGCTGGAATCAAGACAACACACAAATGCTGGAATCAAGACAACAACACAAATGCTGGAATCAAGACAATAACACAAATGCTGGAATCAAGACACCACACAAATGCTGGAATCAAGACAACACAAATGCTGGAATCAAGACAACACAAATGCTGGAATCAAGACAACAACACAAATGCTGGAATCAAGACAACACAAATGCTGGAATCAAGACACCACACAAATGGTGGAATCAAAACAGCACAAATGGTTGAATCAAGACAACAGCACAAATGGTGGAATCAAGACAACAACACAAATGCTGAAATCAAGACAACAACACAAATGCTGAAATCAAGACAACAACACAAATGCTGGAATGAAGACAATAACACAAATGCTGGAATCAAGACACCACACAGATGCTGGAATCAAGACAACACAAATGCTGGAATCAAGACAATAACACAAATGCTGGAACCAAGACAATAACACAAATGCTGGAATCAAGACAACACAAATACTGGAATCAAGACAACAACACAAATGCTGGAATCAAGACAACAACACAATATCAAGGATCTGAAAGACTTTATTAATGCCATAGCAGTGATAACACACAGATACTGGTAAAGAAGTGTCCCATGTACACACCAGAATCTAAGGCCTTATTTCTCTATAGATTTCTGTCATTTATAAACCCCATCACACATTTTATTGAGCAGTCAAATGGATTATACACACTTTATTAACTGTAAGAAGAGTATTTGCATTTGTAATATAAACTGCATTATAACATGGTCGGCAAACACCTACATAAATCTGGCTGTAGATATGAGACTCACAGAACTGAACAAACTCTCCCCCTATTGCAGTTCATAATATGACATTCCTTTAAACTGAATTGCATTCTTAGCAATGCATTAATAAATATCTAGCACCTTAAAGGGGTTATATTGTGATTGATATAAAAAATGAAAACCAGACATCATATACAGTAGCGCATGACAATCTCTTTCTAACAAAGCTAGAAACAGCCTTGTGCCTCATGTGGATCCAGAAATCTCCCCATTCATTGCTCCAATTGGTAGATTTTTTTTCAAGTTGGCAGCTCAGGGGGCATGTCCTTTCTGCTAAAACTCTTCTCCGATCACAGCTCAGGGGAGCGGTCCCTTCTGCTGCAGCTCTCTCCCTGCAACTGTCACAGCTTCCAACAGAAGATACAGGTGGTGGCAGTTAAAGGCTGGAACTGAGCATGTGTGACCACCGTAGCCAAGTGGACAGAGAAATACAGAGAAGTAGAAACAGCTGGTGGTGCTATACAGATTTTTTTTTTCTAATACCTCAGTGGCTACACTAAATTTCTAATTACATGCAATTACCAAAGTATTAATTATTTTTTTCCATATCCTCATATATTTTAATTTGTCGGGAGTACTGGGACCATTCGTTTAGTGAGGGGAGGGAGGCAGATCCCCAGTTTTTAATTAAAGTAACTTTTGCCGCCATCAGACCCCTCATCCAGGTCTGTCTAACCCGGGCCGAAATTACAGTGTCTGGAGCAAAATATCCCAGCATCACCGTCAAGGCTCCAAGATTATAAGAAGAGGAGGACTCCTTTTTTAAGGTTACAAAGACCTGGTCCCAGAACCATTTTAATTTGCTACAGTCCCAAAGTAGACGGCCGAAATCCACATTCGGGCATCCACACTTCGGACAGCAGCACTCGCGGCCTTTATTTTGAGGGAATTTCGCTTGGATTTTAGTCGTATAATACAGTCGGTGTAAGATCTTAAATAGAATTAATCTATGGGCATTAGATATTGTAGCCTTTCTAACATTTCTGTAAATACTAGCCCAATGCAGTGGAGGGCAGTGCAACTCCTGTTCCCATTTGCCCAGACTCTTAAATACAGTTACAGCTGCCAATGTCGTTCGGAGTTTAGAATACAGTCTGGCTATCTTGACCCTCTCATCTGCCAGAAGAAAACAATAATCAAAAAATAAGTTCTCCCGTGACAAAATATGACTTTTGTTACTAGTGGCCTCATATGCGTGTTTTAAGCTTAAATACATAAACATATCTAATGGCGAGCTATTAGTGAAGTTATATTCCAAAAAAGACTTGAAATGTCCCGAAGAAAAAAGGTGACATACGTTAAAAACACCTTTACGAAGCCAGTAGGTGAAGTTTGTGATTTTGAAGAATTCCACCAGATTCCTATTCTCCCACAGAGGTGTAAAGGCAAAAGTATGAGAAACTTTAAGTATCATCTTGAGCTTCTCCCAAACCCTCTGTAGGGTCCAAGGTATCAATAGGGACTTCTTCAAACCCAAACAACCAGTTTCCAGGCAAGTGAAAATATTATCTATTGGTCTATCCATAACGTGTGGAGAGCAGCACGTGTGACCAATTAGATACAGTTTAATATCATTGTTTTTGATAAAGTTTCTGTGACGACAGCCAATAGGGGGTGAAGGGGGGAGGATATAGGTTGTTTTCCACATTAAATTGAAATATATTGTGATATGAACAAGTTATGCAGGATATTGTTATTCTCCGACATGGCATTATTTGATATAATAGATATCCTGTTTTAGCTATTTTTCTATTGTAATGTGTATACTTTTTATTGTGAATTTTAAAAAGTAAAATAAAAAAATGTAAAAAAAAATTTAAAAAAAATTACCAAAGTATTCAGACATCCAGGTGCTGCTTTGAGAAATGTAGTCATTTTTTTTTTGTGGGACAACCCCTTTACTAGTTTACATGGTAAGTGATTTGAGTAAAATTGCAGGTTAGTTGTGGAGAATTGTGTGGAGTACCAATAACATCTAACCGTCACTGGGACACTGGATATTATCATTGACATATGTAACAGTGAGGGTAAAGGAACCTGTAATATACAGTAAATATTCAGTTGACTCAAAGTAATGAGATTTCCTCAAACAGAAATAAAGTAAAATAAAAAATAAAAAAATAAAGTAAAAATAAAATCAGTATTAAAATGAGTATCAACAAGAGATAGAGAAAAGACTAGAGTAGTGTGTGTGAACCTAAAGTGTATGCATGAACCTACTGAAAATGTGTGAACCTACAGTATATGTATGAACATATATTTGTGAACCCATAATGAATATTTCACCTTATTGGACATGTGTGAATCTATTGTGTAGGTATGAACACATATTTGTGTAACTAGGGTGTGTTTATGACAGGGGTGCACCACCAATAAGGCCAGGTGAGGCGATCGCCTTAGGCAGCCCCAGGTAGGGGCAAGAGGGGGGCAGCGGAAGGGCCATGGTCAATGAGCGCTTTCATTGTGGCAAAGGGGTTAGGTTAAGAAATTGTCATGGAGGGGGTGCCATTTCAGGCCCACACATACACTATAGGTTGACACATAGCGTATAGCTGTGATGGCTAACCTCCGGCACTCCAGCTGTGGTAAAACTACAACTCCCAAGAGGTACATTTGCTTGGCTGTTCTCAGAACTCCATAGCAATGTATGGAACATGCTGGGAGTCATAGTCGATAGCCATAACTGGATAGGATATATGGGAACCTATAATGTATGCATTCAATTGTGGAGACAGGCATCCTTATATTAAATTAAGTCCTCCTGTAATTGAGCCCCTACGTCTAATAAAATAAAATGTCTAAAAGATATCACAAAAAAAAAGAATAAAAATTCACATAAATTGAAAAATTACTATTAGAAATTCTCACTAAATACAAATAACTCATACAATCTGTGATGTTCATATATATACATAAGTATGGCAACTCCTAGTGGAGAACTGTTAAAAATCCATCAAACATATTATTAAAAGGGTTTTCCTGGCTTCTGATATTGATGACTTATTCACAGGATAGGTCATTATTGTCCGATCAGTGAGGGTCCAACACCCCCACTGACCAGCTGTTTCCTAAAGCCTCTGCCCTTGGAAAGAGCACTTTGAATGGAACAGGAAGCACAGCGCCGGTCAAAGTGTAGTGGCGAACCTGGGTTACTGCCCATTGAAGAGAATGGGAGCTCAGCTGCAGTAACCCATCATGGCCACTACACTTTGAACGGAGCTGTGCTTCCTGTTCCATTCAAAGTTCTTGTTCCAGTGCCAGAAGCTGCAGGGAACAAGTGATCAGTGTGGGTGGGTGGTGTTGGACCCTCACTGATCAGATATCAATGATCTATCCTGAGAACAGTTCATCAATATCAGAAGCCTGGAAAACTCCTTGAACTTATCAACACTTTCCTATATTTCATCTTGCATATCCTGCTGTCAAACAATAAAGATAAAAAATAAATAAAAGAACTAAGGAGCACATTTATTAAGACCAGCGTCTAAAACTTAATAAAGCCCCACTGCTGGAGGTGGATCCACCAAAGTTATGAAGATGCGCCGGCCTCTCCATAACTTCGGCGCATACAGCCCCAGTTCTAAATGTTAGACACCTTTCGAGCTGTCTTACATTTAGACCATTTTCTACTCCTAAAACAGGCATAGAAAATGGTGAATGAGACGGGCCTGCAAGCCTGTCCCCTTCCCTGCTCTTGCCACGCCCACAATTTTAGACTTGGCATGAGCGGGGTGAAGTCGCAGACACCGGCGCGACTAACCAGTGCGCCGCTAATACGCCAAAATTAGGCCTATTTCAGAATAGTAAATGACCCCCTAAGTTTTGATTATCAATTATGCCGAATGACTGCACAACTGAGACAGTAACAACCTCTACTAAACTTAAAGGGGTTGTCTGGTTTTAGCAAATTAAGGTTATTTGCCTAATGAAAAGTTATACAAATTTAATATGTTTGCCATATCAGTTCTTTACGGTTTTCGAGATTTTTATTTGCTAGCATTAATTTTAGAACCTTCACAATCTTGTGTGTGATGGGCAACTGTCTCTATTAGGCCTCTTTCAGACGGGCGTTGCGGGAAAATGTGCGGATGCGTTGCGGGAACACGCACAATTTTTCCGCGCGAGTGCAAAACATTGTAATGCGTTTTGCACTCGCGTGAGAAAAATCGCGCATGTTTGGTACCCAAACCCGAACTTCTTCACAGAAGTTCGGGCTTGGGATCGGGGTTGTGTAGATTGTATTATTTTCCCTTATAACATGGTTATAAGGGAAAATAATAGCATTCTAAATACAGAATGCATAGTAAAATAGCGCTGGAGGGGTTAAAAAATAAATAAATATTTTTTAACTCACCTTAATCCACTTGCTCACGCTGCCGGCATCTCGTCTGTCTCCTTCTTTGCTGAACAGGACCTGTGGTGAGCATTCATTCCAGGAACAGGACCTGTGGTGACGTCACTCCGGTCATCACATGATCCATCACATGACCCATCACCATGGTAAAAGATCATGTGATGGATCATGTGATGACCAGAGTGACGTCACCACAGGTCCTGTTCAGCAAAGAAGGAGACAGAAGCGATGCCGGCAGCGCGAGCAAGTGGATTAAAGTGAGTTAAAATTTTATTTTATTTTTTAACCCCTCCAGTGCTATTTTACTATGCATTCTGTATTCAGAATGCTATTATTTTCCCTTATAACTATGTTATAAGGGAAAATAATAATGATCGGGTCTCCGTCCCGATCGTCACTTGCTTGCGGATGCTTGCGATTTTCACGCAACCTCATTCACTTCTATGGGGCCTGCGTTGCGTGAAAAACGCAGAATATAGAGCATGCTGCGATTTTCACGCAACGCACAAGTGATGCGTGAAAATCACCGCTCGTGTGCACAGCCCCATAGAAATGAATGGGTCGGTATTCAGTGCGGGTGCAATGCGTTCAACTCACGCATCGCATCCGCGCGGAATACTCACCCGTGTGAAAGGGACCTTAGAAGACCAGAATTCAATTCCATCCTCTGCTGAATGACAACAAGTAAAGATCTTAAAAACCATGAACAAAAGAAACAAAAAGGATGTTAGAAAATTGCATAATGAAGCAGTGGCAGATTTTGGCCGTTTGAACATACCCTGACATGAATGACACCTTCAGTTCATCCAGACACCACATACTGTAAAGCTCACTCTTGCACAGCAGAACAGAAAACTGGCGCATGCACAGTGTGTGCGCTTGTGTGAACAGAGCAATCACTTTTGTTTTGCCCATGCTCCTCTTTCAAAATCACTTTTTTTCCTTATGTTTTATTCAGTATTTTTCTTTTGTTTATTTTTTATTGTTATGTTTCCCTATTTTTTTATCTAGTTGTGCCAATCTACTTTCTTGCTATATCTTCCATACCTGTTCTTAAAAATATAATACCAAACAAAAATTATGAAAAAAAAATTATATTATTTAAATATATTGCAATTACGGGAGAACTTCACCACTAGGAATATTCTGCATTTGGAGGGAAGTATTTTACATCAATCACATAAACCCTTTAGTCCCCCATTTATCATGCCTTCAACACGGAATTCTGACTTTGAAAAGTAGCAAAATGGGACTTTTGAGACCTTTTGGGCTCACTTGCGAAAAAATGTTTGTGACCTTTTGCATTTTTATACCACTCACTCCAGTTTTGAAATGTGGGTGGGCGTGGTTTGTTATGTTAATTAGTTAAACCCCAGTAAGGGTACTTTCACACTAACGTTAGAAGAATCCGGCAGGCAGTTCCGTTGCCGGAACTGCCTGCCGGATCCAGAAATCCATATGCAAATGGTTATTATTTGTTTGCGGATCCATCTGACAAATGCATTGCAATACCGGATCTGTCTCTCCGGTGTCATCCGGAAAAAAGGTTCCTGTATTTATCGCTTTCACAGATTTAAAGGTCTGCGCATGCGCAGACTGGGAAAACGGATCAGTTTTTCCAGAACACCTGATACCTGATCCGGCATTAATACATTTCAATGGAAATGAATGCCGGATCCGGCAATCCAGCAAGTGTTCCGGAATTTTGAAATACCGCAGCATGCTGCGGTATTTTCTCCGGCCGAATACCGTAAAAGGGACTGAACTGAAGACATCCTGATGCACACTGAACGGATTGCTTTCCATTCAGAATGCACTGGGACAAAACTGAAGCTTTTTTTTTTTTCGGTATTGAGCCCCTATGACGGAATTCAATACCGGAAAACTTTAACGCTAGTGTGAAAGTACCCTTAAAGGGTGGATTTGTAAAACTGTAGTAGCTTTTCTAAACAAAAGTGTTTAAGGGTTTGAGGATAAGATAAATATATCAAACATGCAACATTTGATAAATGTACGCGTAGGTCAATGCAGACTCAAGCAAAACTGACTGCAAATATTTCCCTCATGATAAATCCCCTCAATGTCTGCTTCTTTTATGTATATTCAGTCCTTAGTTTCATAAATCTGAAAAAATTCAGCATCCAGTGTCAACAATCTTAAGCAAGTATGACTACATATACAGGTGAAACTAAAAAAATTAGAATATCGTGCAAAGTTTATTTATTTTAGTAATGCAACTTAAAAAGGTGAAACGAACATATGAGATAGACTCATTACATGCAAAGCGAGATATTTCAAGCCTTTATTTGGTATAATTTGGATAATTATGGCTTACAGTTTAGGAAAACCCCAAAGTCACAATCTCAGGTACCCTTTGCTCAGGGGGGTATGGATGAATTAGCTGTCTAGAGTGTGACACTTTGAGCCTAGAATATTGAACCTTTTCACAATATTCTAATTTTAAGTTGCATTAATGCAACTCCTTTTAAGTTGCATTACTGAAATAAATGAACTTTTGCACGATATTCTAATTTTTCGAGTTTCACCTGTAGTTATTACTCACAGCTCAGGGCTAAGGAAGGGCTACATTTAGCTCAAAATGTATGACGGGTGTTCTCTCTCCTGCAATGGATTTTAACTGGTATCAATAAAGCCTAAGAAGTTTCTATTTATGTTGGATGCTAGATTTTTTCTGTGAGAAGGTGCCTGAACAATAGGTTCTAGTATTCCTGCAGAAGTGTGCTAATTCCTATTAAATGAGATTTGACCCTTTCCTGCCAGACTTTTGTATTGATATGGTGCTGCCTGCCATGACCCTGAGCCACATTTTCGGAAATAATTCGCTTTGCCTGCCTTAATTTCGGTTTGTTCCAGGACTATGGTTTTTCCTGATCTCTTGGTGCTCTACACTGGTGTCTCTTGACCACTGTGGGTCAGCAGCCACTGAACTGAGATTACTCCAGGAGGTAGCGTATTGGTGGTTCCCCTGCAGCAGAGCCCAGATTCCTGACCAGGGGTTAAAAGGATGAAAACCAGGGGGCTGTCAGGGTAACACTCTTAAGAGTAGTCCCAAGCCAAATCAGTGGCACAGCAGACCTACTGTACATTCGCCTCCATAGAACATAAGAGGACACCAGTATTACAAAAGGCAATTGTTAATAGGACACAGGAGCTTCAAGTCTTTTGTCTGGTTTTATCATTATTATTCAAAAACGCAGTAACAGACTGAAAAACTACACTGAGCAGAAATGAGCTGCTCCCCTAGTTTAAATACTATATAAAATCCTCTTTGAAAATGTTAATAAAAACTATTGTTCAAAAAAAAAAAAAAATAAATCCTCATGGAACTGGTATTATAAGGGAGGGGTGACATCTATACAGCTCCTTACTCATCACTAATTTAGGAAAAACTTGGAACCGCCAGCATCAATTATGCAACTACTACTTGTTAATTACAGGTACTTCCACATATTTGAACATTTATTTGCATACATAATTATAACATATCAATATACATAAACTAATAAAAAGTTACGCAACTTTCTAATATACTTAGGGGCACATTTATTAAGACCAGCGTTTTAGATGCCAGTCTTAATAAACCCGTAAGCTGGGGGTAGTTCCGCCTAAGGCTATTTTAACACCTGGGCTTTCCCTTTCCGTTATTGAGATCCATAACACACACAAAAGCGCTGCAAGCAGCAGTTCTGAGTGCATCCTGGGATGCGGAGAAACACGGACCCATCATGACTCACAATGTAAGTCAATGGTGACGGATCCGTTTTCTCTGACAAAAGAAAACGGATCCGTCCCCCGTTGACTTACAATGGTTTTAGAGATGGATCAGTCATGGCTATTTTAGAGATAAAACAACCGGATTCGTTCAGAACCGATGCAGACGGTTGTATTATTATGACGGAAGCGTTTTTGCTGATCCATGACGGATCTAGCAAAAACGCAGACGTGAAAGTAGCGTAAGGTGAATCCTCCACCAGTTCTAAATGTAAGACTGCTTCCGAGCTGTCTTACATTTCGACCTTTTTCTAAGCCTGAAACAGGCGTAGAAAATGGTAAATGAGACGGGCCTATTGGCGCGTCCCCTTCCCCGCTCTCGCTACACCCACTTTTTTAGACTTGGCGTGAGCGGGGAAGAATTAATATAGGCGTATTTCAGCGTCATAAATGATCCCCTTAGTTTTAATTGTGCATAATTTCAGTATCTCAGTTTACTGGCAGTGAATGAGAAGTTCCCTGTTTACATAAAGTACATACCCAGCACTATGTAAAAGATACTTTGTTACAATTGCATCCAGTCCAGTAAATCGTCTGAATACATTTTACCTTAGGGCCCTTTCACACTTGCGTTCTTGTCTTCCGGCATAGAGTTCCGTCGTCGGGGCTCTATGCCGGAAGAATCCTGATCAGTTTTATCCTAATGCATTCTGAATGGAGAGAAATCCGTTCAGGATGCATCAGGATGTCTTCAGTTCCGGAACGGAACGTTTTTTGGCTGGAGAAAATACCGCAGCATGCTGCGCTTTTTGCTCCGGCCAAAAATCCTGAACACTTGCCGCAAGGCCGGATCCGGAATTAATGCCCATTGAAAGGCATTAATCCGGATCCAGCCTTAAGCTAAACGTCGTTTCGGCGCATTACCGGATCCGACGTTTAGCTTTTTCAGAGTGGTTACCATGGCTGCCAGGACGCTAAAGTCCTGGCAGCCATGGTAAAGTGTAGTGGGGAGTGGGGGAGCAGTATACTTACCGTCCGTGCGGCTCCCCGGGCGCTCCAGAGTGTCGTCAGGGCGCCCCACGCGCATGGATAACGTGATCACATGGAAACGTCATCCATGCGCATGGGGCGCCCTGACGTCATTCTGGAGCGCCCCGGGAGCCGCACGGACTGTAAGTATACTGCTCCCCCGCTCCCCACTACTACTATGGCAGCCAGGACTTTAATAGCGTCCTGGGTGCCATAGTAACACTGAACGCATTTTGAAGACGGATCCGTCTTCAAATGCTTTCAGTTCACTTGCGTTTTTCCGGATCCGGCGTGTAATTCCGGCAAATGGAGTACACGCCGGATCCGGACAACGCAAGTGTGAAAGAGCCCTTAGGCTAGGAACTCTTAGGCTAGGAACTCCGGCAGGCTGTTCTGGCGGGTGAACAGCCTGTCGGATCTGTGCTGCCACTAGTGCACGCGTGCCTCCGATATACCGCTCCGGCCCCTTTGACTATAATGGGGGCGGAGTTCCGGCGGCAGCACGGCAAACATGCCGAGAGGAGGACGGAATAAAAGTACGACATGCACGCGTGCACTAGCGGCAGCACGGATCCGACAGGCTGTTCACCCACCAGAGTTCCCTAGTGTGAAATTACCCTTAGATGTTCACTTTATGACAATTAATTGCAAAGTTTCTTGGACATCCCATGTCTGTATGGCACATTAGGCACTGGGTCTCCTCTATGAGCCACAGTAAAGAGACACCCAGTACACCCAAAACATAGGTTAATGGGGATTCCCAGGAGTTCAGTCTGGATGACCTATCCTCAGGAAGGGTCATTGGTATCTGATCAGTGGGGGTCTTACTCCCAGCACTCTCACTCAGCTGTTTGAAGAGACTGTGGTGCTCCTAAGTGTCTCTTCTTAGGCCAGTGATGCTACGTTTATCAGTCACATGGCCTATTTTCAGCTCTGCTCCATTCAAGTAAATGGGCCTGGGCTGCAATACCAAGCACAGCCACTATACAATAGATGGCGCTGTGCTTGATTTGCTATGAGGAGGCTCACCAAAGCATTGCATCCTCCTCAAACAGCTGATTGGTGGGGATGCTGGGAGCCAGACCTCCATCAGATATTAATGACCTATCCTGAGATTATTATTATTATCATTATTGTTATTTTGCATACTTATATAGCACTGCAGTGCTTTAGAGACATTATTATCACTCACTGTCTCCTATGGGGCTCACAATCTAAGGTCCCTATCAGTATGTCTATGGAGTGTGGGAGGAAACCGGAGTACCCGGAGGAAACCCATGCAAACACGAGGAGAACATACAAACTCCATGCAGATGTTGTCCAAGGCACCATTGCTAACCACTGAGCCAACGTGCTGTCCAGGCCATCAATATTAAACTCTAAGAAAACCCCTTTTATGACTGTACATATCAGGAAATGACAGTATATTATATATAATAGATAACTCAAATGGCATCAAAATCCTCCAGAACGATGTGTCTGCTCCTTGCCTTTGTTACTTAGGACCTGTAGTAGATGGCTCCTTTGAGACCAACAGATCGATGAGTTCTGAAGTCCACCCGCAAAATGGTAGAGTATTACTGGTGGACCTGGCCCATCTAAGATACTACATTTCTCTTAAAGCAACTGCTGGACGCAACGTTGAGAGAAATAGGCAAAGTTTACCTCCAACCCCATAACCAAGGTGTGGCATGCCCATACATATATTTTGCTAATATTCGCCAAGCAAGAATAGACTTCATTCCCAGTAAATATTACCATTCATATGAGAAACTAACTATATTTTATATAACTCATTGGTAGAGCCACGGAGGTATTGTGCTGTGGTACTGAAGTAGCCAGGAGCGTAGCTAAAGGCTCATGGGCCCTGGTACAAGAGTCCAGCTTGGGCCACCCTTCCTCAGTGCTTTGTGGCCAGGGGCAGGGAAGCACATAGCCTTCATGTTGCCTGGGGCAAAAATTGAAACGGCACCCCCCCCCCCATGTCAAATAATTCTCAACCTAACATCTTCCCCCCAACCAGAGGTGTAACTTGACTAGCATGCACTTTCTATAATACTGGTGTCTTCGTATGCGGCACATGGGTCTTTGGCCCCCTCAGGCTCCCGGCTACCTCCGCACCCCCTATAGCTACACCCCTGTAAGTAGCTATATGGCAATGTTACTGTCCTATATTCAGACGCTGTCTCACGATTTTTCGGTAAACATAACGTTTTTAGTGACTGAGAAGAGTGAACAATCAGGCGCATTAATAGTCCTCAAGGCCGTAACAGCGGCTCACAACCCTCTACCCTATGAGACTCATTTGGGTCTAGTAATGGACACCATCTGAAGCTACAAGTAGAGTAGATGACTTTTTACTCCATTAGCAGCTGTCAACACTCACATTAGGTGGTCTCACTGTATCTGCACGATGGTAACACTAATCTGTACCCTAGGACCCCTGTTTGCTTGCTGTGTAGACACATGAAACATGCTTACAGCAGCGAAGTTTACAGGGCAACAAGGCAATAAGAATATGTTCATTCTAGTTAGGTTTTGAGATATAGTCAAATATTTTATTGCCTATTAGGAATTAGGGTATGTCCACGAGGGATATAAAATACACAATGGCATAGCTAGCAGCAAAAACCACCACAATAAAAAACATTAACTGCATGCACTTTTTGCTGCAAAAAAGTCTATGAATTTCTCCCTCTTCATTGCAAAAGGTAAAATCCATGGAGGAGTTTCAAATCCGCTCCGGAGGTCAATTTACACTGCTGATTTTTTACTCAGCGTGTGGATGAGATCCTCTACAGCATCCATAGTGTATCCATCCACCCTTATATATGCACCCATATGTAGGTCAGCACTCAATGCATTTCTGAGAAAAGGGAATCAAAACAACCTATTTTACTAGATAAAAAAATGGGTGAATTGTTTTCTGTATATAATTTTTTTAAATCACTCCATATCTACTAATGTATTTTGCACTTCAAAAGACGCGTCTTATAGAGCGAATACTAAGAGAGCTACCATTATGAAAGAACTCATTAGCACACAGTAGGACTGGGGAGCGGTGAATACAGCACCCCTGGTGCTGGCTTTACTCAGCGCTCCCTTGTCTTCTGCTGGCGCCGCGGTTTGTCTTGACTGCATAAAGAGTCAGGACGTAGTGCACGTAAGGACACTGTGCAAGGTCAGGTCACAGTGCAGGGCTGCAGGGACAGCATGCTGGATCTCCCAAGGTGGTGCTGTCCGGAGCAGGAAAGGTAAGTTCCTTTATTTATTTTATGTCTGATCTGAGGTCTGGTGAAGATTGTGGGTCTGATGTGGGTGTCTGATCTTAGGTAGGATGAGGATTGAGGATCTGATTTTGGGGTCTGGTGACGATTGGTCGTCTGATTTTAGATCTATGATTTTTATTTTATTTTTCTCTTTTCCTCCTCTAAGTTCATCTTATGGTCAGGTGCATCTTATAGAGTGAAAAAATACAGTAGTCCCTGTCTACAGTTTATAACTTCATGTTTGTCTGGACAGAGAGACTCACTGAACACTTTGTCAGACCATCAGTCAGACTAAAGACGAGTAAGAGGTGGTGACTCAGTTAGAGCACCCTACCTCGCTTATGCTATCCCAGTGGTGTGACTGGTCAAGACTTCTCACATTACACTTATTTATGCACTGCTCCTCTGTAAGGCCTATCAGGAGCAGAATAGAGCTATACTATCAGTCATTACACGTCTTCACCTACTACTGTAATGAACTAAACAGCTAAAAATTCAAACATATATATATATATTCTACATATATTTGGGTTCATGTATGAAAGACCAAAGTTATATGCCTATCTTTGATATCCCCCACGACATAGGAGGATGTGCTTAATTTATGACGAGGCAGAGGCTGAGTGTCTAGACTGAAATCTACTCCAGCTATTAGCTGGAGATGACTTTAATTATCATTTACATCAGTAAACTGGCCTAAGTGACAGTGAAGGAGCTGGGGTCACACCATGGTCCTGCCACTCTTTCTATTCAGAAGGTGATGTAGAAATGGCTACTAAGCTTAGATGCAATGGCATAGGGGGTCATAATAAATAAACCCTATTGAGTTAAAAAAATAAAATAAATGTCCTTGAAGTCCAACAAAGACTTTCCCTGCTAAAACCTCTATTTTTCCTGCACCAAAGTACGGTAGTAGACACAATAAAGCACTTGGCTCATCCTAAGTGCAATGTTCCATCTTTCCTGACAGTCCCAGTGTAATACTACAGTTGTAAAGCTACGGTGTATGCAAAATGTTTAAAGTCCCCTGATATTTACTAGCGCTTCCCTCTACACTTGCCAAGTAACAATTAAAAAATTATGCACAAAGGTGACAAGATGCCAGATCCATCAGATCCACTAAAATGTTTCCCATTCTAATAAACGGTCTTGGGTCTTTTGAGGGACATGATTACTTTCATAACGTTTTCAAGTACCATATTAAATATGGCTGCCGCGAGTTCATATTTCAAATTGTGACTTATAACAGGCTCACCTTCTGTTTCCATTCAATTTTCTGCATTGTATGACTTTTCATATTAAACAAGACAGACCTGCAGGAATAGACATAGTCCCCCACACATCAACACTATTGTGGAGGTAGGATATTTATAAAGAACATTGGGCCGTGGAAAGCGTCAAATTAGGACCGGCCTTGTTTGCTATTTTAAGTCAGTTTTCAGTCCAAATGAAACATCCTTATAGTGTCAAGACAATATTGCCATACATACACGCCACATGTACCTATGACACTGGCTGACTATGTGCGCTTGGCATCAGAAGGCATCTGTGTTGGTCCCATATTCATATGTGTCCGCATTGCTGATAAAAATGATGTTTTAATATATGCAAACAAGACTATAGGAGCAACAGGGGCGTTGCCGTTACACCTAGAGGCTCTTCTCTCTCTACAACTGCTGCACCCTCTGTACTTTGATTGACAGGGCCAGGCAGTGTATGTGTGTTCATGCCTGCTTAGCCCCGTAAATCAAATTTGAAGAGGGCGTGACAGTTGCAGAGAGAGCAGAGCCTCTGGGTGTAATGGCAACGCCCTCGTTGCTCCTAGAGGCTCATTTTCATATATTACAACTTCATTTTTCTCAGCAATGAGGGCACATATGAACATGGGACCAACACAGATGTCTTCAGCTGCCAAGCGCACATGTAACAGGTCAGCCAGTGTCATAGGTACAAATCTGCTGACAGATGCGCCTAAGTCCAGTAGAGCTCTCCAAACTAATAGATGGTAATTCTGAGTCATAGAAAACCTCCTACTAGGGTATTAGGAATTTTAGATCATTGGGCACAAGAAAACCCCTTTAAGCCCTAAACCTCTCTTACAATTACAGGCAAAATTAGCCTTTTAATCGTCAGTGACGGTGAAAGACTACATGAAGACAAAACTCATACTATATGCTTAAGCAGCCAAGCATGCACAGTAATTTCAGAGTCCTAGGTTAATAAATACAAACTAAGAGCGGTGTGGAGCAGTATTTTAAAGTTTACAAAAGATGCATTTAAGTGGTATTCCCTTCTTGTAATGTTACGGCATATCACTAGAATGGTATGCTACTAACATTACGATTGGTGGGATCTGGCTTCTGAAACCTGGGCCAATCACAACAACTAAGGGCCCAGGGTCCCTTCGGCTAATTCACTACACAGTGGCTCTCTCTGTCACCTGCTGTGCAAAGAACTGCAACACTGCCTTATTCAAGTGAATGGGGATGCTTTGTAGTTCTCTTCATAGCGGGTAGCCAAGAGCGGACAATCTGTGTAGGAGCACCAGCGCTTTTAACTTTGAGGATTGAGAGGGTCCCAGCAGTCATATTCTCTCCAATATATTAGTGAGGGCATATCCTAATAATATGCCATCAGTTAGTATTGTGGGAATACCCCTTTAACTTTGCATCCTCTTTCACATATTACTCACACCTACATGGACCAGAAATGTTCCAATCTTCTCCTTCATCACATTTAAAACCTGTTTCTTACCCCAGCTTCTAGCTTCATCATTGTGTTACAGTCCCTGGTAAATGGCTTTGTAGCAAGTAACTTGTGGATGAATAACTTATTAATCAGTCAATAATTTAACTGATTATTTTAGTGAGAAAATTTCAGTCAATTGATGAGAAAGCATCAAGAAGTTGAGTAGCTATGATAGTCTTGAGTCTTGGCTGCTCAACTGGCCCATCATCTTCAGCAGCATCTGGTTCTCATCCTTCAACCTCTTGCTTTCATCTTCAGCTCTCTTCATTTTCTGCAACAGACATCAGAAGATCATCAGAAAATGTTCCTGATGAGTACTTCTCCAAAATGTGTCTATGGTTCCTCATGACTGATCATCACAGGTTCTTGACCATAAAGAAGACAAAGCTACAGAGTGGGCAATATCTACGGTATCTATCAGATGTGAAGTGCCCTCTTCATGTGTTAATGACATCTTCAAACTATGTTACAACACTTACCCTTGTGTGTAAGATTTACCTGATTTAAGGTCTTCATCTCCTTTTGGAGTAGTAGCATAGACCCCTCCTTGTCATTGAGTTGAATGGTCAGTTTGTGATTGTCTTGTCTCTTTTCTCTAACTGCCTAATAAAAACACAAATACAGTTCACAGTACCAATCACCAGTACCATCAAGCACTTGGAGAGTCCTTTTCTATACTTGACTTGCCTGTAGGCTTTGGCGCTTAGGTCAATGGTGTATCATAATTACAAAATTACGATTAAAGCTGGCATACATTTGATGTATGTCAGCCGAACGGATTTTGGTGGGACTGGCAGACCATTTAATGTGTAGTGGGACCTCCTGATTCTCCACAGTCAGGGTTGAGAAGGATTATGCTGCTGGATTTCAACATGCCTGATCCTTTTGTTCTCTGGAGAATGACCGTCAGAAGAGTCTAGTGGCTATCTAATCTCCCCTCTTTACTGCATGCTTAGCCGAGTCGAGCATGCTGGAGAGATAATGCAGTTGTCAGGTGAACAACCATTTTCCAGCAGCTTTCTTAACGGGTCTAAAGGCAGCCATAACCATTCAATAGCGATAGTTCGGCCAACAGCTATCTCTCCTGACTCCCTTATACACAAATGTGTACGGGTGTTCAATGGGAAGAGGAAAGAAAGCTGCTGCCAGACATTTCTGAAAACTTATCTCCTGATTCTTCTCTCCCCTGACATCATCTCTCGGGGAATATTGGGCAGCCCCCCATACACATTAATGGCCAGTCTAAGTATTGTCCAAGTTCAGACAGCTGTCCAGGAGTGGCCTTACCTTTTGAAGTTCTTCCATCCATGATTGCCTTGTTTTCAAGCTTCCATCCGTACTTTCTGAAGTAGAATCATTCAAATGGGCCTCCGAATTTCTGTAAAGAAACGAAAAATACCAAAAAAGGGATATGCACGCACCCTTTTGTAACCATGCTTTGCATTGCTCTAATGCAGGGATGCCCAACCTGCGGCCCTCCAGCTGTTGCCAAACTACAACTTCCATCATGCTCTGCTGGTAGCTGACAGCTGTAGGCTGTCCGGGCATGCTGGGAGTTGTAGTTTGGCAACAGCTGGAGGGCCGCAGGTCGAGCATCACTACTCTAATGCATATAAAACTAAAAATAAAGTATCTTTGTAAATGGTCTATATAAAAAAAAATACACAACTTTCATTTACAGATCTTTTGCAAATGTATTTGTCTCCATGGTTACAGACTACAAATAAACCCTGTGTTGTCTGATTCTGCAGTCATGCTCCTTTCCACCTGTCCCCTACTTTTTTTGCATTCAGTAGGTTAGCAAGATGTACAGGGAAACTGGGAGCTGTAGACACAAAATACTAGGACGTTTTTAAACAAGGCTAATTGCAAAATTGTTTCTTCCAGTAATAGACGTTAAAAGCCTCAATAAAAAATTCACTGAGAAGCTCAACCCAAAAGATAGGCTTCAAAACAGCAGGTTATCAGACAGGAGAAACATTACTTACCTCACTAATCCACTGCCGTTGCCTTTCAAATGCTTACTGGGTCCCCACTAATCTCTGTTCCTGGTCCCATCTCAAAATTTAGGAAATGTCAGGAGATGCCTGCTCAGCCAATCAGTGGCCGCAGCGGTGATCTCCAAGCAAAGTAAGGGTCGGAACAGCAGCAGCTGGAGATTAGTGAGGTGAGTAATGTTTCTTTTTACTAACCAATTATTTTCCTTATACTGCTGGAAAACCACTTTAAGCAGGAGCGCAGCTATAGTGGAAGCAGAGGGGCCCGAACTTAGAAGGGGCCCACCCGGAAGTGTCATGGCCCCCTCTACAGTATTATACAATGACATACAGTATATACATGTAGAAAAAGGACGGAGCGGCTGCCGGGCATGGTCTGAGAGAACAATCTTGACTAGCCACAGGAGTGGGGGTTGCACGGGAAGAGGAAGTTGTCAAGAAGTTGCTGGGGGGGGGGTGTTTAAAAATGAACTGTGGGGCTCAGTCATTTCTAATTACACCACTGGCTTTAAAGGGGTTGTCTTATTTTGGACATTGGTGCTAGGATACGCCCCCGGTGCCTGATAGGTGTGGATACCACCTCTGGGACCTGCACGTATCCTTAGAATGGAGCCCGCAAAGTGACAGAGAGCACACCACACATGCGCAGCTGCCCTCCACTCATTTCTATGTGAGTGCCGAAAATAGCCGAGTGCTGGCTCAGTTATTTCGGTAAGCCCTATAGAAAGTAATGGAGTGGTGGGCGCACTTGTGCGGTGCACTTCCCATTCATTTCAATGAGACTTCCGAAAATAGCTGAGCGGGTTGCTTGGCTATTTTCGGCACTCCCATAATGAATGGAGGGCAGCCGTGCATGCGTGGCGCACCCTCCGTCACTTTGCGGGCTCAGTTTTAAGTATAGAGGCGGGTCCCAGAGGTAGGATCCACACCTATCAGACATTGGGGGCTTATCCTAGCCATATGCCCCCAATCGTTCAGATGAGACACCCTCTGTGTATGATGTTTCTGTGGTGATGACTAATAATAATAATCTTTATTCATACAGCGCCGATGTTTTCTGCGGCACTTGACAATTCAAAGGGAACATGTGGAGACAAAATCTTACTTAATGCAGTTACACAGTAACAAACTAATAAACAATTCAAACAAGATGCATGAGGACCCTGCTCGCGAGAGCTATACTACCACATTTACTTTAGGATCCTTCACAACTACCCTGTGGGCCACTTTGAGAGACAGCACGAATGTGCAAATTTTACAGAGAAAGCATAAAACCTAATGTAATACAAACCGGTTGGTGCAAGGTCCATCTGATATCCACTTCTCCTGCAAGGCAAAAGACATATTCAGAAAAACCAAGAGGCAAATTATGTAAAGTTGTTGTAAATACATTAATTTATCAGGTGAAACCACTGCCTACCGGTATATTGTGAGGGGTACATGTATCACGCATTCTGGGGAAGGGGGCATCCTAGGAGGAAGCATCTGAGGCATTATATGACAGGTACTCCATGCGGCATCTCTGTGTGCTCTAGGGAGGCATTAGAGGCTGAAGCACTGCATGGGAGCCTCTGGTGCCTACTTATTGAGCTGGCACATACAGTTAAATGATTCTACTTTGCTGGATCCGGCAGGGTCCATCAAAAGCGCTTCCGTTAGGATAATACAACCGGCTGCATCCGTTCTGAACGGATCTGGTTGTATTATCTCTAAAATGTCCAAGACGGATCCGGCACTAAAACCATTGTAAGTCAATGGGCGCCGGATACGTTTTCTTTTGTGTCCGAGAAAACAGGTCCGGCACCATTGACTTACATTGTGTTTCATGCCGGATCCGTCTTGCTCCGTATGCCATGACGCACTCAGAAACACTGCTTGCAGCGTTTTTGTTTGCGTCATGGGAACGCAACGGAACGGAATGCATTCCGGTACACTCCATTCCGTTTTGTCTCCATTGACAATGAATGGGGACAAAACTGAAGCGTTTTCCTCCGGTTTTGAGATCCTGTGACAGATCTCAATACCGGAAAGGGAAACGCTGATGCGAAAGTAGCCGGAGTTATCCAGCTTGGTAAAATTGATGGCCTCTCCTTAAGAACGGCCATGAACATTAGATCAGTTACAACTCTCGGCACCCCCATGATCACCCATTTGAATCACTGGGTCGCTTGTTCAAGCACTGCAGCCTCTTCAGTGATCTCATCAGGTTGCTGATTGGTTCGCACCCGGAGTGTGCGTTCCAAGTGTCACAGCCTTTTCCCATTCACTTGAATAGGCTAACCATATTCTTTTGTGAAATGGCATATACATCTTATGACCTGGCTCTGGTTGTTTATTAGAGGTTTTTCCAGGATTCTCATATTCATGGCCCATCCTCAGGATAGGTCATCAACATGACATTGGCGGTGGTCCGACTCCCGGCATCAGTTGTTTGAGAAAGTCGGAGCTCCAGTTAAGCGCCACGGCCTCCTTGCAGCTTGCCAAGCACAGCACTGTACAGTTGATTGTGGCTGTGCTTGGTATCACAGCTCAGCACATTCACTTTTAAGGGGCTAAGCAGCGCCCAGACCAGGTGACACGCTACTGCGAGCTCCGTGGCCTTCTCAGACAGCTGATCAGGAGGGGTCCCGGGTGTCAGACCTCCACCAATGAGATTCTGATGATCTATCCAAAGGATAGATCATCAGTAAGAAAAAGGCGGACAACCCTTAAAATTTCTGGTGGGTATATATCTAAGCAGCGTACTTAGCAACTCACATTTCATTGTGACATAGGTGAGCCACTCATGTTTCTATTAGGCCAGGTTCACATCATCGTTTCATTTTCCATTCTTCTAATCCTGTGATGGCTAACCTACGGAAATCCAGCTCTTGGTAAAACTACAACTCCCAAGATGCACACTTGCTTGGCTGTTCTCAGAACTCCATAGAAATGAATGGAGCATGCTGGGAGTCGTAGTTTCACCACAGCTGGAGTGCCGGAGGTTAGCCCAAAAATGTTTTTTTTTTTAAATCTTAACCATCAAAAGAACAGAAAACAACAATAAAAGAATCCTGTATTTTAAGTATCCGTTATGCTCAGTTAGGCACATTTTGCATCCGTTTTAGCCTTTTCCGTCTGAGATCCTATATTTTAGACGAAAAAAAGTCACCGAATATTTTTTTTTCCTTCTAAAATAACGGATCTCAGACAGAAATGGCTAAAACGGATGCAAAATGTGCCTAACTGAGCAAAACGGATGCTTAAAATACAGGATCCGTTTTTTTTTTTGTGTGTGTGTGTTTTCTGTTCTTCTGATGGATCAGAAGAGTGGAAAACTAAACAGTGATGTGAACCCGGCCTTATTTAGCATTATGGAAAAATATCTGCAGGCCGCATAACTTGTCGTTTTATATTTTAGTGCTCCAGTGCTATATTTGGTATGCAACTCAACAGTGGCGTTGCTGGGCATGCTACCAGACGTACAGCATCTCCTGGAGGATGTGGCATTAGGTTTTACTATGTTATTGTATTAACGTCAGATGAACTTCAAATCTTGCCCTCCCTGACTGCATTTAGCAGCAGAAGCAGTTTAAAGGGATACTTCCATTAAAAAAAAAAAATTTATCTCTTATTAACGGCCTGTGGATATTGTAGTGTATTTTTTCTTATTCAGGTTTGGAAGCCAAAATCAGGAGTGGATTATAAAAGGAGAGAAATTATACAGGACATATACGACAAATACGACTTGTCAAACAGTCAGGAAGCCTGACTGTTTGGCCGTACACTTCGGTTCACGCGATACATCTGCCGCATTTCTGCCTCTAATCTGCAGCAGAAAAAAGTCACCAAATGTGTGCGCACACGCTGCGGATTTTGTTTGCAGAAAACCTGCAGAATAGACGCAATGTCATTCTTTGCATTGAAAAGGGTGGAATCCGCAATGAAATCTGCTGTATAAATTGAAATGCCATCACAAAATTGTGGGACGGATGAGGACTCATTCATACGGTCGTGTGAATGTAGCTTTAGGATACGGCCACGCAGAGTTTTTAAAAGGATGTCTTGAGGCAGGAAGGAGAAGTATAAATCTTTTCTTTATATTTCCTTTCCTATATATTTCTTTCAAATCCACTTCTGAAGACCTTCTTAAAAAACTCTGTGGTAGATTTATCAAAACCGGTGGAATCTGATTGGTTGCTATGGGCAACTAAGCCAGTTTTCCTTTACACCAGTTTGAACAATCTCCCCCTCTGTGTAGTTACACCCTTAGGCCTCTTGCACATGGCCGTAGCTCTGCCGTTCAGTGCATTGCAGACCAAAAATACAGTTGTGTGAATGCCCCCTTAGGCCGAATGCACATGTAGCATTTTACCCCGCTACAACCTGTTCAGTGTATCTGCATTGTCATCCTGTGTAAATTAACATCACATTCTCACAAATGTGCATATTCTAAGCCTGTTGCATGTATTTTGCTGTAATTTCCATGTACACCAGCAGGTGGCAGCAATGTGTTCAGCAGGGCCTTAGTAACAGTTTAGCATATCTAGACTGGAATAGTTTGTTCCAGTTTAGCTCCCCCCCTCTTTGAGCAGAGTGGGCTCGCCCATATCCTGCCTCATGGGGAGGAAAGGAAGTTAGTGTTAGTGTGCTAGCCACCCCGGCTAGGGGAAGGCTGTGCTGGTAGGAGCTCCCAGTTCTAGGGATCCCAACCCAGGATCGTGTCTCGGCTGAGACCAAAGATCTTCATTCCCAGTCTGAGCCCTTCAGCCTCAACTGGTGACAAGCAAGCAGCCACCTCCAGAACTCCAGGAAGAACAATCCCCTGTGAGCATAACTGTGAGTACCATCCAGAGATCAGGAGAAGCCAAATTCCTCCTCAGCTAGTCAGTCCCATACACAGCAGAAGATAGACAGAGCAGAAGATATAGATTCCTGCCATATTCTCCAGGCATATGATAGAAGCAGAAGAGATAGTAATCCCTGCCACATATTGCCAATACCTGCTGGGACCCAAGACTATTGCTGTATCTGATGTGGATTAATGCTGCCTCCAGTAAAGACAAGTTGAATTATATTCCAAGTCTGGATCTCATTTGCTGCTACCAAGTTCCTCAATTACTCCTACTAGCAACACAGTCATTTATTGCAAGTGAGCCAGGATCCAGGAGTCCAGCCGTACAAAGGTGGGAGACACCGTTGACACTATACCTACTACTATACAGAGACATTACACCACTCTGGCATTCCTAACCTGGTACGTGAGCTGCAACACCTTAAAGGGCCCTGAGACTGTACCCTGCGCACGCTGCAATTGGCGTCACAAACAAAGACTATTAACTATAATTTACACCTGACCCAGTCATTGCATATTATAGCGTCAGTGTGCATTATTCCAGTCCGGCTTACTGCACACATGGCCGTGGAACACAGCCGTGAGTGGTCCGTGGTATCCCGGCCTGGATTCCTGCTAACAGCAGGAGCGCACAGCGTCATTGGTTGCTATGACGCCGTGCGCCTAATGCCGCCGCTGCACTACAGTAATACACTCGTATGAATTAAACGAGTGTATTACTGTAGTGCAGCGACGGCATGAAGCGCATGGCGTCATAGCAACCAATGACGCCATGTGCTCCTGCTGTCAGCAGGATGCCAGGCTGGGATACCACGGACCGCTCACGGCTGTGTTCCACGGCCGTGTGCATGGTCCGTGCATGGTCCGTGAGTGGGCCATATGTTCCGGAGTGGCATACATCGTGCGGGACAATAGTCCCGCGGGCGGCCCGATGCGCATAGTATCATAGTAACCTATGATGCTGTGCGCTCCCATGCGCACGATGTATGCCACTTCGGGACATATGGCCCTCTCACAGACCGTATGTCTCGGAGGGCATACGGTCGTGTGCATGAGCCCGAACTCTTAGGCCTCTTTCACACGGGCGTCCCGAATTTGCTCCGGTTGCGTCGCATGTGCATTGCGGGAAACCCGCACCAGTAGGCACGCAATTACAGTCAGTTTTGACTGCGATTGCGTTCCGATGTTCAGTTTTTTCCACGCGAGTGCAATGCGTTTTGCACGCGCGTGACAAAAAACTGAATGTGGTACCCAGACCCGAACCCGGACTTCTTCACTGAAGTTCGGGTTTGGGTTAGGTGTTCTGTATATTTTATTATTTTCCCTTGTAACATAGTTATAATGGAGAATAATAGCATTCTTAATACAGAATGCTTACTAAAATGTGGATTGAGGGGTAAAAAAAATATATTAACTCACCTCATCCTCTTGTTTGCGCAACCGGCATCGTCTTCTTTCTTCTTCTTTCAGGACCTGCAAAAGGACCTTTGATGACGTAATCGCCCTCTCCACGTGGTGATCGCGGTGACGTCAGCGCAGGTCTTGCTGAATGAAGATAGAAGATCCTTCTCCTTTTTTAACCCCTCAAGCCACATTTTAGTAAGCATTCTGTATTAAGAATGCTATTATTTTACTTTATAACCAGGTTATAAGGAAAAATAATACAGTAAATTGACTTTTATCAATTTACTAACATCATCTCCTAGCAACCATACGTGAAAATTGCATTGCATCCGCACTTGCTTGCGGATACTTGCGATTTTCACGCATCCCCATTCATTTCTATGGGGCCTGCGTTGCGTGAAAAACGCAGAATATAGAACATGCTGCGATTTTCACGCAACGCACAAGTGATGCGTAAAAATCAGCACTCATCTGAACAGCCCCATGAAGTGAATGGGTCCGGATTCAGTGCGGGTGCATTGCGTTTACCTCACGCATTGCACCCGCGCGGAATTCTCGCCTGTGTGAAAGGGTCCCATGAGCCTTTAGCTACGCCCCTGATCGTATTTGCATTATTTAGTTATTTTTCATCTGTATCAGGGATAGGTCTAAGTGTTTTGTCAGTTGGATTTATGCATTTGTGACTTTTTTAAGTATAAATTTGATTTGTAAACATGCGCAAAACTCTGCCAGCCCTTGGCTGGCGTATGTTGCTGCGTCTAGTCGGATTTTTTGCGACTCTGATGATGGTGAAAGCCACATAACAAATGTATGCAACTTTCTATCTATTTTGCGCTTTTGTAAAACATATTTGCGACCTTTCTGGGAAAATGCGACTTTTTAAACCATTAGATTTACGACTTTCCAATGCCACACCAGACATATATAGCATCTGCAAAATACAACACATCTTAAAATAATCTAAAAAGAATGGCAACAAACTGATTTATCAACTCAAATAGAAACACATGATAAATAGGAGAAACTGAAACTTTCAACCCACAGAAGAACAGGTGGCAAATATGGGGGAACTGCTCAAACCCCAAACACTGTAGCGTGTTTCTCATTGGGGGAGCAGTACCACCGCAGTAGGACCCTTGCCATGCCGAGATACCGTGACGTGGTGCATGATGGGCTCCGATGTGTTCCTGACAGGAATATATTGGCAAAAGTCTCAGCTCGCCTGTTTTTAGGCTGTCAATTAGACAACTGTATTTCCTTCCCCTGTCTTTCCTTTTTCAACTATATGTCAAGCACTTCATAAATTAGACTAGGAGTTATTGCCTAGGTATTGCAATTAGTCTGACCTCTAGTGGTTCTTTTAAGGCCTCCTTCACACAACTGTAGGTGTCCCGTTGCCGTATTGCGGAACGCATTTGCGGATCTGCAATACACGGGCACCATTTCGTGTGCATACCGCATCACAGATGCAGACCCATTCACTTCAATGAGTCCGCAAATCCGGAGATGCGGAATGGTGCGGAACGGAAGCACAAAACGGAACCCTGCGGAAGACATGTCATATCTTTTCGCGGAATGGGTGGATTGCGGACCCACAAATGCGGTCTGCAATGCGGCAAAAGGCATCACACTTTCATGTGAACGAGCCCTTAATCTAAAAAATCAAAATAGGCAAACGAGGCACAAATGCCTCCAATACAGGCACATTAGTAAATGAGACAAAACAAATGTGACAGTGTAAGGCTACATGCACACGAACGTTGTTTGTTTCCGTGTCCGTTTTTTTTTTTTTTTTGCGGCTAGGATGCGGACCCATTCATTTCAATGGGTCCGCAATAAATGCGTGTGCTGTCCGCATCAGTATGTCCGTTTCGTAGCCCCGCAAAAAAAATAGAACATGTCCCATTCTTGTCCGTTTAGGCATTGTTACAATGGATCCGCAAAAAAAAAACGTATGGCATACGGATATCATCCGGGTTTTTTGGCGGATTCATAATTTGCGGACCGCAAAACACATATGGTCGTGTGCATGTAGAGATACAGACTCTATAGTAAATGTGCCCCGTTGTTATTATGATTAATATTATTCACATCACATTCACGTCAGTGGTTTTAATTAGTGATGACCGAAGTTATGAAAAATTTGCAGCTTTGCCAAATTTCACAAAGAAATTCTATTTGTGATGAATTACTTTGTCGCGAAGCACATTCCTTCGTATGTAGCAAGCGCAATGATGGAGAACACCTGTCATTGAACCACTCAAATGCTGCGCTCATCGCTGATTGCTGCATCTAAAATTAAAATTAAAGCATTTCAGGGGTTAATCAAGTAAAAAAGAGAAATAGTCACCTCAACCATTGATCGCGGAGAGGCCATCAGAGCCATCTTGATTGAAGACACCGCGCAAAATCTCGCACGGGGTGACTTAATGACATCACTGATGACGTCACCACGCCCGGCCAGCGCAGTGACGCACATATCACCTTGCGCAAGATTTCAAGTGGTTTCTGTAATTAAGATGGCCGGAACGGCCTCTTCATGCGCAAATGGATGAGGTGAGTATGTATTTTTAATACCGCCATTTCAAGAAAAATTTATTCATTCCCATGAAGCGTTAGGAAAATCGGCTTCGCAGCAAATAAAAATGTTTCTGAAATTCGAATCTAAGTCAACTTTGGTTACTTCGATTCGCTCAACGTTAGTTTTAATGTTATAACTGATGGTTTATATAGGACGGGGCAATAACTGTCCAGGTTCCAGGTACATTTTCCTCACCTGACTCTGTATTACAGTCTCTTGCTCTTTGTTCTCCTCATTTGCATCATCTTCATTTTCCTCAGGATCCTATAAATTAACAGTGTGTTAGTCATGGAAAGCATTATTCATTATAGGCAAATGTTCATGAATTCGCAAAGGGGTATTGGAAAAAAGCACACAAGTTTTTTCAGAAATCGCACCACTCACGTCCATGGCATTGCGGCTCAGCTCAACTCAGCTGAACAAGGCTGAAATGCACCAATGGTGAAATACCAAGGGCTGTAAAAATTACGCATCTCTTATTAATTGATATCCAGATGAGTAATAGGTCCAATATATCTACTAAGGCCTCATGCACACGGCCGTTGTTTGGGTCCGCATCTGAGCCAATGTTTTGGCGGCCCGGATGCGGACCCATTCACTTCAATGGGGCGGCAAAAGATGCGGACAGCACTCCATTGCTCCGTTCCGTGGCCCAGCAAAAAAAATAGAACATGTCCTATTCTTGTCCGTTTTGCAGACAAGAATAGGCATTTCTACAATGGGCCGCCCGTTCCGCAAATTGCGGCTTCCGGTTTTTGCAGATCCGCGGTTTGCGGACCGCAAAAAATGGAACGGTCATGTGCATGAGGCCCAATACAGAGGCTGATAACTTAAAAAGGTTACCCCACCCTGTGGACAAGACATAATTTTCCAATAGGTGTGGTACCTACTTCTGGGACCTGCTCCTATCTCTACAGCGGGGCTCATCTTATACTTCCAAAAATAAACAAGCGTGCTTAATGGAAGGTGCCGCACATGTGCAGCCACCTCTCTGCTCCCAGTGGCCCAAGATAGGACCCCATTCTACAGACAGGAGGTGGAACCGCGTCTATAAGACATTTTGTTACAGCGGTGGCTGCAAGCTGCCGCTGCGCTGTCCCGCTCGCGAACCCCTCCCGTCTTCTTTCGGGCAGGCCCAGCTGCCAGGCCCACTTTTTTCCTCTCTGCAAGCTGCAGCTTGCTTGTCAGCAAGACCTCTCCTCCTGTAGCCATAGGGCGTGCCCCCTTCCTCTGGCTCTTAAAGAGCCAGTGTGAGCAATTCCTAATCTTCACCAACCGAAAGCTGGCAACCCTAGGGTAATTCAGGCACCTTCCCCACTGGGAGGATGCCCCAGCAATAAGTCTCTTAGCTTGCTAAGTTCCTGCTTGGTGTGCTTTATCTTGTTGTCTGTTCGTGTACTGACCTCTGCCCATTTACCTGTATTTGACCCTTTGGTGTCTGACCTGTGCCTTTCACATGTATTGATCATACGCTGTTTGCCCAACCTCGGACCTGTCACTGTATTGCAAGTACTCTGCCAGCCCTGACCTTGGCCTGTCCCTGACTACAATTCTACCGGACCACTTGGTGCTCTAATACTAATGGATTAGCTGTTAATCACACAGAGATTACTTCAGGAGGTAGCGGCTTGGTAGTTCCCCTGCAGCAAAGTCCAGATTCCTGTATAGAGGTAAATATCAGGGGACTGCCAGGATAATGCCCTAAGGAATTGTCTCATGTCAAATCTATTGGTTAACACAGTGGTTCCACACTGACCAACACATTTATGGCATATCCTGTATCTCTCACCCGTGCCGTGTTGCTCCAGGCTGACCAGGCGTGATCTGCATGTCTTTGAAGTTCTGTCCACTTTTACTGTGGTGCTAGGACCTCATAAGTATGATGTTTGAATCAAATGGCATATTTTTTTATGTATTTTCTCCAAAAAGTTTCAGTAAATACATTGATAAATCAGCTCGACTGTGAACATTGGTGGATACATTTGGAGTTGCAGTAGCAGTGGAGTTACTGGAGCTCAACTACCTGCAGTCACCTTTGGCGGCTTCACCTATGTGACATTTGATTAACGTTACATAGGGGTAAAAGATGTTGGATGTTTCCGATCAGGTAATGGGTTAGTAATGTGAAATGGCAGACTAATATTTAGAAGAAAAAGGAATGTCCAGCAACCATGGCAGACTAATTAGTATTTTTTAGTTTTTGTCATGGTCTTTGTAGCAGAACCCCTGTTATTGCCTGGACCACAGACTGTAACCTTGTATAAACCCCCATTGTGTTGTTGATTGTGTCACAGACAATACCTATTGTTTTGTTGATTGTATCACAGGCGGGGGGGGGTGTACATTTTTTGGGAATGTCTCCCGACTGTAAATAAACAATGTGATTGGTTATTATGTTTGAATACTGTGGGAGGTCCTCTTGCAGGGGGACTTCCATAAAAGTCAGTGTGGCATGAATAAAGCTGTCTGCTACACCCTTCATCATGTTTCGGCTGGTGTTTGGGTAACTGATCGCTACTTGGGAGAATCTCAGCTACAGCATTTCACTTCTTTTGGATTAAACTGGCGAACGGAGAACTATAATCACGTACAAAATGTAAGAAAAAGAACTGGATCGCACATCCTCAATACTATGCTTTTATCTAACTGCTTCTCAGCATAATTAATATCGCTTCTCAGCGTAATTTATTGTATACCTACACCTATGCTGCATGCTATACATGAGGGATTAGTATACAATTTGATCAAAAAGCATAGGCCCACACACCGCGATAAGGTTGCCTCTTCGAATGGGACCCTATTCTAAATTTGGCGCAGCACTGCACGGCGACAACCGACGCAACAGCACCACCCCAGCAGGCAGCGGGACCCAGCAGTCAAACAGCGCCCCCGCTGTCCGACAAAGCCACCATGGCACTGGGTCCCACCAACCCACCGGGACAGCACATGAGCAACAATGGCCGCCGTGCGATCCAGTTCTGTTTTCTCCCCCTGACAATTGTTATTTGAATCTTCCTTCTTTATTACTGGTATCAGCACTCCTCCCATTCGGCACAGGTGGTTTTAATCACAGAAGTCTGCATATAAGTGGTCATTGACCTGTAGCTCCTGATAGCAATGGACATGTTGTGTTAGACAACTGTTCACATGGTGCAGTACTGCGTGATGGCCTTTGTGGCGCTGTGCTGGTGGGTTGGTGGGACCCAGTGCCATGGGTGGCATTGTCAGACAGCAGAGGTGCTGTTTGACTCTTGGGTCCCGCCGCCTACTAGGGCAGTGCCGCTTTGTGGCCGCATTGTCGCTGCGCCTTTTTGTCAGAGTAGGTCCCACTCAAAGAGGCAACCTTGGCGTGGTGAGTGGGCTTATGCCTTTTGATCAAAATGTACACGAATACCTCTTGTACAGCATGCAGTATGGGGGGCTGTACACTTTAATATAGCGCTGAGAAGCGAGTTTAATTAGATCAAAGCATAGCATTGTGGATGTGCGATCCAGTTCTGTTTTCTCCCCCTGACAAAGGAAAACTATAATCACTCTGGCTCTCGGCCGTTTGGTTCAAAACCGATGAACCCCCTGGCTACCACTTCCGGGGTCCGTTACAGTCTTTCCTATCTTATAAAGTGATGACATATCGCTAGGATATTCATTATCGTGGGGACCCAACATTTAAGACCACCTTGATCCCGAAAAGGAAGGGGATGCACAGCTGGTATAGAGTGCGTCCCCTTCAATGTTGTCCCATGGGCAGTAGCACCAGAACAGCAGCATGGCCCCATTGAAGGGCACAGCTAAGGGGTGAAAAACTAAACCAGTTTTGCATCCCTTCATTCTCAGGATAGGCGGGGATCCCAGAGTTCAAAACCCCACAAGAATAGGACATGTTCTATTTTTTTTGCGGGGCCGTGGCACGAAGCAACAAAATTGTGGAACGGATGTGGACTCATCATATGTTCGTGTGAATGTAGCTGTAGCCTGAATATAGAGCCAGAGGTTTAATGTAGACTATTTGCAAAGTTTTATCATTATTTTACACGCATTCGACCAATAAAAATTGTTGCAAAGATGGACATAACCTTTAACTTGATGTTAGTCAGCTGCAGGTTCAGACCCCGAAATAAATAAGCTTGAATAAGCAAGTTTAAAGAGGTTTTCCGAGATATTTTAACTGGTGACCTATCCTGTGGATAGCAAATGAAAAGAGGTAGCGGCAGCATCTCCTTTGAATCCTTTATTCGGACGGACTTTACAGAAAGTGTGCCATAAAATTAAGCTGCTTAGTTTTATGGCACACTTTCTGTAAAGTCCGTCCGAATAAAGGATTCACCAGAGAAGCTGCCACTACCTCTTTTCATTTGCTATATGGTTGACTACTGAGGATCTGCGGTCGTGGTTTGGCTGTTGCATTGCCGGTGTGGCCGTTTGAGTCCATCAGGGCCGTCTTTGCCGCAGGGCAAAAGGGGCAGCTGCCCCGGGCCCAGTTGCTCCTGGGGGCCCAAGGGAGCTCTGTTTCCCGACTCCCATTCACTAGTCACTAGGTTAAAACATTCATCGCTAGGTTAAAACATTCAGGGCCTGGGCCCCTGATGTTTTGTCCCAGGCCCCGAATGTCCTGCCTGCCTGCCTGCTAGATACAACTGTATTGCAGTACACAGAACGGCAATACAATTGAATCTAATATACACTGTCTGGGAAGAGGTGAAGGACCTGTGGTGACATCACAGGTCATGTGATCAGCAAAACAGGCTGTGATAGGATGACCTGGATGATGTCACCATCATGTGACCAGTGCAGGATTGGACCGGAGTGAAAAGGAGAAGGAGCCTAATGCTGATGTCTGTACATGAGGAGAGGTAAGTTAAGGGAGAGGCAGAGCAATGCTGGGGGTTGTAGTTATTTAACTAGGATGTATGTTAGGGCTGAAGGGAGGGATGTTATTGACATGGAACTGTGTGCTTGAGGTGGCTGGGGGGGGGAGTGATGTTATTTACATGGGACTGTATGTTGAAAGTGGATGGTGGGGGGGAATGATGTTTATGTACATGGGACTTATTGTTTAGGGTGTTTACGTTCACACTTGCGTTAGGGCAGGAGTGCACAACCTGCGGCCTGGGGGCCACATGCGGCCCTCGATACCATTCTGTGTGGCCCCCAATTATCTGGTAGCAGACATGTATGTCTATGTCTTGTGGCTGCTCACATGTATCTTTCATGTAATTTCCCATTAAATGGGAGTACTAGAAGTGTAACTAGACATTTATGATATACCATAAAAATAGTATTTCAGTTGGTAATACCCCTTTAAGTTTTATTTTCGGCCCTTGGAATGGGTTCAAGCCGACAATGTGGCCCCCAACCAGAAAAGGTTGTGCACCCCTGCGTTAGGGGATCCGCTTGTGAGAGCCGTTTCAAGGCCTTGCGCAGCCAAACGGATCCGTCCTGACTTACAATGTAAGTAAATAGGGACGGATCCCTTTGCATTGACACAAACTGGTGCAATTGTAAACGGATCCGTCCCCCATTGACTTTCAATGTAAGTCAGGACGGATCCGTATTGGGACTTAGAAATTCAAATCTAATACAAACGAATCGGTCCTGAACGGATGCATTAGTTTGTATTATCGGTGCGGATCCGTCCTGTACAAGTACAGGACAGATCCGCACGAACGCAAGTGTGAAAGTAGCCTTAGGGGGTGATGTTTACATGGGATTGTGCGTTGGAGGCGGCTGGGGAGGAGGTGATGTTATTTACATGGGACTGTATGGTGGAGGGAGGATTATAACTGCAAGGGGCACTGCAGATCCAGGGGACATTATAGGCGGTCTTATTACTTCTGGGGGCTCTATAGGTGGGTCTTATAGATCCGCCTTTTTTCTACTAAGCCCACTATGGGGGCCTTATTACTACTGAGGGGTCTGTAGGGAGCTTTATTACCACTGGGGGAACAATAGGGGGCCTTATTTCTACTGGGGACTCTGTGAGGGTATTATTAATATGGGAGGGCTCTTCTAATAATGGGGGCATTGCTGAGGAGCATTATCACGGTTGGTGCAGTGTTACTAATGAGGGCATTCTAGAAGGGAATTACTATTGGTGGGACTATGAGGAGCACTATTACTATGGGGGGCAGTAATGTTTCTTCAGGATAGTATTTGGGGGTATTGGGGGGGGGGCAGGAGCGTAACTAAAGGCTCATGGGATCCGGTGCAAGAGTTCAGCTTGGGTTCCCCTTCCCTCAGTGCTTTGTGTGGCTTCTTATGCGGCACAAGTGTCTTTGGGCCCCTTCAGGCTCCTGGGCCCGGTAGCGACTTCTACCTCTGCACCCCCTATAGCTACACCCCTGGGGGGGACGGGGGCACATCAAGCAGCAGGATAACACTGTGGGGACTCCAGTTGGGGGATAATGATAGAATGTGAGGAAGCTAATATGTCTGTGTGTCACACTCTGCAGAGACGAGGCGGCTGAGAGAAGTTGTCCAGACCGAGTGGAGAAGATGATGAGAGAGAAGATCTACAGAGAGGATGATGACAGAGAGGAGACGTCACCTGGAGGCCCTGGACGTGACCAGTAAGTGCTGCTGTATAGCAAGTACAGCAAAGTGCGGGGGGGGGGGGGGGGCGGGATCCAGGGGGCCCAAGTAAATTCTTGCCCAGGGTCCAATCAATATTAAAGACGGCCCTGGAGTCCGTGGGTGCTGCTCTACAAACACTTTTGTTTACTATCCTCTGGATAGGTCATCAGTATCTGATCAGTGGGGGTCCGACACCTGGGACCCCCAGCGAACAGCAGTAGCATTGTGGACTTCTCACAGCTTTTCCTAGGCCATGTGACCTCACATTCATCAGTCACATGGCCTTGATGTAGCTCAGCCCCATTGAAGTGAATGAGGCTGAGCTTCGAAACCAAGCACAGCCGGTATACAATGTACGGTGCTGTGCTTGGTGAGCTGAGAGAAGACTGCAGCCCTACTGCGAGCGCTGATGCCTTCTCAAACAGCTACTCATGACCTATCCTGAGAATAGTTCATTAGTTAAAATATCTCTGAAAATCCCTTTAATTTGTGATATGTAACTCTAAAACGTAATTCCACAGCTGTGGAAGAGATAAACTTAAAGGGGTATTCCCATTTCAAGCATTTACATCTTCAGGATATGTCATAAATGCTGATAGGAGTCAGTAACTCTTACGTTTTGTGAAAACTGAAGTTCTGGGGATTCCTCTTTTTCTGATTCCCAGCCATCATACTTGTCACTTTTAATGGTCGACTGTTTTTGTAACTCCAACAGAGTTCAGTGGTGATGTACACATAAGAAGGTCCTCCTTTCTAATGAAGTGAATGGATTGTACGGCAGCCAAGGACCAGCCTATAAGGGTTTCCAGGCGCCTGCTCACCATATAAGTGAGGGTCCCAAAGATAAAAAATAAATGTTTAAAATGGGAATACCACTTTAACTAGAAAGCATCATCAGAATATGTTTCAGGGTAAACATGACTGTTGATGGGGAGCTGTTAGGTTGTATGAGGTCTTACCACTGTTTGAATCATATTAGCTACTCCTGTAGGTCTTCTTTTCTCCCTGAGTTTCCTTTTTTCAATCTGAGTACGATGCTTCTTCAGTGGACTGCCTTTTTTCTCCTTGGTTTTTGAAGACACTGGATCATGGGCTTCAACATCTAAAGCAGCTGGAGACTGGACTTTGTTGGAAGCTGCATCTTTATCACATGCTTGTCCAATATTTGAGGACAAGGTATGTGTTTGGCGTTCCGCTTCTTGTTGAACCTGGATCTCTACAGACTTACTGCCAGCAAGACTAGAAGTTGACCGTAGCCTCATTCTTTCTCTCCGTGCTTTCCATTCTTCCATAAACGGCACTTGCTCTGTACTATTACCCTTCATATCTCTGGACATCTTTGGTTTCTAAAAAAAGATTTTTACAATAAATCTAAGAATCGCATGAGAAACCCTAATATTGACCTTGTTGGTTAATCCACTAGTGTTCTATAATCCACTAAGTGTTCTATATCTGAAGGTTTTAATGAAGAGGTATTCCCACCATATAATGTTATTATATTAAAACCATGTTTTTTTTTTCACTGTACAGGTACCTCAGAGTGTCTGCAAATATTATGTATCACTCAAAAATCATTCCAGCAAAATCCTCGCTCCAAACACCAAAAGGTGCTCCTTCCCTTCCAAGCCCTACCATGTGACCATACAGCAGTTTATGTCCACATTTATGGCATTTCCATACACAGTACACAGTAGTACCTGCCTACGAATTTAAGTGTGAGTCTCAGAGGACACAAGCTGGACTTGGAACATTGGGTACTAAAATGTTATATCTATGGAAAAATTGCAAGTTTCATATTGCATTAATTTCTGCAAAATGCTCACTCCACCCCTTAATAACTTGAGGATCGGAGTATCCAAGTTGGGGTCAATTCTCAGGGGTTCCATTTATTATATCACCCCAGAGGCTCTACACTTCTCAACACAATCTGTATTAATCACCACATTGGGCCTCAAAATGTGCATTTTATAGTCCTGAGCCCTCTCATACATTTGTGCAAAAGAATAAAGCCACATGTAGGGTGTCTCTAAAACCAGGAAACACAGCATAATAAGAATTCCGACTTTTCACACTGGCACAAGATGTTGGGTACTGAAATGTGATGTCTGGAAAAATTGAAATTTTCACTTTGCACCATCTGCTGTTCATTAATTTTTGCTAAACACCTGTGGGGTCAAAAAATGGGGTCACTTCTCGAGAGTTTCATTTATTATTTCACTACAATGGGCTACAAATGCCCTTTTACTCCTAAACCCTGTTGTATGTCCAGGCAAAAGATTAGGGCCACATTTAGGGTGTCTCTAAAACTAGGAAGCACAACATAATAATAAGAGGTCTGACTTTTTATACTGGTACATGCTGGCCACAAAATTTTCACTGTGCACCATCTACTGTCCATTAATTTATGCTAAAGACCTGTGGGGTCAAGGATAACACCCCTTGGTAAAATCTGTGAGGGGTGTGATTTCTAAAATGTGGTCACTTCCTTGGGGTTTTACACTGTACTGGTACCTCACAGGCTCTGCAAATGCAACAAGGCACCAAGAACCATTCCAGCAAAATCAGCCCTCCAAAAGCCAAAAAGCAGTCCTTCCCTTCTGAGCCCTGTAGTGTGCCCATGCAGCAGTTTACGACCACTGTATTTGGGAATAAATGTTTGAAAAATTGTTGGTTTCTTTTTCTAGTTAACGCAAGTGAAAATTTTAAATCTAAGACTAAAGGGACATTTTATTGGAATAAATAAAATTTTTCAGTTTCATAGCCAAGTGTTTCTAAATTCTATGAAATGCTTGTTGAGTAAAAATGTGCTCAATAAACCCCTCAAACAATTCCTTGCGAGGTGTATTTTCCAAAATGGGTTCATTTGAGGTTGTTTCTACTGTAGGGGTAACTCTGGGTCTGTTCAAATGTGGCATGGCACCCTAAAACCATTCCAGCAAAATCTACCCTCCAAAAACCATATAGCACTTCTTCCCTTCTGAACCCTGCCATGTGCCCATACAGCAGTTTATGACCACATATGGGATGCTCCTGTAAACTGAAGAATCATGGTAATTAGAGTTGAGTGAACCCGAACTGTAAAGTTCGGGTTCGTACCAAACTTTAGGGTTTTCGGCACCCGCACCCGAACCCGAACATTTATGTAAAAGTTCGGGTTCGGTGTTCGGCGATTTTTATGGCGCTTTTTGAAAGGCTGCAAAGCAGCCAATCAACAAGCGTCATACTACTTGCCCCAAAAGGCCATCACAGCCATGCCTACTATTGGCATGGCTGTGATTGGCCAACTGCAGCATGTGACCCAGCCTCTATTTAAGCTAGAGTCACGTAGCGCCGCCCGTCACTCTGCTCGGATTAGTGTAGGGAGAGGCTGCATCTGCTGTGAGGGAGAGATCAGGGAGAAATCTCATCAAGAACTGGTTTATGTACTCAGCAATCTACAGAAAAAGTGTTTTGTGGGTGCAGTACACAATTTTTTTAAGCCTGCCCTGAGCCAACTACTGCTGAAAACGAACTTTTTTTTCTTCAGTTAGTCAATATCAATACATGATCGGCGCCATTTTATGCAACGATAGTGCACCAGCATAGACTATCTGAAAGTCCAGAAATACAGCTTTGGCATACTGGGGTGAAAAAAACCTCTAATATACTGCACATCTGTGATTACACGTGCGTAAGTCACTGTCACATTTAGGACAGAAATGCAGCTTTTTGGTTAGGGTGAAAAAACCCTCTAATATACTGCACATCTGTGATTACACGTGCATAAGTCACTGTCACATTTAGGACAGAAATACAGCTTTTTGTTTACTGGGGTGAAAAAAGCCTCTAATATACTGCACATCTGTGATTACACGTGCATAAGTCACTGTCACATTTAGGCCATAAATACGGCTTTGGCATACTGGGGTGAAAAAAGCCTCTAATATACTGCACATCTGTGATTACACGTGCATAAGTCACTGGAACATTTAGGACAGAAATACAGCTTTTTGGTTACTGGGGTGAAAAAACCCTCTATTATACTGCACATCTGTGATTACACGTGCATAAGTCACTGTCACATTTAGGACAGAAATACAGCTTTTTGGTTACTGGGGTGAAAAAACCCTCTAATATACTGCATATCTGGGATAAGACATGCATAAGTGAGTGTCACATTTAGGCCACAAATACCGCTGTCATATAGAGTAAAAAAAAATAAAAATAGAGTGCAATACCCTACATCAGGGTTTATATTGGCGGTTAATTATTTTTAACATACTTAACCACTTTTTACTTTGCTTTGTGAACGCTAACTATGAGGCAAACATCTAATAAGGGACGCGGTCATGGTCGTGGTGGTGGTGTTGGTGGAGCCTCTGGTGCAGGGAGAGGACGTGGCCGTTCTGCCACAGCTACACGTCCTACTGAACCTACTACCTCAGGGCCCGGTAGACGCCAGAATCTACAGCGATATTTGGTCGTTCCTTATGCCGTTCTAAGGATGGTAAGGCTTGAGCAAGTACAGGCGCTAGTCAATTGGGTGGCCGACAGTGGATCCAGCACGTTCACATTATCTCCCACCCAGTCTTCTGCAGAAGAAACCCATGCCCATCAGTCTGTCACATCATCCCCGTGCATATCGGGGAACCTGTCTGAGCCTCAAGTCATGCAGCAGTCTCCTATGCTGTTTGAAGACTCTGCTGGCAGGGTTTCCCAAGGGCATCCACCTAGCCCTTCCCCAGGTGTGGAAGACATAGAATGCACTGACTCACAACCACTTATGTTTCCTGATGAGGACATGGGAATACCACCTCAGCACGTCTCTGATGATGACGAAACACAGGTGCCAACTGCTGCGTCTTTCTGCAGTGTGGAGACCGAAAAGGAGGTCAGGGAGGAAGACTGGGTGGAAGACGATGCTGGGGACGATGAGGTCCAGGACTCCACATGGAATGAAGGTCGTGCCACTGACTTTCAGAGTTCGGAGGAAGAGGCAGTGGTGAGACCGAGCCAACAGCGTAGCAAAAGCGGGAGCAGGGTGCAAAAGCAGAGCAGCCGTCGCCAAAACAGTTCGCCTGCTACTGGCCACCGTCAACAGGGACCGAGCACACCAAAGGCAGCTTCAAGGAGTTCCCTGGCATGGCACTTCTTCACACAATGTGCTGACGACAAGACGCGAGTGGTTTGCACGCTGAGCCATCAGAGCCTGAAGCGAGGCATTAACTTTCTGAACCTTAGCACAACCTGCATGACCAGGCATCTACATGCGAGACACGGGCTGCAGTGGAGTAAGCACCTTCAAAACCAAGAAAGGGCTCAGGCCCCTCCTGCTCCCTCTTCTTCTGCTGCCTCGGCCTATTCCTCCGCCTCTGGAGGATCGTTGGCACCTGCCGCTCAGCAAACAGAGGATGTGCCACCAACAACACCACCTCCGTCACCAAGCATCTCCACCATGTCACACGGAAGCGTTCAGCTCTCCATCTCACAAACCTTTGGGAAAAAGCGTAAATTCCCACCTAGCCACCCTCGATCCCTTGCCCTGAATGCCAGCATTTCTAAACTGCTGGCCTTTGAAATGCTGTCATTCAGGCTGGTGGAGACGGACAGCTTCAAACAGCTCATGTCGCTTGCTGTCCCACAGTACGTCGTTCCCAGCCGCCACTACTTCTCCAGGAGAGCCGTGCCCTCCCTGCACAACCAAGTATCGGATAAAGTCAAGTGTGCACTGCGCAACGCCATCTGTGGCAAGGTCAACCTAACCACAGATACGTGGACCAGTAAGCACGGCCAGGGACGCTATATCTCCCTAACACTGGGTAAATGTAGTGGCGGCTGGGCCCCAGGCGGAGAGCTGTTTGGCGCACGTCCTTCCGCCGCCAAGGATTGCAGGGCATCATTCTTTGCCTCCTGTTGCCTCCTCTTCCTACTCGGCTTCCTCCTCCTCTTCTACCACCTCCTCATCCGGTCAGCGACAGACCACCAACTTCAGCACAGCCAGGGGGTAAACGTCAGCAGGCCATTCTGAAACTGATTTGGGGGACAGGCCCCACACCGCGCAGGAGTTGTGGCGGGGTATAGAACAACAGACCGACGAGTGGTTGCTGCCAGTGGGCCTCAAGCCCGGCCTGGTGGTGTGCGATAATGGGCAAAATCTCGTTGCAGCTCTGGGACTAGCCGGTTTGACGCACATCCCTTGCCTGGCGCATGTGCTGAATTTGGTGGTGCAGAAGTTCATTCACAACTACCCCGACATGTCTGAGCTGCTGCATAAAGTGCGGGCCGTCTGTGCGCGCTTCCGGCGTTCTCATCCTGCCGCCGCTCGGCTGTCTGCTCTACAGCGTAACTTCGGCCTTCCCGCTCACCGCCTCATATGCGACGTGCCCACCAGGTGGAACACCACCTTGCACATGCTGGACAGACTGTGCGAGCAGCAGCAGGCCATAGTGAAGTTTCAGCTGCAGCACGCATGGGTGAGTCGCACTGCGGAACAGCACCACTTCACCACCAATGACTGGGCCTCAATGCGAGACCTGGGTGCCCTGTTGCGCTGTTTCGAGTACTCCACCAACATGGCCAGTGGTGATGACGCCGTTATCAGCGTTACCATACTACTTCTATGTCTCCTTGAGAAAACACTTAGGGCGATGATGGAAGAGGATGTGGCCCAGGAGGAGGAAGAGGGGTCATCTCTAACACTTTCAGGCCAGTCTTTTAGAAGTGGCTCAGAAAGAGGATTTTTGCAATAGCAGAGGCCAGGTACAAACTTGGCCAGCCAGGGCCCACTACTGGAGGACGAGGAGGAGGAGGATGAGGAGGAGGATGGGGATGAAGCATGTTCACAGCGGGGTGGCATCCAATGCAGCTTGGGCCCATCACTGGTGCGTGGCTGGGGGGAAACGGAGGACGCAGACGATACGCCTCCCACAGAGGACAGCTTGTCCTTACCTCTGGGCAGCCTGGCACACATGAGCGACTACATGCTGCAGTGCCTGCGCAACGACTGCAGAGTTGCCCACATTTTAACGTGTGCTGACTACTGGGTGGCCACCCTGCTGGATCCCCGTTACAAAGACAATGTGCCGTCCTTAATTCCCTCACTGGAGCGTGATCGGAAGATGCGCGACTACAGGCGCACGATGGTTGACGCGCTCCTGAGAGCATTCCCGACTGACGCCGGGGGACAAGTGGAAGCACAAGGCGAAGGCAGCGGAGGAGGAAGAGATCGCCAACGCAGCTGTGTCAGCGCCAGCACCTCAGAAGGCAGGGTTAGTATGGCTGACATGTGGAAAAGCTTTTTCACTTCGCCGCAACAACCGCCCCAACTGCTGATATGGAGCATGTTAGCAGGAGGCAGCATTTGAACAACATGGTGGAACAGTACCTGTACACACGACTACACGTACTGACTGATGGTTCTGCCCCATTCAACTTCTGGGTCTCCAAATTGTCCACATGGCCAGAGCTTGCCCTGTATGCCTTGGAGGTGCTGGCCTGCCCGCAGCCAGTGTACTTTCTGAACGTGTATTTAGCACAGCAGGAGGCGTCATTACAGACAGATGCAGCCGCCTGTCCACAGCCAACGTGGACAAGCTCGCGTTCATTAAAATGAACCAGGCTTGGATCCCACAAGACTTGTCTGTACCTTGTGCAGAATAGACATTTATACCACCATCAAACATACATTCTTGTACTCAAGTCAAGTGCAATGATTCTTTTTTTTATTTATTTTTTATTTGTCCCAATATTTTGGGGGCTACCTACCCCAATAAAAAATAAAATAAAACTTGTTGGCTACCTGTTCCTCCTCCATTGCTGCCTCCACCTACAACACCACATTCACCGCCTCCTCAACCTCTGACTCCATATCCACCTCCTTCTCTAAGTTGCAGGTTAATAATTTGTAATTTTTTGTTATTTTATTTCATTTTAAGTTATTTCCCTATCCAAATTTGTTTGCAGAGCAGTTGCCATGCTCTTAAGCACATTTTACTGCCTTTTACATCCCTCTAGCCTTTTCAAGGACTATTTTAGAGCCATTTTAATTTAAAAAAAATTGCAATTTTAGTGCCCTAAATTGAAAAAATTCCAATTTTAATTGTCGGGTGACATTTTACCATTTTTGGCGTATACAAACCCCTGCTGTGCCTGGGTGAAAGGGGCCTAAATCTCTCAAAATCCTCTGTTGTATTGCTGGGTGACATGAAACCCCTTTTGTCGTGAATGAACCCCTGCTCTGCATTGCTGACAAGGGCCTAAATCTCTCAAAATCCTCTGTTCTATTGCTGGGTGACATGAACCCCCTTTTGCCGTGTGAATGAACCCCTGCTCTGCATTACTGACAGGGGCCTAAATCTCTCAAAATCCTCTGTTGTATTGCTGGGTGACATGAACCCCCTTTTGCCGTGTGAATGAACCCCTGCTCTGCATTGCTGACAGGGAACTAAATTTAGTGAAAACATCTGTTACTGATCGGAAGATGGGCGACTACAAGCGCACGCTGATGATAGCATTCCCATCTGACAGCGGGGGCACAGTGGAAGCACAAGGCGAAGGCAGAGGAGGAGGAAGAAGTCGCCAACGCAGCTGGGGCACCGCCAGCACCTCAGAAGGCAGGGTTAGCATGGCCTAAATGTGGAAAAGCTTTGTCAGCCTTGGAGGTGCTGACCTGCCCTGCAGCCAGTGTATAGTGTGAACGTGTGTTTAGCACGGCAGAGAGCATTATCACAGGCCGCAGCCAATGTGGACAAGCTTACGTTTATTAAAATGAACCAGGCATGGATCCCACAGGACTTGTCCGTACCTTGTGCAGAATATACATTTATACCAGCCTCAACCATCCATTCTTGTACTCAAGTGCACTTATTCTTAGTTTTATTTTGTTATATGTCCCAATATTTTGGGGGATACCCCAATTTAAAAATAAAAAATAACACAAATTAGCGTTGGCTACCTATTCCTCCTTCACTGCCGCTTCCACCTTCACCGCCACGTCAACCTACACTGCCACATACACCCATCCACCGCCTCCTCAACCTCTTACTCCTAGATCCAGATTGTTATTTTTAATTTTTCTGTATTTTATGTTATTTTAAGGCTACTTTCACACATGCGGCAGGACGGATCCGACATGCTGTTCACCATGTCGGATCCGTCCTGCGGCTATTACGCCGTGCCGCCAGACCGCCGCTCCGTCCCCATTGACTACAATGGGGACGGGGGCGGAGCTCCGGCGCAGCACGGCGGTGCACGTCGAAAGCCGCCGGACTAAAAAGCCTGACATGCAGTAATTTTAGTCCGGCAGCCTTTCGCCGTGCACCGCCGTGCTGCGCCGGAGCTCCACCCCCGTCCCCATTATAGTCAATGGGGACGGAGCGGCGGTCCGGCAGCACGGCGAAATAGCCGCAGGACGGATCCGACATGGTGAACAGCAAGTGTGAAAGTACTCTAAGTCATTTCCCTATCCACATTTGTTTGCAGAACAGTTGTCATGCGCTTAAGCACATTTTGATGCCTATTGCAGCCCTCTAGCCCTTTCCAGGACTATTTTAGAGCCATTTTAGTGCCATTTTAGTGCCCAAAAGTTCGGGTCCCCATTGACTTCAATGGGGTTCGGGTTCGGGGTCAAGTTCTGGTCAAGTTCGGGTCCCGAACCCGAACTTTTTTTCAAGTTCGGCCGAACCTGCCGAACCCGAACATCCAGGTGTCCACTCAACTCTAATGGTAATACATTTTGAGGTTTGTTTTGCTGTTAAACCTTATTGTGTTACAGGAAAAATTTACTAAATTGGAAAATCTGCTGACATTTTAAATTTCAACTCCATTTTGCATTAATTCCTGTGGAACACCTAATGGGATAACAAAGTTTCTAAAATCAGGTCTGAATAATTTGAGGGGTATAATTTTAAATGGGGTCATTTCTGGGTGGTTTCTATTATGTAAGCCCCTTAAAGTCACTTCAGACCTGAGCTGGTCGTTAGTTTTGGAAATTTCCTTGAAAACTGCTTTTAAAATTCTAAGCCTTCTAATGTCCTAAAAATAAAATAAAATTTCCAAAAACAAAAATGCCAACATAAAGTAGACATATGGTCAATGTTAATTAACAACTATTTTCTAAGGTATCACTATGGCCCTTTTCACACGAGCAAGTTTTCCGCGCGGGTGCAATGCGTGACGTGAACGCATTGCACCCGCACTGAATCCTGACCCAATTATTTCAATGGGTCTGTGTACATGAGCGTTTTTTTTCACGTATCAGTTCTGCGTTGCATGAAAAACACAGCATGTTCTATATTCTGTGTTTTTCACGCACGGGGCTTCGGTGAAAAAAAAGCATTGCATCCGCAAACAAGTGCGGATGCGATGCGTTTTTCACTGATGGTTGCTAAGAGATGCTGTTTGTAAACCTTCAGTTTTTTATCACACGCGTGAAAAACGCATCAAAACGCATTGCACTCGCGCAGAAAAAACTGAACATCTGAACGCAATCGCAGACAAAACTGACTGAACTTGCTTGCAAAATGGTGCAAGTTTCACTGAACGCACCCTGAACAGATCCGGAGCCAATCCATCACGCTCGTGTGAAAGAGGCCTATATGTGTTTAAAAAAAAGAAATTCCAATTTAAAAAATTGCAAATGTTTCCAAATTTTGAATATAAAAAAAGAAAAGTATAACATATTGACCAAAATTTACCGCCAATGTAAAGTACAATGTGTCACAAAAAATCATCCTCAGAATCGCTTGGATAAGTAAAAGTATTGCAAGTATTTCTCGTGATAGGTCATTAATATCAGATTGGCGGGGGTCAAGTTTCTGCCACACAGCCTGTGCCTCCTAAAGAGGTTTTCCGGACTTTTAATATTGATGAACCATCCTCAGGATAGGTCATCAATATCAGATCGGTGGGGGTCCGACACCCGACACCCCCGACGATCAGCTGGATGAGGAGATGGCGCGCACCGTGCGCACGTGCCATCTCCCTTCTTTCTTCCTGTTCACTGCTGCTGTCTATGGTCTTTGCCATAGACAGCAGCAGTGGACAAGAAGAGAGAATGGAGATGGCACGTGCGCACTGAGCGCACCTTCTCCTCATACAGCTGATCGGAGGGGGTGCCGATTGTCGGACCCCCACCGATGTGATATTGATGACCTATCCTGAGGATGGATCATCAATATTTAAAGCCCAGAAAACCTCTACGAGCTGGTGTCGATTTCTGTTAATTTACGGCAGTTTCTGGTGTAAACTGTAGTAAATCTGGCGGGCCGTGGTAGGGTAGCTAAGTTCTGCTTCATGCCAACGCCCACTGCCTTTTCTCACCACTTTAAAAAAACACCGAAAAGCTAAAAATAGGTACAAATATAGCGTGCACCATAATCTGCGACTTTTTTTGGTAAAATCTCCCCGCGGTTGGTCTATACTATAGGTACAGTAATGTCACAGACACTGCTGCAAATGTAGAGACACAGTGACATCACAATGTAGTTACACCCTAGAATGAAACCGGAACAGAATGTAAGACCTCACGCACACACCTTTATCCACAAACCCAAGGATCTGCAAAACATACCGGCGGTGTGCGTCCTGCACTTTCCAGTTTCCGCGGGTCCCTCACTATTGTAAAAATGCCTATTCTTGCGTTTTCTTGCTACCAAGAATAGGACATGCTCTATGTTTTTTGTGCGACAGCGGAACGGGCATAAGGATGTGGACAGCACACGGCGTGCTGTCCACATTTTTTGCGGCCCCATTGAAATTAAAGGGTCCGCATCCGATCTGTAAAAAATGCAGATCGGAAGTGGAGCAAGAATACAGTCATCAGTCCTTATTGTGTAGATAACATGGTCGGAATGCAGTTGCATGCTGTCAGAAAACACATCCAATAATATCAAGTACAATTATGTCATAGTATAGTCACAGGGCTGTTAGTACCGTGATGTCATAATGTAACCACTATAAAAATAAATAAATAAATAAATAAATAAAAGAAAAACTGTGGTAAAAATGTTTACTTTCATAGCAGTGTCTCTTTTTTGCTCATCCCTCTGCCCCTTTTGAACGGCATCCCGCCCTCTCAAAGCACTTTGGGCACCAGGCTGAATCTGATGACTCCTGGTGCCACATGGAGGAAGCAGCTCTCCATACTGTGGCTGGAGATTTAGCAACTCTTCTGGAAGTCCAGAAGATCGCTCCATTTTCCGGGGATGTTCCAGAAAATGTGGAAAATGTGATCTTTTATAATGTTACACCACAGGGATAAAATTTGGGTGGTCAGATGTCCGGCTTTAGGCTGGACAATCGGTTTCCTGGCACCTTGTTCAGACGCTTGGGTGTCCTCCTTTTCTGTGGCTCCATCAGCATTGCGCTTTCTGAGCGTGAGCTACAGCTGCAAGCTGACTGATTGAGGCTTCTCTCAGCCCCAGTCCATAGTTGCCAACTGTTCCGAATTTGACAGGACTGTCCTTGATTTTCATAGACAGTCCCGGCAAATTTGCGCTGTCATGGGTTGAAAATGGGTGGGGCTAACACAAACCACACCCATAAGTGGGTGTTCCTGTGCAACCCAGGCGTTCCCAGAGGCGTGGCTTACATGTCCCGATTTTACCAATTGAAACGTTACTAAGTATTGCCAGTCAGTCACTAGAGCCGGCGGACATGTCACCCATGACTTACTGAGGTTGAGAAAAGCCTTTAGGGTCTGCACGCAGTTCACATTAAGGTAGTCCTGGTTTTTTTTTTAGTATTATTTTGCCGGCCACTGTTACTGGGAGATGGGCGTAATTTGGAGAAGTTGGGGGCATAGTCTAGAATGTACACCTTTTTAGGATGAAGCAGGCGGCTGCCCTAGATAAAACTGGATTATTTTCAGAGTCAGAAGAGGGGTCCCAGCAGTCAGGCTTCCACTGATCAATGGGTAATAACCTCTAACCCTGGATAGATTATAAATGGCAGTTGTTTCCATCACTCTCATAGAATTTGAAAGGTGAGGCCATCTAGATGCACGACGACCACTCCATTGGAACTCCACCTTCTAGACTTGCTGCTAGGGGTGGCAGGGGACCAGGGTCTCCCACTCTAGCAATTGGTGGCAGTCCCAGCAATGGGATCCCCACCTACCTAACATTTATTACTAGTGTTGGGCGCAAATATTCGAATCGCGAATATTAATCGCGAATGTCGGTACTTTGAGAATTCGCGAATATTTAGAATATAGTGATATATATTCGTAATTTCGAATATTCTAGATTTTTTTTTCATCGGTAACCTCCCTTCTTGCTTGTGGGCCAATGAGAAGGCTGAAATGTCTTTGTCTGAGCTTAGTAACATCCCTAGCAACCAATAGGAAAGCTGCCTACCCCTCACTATATAAGAACCTCCCCAGCAGCCCTTGTATGCAGCATTTTGCAGTTCTGAGGGAGACAGCAGTGTTATTGCTGTGCTCTCAGCTTTCCTGTGTCATTACATTAGAAGATAGTTAGTTAGTTAGTTAGCTTATATATATAATACAGATAGTTAGTGGGAGATAGTCAGTGTAGGTTATATCCTGATATAGTGTAGCTGATAGGTTCTGCTGTCCATACATACATACATACATACATAGTGCTGTGATGTCACAAGTTCACAACAATACTTAGTGCGCCAATCACTAATAAGTAGTCAGACCTGTTAAAATGTGAAGTTGCACGTATTGCGCCAAAATATTCACATCATTAGTGCATATAAAGCTATTGTAATGTTCTGCCGTGTCAACCATTTTCTCCAGTCTCAGGAAACTTCTAGCAGCTTGAAAAATATAGCAATAGTGACCCACGCCTGTATTTCGCACGCATTATGCGAATATTACATTGCCAATTTTTCGCGATCAAGAAAATAATCTCGAATTCGCAAATATATGAAGTAACCATACATAAACAGTGATTAGAGATGAGCAAAGTTTTGAAAAATTCGATTTGGATGCTTCACCAAACTTTGTCAAGAAATTTGATTTGTTACAAATTACTTCATCATGAATTGTCTTCCATTGCATGGAGCGGCCACAATGACAGGGAACGGCGATCGCGCCGCCCCCCCGTCACTTAACTCCTCAGATGCTGTGTTCAACCATGATAGCAGAATCTGAGACTCACATTAAGGTGCTCAGAGGTTAATCCGGGGTTAAAAAATAAAAATTAGACTCACCTCATCCACTTGATCGCGGACAGGCCGTCCGCTTCGTCTTGATTGAAGAAAACCCAACAAAGGACCTGCATCGAGCTTGAAGATGTCACCACATGATCACACTGGCCGCGCGCAGTGACGTGGTGACGTCTTCACGCTCCCCGCAGGTCCTTTGGCAGATTTTCCTCAATCAAGACGGGAGCGGGTGGCATCTCCGCGATCAAGTGGATGAGGCGAGTATAATCTTTTATCCTTTTAGCCACCATTTTAGGAAAATAGATTAATTACCACAAAGGGTGAAGAAATTCAGCTTCGTGGCGAATCAAATTTTTCCTGAAATTCGGATCTAAGTCCACTTCGGATACTTCGATTCACTCAACACTAACAGTGATGAAACAACAGTAATAATCATAGCAACCTTTATTTATATTGTATCAGCGTATTCAGAAAATCTAAAAACAAATACTGCAAAGCATAAAAGGTACAGTGATGCAGTATGAGGCATGGTAAAATAGGTACAGTGATGTCATCTCAGGCACAGTGATGTAGTAACACAGGTACAGTGATGTCATCTCAGGCACAGTGATGTAGTAACACAGGTACAGTGATGTCATCTCAGGCACAGTGATGTAGTAACACAGGTACAGTGATGTCATCTCAGGCACAGTGATGTAGTAACACAGGTACAGTGATGTCATCTCAGGCACAGTGATATGCGAATTTAGCAAAAATTTGATTCGCCGGTTCGCCAAATTTTTCAGGAAAAATTTGGTTCGATCCGAATATATTCGTGGCAAATTACATTAAACGGCTATTTCCTGGCTGCTGAGAGCCTTTATAGTGGTGGAGAACACTGTGCCTTGTAGTATGACTGTATGAAGCATAATAGAATAGGCGGCATACACCGGCGTGCATAAGACAATCCTTTATTGGTACAAAAAAATTAAATCTTCGGGCTGGAGCATATGGTGCGTCGTAACACAGATGAAGTCGGCGGCGGCGGCCGTTTCACGCTAACTTGCGCTTCATCGGGCCAGTGACATGATTGCGCTAACACGCGCATCTTATACATGTCACTGCGTCAGGTTGTCAAGGCAACCAAGACGCTTAACTTCCTTGTAACCGCCCATACGCTCCAGCGCAGCTGAATATAGTAACTTATTTTGCATCACAGAAGCTTCCACCGGGACAGTGTCAAGAAGTCTATACCTTATGGCCAATTTATACGGCTGAAGCGTATAAACAACACTGAGGAGGGATACAATAGACAGTCAGAGGAACTAGAAGGTAGATTACTTGACAGAGGGTACAAGGAGAGAGATGTAGACACAGCCAGAAAGAAGGCAGGTTCCTTCACTCAACAGGAGTTATTGTATAGGAAAAAGAGAAATGTTCATAGTGAAATGGAGAGATTTGTTTTTTCATTCAAATACAGTCCCGCAGAAGGTCTCATTAAACGTGCCATTTGTAACAATTGGGATATCTTGAAAAATAAGGAAGGGTTGGAAGGGATTGCAAATAATAGACCACTTATAGCTTTTAAAAAATGTCATACTATAAAGGATCAAATTGTAAGGAGTAGATTCAGGAATAAAGCGACCAGCAATTGGCTGTCATCTAGTAGACCAGAGGGCAATTTCAAATGTGGGAATTGCTCCTTCTGCAATTACAACAACCAAAGGAAAAACCTGTCTTTTGGTGGGGTTTCACACCGAGTCCCTCAATTCATCACTTGCAGAAATAACTATGTCGTCTACCTGATCACCTGCCATTGCGGGGCCTTTTACATAGGGAAAACAATTCGTCCCTTGTTTGACAGGTTTAGAGAGCATCTAAATTCCCTTAAAACAGGCAAGGGATGCACTAGGCTCATCGAACATGTCCGCAATCAACATGGTGGTAATCCACAGTGTATTTCCTTTGCGGGGATTGAGCAGGTGCCATCCAGGTCCCGAGGTGGGGACAGGCACCATGCACTCCTACAAAGGGAATCCAAATGGATAATGAAAGCTGATGCCTTAGGCCCTTTGGGACTCAATGATAAAAAGGATTTAAGTTGCTTAGAAGTTACTATATTCAGCTGCGCTGGAGCGTATGGGCGGTTACAAAGAAGTTCAGCGTCTTGGTTGCCTTGACATCCTGACGTGTATAAGATGCGCGTGTTAGTGCAATCATGTCACTGGTCCGACGAAGCGCAAGTTAGCGCGAAACGGCCGTCACCGCCGCCTTCATCTGTGTTACGTCGCACCATATGCTCTAGCCTGAAGTTTCTATCTTTTTGTACCAATAAAGTATCGTCTTATCCACGCCGGTGAGTGCCGCCTATTCTATTATCCTTAATACAGTCACATTACTTGCTGCTAAAGCTGTGCACCGCCATTGGCGTGTTCAAGGGACAGGTAGTTGAGGACCAGGTACATATATATATATATATATATATATATATATATATATATTGTGACGTTCGGCAGTGCCACCTATCTCTCTTCTCTCCTCACCATTAAGCCTCAGTCACACGTCAGTGTTTTGGTCAGTGATTTCGATCAGTGATTGTGAGCCAAAACCAGGACTGGAGCCTCCACAGACATAAGGTATAAGGGAAAGATCTGCTCCTGTTCCGCCTTTAGAGCCGGACTGAAGGAAATCACTGACCAAAACACTGACGTGTGAATGAGGCTTTGTGTCTTGCAGTAACATGCATAGGGAGTCTGCTTTGGTAGTGAAACAATACTGTGAGTCCGTATGACATGCAGATGACAGGCATCGCTCTTAGAATCACTGCACACTTCACTTATTAGGGCAGTCACGAGGCCAAAACTGACCAAATAACTCAAGTATGAACTCAGCCTTACAGGTAGATAGCGCCAAGAAGAAGCGCACTCCTTTTACACCGTCGCCAGCTGATTCCACATAGATGTTATCAGAATCTGTTCTATTAAACGTTTATACAAGTAGAGCCCCCCGACAGAGTGGAGAGGGTGTCAGCAATAAATTTGTGTTGATGTCACTGATTAATTTGCCCTTCCTCTGATCCGTCAGAACAATAACCCACAAAAAACGGATCCAGTCTGTGGAGCACACGCCTTCACTCGGTCAGCATTTGCTCAAGAATCCACCAGTATTGCTAATGCCAAAACCAGGAGTGGATCTAAAACAGAGATGACACGTGAATGGAATATTTGCATGTCTTCTGTGTTTTGTACCCACTCCTGCTTTTAGCTAACAAATCATAAGCCAGTTGTGATGGGACCATACAGGCCTTACAGCTGCTACACAGACAGGATCCGTTGTGCGTCTCATTTTTCCTTCCTTCTGACAGATCAGAAGAAAGGTAAAATAAAAGATGATGTCAGCCAGGCTGAAAGGCAAAATAGTGGCGTGGGGAGGGTGGGAACAGCATGAGAAGTCCACACAGTGGACCTATGACATATTAATTAGGTGAAAGCAACATGAGGAGACTGCAGTGTGACCTAATGACAGAGTGTGGAGGTGGCAGCAGCAGCAGAATCAGGAGGAGGCCACAGAGTGGCACAATGACAGAGCCTGGAGGTGGCAACAGCAGCAACATCAGGAGGATACCACAGAGTGGCAAGGTGACATAGTGTGGAGATGGCAGCAGCAGCAGGAAACCACAGAGTGGCAAGGTGACATAGTGTGGATATGGCAGTAGCAGCAGCAGCATCATGATACCATAGAGTGGCAAGGTGACATAATGTAAAGATGGCAGCAACAGCAGCTTCAGGATACCACAGAGTGCAAGGTGACATAGTGTGGGGATGGTGTGGAGATTGTAGTTGCAGCAGCATCAGGAGGATACTACAGAGTGGCAGGGTGACATAGTACGGAGATGGCAGCAGCATAAGGATACCACACAGTGGCAAGGTGACATAGTGTGGAGATGGCAGTAGCAGCATTAGGAGACCACAGAGTGGCAAGGTGACATATTGTGGAGATGGCAGCAGCATCAGGAGACCACAGAGTGGCAAGGTTACATAGTGTGGAGATGGCAGTAGCAGCATCAGGGGACCACAGAGTGGCAAGGTGACATATTGTGGAGATGGCAGCAGCATCAGGAGACCACAAAGTGACCCGGTGACAGAGTGGGGCAGTGGGTGGCAATACCAGTACCTGCTAACGAAGGTGGGTGAAAGAAGGAGCCCTTTGAATCCGATGTGTGGCATCAGGCAGGTTGCAGCATCAGAGAAGTAGCTGAGGCAGGTAGCCAGAAGAAACCGGTCTCTTTTATCAAAGTGTTGGTGTGGGAACATGGATGATCTAGTCTGATGCATCAGGAATTGGTGGTTGGAAATCCTGGCTGATCCACGCCTGATTCATCTTGACAATGGTCAGTCTCTCTACATTTTGGGTGGACAGGCGAGTTCTCCTTGGGGTAACTATGGCCCCCGCCACACTAAACACCCGCTCTGATGCCACACTACTGGCCGGGCAGGACAGCTTTTCCAGGGCAAACTCTGCTAGTTGTGGCCACAAATCCAGTTTGGCTGCCGAGTAGTCCTGCGGATCTTCAATGTGGGTTGGCAGGGTGCTGTCCAAGTATGCCACCACCTGCTGGTTCAGGTCCTGCTCCAGGTCTACCTGCTGCTGGTGATTAGTTTCTTCACTATGCAGGTGAAGAAAGCTACTCATCAGCGACTGTAGACTCAGGCTGCTGCTGATGGAGCTGGTACTGCTCCTGCCACCCCACCCCTCCCCAGCAGCCATGGCAGTGGAACATGAGCGCAGAGGGACCCCCGGTTAGACCTGCAAGAGGATGGACGATGGCGCAGATAGGCGGCGGCCAACTGACTTCATAGGGTGTCTCTGTAGTAGTTCAGTTTGTCCTCCCTCTCAGTGGGTGTAAAAAAGGCCCCCATTCTGGATCGGTAGTGGGGGTCCAACAAGGTGGAGAGCCAGAAGTCATCCCTCTGCCAAATGGTGACAATACGGCTATCACCACACAAGCATGTGAGCATGCATCGGGCCATTTGTGCAAGTGACTCGGAGGGACTCCCTGCCTCCATCTCCACTGCATACTGCCACAGTGTGTCTGGGTCCTCTGTCTCGTCTTCCTCATCACCCTGTAGCTCCTCTGGCTGCTCCTGCTCCTCCTCTCCTGTCACCTGAGTAGAAAAACCACCCATTTCGCAATACATTGCCTGTGATCCAATGTCCTCCTCCCCCTCCTCCTCCTTTTCCAGTTCAGCCCCCACAGGGCTCATGTGTCCGTGAGATCTAGGCACCACGTCTCCAGTCCCCTGACCAGCCATTGTTACCACCTGTTAGTAGTTGAATACCAGCTCACCTGATAATAGTCATCAACCCCCAGTGCACGGAGCAAGTCAGGTAAGACCTTTGATAATAGAAGAAATAAACGTAGTTCCAGCACTTTTTGGTGACCAATTTACAGCATGTAGAAAAATCCAAACACTCCAACACCAGTTAACGCATTTCGGGCGAACCGCCCTTAATCATAACTGATTAAAAATGCCTAACTCAAAGGTATATATAGGTGGTGTCCACTTCCTCTAACCTAATCAAGGGAGGAGAAAAGCAAGGTGGTTAGCCACCTGTTAAATTGAGCAAGGCTTTGTTTCTTACACCTCGTGACCAACATACTAAATACATGTATATTTAAAAACATGTATGCTGCTGAAAGCACCATGCGAATATTGTTGCACTCGTTGTATTCATATTATAAAAATTTATGTGGCAATGAATATCCCACAACATTTTCAACAAAAATCACAAGGTGTGAACATAGGCAAATAAAATCATGTTACCTAGGCGTATTATAACTGCAGAAATACAAAAGTAGACAGGCTGAAAAACCTACCAGTAAAAATACATTAGTTCTTTTCTAAGATTTAAGCCTGATGAATATCGGGTATTTAGTCTGAATATCCAAAATGCTTCTCTTAATAATATCACTTTCTTTATGTCTCAACCTCTGGGGGGAGCTGTCACCTGTTCAATAACATAGTTTTGGAAGTTTTTTAATGATCCGTGTTGTGGAATAAAGTGTCTGTCTGCATTTGAAATACCTGTGCAGGAGGGGTTAGATATATAATTTAAGTGTTTAAGAATTCTGGTTTTAAATTTTCTTGAGGTGCTGCCCACATATAATAAATTGCATTCAGTACATTTAATAATATAGATTACTTCCATTGAATTGCAATTGATAAATGATTTGATGGGGAAAAACTCTGTGTTGTCAGAATTATGAAAATTTTTCACAGATATCACAAAGCCGCATGTTTTACAAGGGTGGCTTCCACATTTCGTGAAGCCGACATATCCCAAACAGGTATTAGGTGCGGCTTTGTTGACACGTGAAAAGAAAAGAGGGCGAAAGGGAATTAGTTACCACCATGTGTTCCAGGACATGAAGCAGTGGAATGACGTCGTTCATCCTGTAGTCCTGGTGACTGACAAATAACGTAGCATCTTCAAAGGGCCTGAGCAAACGGCAGGTGTCACGCATGAGCTGCCACTGGCTGACATTGAAGTTACCCATATGAATTTTATAGTAAATATAAGGAGATTATTCTCCCTAGATTGTTGGGGGTCTTTGCTGAATCGGTGGAGGATGGGAATCTGCCCGATTCAACGATGGAAGCCGTAATAACAATAATTCTAAAAAAAGGCAAGGACCCCACAGACTTGGGATCTTATAGACCGATTTCACTGCTAAATGCAGACGGAAAGCTCCTGGCAAGGATCTTGGCCACAAGGCTCTCCAGGGTCATTCCCTCCATTATCCATCCGGACCAGAATGGCTTCATCCAAAATAAGGGCACTCATCACAATCTTCATCGGCTTTTTGCCAATATACAGGCCCCTGGGGGAACCGACCGCTCCATCCTGTCACTGGATGCCTCTAAGGCCTTTGACAGGGTGGAATGGCGATTCCTGTGGAGGGTTCTGGTCAGGATGGGCTTTGGGGAGAAATTTCTAAATATCCTTAAATTACTGTATAGATCCCCTACGGCGAAGTTGAGTCTCAATGGGAGCTTGACTACTAGCTTTGATCTAAATAGAGAAACTCGCCAGGGCTGTCCACTATCCCCATTGTTATTTGACATTTACATTGAGCCCTTAGCTTTGGCCATTAGGCAGGACGATCAAATTAAAGGATTTGGAACACTAGGAGTAGAAGATCGTATTTCCCTATATGCGGACGATGTCCTCTTTTTTATAGATCATATGGAAATAACTCTCCCAAGAATTATCCGATTGGTTAAATTGTTTGGTGAGGTATCCGTCTACATATAAACTGTTTGAAGACCAGTTTGATGCCAATAGACCCGGTATCCCAAAAGGAGGCTTTGATAACCCAGCTGGATGTTGCTGACACCTTTCAATACTTGGGTATGATGATATCGCCCAAGGTTGAAAATTTTGTACAACTCAATCTGATCCCATTGATAACGAAAATTAGGGCAAAAATAGGGATTTGGTTGAAGCTCCCCCTATCTAGAGCTGACCGAGTCTCATTGGTTAAGATGGTGATTCTACCGCAATTCCTGTACGTTCTCAGGAATACACCTATTTGGATAGAAGACAAGACTCATGGAAAGAATAATTAATGACCTAGTTTGGGGAAGAAAACGAGTGAGGCTCAAATTGGAATACCTATACAAACCACTAGAGTATGGGGGTCTAAATCTCCCCTACTTCAAAGGTTACTTTATTGCTGCTCAGTTATGGATGTGCTATGAATGGCATAACAGTGCACTTTTAGGGAGCTTAGTAGGGAGTTCTTCATATAATAACATATTTACTCTTTTGAAATCTGGACAACTGACTAATCGAGACCGGGACTACAAAGAGACTACAAAATTACTTGCTAAAGTGTGGGTTACTATTAGAAGATGGTTGGGGGTAAAGGGATCACTTATATTCACGCCTCTTTGGCATAATGTTCACTTACAGATTCTAGATGGTATAGCAATGGATCAATTTTGGCAAAAGAATGGGATTCTTTATATCACACAAATAGTTAAGAATAGAGAGATTAAGTCGTTTCTGGATCTATCACATAATGTAGAAAACCTTTCTTGGTTTAGATATCTTCAGTTGCGGTCGGCACTATTTAGTTTGGATGATAAATCCCTATTGGACATAGATAACTCCTGTTTTTTAAATGAATGGATAGGGACGACACCTTTAAGAATGAAGATCACAAATATATATAAACTATTACATTAAGGCACGATTTTGTGAGACACAATCGCCATGACAAAGGGCCTGGGAGTTGGATAGTCCAAATATACAATTAGAAGGGTGGGGGAATATTTTTATTAATTTAGGTTTATTATCTCATAATTTTAACCATATTTTAGTACAGTTCAACAACTATCATAGACTATATGTTACCCCTATATGGCTAAATAAATGTGGGTTAAAAGATACCTCCAAGTGCCCTAGATGTGATACCTTAGGTGCGGATTGCTTGCACATGATCTGGGCCTGCCCAGAACTTAGAGAATATTGGAATGGTATCAACAATTTTCTTATTCATTAACTGAAAATACGGATCCCTTTTGAGTCACAATTGTTCTTGCTGAATGACTTCTCCACAATAAGTAGCCATAAATACCAAAAGATCCTATTAGGTAGAATACTATTACTGGCCAGACTCTTGATCAGCCGGAGTTGGTTCACTCGTTATACTCCAGAGTTAAACACCTGGATAAACCTAGTTAATAAGGTAAAAAATTACGAACGGATCCTTTATAGGCAGAGAGACACATATGAGAAATGGACTAGGATATGGGACGGTTGGAAGATTTGATCTGATTGTACTTTTTTTTTTTTCCCTTTCTTTTCTCCCTCTCCTTTCTCCTTCTCCTTCTCCTCTCTTTCTCTGAGGGGGGGAGGGGAGGGCGGACGCATCACAGGGCTGGGGTGGGGGGGAGATAGGGGTTGGCTTGGGGGGAAAAAATATGAATTATATAGAATTATTACTCAAATCCTTTTTCCATGTGTATTTGTTTTATATACCAATAAAGTTGTTAAATAAAAAAAATAAAAAAAATAAGTTACACAGGGGAGTACTCCTATCCGCTTGCATCATCAAGAAATCGTTGATGGCCTTTCTCTAGTCCAACATATGGAGGTTAGAATTCCAACAGGTGGAAATGTCGCATATCAGCCTATGTTGGGGGATGCCGTTCTGCCGCTGCAGCTCAAGGAGGGTGTGCTTTGCGGCGTACGAGTGGCTGAAGTGCATGCAAAGTTTCCTGGCCCTTTTTAGGATGTCTTGCAGATGGGTGGAAGACTTCAGGAACCGCTTCACAACCAGATTGAACACGTGTGCCATGCATGTTCTTCCCGTTGTCGGTCACCATGGTTCTGCAGCGTCCCACTACATGTGTGTGGGCACTGCTTAAAAGCACTTTTTGTCTTAACAATTGTATTATGCTGTATTGTGGTGCTTTGTATTAATGTATCTGCAAAATCCCTGTTACCAGGCAGATTTGGTGTAATTTATACATCCCACCACTAGATGGGGATATAGCTTAGGTCTTATATATATCTAGTTCAGGCCTAGCTATTGGGTTCAGACCAGAGTTGAGGTCTCTCTGAGGAGATGAGATCAGAGAGGAGACCACAGTTGAGGCAGAAAAAAGTTCAGTTGAGATCAGTGAGTAGAAGACTGATGCTGAGAGTGAGAGAGTGCAGATCTAGCACTTCTGCTCTGATGAAAGTTTAGTCCAAAAAGGGACAAGGAAAAAGGACTTATCTATCCAAAGGATAAAAGCCACAAGTCAGGCATCAAGGACCTTTGGGATATTCAGGTGAAGGATACCATAGCCTCCGGCAACCTCACCAAATTACACTGATATAGAAAATATCCGGCTAAGCTCCAAGTCAAACCTGAAAAGCCTAGAAACAGTGGATTTGCAGAATCAACTCTGTTAACATCAAGAGACTGCATTTTTGTACTGCTGCAACCAAAGTCATCCACAGTAAAAGTTGTGAGTTGCATCTTACCACTGTCTACCTCATTATTACTACTAATGGTTGTACCACCATTAACGGTACTGGCATCACGACAAAAACCATCAAGGGACTCAGCCGCAACAAGCACCCTAAGCACCCCTAACATCAAGGGCACCTCAACCACCATCTTGGCTGATGCTTCCCTACCACAGAGCATGCCCCGGAGGATTTCGTGCTGTCCACCTCAACACTGTGCTGCCAGCCCAGGGAGGCTTTCTGCTAACTGTGAGTAAACTGATGAACTGTGTGTTATATTTTGGCCCCTCATCGGTCCACCGTGCACCTCACGTGTCGCCCCTGCGCTACTGGCTGGCTGAAGTTCCTAATTTGAGTTGTCGGGGAGAAAGCCAGGATTCGATTTCTTGACGAAGGGCACGGAACAGTTCCTCCCCTGTGTGACTCAGTTCGCCCAGGGAAACGAGGTGCAGAACAGCGTGACACTGCTGTGCCCTGCACATGTGGTATGCTAGAGGGGCACTGTGACTTGTCCCTGCAGTGGAGGCTAAGGACATGGTGGAGGATGAAGAGGCGGACATTGTCGCAGGACCAACGGCGTGACAACGTGGAGGCGGAATCGGCGTGACCTGGCCAAGTTGCTGGTGTGGCTGTGCAGGAACCATATTCACCCAGTGGGCCGTAAAGGACATGTACTGTCCTTGACCGTAGTTACAGCTCCACACATCGGCGCTGCCGTGCACTTTGGCAGACCAACAGGCTCAAGGAGTGGCCCACTTTCTGTTCTACATATTTGTGCAGGGCTGGTACTGCCTTTTTTGCAAAGAAATGACGGCTTGGGACTCTCCACCTCGGCTTGGCACAAGCCATCAGTTCTCTGAAAGGTGCAGAGTCCACCACTTGGAAAGGGAGGGACTGCAGCACCAGCAACTTGGACAGGAGCACGTTCAGCTTCTGCGTCGTTGGATGCGTGCACGCATACTGCTATCTCTTGCCAATTGCTTTAATAATTGATTGCTGATGGAATGACTGACAAGGAGTAGGAGGAGCAGGAGCATCAGATGATGGGATTGACAGACAGCTCCTTTCGGCTGAGGTGGTGGAGCCTTGACTTCCTGAAACTGGGTGCGTGCCACTGGGTGATGCAGCGGTTGCTGCGGCAGGCTGGACCACCACATCGGGGCCACGGTTCTCCCAGGCCTTTTTATGGCGACGCTGCGTATGTTGACACGAGGCCAACATTGGCACCCTGGCCACGCTTCACCTTCTGCCCACAGATTCTACATATGGCCACGTTCACCTCCTTCGGCGGCTTAAAAAAAACTGCCACACCGCCGAGTAGGTTATTTTATCCCAACACTCCTCACTGACTGACTGCTACCGCCGCTGCCTCCGTCAACCCCTGCACCGCTACTTCCCCGGCAGGTAGGCTGCTGCAAAGCAGGTAGTCTTCCCCGGGCACGTTTGGCTCCCGACTTCCCACTGCTGCCACCCTGCTGACTCCCGGCCACCCTAGCGACTTGCTAGCTCATGGGCAAGCTGCCACCCTCTTCTCCTGATGATGATGAAGCCCCCTCTGCACCCGGCTCCAAAGTGAGATTGGCTTCATCATCATCGAGTAGTATGTGCACGTCACTGATGTCCTCCTCAACGGTCTCTCGGTCAGGAGCCTGGCCGCTCGCAACACCACCTTCCACACCACTCTCCTCATCACTACTTGCCCGAGTAGTGGAGGAAGCGGCGGATGTCTCCTCCAGATCTTGGCCGGGCAGTAGCTGCTGACCACCCTCTAGTAGCTCTTCCTCGCTGAAAAGTGGAGCTGAGCCTACAGCATATAATAGTTCTCTCGGTGAGGGAACAGAAAAGGACAGAGGCAGGTTGAGGACAGGTGAGGGCACAGGGCCTGCTCCCGGGCCATGCCAACTAAGAGTTGTGTCTGACGAACCAACCGACTGATGGCTGGGGGTGTCTGAAGTCATTTGGGATGACGTGGATGACCGAGTTAACCAATCAAGAACCGCTGGGTTGCTGGTCAAGACACAACCACTAGATGACACCGGGAGCTCATGCATCTCACTGCGACTCCTGCTGCCACGCTACCTTACTCTGCTGCGACCTCTGCCTGCGCCAGAAACATTTAGGCCTCTGCCACTCCTCTGTGCATGGCCTGGCACTTCTCATTCTGACATACTTTTAGCTGAACTAAATAAATTAAAAGCAAATTAAAACACCCCTAAAAACGACAAAAAATATTTTTCTTTTTGGACTGAAATAGGCCTCTAAACGCTTTCCCCACAAATAGATGCACCAGTGAAGTGCGTATATATTTTTCTTTCTATACTTAAATAGGCCACTAAACGCTTTTGCCACAAATAAGTGCACCAGTGAAGTGTGTATATGTTTTTCTTTCTGTACAATTTCAACACATATAACTGCAGAAGTGAACTGAAAAAATATTTTTCTTTTTGTACTGAAATAAGCCAGTAAATGTTTTTAGCAGAAATAAATGCACTAGTGAAGTGCATATATTTTTTTATTTCTGTACTGAAATAGGCCACAAAACGCTTTTGCCACAAATAAGTGCACCAGTGAAGTGCATACCGTATTTTTCACCCTATAAGACGTACTTTTTTCCCCCCAAAAGTGGGGGGAAAATAGCAGTGCGTCTTATGGGGCGAATGCTGCTGATTTTGCCGAATTTTCAATGATACACCCGCCGCGATGCCGCGCGGCGGGTGTATCAGCTGTGAGGGAGGAGGAGCTGGGGGGCATCTGCTTTTATAATGACAGCGGGGCCCGTGCAGTGACTGTATTCTACTACACGGGCCCCGCTCACTGTATATTATCGTATCTGTAATAGTTAATTGTTATGTATATAATCGGGTAATCAGGGCCTGTATACTTACAACTACAAGCGATCGGTAGCAGAGAGGAGGGAGGAGGCAGGCCGGGAGGACGGGCGCTGGCAGCGTGAGTCACTACGTCACGCGCCTGCACCGCCCACTTTATGAATGAAGCAGGCGGCGTGGGCGCTTGACGTAGTGACTCACGCTGCCAGCGGCCGTCCTCCTGGCCTGCCTCCTCCCTCCTCTCTGCTACCGAGCGCTTGTAGTTGTAAGTATACAGGCACTGATTACCCGATTATATACATAACAATTAACTATTACAGATACGATAATATACAGTGAGCGGGGCCTGTGTAGTAGAATACAGTCACTGCACGGGCCCCGCTGTCATTATAAAAGCAGATGCGACCCCCACCCCCTGTATTGAGGGTCATTCACTACAGGGACACTTATGGAGGGGATCTGTGGATGACACATAGCATAAGATGCTATATATGTGTCATCCACAGATCCCCCCCATAACTGTCATACACAGATCCCCATAACAGTGCCATCCAGAGACCCCAATAAGAGCCACCCACAGATCCTCCATAAATGTCACCCACAGATCCCCCATAAGTGCCACCCACAGATCCCCCATAAGTGTCACCCACAGATCCCCCATAAGTGTCACCCACAATTCCCCAATAACAGTGCGTCACCCACAGATCCCCCATAACAGTGCGTCACCCACAGATCCCCCATAACAGTGCCATGCACAGATCACAATTAGTTCAAAACCCACCAAAAGCACACCTTTTGGTTCAAAATATTTTTTTTCTTATTTTTCTCCTCAAAAACCTAGGTGCGTCTTATGGGCCGGTGCGTCTTATAGGGCGAAAAATACGGTATATGTTTTTCTTTCTGTACAATTTCAACACATATAACTGCAGAAGTGAACTGAGAAAATATTTTTCTTTTTGTACTGAAATAAGCCAGTAAATGCTTTTAGCAGAAATAAATGCACTAGTGAAGTGCATATATTTTTTTATTTCTGTACTGAAATAGGCCACTAAACGCTTTTGCCCCAAATAAGTGCACCAGTGAAGTGCGTATATGTTTTTCTTTCTTTACAATTTCAACACATATAACTGCAGAAGTGAACTGAGAAAATATTTTTCTTTTTGTACTGAAACAGGCCAGTAAACGCTTTTAGCAAAAATAAGTGCACCAGTGAAGTGCGTATATATTTTTTTCTTTCTATACTGAAATAGGCCAGCAAATGCTTTTAGCAGAAATAAATGCAGAAGTGAACTGAGAATATATTTTACTTTCTGTACTGAAATAGGCCAATAAACGCTTTCACCACATATAACTGCAGAGGTGAAATGCATATATATATTTTTCCTTTTTTGTACTGAAATAGGCCACTGAACTCTTTCACAAATAAATGCAACAGTGAAGTGTGTATATTTTTTTCCTTTTTGTACTGAAATAGGAGACTGAATGCTTTCACCACATATAACTGCAGAAGTGATATGCGTATATATTTTTCCTTTTTGCACTGAAATAGGCCACTAAACTCTTTTTACACAAATAACTGCAGAAGTGAAATGCGTATATATTTTTCTTTTTCCACAGATATAAGCCACTAAAGGCTTTTCAACTAAGATGCTGTGAAATGATTCCTCCCTATCCTTTCCCTGCACTCATAAATTGTTTTTTCAGTTTTTTTTTCACAATGACGTTTTTCCAATTGCTGTCCCTAGCGCCTTCTCACGTCTGTCCCTGCACTCAGAACGCTTGAAAATGGCAGAATCTAAAATGGCCGCCGTATTTATAGGGCTGGCTGGCTGTTGATTGGCTGCATGCATGGCATTATGGGTCAGCCCACCTTCCCAGAGTTCCTTGCCCCATGTCCTGACACGTGTAGCCGCCATTTTAGGAAAAATTGTGATTCGTTACCACAAATTTTTCCTGAAATTCGGATCGAATTCCACTTCATCTGATTCGATTCGCTCATCTCTAATAGTAACACAGGTACAGTGATGTAATCTCAGGCACAGTGATGTAGTAACACAGATATAGTGATGTAATATGAAGTGCAGTGAGATAATAACACAGGTTCACTGATGAATTATGAGTCACAAGCAAACAGTAACAAAGTAAAACAGTAACACAGTAACACAGGTTCAGTGATGTCATATAAGCCAAGGCACAGTGATTTAGTACCACAGGAACAGTGATGTAATATGAGGCATAGTAATATACAAAAGCAGGTTAAGTGATGTAATATCAGGCACGGTGATATACTAACACAGGTACAGTGATGTCATATCAGCACAGTGATATAGTAACACAGGTACAGTGATGTAATATGAGGCATAGTAATATACAAACGCAGGTTAAGTGATGTCATATCTGGCACAGTGATATAGTAACACAGGTATAGTGATGTAACATCAGCATGGTGAACAAACACAGGTTCAGTGATGTCATAGCATGCATAGTGATATAGTAACACAGGTACAGTGATGTCATATCAGGCACGGTGATATAGTAACACAGGTACAGTGATGTCATATCAGGCACGGTGATATAGTAACACAGGTGCAGTGATGTCATATCAGGCACGGTGATATAGTAACACAGGTACAGTGATGTCATATCAGGCACGGTGATATAGTAACACAGGTACAGTGATGTCATATCAGGCACGGTGATATAGTAACACAGGTACAGTGATGTAATATGAGGCATAGTAATATACAAACACAGGTTCAGTGATGTCATAGCATGCATAGTGATATAGTAACACAGGTACAGTGATGTAATATCAGGCACGGTGATATAGTAACACAGGTACAGTGATGTCATATCAGGCACGGTGATATAGTAACACAGGTGCAGTGATGTCATATCAGGCACGGTGATATAGTAACACAGGTACAGTGATGTAATATCAGGCACGGTGATATAGTAACACAGGTGCAGTGATGTAATATGAGGCATAGTAATATACTAGCACAGGTACAGTTATGTAATATAAGGTGTAGTAATATACTAGCACAGGTACAGTGATGCCATATCAGGCACAGTGATATAGTAACACAGGTACAATGATATCATATGAGGTGTAGTGATATAGATATAGTAACACAGGTACAGTGATGCCATATCAGCACTGTGATATAGTAACACAGGTACAATGATGACATATGAGGTGCAGTGATATAGTAGCACAGGTTCTATGATAAAATAGCTCTTACAGTGATTCAGTAACACAGGTGACGTGATGTAATAGTAAGTACAATGATTAAGTAACACAGGTACTACAGTAATGTATAAACACAGGTAATGTAATAATAGTGACGTATAGATTGCAACCTCACATACAATAAAAGAAACTGTAATAGCGTAGGGGCAGTAATGGAGTAACACAGGTACAATGATGTAATACAAGAGATATAGAAATGTAATAGGAGAAAAGTGATAGTATGACACATGTATAGCAGTGCAATAGCAGGTACAGCAGGGTATTAACACAGGTACAGTAATACAATAGGAGGTATACTGAGGTAATAACACAGGTACAGTAATACAATAGGAGGTATACTGAGGTAATAACACAGGTACAGTATTGCAGTACAGTGAGGTAATAAGAGGATGATGATGATGATGTTATAAAAGGTACAATAAGACAGGTACAGTGATGCTATAACATTGGCATAGTGATGTAGCAGGCATAGCAAGCAACAAGTAGGTGGCATAAGCATACAGGTAGAGATTGTTAATAATTGCTCAGTGGGCATTGCAGAGTCCAGTAATGGGGGGAGATGACCCCATGCCTGATACCTCCTTGCTGGAGAGAGGATCCCTCTGCTTCCGCCTGCAGTGTGGGAACTCCCTGGGGGAGGAGTGAGACCCCCTGCCCGAAGCTGTGCAGATCAGACACTGCTTCCCAAAGGACCAGAAACCTCTGATCCTGACAGGAGGAGCCTCGCAAACCCTCTTCCCCCCTCCCGAACACCCCAGACTCCATATATAGGAACGTGCCTGGGACTTGGCATGCTTTACTTCCAAAAGGCAGTGAATCATTTCCTCCATTTAACAAAAAAGGGGGAAAGCTCCTCATGATTGATGGTTAAATTTAGATGGAATTTTTTTTATTTTTTTTTACTTTGCAAAAAAAAAGAAATATGAAAAAAATGAAATACATGAATTGTTGTGGTTACAGGAGCCAACAAGTGCATGGATGATGAGAAGTGCGATGTGAAGAGTGTGCGGGACGCTGCACAGAACATGATCTGTGAGCTCCCCCACCTGACACAATGAGGTAAACACCAGCCACCGAAGTTCTACGTGATCTGCTGCAAGGACCTCTGAACCTTCTAATACACGTCGACGGAAATTCTCCACTGACGTGTCTGTAAATAATATGACTGATGTCAGAGTGTGACGATTGTACTGAAGTGAGCAGATGATGAACTCATTGATTCTAAACAAATTGAAATAGTTATGAATTTCCCAGAAACTTCAGTTTAACGAATCCAAAGTTTTGGGGATTTGTCGAGCATGAATCAATCGAAATGGCATCCACCATTTTACATATCATAATACAGGGAGGATGAGAAGATGAAGAAGGAGGATCACATGACCTCATCCAGGCGGGTTTGTCCATAATGCCTTGCAGTCAGCCTGAGCCAATCAGGAGGGACTAGAGCTGTGATGTCAGTAGACGTGTTACAGGCGCTATGTGAGAAACCAATCAGAATCTGCCATGTTTTTCTGTTTTTTGCCTGTTAGATAAGAGGAAAGAGATCTTAATTTACAGACTACAGCTAGTTTAGGGTCAGAGAGGTTATTTCACAGTGAAGAGAAGACAATAGTTACACACTTACCAATATATAAGTTGGCAAATTCAGGGAATGTTAGCCCTGCCCCCGGGAACACCCCAAGCCCACCAGAGAATGCCCAGTCCTGGGTGGAGCTTATATTAGCTCTGCCCATTTTTAGCCTTGGATAGTGCGAATTTGTTTGGACTGTCTCTGAAAATTAGGGACAATCCATGCAAAGTCGGGATAATTGGCAAGTATGTAGCTATACTTGGAAAAAGAGAAAAAAAAGTGGGCCCAGCCAGACTCGAGGGCGCCAACCCTGTAACGTAGTGTATGAATAAAACTAAATAGGAGAATGTAGTAATGTCTAATAACAATCAAAATACATAGTGGGTATCAGATAACACCTTAAAACATATCAAAAGATAAGAACAAGGTAAAACCAAGAAAATCTATGTTATGACTCACTTCACGAGGGGAGATAGTCTATGGCAGTGTTTTCCAACCAGTGTGCCTCCAGCTGTTGCAAAACTACAACTCCCAGCATGCCCGCACAGCCAAAGGCTGTTCGGGCATGCTGGGAGTTGTAGTTTTGCAACAGCTGGAGGCACACTGGTTGGGAAACACTGGTCTATGGGATAAACTCAAGACACCCATAGGCTTAACTCCCCCGCCAGGATCGCATGTAGAATGACAGGAAGAGGCCGCAGTCACCAAGTGGGTACGTCAGGAAACTTCCCTTTTATTGCAATCGAGGCTCAACGCGTTTCGGGGGCTATACAGTGCACCCCCTTCGTCAGGAGCAATAACATAGGACAAACATGAGTATGTAGCTATTCAGGTTTTATAATTATTAACTGAAATTTTAAAGACAAGACAGAAGTCAGTGTGCCTTTGTGTAACTTAGGCTGCCTCAGGCACACTGGCAGACATTTTATTGAGAGCTGCATCATTTAAAGTGGCAACACTCTAGTGTTAAATAGGTTCTCTGGGAATAATTTAAAATGTCCGCTAGCAACCTAGAACGTGAGGAGTACTGGTTGCCTCCATTTGCAGAGATGCCTAGGGGGTGAGGGGGCCTCACGACACACTACACTGTGACAATTGCATAAACGACATATTGGTGAGTGTTGCTGTCAGGCTGCTCAGCAATGATGACATATCGTAGGCAGGATCACATCATTACCATCTATTGTTCAGCAGTGTAGGCCACACCCTCTCACCTCCCTAGGCAGCTCTGAAAGTGGAGGCAACTAGTCCTGCTCACATTCTAGGACAGGTTGCTGGTGGTCATTTTAAATCATTCCTTTAATGTAAATCACCCCAACACCCCAATCTTCATCATATAATTCACAATTCAGTTAGGCTTTCTCAGGAAGGCTGTTGCAAACATGATGTTAATCAATGTTGCATGCATTTATACAACTCAATTTATTATTACTGTGAACCACATCATCCAAAATCACAATAAATCTTTCACAATATTAATCCAGGTACTGATAGTGTACCTCCTGACGTATTGGTGTGCGTTTCACCACTGGAGCTTGTTTAGGGCAAGCTCGAGTGATGAAGGTCCATGCCGATTTCTCCTGTGTGAGAATTTTTCACAAAATTGCTTGCCAACAAAACCACCTCAAGCTCTCTAGGCAGAGAATAAAACATGGCCATGAAGCATGGGAAAACAGAAATAGCCAGCAATGTGAGCAAAGCTACCACTTGGCCAAGTGGTTGGTGGTACATAGACTGCTGTACCACTTAATGGATTGCACTGCCTTTAGGCAACTTGTCAAAAAAAAGCCATCCTTGCCTTGCACTTTCACATAGCAGAGAATGTGGGCCGCTCCTTGGAATTGTTGCTGTGTGGCAAGGTGCATGCCTTGTGGAGTAGTCCTTACAGCCAAGGACAGTACATGTCTTACAAAGCGCACTGAGTCAGTGTTGTGCATGGCCATTTACAGCAGTAATGTTTGTGTAGGTCAGGTTCCCACAACAGATGCTTATCGACCTCTTCCATGTCCTTCTCAATGGACATCTACAGTATCTTCCCATCATGGACAGAAACGGAGCAGAGCATTGCTTCCACTCTTCCTTCCTCCTTCCTCCTTTCATATATGTAAGCTGAAGCAGTCTTACAGCTGATGAGCCTGGACAAGAGAAACCACGTAGAAAATTAGTTGAAAATTTTCTGTTGAATGTCTCCCCACCAACTACCATTGGGCAATGTGGTCAACAACAATGGCAGGAACATCGTGGCTGTACGGCATTTGGGAGAAATAACACATGCCCCTGCATGTGTCATGTCATAAACATCTTTTACAAATATATTGAGGCTTGCAGAAGATGCTCACCAGCTAAAAGCAAAAGATATATTTTTGTGAAGCATCCCAATGTTGAGAAGTGGTGCATGCAGAAGTTCTGTGGAGATAATCTGTCTTTTGGACTCCACAGCTCACTTGTCCAGGAGATGAAAGGCTTCAGAACTCTGGACATACTTTAAAGTCAGACTGTGAATCTGCTAAGGCCCACATCCTGCTGAAGATACTGTGGATCCATTTACTGTGAGTGCAGCAACCTGGAAAATGAGCAGAACTTAGTCTGTCATAGAGAAGGTGTCAGCCCATGGTTGCATAGGGAAAGTGAGAAGCGTTGCACCTCTATATCTGGATCTTTAAAGTGGTTTTCTAAGACTTTAATACTGATGACCTACAGTGCATTGAAAAAGTATTCATACTCCTTGAACTTTTCGAACATTTTTTTACGTTACACCCACAAACTTAAATGTATTTTATTGGGATTTTATGTGACAACACAAAGTAGCAAGTATGTGTGAAGTGAAAAGTTTTTAATAAATACAAATCTGGAAAGTTTAGTGTGCATTTGTATTCAGCCCCCTGAGTCAATACTTTGTAGGACCACCTTTCGCTATAATTACAGTTACAAGCAGTGCTTTAAGTGGGCCAAAAGAGGTGCCGGTACTCTATTAGGCGCCGGTACTGGTACAGAGAGGAACGAATGTGCGGTGGGGGGGGGGGGGGGTCCTGGTACATAGAGGAACTAATATATATGTGTGTGATGGGGGGGTCTGATGTGCAGGGGCCCCCTACACTGGGAGGGGGGGGGCTAAGCAGACAGATTGCCAACAGGAAGGGGGGTTGGGGGTGCTAGCAGGCAGATCGACAACTGGGGGGGGGTCGGATTAAAATTTTTGAGAACAGGTTCCCTACTACGGCGGGCGCGTGGCGTCGGGACACGTACACCATATATATCCAACACACATACATATAAATACACCATATACATGGTACACATACATAAATACACTATACTATACAGCAGCACGTACCTCTCACATCCAGGGCCTCCCAGGTGACGTCTCCTCCGATGTAGATCTTCTCTGTCATCATCTTCTCCGTTTGGTCCAGACACTTCTTTCAGCCGCGTCTCGTCTCTGCAGAGTGTGAAACACGGACATCTTAGTGTCCTCACTTTTCTATCATCATCCCCCAACCTGGAGTCCCCACAGTGTTATCCTGCGGCTCGCTGTGCTCCCCAATACCCCCAAAAACTATCCTGAAGAAATAATAGTGCCCCCATAGTAATTGTGCTCCTCATAGTCCCACCCATAGTAATTCCCTTCTAGAGTTCCATAATTAGTAATACTGCCCCCTACACTGCCCCACATTAAGTAATATGCCCCCCACACTGCCCCACATTAAAGGGGTTCTGCACTTTTTTTTAACTGATGATCTATCCTCTGGATAGATCATGAGCATCTGATCAGTGAGGGTCCGACACCTCCGCCGTTCAGCTGTTTGAGAAGGCAGCGGCGCTATAGGAGCGCCGCGGCTTTCTCAGTGTTTACCGCTGGCCCAGTGACATCATGACTAGTATCACTGGCCTGGGCGGGGCTAAGCTCTGTTCACTTGAATAGAGCTTAGCCCCGCCCAGGCCAGTTGATACTAGTCGTAATGTCACTGGGCCAGCGGTAAACAGTGAGAAAGCCGCGGCACTGCTATAGCGCCACTGCCTTCTCAAACAGCTGAACGGCGGGGGTCCCGGGTGTCGGACCCTCGCTGATCAGATGCTCATGATCTATCCAGAGGATAGATCATCAGTTAAAACAAAGTGCAGAATCACTTTAAGTAATATGCCCCCCCCCCCACACTGCCTCACATTAAGTAATTTGCCCCCCACACTGCCCTCCATTATGTAATTTGCCCCCCCCACTAAGTAATTCGCCCCCACACTGCCCTCCATTATGTAGTTTGCTGCATTTCCAGGAAATGCACTTTAATGCTCCATGAGTCATAGAGCATTAAAGTGCATTTCCACCTTCTGTTCAAGCTTTAACCTGGCTGGACCTGGAGGCCAACCCCCCCCCCTCCCCCAAAAAAATTTAATCAATACTATAATGGGGTATTAAATGAAATCATCTAAATATAAAGTCAATATGCGCTCTCTGCGCTACTTACCACACCTCCTCCTCCCTCAGGCGCGGCAGTGGCAGGTCTGGCTGGCTGTGTGAGTGAGTCACTGCTGTCACGTGACTCACCACCCAATCCATTAGCTCCAGACTCGAGTCCTAGGCCTGCTGGCTGCTCCTGCAGTGCATCCGCCGCGGCGCCACTCATCAGGCAGTCACACCCCCTTCACCACGTGACGGCCGGGCAGACGTGCTTGCGAGTAATAAGTAAGGAGAACTCCGGCGGCCAGCGGGTGACACCCCATCAGACTGGTGTCACCCGGTGCGGCCCGCACCCCCCTCGCAACGCCACTGGATACTGCCAGCTCTCCGCTGCGCTCCGGTACCGGAAACCCACGTACTGGGCGCACGGAGAGGTGCTGGTACTCTCCAGGGCAATTTTTGGAAGTGGCGGTACTGAGTACCGCCGCGTTCCGGCCCACTTCAAGCACTGGTTACAAGTCTTTTGGGGTTTGTCTCTACCAGCTTTGCACATCTAGAGGCTGACAGTTTAGGTAGACTACCATGTTTTGGTAGGTTTGCAGTTGTGCCATCAGATGATGGATTGATCAGAGCTCCGTGAGATGTTCAGAGTTTGGGATATTTTATTATTAACCCAGCTTTACACTTCTCCCCAACTTTATCCCTGACCTGTCTGGTGTGTTCCTTGGTTTTCATGATGCCATTTGATCATTAATGTTCTCTAACTAACCTCTTAGGCCTTCATAGAACAGCTGTAGTTATACTGAGAATAAATCCTCTGGATCTGCTTTAATCGGTGTGCCTGATCTTCACTTGTAAGTATTGTTTTATTGGTAAATGTGCCTCATCATTGCCTCCACGCTTAAGGGGACACCCCAACCAACACCAGGCAGAACCCCTGAACCATGGTGTGCCCTAAAGTGAAGAAAAGGTGCGCCCTTCTTATCACTGAACGGCTTCAGGGGAATGACATAGCAAGAGAAATGCTGCTGTGAGTAGCTAGTACTCAATTATTGCTACTACCATTCCTATTCTCTCGCTCTCCCCTGCGCTTCACTGTAAAACCCCCACTGTTACCAAAAACTAGAAGCCCGAAGCTGGAGTAGAAATAGCTGATCATGCTCATACCGTGTCAGTCTTGCCCATGTGGCTGTGTCTGGTACTGCAGTTCAGTTCCAATCCCTTAAACAGGGCTGAGCTGCAGTACTAGATGTAGCCACATGGATACTGATTTTCTAATGTGCATTGTCTTTCTAACTTTATTCTAGGATTTGATTTTGATGAAATAATGATTACGGTAGCTTTAGCTGCATTTTTTCTTTTTACAATGAATGCAATCTTTTTGCGAAAGCTGCTTTGCCTTGCTCACGGCTGCTTCGACTATTCGTGTTGGATACTTTTTGTCTCAAAAATGTTACTGTCCATAATGCTCTAGTAACTACTGTAGCTTCCCTTACACTCCTTTGCAAGCCCCAAATGGGTGTTGACGCACGTGCAGACACTTCTTTTTCTGATTATATCGAGTCTTTTATCTAAACGAGCAGACATGTTATCAAACACGTATGTGCCAAATCCCAAGTGCACATGCACTAGCTCTCACCATTGGTCCTGCGTCTTCGGCCGCAAGAAAATCCTGCGGATAAGGCTGCTTTCAAATCGCCGCTATTATTTTCTAATCTTCTGCTCTGTTATATGAGCAGAAGAACAGAAAAAACTGAATTGTGGGATTTGGCACATAACTGACACAAATGGAACCTAACGGATCCTTTTAACTATAATGGGATGGGATCTGTTCAGTTTCTTTTCCAGATTTTTTTTTTTAGCAGAGCAAAGATTCCTGCTTGGGGAACTTTTCTCTCCACTATTTTTGACAATTTCTTTGATGGAGGCTCCAACGCAGATGTGAACATACTGTATGGGCCAGACGCACCAGGCGAATGCACAAACCCCTAGCTGTTAGTTACTGCAATGAGCAGAACAAATATTTTGGCAAAAAATGAATTATTTTATACCTGACATTTATACCATGCACTTGTACAAGTTGACATATGTTTCTAGTACATCAAACCTAGAGTATTTCCTTCCCCTGCTGGAGATTTTTAAATCTCTATAAAGCTTGTTGTATATGTTACATTTGAAGAAGGGTCTAGTAACTGGAAATGCATTATGTTTGGATTTGAATAAATACCTTATTAGATCAAATTTGGCAAGTATTCGTGTCCAGAACTTTTTTTGAGCTTTTTTTGTACTTCTATCCACACCAATTTGTCCTGATGTCCATAGCAGTCCAGTCACGATTTCTTGACACCTGTAGCTGACAATCTGTTAAGGACAATAAGGGTGGAACTACTGCACCAACTAGGGCTAGACTTGGGGATAATCGTAAGGCCGTTATCCTGGCAATCCCCTGGTTTTCACCCTTTAACGTATATACAGGGATCTGGCCTTTGCTGCAGGGAAGACAACAGGTGGATACCTCTAGGAATAGTCCCAGTGTAGTTGGAAGAGGATCATAAACACTGGTGCAAGGCACCGAACAGTAAGGCAATACTCATAGTCAGGAAACAGTCAGCAGGCAGCATTTGTACAAATCCGTGACACTAGACCAAGGTCAGGGCAGGCAGCAAAGCGTCAATACAGTAAACAGGCTAAGGTCAGGACAGACAGGGCAGGGTCAGAGTCTGTAAACAGGCAGAGGTCAGCACACAGGTAAACAAGTAGAACTGAACACCTTTACTGGTTACTAGCAACTAGGCAACCTAACGTTCAGGCACCTTCCTCAAGGAAAAGTTTTCACTGTAGTGACAAAGTTTGGGGTGGTCCCAATGCGAGGGGTGCCCTGGACACTGTCAAGGTGTCACCATGTATTGCTGCTCTCCGGGGGGGAATGTAAGGTGTGGTGCACCCAATGGGAAATAATTCCAGAGAGCCAGAATTTGCAGTAAACCAGTGTGCTTATTTACTGGAGGAACTTAAGTGCAAAACAATACAGGCAAGGCATAAGGCTGGCTTACACAGTCTCCTCCCAGGCAGAAGAAGGTTCTGTGCTGAGAAAAAGCCTGATCTAACTGTCCCTCTCTCTGAGAAGGCTGGTATCCTGGCAAAAGGGCTGGTGGCCCAGAGTCTGTGATTCAGTCATCAGGTTGGCCCTCTGGTTAAAGGGCTAGTGACCCAGGGTCTGTGGCAAAGTATCCCCATGTCAACGTCTTCTTCTGGTCACCTGTGCGTTCTGTCAGAATCTATTCTACTAAACACTGGTCCCTATATGCAGACAACATGGGCTCTAACTTCTTCTAATGGGCTTTTCTAATAAGAGGGGTGGAGTGGAGATGCACAGCCTAAACAAAAACATTGTTGCAATTTCAGCCTGTCATAGACTTATATAGAGTTTCAATACGAGTCTATGGGAATAACTAAGCAGTTTTTCCAGACAGTCAAAACATCAGTGTGTCCGTTTTTTCCCTCTAAAACTTTGCATAGTCCTTTATAGTAACTGTGGAAGATTTCTAACTTATTAGTACATAGATAGAAAGTCCCTATAGTTTCTCAGTATTAGCTGGCTGTGCATTAACCCTTTCAATACTGCAGTGCAGATATAGTGCAATAACAGTGCAAATGAACAGGATACGTACATTACAATAATAACACAAAAGCGGTTCAACAATACAGTAAAAGTGTAAACAATGGCACAAATCATAGTGCAAGTTAACCCTTCCAAGTGCACTAAAGTAGTGAGTTGATGGCTTTGAGCAGGAGCAATAGGGGCAAATGTTCACAAATGTCCATAGTCCAAAGTCAATGGAGGAAGAAAAAAAGAATGCAACAGTGGAGCGCCAGCGGCTGAAGAAAAGGTAAGATAGTGAAAAAGCCCTAATGGGGATTTCAGAGGGACCTCTGATACACCCATTGGGGCTTGTTCACTATCTTACCTTTTCTTCAGCCGCTGGCGCTCCACTGTTGCATTCTTTTTTTCTTCCTCCATTGACATTAACTGCAAGTCAGGCCGGTCTGGACATTTGGTCCTATCTAGTGTGAGCTGCCTCTCTTGCCTTTGACGTTACTTTTTTCTAAGTTACCACATCCTGTGGCGCCCGTCTCACTACCCTCCCTTCCTCAGCCCTTCACCCACCACCCCATTCCACTTTTTTCCATTCCCCCACCCCTCTTTTTTCTCCTTTTCCCTCCCCACTCCCCCTCCCCTTTTCCTCCCCCTATTATTGATCCCCTTCTGATGCTTCTTTTTTGTTAGAATTTCTTGCATAGTCCAAAGTACCCTTGCTCCAGGGCACTACATCTTATAAACCCACAGATGGCTAGCCATAGGCTGGAACGGATCAGGACATGCACGCTGGCTCTTTTAAGAGTTGGCAAAAGCGCATTTGCTTTAGAAACAAAGGGAGGAACTATATCATCAGGAGCAGGCTGTGGCCTACAGGCAGGAGACACATGGGAATGGCAGCCTTGGAGCCTCGAGACCCCGGCAGCTTCAGCGCAGAAGGAGAGTAAGAGATATGGCACTCCTGCCTACTCCAGTCAGCAGGTCGGCAGTGGGAGAGGAGTGCCACAATAACACAGTCCATTTGATTCATGTAGGCAAGCCTAGTTGTTGTGGTTTATCCAACAACACAAGGTAAGACCATGCCCTCAAGTTTATCTCTATTGGTCCATGTGCTTATCCTGGGTAGCGCCCAACGCTGTTTTCTCTTCTTTTCCTAAAAGCTCATATGGATATGGATGACAGTGCATGAGCTACCTTACATTTACTTTTGGTACTGTAACAATTCACTCACTCTCATAATTCTGACATGCTAAGGTTCCTCCATTTTCAGTTTTTTATATTAAAATGAGAGCCTCCCTTCCCTTCAAACCTTATGAACCCCCCTCCTCGCTTCACCGCTCCAACCTCCCCTCGCCCCCGGCGATATTCAGTTATATTACGGTACAATTCTTATTTATATTACTTATCCCTGTAATCCTGTTTGCAATAAAGCCTAGTGGTCTGGATAATATTATCTCTAATAACACACTTTACCGAAAAAGGTCCTTAGTGGAAAAATGTCTGAATTAACCCCCAACGGCTGCTGCACATAGTGCTCTTAATTCAGACTGATCTGTGAGAATGTAAAAACCCAAAAAAGCTAATTTAGAACATAATCTAGTGATCAGTTTGTTTTTTTTGCAACTTATTTTCTTTTATCATCACAACCCACTTTCCCCTCTTCCTGACAACTTCAAACCTGCTCTAATGTCTGACATTAGAAAGAAGGAAGATTTCTTTTTTCGTAAAACGCGCCACCCTTGTCCATAGTCTGTGCCTAGCTAGTAGCTGGTAGCTGGATAGGGATTTAAGTAACCATACATTTAGGACACTGTTGCCTGGGCGAGGTTGCCCCCTATTTTATGTCAGAAGCCACCTGTGCTGTCAGGTTTCAGAGTACAGGGAGTGCAGAATTATTAGGCAAGTTGTATTTTTGAGGATTCGTTTTATTATTGAACAACAACCATGTTCTCAATGAACCCAAAAAACTCATTAATATCAAAGCTGAATATTTTTGGTAGTAGTTTTTAGTTTGTTTTTAGTTTTAGCTATTTTAGGGGGATATCTGTGTGTGCAGGTGACTATTACTGTGCATAATTATTAGGCAACTTAACAAAAAACAAATATATACCCATTTCAATTATTTATTTTTACCAGTGAAACCAATATAACATCTCAACATTCACAAATATACATTTCTGACATTCAAAAACAAAACAAAAACAAATCAGTGACCAATATAGCCACCTTTCTTTGCAACCACAGCCTCCCAGACACTGTTCAGAGAGGTGTACTGTTTTCCCTCCTTGTAAATCTCACATTTGATGATGGACCACAGGTTCTCAATGGGGTTCAGATCAGGTGAACAAGGAGGCCATGTCATTAGATTTTCTTCTTTTATACCCTTTCTTGCCAGCCACGCTGTGGAGTACTTGGACGCGTGTGATGGAGCATTGTCCTGCATGAAAATCATGTTTTTCTTGAAGGATGCAGACTTCTTCCTGTACCACTGCTTGAAGAAGGTGTCTTCCACAAACTGGCAGTAGGACTGGGAGTTGAGCTTGACTCCATCCTCAACCCGAAAAGGCCCCACAAGCTCATCTTTGATGATACCAGCCCAAACCAGTACTCCACCTCCACCTTGCTGGCGTCTGAGTCGGACTGGAGCTCTCTGCCCTTTACCAATCCAGCCACGGGCCCATCCATCTGGCCCATCAAGACTCACTCTCATTTCATCAGTCCATAAAACCTTAGAAAAATCAGTCTTGAGATATTTCTTGGCCCAGTCTTGACGTTTCAGCTTGTGTGTCTTGTTCAGTGGTGGTCGTCTTTCAGCCTTTCTTACCTTGGCCATGTCTCTGAGTATTGCACACCTTGTGCTTTTGGGCACTCCAGTGATGTTGCAGCTCTGAAATATGGCCAAACTGGTGGCAAGGGGCATCTTGTCAGCTGCACGCTTGATTTTTCTCAGTTCATGGGCAGTTATTTTGTGCCTTGGTTTTTCCACACGCTTCTTGCGACCCTGTTGACTATTTTGAATGAAACGCTTGATTGTTCGATGATCACGCTTCAGAAGCTTTGCAATTTTAAGAGTGCTGCATCCCTCTGCAAGATATCTCACTATTTTTGACTTTTCTGAGCCTGTCAAGTCCTTCTTTTGACCCATTTTGCCAAAGGAAAGGAAGTTGCCTAATAATTATGCACACCTAATATAGGGTGTTGATGTCATTAGACCACACCCCTTCTCATTACAGAGATGCACATCACCTAATATGCTTAATTGGTAGTAGGCTTTCGAGCCTATACAGCTTGGAGTAAGACAACATGCATAAAGAGGATGATGTGGTCAAAATACTCATTTGCCTAATAATTCTGCACGCAGTGTAAAATGGGTTCCATTAACGCATAGGTATTATCGTCCAGTTAAAACTACATAGTAACACATATCCGTTTTTTTATGTGTTTTTATTTTCTGATTGTAGATTTTTTTTATTCTGTTTCCTGAACATGATTATGAGGCGGCCATCTTGCCTGAGCTGTTCTAAACAGCATTTAGAAGGCATTAAGGGGGTATTCCTATCTCAGACAATGGGTGCATATCGCTAGGATATGCCCCCATTGTCTGATAGGTGCAGGTCCCACCTATCTCGTAAACGCAGCCAGCAAAGTCCAGGAGGGTGCCCTGCACATCAGCACCTGCCCTCCATTTATTTCAACGGGGCCGCCGAAAATATCCAAGTGCTGGCTTGCTATTTCCGTCGGCCCCATAGAAATGAATGGGAGCGGTGGCCGCGCAACAGTGGTGCGCTCCCATTCAGTACTATAGGGGGAGAGCGCTTGGTGGTGGCCGGACCCGGAGAACTCCGGGGACTTCCGGCCATCACCTTCCCCGCTTCATTCTCAATGTAGGTGCGGGTCCCAGAGGTGGGACCCGCACCTATCAGACAATAGGGGCATATCCTCGCGATAAGTCCCCATTGTCTCAGATTGGAATACCCCTTTAATTAAATTGCTTTATGGCAGCCCCATGGTCCATAGACACAATGGTCAGGAGGGGACCTCCATGACTTCTATGGGAGTTTCCTAGGCCTGCTCTGTGCCCTGTGCAGAGGTCATTGTACAAGGAGAAAATAGATAAGCTCTGACAATCACCTATTGCAAATGGTGGATCTATGTCTTATCTATACACAAAGGTGATATCCTTAGGCCTCATGCACACGACCATTGTTTGGGTCCGCATCCGAGCCGCCGTTTTGGCGGCTCAGATGCGGACCCATTCACTTCAATGGGGCCGCAAAAGATGCGGACAGCACTCCGTCTGCTGTCTGCATCCGTGGCTCCGTTCCGCGGCCCCGCTAAAAAAATATAACATGTCCTATTCTTGTCCGCGCTTCGCGGACAAGAATAGGCATTTATATTGCCGGTGACCGTTCCGTGACGCAAATTGCGGAAGGCAACACCGGCGGCTACCGTTTTTTGCGGATCCGCGGTTTGCGGACCGCAAAAAAACGGAACGGTCGTGTGCATGAGGCCTTGCAGGCAGGATTAGAACGACAGATAACTGATAACTATTAGGCAAGGTGGCCAGTTCGAAAACTGCAGGATTTTATGTTTTTTGTTTAAATATAGATAATGACATTGAAAATTAAAAATAACATCAAAAAATTCTTAACAAAAACGTTAAACATAAAAATGTGATTTAAACAATAGGTCATTTTCTGATATATAAAACTGTTACATCATTTCCAACACAAATTAAAGGGGTACTCCGGGATCAGACTTTTTTGTAGTGATCAATCCACTATCCCATACATCACCTTTGTAATGTATTCACGGTACCGATTCAGGTCCATTTTGGAGTTTGTTCGTGATATCACATAACCCTGCCAACGGCATTGTGCTCTTCAGCAGTGACGCCATGTCTACAGGCCACTTGGTGTTCAGACACCTCAGCAATGACGCATGCGCTGGCCCAGCACGCAGTAGGTGGATGCACACATGCATGCATGGAAGAAGGAAGAAAAGGGAAGGGCAGAGCATCGTACCCGGCACAGAACAGTGCAATGTACAAAAAACTGTAGAACACTGTGGGGATTGTTGAATTTAAATTTTTTGATGAAATTGGAAACCCCCTTTAAATTAAGGGCTCCTTTCATTCGCTATGGGACTGCCAGAGAGAGGCAAGTACAACGCGGCAATATAATATAGATATATTTTTTTCAATTGTATTTTACTCACCTATATAGCACTACTATATACTGCAGCACTTTACAGACATTAGCATCACAGTGTCCCAAATGGGGCTCACAATCTAAGTTCCCTATCAGTATGACTTTGTCTTTGGAGAGTGGGAGGAAGCACAGGGAGAACATACAAACTCCATGCAGATGTTGTCCTTGGTCTGATTTGAACCTGGGACCCCAGCGCTGCAAGGCACCAGTGCTAACCACGGAGCCACCATGCAGTCCCATAGCAAATTAATGGTGCATGCTTGACCTGCCGCTCCAGTTAACATTTTTGAGGTTTGGGCACTTTAAAAACTTCAAACCATTGACAGGTATATTGACTGAGGTGGCTCCTTCAGAAAACACTTCTCCAGTGGACAAAATTACCATCATTGGGATTGTTATGTCTACTCCATCCGACTGCTTTGCAGGTAAAACCTCAGTACTCTATATGTACAACTTAAAGGGGTGCTACTATAGTGTGCGGTCTCTTGAGACAATAACACTATAGTGTGTGGTCTCATCATCGGGACCGTTGCACTATAAGCAGCATTCGGCACAGCAATAGTACTGCAATAATACTGCACTGTGCAGTCTACTCACTGGGACCACACTCTACAGTAGCACAGTATCAGAACTCGGCATAAGGGCTCGTTCACACGACCGTTGGCAAATTGCGGTCCGAAATGCATGGGAACCTTCCGTGGGGCAGGTGCATGGGGATCGCAGACCGATTTTCTTGAATGGGTCTGCGATTCCCTCCGTTCCGCAAAAAGATAGCGCATGTGCTTCCATCACGCTATAGTAGCACCTTAAAGATCTTGCCCCATTTGGATAATCCCTTGACAAATGACCACAAAAATCAACCGATGATCACAGGCCTGGTTTCTCAATAGTTGGTCTATGTGGCTGTAGTATTGCATGGTGCCCATTTAAATTAAAGGGGTTGTACCATGATTAAAAGGTATCCCATATCCACAGGACAGGGGATAACTGATTGATTGAGATCAGAACGATGGGACCTTGAAGAATCCCAAGAACGTGGGTCCTCTTCCCCCATCCCGATAGAGCATCAGATCAAGCATGCAGCTGCTCCATTTATTTGCTATGAGACTGCCAGAAATAGGTAAGCATAGCACTTGACTATTTCCGCCAGTTCTATAGAGAATGATTGGAGCGGCAGGGTGCATGCTCGACTAGGGATCGAGGGATCAGTGTGGGTCCCAGCAGATGGACCTCCATTTAGTTAAAGCGGTTATCCCATGAATAATGTAAAAAAAGAAAATCATACAAAATCAAGTACAGGGCAACCTCCTTCTAACAAAGCTATAGAACCAGCCCTGTACCTGACACGGAACCAGAGATCTCCCCATTCATTGCTCCAATTGTTCTGCTAGATTTATTCTAAGCTGTCAGTTTAGGAGGTGTGCCCTTTCTCAGGGGGCGTGTCCTTTCTACTGCAGCTGGTGGCAGTTGAAGGATGGGACTGAGCATGTGCTTCCATCTCAGTGAGCAGGACAGAGACATTAGAAATAGAGCAAACAGCAGGTGGCGCTATACTGATAGAGTTCAGTGAATAACTCAGTAGCTATAATAATTTTTTTTTTACCTGCAGTTAGAAAACTAATCAGAGCCAGGTGCTGGTTTGAAAACTGTAGAATATTTCTCATGAAACAACCCCTTTAATATAAATTTTACTCATAGCATAACCAGTGGCGGATCCAGAGCCTGGTCTCGGGAGGGGCACTTACAGATTATTTTCTGTCCGCCGCCACAAAACAATGATGCTTATAGAACAGACTACACAGTGTAGAGGTATACTGTATATTGTGGGGCACAGTGTAGAGGTATACTGTATATTGTGTGGCACAGTGTAGCGGTATACTGTATATTGCGTGGCACAGTGTAGCGGTATACTGTATATTGTGTGGCACAGTGTAGCGGTATACTGTATATTGTGGGGCACAGTGTAGAGGTATACTGTATATTGTGTGGCACAGTGTAGCGGTATACTGTATATTGTGGGGCACAGTGTAGAGGTATACTGTATATTGCGTGGCACAGTGTAGCGGTATACTGTATATTGTGTGGCAAAAAAACATATTTCACATGAAAACTTACAGTTACTTGGCTTGGCCCTTGGGGATCTCGGACACCACTTCCACACTTGGCCGGGGGCTCGGCGGAGCTGATGTTGTGTTTTATCCTAATGAGAAAGATTTCATAATAAGGATTTGGAGAATGGGCAGTGGGATAGCAGAGCAGGGAGAGGCTGGTGCTGCTACTAGGGGGTCATACCATGGGGGAGTAATAAAGCCCACCATAATGCCCCCCCCCCCCCCCCCCCCCAGTAGAAATAATTCCCCTTATAATGTGACAGTGAAAAAAATACCCCCTTGTAATGCCCACAGTTGAGCTAATGTCCCCATAGTGCCCCCATAATGTGCCAGTATAAAATACCCCTATATAGTGCCCCCAGTAAATGCCTCCATAGTGCTCCTCTCCCCCCTACCTCCTAGTGCCCCCCATAATGTACCAGTATAAAATGCCCCAGTAAATGCCCTCAGTGTCCCCCATAATTTGCAAGTATAAAATACCCCTTCTTAGTGCCCCCCGTAGATGACCCTATAGTACTCCTCTCCCCCCTTCCCCATAGTACCCACCATAATGTGTCCCAGTACAAAATTCTACTGTAATGTGCCAGTAATAAGTGCCCCCAATAATGTGCCAGTAATAAGTGCCCCCAATAATGTGCCAGTAATAGCCCCCCCAATAATGTGCCAGTAATAACAGCCCCCCAATAATGTGCCAGTAATAACAGCCCCCCCAATGTGCCAGTAATAACAGCCCCCCCATCATGTGCCAGTAATAACAGCCCCCCATTATGTGCCAGTAATAACAGCCCCCCCATTATGTTCCAGTAATAACAGCCCCCCCATTATGTGCCAGTAATGACAGCCCCCCATTATGTTCCAGTAATGACAGCCCTCCATTATGTGCCAGTAATGACAGCCCCCCATTATGTGCCAGTAATGACAGCCCCCCATTATGTGCCAGTAATGACAGCCCCCCATTATGTGCTAGTAAAAGTATTGCATATATAAAAAAAATAAAAATAAACACTTATACTTACCTCCGTGGCAGCGATGCGATGCAGGCCTCTTCCGGCCTGTGTCCCGCGCTGTACGGCTCAGGCAGCGCGATGACGTCATCGCGCCGCCTGCGCCAGCCTCTGATAGGCTGCCGGCCTAGTGCCTGCACCCTATCAGAGGAAGGGAAAGGGACACGCCTCTCTCTCTCCCCTGTCTCAGCACAGTCATCCTTATTGTAGTCCTGAGGACGGCGATACAGATGACTATGGAGATGAGCGCTTCCACAATGCCACGCGGGAAACAGCGAGAAGGCCATAGCACTACTGCGAGCACCGCAGCCTTCCCAAACAACCGATCGGTGGGGGTCCTGGGTGTCAGACCCCAGCCGATCAGATGTTGATGATCTATGCAGAGAATAGATAATCAGTAATAAAAAGGTAAAAAAAAAAAACTTTAAAAGAGTTGTCCAGGACTTTTATGATTTCCCTCCCATCCCAGCCAGCGGTACCTGTGATGAAATCTGTATTTACCTGCTTTTCAATGCTTTATTCCAGCTCCATGGCTCCTGGGCTGCCTTCACTGGATTTCCATCCCCTTCTGTCTTCTTCCGTATGGACAGGTTCACGTACGCCGTTGCAGCTTGGCCTCCGTGGTGGCATGTCAGGATCTTCTAAGAGGCATGTGACAATGCGGTCACAACCGTAGAACTGGACTCTGTAAACAACATAGTATCACTGCTATTTAGTTTCCATTATATAATGGTTAGCACTGTTATTGGTAATCGCATACTGATAATAAAGATTATTTTTTTGCATTCATTTGAGTAAAGAGTTTCTGCAGCAGCTGAAGTTTTGGTTTTCTAAATAAGTTCAATAGCTTTGTGCCAGTCAAGTGTCTTCTGTGAAGTGCCAGCATGTGAGTGGAGGCCAGACATCGGTATGCCTGAAATGTGCCATCTAGCAGCACAGCCTCGTGCACACAGTTATCAGTCCATGTCACAGGACAGGTTGAGACTATTTTCTTGGTAACATGACCGGTGAGAAGAGCCCAGACCATTCTATGAAGAGAAATTATTACCATTAAAGGCAAGAAGCCGGAGAAATATTTCTTTGATAAATACTAAACTAAAGAAAACGTGGAATAAATGTATCATTAATAGGTGAGGCTGGTAATAGTCATCCTTTGGGTTCCTCCATGTTCAGGATGACTGAAGTCACATTGTACCTATAGGTGTATATGTAGATTAGTTTTCCTTGGAGTTGTAGTATACTGTATTTTAAAAAATAATGCACCAATAGCAAGCAGCATCTCGCAAGCTAAATATGGCAAATCCATGCAAGTGACAAAGGGGACAGATACGCCTATGAATAGAGAAAATTGAGAAAAGTATAAGGACAAGTGACACCATGTAAAGAGAACAGGGGGCACAGGTGACACCGTGTATAGAGAACAGATAAAATAGATGAGACCATTCATGGAGAATAGAGAGGATAGATGAGACCATGTATAGAGAATAGAGGAGACAGGTGACACCATGTATGGAGAACAGAGAAACTAGATGAGACCATGTACGGAGAACAGAGAGGACAGGTGACAGTGTGTATAGAGAATGGAAGGGACGGGTGACAACATGTATGGAGAACAGAGAAAATAGATGAGACTATGTATGGAGAATAGAGAGGATAAATGAGACCATCTATGAAGAATAAAGAAGACAGTTGAGACCATAAATGTTGCTAGAGGAGAAAAGTGACACCATAAATGGAGAAGAAGAGGAGCCATGTGAGCCCATGTATGGAAAATAGAGAGGATAGATGAGACCATGTATGGAGAAAAGAGGAGACAGGTGGGATCATATGTGGAACACAGAAAGGACAAGTGACACTATAAATGGAAGAGAGAGGAAGCATGTGAGACCATTCATGGAGAATAGAGAGGATCGATGAGACCATCTATGAAGAATAAAGAAGACAGTTGAGACCATAAATGTTGATAGAGGAGAAAGGTGACACCATAAATGGAGAAGAAGAGGAACCATGTGAGTCCATTCATGGAGAATAGAGAGGATCGATGAGCCCATGTATAGAGAATAAAGGAGACAGGTGAAACTATGTATGGCGAACAGAGAAAATAGATAAGACCTTGTAGAGGGAAGAGAGAAAATAGATGAGACCATGTTTGGAGAACATAGAGGACAGGTAACATTGTGTATAGAGAATGGAAGGAACAGGTGACACCATGTATGGAGAACAGAGAAAATAGATGAGACCATGTCTGGAGAACAGAGAGGACAGCTGACACTGTGTATAAAGAATAGAAGGGACAGGTGACACCATGTATGGAAAACAGGAGGGTAGCGAGGAAGTAATGAAAAACTATAAGGAAAAAAATAGGATATGTAAAAACTAATAAAAGCAGCCAAACTAGAGACCGAGAGATTAATTGCCAAAGAGAGCAAAACTAACCCTAAAATGTTCTTCAATTATATAAATGGTAAAAAGTATAAATCTGAAGGTTTCGGCCCTCTACAGAGTAATGAGGGGGGAGTTGCAAAAGCGATGAGGAGAAAGCAAAGCTATTAAATATTTTTTTCTCCACTGTATTCACTGAAGAAAATAAACTGTCAGATGAAATGCAGAATGTAAAAGTTAATTCCCCATTAAAAGTGCCCTGTCTGACCCAGGAAGAAGTACAGCGGAGTCTTAAAAAGACTAAAATAGACAAATCACCAGGACCAGATGGCATACACCCCCATATCCTAAGAGAACTAAGTAATGTCATAGCCAGACCCTTATTTCTGATATTTAAGGACTCTATACTGACAGGAAGTGTTCTACAGGATTGGCGCATAGCAAATGTAGTGCCAATATTCAAAAATGGTCCAAAAACAGACCCCAGAAACTATAGGCCGGTAAGTTTAACATCGTCGTGGGTAAACTGTTTGAAGGTTTTCTGAAAGATGCTATCTTGGAGTACCTCAATATAAATAAGCAAATAACGCCATATCAGCATGGCTTCATGAGGGATCGGTCATGTCAAACAAATTTAATCAGTTTCTATGAGGAGGTGAGTTCTAGACTTGACAGCAGCGAATCAATGGATGTCGTGTATCTGGACTTCTCCAAGACACTGTACCGCATAAAAGGTTAGTATATAAAATGAGAATGCTGGGACTGGGAGAAAACGTCTGTATGTGGGTAAGTAACTGGCTCAGTGATAGAAAACAGGGTGGTTATTAACGATACACACTTAGATTGGGTCACTGTCACTAATGGGGTACCTCAGGGGTCAGTATAAGGCCCTATTCTCTTCAATATATTTATTAATGATCTTGTAGAAGGCTTGCACAGTAAAAAAATATATATAATTTTTGCAGATGACACTAAACTGTGTAAAGTAATTAACACTGAAGAGGACAGTATACTGCTACAGAGGGATCTGGATAGATTGGAGGCTTGGGCAGATAAGTGGCAGATGAGGTGTAACACTAACAAATGTAAGGTTATGCACATAGGAAGGAATAATGCAAGTCACCCGTACATACTAAATGGTAAAACACTCGGTAACCCTGACATGGAAAAGGATCTAGGAATTTTAATAAACAGCAAACTAAGCTGTAAAAACCAGTGTCAGGCAGCTGCTGCCAAGGCCAATAAGATAATGGGTTGCATCAGAAGGGGCATAGATGCCCGTGATAAGAACATAGTCCTACCACTTTACAAATCATTAGTCAGACCAGACATGGAGTACTGTGTACAGTTCTGGGCTCCTGTGAACAAGGCAGACATAACAGAGCTGGAGAGGGTACAGAGGAGGGCAACTAAAGTAATAACTGGAATGGGGCAACTACAGTACCCTGAAAGATTATCAAAATTAGGGTTATTCACTTTAGAAAAAAGACGACTGAGGGGAGATCTAATTACTATGTATAAATATATCAGGGGTCAGTACAGAGATCTATCCCATCATCTATTTATCCCCAGGACTGCGACTGTGATGAGGGGACATCCTCTGCGTCTGGAGGAAAGAAGGTTTGTACACAAACATAGAAGAGGATTCTTTACGGTAAGAGCAGTGAGACTATGGAACTCTCTGCCTGAGGAGGTGGTGATGGTGAGTACAATAAAAGAGTTCAAGAGGGGCCTGGATGTATTTCTGGAGTGTAATAATATTACAGGCTATAGCTACTAGAGAGGGGTTTTTGATCCAGGGAGTTATTCTGATTGCCTGATTGGAGTCGGGAAGGAATTTTTTCCCCTTAAGTGGGGAACATTGGCTTCTACCTCACAGAGTTTTTCTTTTTGCCTTCCTCTGGATCAACTTGCAGGACAACAGGCTGAACTGGATGGAGAGATGTCTTTTTTCGGCCTCATATACTATGTTACTATGTATGTGTGGAGAATAGAGAGGATATATGAGACCACCTATGAAGAATAAAGGGGACAGTTGAGACCATATATGTTGATAGAGGAGAAAGGTCACACCATAAATAGAGAAGAAGAGGAACCATTCCAGACCCTTTATGGAAAATTGAGAGGATAGATGAGACTATGTAGAGAATAGAGGAGACAGGTGACACCATATATGGAGAACAGAGAAAACAGATGAGACCACGTATGGAGAACAGAGAGGACAGGTAACACTGTGTATAGAGAATCAAAGGGATAGGTGACAACATGTTATGGAGAACAGAGAAAATAGATGAGACTATGTATGGAGAATAGAGAGGACAGATGACACCATGTATGGAGAATAGAGCAGACAGGTGACACCATGTATGGAGATTGTAGGGGAAGATTAAAGGGAACAGACGAGACCATGCATACAAAATAAAAGGGTCAGGTAAGACCATCTATGGAGAATAGAAGGGATAGGTCACAACATACATAAAGAATAGAGAAGACAGGTGAGTCCATGTATTAAGAATAGAGACAGTTCCAGTACCTGGGCAGACATTCTTCTCCTTTCAGAGTTCATCTTTTAACTGTTTCCAAAGCCAGAGCTCCCTCTTGTGATTGTGTATGACACGACATGGCTTTCTGCAGTGGTCATGCTATACATGCCAGAGCTAATCTAATAGGACTGCCCATATAAACTTTATTATGAGCACCAACAGGTGCCAAAGATTGAGGTTCCATCCTTACTCCAGCCCTCTAAGAGTTCTTTTACAGGAATGAAGGATCATTACTGTGATCATATATCCCCCATCATTTGTCAGCAGCACATCCCTGTTTACACCTGGCAGTGTGCTGCCACATGAAAGATGTGATTTCCCAACAAACAAGCGCTTATTCGTTTGTCAGGTGATGTGACCTTTACATGGGAAAATTATCAGGAATACACGGTGTTGGTTCCCAATGATTGCTCCAATCCTCAGCCCTTGTAAAGGGCCCTAAGCCTTGTATCTGTGACCATCTATTCTACCTGATCTTGGCTTTTGACTACATTTTTGAACAACTGTTGGTGACCCTAATCTTGGTGATGACTGTTCTCTTTGGTCTCGATATGGTACTTCTTCTATATACGTTAAGGGGCAGACCTCCAGGTTGTACTGTTTCGTGGTCTTTCATGTTGAAAACAGGAGACCTGTTAGTTACCATGCCTGGAGACTGTCAGCACTAACCATAAACTGGTGAAAAGGAACCCTATACCAGGTGGGCAACAAGGATCAGGTCAGACCATGGGGCAAATTAACTAAGCCTGTGAGACCAGACAGTCTAGAAATGTTCCAGGTTTACCACAGTGGCTGATGTTGGATATTAAATCTGGCACTCCTTTAGGGAGCATTCACATGACCCTAAGTGGTTTGTAGTCACAGTGTGGACCGTGGTCTGCATGTTGTGGTGAAGTATAGGACATGTCCTATCTTTTGATGCAGAAGCACACAGGAGCCCTGGATGTTGGAGACTTTGTTCCTTAAATAAATGCAGTAATAATTCAAGAACTGTTCCACAACACATTAGTGAAATACCTATACTAAGCAGTGCAAAGCACATTACTCCTTCCCAGCTTTCCACAAACTGTCATAGAAGATATTTAGAGCAGCCACTAGGGGGAGATCACTGCATGCAGATTATTACAATTTCCACTGAGTTCAATAATAGCTGTACAAATCCATATGCAGGGAGCTCCCCCTAGTGGTGAAAGCCAGTAAAAAAAAACAAAAAACAGACATTGCTGTACACATATATACAAATAAGGGTACTTTCACACTAGCGTTTTTCTTTTTTCGGCGCTGAGTTCCGTCCTAGAGGCTCAAATCCGGAAAAGAACTGATCAGTTTTATCCCCATGCAGTTTTATCCCCAGGATGCATCAGGATGTCTTCAGTTCAGTCTTTTTGACTGATCAGGCTTTTCAGAAAAACGTAGCATGCTGTATTTTTACCTCCGGCCAAAAATCCTGAACACTTTGACTGAACGCCGGATCCGGTCTTTTTCCCATTGACTTGCATTAACGCCGGATCTGGCGCTGTGTGTTCAGTCAAACCGGATCCGGCTTTTGCATGTTAAACCCGAAAAATGTGAAAAAAAAGTTAAAGTCCATAAATGGCGGATCCGTTTTTTCCAATGCATTTTTTCATTGTGATCAAAATCCTGATCAGGATTCAAATGTAATCCGTTTTCACACGTTTTTCCGGATCCGGCGGGCAGTTCCGGTGTCGGAATTGAACGCCGGATTAAAACAACGCTAGTGTGAAAGTAGCCTAAATAATGAAATTAATCAGCACAAAATCGTTTCTTTTAAAAAGGAACATTGGACAGTAGCTTTTATAAAGTCAAAGTACATTTGACAGAACTTTCCCCAGGGAGGGGAGCAGGTACTGAGAAGTGCTATGGGATTCTATGTCTTATGGCAGCAGCCGGTGCCCATCACCGCGCCTCTCCTGCTGGTGGGCACAGCCACTGCCTTGCTCACTCGCTCCATAGCTGCAGGGCTCCTACAATACGGTCCCACCAGCATCCCTAAGTGCCCAGTGGGCCTAGCCACAAGAATAACACTGTCATTCTACACAGGCTGAGGCCTGCTTCCAGCTGGAAACACCTCTTACTCTCACTCTAAAGGTCAAGCACGCACCCTAATCATCTTCGGCAAATAGATGGTTTTCCTCAGATACTTAACCCCTTAAGGTCTGAGCCTATTTATATTTAACAACCCTTTGGGCAGCCCTCGGTAGGCAGGGAGTATGGTAGTTGTCACCTCACTATGGCACAGTGCCTCCACCTAAATCTTGCTTGGAGCTCTATAGGTTAGCAGGAGAGTCTTCCTCTTCTGCCAGGGGCCGACTTAAAAGCTCCCTGCCCAGCTCAGTACACACTCAACCCAGGAAGAGGTTAACTGATCAACAGATTTATTTGGGAAAGGGTGAACAATTGTGAAAAACATAAAGATAATGCAATAAAAGGAACAAAGCACAGATTGCAATTCTATCTAAGAAAAACCCCTGATGAAGGGGGTGGACTACCTGTAACAGTAAGCAGTGATGGTGATCACACACACTCTCCTTAGGAAGATAAATACAGTATGCACTTCTCAGCTACCTACTCCTAGCACTCAGCTTACTATACCCTACTACCCCAGTTGCAGAAAACGTTGGCACGCTAATGTTGGTGCACTTACGATTGTCCTGCCCGGGAACCAGCTGGGAGCTGTAGCATTCAGAAGCTTGGTTGGCAGTGGAGTCGGGGGCAATAGCCTCATGGGATGCAGGCTTCGCTGTAGTGGTAATGCAGCAGCTGACTCTTCCCTTCTTGCACTGGAAACACAGGAACTGTCTGGGCTGTGCTGTAGGGTTAATGCAGCTGAGCTTAATCTGTTCTCATACAGGAATTACAAGAGCTGTCAAGACTGTGCCATAATGTCTGCACAGAAGCAAGGTACACTTCTGTCTGTGGAGATCTCTCAGTCTCTCTATCTGCTGGCCATGCTGCTGTATCTAAGATGGCTGCTGTTCCTCTTCCTTACTTAGCCTTTCCCCCTGGCCCCTCTGCTATTTGCTGCAGGGAGGAGCAAGTGCTCATGGGATTTGTAGTCCACTTCACCTTAGAAGAATCAGCACTAGTACCTGCTGCTGCGAGTTCCCGATTGTAATTGAAACAAACACACACCATTTCCAGGCCATATAGGCACAGGGGAGAAATATGGCCACATGTTAATGAAATTTGGGTGTATCACTCTGGGGACCTTAGTAACATTCCCCATTGTATCATAGGTTAGCATCATTTGGGGCCTAGGGTCTGAGATGAGTGTGTACTATAGAAGCATCTTCCTCGACCCCTGGCTCTTCACTTTCAGGTTCGGGCTCCATCATGGCTATTTCTTTATCTGGTGGCTCCATCTCCTCTGAACTCTCCCTCGACTGGGGTCAGAGAGAGCTGAATCCTGGACTAGATTATTTTGGATAGTCCACATCAAGCAACTGATCCACACTGTCCTGAACAAAGGGCCTGGGGTTGCTTGCCCATCCATAATCTATACCCCATTCATCACTTGAATCACGCTCACTTCCTTCAGGAGGAACACTTGGACTAATCCCTCAGTGGTGGCTGGGGGTGGTTGACTTAGATCCATCTGGTTTTGACCGTCTCCATCGGACAGTCTGACCCACAGGTAACAGGTGCTCACGATGATAGGTTTTGATGCCACTCTCTGGCTTCACTCTGTATGCTTTTCTACCACCACACAGGGTTCCGGATTCCACAGATCAGCAAGCTTGTGCTTTCTGTGAAGGCCCAGCTATTGAATGAGGACTCTATTCCCAGGCTGCAGAATCTGCTCTCTGACTCTGCGGTCATACCAGATCTTGTTTTGCCTTCTTGATCGACTGCAAACCCTGTCAGCCAATCTGTAAGCCTCCTTCATTTCCTCCTTTAACTGAAATGCACACTTCAGATAGGTCTTCCCAGATGATTGGTTAGATGATGAAACTAATATCCACTGTTAGTCGAGCTTCCCTCCCGAACAGGAAGAAAGGGGAGCACCCGGTCGACTCATTTTTGGTATAATTATAGGCATGAACTAACTGACTTATGTGCTGGCTCCAGTGTCCTGTCTACTTGGGGTCTAGAGTGCCCAACATGTTTAAAAGGGTATGGTTGAACTTTTCTGGTTGAGGATCCCCTTGAGGGTGGAAAGGTGTGGTTCTAGACTTTTTGATCCTGCAGATCTCACACAACTCTTTAATCAGCCGGCTATCAAAGTCTCTTCCTTGGTCAGTGTGGATGTGGGCTGGCAGTCCATAATGTACAAAGAACTTCTCCAACAATGTTTTGGCCACAGTGACTGCACTCTGATATTTGGTGGAGTAGGCTTGGGCATAACAGGTGAGGTGGTCAGTGAACACCAATACATTACTGACATTACCCTCGTCAGGCTCAATGAAGAGGAAATCAATTCCCACTAGATCTGGTGGGCCCTGACTGGTGATGTTGACAAGAGGGGCTGATCGATTGGGCAAAGTCTTTCTCAGAACACACAGTGCACAGACTGGGGAAGACGGGATACGGAGTCAGAATCAATGTTGGTGGATCCTGGATAGTACTTCAAGCTGAAATCATATACCACCAGAGAGGCAAGCCACCGGTGTCCCATAGCATGTAGCTTGGCTGTGGTTCTCACGTAGGTCAGAGGATTGTTGTCGGTATGGACTTCAAAATGCACCCCATAGAGGTACTCATGCAGCTTGCCCACTTCAAGGCTAGGAACTCCAGCTTATGCACTGGGTAGTTGCGCTCACTGGAAGTAAGAGAACCATTATGTTCCTGATACAGGATAGATCCGAGACCCTCAAAGGAGGCAACCACATTCAGCACATATGGCTTGTTCGAGTCTGCATAAGCTAATACCGGGGCATGTGTTAGGCAGGACTTCAGCTTCTCAAACGCCTCATCGCAAGCAGGAGTCAACCTTTCTCCAAACGGCTCGTTAACCCTGAAATAGGCATGCCTAGCGGTCTTCTTAGAAAGAGTGGTCAATCTTGGGAGAGGATACCCCTGGGTGAGAGAAGTCAGAGGCTTCGCAATCTTCGAGTTCTGTGGCACAAATCTTCGGTAGTACCCACAGAATCCAAAAAGAGACTTGAGCTCCCCCAACTTGGTAGGCTTGGGCCATTGGACTACAGCTTCCAATTTGTCTGGGTCTGTAGAGTTTCCTTCACTGCTGACGAAGTGTCCCACATATTTCACAGCCTTCTGGCAGAACCAACATTTGTTAATGGATAACTTGAGCCCAGATTTTTTTTTTAACCAATCCAGCAGCTTGAACAGTCTCTGGTTTTGCTTTTCTAGGGTCTGCCCAAACACGATCAGGTCATATAAGTAGACAAGTACTTCCCGGAAGTTCATGTCTCCCATCACCTTTATTAACATGTGTAAGGGTGTAAGCATGATTTACCAATGTAATTGAATGTAGAGTGTAAATTGCCTGCTATAATTCGTTTGGTAAGTAGATGGCAGCAAAGGACTAATCTACATTGAAGTTTACTATAGAGAAAATTCTTATATTCATTTACCCTGTAAAGTCAAAATACCGATAATTTAGGGGCAGGCTAGGACTTTTAGAGGGGTTATGGCGAACTGTAAATGCAGGTTTAAGGCTGCACTTTGAAAATTACTTGCTGCATCACAGTCTCCCTGTGAAGGGGAGGGGTTTCCTGGCAGAGGTGAATGCTGTGGACGTCAGGAGAGAACCCCTGTGGAGTCAGAAAGGGATTTGCGGCTCACAGGGTAGAAGGACACCAGCCCCAAGGAAGACACTTGTAGCGCCGCCCCCAGGAAACACGTGGCTGGCGGTCCGGTTCGTGCTTGAGTGAACCGGGAGATCAATAAAAAGCACCAAGAGACTGCCAAGAACTGTAAGTGCGGCTCTGCCGCGTCACACCTCGTTGTACTGTACCAGTGACACTTTGGGGACATATAAGAAAGCGGCAAGATACAGACTTCACCTTGTTGGATGACAAATAGTGTTGCGCAATACTTAAGGGTGCACCCCAAAGACAAAGCTCGCTCAGGAACATTCGGGCACAGCCAGGCTGCTTTATGGACTGTGGGGGAATATTTCACAATAGCTAGTTTAGCGTTAGGCAGTATTACTGTTACTGTTTGATTTATGCTCTGTTGTTATCCTGTTTATATATGCCTAGCCACTTATCCATTACTACTGTTCAGTAAACTTTACTGCTGGGTAAGAACTGTTGTCTGTGTCTGTGTGGCATCGTGTACCCTCTGTACCTATGGACCCAGCCCTCGGTCCTCTTTCACATGCACCTTTGGAATGTGGCAGGAGCACCCTTAACTCCTTGGGGCATCCTCCGGTGCAGGTAGAACCCAGTGGGGCAAATGAAAGCGGTCTTCTCTTGATCCTCTTTACTCATGGGTATCTGGTAGCAGCCACTCCGAAGATCCAACACAGTAAACCACCCGCTGCCCTGTAAGCAATCCAAGCTTCATCAATCCTGGGAATTTTATATTAGTCAGGGACAGTGCGTTTGCTCAGAGTCCGGTAATCCATACACAGACGGATTTCTCCATTCTTCTTCCAAGCAATTACTATGGGAGAATCATACAGGCTGTTTGACTTGATGATTACTCAAGTGCCCAACAGGCCTTTTAGGTGCTAGCTGACATCTTCGATGTCTGCGGGAGCTAGCCTTCGAGATCTCTCTCGGAAAGGCTTCTCATCATTCATCTGGATGCAATGCTCTACTCCTTGAGTCAGGCCCAAATCCCAATCTGCCAATGAGAAAGCAGCACCACGTTCCATCATGCCTGCTACTAGCGACTCCTTTTTGTCCTCTGTCAGGTCACTACCTTCAAAGCAGGGATCAAAATATTCAGGGAGGACCTCCCCTCTCTTTGCCTCTTCCTTTCTCACATAAGGAGTTAGACAAGCTGGGTGAATGGTGAGAGTCTGCAAAACATTGTATCCCACGACTTCAAGGCACCACTGTGCTAGTGTAAGGAAGATGTTTGCATTTGTCCCCACTGTTATAGGTACTGATCTCAAGTCAGCTTCTGCCTCCGGGCAGACTAAAACTATGATAGGCATCTCCTTCTACACTCCCGCAACTCTCTTTGGGAACTAAATCCTCGGTATGGGTAGCTATGTTCACTCAGTCCCCAAACCACGAGTCTAGATAAGGCTGTATGGACACCTCCGATAGGTGTTTCTTGTACCATTTGTCATCATCAGACACATTGAGGAGTTCATCACATCCTGCAAAACTATATTCGTCAGCAGTACTCGTCTGTTCACACCCCGTTTACGTTTCCCTCTGTGAAAGTTTCAATGGCATCTGTTACTGTCAATCTCAGCAGTGCCTCCACTGTAACACCCCTTTGGGCAGCCCTCGGTAGGCAGGGTGTTTGGTGTTTCTCATCTCAGTATGGCGCAGTGCCTCCACCCAAATCTTGCTTGGAGCTCTATAGGTTAGCAGGAGTGTCTTCCTCTTCTTCCCAGCTCAGTACACACTCACTCCAGGAAGGAGTTAACTGATCAACAGATTTATTTAGGAAAGGGTGAACAAAGGTGAAAAACATAAAGATAATGCAATAAAAGGAACAAAGCACAGATTGCAATTCTGTCTAAGAAAAACCCCTGGTGAAGGGGGTGGACTATCTGTAACAGTAAGCAGTGATGGTGATCACACACACTCTCCTTTGGAAGCTAAATACAGTATGCACTTCCCAGCTACCTACTCCTAGCACTCAGCTTACTATACCCTACTGTCTAGCAATTAACCCAGTCCAAACGTTGGGACCCAGTTGCAGAAAACGTTGGCACGCTAATGTTGGTGCACTTACGATTGTCCTGCCCGGGAACCAGCTGGGGACTGCAGCATTCAGAAGCTTGGATGGCAGTGGAGTCTGAGGCAATATCCTCATGGGATGCAGGCTTGGCTGTAGGGGTAATGCAGCAGCTGAGCTTTCTCTTCTCATACAGGAATCACGGGAGCTGTCAGGATTGTGCTATAATGTCTGCACAGAAGCAGGGCTCACTTCTGTCTGTGGAGATCTTTCAGACTCTCTATCTGCTGGCGGCCATGCTGCTGTGTCTAAGATGGCCGCTGTTCCTCTTCCTTCCTTAGCCTTTCCCCCTGGTCCCACAGCTATTGGCGGCATGGAGGAGCAAGTGCTCTAGTCCTCAGAAGAATCAGCACTAATGCCTGCTGCTGTGAGTCCCTTCTAGACCCACTGCTTTCTCTGCTGGGGTTACATTCATTTTTGCATTTTTGATTTTTTTTTCTCCCCAAATTCTAATAGCCATATTTTTTTATTTTTCCATTCACATAGCCATATAAGGGCTTCTTTTTGCAGAACAAGATGCATTGTTAATGGTACCGTTTAATTTACCATGTCTTCTATTGGAAAATGGGAGAAAAAAATCTTTGTCGGGTAAAACTGAAAAAAAAACAACACAATTCTGCCAAGGTTTTTAGGGTTTTGACATTACAGCGTTCAATATGAGCTAAAAATGACATGACAACCCTTTTCTGCAGTTCAATACAATTACAGCAATTACCAAACTTGTATAGTTTTTATTTTGTTCAATTACTTTTATTTTAATAAAACCCTTTGGAAAAATCGAAATTATCTTTGCATTGCCATTTTCTGACAGCGATAACTTATATATTTTGGTTTACAAAGCTGTACGAGGGCTTGTTTTTTTGCTGGATGAACTGTAGTTTTTATTGGTACCATTTTTGTGGTACATACAATTCTGAGATCACTGTTATTCAATTTTTTGGGGGGATATGGTGACTAAAAAATGTTGAATCATGTGTTTTAAATATTTTTTTCACTATGACATTCACCTCGCAGAATTTAAAAAAAAATATTTTAATGAAGAAACCGAGGCCTTCATTGATCAGGACGGCTGAAGTTGTGCATGAAAGCAGCAGATTGCAAGCAGCCCCCAAAAATCAACTTGAGGACTGATCTCTGAACCTGAAACCGTACCGAATAACGTGTGTTCAGGAACTGAAAGAATCTGACAAAGCTAAACGTGTAAATTACTGGACTTGGTTGCTGACAGACATTTGGACCCATTGCTATACTTCATGACGGACATAGCTTGGTTTTATTTATCAGGTCATGTAAATTCCCAGAATACGAGGTACTGGTCCACTGAAAATGGAACACAAATAGTGGGCCCAATTTTCTTCAAATCAATTGTGAATACCTCAATTTACCTGGACGTCTCTGAACAGTTTTACAACCAACTGACACCAGAAGAAAAAATGTCTGCTTTTTCCAAAAAGATGGGACAACATGCTGCAGTTCACTGGCACGGGTTCATGAACTGTTTACGGAGGAGCGAACTGTGAGCAAGGGGTTATGGCCACCATGTTCTCCAGGCTTGTCCACATGCCATTTTTATATGTGGGGAAATTTAAAATAGAAAGTGTCCTCTAACAATCCACATCCCCTGGAGGAACTCAAGGAGAACATCACAAACACCATCCACAGCATCACCAGCAGTATCCGCCACCATAATCCAACCTGCCCAAAGAGGCAGAGACCAGAACGGGGACCACTTTCAGCATCTTTTCTGACTTGTGGGTAATTAAATAATACAGTCCACTTGCTCGTTCATCTTGTCATACTACCGCTGGAGGCGGGCGACTTTATCGTGGGCCACCATGTATATGTATAGCTACATCTAGCCCATCACAGTTTAAATCTGTCTTTTCTGTAAATAAAGAGTTAATCATAACCCAGTCTATGTCTGTTTGCCTATCCTCCGGCATAGTCCACAGTGATAGTGAAAGCCACCAATATTAGTGAACAGAATGAGTGCTCTGTAAAAAGCCCTGGTCCTTTCTTCTGTCAACAGCAGGCCACCCAGTCTGCACAGCGTCCTAGGATGCTGCCTAGATGCCGTTGTGCAGTTGCAGATCGTACATGTGAAATGATTAAATCACTGGCTGCACTATACTGTGGCGCCATAGACCACTGCAGACATACACACAGCTAACAGAAGAAAAATGATATGTTACACGCATTAAAGGGGTAAAAATATTTAGAATTTTTCAAACCAGCACCTGGCTGTTAATACTTTTGTAATTGCATGTAATTATACACCCCTGAGTTATTCAGTAAAATGTATCAGTATAGCGCCACCTGCTGTTTGTTCTTTTTCTTATTTCTTTGTCCTGCTCACTGAGGTGGCCGCACATGCTCAGTTTTATCCTTCAACTGCCTGCTGAGCTGTGATAGGGAGAGCTGAGACACGCCCCCTGAGCTGTGATAGGGAGAGCTGAGACACGCCCTCTGAGTTGTGATAGGGAGAGCTGAGACACGCCCTCTGAGCTGTGATAGGGAGAGCTGAGACACACCTCCTGAGCTATGATAGGGAGAGCTGAGACACGCCCCCTGAGCTGCCATTTTGATATAAATCTAGCAGAGCAATGAATGAGGAGATCTCTGGATCCATGTGAGGTACAGGGCTGGTTCTAGCTTTGTTACAAAGAGGTTGTCATGTACTATACAATGTCTGATTTAAATTTTTTACATTAATCATGGGATAACCTCTTTAATGCTTCTGGCATAGCAGTAAAGACATGAGAACAAGGCATGGGAGGTGGCCCAATTGTTGTATGGGGCAAAGACCCCAAAAAGGAGCGATGTGCTGCCTTGGATTTTTTTCCATGACTTCCATAAAAATCTATTTTTTTTATATAAATTACAGTGCAGACTGCATATTATGCCTACAAGTAAAACAGAGTTAATTTATAAAAATTAAAGAAATCTGAAAAGCTGAAGAGAACACTTCAATATTTAGGCCATATCTTTGTGGGATTTTTTTCTCATTAAAGGGGTTGTGTCAAGTTTTTAAATTATCCTCTAACCACAGGATAGGGGAGAAGTAGCTGATCGCTGATATCTTTGGTGCTCCCATAGACAATGAATGGAGCGGCAGTGCGCATGCACTCGTGATCAATGGTGGTCCAAGTGGTCGGACCCCCTGCGATCAGCTAGGATAGGGGATAACTTGAAAACTTGGCACAACCCCTTTAACTACACTGCCAAAAATGTCCTGCAAAAAATATGTTTAAAATACATATTTTTACATTTTCCACATTTTTTTCCTATGTGTGATCAGAGTGCGAGTGTGTTGAAAGCTGACGGTAGAATTCCTCCAGTGATTGCTGCCCTGGTAATTTAATCTTCCAAAACCAGTGATTCACAACCTTGTTACTATGGGTGAACTCCCCCAAAAATTCTCTTTTTGGAGAATCCCTATAATTATCCCCATTCTTCCTGTTAAAAAGTGACAGTTCTTGCTGTTCCTTTGAACCCCCAAGGGGGATCTAAAAGGGAATTCCTGGACTGTATTTCTTTACATTACACCTACAGCTCATTTATTTCAGTGGGTACCATGCAATGTTTCATTTAGCTTTTGGTGGCGCTTAGGGTTGGCACCTTTCCCAACAAAAAATACCAGCCAAGTTAAGCCACACCCAAAAAGGGTGTGTGGTTGTGGGGGGCATGGCTTAACAAGGGGTGTCGCCATGTCATAATGTGGCTCCCAGTATTAATAGTGGCCCCCAGTAATATTATTGCCTCCATTAGGGCCCCCCAGAATTGATAATGCCTCCATTAGTGACCCCCAGAATTGATAATGCCTACATTAGTACCCTCCAGAATTATTAATGCTCCCATTATGGCCCCCTAGAATTATTAATGCCCCCATTAGTGCCCCCAGTAATAGTAATGTCTCCATTAGTGCACCCCATAATTAATAATGCCCCTATTATTGCTCCCCAGAATTAATAATGCACCTATCAGTGCCCCAGTACTAGTAATGCCCTTATTAGTGCCTCCCAGTAATATTAATGCCCCCATTAGTGCCCCCCAGTAATAGTAATGCCCCCATTAGTGTCCCCCAGTAATAGTAATGCCCCTATTAGTGCTCCCAGTAATAGTAATGGCTCCATTAGTGCCCCCCCCCAAGAATTAATAATGCCCCATTATAGCCCCCCAGAATTAATAATGCCCCCATTATTGCCCCCTAGAATTTATAATGCCCCTATCAGTGCCCCCAGTGATAGTAATGCCCTAATTAGTGAACCCCAGTTAATAGTAATGCCCCCATTAGTGAACCCCAGTAATAGTAATGCCCCCATTAGTGCCCCCCAGAATTAATAATGCCCCCATTATTGCCCCCAGAATTAATAATGCTCCTATTAGTGCCCCCCCACTAATAGTAATGCCGCTATTAGTGCCCCACAGTAATAGTAATGCCCCCCAGTAATAGTAATGCCCACATTAGTGCCCCCCAGTAATAGTAATGTCCCCTTCTCTTGTCTGTGCAAAAAAGAAAAAGAACTCACCTCCTCCATTTGCTCGCGCCGTGGTCAACGCTCACTGCTGACCGGAAGCTCAGGACAGGACCTGCGCTCCAGCGTGATGACGTCTCGCAGGTCCTGTCCTGAGTTTCCAGTGAGCAGCGAGCATTCACAGTGGCGCCATCAAATGGCGGAGGTGAGTTTTCTTTTTTTTTTCTTTCTTCTTAACACAAGTGGGGGAGGGGCGGGAGTTAAAGTCTGTACTAATGAGCGCTGCACAATGGAAGCGCTGATTAGTAACAGTCCATATAGGAATACACCGGCAATTATTATTTTATTATTGCCTGTACAAAAAAATTACCAGCACCAGCAGGGCACTAAAATACCAGCCAGGTGGCAACCCTATTGGCGCTGCAGGGGAACTGAACACTTGCTCTTGGATTCCCCTGCAGATTTCAGTTGATTGCTAGAGGTCTGTGTGCGCTATGATCAGCTAATTATCTGAGGATATTTTTTCTGTCAAAAACTAAAAAAAGTGGAGAGCTAAACTTTCTCTTACTATCAGCATATTAACAGAACAGGACATGGCGCGATGCCCTACCACGTAACCATACAAACAAGCCTTTTATTTACATGGACACGCCAATGAATATCATGCAGAGCGGTAGGCACAGCACTCAGTGCCTCTTTAGATAACACAGGACAGATCTCTTTTAAAGGATTATAAACTGAAATCCATTTTAATAGCTTTGTGTGGCGTCATTTGCAGATACAGCGTACCCAATCCTTCAATATGTGCTGCTGTTACAGTACACAAAAGGAGATACGGCCCCCGGTGTACAGCAACTTGGAATTGCGTGACCCTTCCCCCAAATATGAGGAGCTCAGACGCTGCCTCGTTTCCACCACTGCTTCCCATCCCTGCAGAAATGGCCCCCAAAAAGAGCAGTAATTAATTAAATTAATAATAGCTATTAAAAAAGAATACAGCCCCTTTTAATATATAGACTGGAGTAAAGAAAATATACTATTTAATGGGGTTATGCCATGATTGATGTAAAATCAGACACCATATGGTACATGACCATCTCTTCCTAACAAAGCTAGAACCATCCCTGTACCTCACATGGATCCAGAGATCTCCACATTCACAGCTGACAGCTCATGGGGGCGTGTCCTTTCTGCTGCAGCTCTCTCCCTATCACATTTCAGGGGGGTGTCCTTTCTGCTGCAGCTCTCTCCCTATCACAGTTCAGGGGGAGGTGTCCTTTCTGCTGCAACTATCTCTCTCTGTCACAGCCCAGGGGGTATGTCATTTCTTCCGCAGCTCTTTCCGTATCACAGGTCGGGGGGGGGGGCTTCTGCTCCAGCTCTCTCCCTATCACAGCTCGGGGGCAGTGTCCTTTCTGCTACAACTCTCTTCCTATAACAGCTCAGGGGGCATTTACTTTCTGCTTAAGCTCTCTCCCTTTAATTGTCGCAGCTTCTAACTAGGGATGAGCGAATCGACTTCGGATGAAACATCCAAAGTCGATTCGTATAGTATTAGAATGTATTGGCTCCTATGAGCCGAAGTTATTACTTCCCGAAGTCTCAAGGGACTTCGGGTAATAACTTCAGAAATGAATTTCTACTATTAAAAACCTTTTACCAAACTCAGTTTCAGTTCCAAGTGGTACCTTGGAACCGAACCCGAGTTCGGTAAAAGGTTTTTAACAGTAGGAATTAATTTCTGAAGTTATTAGCCGAAGTCCCTCGAGACTTCGCGAAGTAATAACTTCAGCTCATAGGAGCCAATACATTCTAATACTATATGGAGCGCTCGCTCCGGAGAGTATTCTAACAAAGTCTTATGCGAATCGACTTCGGATGTTTCATCTGAAGTCGATTTGCTCATCCCTACTTCTAACAGTAGATATGCAGCGAGCCCCTAAGGAGCCAGTAAAGAGAGAATGGAGAGGATGGGAGTGGTAGTGGCCCTGTTGAGGTGTTGTGTCACGGTGTACTCCCTCGGGCCACTGCTCCCTGGGGATCAGTGCAGAGAAAAGGTGGTTTGAAGAATCAGGCCAGAAGTAAATGTATAAAAGCCTCTTTGTGTAAAATATACAGTGGGGCAAAAAAGTATTTAGTCAGCCGCCAATTGTGCAAGTTCTCCCACTTAAAAAGATAAGAGAGGCCTGTAATTTTCATCATAGGTACTCTTCAACTATGAGAGACGGAATGGGGGGAAAGAATACAGGAAATCACATTGTAGGATTTCTAATGAATTAATTGGTAAATTCCTCGGTAAAAAAAAGTATTTGGTCACCTACAAACAAGCAAGATTTCTGGCTTTCACAGACCTGGCACTTCTTCTGTAAGAGGCTCCTCTGTCCTCCACTCGTTACCTGTATTAATGGCACCTGTTTGAACTTGTTATCAGTATAAAAGACACCTGTCCACAACCTCAAACAGTCACACTCCAAAGTCCACTATGGCCAAGACCAAAGAGCTGTCGAAGGACACCAAAAAACTAAATTGTAGACCTGCACCAGGCTGGAAAGACTGAATCTGCAATAGGCAAGCAGCTTGGTGTGAAGAAATCAACCGTGGGAGCAATTAGTAGAAAATGGAAGACATACAAGACCACTGATAATCTCCCTTGATCTGGGGTTCCACGCAAGATCTCACCCCGTGGGGTCAAAATGATCACAAGAACGGTGAGCAAAAATCCCAGAATCACACGGGGGGACCTAGTGAATGACCTGCAGAGAGCTGGGACCAAAGTAACAAAGGCTAACATCAGTAACACACTAAGCCGCCAGGGACTCAAATCCTACAGTGCCAGACATGTCCCCCTGCTTAAGCCAGTACATGTCCGGGCCCGTCTGAAGTTTGCTAGAGAGTATTTGGATGATCAAGAAGAGGATTGGGAGAATGTCATACGGTCAGATGAAACCAAAGTAGAACTTTTGGGTAAAAACTCAACTCGTCGTGTTTGGAGGAGAAAGAATGCTGAGTTGCATCCAAAGAACACCATACCTACTGTGAGCCATGGGGGTGGAAACATCATGCTTTGGGGCTGTTTTTCTGCAAAGGGACCAGTGCGACTGATCCGTGTAAAGGAAAGAATGAATAGGGCTATGTATCGTGAGATTTTGAGTGAAAACCTTCTTCCATCAGCAAGGGCATTGAAGATGAAACGTGGCTGGGTCTTTCAGCATGGCAATGATCCCAAACACACCGCCCGGGCAACGAAGGACTGGCTTCGTAAGAAGCATTTCAAGGTCCTGGAGTGGCCTAGCCAGTCTCCAGATCTCAACCCCATAGAAAACCTTTGGAAGGAGTTGAAAGTCCATGTTGCCCAGCGACAGCCCCAAAACATCACTGCTCTAGAGGAAATCTGCATGGAGAAATGGGCCAAAATACCAGCAACAGTGTGTGAAAACCTTGTGAAGACTTACAGGAAACGTTTGACCCCTGTAATTGCCAACAAAGCGAATATAACAAAGTATTGAGATGAACTTTTGTTATTGACCAAATACTTATTTTCCACCATAATTTGCAAAAAAATTATTTAAAAATCTTTAATGTGATTTTCTGGCTTTTTTTTTCTCATTATGTCTCTCAGAGTTGAGGTATACCTATGATGAAAATGACAGGCCTCTCTCATCTTTATAAGTGGGAGAACTTGCACAATTGGTGGCTGACTAATACTAATACTTTTTTGCTCCACTGTAACTTGTGGCACATTCCAGCAGTTTTAAGTACAAAATGCAGATTCTAGCACCAGATGAGGAGGTATGGTGGCTGGTCAGATGGCAAATGATTGACACTAGAAGACAGTTATGGATATAGGTGTCCACTGTGATACAGCCTTGATTTAAGTCTGGCCTGGTGATGATTCTACAGTGGGATGCGAAAGTTTGGGCAACCTTGTTAATCGTCATGATTTTCCTGTATAAATCGTTGGTTGTTATGATAAAAAATGTCAGTTAAATATATCATATAGGAGACACACACAGTGATATTTGAGAAGTGAAATGAAGTTTATTGGAGTTACAGAAAGTGTGCTATAATTGTTTAAACAAAATTAGGCAGGTGCATAAATTTGGGCACCACAAAAAAGAAATGAAATCAATATTTAGTAGATCCTCCTTTTGCAGAAATTACAGCCTCTAAACGCTTCCTGTAGGTTCCAATGAGAGTCTGGATTCTGGTTGAAGGTATTTTGGACCATTCCTCTTTACAAAACATCTTTAGTTCATTCAGGTTTGATGGCTTCCGAGCATGGACAGCTCTCTTTAAGTCACACCACAGATTTTCAATTATATTCAGGTCTGGGGACTGAGATGGCCATTCCAGAACGTTGTACTTGTTCCTCTGCATAAAGGCCTTAGTGGATTTTGAGCAGTGTTTAGGGTCGTTGTCTTGTTGAAAGATCGAGCCCCGGCGCAGCTTCAGCTTTGTCACTGATTCCTGGACATTGGTCTCCAGAATCTGCTGACACTGAGTGGAATCCATGAGTCCCTCAACTTTGACAAGATTCCCAGTCCCTGCATTGGCCACACAGCCCCACAGCATGATGGAACCACCACCATATTTTACAGTAGGTAGCAGGTGTTTTTCTTGGAATGCTGTGTTCTTTTTCCTCAATGCGTAACGCCCCTTGTTATGGCCAAATAACTCAATTTTAGTCTCATCAGTCCACAGCACATTATTCGAAAATGAAACTGGCTTGTCCAAATGTGCTTTAGCCCACCTCAAGCGGCACTTTTTGTGCTGTGGGCAGAGAAAAGGCTTCCTCTGCATCACTGTCGCATACAGCATCTCCTTGTGTAAAGTGCGCCGAATGGTAGAACGATGCACAGTGACTCCATCTGCAGCAAGATGATGTTGTAGGTCTTTGGTGCTGGTCTGTGGGTTGACTCTGACTGTTCTCACCATTCGTTGCCTCTGTCTATCTGAGATTTTTCTTGGTCTGCCACTTCGAGCCTTAACTTGAACTGAGCCTGTGGTCTTCCATTTCCTCAATATGTTCCTAACTGTGGAAACAGACAGCTGAAATCTCTGAGACAGCTTTCTGTATCCTTCCCCTAAACCATGATGGTGAACAATCTTTGTCTTCAGGTCATTTGAGAGTTGTTTTGAGACCCCCATGTTGCTACTCTTCAGAGAAAATTAAGAGGAGGGAAACTTACAATTGACCCCCTTAAATACTCTTTCTCATAATTGGATTCACCTGTGTATGTAGGTCAGGGGTCACTAAGCTTACCAAGCCAATTTGAGTTCCAATAATTAGTTCTAAAGGTTTTGGAATCAATAAAATGACAACAGTGCCCAAATTTCTGCACCTGCCTAATTTTGTTTAAACAATTATTGCACGCTTTCTGTAAATCCAATAAACTTCATTTCACTTCTCAAATATCACTGTGTGTGTCTCCTATATGATATATTCAACTGACATTTTTTATCGTAACAACCAACGATTTATACAGGAAAATCATGACGATTAACAAGGTTGCCCAAACTTTCGCATCCCACTGTAGGTGATGGGTGTCTGAGCCGTAATCCCTCACCTGCAGAAGTGTCTGTAAAGCTGTAATTTCAGTGATCACTCTGCTATCTTGACACACTGAGGCTTTCTTCAAGCATTGTTATTCAGCTGATCTCTCTAAAGTGTTGGTCCCACAGGAGAATTGGATACGGTCCCTTGGAGTAGGAGCTCTGGCAAGTGCTTCCCCCCCCCCCCTTCTCCAGCTGAACTGGAACTCCCTCTCCTGGCAGGATCCAGGACCATCCCACTCCTACCAAGAGAGGAGGAACAGGATGGTTAACCCTGTTCCTGCCAACCATACCTCTTCTTCTGGAATAAATGGCCAAAACATTAAAATACATAACAATACATAACTATATAGAATTGCAGATAACCTTAGGTCTGCGGTACTTAAAATAAAACAGATAGAACTTGTAAAATGGAACTGAGAATGTACAACCACCTCACTAGGTGGATTAAAAACCAGGGGGTAAAGAGAATAGCTAATAATTGGCACATTATTGTAACAGAAGGTAAATAACAAAAGTAACACGTTTTTCATGCAGAGTTATATTAAAATAACATTAACACAGACTCTAAAAAAAAATATGACATATACCGCTGTCACTATTAAAGACATATAATGTGCCGTCACAATTTCCAGAAGATCTTCCATCTAAATTACTCTGTAATTTACATGTGGTTTTCTTTAAAACCTCCTTAAACCCTCTTTCATTGTTACTGTCCTTTTAAGAACATGCAGGTGGGCCAGGACTCATAAATAACAATTTTATGTAATAAAAGCTTCAGGCCAGGGGCAGTCTCAGAATGAATGTGAAATCCTGCTTTAGTCCAAAGTAGGAACTGCATAAGCTCTCGGGCTGACGTCTGTAGGTTAAGTAACATGCTCAGATATTGCTCTGTTACATTGAGTGTTTATACATCCAGTACAGAACGTCTCCCAGTTCCTCGGGCTGTATAGGTTTTAATGTGTACGGCCATAAAAGGTAGATATAACAGGACTGTGCCATCCGAAAGGGATGTGTTATTGTTAGGATGCTATAGAAACTAATCTTTATATAAAAGAGTTATTACAGGAAAAAGAAAATCTCTTTCCCCTTCGAGGCTCATAAGATAATCTGTGACAAGGCCTGCGGTGCATTGCATAACTTCAGACCTTGCAGTAATAAAGGGGAACTTCTTACAGTGCACATATACGAATGTTCACTTATTCAGCTTTAATTTCTTCTGACGTATCTAAGCTGACATTTTATTTTCCACGAATTGTTACTTTAGCAGGGAGTAAGGCCAGCCATACTCATTAGATAGCTGTGGGCCAACAGCTTTCTCTCCCAAGACCACCATAAACATGCATGTGTCCTGAACAGGGAGGGGAGAGTAAGCCGCTGCCAGGCACCTCTGGAGGGTAGTTTATCTGCCTGATGGATCAAGAACGTCGAAGTCCAACTGCCTGATCCTTATCTCACCAACGCCTGCCTACGATCCTTATCTCACCAACGCCTGCCTACGATCCTTATCTCACCAACGCCTGCCTACGATCCTTATCTCACCAACGCCTGCCAACGATCCTTATCTCACCAACGCCTGCCTACGATCCTTATCTCACCAACGCCTGCCTACGATCCTTATCTCACCAACGCCTGCCTACGATCCTTATCTCACCAGCACCTTAGAGTTAGGCGGCCTCCATGAATATTGGATGGTTGGCAACTCTCGTCGAAATTGGTGGGTTTGCCAGACATTTATCTAATGCGTATTGCCCAAAAGTAGTCATTAACAATCACTTTAAGCTCAGCTATGCAGTGGGCCTTATGTGGGGCCCTGTAGTAAATCTCAGTGGAAATGGACCTCTTACTTGTTAGGCTGGTAGCAATGCAGTGAAGATGTTTCCATGCCCCCTGAGTCCAATGGTGGTCTGCATTACACCAATGCAGCCAAGGCTTGATAATTGCACATGGTGATGTAAGGCACACGAGCAACTGCTGGACCCAGAAAGCCTTCTTTATGAAGCTCCTGATGGACAGACCTTGTGATGATGCCACTTCCAGAGGCAGTTCTAGAAGATTAGAAGTGTTTCAAACCTACTTGTGACAAAGGTGGCATCCTATGACAATGTCATATTTGAGCTCTTCAGTATGACCCATACTGGTGAAATACCCCAGAAGGACTACTGCAAAGTCATGCAAAGAGCTCATGTAATATTTTTGAGTTAATGTTGTGATTTGCCATGTTTTGTACTGTATATACTTAAAGGGATTGTCCACTTTTTACTATTGATGACCTATCCTCAGGATAGATCATCAATATCAGATCGGCGGGGGTCTGACTCTCAGCACCCCACCGATCAGCTGTTTGAAGAGAAGGCAGTGCTCATATGAGCGCTGCCTTCTCTGCTCTGTTTACCTGGAATTGCTGTGGTAAGCAGGTGTAATTACAAGTATGTCCTCCCCATTCACTTCTATGGGATGGCTCTGTCTGTTCAAGTGAATACCACAGAGCCGTCTCATAGAAGTGAATGGGGATGCCATACTTGCAATTACACTGCTCACCACTGCTATTGCTGCGTCGAGCAGGTAAACAGAGCAAAGAAGGCAGTGCTCATACAAGAACTGCCTTCTCTTCAAACAGCTGATCGGCAGGGGTGCCAGGAGTCAGACCTCCGCTGATCTGATATTGATGACCTATCCTGAGGATGGTCATGAATAGTCAAAAGCAGACAACCTCCTTAATGCAAAGTGTGGACAACCTAACGGTTAATAATTTGGCAAACTATTAGGGTGCTAGGGTGATGGACAAGGTCTGCCCTGTGTTTAGTGTTAGAAAGGGTGTATCTAGCCAAGCTACAGGCAAGACCTACATGTGCAGACTTCTTAAAGCTAAGCCCAAGCTCAGAGAACCCTGGTCTCTAAGTCTACAGCTTCCAAGGAAGCAACCCTACTTCCAAAGTGCTCATGAGAGAAGGTCTAGAATCCAAAAGATCTTGCAATGGATTCAGACAGCAAGGTACTGCACTTCTTTACAGCAGAATGACTTTGCTGCTGTGAGAGGGAACATTGCTAAACCATGAGTGGCTTCAGTGCTTGTAGCAACATCACTGTTGAATCCAATCTTTGGCTTGAGCGGTGCATGTGACCATGAACTGCCGGATGTAATTAGTGTGGGGCCCGGAAGATGGAGAAAGCAGAGGCAGTGAGGTGAACTGGAGCGGTGTGGAGCAGGTGAGTATGGATCTTCTATTTCAGGGGCAGGCTGTGTGCACTTGCTTAAACAATATTACAGAAAAACCCCTTTAACCACAGTTACTAATGATCTGCTAACTACCAAAGCCAAACATTAATCAGTGCTCCTCCTTCTAGATCTGTCCTCTGCCTTTGACACAGTCGACTACTCTCTCCTGTTGCAAAGTCTCTTATCCCTTGGCATCATCAACTTGGTCCTCTCCTGGACCAACCAGACACTCAGTGTCTCCCATGCACACACTATCTCTTTATCTTGCTCTCTTTCTATTGGTGTACATAAAGGCTCAGCTCTGGGACCCCTTCTCTCCTCCATCTACACCTTTGGCCTTGGACATGGAGATCACTAAATTCATTATCTTTCCCCCATCTTACTCAACTCTCTGAACAGAACTATCAAATCAGAGTTAATGGCGTCACATTTTCCCCAGTCTCACAAGACTGTCTTTCAAACTGTGCATCCAAACCCTTACCACCTCCTGCTGCCTCCACCTCAAAAACATTTATTACATTTTCTTATTCTTTTCTTAGCTTTGAGTTAACAAAAATGCCTGTACATACCCTCATAATCCCCTGCCTAGACTACTGCAACATCATTCATTGTAGCCTCCCATCTAACTCTTTTCAGTCCCTCCCATCCACCCTCAACTCTGCTGCCCGGTTAATCCGTCTCTCCCATAGTTTCTCTCCACTCTGCCAATCCCTTCACTGGCTCCTCATTGCATTGCTCAGCAAAATCAGTTCAAAATAATAACAACCACATACAAGGCCATCCACAACCCATCTACTCTATACATCTCTGACCTAATCTCCCGATACCTCCTCACATGTAATCTCCGATCCCCCCAAGACCTCCATCTTTGCTCTTCTCTTGTTCACTCCTAAATCTATTATCTCCAAAATTTCTCCAGTATCAACCCCATACTCTGGAACTCACTACCCAAACTGATCAGGCTTTCCAACACCACCCAGACTTTTAAAGGCAATCTGAAAACCGTCCTCTTCGAGAATGTCTACAACCTCATTTGCGGCTGATCCCTTTCACATTTACACGCACCAATTATCAGTATAGTTAGACCGATATCTGCACGAGGAAATGGATCCATAACATTTGATCTGGTATCAGAGACCAAATGTATATTTGTCCATCTGAGATGTGTCAGATGGGCCAGATCATTCATACTATTTTTTAAAGTTAGAGTAACATGCAAGAATAGTTTCATGAGGACTTCAGTGAGAGAGGAAGTAGCTAACTTCTCTTCCTATTTGTGTTTCTCTCAATATAACTAGCAGCCTAAGAACTGCCTAAAAAGAAAAGTAAGCAGAAGCATAGCTATAGGGGTGCAGAGGTAACAGAGCTAAACCCAAATACACCTTTGCTACATAGGAAGACACCAATATTATAAACAGCACATATATGGTTGTAACGTAGAGATAACCACATAGATGACCACATGCATCGATCATTATAGGTTCATGCCACCTCTATCGTCTTCCAACTATTATCATTTAAAGATGACCAATTATAATGTGAAAGGAATCGTTATTAGACATTACAGAATTAAAGACGGAGACTGAATTAAAGACTGAGATTGCCTATAAGACTCCGTACATCAGCTGGTATCTCCGCAAGGAGAAACAAACCACCACCAGCCCATCCCTGAGAGCTAAAGATTGAGCGATGTGCCTAATATACTGGTTCCCATATAGAACATGTCATGATAGTAGCATTCAGTATATATTGGGGCACTCATTTATTGACACCACATATTTGAACATATTCATGAAATGGCAGCACCCAGTTGTGGTAGTCGTAGAAAATACATGGGTGGTGTGGGGAGATTAGCTTTGGCTGTAGAAGAAGTTCTGCATGACCCCCCAGTCACCTAGTTACAACCCCCAAATCAAGGTGAGAGGCATGATATAACATTATTATGTTGGTAATCCTGCAAATACCAGTCACATAACGCAAAAGCACAGGGGGGCATAGAAAACAACAAGGAAAAGTATTGTTCACTGGGTAATGACCAAGGAATGTGAAATATGCTAAACCATGTGCTATTCTCTCAACCAAACCCCATGCCTTTTTTATAAATGACCGTCCATAAGAGGTAAAAACAAAGGTATTATACTGAAATACACCTAAATTAGGCGTATTTAGAGCGCAGATGGGACTATCTGCGCTTTCTGCAACTTAGCCCCGCTCACACCAGATCTAAAATTGTGGGCGGCCCGTCTCATTTACCATTTTCTATGCCTACTAACAGAAATAGCGTGGTGTTCAACAGGCAGGAAATGCTCAAACCAATATGCAGTTATGCACATATATACAGGGGAGCAAATCCTGCACTTGTGGATAAACTCCAATTTAAATGTGCCTGTTTTCCATCTACAGGCTACATTTAGGTGCACCTGTGAGGCCTGGGCCATACCAGACAGTCTTGAGTGGGACTCGCAGACTCCTCCCTCCTCCCATTACTGGCATGGTAAATGCTGGAGGTAACTGGTGAGTTGTCTGTGAGTCGGTCCTCACGCTCCTGTAATGAGCCCACTGGCCCCTGCTATTGCCCATACGGCTCAGGTAGGTGAGTTTTTGGGCCCGAGCTACTTGAGAAACCTTGGTGCAGTGCTCGGGCTCAGACATGTCCTCCTGGTAGGACATGTTGGCTAATCTCTCAATTTTAACACCAGTTTGAGGGCTTAGTAAGATCGCAGAGTGCACCTGTCCTTGCTATTAGATCATTTTCTATGCCTGTTTTAGGCGTAGAAAAATATCTAAATGTTAGATAGCTCAAAAGCTGTCCTACATTTCGACCTGGCGCTGGATGAACCGAAGTTATGGAGAGGCCGGCGCCTCTTCATAACTTCGGCGGATCCTCCGCCAGCTATGGGGCTTTATTAATGCCGGCGTCTTAAACGCTGTTCTTAATACGCTCTTCAACCGTATTTTGTCTGGTGAGACAGTAAGGTAGCAGCATTTACATGTCAGGTTGTTATGCGCCCAGGTGAGTAGTTTTCATACCCTTCCCCTAAGGTGTTGCTCTATGTGCCTTCTGTGTATTTTTTCAGATACAAGTTTACAAGTTTGTATAGGTCAAGTCATGCCGCCTTAACAAAAAACGGATATTTTGGCCATATTGCTTTTGTGGTTATGTTTGAATATGTTTTTCCTTTGCAAAATGTGGACATTTAAAGGGGTATTCCAATGCGAATTTTTTTATATAACTGGGGTCGGAGAGGGCGAATTTTTTTATATAACTGGGGTCGGAGAGGGGCGAAAATAACAGTGAGTACTCAACTCACTGAGGGCAGCATTTAGTACCGAAAGAAACAATGATATCAGCAGTGTGTCACTCATGAGCTAAAATGAAGAGCTAGCCGAGAACCAGCATTATAATCATCACAGCCTGGGCCAGGTGAAGAGTCACAGCTATCTGAGAAGAGTCATGGTTATTCATGTGAGCAGTGGCCCCCAAGACTACGAGGTGTCGCGACATGTTGCATCCACATCCGAGCATCTTCCTCTGGTCACTCATATAGTTTAGCAGAGTCTCTCCTACTAAACACTGGTCCCTATCTGCAGACAACTAGGAGCTCTGACTGCTTTCCGTATATACAGTTTCTAGCTAAGGCTACTTTCACACTAGCATTAACAGATCTCAATACCAGAAAAAAAAAAAATAAGCTTCCGTTTTGTCCCCATTCATTGTCAATGGGGACAAAACGTAACTGAACAGAACAGAGTGCTCCAAAATACATTCCGTTCTATTCTCATACAGGAGAGAAAACCGCAGCATGCTGCAGTTTGCTTTCCGTCCTGGGATGCGGAGCAAGACATGACCGTCATGACCCATAATGCAAGTCAATGGGGACGGATCCGTTTTCTCTGACACAATAGAAAAAGGATCCGTCCCCCATTGACTTTCAATAGAGATCATGACGGATCCGTCTTGGCAATGTTACAGATAATACAACCGGATCTGTTCATAACGGATGCAGATGGTTGTATTATCAGTAACGGAAGCGTTTTTACTGAACCCTGTCGGATCCAGCAAAACCGCTAGTGTGAAAGTATCCTAAACTAGAACCTTCTTGTGGGAGGGGTGGAGTGGAGAAGCACAGCCAAAACAGAAACAATGTCAGACATAAACAAGTCTTCAGACATACAGGGCTAAACCAGACAGTCAGAAGGTCACTGTATCGGTTTTTTCCCTCCAAAACATTGTATAGAAAGTCATAAAGTCTCTCAGTATTAGCTGGCTGAGTATTAACCCTTTCCGCAGTGCAGTTCAGCTATAGTGTAATAATAGTGCAAATGAACAGGAAGGATCTATTACCATAAACGTAAAAATGCAGTTCAACAATGTAAAGCAGTATACCTGCACACAACAGCATAAATCACAGTGCAAGTTAACCCTTCAAAGTGCAATAAAGTAGTGAGCTGGTGGCTTTGCATAGTAGCAATTGGGGCAAATGTCCACAAATGTGTATACAGGGAGTGCAGAATTATTAGGCAAGTTGTATTTTTGAGGATTAATTTTATTATTGAACAACAACCATGTTCTCAATGAACCCAAAAAACTCATTAATATCAAAGCTGAATATTTTTGGAAGTAGTTTTTAGTTTGTTTTTAGTTTTAGCTATTTTAGGGGGATATCTGTGTGTGCAGGTGACTATTACTGTGCATAATTATTAGGCAACTTAACAAAAAACAAATATATACCCATTTCAATTATTTATTTTTACCAGTGAAACCAATATAACACTCAACATTCACAAATATACATTTCTGACATTCAAAAACAAAACAAAAACAAATCAGTGACCAATATAGCCACCTTTCTTTGCAAGGACACTCAAAAGCCTGCCATCCATGGATTCTGTCAGTGTTTTGATCTGTTCACCATCAACATTGTGTGCAGCAGCAACCACAGCCTCCCAGACACTGTTCAGAGAGGTGTACTGTTTTCCCTCCTTGTAAATCTCACATTTGATGAGGACCACAGGTTCTCAATGGGGTTCAGATCAGGTGAACAAGGAGGCCATGTCATTAGATTTTTTTCTTTTATACCCTTTCCTTGTCAGCCACGCTGTGGAGTACTTGGACGTGTGTGATGGAGCATTGTCCCTGCATGAAAATCATGTTTTTCTTGAAGGATGCAGACTTCTTCCTGTACCACTGCTTGAAGAAGTGTCTTCCAGAAACTGGCAGTAGGACTGGGAGTTGAGCTTGACTCCATCCTCAACCCGAAAAGGCCCCACAAGCCATCTTTGATGATACCAGCCCAAACCAGTACTCCCACCTCCACCTTGCTGGCGTCTGAGTCGGACTGGAGCTCTCTGCCCTTTACCAATCCAGCCACGGGCCCATCCATCTGGCCCATCAAGACTCACTCTCATTTCATCAGTCCATAAAACCTTAGAAAATCAGGCTTGAGATATTCTTGCCCAGTCTTGACGTTTCAGGCTTGTGTGTCTTGTTCAGTGGTGGTCGTCTTTCAGCCTTTCTTACCTTGGCCATGTCTCTGAGTATTGCACACCTTGTGCTTTTGGGCACCCCAGTGATGTTGCAGCTCTGAAATATGGCCAAACTGGTGGCAAGTGGCATCTTGGCAGCTGCACGCTTGACTTTTCTCAGTTCATGGCCAGTTATTTTGCGCCTTGGTTTTTCCACACGCTTCTTGCGACCCTGTTGACTATTTTGAATGAAACACTTGATTGTTCGATGATCACGCTTCAGAAGCTTTGCAATTTTAAGAGTGCTGCATCCCTCTGCAAGATATCTCACTATTTTTGACTTTTCTGAGCCTGTCAAGTCCTTCTTTTGACCCATTTTGCCAAAGGAAAGGAAGTTGCCTATTAATTATGCACACCTGATATAGGGTGTTGATGTCATTAGACCACACCCCTTCTCATTACAGAGATGCACATCACCTAATATGCTTAATTGGTAGTAGGCTTTCGAGCCTATACAGCTTGGAGTAAGACAACATGCATAAAGAGGATGATGTGGTCAAAATACTCATTTGCCTAATAATTCTGCACGCAGTGTAGTCCAAAGCACCCTTGCTCCAAGGCACTACATGTGCTCCTGCCCTCTTTGCCAACCTGCAGATGATTGGCAGGTTCTGTCTTCGGGAAAACAATATATTGGCATGAGCACTCGAATAACCATAACTCTTCTTAGATAATCATGACTGTTTTGATATGCGTGCGCACGTGGTGTGCCTGGGCACACCCTAATAGTCACCTCCGTGCTCACTGCCCCCGCTGATTCCCCTGTCTGTTATGCTGGCTGCCGCCGCCCGCCGCACTGATTTTTAATTTACAATACCTGGCTGTGGGCGGTGGCTAGTATTCACATAGGGGGTGGAGTCCTGGACCCAGCGGAGGCAGAGAGGGAGCCGTACGGTGCGTGCTGTGCGGCGCAGGCTGAGTTGACGTAACGTGATGTAACTTCACGGTCACGCTGGCATCTGTGTGTACCTAGCGTGCCTGCAAGTTGGTGAGGTGAGGTGGGGGTGAGGGCTGAGGGCATATAAAAAAAGAAGTATGTACCTTTGTAACCCCCTGTCCCACAGTGCTACGCCCTCCTCTGTTGTCCCCTGTATTACCCTGATACCCCTCAGTTATATAATATATCTGAGGGGGTATCAGGGTATATTATACAGGGGGGTATATAACTAGGGTATCAGGGTACATGAGGGGTAATATAACTGAGGAGGGCTAGGCTACTATCAGACATTATACAGGGGTAATATAACTTATCTTACCCCTCACCCCTGTATTATGTCCCTGATATAGCCCTCCTCACTTATATTACCCCTGTATAATTTACCCTGATACCCCTCAGATTATATATTATATAACTGATGGGTATCAGGGTACATTATACAGGGCGGGGTAATATGACTAAGGGGTATCAATGTATATTATTATACAGGGTAATATAACTAAGGGGTATCAAGGGACATTATTATACAGGGGTAACATAACTGAGGAGGGCTATCAGGGGACATTATACAGGGGTAATATAACTTGGATGCCCCCATATCAGTGTGTCATCCACAGATGCCCCCATAACAGTGTGTCATCCACAGATGCCCCCATAACAGTGTGTCATCCACAGATGCCCCCATAACAGTGTGTCATCCACAGATGCCCCCATAGCAGTGTGTCACCCACAGAGCCCCCATAACAGTGTGTCATCCACAGATGCCCCCATAACAGTGTGTCATCCACAGATGCCCCCATAGCAGTGTGTCATCCACAGATGCCCCCATAACAGTGTGTCATCCACAGATGCCCCCATAACAGTGTGTCATCCACAGATGCCCCCATAACAGTGTGTCATCCAAAGATGCCCCCCATAACAGTGTGTCATCCACAGATGCCCCCATAACAGTGTGTCATCCACAGATGCCCCATAGCAGTGTGTCATCCACAGATGCCCCCATAACAGTGTGTCATCCAAAGATGCCCCCATAACAGTGTGTCATCCACAGATGCCCCCATAACAGTGTGTCATCCACAGATGCCCCCATAACAGTGTGTCATCCACAGATGCCCCCATAACAGTGTGTCATCACAGATGCCCCCATAACAGTGTGTCATCCACAGATGCCCCCATAACAGTGTGTCATCCACAGATGCCCCCATAACTGAGGAGAGACTGAAAGGCAGTAGAAGATCCGCGAAGCAAGCAGAGGACGGCACAGCAGGCGACTGAATAGCTTCTTTTGTAAGTAAATTATTTATTATAGTGCTGAAACTGCTAAACTCTAAAGAAAACTTTTGGAGGAGTGTTTCTCTCTTTCTCAGGTCTTAAGCAATACCGAGGAAGAAAGGAAAACTCTTGAAAGCATGGTCTTTTAAGTATTAGGATAGTACAATAAAAAGGAATCCCCGCATACCGCAATACTCTTTATTTTGTAATCTTATTTTATAATACTTATTTGTTTTTTTTCAGTAGTATTGATTAAGTGGTGAAAATTACTTAGTGCCCCCAGCCCCCCCCCCTTTTTTTGAGCTGTGGTATCTAATGTGCCCCCCCCCCCCCTATATATTGTTCCTAGGCGCAGAGGCGGAGTCATGCAACGCTAGGGTGAGGCCCGTCCTGTGTGTATGTATATAATATAATATACTATACTGTATATATATATATACATACACACGTGCGCGGGGCGTGTGTGTTTGTGCTTTAGGGTGCACAACCTAATGCAATAGGCCTGCGCACGCCTATGACTATTTTCCAAGCTGAGGCTGCGATGATTATGATGCCCGTTCTCGGCAATCACTTACCTCATGAGTGACAGACCTCAGAAATCAGTGTATCTGTCACAAACTTTAATGATACAATACAACAGGTACCCTTTATTATCAAAGAAAGCCGACAAAGCCTGTCTTGCACCTCCCGTTATGTTAATCTGTTCATAGTTGTGCCATTGAAGACGAATCTGTGTAGTCTCCGGAGCCATACTGCCATAGCATATTTACCAATAGTCCCCGAATTTGCAGGAACTGACCTTAATTTTCAGAGATAGCCCCTCGCAAATTTGGGCTGGCCCAAGGCAGAAAATGAGTGGGTGCTTAAATGTCCAGGGCCCGGGGCAGGGCTTACATGTTCAAATTTACCAACTGCAACCTTGGTAAGTATGCCGTAGCCTCTGTAAAGGATTTTGCTGCCACCTGAGACATTGTGAGCTCATCCTGTGCCTGCCTTAAGGGGTTTTCTGAGATTTTAACTGATGACCTATCCTCTGGATAGGGCATCAGTATCTGATTGGTGGGGGTCAGCCACCTGGACCTCCGTCATTCATCGGTCGCGTGGCCTATACGCAACTTGGCCTCATTGAAGGTGAATCGGGGCAGAGTTGCAATACCAAGTGCAACCACAATCAAGTGGACGGTGCTGTGCTTGGTGAGCAGAGAGAAGGCCGCAGCGCTATTGGCGAGCACCAGTGCCTTGTCAAACAGCTGATCGGCAGTGTTCCAGGTGTCGGACCCCCACTGATCAGATACCTGATGACCTATCCAAGAGGTAAGTCTTCAGTATAAATGTCTCAGAATACACTTTAAAGAATTTTCCCCCAGCGTATAAGGTGACGCTTGGATATGCCATAAGGAAGGGGTTTCACAGCTGTATAGACTGTGTTATTACCTTCAATGTTTTCCCAGCGCAGAAGCAACAGGAACTGCAGAGCGCGCCCCATTGAAGGGCACAACTAAGCGAGGGGAAGAAGTAAACCAGCGCTGCATCACTTCATCCTCAGAATTGGTGGGGATCCCAGAGTTCAGAGTAGTGATGAGCGAAGCGAGTTTTGGATGCTACATCCGAAGTCGCTTCGTTCAAAAATTCAGATAATACTGTACGGAGATCCATCTCTGTACAGTATTAAGATGTACAGGCTCCCATGAGCGCAAGTAGTTATTCGCAAACTCATGCGAGATTTCGTTGAATAACTTTGGTTATTGATTTATTTAAAAGTGGAAACCCTTTTAATACTTGGAACCAAACTCGGCTTTGGTTCTGAGGTTACCAGTCGGAACTGAAAACCGAGGTTCGGTTCCAAGTTTGGTTTTCCACTTTAAAAATCAATTAGCGGGTATATACCAAAAGGGGTACTGCAAAGAAATTTGCTTCTATATGGGGGACCATGGATGCAAACGCCGGGGTATACCATCTGGTCCCCTCTTATTGGCCGATATGGGGAGAAGCCTTTTTGGCTAAGACACACAAGGTGTATAATATTCGCTGCTCTGGGCATTCTATCCTGGTTTTGGTACTGGCTGATGGAGCGGAATGGGAAGGGGTGGATCGTAATGGTCTGGTGTGGTTCGGGGTGGGGGGAGGGGAGGGGGTATTATGATATGTTATATTGACTGAATTGGTCTTCATGTCTTATTATATGCCTACATGATACTGCACTGGATTACTTTTGACAATCTTGGATGGATGTCAATACTGCTTGTACTTACGTTGTACTTAAGAATTATATGCAAAATTTGAATAAAAACGACATGATTAAAAAAAAAAAATCAACTAGCAAAGATATTCAATGAGCTCTCGTGCGATTTTGCGAAAAGCTGACTTCGGCTCAACGGAGCCCATACATTCAAATACTGCACGGAGACCAGATCTCCGTACAGTATTATTCTGAAGTTTTGAACGAAGTGACTTTGCTCATCACCTGTTTCAGAGCGCCGGTGCCTTCTCACACGGCTGATCGCTGGGTCTCCCAGGTGTCCGACCCCCACCGTTTAGAAACTAATGACAGATACAGAGGATAGGTCATCAGTATAAAAGTTTTGTAAAAATCCTTTTAAACAGCGGCCTCCATCTACAGCTACACATTGTCATTTGAAATATTCTCCAGCAATATCTCTCACCAGTGTTTTCCCATAAACTCTAGTCACCAGAGGTCATTTTGCAGCATCTTGTCATATATTTTGCACGATTCAGAACGGAAATAGCATTTTAATGGTGAGTATTTATAGAAGAATGGATAAATAGCATATATTTGAAGACAAAGAGGTTCCAGAAAATCTGATAGACAGTAAATAATAATCTGGGATATTGGTGTTGTAATTTCACAGGGCCACCACTAGGTGGCGCAGCGCGAAGCTCATCTGAGCCTACTTCTTCCTAGCAGAACACTGCTTCTTGTGTGTTTGGGAGTTTAACCTTATAAGGATCCCTGCCGTCTGCTCCCAGCTTGGCCGGATTCTTCTCATGTGAAAGCACAGCCTGGTCCCTGCCGTGCGGCCTTTTAAGGCATATAGTGGCTGGCTGTTTATTGTTTCTTAGATGGCTGCCAGAGAAAGGAAGCCGTTGGGGGAGCAGCTTCTTCTCTTGCCCAGAGGGGGTTGCAAGCACAACCATCTCTAGCAAATCTTGCTTGATGTCCCAGAGGAAAAGTCAGACAACCTCGTTTACCCCACCCCGGCTTTCTGTCTCACCACACTTAACTTTAGAGTTTTCGGAGCCAAATCAACGCCTGTTTTCTGACACGATTCCAAAAGAAAAGCCTAACTCAGATCAGATCTCAAAAAGGTTTTTCCACTAATTGTTAAGTGAACATAGCAGAAAATTAAATTGACCGCCACGTCCCGCCCCAGGCAAGAAGACGGAGACTGAAAAAAATAAGATAATAATAAACTTCATCTTCTGTTTCCTCTTCACAATCCTTCCTAAAAAGTCTCAAGATGTTTAAGACTGCAACTCCTATCATGCTCCAAGGACTAGAGCAGGGAGAGCTACAAGTCGCCCAACCCCTTTTAGTATGAGACCTTTCCCCCCACCGTAAAAATCCTTGGATATTTCAGATGACAGATTGGTTTTCTTCTTAAACTGCCCTCATCATCCAAGAGCAAGTGTTTGGAGAGGAAAAGTTCAAGGTCTGGCCCCAGGCTCTGAAATCACAGGTGCCCCAAAGGTCCAGGAGAATAAGAAGCCTGTGTTGGCCACATTGGAGGCCATCACTTGCCAATAGGGTCTATTTCTTTGAATCAAAACCTATTAGACATTATTGATGATATAGGGGTTGATCCCTGAGATAATTTCCTCTGCTGGACCCATGGAACCCTAGGTCCGATACTGGATACGGTCTTCCGACTTTTCAGTCTTCAGGACACATATAGTGAAATATATGAGCAAAGGGTTCTTTTACTTCTAAGCAACATTGAGATCCAGGCTCTTACCTATCAGATTTCATGTTCACATTGGAGCCTGTATGATAATCCAGAGCTGCATTCACATTTCTGTTGGCTTCACAGCTGAAATCTCTGAGCATTCTGTGCTGGCTAAGTTTCCGCACGAGATCTTGGTTTGGCAATCATCATTTTGGAAGTGTAGTCTTTAAAACAGTGACAACATAGTACACTATGGCAGAAAATCTGCATGTTCCACCTCATCGTAGACATGTTAGGTCCACATTTACTTTTGTGGCTGCACCTGAACACTGGCGTAACTTGCATCAAAATTTGGTGGTTTGGAATATCTCATTTTAGAAACATTTCTGACATAAGTTAAGCCCAAAAATAATAATCTAATGCACCTCCCGTACTGAGGGCACCTGCCTTAATGGGAAGGGACGTGACTTGGAAACAAAGGGTACGCTTGAAATACAACATGGACTCTCTAACCCTTTCATGTGCTTTTCTATGACCATCTGATCATCCAGACTTGCACCTATCAAATCCCTTTCATTCTAGATTAAAGGAATCCTCCTGTAGATATTTTCTGCACTGTATCCTGCCACATTTCTTCCTTTCCATCCTTCAAGTTCAACAGAAGGAGACGACTAAACAACGTTCTGCTGCTCAGATTTATTGGGCTTTGAGGAATGACAGCATTCTTCTACCTAGGGCCAAGTAGATTTGGCTCATGTTGTCAGGTCTCATTATAAGGACTAGTGAGTTAGAGCAATGATTCTGCTTCTCCAAGAGCAAGTCAATGGAGGGAAATAATATAGTGACTACCCAAGAACTATTACAATGAAAAAGGGAGGAGGAGGAGGATGTGTCGGAGGGAATACAGAGAAACTCCAGTTGTCTGTTTGGTAATGGGGTTGTTTTCAGATCCTTCTATATTGATGGACTATCCTCGGGATAGGCAACAATATTTGATAGGTGCTGGTTCGACAGCTGTTCTGCAGTTAGTAGCTCCGTCCACTACACACAATGGTTGGAGCTACTGCTGACACACCCGACCAGTGGGGGTGCTGGGCATCAGATCCCGACTGATCAGATATCTTGGCCTGCCCCGAGGATAGGTTGTCAATATAAATGGACCTGAAATCCCCTTTAACCACCGGCATAACTATAGGGGCTGTAGAAGAATCTGAATTTCATTGCCTATTATCACTGCTTGAAGTTGAATGTCCAAAAACTGGCAGCTCCCCTCTTTGGTGTCTCCATGATATAAGATCGCTTTCTGTTCATACTATCATAGAGATATGGTGTGGATCCAAATGACCATCCACATCAACCATTTATACCTTGCTTAAATAATGCCACTTATGTCTATACGTGTAACCCTTTATGCACATGGGGGCAAACTGTAAGGTGGTCACTAAAAGTTCCCTATAGTTCTACTATGAAGTTGTAGGCACTGTGTGACCTGTGAGCCAATGTATGGCTCCTCATACACTATATGAAAGGTGTCCATGCCATAATGTAAACCATCATACAGTACATGACAACCTCTTTCTAACAAAGCTAGAACCAGCCCGGTACCCATCACATGGATCCAGAGATCTCCACATTCTTGCTCCAATGTTTCTGCTAGATGTATTACAGGCTGGCAGCTCAAGGGTGTATGTCCTTTATCATGGTGCATGTCCTTTTTGCTGCAGCTCTTTCCCTATCACACCTAAAGGGGTGTATCCTTTCTGCTGCAGCCCTATCCTTATCACAGCCTGGAGGGTGTGTCCTTTCTGCTGCAGCCCTATCCTTATCACAGCCTGGGGGGGGGGGGGGGGGTCCTTTCTGCTGCAGCCCTATCCTTATCACAGCCTGGAGGGGGGGTCCTTTTTGCTGCAGCCCTATCCTTATCTCTGCTGCAGCCCTCTCCTTATTACAGCCCGGAGGGGGGGGGGTCCTTTCTGCTGCAGCCCTATCCTTATCACAGCCTGGAGGGGGGGTCCTTTCTGCTGCAGCCCGCTCCTTATCACAGCCCGGAGGGGAGGGGTCCTTTCTGCTGCAGCCCTCTCCTTATCACAGCCTGGAGGGGGGGGGGTCCTTTCTGCTGCAGCCCTCTCCTTATCACAGCCCGGAGGGGAGGGGTCCTTTCCATTTGTTGTACAAAACTGGAGGTTGGATCTTCTGAATCATTGTTCTAACACTGTCTGGACATATGAAACCCAGAAACAGGAAGATTTGTCATGGGATCGAATGCTGCATTGTACCTGTATTATATATTCTTCAAAAACCCAAAGCCACATAAAGTGGAGAACCAGAACTTTAACCCTAAAGGGGTATTCCAGTCAGATTAAATTATTCCCTATCCACAGGAGATAGGTGAGCCCCATACCCCCTGCAGCCCCCCTGAAATGAACCAAGCGGCTGGTCGCACATGCGCCTGGCTGCTCCTTTCATTTCTATGGGAGTCGAGTACAGCGCTCACCTATCTCCGGAATTCCCATAGAAATGAATAGAGCGGCCACAGGCATGTCTGACCAGCCGCTCAGTTTATTGCAGGGGGACGGAGCCCCCGTTCTCGTGATTGGTGAGGGTCCCAACAGTAGGACCACCACCGATCTAATAGTTACCTCCTATCCTGTGGATAGGGGATAACTTGAAATACCCTTTTAAAGGCATGTCACAGTAAAGTCAAGTTATCCCTTATCCACAAGATAGGAGATAATGATCAGATCATTGGGGGTCCTACCACTGGGACCCCCACTGATCGTAATATCGGAACCCTGTAGCCCTCAGAGCCCCCTCAATGAATGTAGCAGCAGGACAAGCATGCACACTGCTGCTCCACTCATCTCTATGGCACTGCTGGAGATGCTAAGACCACAGAAGAATAAGCCAGATGATCAGAGACATACTGTACATTTATCTTCTACACAGTCTATTCAATTCCCCAAGTCCCTGATCTCTTAGGTCTCTTCTATATTCAAGCCAGTCATCCAATGCAGAAAACATTTCTGAATAAGGTTAGCAGATAGCAACCAAGAATCAATGTGTACGCCAGGACTTAAAATACCATATAAATCCCAAAGGGTGCACACCAGATGTAGGTTTCTTCAACTGTGACTTCTTTCGAGGCATACTCCCATAAGCATTTTTTGATCCATATGAAGTATACAAAATGTAGTATTTAAAACATATACAAACCTACCACATTACAGTGGAGAGTGTATAAAATATATAATTTTGTACCGTAAAAATCCAAGGCCAAGCTTTCAGTATGTAGATGGTCTTTCTTTACTACCTCCAGGTCAACCTCCAAGTCAATGACTATTCCACCTTCTCTCATTTACGTGCATTTTATGTACATATATATATATATAAAAATGATGGAAGTTCAGGGCAGCACTCCTTGTAGCAAGTGTTAGGTGCCAGCGGTGTCGACACTCGACCAAAGTGTCAAATAACCAGAAGAATAAACACACCGCAGCACATCCATGTGGTGAAAAAATAGTGGGATCCTTTATTCACCCAAGCAGCGACGCTTCGGTCCGCTTGCTGGGACCATTTTCAAGCAATGCATCAAATACAACTGTGAGTATTTATATAGTCATGTCAAATTAGCATACATAAGTGATACTTAAACAAAAAAGTGGAAAATAAAATACAAAACATTTCATATGGATACATCCGGACATCATATATGAGGGACAATGCAATCAAATACATGGATGCATATAACTCAAATATACGAGGCCATCGGTACATAAAGTATATACTTATTACACTCAAGTGATAATCAACAGTGCATAATTGTCACCTGTGTATGTGACACCGTAGGAGGGCCAGGCATGAAGTCAGGCAAGCTCAAATTGCAGGTGGATGCAGGTTTCCGTGCTGTGTCTCGTGGATACGGCGTCCCGGAACTAGACTTGCGCATGTCCGTGACGTCACTGGAGGAGCGGTCACGTGTTCACATATAGTGCATCACATGACCCTCACGTCATAGACAACATGAATAGAGCGCTTCAATGTCAGTACAGAGTAGTGTATAAGGCCAAACATAATTCAGGATAATCTACCCAGGGTGCACTGCCGGCTGATGTGCTATCTTGCGATGCACTATCATCCGGAATGTGCGAACGGGGGAGGAGGGGACAGCGGCAGCTGTTACCCTAGCATCCCCTGTATTAACCCTTAGCGGGCAGAAAACATCCAAAGTTAGCCATATTAAATGTAAAAAACGCATACTGAAGCGCATCAATGTGAATACAAAGGTAAGTACAATGTGGTCCGGGATAAACCGCTCGTGTCCAAAGCATCCAACCTCCTGCTGAGCTAGGCCCTTCCATCCACAGGTCCTATATGTGAAATAAAATAGTGAATTAAAAAATATATTATCCAAATATATTTAAAATAAAAACATAACAAATTTCTCATCACTGATGCCGACAAGGACACAAGAATATATGCAATCATATGAACAGCCATGGTTTATATTCCACTGTTCATATGATTGCATATATTCTTGTGTCCTTGTCGGCATCAGTGATGAGAAATTTGTTATGTGTTTATTTTAAATATATTTGGATAATATATTTTTTAATTCACTATTTTATTTCACATATAGGACCTGTGGATGGAAGGGCCTAGCTCAGCAGGAGGTTGGATGCTTTGGACACGAGCGGTTTATCCCGGACCACATTGTACTTACCTTTGTATTCACATTGATGCGCTTCAGTATGCGTTTTTTACATTTAATATGGCTAACTTTGGATGTTTTCTGCCCGCTAAGGGTTAATACAGGGGATGCTAGGGTAACAGCTGCCGCTGTCCCCTCCTCCCCCGTTCGCACATTCCGGATGATAGTGCATCGCAAGATAGCACATCAGCCGGCAGTGCACCCTGGGTAGATTATCCTGAATTATGTTTGGCCTTATACACTACTCTGTACTGACATTGAAGCGCTCTATTCATGTTGTCTATGACGTGAGGGTCATGTGATGCACTATATGTGAACACGTGACCGCTCCTCCAGTGACGTCACGGACATGCGCAAGTCTAGTTCCGGGACGCCGTATCCACGAGACACAGCACGGAAACCTGCATCCACCTGCAATTTGAGCTTGCCTGACTTCATGCCTGGCCCTCCTACGGTGTCACATACACAGGTGACAATTATGCACTGTTGATTATCACTTGAGTGTAATAAGTATATACTTTATGTACCGATGGCCTCGTATATTTGAGTTATATGCATCCATGTATTTGATTGCATTGTCCCTCATATATGATGTCCGGATGTATCCATATGAAATGTTTTGTATTTTATTTTCCACTTTTTTGTTTAAGTATCACTTATGTATGCTAATTTGACATGACTATATAAATACTCACAGTTGTATTTGATGCATTGCTTGAAAATGGTCCCAGCAAGCGGACCGAAGCGTCGCTGCTTGGGTGAATAAAGGATCCCACTATTTTTTCACCACATGGATGTGCTGCGGTGTGTTTATTCTTCTATATATACTGTATATATAAAGGGTATGTCTGTCACTAATTTCTAATGAGATAGAACAGCTTCGCAAACAGTTTTGACTATAAAATGTTGTACAAAGTTTGGGCACCCCTGGAAAAAATTACTGTTACTGTGAACAGTTAAGCAAGTCGAAGATTAAATGATCTCCAAAGGCATAAAATTAAAGATGACACTTTCCCTTTGTATTTTAGGCATAACATTTTTTTTTTTCCGTCTTTTTTATTTTAAAAATACAAAAAAATGGGGCGGAGCCTGACCGCTAATGGAGGAAGACACGTGAGAGACAAGCTCCTCCGCAGCAGTCCCTATCTACAACTTCCAGAACCAGCACTTTAGCCCAGACATGGTGAAATATGGCAAAGACCGGCTCTCTGAGACCACAAGTGTCCCTCAGCATGCAAAACACACTCGTTGGACATCCATAAATACCTGCAACAGCGATCCTCCAGCTCCCTGCAGAAGCCTCTCAAGATGGCGTCTGGAGACTCAGCAACGCCAGACAGCGAGGATGACTCTGACCAGCATATCGGCGGCATAAACGAACAGGGTGAGTCGGACCTTGCAGCCACATCTAAAGCCTTTTTTAAAACTACCATTACACAAGCCTTACGCCCGGTTCTCTCTGAACTTTCAGAAATAAAAACTGAGATCAAGCACGTGGGCGCCAGAGTAGAAGGCCTTGAGACCTCATCCGCTGCCAATATATCGCACTCCTCCGCCCTGGAGGCTAGATCCAATGAACATCTTGCCCACATTAATAAGGCGCTGACCCTAATAGAAGACCAGGAAAATAGAAACAGGAGGTGTAATGTATGGATTAAAGGACTACCTGAATCCTGGTCAACTGATTCTCTCCAGAAAGTCACCCTGGAGGTATTCGCAGGGTTAATAGGTGAAACTGCTGCCCAGGAGGTGGTAATTGAAACTGAATTCATAGGTCTCTCAGACCCCAAACCATCATCCCCCTACCCCTCCAAGGATGTGATATGTTGATACAGCCAAAATCTTTAAAAGCTTCTAGAGAGAAGTCCCCGGGTTGACATATGCTGGAACAGAGATTGCATTGTATAAGATATAGCTCCATCTATACTGGGCAAGCGGAGAATACTCCGACCACTACTTGAACAACTGCGCCAGAAGAACATTGCTTATTCATGGCTCTACCCATTCGGGCTCTCCATCCTACATAATGGGAAACTCATACGTATACATACACCTGGGGACCTTATCAAAGCATGGTCGCTCCTAGATATAGAGCTGCTCGAGATCCCTTCCTGGTTGCCAGTGGATAGCCATTTTAAGACAAATCGCATCCCCAAACTCCCTGGCTCAACCTTCTCGCTATGGTTCCACAGCTGCAACACCACATCAGCCTCTAAGGGAGTATCAATAGAGATAATAAAAAACAACACTGGGCAGCACAGCAGTTTCAACGCGTAGATGTGGAGTGCCAGGGCTACCGGGCTGTGGGGGGGAGCGATCCACCTCCAATAATCAATAAACGAAAAAAAAAACATTCCAGGGCACATCCAGGGCGTAAAATCAAAGTGGTTTCTTTTTATTCACCAGACAGCGACGTTTCGGTCCACTTGCTGGGACTTGCCAGCATTGTGGACCGAACGTCGCTGTCTGGTGAATAAAAAGAAGCCACTTTTATTTTACGCCCTGGATGTGCCCTGGAATTTTTTTTCTTTGGGAAGTATCAATAGCTATACACAAGTCAGTTCCCTTTGTACCCAAACAAGTATATCAAGATACAGGAGGGAGAGTTCTGATGGTCAAAGGAGAGTTAGGTTCACAGATGTACACGTTAGCCAACTTTTATGCTCCTAAGGCTCCATTCACAAGTCCGCAATTGTGATCCGCATCCGTTCCGCAATTGGTGCGAACGGGTGCGGACCATTCATTCTCTATGGGGGACGGAATGGATGCATCCGCATTTCCAGAGAGCGCCGCCGATCTTCCGGGTCCGCGGCTCCGGAAAAAAAAAAGGGGAGACACATGTCCTATTCTTGTCCGCAATTGCGGACAAGAATAGGCATTTCTATGGGGGTGCCGGGCCGGGTGTAATTGCGGATCCGCAATGCACTACGGACGTGTGATGGACCCTAACACTAGTCAAATTCCATGATTACTAAAGGCATTAGATACACTGACAATTGTTTGCGAGATGGAATAATAATACTAGGATCTGACTTAAATGTCACTCTGGACCCGAATGTGGACTCTTCTTCATCCAGTCCCAGACCCCAGCCAAACTCTTAAACAAACTCAAAGACAAACTCAAGGACGTGCATCTGGAGATGTAATGGAGGCTCAGCAACCCATCCACGAGAGACTATACCTTCCATTCCATCCTCATAACTCCTTCCAACTTCTAGATGATATATTTGTCTCAGCTTCTGCTCTCTCCCTCTTCTCCTCAGGCCCAAATAGGTCCAATCACCAGCTCAGATCATGCCCTTGTTCAGTGTCATGCCTCTTTTCACAACTTCCCCGGGGGTGAATGGATATGGCGAATGAATGAGTCTCTATTAGACTCTGAAGCTCGAGGCTTAAAGGTCAGACAACAACTCCAACAATTTTTTGAAGAAAACTCTTCCCCCCCCCCCCCCCCCCCCCCAAAACATCCCCGTCATTATTATGGGAGACTCACAAGGCTTATATAAGAGGGGTTCTTGTCGCAATGGGCTCAAGAGTAAAAAAGTAGAGACAGCAAAAGTTAGACCGCCTCCTAGACCAAAAAGCGAACATGGAACGACTCGATAAAGACTAATTCTTGCAGAGTAGACAAGACAACCATTCCAACAGATATTAGACCTTAGAGCAGCAAAACAACACTTGTATTTTAAACATAAGCTATATGCACACGGAGACAAGGGAGGCAAACTCATGTCCTCAATGATCAAAAAGTCAAGAGACAGGACTTCTTTCCATAAAATCAGAGAGTCCCAAGGGCCTACTACAGTCCTCCGCTCTACCAACTGAGCTATCGAAGGTTTGCCCGATAATTTTTATTTATTTTTTTCCCTTGGGGAGTAACAGGCATTGGGGAATGGGAGGGTAATTTATAAATGATACTTACATTGTCTTTATAATGTAAAAATATTAATATTGATGATGATTGTAATGAATTTTTGAGATACCAATAAAGATTATATATATATATATATTTTTTTTAAAAGAGAGTCCCAAGGGCCACTACACAAACGCCTGATATAGCCAAAGCATTTCAATCATACTATACTGGCCTATATAACTTGAATAACTCTCCAGATTCCTCCCAGCCCTCACATCTCAAATCTTTCCTGAATTCACAAAAATTGGCCACAATATCTTCAGAAGAAGCAGCTGCTTTAATATCCACAGTAACCGCAGAAGAAGTACAAACCATGCTTCGTAGCTTTCCCCCTGGAAAAAGTCCTGGCCCGGATGGTCTTCCCCTTTATTTCAGAAAATTTGAAGACATCTTATTACCACACTTAGTCTCTCTTTGTAACCATCTGCTTTCAGGGGGCAACCTCTTCCCACAAGCACAGGAGGCACATATTACACTAATCCATAAAACGGGGTAAAGATCCACAATCATGCGGTAATTAACGTCCTATCTCTCTCCTAAACTTAGACCTGAAGATTTGGGCCAAATTGTTGGCTACCCGTATTAGCTCTTTACTTCCACGTCTTAATGGGAAAGAACAAGCAGGATTTATCAAAAACAGAGAGGGAAGAGACAACTCTTGTAAGCTACTTCATGTCATGCATCTTGCCCACATACGCAGTATACCCTAGCTCTGCTAGGAATAGATGCTGAGAAAGCATTCAACGAGTCAATTGGGCTTTTATGGCAGCCACAAATTTCATTTTCCCCATGAATTGATTTTGGCCATATTCACCCTTTATGCACAACCTTCAGCCCGTATTAAATAAATGGAACCTTATCCCCCCCTTTTAAAATCACAAACGGGAGGTTGCCCACTCTCCCCCTACTTGTTTATTTTAGTTGTGGAGACCTTGATTCAGAGTATCCATCAAACCCCTCCTTGCAGGTTTTAAGGTAGGCTCTTCACAATTAAAATGTGTCGCCTTTGCAGACGACCTACTATTCCTACTCTCTAAACCAGCCACGGACCTCCCATTGCTACACGTTTACTAGAAGGTAGATTATCCAATTTCAAAGTAATGTAACCAAGTCAGAGGTACTAAATGTCCTCCATTCCAATAAGAGAAGAAGTCATAGCTAAGCAACACTCTCCCTACCCCTGGGCATCTACATCACTCAAATATCTAGGGATCCAACTACCTAGCAGGTTAACAGACCTCTACAAACTCAACTTTCTCCCCCTTCTAACCTAACTAAAACACCTTTTACAAGAATAGGACTTCTTTATCTCGTGGATGGGTCGCAAAACCCTACTAAAAACATATATAGTACCAAAGATCCTGTATACCCTATCAATGATACCAATGCACTTACCTGCAGCCTTCTTTAGCACTGTCAGAGCCACTCTCTCCAGGTTTCTGTGGAAGGGGCGTAAACCTAGGCTGCCCTATACCTTACTGGTCAAGACGCGAGAACATGGAGGGTTAGGACTGCCTGACATCTTGTCATATTATAAAGCTATTTACCTTAACAGATGGATAGATTACTCAAACCCAGTAAGCAATTAGATACTGAAGCTATAGCTCAACAATCTCTGGGTTAACTACTGTCTAAAACCCTCTGGATGCCAAAGGCAAGTACCATCAAGCGTCCTGATTTTGATCCGCTATTAGGAGGCACATGCTCTGTCTGGCTATCCGTGAGAGATGTCATGGCTCCTACCCTTCTCCCCTACTCCCCTCGAGTCTAATTCCAATGGCTCATACAAAGCTAGACTCCCCATACCTAGACCTATGGGAAAACCTTGACCCTATTCCGATAATGGAACTATTCCACTCAGACAAAGCACCTTCTATCGAGAAAATACAGACTTTAGTACAATCTGCGCACCTCACTCCACTTCATGTAGCACATTTCCATAGGGTTACTGGGAGGGTTTCTGAATGCTTTCTCTTATAAGAGAAAATTAACGCCATTTGAGTCGGCCCTATCCACATCAGACCCGTTACTGAGGAAGGTGGGAAGGCTCTACTCTTTAATCTTATCCCCTCCATCTATCACGAAACCTGCCTTTATCTCTTCATGGGAGAAGGAGCTGAACATCTCATTGTCAGACAATGAAGTTCGAGCCATTCTAAGCTCGTCTCATGGATTTTCCCCATGTGTAAAGTTGCAGGAAAATCACTATAAATTGCTAACACGCTGGTATAGAACTCCAGAGTTTTTATTTACCCACAAACTTTCGCCTGACAAAAATTGCTGGAGATGCAGGGAACATTTAGGCTCCTTCTCCCACATATGGTCAAATGTCCTCTCATTGTGCCATATTGGAACCAGATAGAGAAAACCATTCAACTAATATGCATACTACTTTTACTCTGAAGATTGACCGGGTTGTCCTTAGCTAGAGCGAGCTGAACTTATAAGCCGCCCAAAACTAATTTAGTTTACCCATCTACTGGCAGCTGCCAAAGCTCTGATTCCTCTGCATTGGCTCAGCCAATCTCCACCATCTCATGTAGAGTGGGTGGCGAAAGTCAACCAGATCTGTCACTTTGAAGAACTCACTAGCATGACCAACAGAAACAGAAATAGATATCTCAAATATGGTCTCCTGGCAGTGATTCCGAGATAGCCCAACATCACAATAATGTAATTCAATACCCCCTGCTCCTTCTCTCCCCCCACTTCCCTCTCCGAATTTAAGATTATACAACATGTTACCGTGACTCAATGTTGTGAGTCGCATATTCAGCTACTTATGTGAAACTCTTATACTTTACATCAGCTGCAACTGATCTTGTTTATCCATGCTTTGATGTACTGTATCATTCAAAAATGAGACTATACATTGTGTTTATATGATTTCACTATAAATAAAGAATCACAAAAAAAATATACCAAAAAAGGAAAAGGGCCCAAAGCCAACTTTGCGCTCTTTGCATTGTAGTACCTAGTAGCAGGGTTGGACTGGACCACCAGAGTTTCTAAAACCATAGTAGGCTCCATAGATCCAGTAAAAAAATAATAATAATCTCACGCGCGTGCAAAACGCATTACAATGTTTTGCACTCGCGCTGAAAAATTTGCTGCCTTCGGACCAAGTCACTCGCCACTAGGTTCCATTTCTGTATTTCAAAGCCTATTAAACTTTATCAATGATCAAGGGTTGGGCCTTAAGAATAATTTTCTCTAGTAGGGCCCCAGCCACCCCAGTCTGAACCTGTCTAGTAGAACACCCTTTGGCAAGCACTTTTGTAGCTAGCCAAGAGTCTTTTAATTCTTGTATCGGGGATTGTCATCCATTCTTCCTTGCAAAAGTATTTGCAGTTCTGGTGAGATTCCTGGGCTATCTTACATGCATTGCTGTTTTGAGGTCTATCCACAGATTTGCAATGATTTTCAGATCAGGGGACTGTGAGGGCCATGGTAAAACCTTCAGCTTGCGCATTTTGAGGTAGATTATTGTGGATTTTGAGGTGTGTTTAGGATCATTAGCCATCATCATTTCAAATTCAGCTTTTTTTTACAATTGATGTTATGTTTGCTTCCAGAATTTGCTGGTATTTCATTGAATCCATTTTCCCCCCTACCCATGAGTTGTTCCCTGTGCCATTGGCTGTAACACGAACCCATTGTATTATTGATCCACCCCCATGCTTAATGGTTGGAGAGGTGTTCTTCTCATTAAATTCTGTGCCTTTTTTTTCTCCAAACATATCTTTCCTGTCTGCGGCCAGAGTTATATTTTAACCTCATTAGTCCACAGGACTTGTTTCCAAAATGCTTCAGGCTTGTTTAGATGTTTTTTTGCAAACTTCTGACGCTGAATTTTGTGGTGAAGATGCAGAAGAGATTTTCTTATGATTACTCTTCCATGAAGGCCGTATTTGTGCAGGTGTCGCTGAACAGTAGAACAATGTAACTCCACAGTCTGCTAAATCTTCCTGAAGGTCTTTTGCAGTCAAGGTGGGGGTTCTGATTTGCTTTTTTAGCAATCCTACGAGCAGCTATCTCTGAATTTTTTCTTGGCATTCCAGACTTTCTCTAGACTTCCACTCTTCCAGTTAGCTGCAATTTACATAGTTACATAGGTAATACGGTTGAAAAAGACATACTGTAAGTCCATCAAGTTCAACCAACATTTCGAACTGAGGAAATGGCAACCTGAAAACGCTTTGGCTATCTTCTTATAGCCTTCTCCTGCTTTGTGAGCCTCAACCATTTTTATTTTCAGAGTGTCAGGGAGCTGCTTAGAAGAACCTATGGCTGAATATGAATATGAACAAGCCTTAACCTTAACAGGCTATTTAATGTCTGAGACATTGGTCAAAGTTATCTGAACGCTCAAATCTCCTCGGTTTCCCATATTTTTGTAAGCTACACCTTCCTTTTTTTACTCTAAAATTGTACAAAACCAAAATAATACACTAGTATTGTTTAAAATGTTGAAAAGTGTGTTTCATCTAGGCTTTCATTTGAGGGTGTTCACATCCTAATTTAAGAAACTGTTTAGGAATTAAAGCTCTTCAATATATAGCTGCCTCGTTTTCAAGGGACCAAAAGTATTTGGACAATTATCTTAAAAGCTATTTAATGGGCTGTATAGGCTATTCCCTCATTAATCTATAATCAATTAAGCAGGTAAAAGGTCTGGAGTTGATTCCAGGTATGGCATTTGCATTTGGAAGCTGTTGCTGTGAACTCGCAACATGCGGTCAAAAGAGCTCTCAATGGAAGTGAAACAGAGCATCATTAGGTTAAAAAAAAGAATAAATCGATCAGAAAGACAGTGGAAATGTTAGAAGTGGCCAAATCAACAGTTTGGTACATTCTGGTAAAAATAAATAACACACTGGTAAGCTTGGGAACTCAAAAAAAGCTTGGATGTTCATAGCAGACAACAGTGGTGGATGATCGCAGTATCCTTTCCATGGTGAAGAAAAACCCCTTTACATCATCGACCCAAGTGAAGAACTCTCTCCAGGAAGTAGGTGTATCAGTATTTAAGTCTACCATGAAGAGAAGACTTTATGAGAGCAAATACAGAGGGTTCACCACAAGGTGCAAATCATTAATCATCCTCAAAAATAGAAAAGACAGACTAGACGTTGCCAAAAAAACATCTAAAGAAGCCAGCCTAGTTCTGGAACAACATTGTTTAGACAGTTGAAACTGAGATCAACCTGTACCAGAATGATGTGAATAAGAAAGTATGAAGGCTTGGAACCGGCTCATGATCCAAAGCACACCGCATCCTCTGTAAAACATGGTGGAGGCAGTGTGATGGCATGGGCATGCATGGCTTCCAATGGCACTGGGTCACTAGTGTTTATTGATGATGTGACTGAAGACAGAAGCTTTCGGATGAATTCTAAGTCTACAGGGATATACTTTCTGCTCAGATTCAACCAAATGCAGGTTGATTGGACAGTGCTTCATAGTACAGATAGACAATAGACAATGACCCAAAACATGCAAAAAGCAACCAAGGAGTTTTTAAGGCAAAGAAGTGAAATATTCTGCAATGGCTGAGTCAAACCACCAGATATCAACCCAATCGAGCATGCATTTCACTTGCTTAAGACAAAACTTAAGGCAGAAAGACCCACAAACAAGCACCAACTAAAGACAGCTGCAATTGAGGCCTGTCAAAGCATCTCAAAGGAGGAAACCCAGCATTTGGTGATGTCCATGGGTTCCAGACTTCAGGCAGTCATTGCCCACAAAGGATTCTCTACAAAGTATTAAAAATGAAAATTTGATTTATGGTAATGTTAATTTGTCAAATTACTTTTGAGCCCCTGAAATGAGAAAGCTTTGTAGAAAAATGGTTGCAATTCCTAAAAGTTTCACAGATAACCTTTAGATTTTGGATATGACAAGAGCTGCTGTTGTTAGGGGCAGTGATAGGGCATAGTAACTAGATGGGCGTTGTTATGGGCAGTGCTGGAGCTGTGGAAGAGAAAGAGAAGTGCAATCATGGGTTTGGTTGGATGCAGCAATAGGAAGTGCTACAAACAGGATGGAAACAAACCAGGGAAAACAGTTCAGGAAAGCTCAAATTGAAAAAAAAAAACATAGGGAAGATGTACATGAGGGAAGCAACTACATTAGCAGATCAGTTAAAAAACCACAGTAATGCCAGACTGGGAGAAGATTTCTCCTACTGCTCAGCTGGTGCTCCTGTCGCTACGCCTTGGTTCAATTTCTTTGATTAAGAAAGGGATTTTGCTGCTTGCACTGTTCTCCCTAGACACTGGAAGTCTTCTTCCCCTCCATCATTACAGTGGTGTGTTGCAGAGATGGACCTGTTGGAGACTGGCGATTGGAGACTCTGGTAGCTGAGGGCAAGGACACCTCGTAAGTGGTGCACCGTGCATGAGCTCTTTGAGACGACTCCAAAGTGGGTCCTGACTTTCTAGATGGTTGGGTGGGACCCACCTTGGCTGATCAGTCCGATCATAATTCCATATTCCCCTTTCCCTTCTCCCACCCTTCTTTTTTTTTTCTTCTTCTTCTCTTTCCTTGCTTTAGGGCTCTTTCCCACTTGCGTTGTCCGGATCCGGCGTGCACTCCATTTGCCGGAGGTGCCCGCCGGATGCGGAAAAACGCAAGTGAACTGAAAGCATTTGAAGACGGATCCGTCTTCAAAATGCTTTCAGTGTTACTATGGCAGGCAGGACGCTATTAAAGTCCTGGCTGCCATAGTAGTAGTGGGAAGCGGGGGAGCAGTATACTTACAGTCCGTGCGGCTCCCGAAGCATTCCTGAATGACGTCAGAGCGCCCCATGCGCATGGATCCCGTGATCCATGCGATCACGTCATCCATGCGCTTGGGGCGCCCTGACGTCACTCTGGAGCACCCGGGGAGCCGCACGGACGGTAAGTATACTGCTCCCCCGCTCCCCGCTACACTTTACCATGGCTGCCAGGACTTTAGCGTCTTGGCAGCCATGGTAACCATTCAGAAAAAGCTAAACGTCGGATCCGGCAATGCGCCGAAACGACGTTTAGCTTAAGGATTAATGGCTTTCAATGGGCATTCATTCCGGATCCGGCCTTGCGGCAAGTGTTCAGGATTTTTGGCCGGAGCAAAAAGCGCAGCATGCTGCGGTATTTTCTCCGGCCAAAAAACGTTCCGTTCCGGAACTGAAGACATCCTGATGCATCCTGAACGGATTTCTCTCCATTCACAATGCATTAGGATAAAACTGATCAGGATTCTTCCGGCATAGAGCCCCGACGACGGAACTCTATGCCGGAACAGAACAAAACGCAAGTGTGAAAGAGGCCTAACTTTATATTAATGTGTCATTGGAAATTGCAACTTAGTTGTATATTTGTTTACACTGACGATACTTCTGTATTAGCCTCAACCTGCATAACTCTTGTTTTATTGAATTTTCTGTACTTTTATACAAATACCTTAATAAAATCTGATTGATGCCAAAGAAACAAAACAATAACATAATAATCCCAGAAAACAACTTTAAAAGTTGTACCTTTTATATTTATGAAATCTGCCCAGTGGAAATTATTAGATTCTAAAGGGCAATAAGTATGATGGATAATAAGGGATTTCAATTGGTTTCCCAGGGTTCATTCTCTATGGAAACCACCGGACGGCGCTCGGCGATTTCCCAGTGTCCTATAACCCCTTCTCGAGATCAGTGGGGGTCCCAGCACACCAACCGCCACCGATCAGTTAGTTATCCTCTATCCTGTGAACATCAAAACTTTTAAATGTGGTGATCAACAGCATTATACTGGTCCCCTGCAATTCAGACCGGAGACCCAGGAATTTTAGACGCTGATCTTTGTTTTAAAGCAGTGGAGCCGCCCATAGCGGAATCGATGACCCTTCTCAAGTAAACAACATCTGCGAAAAGTGCTAAAATCCCAAACTGGGATTTAAAAAAATAAATAAAAAATCATAAATTATTTTAAAAATTAAAAAAATAAAGCTCTCTGTCAGGAAATGACTTCAGCTAAGCCAGAGGTCAGAAGAGTTTTCTTTGTATTTTCCATTTCCATCACACATCCAGGAGAAGACACTCTGGGAAACTCTGCGTTATCTGGTGCACGGACTAAGTTTAGCATCAAGTGTGCTGGGAAAGGTAAGAGATGAAGGGAAGGCACAGCGCAAGCACAAACAAATGGAAAAACTGCGCACGCTGCTGGCCCGGGCCTCAGATGGGAAGACGGAACTCCATGCCGGGAAGATGCACTACAAACAAGTGACTTCTGCTGTCATTGCCATGGTTGTAACAAAGCGAGCGAGGCATGTGACCAGATTCCCACAGCGAAGGCGATAAATAGAATCCCACTGCAGGCACTGCCTCATGTTCTAAGAGGGCAGCCGTCCTGTCGTCAAAGAGAAGCAAAGCCACTTTCTGTAATCCAAGGGTAAACGGCTTAGGAGAACAACTCCCAACAGTAGTAGGGGCGATTAGCCGGATAAAGCAACCATTAGATCAGGGTTCAGCAACCTTCGGCACTCCAGCTGCTGTGAAACTACAACTCCCAGCATGAACACTTATTCATCTGTTCTTGTAGCTCCAAAAAAAGGCGGATTCTGGGAGTTGTAGTTTCAGAATAGCTGGAGTGCCGGAGGTTGCTGATCCATGCATTAGATCAGTGTTTCCCAACCAGTGTTCCTCCAGCTGTTGCAAAACTACAACTCCCAGCATGCCCGGACAGCCTTTGGCTGTGCGGGCATGCTGGGAGTTGTAGTTTTGCAACAGCTGGAGGCACACTGGTTGGGAAACACTGCATTAGATGTTCAGGACAGGAACTGACAATAAACTTGGCGGATCTACGTGAAAATTTAAATTCTTCGAGGTCCACAGAATGCATAGGCCGTTTATGGCAGCCTGTATTCTGTGAATTGACTACGCAGTCAGGCTGATCAGAATTATTTTAAAAGGACTGACGTTTTCAAACCGGCACCTGGATCTGAATACATTTGTAACTGCATGTAAATAAAAATTTTGCTTAGCCACTGACCTAGGGCTCATTCACACAACCGTATGGCCGTCGTGTCCGTGTTGTAGTCCGCAATGCACGGGCATTGGACATGTGAACTCTGTGCTGCAGTGAGGACCCATTGACTTAAATGGGTCTGCGATCCGCAAAATATGGCAAAAGATAGGACATGTCCATCTTTTGCGGAGCTGAGGCACGGATCGGAAGCCCACGGAAACACTGAGAAGCCTTTCCGTGGGCTTTCAGGTCCATGCCTCCGCATTGCAAAAGATAGGACATGTCCTACCTTTTGCCGTATTTTGCGGATCGCAGACCCATTCAGGTCAATGGGTCCGCACTGCAGCACAGAGTTCACACGGCAGGTCCACAGCACGGGCACGGCGACCATAGGGCCGTGTGAATGTGCCCTTAATCAATAAAATGTATCTGTATAGCACCACCTGCTGTTTGTTCTTTTCCTCATCTCTGTCCACCTTGCTGAGGTGGTCGCACATGCCCAGTTCCACCATTCAACTGCCACAAGCCCTATCTACTGGTAGAAGCTGTGACAGTTACAGGGAGAGAGCAGTAGCAGAAAGGACACACCCCTCCTATGACAAAGGACATGCCCCTCCCCGAGCTGCCAGCTTGAAATCTAGTAGAGCAATAGGAGCAATGAGTGTGGAGATCTCTGGATCCATGTGAGGTACAGGGCTGGTTCTTTGTTAGCAAGAGATCGTCATGTACTGTATGATGTCCGATTCTCATTTTTTACATTAGTCATGGGTTAACCCCTTTAAGTCTGGGAAAGACCATATAGATCAAACAATGACGTGCATTGCACTGTATTCTTTTTTGTTCCATATTGAGTGGTTTTTGCTACAGATTAAATTTTTTTGTTGTTGCAGAAATACAGATAATAAAAAGGAGGGCAAATACACAGATGCGGACTATGCAAACATAGAACATGTTTTTAAATTCAACCCATTGACTTCTATATCTAATCAATATAGATATGTTGTCGCATATTGAAAAAAATGTCAAGATGTGTATATAAAAATGTGCATAAAACAATTTAAAAGGGTTTTTACGGAGTACTTATTGATGACTTACCTTCAGGATAGGTCATCAATATCTGATCACTGGGGATCCAACACCTGGCACTGCTACCGATCAGCTGTTTGAAGAGACCACAGCACTCAAGTGAGGGTTGCAGCCTCCTCACAGCGCCATACAATGTATAGTGGCTCTGCTTGGTATTGCAGCCCAGGCCGATTCACTTGAATGGGACTGAGCTGCGCTGCCGATAATCATGACATCACTGGGCTAGGAAGAGGCTGTGGACTCTTCAGACATCAGATTGGTGGGGTTGTCGGGAGTCAGACCCCCACCAATCAAATACTAAAGGGGTTATCCTATCTTAGACAATGGGGGCATATCGCTAGGATATGCCCCCATTGTCTGATAGGTACGGGTCCCACCTCTGGGATCCGCACCTACAAGGAGAACAGAGCGGAGAAAGTGGAGGAGGGCGCACTGCGCATGCGCAGCCGCCCTCCATTCATTTCTATGGAGCCGCCGAAAATAGCCGAGCGCTGGCTCGGCTATTTCCGTCGGCCCCATAGAAATGAATGGGAGCGGTGGCCGCTCATGCGCGGTGCGCTCCCATTCACTTCAATGGGAGAGGCGGGGAGCTGCGCCTGGTGGTGGACGGACCATGGGAAACCGGGGTCCTCCAGCCACAGCTCTCCCGGCTCCGTTCTCGTTGTAGGTGCGGGTCCCAGAGGTGGGACCCGCACCTATCAGACAATGGGGGCATATGCTAGCGATATGCCCCCATTGTCTAAGATGGGATAACCCCTTTAATGACCTATACTTACACCTACTTTTACACCCGCGTTTGGTGCCGATCCGTCACGGATCTGCACAAGCGCATCCGTTCAGAACGCATCCGTTTGTATTAACCGTGACATAGCCAAAACTGATCCGTCTTGAACACCATTGAAAGTCAATGGGGGACGGATCCGTTTTCTATTGTGTCATATTGTGTCAGTGAAAACGGATCCGTCCCCATTGACTTACATTGTGTGTCAGGACGGATCCGTTTGCCTCTGCATCGTCAGGCGGACACCAAAACGCTGCAAGCTGCGTTTTGTTGTCCGCCTCCAGATCGGAACGGAGGCAAACTGATGCATTCTGAGCGGATCCTTTTCCATTCAGAATGCATTAGGGCCAAACTGATCCGTTTTGGACCGCTTATGAGAGCCCTGAACGGATCTCACAAACGGAAACCAAAACGCCAGTGTGAAAGTAGCCTTACAGTCATAAATACATCAAGCAACTCGAGGCAGCCAAAAAGAGCAGCCATATTTGCAGGACAATGCACTTAATTTTAAAGGAGTGATCCGAAGGATTAGGAGATAAACATCAGACCACGATGGGTCCGAATGATGCGAGAACATCCCCCTCTGAATGGAGCAGCAGTGCCCATTTGGGTCTAATATTCCATTCATTTCTATGTGGCTGACGGCGCTCTAGAGCGGGCGGACCTAGGTGCACAGCACCACTCCATTCAGAGAAGGGACTCAAGGATCCTTGTTCTCAGGATTGCCGAGAGGTCCAAGCTGTCAGACAATGTGAGATTTGATATTTACCAAGTATCCTTGTGGATCAGTGATATCTACCTTTTGTGGACTAACCTCGTTAGGCTAGTTTCACATTAGCGCCAAGATGATCCGGTAGAGGAACAGCCTGCTGGAGTTCATCATATCCAGCATCGTTGGATACTAGCTTTCCCCACTGGATCCCATTGATTATAATAGGCAGTGCTCCAACCCCTTCCGGTTATGCTGGATGCAGTGAACTCCAGCAGTCTGTTCCTCTACCGATACATCCTGACGTATCATTTTAGCGCTAGTGTGAAACTAGCCTTAGGCCTCTTTCACACGAACGATACGGATTGCGTCCGGATGGGTTCAGCAAAACTCGCTACATTTCGCAAGCAAGTTCAGTCAGTTTTGTCTGGATACAATGCGTTTTTTTTTACTGAAGCCCCATTCACCTCTATGGGGCCAACCATGCGTGAAAAACGTAGAATGTAGAACATGCTGCTATTCTCACGCAACTTGAAATGATGCGTCAAAAACACGCTCACTGTGCACAGACCCACTGAAATGAATGGGTCGGGATTCAGTGCGGGTGCTATGTGTTCACTTCACGCATTGCGCCCACGCGGAAAACTCGCTCTGTGTGAAAGAGGGCCTTAAAAGTTCAGTTCCCATTATAACACCATTAGAATTACTATTTAAATGGAACTGGTGAATACTTTTGCACAATTGGTTTTATCAGGAGTAGTGTCAATATGATCTTTTATTCTGCCAGACACTGCTTCTACAGAACCCTTTGAGGTGGAGCTTCACTGTGAGCTACTTCACAGCTCCTCCCCACTGCTCTGCCAGACAGTTGTACTGGTCTCCTGGTTGGATGCTACAGCTGTCACTCAGACGAGAGGGGAGGAGCTGTGAAGCAGCTCAGAGCAGAAAGCAGTGAAGCGCTGCCTCCAGGGCACTTGCAGGAGCAGAATTTGGCAGAACAAAAGTTAATATTTGCACTACTCCTGAGGCTTTGTCCTGCTCTCCGCAACCCCCATCAGTGTCAGCAGTTATGAATGGCCAAAACTGCTGACAGCCTCCCTTAAAGCAACCTCAAATGTAGTCTCATGCATTACACAACCACAGCCAAGAACTGCATTTGACATAAAAATCAGGTAACAAGATGCATGTTTCAAAGTGAGTTTATTTGTATGTTTGGTGTGATGGGAGGACATCCCGTCACCAGTAAGACACACACGGCTGTAGAGAAGGACAAAGTTACACACAAGGATATCAATGGAATGGGAAATATAAACCAGAAGCTCACGTCTATGAGCCAGATACAGGCATGCCTCGGGGCCCCATCTGCTGATGGACAGACCATATACAGTCCACCAGCAGCTAGAGAGCCAAGGTTTGCCAAATTCCTGCTTTTGACACAATAGGATACAGGGCATGGACACATGGAGACAGGTTGGACCGTTGGCAAAATGAGCAAAAACACACAAATGAGTGCCTTGGAAAATAAAACAGTGCATTTATAAATTATATGAACAATATCAAAGCAAAAAGGCAGTAACTGCAGCATGAAGGAACGCAGTGTCTGGTAAAACCATTTATAAATATAATATATTGCACAAAATATTAATAACACGTGAGTGAAAAAAAACACAGGCAGAAGTAGACGGAGGAGGAGGGGGACGCAGGGGATTCAGGTTTCACAAAAGACTGGAGAGGTAACGGGAGTGAAACGCGTTTCATGTCCTTCTACACAGTGTCCGTCCGCTCTGCAGCCCTTGACGTCCCTCACTTGGTTCAATGCCAGGAAATTTGTTGAGATTCAGCCTCCTGCTCTCTCTCACTCCTCTGCTTCCTGCGGCAGCTCAAACATCTTTCCCTCTACAGTCGGAGAGCAGGGACAGATTTGGCCTCGTCACGGGCTGTAGTCGATTCTCTGCCTGCGTTACATCCAATGGGATACTAGGGTGGTACGTTTAGTGAAAAAGCCAAAAACGCGTTCCACGAAAGACAGGATGTTAAAAATAGGCTAGGGAAGTGGGAGCGGCAATTAAAGGGGTTTTCCAGGAGTAGAATATTGCTTAGTTTAGGTCATCAATATCTGATCGGTGGGGGTCCGACTCTTGGCACCCCTGCCGATCAGCTATTTGAAGAGGCTGCGGCCTCCTCACAGTGCCATATATTATATAGTGGTCGTGCTTGGTATTGCAGCCCAGGCCTATTCACTTAAATGGGACTGAGATGTACACAGGCCACGTGACCGATGAACGTGGCCTAGGAAGAGGCTGTGGGACTCACCTCTCCAAACAGCTGACTGACAGGGGAGCAAAGGAGTCAGACCCCCCCACGGCCGAAATACTTATTAATCTATCCTCTGGGGATAGGTCATCAATACTGAACTCCTGGAAATCACCTCTAAAATAGTCCACACTCATTCTAGTATGTATTTATAGCCCTTATCTATTCTCTTAAAGAAACACTAACAGTAGATAGCCTTGTTTGGAGGGAAGGCTCCCAGCGCAGACGGGGCCGAGGAGGGAAGGCTCCCAGCGCAGACGGGGCCGAGGAGGGAAGGCTCCCAGCGCAGACGGGGCCGAGGAGGGAAGGCTCCCAGCGCAGACGGGGCCGAGGAGGGAAGGCTCCCAGCGCAGACGGGGCCGAGGAGGGAAGGCTCCCAGCGCAGACGGGGCCGAGGAGGGAAGGCTCCCAGCGCAGACGGGGCCGAGGAGGGAAGGCTCCCACCGCAGACGGGGCCGAGGAGGGAAGGCTCCCACCGCAGACGGGGCCGAGGAGGGAAGGCTCCCAGCGCAGACGGGGCCGAGGAGGGAAGGCTCCAGCGCAGACGGGGCCGAGGAGGGAAGGCTCCCAGCGCAGACGGGGCCGAGGAGGGAAGGCTCCCAGCGCAGACGGGGCCGAGGAGGGAAGGCTCCCAGCGCAGACGGGGCCGAGGAGGGAAGGCTCCCAGCGCAGACGGGGCCGAGGAGGGAAGGCTCCCAGCGCAGACGGGGCCGAGGAGGGAAGGCTCCCAGCACAGACGGGGCCGAGGAGGGAAGGCTCCTACCGCAGACGGGGCCGAGGAGGGAAGGCTCCCAGCGCAGACGGGGCCGAGGAGGGAAGGCTCCCAGCACAGACGGGGCCGAGGAGGGAAGGCTCCTACCGCAGACGGGGCCGAGGAGGGAAGGCTCCTACCGCAGCCGGTTGTCTTACAGCCAAGCTCAGCACAGTGAGAAAGGGGAAACGGAAATATGAGCCAGTGCCCATATATTGAAGACCCGCCATTTACAGTCCGCAATGGGGGCACGGAGTACTTACACTCGTGTGCATAAGCCCTAACATAAGAAAGCTGCAAAGTGGAGCATGCAGTACTGATCCCTGATCTAATTGGGGGTAAGGCTACCAGCCAAATGATGATTGGGAGGGGTGGAGGAGCAGAGACCGATTTGCCATTTATAGTTGAGATGGCAGAAATGTCCGGCATTCTCTCCACCCTCATTCCTCTACTGAAATTAACATGTACGCTCAGCCGAGAAAAGCAGGCATGTTACTGGTGGGACTGGGCTGACAGCTACTGAGGGAATAAACTTTGGTCTGGCACTTATCTCATCAGAATGAACAGTATGAGAAAGCAGCAGGCCGACCCTGGACTACAGGCACTATAGGCCTATAAGTCGGCACAGTCCATCATTCATAATAGAGATAAAGAACATTCTGCCCCCCCTTTACAATATACTTGTGGCTTTTTAAGGACATCTTCCATCCAGGACTATGTTGGCACGGTTGTAAAACTAGCCTTGGTGGAATACGTTTTGGCTTGTGTGACATTTTATCATTTGTTTCATAGCCATCTGCAAACTACGGGGTTTATAGATGAAACGCAGGCAGGAAAACATGAACCACCCAGCAAACAAATGAAGTATGCGGTAATGCAGTTCACCGAGGGACATTTAAAGAGGCTGGTGCAGAGCTTAAAGGGGTTAACCCATGAAAAGTATTCCGCAGCTAACCACAGGATAGGTGATAAATATCGAACAGTGGGGGGAAGGGGAGGGCAAACTGCTGGGATCCCCAGTGATCTCGAGAGCAGAGGACCCCGAGTCCCCTCTCCATTCACTTCTATGGGACTGAAGGAGCCTGTTTAAGTCAGTCCCATTGAAGTGAATGGAGCACTGGACCAACATGCGCACTTCTGCTTCATTCAGAGAGGGGGCTCAGGAATCCCCATTCTTGGGATCGCTGGGGATCCCAGTGGTCGGACCTGTTGCAATCTGATAATTAGGCGGATAGGTGATGAATAGTTCTCGTAGGATAAACCCTTTAAAAAATAGTTTAAAACGACAAAAATGACACATAGCATCCAGATGGTCGTTTACCTTTGATGGACAGTAGTACAGGGGAAATTTAATGAGTTGCTATGGTTAAAGAGAAACTCTGACATAGAAAATTCAATCCTATCTGCAGGCAGCAGGTTTGGAGCAGGAGGAGCTGAGCAGATTGATATATAGCTTTGTATAGTGTGTACTTCATTGATTAGAACTTCTGCTCTTGCAATTCCTAGGAGTCCAGTGGGAGGTCCTATAGGAATGGCAGCCAATCACTGGGTAGGACCAGCTACTGGACTCCTAAGCACAGAAAGGGGATTCAAATGAATAAATGACAATTTGTGCCGAACCTTTTCCTATAAAACTATATAGCAATCTGCTCAGCTCCTCCTGCTCTAGAACACGTTGCCTGCAGAGATTTGACAGGCTCCCTTTAACCTCACTTTACGCCGTCCATCAGCTAAATGTCCCTGTTCTACGATTTTATATATTGGCACCACCATTAACAGTCAGTTAGAATTGTGCGATTTGGCAAAACAACTATACAAAATTTTTCACTCGTTTTTAAAAACTCAGGCCCTGCCGTTAGATTATGGGGAAAAGTTTCTGACATGAAATTTTTTTATATTATTCCATATTCATAAAGTGATGGCATATTGCTAGGATGTGTCACAACTTTACAGTCAGTGGGGGGCTGACCTCTGGCACCCCTCTCATTCTGAGAAAGAGGGGGCTGCAGTGCTGAACCAGTGCTAACAATCCCTGGCCACCCACCTGTACAGTGAACGGCATCCGGCGCAATTCACTTCAAAGGAGCTAGGCTGCAGTTCACTTGCACAGTGGGCGGCCAGGCCGCCACTATTCGGGGAGAGTCTTGGAAGGGGCAGCTCTCCAGACCCTTCTTTCTAAGACATCGGATCCCCAATCATTAAAAGTGATGTCATAAACTAGTGATATGTCATCGCCCTATAAGGTGAGAATAACCATTTAAAGGGGTTGTCTGGTTTCAGGAAGAAGCCAGACAACACATAGGATCCTTCTGCTAAAAAGAACTGAGCCTTACTTACCTGACAAGTCCTGCGCCGCTGCTCCGGTTCTTTCGGCTGCATCAGTGACGTCACAAGTGACTGCTACAACCAATCACTGACCTCTTCGGTACGCCGCTGAGGCATGGGATCAGGTAAGTAATGCTCAGATTTTTTTTTTTTAGCAGATGGATCATGTGTCTTCCTTAAACCGGACAACCCCTTTAAGGAAAACTCCAGTCAAAATGTAAAACTAGCTATGACATAGTGTTTCTACATGCTCCTTAGCCACACATGGTAGAGATATGCGTCCTACTCACCCCTTATCTCACCTCACTTTCCATCAAAAGTTGGCAAGTGTCATTTAATAGCTCCACCCGGGATGGAAGAGATTTAGAAAATGGCATTTATATGCTTCCCTATTCAAGTCTTAGCACTTTTCCTATGTATTTGGTATTCTTATGTGATGACTGGAGTGTTCCGCAAATGCTAAAAGACTCTGGAATAGCCAATAGGATGGGATTTAAAGTGGAATATCCATCGATGGGAAGCAAAAAAATACCACTGCCACTTAAAAAAAAAAAAAAGTCACAATAAATAAAATAAAATCCTCTCTCCCTGATAAAACAATAAGAAAACCTATCAAAGGTGGGGGGGGGGGAATAACGCATCAGAGTCTAGTGTTTAAAATGTGCTCATGAAACAGAACATACGGTGTTACCTACCCATACTGGCAGCTTCTTCAACAAAGTGACATCGGTTGCAAAAGAAAAAAGAGAAAAAAAAAAACACTAGGGAACAACAAACCAAACAAAACACGATCATATAGACTTGTGCTCTTCCCAAATGTTGGATCTGGATGGTCACGTGTTGCTCACCCCACTCTGTTCTCCGTCCTGTGACTATCTTGCCTCAAGGGGCAGGAGGACACAGTGATCAGGACATGCACAGCAGCCACCCCCTCGCATCAGTCACCTAAGAGCAATCCTTTCTAACTATCCACAGTACTCCGCAAGGTCAGGGGACGAGGGATATTAAGGATGACAAGATGGTGTGTCATTTGTCTGTCCTGTTGTCCTTTTATGGCATCACTTTATGGTGGGAAGTTGGAGATCTCAAGTGGTTCCCCATCTTGGGAGATGGTCATCAGTTGATGTGGTCAAAGCTTAGATTCTTGTGTCCAACATAAGGCTGTAGAAAATATATATATATATTCTAGAAAGGTGCCACAATATCAGGAAAGCCGCACCATTAAGGTGGTCTCTCTCGACCAAAACTTTGTCTTAAAAACGGACAGTGATGAGTCTGGTTTTTCTGGGTACATTCTGAGGAGCACATACCTCCTTCTCTTCA